>NC_140705.1:38197500-39685000 GCF_050655825.1 Lonchura striata
AGCATGGAGGATATTGAGGCACTTTTGTGACTTGTTGTTAGCATGCCACTAGACTAGTGGAACTATGGAATAAATTGAACATACTGAAATTATTACATAAGAGGAACAATTTCAATTACTCTTTAAAAACCTGAGTCCAGGGACAAGGAACATTTGTTTTTTACTTAATTTTTTATTTAATTATCAACTGTGTGTTTTAGTCTATAAAAACAAAAAGGCAGTCTTTAGAACAGAAACATAGCAAGAGTTACATAGGGAATTCCTGTCAGCCTTTTTATTTAGGAGTTCTCATTTACATTTTGTTATCCTGATGGAAGGTGTTTGTCCAAATGAAGAAATAAATTCTAGCATGAGAATAGAACTGAAATGAGGGGCACCTGCATTTGACAGTTTGGTACGTGTGCATAAAGTTCCTAAGTTTTTTTTGGGGAATACTCATATCACAAAATAATAATGCATATTGAAGCTGCTGCACCTGTCAGTATTGTGACACTTGTATCACAGATGAAGGATGGTAAAGGAGTGGTTAATCATAGCCATCATCCAACTGGGTGAGCAATATTTGCACTAGGAAAAATGAACATTTTGAACAAATTTGTTGGCAGAAAATAAATTTTCTTGGGGTAAGATGGGCATAGAAGAATGTACCTAAGTGAAATAATGGCAAGTTTTGACAGAAGTAAAGATGATAGAACCATATTGTGCTTTCAGAACAGTCTGACTTGACTGCAAAATAAGCCAAATAAAACATATTTGTCCTATAAGGCTGCAATGTCAATGACATTTTGTGAAGATGAGTCAACATATGTAAAAATGGAAATAATAAGTTATGACTACCTCATTCTACACTAAACAAAGCAGCCTAGAATTTAGAGAAAGAGTTGGTGAAAAATGTATATGTAAATTAGTATTTTACCTATGCATTATTTTTTGGTTTAGGTAAAATCACATTGGTTGAGACTTGTGTATGATGTGTGTTTATAAGGAATTTTGGCTGTCATATGCCTTTGTGTATTCAGATGGAATACTCATAAAGGTCTATTTCTGGGAAAGTTTTCTTTAGCTTATTTGGAGGCCTGGGTAAAGAAGAAAATGCTGTACTGAGCAGAGGTGTCTTAGATGGTAAGGTTGCAACTCCTTTTCTACACAAGCCTCATAGACAAGCTGTCCACAGAAAGGGTGTTGTAGCAAACAGGATCACCTGAGGCACAGTAAAGGGACAGCCACACACGCAATCTTGATGGCCACAGATTTTATCCTGGCTGTGTCCTGAAAAGAGTGTCTTACTTATAGTTCACTATGATAAAAGAAGAGCATAAAAACTGCATAGAAAGAAATAGAAACTGGGGAAAGAGACAAGTAAAATTTTGATGGCTCTTGAGGGGGCTGGGGTGATAAGATAAGACAGAGTGATTTAAATTATAGGACATAGAGATTTAAATGGCATGGAAGGTTTAGAAAAATTCCCTATTCAAGTCACAGAATGGCTGCCAGGGGCTTTTTGGGATTGCTTTCCTCTGGATCTCTGGATACACCATAAAAGGCTCTCTAGGCTGATATCCTAGGTATCAAATGTTCTAATATTCCCAGTTTCATTAATTAGGACTTCATAATCTGAATGACGCAGCAGAATGACTAGTCAGGCAAGGCAAGGAGCTTTTCCTCAAGTAGAATTTAAGAAATAAATCCTCACAATGCCCTTTGTATAACTTGAAATGATGTCTGGTCTTTCTGGATGAGGAAGAACTCATGGGGAGACCTTTGCAACTTTGTAGGAGTCTCTGTTAAGTGAGTTCGATTCATCTACCCATGGGATTAGATTTCCACTCATTTGAAACCCATTGAAGAGCCAGGATCAATTCTCAACAGTGTTGACTCAGATTTCCCTAGGAAAAGGGAAGAAGGACCATTTGAATCAATAGCTATGTCTGCATACTTGTTAATGGAAGAGCTGTTTATTACTTCAAGCCAGGAAGCCATCTCTGCCACTCAATTTTGATCATTTACAGAGGTAGATAGCCAGAATTGTCCCCAGCAACACTTTGGCTCACATCATGTATCCCTTGTCCAAGAAGTGTTTGGGCACAGTACAAGAGTTAGGACAGCCCACTGGCTGCTCCTAGAAGGGATTTCGGAAGCAGCTGCAGGATTCTAGGAGACAGGAAAATTTAAAAGTTCGGACATGGAGCATTTCAAGTCAGATAACATCACTGCTAAAGACTGTTCCTGGCCTTGTTAGACTTCTTACCCTGTTGCATACTTTCTCTAAATTCACCCCCAGGGTTTTTTGTTTGTTTTTGGTTTTGTTTTTGTTTTTGGTTTTGGTTTTGGTTTTGGGTTTTGGTTTTTGGTTTTTGTTTTTGTTTTTGTTTTGTTTTGTTTTTGGTTTTTGGTTTTTGGTTTTGTCTATTTTTTTTCTTACAAATTAATAAGACCCCCTAACAAAATGCCATCAACCAATGAAAAAAAGCCTAATTGACTGATGCAAGATTTTTCAAATTAGCAGTGTTTAGCAACTTTTGCTTCAGCTGTCTTTTCACAACTCTCCCAAGAGGAAAACAAAATAACACTAGCCTTTTCAATGCTTGTGAATTTTTTATTCTGTATAGAGGGATGATCAGAACAGAGTTGATCAAACCAGCACTTCTGGTTTCTCTCAGAATGTAACTGCATTGATGCCTATTTTAAAATGGGCTTCTCATCCATTTCCTCTTACAAAATTCAGAGTATCTGAGCCCTGCAATGAAATGCATTTTACATCTGATACACCATCTAAACAGTATCTGGAGCAGAGAGAGATCTCATCACTTCCAGTCCTAATTAACCTGTGGGTTTTCTCTTGTGGCATGACTCCAGTCTATTAAATCTTGCATTTCTTGCTGCAAAATAGCACAAGTTCAATGGGAAACATAGAAAGTGTCTTTCTCTTCCAGAATACTGTATCTCAGCAACTAGGGAAAGCTTCTGGGAGGTGGATGCAGTAGATTTGAATTACCTCCATCTGAAGTAAGAACTGAATCCAGTTCATTTCCCAAAAGACAAGAGGGTTGTAAAACAACTACATCCTTTGGTGATCCATTAGAAAAATGTAGATTTTTAGAAACCTCTAGACTTTTAGAAACCTCTATCTTGCAGTATCCTGCAGATGGTTTTCATAAAGAAATCCCTTATTCCTGGTTTTCAGTGGATGGAGGCAGGAGAGATGGACTGTATTTTATATGCATTCCAGAGATGTAACAACTTAAATGTCAAACATGAACATATGGCAACTTTAGATGCTAGCAGTTACAGGGATGTTTGGGAAGAAGGGGATGGGGGGAATTGGAGAACATTTGTGAGATAGGATTGAAGATCGATAAGTCGAATCCACATTTGCCCAGTTATCAAAAACCTGTGAGCCTTTTATTTATGCTGGTATATTCATGTCAGAGCACAGGCAGAGACACTGAAAAATGATCATTCATATTCTTAAAATGATACTACAGTCTCTGGCACAATAGCACTGTGTTCCAACTAGTGTGCTTGAACATAATTCTCAGGCATGCATTGGAAATTAGCACAGAGTGGGAATCATTCCCAACAGGCAGTTTGAATGTTGTTAGCTTGTTTTTGATGGCACGAGAGCTTAATAGCAAGGACATGCCAGTTGGCTTCAGTGTCAAAGAAAGCCCTAGGCTCTGTTTAGTTTGCTAGTGTAGATATAATGCTGTTGGTTCTAACATCTAAATCTAACCTGAATATTTTTCTATTTTGCAGAGAAGGTGGAGACTGTTTTGGGATGTTGCCCCTTGTGAATTGGAATTGGCCTTACAAACACCTATTCATATAAATTATTGTAACTCAAATAGTTCCACTGATCTTAAAAAGCTGCCTGTAAAATCAGAACAAACATTTGTGAGTGAGGTTTTGCAGAATCAGCATGTGGTGGGACAGGTGCAAAGTAGAAACTTAGAATCTGATTCCTGTGCGGTAGTGCATTCTGCTTCCAGAGAAACTGAAATCATAAACAACACAGCAATCTGTCTCACCTTTGAGTTGTTTGTCTATGCATAAGCTGATTCTGTGGCCTTTCCCCAAAACAGTAGAAGTAAGAGCTTTATTTTATTTGTATCTCCTTGTTCCAAGCATGTGGTGTAAAACCAGTCCCCTAAAAAGTCTACATTTGTAAGAATAAATGCATTATTTTTCACTGTGCAGTAGTGTACCATATGCTCAGTATGGTTTCTTCTTTTCATCTTTTTGTCCTCAGTGAGGAAATTGAATGAAATCTCACATTGTCATCTATTTCCCCATCAAGGAGCTTCTTCCTTGGAGAAAAAGAAACATTATGTACTATCTGCACTTGTCTTTAATATTAAAAACTAAGAAACAAATCGTTATTAATTATTTAGAAATTACTGGCTGTGATCATTATACTAAATGACAATTATGGTCATTGTTTACATCAAGAAGTTCCAGTGGGGAAATAGAACAAATTCCCTATATAGTTTGAGCTGCACAAACATAAAGGACAAAGATAGACTCTGTACTTCCTTTTAGAAAGAAAGAAGAAATAATGGCCAGTTTTGAGAACCAAGGGGCTAAGAAATTAAATTGGTTGGATTTCTTTTCATTGAATTGTCCCTTCCTTCTGCAACCATGCTCAGGGACATCTATCACATCTCTCCATGCATCCTACACTTTTCTTACATTCCACTGCCTCTATCCCTTACATAGCTGTATGACCCATTTTACACCTCTCTTCACCTTCTTTTGTCATTTCTGGTGCAATCCTAAGAGAGAGTGCAGCCATTGTCATAAATAATTTTCTACAGCTAGTTCTCACAGAGTCGTGAGGATGCATCTGCCGTCCATCTCAGCAGACTAAAGTATAGGAGAATTAATTTCTTTCATTTGATAAAATATTATTTCATAGAAGTTTTGGCTGGAAGGAGTCTCTGGAAGTTGTAAAGTCCAGAGTTTCTACTTTAGGTGGGATTATAGCACCACTGGGTCATGTGGTTTTGTTATTTTTTTATATATTTGGTTTGTTTTGGTTAGGTCCTTGGAAGAAATCCAAGGACAGAAGGTTTCCCCTTATATCTTGCTAGGTAACATGTGACAGTGATGAACTATCTTTCTGGAGAAGTCTTCCTTCTCTATAATGGGAATGTTCCTAGCCATAGTTTATGGCCTTGTTATTTCTTCTGCCAATACCACAAAGCCATTGGCTTGGCCATCTTAAAAAATGACTTTAAAGCTGCTGTAGGTTGTTCAATTGGTCCTGATCTGTGTCCTCACCAGAATAACGAATTACAGATCTACAGACTCATAAAATTAAGGTTGGAAAAGATTTCTAAGATCATTAACCCAGGACCTCTATGTTCACCACTGATACATGCCTTTTAAATACTTTCAGGTATGGGAATTCCACCACTTCACCAGGCAGCCTATTGCAATGCTTGACAACTCTTTCAGTGGAGAATATTTTCTTAATATCTAATCTAAGTCTTCCCTGATGCAATTTGAAGCCATTCCTTCTCATCCTGTCACTTGATACCTGTGAGAAGAGACTAACCTTCAATATCTTCTCAGGTAATTGTAGAGAGTCATAAGGTCTCTCCTGAGGCTCCTTTTCTCCAGGCTAAACAAACCCATCTCCTTCAGCTGCTCCTCCTAAGACCTGTGCTCCAAATCCCTTACCAGCTTGGCTGCCCTCTCTGGAAATGGTCCAGTACCTCTGGTCCAGTGTCTGTCTTGCAAGGAGAGACCCAGAACTGAAAGCACGATTTTAGGTGTACCCTCACCATACAGAGGGAAAATCACTTCCCTGGTTCTGTTGACCACATTACTTTTGATACAAACTTGGGTGCTTCTTTGCTTCCTGGGCACACTGTTGGCTCATGTACAGATGACTGGATTAACATGCTAGATCCTTTTCCACCACAGACACTCTTCCCCCAGCTTGTATCACCACATGGGGTTGCTGTAAACTGAGTACAAAATCTGGTCCTCCACCTTGTTGAACCTCATACAATTGGTTTTAACCCATTGATGAAGCCTGTCCAGATTCCGCTGTAGAGATTTCCTACCCTCCAGCAGATTAAGACTCCCTCCCAGACTGGAGTCAGCTGCAAACTGGCTGAGGGTACACTCAATCAATCACCTCATCCAGATCACCAGTGAAGATATTAAACAGGACTGGGACCAGTACTGAGTCCTGAAGAACCTTACAAGTGACTGGCCACCAACTGGATGCAATTCTATACACCATCACTTTCTGGACTCAGCCATCCTGACAGTTTTCTCTCCAGTGACCAGTGCACCCGTCCAAACCATCCAATAGTCTCCCGGTCCACCCTTAGAGGTGATGTATGAACTACTTGGCAGCCCCCATATGTGGTCTGGGAGACCCCCAACTGATGTTTTCAACCTTTCTATCTTCTCACTTTGCTCTTTTTCTTCTTCACTTTTTTTTATTGCTCATGTTTATAATGGACTGCATGAGACTGTCTCACTTTGCCTCCTTTACAAGCAATTCTTAATTGTTCCCTTCACTCCTATTAATAACAACAGTTCAAATTTCTTTTTCATGATATCTGATGAGGTGGTATCTCCTCTGCTTGTAAGTTGTTTCTCATTTCATATGCAAAAAAGGACATCAGTTTTGGGACTTCAGTTTTTTGGTATTCTTGTGTTGTTGGTACCTTGTGTGACCATCACCTGGCTTCACTGCCAGGATCTGTTGCAATCCTCTGTAGTGACTTTCAGTTGATGAATGATTTCTTCTTGTTTGTTTGCTGTGGGGCTTGATGAGTTCTTCTCCTCCCAGGCTGTCTTGCCTCAGCAAAGTTGCTCCATGTGTCACTTCCATCTGTACCAGCTCTTTGCCTTTCTTTCCCATTCTTTATTGTAATGCATGGCATAACTGTCTGATTTGTTTGCTCACAGAATCTCTGTAGCATATTGAGTTTTGTTAAAAGCTTGTGACTATGCAAAAAGGTCTTCTGTTTTCCTTACCCTGCTGTACTACGGCACAAAATGACTCACATATTCACACAAGATGTAAAAGTCGGAAAAAAAGGAAGTTTTATTTCTGACCTTGTAATATATAGAAATCTAAAAGTGACAGTGGATTGGAGGGTGAAACTGTCACCTCTCCAACCACACTGACCAAACTAACAGTTTATCAATTTTCTCTTCTCACAAAGAAGAATGTAAAACAATCATTATTTACATGACATTGTGTGAGAAACTCTAGTAGAAATATGTAAACATCAGAAGGTATAGAAAACTTTTAAAAGAACTTTAAAACTTTTAAAAGAACAGGGCGACATTACCCTGTGTGTGGGTTTTGCCTGAGATAAGAGTTAATGTTTTTCTGAGTAGTTGACTCAGTGCTGTTTTGGGATGTAGTATGAGAATAATGTAGATAACACATTGATGTTTTTGTTGTTGCTCAGCAGTACTTACCCTAAGTCAGTTCCCATGCTCTGCCAACAAAAAGCACCCAAGAAGCTGGGAGGGAGCGCAGACAGGACAGCTGATCTGAGCTGGCTAAAAAGATATTCCATACCATATGACATCACACTCAGCAAATAAGGATAGGGGAAGAAGAAGGAAGCAGAGGGACATTAAGACTGATAGCGTTTGTGTTCCCAAGTAATCATTAGACATGATGGAGCTCTGTTTTCCCAAGAATAGCTGAACACCTGCCTTCCCATTCACCCATAGGAAGTGGTGAATAAATTCCTTGTCCTTCTTTGCTTGCATGTGCAGCTTTTGCTTTACTTGTTAAACTGTCTTTATCTTAACCCAGGAGTTTTCCCAGTTTTGCCCTTCTGACCTTCTTCCCCATCCCAGCAGGGAGGGGAAGATGGGGGGAGTTGATATCTGAGTTTAAACAATGACACCCTGGTTACTACACTCTGAATTAGGTGAAACTAGATCCAGCAGGAAGGGAGGTGATTCCCTCCTGGAGAAGATGCCTATGCTCAGCTCAGGGAGGTTCTAGAATGTAATGTGAGAAGGAAAATAAAAAAGGTTTTAAAAATATGACAAATAGAGAAAATTCTGCATGGAAAAGGACCAACTGACTTCTAATATAACTGAATATTAGAAAAAAAAATCCAACAAATATATTAACCAGAACCATACAACCATCTTTTTTATATTCACAGACCATTAGATGGCTTTGGTGTATTCATTTGTGAAGAGCATGCAGCCAGATGGACTCAAAATTTTTGATGGCCCATCATCCTGCCCAAATGCCTTATGGAACTATTCACCCGGGAAAGCCATCAGAATCTAGTTTCTTCACTGATGGAATGAAATTTGCTAGAGGAAATTCTTGGTGGAGGCTTGCTTCCTCATGCCTTTTTTACATTCTTCAGTCAGTACTAGCATTTTCTTTCTGAAACAAATCAGCTTCTCCAAATTAATTGATTTCTATATCTAAAATCACAGCTTCTGTTTTCTTCAACTCATTTGTCACAACCTCCTATTTTTTATCTCCTCAGAGGACCTTGCCAATTTCTATTGAAAGAAAGGCAATAAAGTGTGAGGTTTTTTTTTTTTTTTTCTTTTCACTCTCTCATGTTTCTCCAACATTGAGGATGAGGAAGCTTCTGCTCTCCTCTCCTCCACAAAGTGACCTAAAGTGTCTCATATCATCTCCTTACCTCACATTGTGACACTTTCGAGCATTTTGACCTCTGCTTCTTATCCCACATTACAAACACGTTCTATATTTTTCCATTCTTGTAAAGAGAATAAAAATATGTTCAAACACACATTTGCATTTGCACCAGTCTTCTTATCCATTTCCTTTAAGGGATTTTTTTTTAGTGGAAAGCTAATTTAATTCTCATTTCAATCAGAAACCTGTTCATGTGTGGCTGCTGTGAGCTGCAGTGTATAAAAGCCCCATTACCTTTTTCACTTCCAATGGCAAATACCAGAATCAATCTCACTCCCTGCTCTGACTGCCACCAACAGTCATCCATCTTCAACATTGCCAACCTCGTTTCCTTAAAAGTGTCCTCTTATTCTATGGTGGCTCTGTCCTCTTCTAAGCCTCACTTACCATGTCCTTTAGAGAATACCTCTTTGGGCCTTATTCTCCTCTCTGTGTATGTTTCATGCATCTGCCAGTGGTCCTTTCTTCTTCATCATCCAAACATGGTTAATTTTATCCATACTAATTCAACCAGAATACACTAATATGCCACTTCACAGCAGAGCAATTTATTTTTGTCTAAGGCAAAATTCTGATGTGTTTCTCCATTACCTGGTGATTATCTAGTCACCTCATATAGCTCAACTCATCCAAACAAATCTTTTAAGGAAAATTGAAAGTGCTTTTTCTCATCCTTCCTTAATGTCTATACAAGGGGAAGTGTCTGTGCATGTCATTCAAAACACCTGACTCAGATATCTTCTCTAGGTCCTCAGGTATAGGTTATATTTAAATAGTGTGTCTTCATTTTGTGCACTACCTTTAATACACAGCTCTACTACCTGTAATATAATCCTTATGGATGCTATTTGACTGATTTCAATCACCTATATGCAGTGGAGAGATTTGCATCTGTACTCTTTTCTTTGGATTTCTCCTTATACAGTGTAGAAAAAAATAGCTGTTATAGAATGGAAATTTTGCTAAAATAGTCATCCAATCAATTTTTTTACATTTTCCCCCAAAAGTTCCTGTATCTTGGAGAACTAGTGCCTATGTAAATATTCATGCTGAAGAAGTCTAAAATTAGCTGAAATCAATCTTGTCTTCTTTTTTCCCTTTTCTGTTCAGATTTGTAATTTCTTTCTTTTAGATCCTACCAAAGGCAAACTATCCTCACTCAGAGTCTATATGAAAATAGCATTCTAGGTTCATTTCTCCAGGCATTCATAATTATTCATCCATTCAATAACTACACCTTCCATCTGAAATCAAGTTTATGCCACTTATCTTTCTCACTGTTTTCCGTATCTCATTTACTGTTCAGACTGACAGCCACACGTCCACTGCTGTAACTTCATTTTGTTTACTTAAAGACATTTTAAAACGAACATATGTAAAGTTCCTCCCAGGCTGTCATGCATGTTTAAGGAAATATTCCCATATACTTCTGCCATGCTGTAGAATTAGAGTTTTTCAAAACCCCACCAAATATCTTTCTTACTGTGATACTCACAATAAACTTCTCAAGTGTATGCTTCTTATTCGCTGAGGCCCCTGATCTGGATGTTCAATCATAATTCTTTTTATTCTTAGTCTCACTTCCATGAAAATAATATTTTTGAGCAAGGACTGTTTATGACTTGTATTTACATAGAACTTAACATAAAGATAAGTCAGACTATGAATAAATATTCTAAATATTAAAAAAATAAACAAATAATAATAACAAGAGCAATATGAGATATTTTTGTATTTGGTATTTAAATTATCTCTAAGTCTCAAATGAACAGAATGTACCCTTTCTTTGTAACTTCAAAAATTCACTACAAATATAATTTTTTATGTACTTCAGAGGAAGAAAAAACTGTTATTTTTCAGTAAGTATAGCCATATATGATATTCAGTTCTTGTAGGATAAGAAGCGTAAGCTGCATTTTAGACTGAATTTTCCACCTGTGTCTATTGGGAATGGCAAACTATTTACAGTAATTCAGGAGCATTCCTACCAGAGAGCTTGGCAGTGACAGAACTGGATTATGTGTTATATTGTAGGTCACAGAGGTGCGAGAAAATTCGCCCCAACAATTATTTTTCCAGTCAGCTCCAGTGTTCCCAGTTTGTGTACCTTGACTTTCATATATTTGCTTTGTTTATATAGCTTTCAATATAGCAGTATTCATTTGTATTTGTTTCATATTTACATAGGTTTTGAATTGAGTTAATTAAGATAAAACTGAGTTTTAAGACAAAAGTCAGATTAATGGTATTGTGCAATTTCAGGTTAACTAAGGAAGTTATACTGCTATTTATATTTTTAATGTGATTTATATTTATAAGGATCTATTTTTTTCTTTAATGTGCATAATTAATAAGTTCATGTCTGATATATACTAATGAACAAAAATAAATTTATAGTGTTATTACTTATATAATCAATTATCAGAAGGACATTTATCTTAACCTAGTATTTCCCTTTTCAGTTTATTTCTATAATCTCCAGACATATACAGAAATAAACTTTCCCATCAAATTTGTACAACATAGAATGCAAAAAATCTGTCACTTTATTTCATTAAGTTCAGATCCACCTCATAGAGTTAAGACATGAATTTTCAGTGACTGAGTGCAGCAGAAAGAACATCACAAATTAGCCTAGCGAGCCAGTGCACATTTTTAATATGTATTTATTTCCATAAATGTAAGTGCTGAGAAGCTGATTTCATTAAAATTATGGTATATTACATTTAGGATCTCTATTTGCATATTTTTTACAAGCTGAAGTATTAGTTTTTGAAGTACCATTTTAGGCAATTTTTGCAGAGTGACAGATACAGATTTTCATTAGGATCACAGCAAGCTATTGGCTAAGATTGAACTCTAGAGAACAAGCCTCGCTAGAACTACATAAAAATATGTTAAATTACTATCAGGGTTGTGGAAGCATGAATTCCACAAGAAAAAGTAAATTAATATAGATATTCAAGGTTGTGACCCTCTGAGGTATAATTCTTGTAGAAAATAAATAAACCCCAAAAACCTCAAATCTTCAAAATTGAAAATGATTTTGTTTAAAAGGCAAAAAAGAACAGGAAACATTTTTCTCGCTTTGATTTGATTGCATATTTATAGAAAAAAATCTGAGTGGGATGAAAAAATAGAAAACAATCACCTGAAATACTATGCTATGCTCTACTTTTTAAACTCATGAACCCCTGCTTTTCACTCAATGATATGACTTTTTATGCTTTGCTAAATTCATATATTCTCATTAAGTCTCATAATCCAGGTGCATAGTTCTGTCTCAAGGGAGACCTCCACTCATGTTTTCTCTGCCCTCTGTTTTCAAATGGGGAAACAAGCATAATTGATAGCTGTGTTCAGTTTCCTTTGAAGCTCTTGAGTACAGAACCAAGTAGGAAAAAAAGAACAACAACAAAAAAAAGTGTTTTGTACGTTTATGGGGGAAAGGATACTGCAGAAGGACAAAGGAACATGGAAAGCTGGAAGATGAAGGAAAAAATGGAAGAAAATCATCAGGGAACTGCAGCTGAAGATAAAATGCGATATAGTATCAGATTGCAAGAACAGAGGGACAGAAGTATGAATGAGTTCCAAAAGTCACTTTCTCTAGAGATCTTGTGTCACAGATGCTGCTGCTGCTGCTGCTGAAAAATAAGATTTAGACATCCATCAAAGGCCTGCTGTTGTCCTGGTGGGAAAATAAATAGTTCAACATATTGCTCATCTAAACCAAAGTTACCCTGTAAAGACTTAGAAGGTTGGGAAACTTGGGACCCATGAAGGATTCTCTCCATTCTCTCACTCAATCAATTCTCTGCCTTTTTTTTTTTCTTCTTTCTCTCTCTCTTTATAACTATAAATGTCAAATATATACAAAATTAAAAATAATATATATAGACACCACATATAGCATATTAATACGTTTAGGTAGGTTTAAGGGGTGTGTGTATGTGTGTGGGTGTGGGTATTTACACACATGTCTATCTATTATATTTATGCGTAAAATATATGTGCAAAATTCTTCTTAAGCCTGAATGAAGTAAATATAAATCTTATTTAAGAGCTGGCTGAATTCCAAAGTGACATTGCATGTAATAACTTCATGCACATGTGCACACATAAACACATAGTACATTCACAGTTTTAATGTTCAAATGCAAAGTATAGGTCAATGTTAGAATTATTCACTATGTCTATCAGAACATTTTCAGAAGGTAAAAAGCCCCCATCACATAACCCTGAAAGGTTTGGAATTCAAGTTGGATCGATAACAAATGCAATTAGCAAGTATAGATATTCAACAGCTGTTTTTTAAATGAGATTTGATGTGAGTTTTCTCCTCTATTTTCTTTCTAGTGAGAAACAGAAGGATTAGATAGGCTTTGAACAGAATTGCTAGAAAACACAACAGACATGAGGTTTGATTTTCCAAATTTGCCTCAGAAATTCTGTAGTTCAACTGAAAATTATAAGGAAAATAGTCCTTGTATATGAATCTGTTGAGCATGGCATGAAAAAACAGGAATCAAAGCCCAATACTCACTTTAACATTACTGTTGTCAGATTCTCTTGCAACAAATTAAGATCACTAGATTTAAGGCCAAGGTTTTATGCCTGCCCTGACTGACAGTCTAAGAAAATCTGGATGTAGCTCATAAGGGAAATTCTTTCTTATAGTGTTTAGATGTGCAATTAAAGCAATGAATCTTCTTAACTTAGTTTCTGAATTTGTACAGCTGCTAAAACAGTAGACATTCACCTAATTCTTCTCTTCTCTTTTATGATGCCATAAAGCTTTTATGAGTTATTAATGAGGATCTAGACTTTTGACCTTTAATACTTGGCTGAGGACAAATTTATCAAAGCACAGCTATGATAGAGCCAATTGGAGTCTGTTGAGGTGTAAGAATCTATATTCTGTGTCAATAAATAAAAGCAATAAAAAGTATGCTGTTTGTGCCTTTGTTTGTAAAAGTATGTTGAAAAGTTGTCTGGATTGGCCTGGCAAAACCCAGTCACTGGCAGAGCTGATACCATTGCTCACATCTAGTTCAAAGAGGGTTCTGTAATGTAACACAGAAGGAGGCAGAGGAGAGACTGCTTCACTCTTAAAAATATTCTTTTTTTCCCACAAAACCTGTGAGGGGTACTTAGCCTAGACCCACAATTTTCTGCAGAGCTGTAAACTGGGTTTGGCTTTATGACAAGACTGCTGACAAGAACCACATGAAGTTTAACAAGGGGAAGTGCATAGTCCTGCCACTGAGGAGGACCAACCCAGTGCAGCTACTTTATGCTGGGGGTTGACTGGCTACAAAACAACTTTGCAGAATATGACCTGGCTCCTGGTGGCCAGAAAGCTCAACATGAGCTGTAAAAATATGATTGCAGATAAGCAGGCCAACAGCATCCCAGGATACATGAGCAAGAGTGGGTCAAGGATGTGATCCTTTCCCCCTAACTTTTTGCTGGCAAGGCACAGCTGGAGTGCTCAGTCTATTGTTGGGTTCCACAGCCAAGAGACACAGACATACTGGAGCAGGTCCAGTTATGGTTATTAGGAGGTCTACAAGGAAGGGCTGATAGATCTAGGACTGTTAAACCTGTAGGCAAGGAGGCTCAGGGTGGTCTTAGCAATGCTTATAAATATCCTTGCAGTCTTCGCTAATCTGGTCTGGCTCATCCTGCTTTGAGAGGGAGATTTGGACTAGGCAATCTCCAAAGGTCCTTTCCCATAAGAACTGTTCTGTGATTCTGTGATACTATGAAGTAGACCATCTGTCCTGGAAGTCTTGATGGAAGCCCTCCTTGCATCCCTGTTATGGGATGACTGTGACATGCTGTCAGTGTGGAAAATATTACACAGTATTCTGACTTGGAAGGGATGCACAAGGAACGCTGATTCCACCTCTTGAAATGGACAGTACAGGGCTGAACCCACAATCTTGGCACTATCAGCACTGTGCTCCGGCCAACTGAGCTACTCCCAGGGTTACTCTTCCCTTGTTTCTCTCTCCCTCCTAGCTGTAGAGAGTAGAACACTTACCGGTGGTTTCAAGAGGTTAACAAAAATCTTGTCATCACAGCAAGAGGGTGACAGCTTCTTATTTCTGCCTCAGCAGTGTCAAAGGCCAGCTGGCTGGAACGGTAAACTGGCCATGCTCAGAGTAAAAGTACTCCCACCATAGAGGGAGCCACATCTGCCCCAAAACAGTGCAACCCTCATAATTTTCTATATTGCTAGGGAGATAGAAGCATAGACACTGTGGTATAAAGGTACAGATGTATTTCTTTACAGATATGCTAAAGTGAATAGTATACTGTACAATAATTTATAGGTCAAAAATGTTAAACACTCTTTTCCATCTTTGAATAATGCAGAATAATTTTTACAGACTGTCACAACTCTTTGAGATTGGCTTCTAATATTCAACTAGTACAGTTTGGTGAGAAAATTGCCCAAGGGTTTGGAACTGGGATACTAGAAGTGACTTTTCTCTTGTCCTTATTAGGTAGCTGGAAAGAGATTACAGTATATGGTGTAAATTTAATGTCACCCTGGCAGGAGGTGGTGGGTTAGGAATCTTGTCAGTCACTGATTTACTGCTTAACAGTAGAGAACGGCTTTAGAACAAACCCTGTAGGAACATTATAAGCACTTTTTTTCTTGTCAAGATGTCAGAACACAACACAGGGTAGCCACTAAGCTTAAAAGTGATTTATCAAAAAAAAGACCACCTAGAGATTCTCTTATTTTTGTAATTTTAAAAGGACATGAAAAGACCATTTTTGTCATATCTCTTTCCTGGTCAGTAAACAAATCCACAGAGGGACAATTTACTCATAAACTGGCCATTGATGCTATGAAACTCTTCTAATTTCTAACATTTCATTTGTTGTGGTTACTTAAAATTATTTGTGATATATTTTTCTAAGTTGCTGTCTTTCTCCATTCTAAAAACTTTTAATTTCCATGTTCAAAAATCTGAATTTTCCCCAGGTTGCAGGAAGTATTCAGACTCTGCAAAATATTTTAATGCCGAGAGACGGAGACTTGTAAAGGAGAGCATTGTTAAACTCTGACATTTTATTCTGATTTTCCATCAGTGGTTATGGTTCCAGAAAACTGCAATTTAAGACATTTTGAAATCCTAATACTAATCATATGAAATAATAGCACTTTATATATAGAACTAACAATAAAAATAATCTTTGTCAAGACTAAAAAGCTAGTAGTAGAAGTTATAAATTGACAGTTTCAATGTGACCGGATTAATAAACAAAAATTCCTCAAAACCCCAAAAAAGCCTGTGTTTAATGTCAAGGCAGGACTCAAACATAAAAGCAACATAAAACAAAGCAGAGTATTATTTTTAGCAATAATAGTACCTTATCCAGAGTTGCAATTAAAGCTGGTGTGAGTACAATATGGACTGATTACTGCTTACCTGTTTCCCTTCTTATGGTTGGTTTGGGGTTTTTTCATGATTAGTTTTTTTTATTTATTACTACCTGAAAAGTGCTGCTCAGCTTTGAAGCTACATTGTGTAGCACTTTTAAATGGAAGTGGTTCAGATTAACTTAGAAAACATTTTGCAAATCTCCACCATGGAGAACTGTTTCCAGAATCTAAAATATATGGGCTGAAACAGACACCATATAAATTTATGATTTCCATGGAAAAATGTTGCTGTTGGTATAAAGCAAGGCCTGGCTCAAGATTCCCAGCAGTATATACCAAACAGAGTTTTCCAAAACCAGGGAGAAAAAGGGGGAAAGAGGCTGCTCAGAGGCTGTTCACATTTGACCAAATAAAGCATCAGGATGGGAGTCCACTCACAGAGTCTTGGTCTGGAAGGACCCTGCAGAACACAGCTTGCTTTCATTCTGCACCTGAGAGGCTGGGCTGGAAGAAGTTGGGATCCAGTGCTGCTTCTCAAGTGCAGCAGCATTCCTACTACTTCCCCAGTGGTGCTGATGTTACTTTGGAAGTCAGCAAGGCTGTTTTCCAGGCCTAAAGAGCAAAGAAAGAAGCACATGTGACAGTCAGCTATAGCCTTCAGGATTTTTGAAAAAGGCAATTTTCTTTTAATTGAGGAAATTTGACTTTTCTTCAGGACTTGGGCAGAATGATTGCTATCTTGGCTTTTGTACTTCCAAGAGAAATGCTTTTTTTCTTCTGATGCTAGATGGAGGGACTAGACCATTCATCATCAATGCATGTGAGAAAAACCTTGTCAAAATATGAGAAATAAGTGGATTACTTGTTCCCAGGGTAATTCCTTCTTAGAAATGCAGATGCGGAAAACTTGGATATTACAGGAGTGTGGACAGATTTTTATATGTATACCTGATTTGAAGACTAGATACAGAATTTTTCAGTTTTGTTGGTTCAAAGGCCACACATAGAATGCATTAGGAAATCAGTACTACTCTGTGGGGAAGTCATGGGGAGGATGTGGTGTAGGGAAGAACTGTGGCAGCTGCTCCCTGCCCTGCTCGACTGAGGGAGATGCTGCTATGGGAAACCAGCCAGGCAAGAAGGGGTGAATGGCACTGCTCTTGTGGTCTCTGCCAAAGAACGTTGTAAGGGTCTGTTATATTTCAGTCTTAGCTATTTTAATCTCTATCTGACATTAAAAATAACAGGAGTTAAAAACTTTTCCTTGACTACTATTACTTTTTGTCACTTTTTCTTCTATAAGAGGAGTTTCTAATTTTTTCCTTCCTTAGTATAACAAATATGCTGATTTTAAATATTTATGGAAGCAGGAAACTATTTTTTCTAGTACAAGAAATAAGCATAAACCAGTCTGCCTGATCTGCAGCTCTGTTCATGTTGCAGGCTAAGGAAAGAGAATTCTCACTAGGCAGAGAATTATCCCCTTTGTACCAAGGGCATCATATTTTGGTGGTCTTTTGGGACTCATTCTCAGGAGCAGATATTGAGACAGAGTGGGGAAATGTTCTGTCCACCTAATTTGCTTTTCCAGTTGAAACTCTAAATTTTTGGAGTACCTTTTCTCAGTTTCTCAGTTTAGTATAAGCCCTTTCTAGCTTACTCTTTCTTTTCAGGAACATTATCTCTTTCTGCCTACCCTCCCTCCCTCTCTCCTCTATGTTTCCAGTCAAATGAGATCATACAGCCAGCACAGGAGCAGATAAATGTTTTAAGGTGAAAAGCTACTAACAGGCAACTTTTTGCCAGTGCTATAGCTATCCTCATTTAATTCACATCCTACTGAAGTTGTTAGTTTTTCTACATTATTCAAACTCTTAAGGAACATTTTTGACATCCAGTTACCTATCAAAACAAAACCTAGAAGAAAAGTAGTCATGCAGCTTTAGAAGTGTTGCGAAAAAGAGGTAGCCTACTGGTTATGGATGTATGTCTGAAGTGGTATACAGCGTGTTTTTCCTTGTCATTTGTACCTCCAGTGACAGCAATATTTCACTTCTGTTCCTACACAGGAGCATGACTGGCGAGTATAAGAGTATTTATCTCTAAAATGCAATGCACCACAGTCATAAAACAAATTTATCACAATGCAAGCACACATCAAGGTGGTCAGAATTGTCTTCTAAAGGTTAAGCACCTCTCCAACGAAGACAGTGTGAGGGAGTTGGGCTTTTCAGGCTGAAGAAGTGAAGGCTCTAGGGAGACCTTAGAGCAGCTACCTAAAGGTACAAGAAAGGTGGGGATGGACTGCGTAAAACAGCATGTAGTGATAGAAAAAGGGAGAACTTAAGTTTTAATTGAGAGAATGTTTTTATTCATTGTTAGGAAGTTTTATTTAAAGTGAGAGAATCCTAACATCAGTTAGGATGCTTTATTTAAACTGGAAGAATGTTTTATGTTAGGAAGATATTATTCGCTGAGAGGGACAAGACATTGGAGCAGGTTGCCTAGAGAGGTTTTGGATACCCCATCCTTGGAGGTGTTCAAGGCCAGTTTGGATGGGACTTCTGAGCAACCTGGTCTGTGGAAGGTGTCATTTCCCACAGCAGAGGGGTTGGAAGTTGGTGAATTTTGAGGTCCCTTCCAACTCAAACTTAGATTCTATGAATTCTTAAATCTCCTCACAGAGGTCTGTTTCTATACTTTACACATTATGGAAACAAAGTTTTGTAGTAAGAATTTTGTGGCATGTTTGATTACTTAGCATTCACCTGTTGTATGACTCTACAAACAAATTTCATATAGCTATCTGATGTTCCCTAGTGAACTTCTATAAAAATGTTTTTTTTTTTCATTACAGTATGAAGATTTGATCTCTAGAACTTTTGCTATCTAGTCTTTTCTTGCCATTCAGCTGCTGATTCACTGTGATCAAATTATCCCTTTATTACTTTTCAACTTAGGTTTTTTGTGAGCAAAAGGAGTATAACTCTTTGAGTATACCAGAGTAGACCATTTTACAGTCGTCAAATAATATTTGTTGATCTTATATATACCATGTGTGGGTATTTTGGTAAGAATTCTTTGTAGAACTCATGTAAATGTCTTCCAGAAAAATATACACAATTATTTTTTTTTCATAGCAATACCAGTCATAATATAGTCTGACTATACTGACTGAACACATGAAAACAGACATTTGATTCCTACACTATGATGACATTTTTATCCTTCTAGTCAAGACTGAATTTTTTCATTACTCTTATTTTCAGTCTTCTTTCAGCCCAAGAAGTAAGAAAGCATATTTTAGAAGCTGTAATTAAGAAAGTATAAGGAGATTATGTGTGAAGAATTTCTTGCACATCATTTCTCTAAATATATAGTCTAAATATACTGCAAGCTATTCGTAAAACATTGATGACACATTACTTATTTTTCTGTGCATAAATATATCCTCTTCTTTGTCATATAACTCTCTTTGTTATATATTATATATTTTTGCTGTCAGAATTTTTTGGCTGTTAAGATAATTATAAAGCATCGTAAAAATTATTAAAATAAAAAACATTAGACTTCATCTGTCTTATGTTTCTCTGAAAAAAAATCAGAAAGTCAACAGCATAACTGAAAACTAATCTGTCCAACTCATGTTAATTGTTAAGTTTATTATCTAAATTGATAGACATATTTATGAAAACTACTTTCAGATTTTTAACAAGGAAAATTATTTTGAAAAAGAAGGGGTAAAGCAGAGAAAAGATGAGCTATAAAGCATGTAAAGCAGTAAAAAGAAGAAATATCTCTCTGTCACAATAGTTACAGAGGTTCCAAAATGGTACTGGAGATTGCACAGGTCCTGTACTGGCTTAGTGTATCTTAGACTTACTTTTTCAGACAGTTATATGGAAGCTACAACAGTTCTGTTATATATATAGTTCCTATATCAGAATATGCTTTATTCCACAGGATCACATAGCATCTCCTTAGAGATACTTCAGTTTTGAATTGAATCCAACACGTATAAAAGAAGAATCAATCAATATGGTTCGAACTCTATGTAGAAAGAGGATGGAGTAAGACACACAGAGACTTCAGGGATTAGAAAACTCAAATACAAAACTACTCACCTCACCATGCCTTTTCTTCCCATCAATTCTTTCAAATCAACTTGTCCTGTGATTGTGCTTTCTCCTCTGTCTACTGGCAGCTGACCAGCATAGCTTCCATGACTTTACCATTAAAGCTTGTTTTGGCACAAAGTTTTTTCTCACCCTTTTCTCTTTAAAATGCAATGGGTGTTCATGTTAAATTATGCACTAAGGACATGCATTGAACAGGCATAATGAACATTTGCTCATGGAATTTGTCAAACCTATTTCAATTGATTGGGAAAAGACTGTGTGATTTTTTCACTGTAGCTCTACAGCTAACTAGATGGTAATCCAGAAAAAGAAAAAAAATTCCCTTTTTTTTTTTTTTTTTTTTTTTTTTTTTTTTTTTTCTGTCTGAGCCAAAAGCTTTTGACCAGGAGAGGCAAGAATAAAACATGAGCAATAGTTCAAATGCTGTTCCTTGCAGTGTGCTTAATTCTTCACATCTGCTGTTGATTCGAGCTGAGAGTTTTCATGTTAAAGTAAAAGAGCAAGGAGAAGAGACAGGGCAGCTTTAGGGAAGGCAGAAAAAGGCTTTGGTTCAGGAAAAGAGAGAAGGACTGACAGTGAGAACAAGACAGAAGATTTAATTTTACTTAATTCAGCAAAAAGGTTGTGATTCTTAGCTATGAGCTCAGGTAATTCCTTCCTCTTTCTTCTCTCAGGTAGAGAAAATCAGCCTAGCCTGGTCAGGCCATTACACATATGAGCTTAAATTGAAATATTTCTTTTTCATAATAGGTTTATCATTATTCGTCATTAATACTATGGGATCCCCTAAGCTTCAGGATCATCTTGAAGATATTAAGACAATGGAAAGAAAAAAACTGTCTTGCAGACACAGTTAAGTATTTAGCTGGTTGCAGCTATTCACAGCCTCCAGCTGTCTTTACCAGAGTTATTTATTTATTTAAATAAGGGTGTCATTATAGAACACCATCCTAGGCAGTCCAGATATAGTTTTTTTTGACAGGTAAATAATTCCAGGTGGGTCACATTTTTAGATGACAGTGGTTTGAAATCACAGGTTAACATATACGAGGAAGTCTTTATTAATCTATGGCAAGATATAACACTGAGGAAAATGGTTCTTCCTAAAATACACAGTACATCTTTTGCACAGTTAAGCTTGAAGCTATTTCTGAAGCAGTGCTCTATTAATGTAGGGGCAGTTTCTCTAGTTTACCTGGTCTGAAAATTTGACTTACAAGTTTCTTGCAATATTGCAGTTACTTTCTCAAATTTGGGTACATAGGAAGGGTCAAGACTATTGCAGCAGGAAAGAGGAAAGAGGAAAGAGGAAAGAGGAAAGAGGAAAGAGGAAAGAGGAAAGAGGAAAGAGGAAAGAGGAAAGAGGAAAGAGGAAAGAGGAAGGAAAGGAAAGGAAAGGAAAGGAAAGGAAAGGAAAGGAAAGGAAAGGAAAGGAAAGGAAAGGAAAGGAAAGGAAAGGAAAGGAAAGGAAAGGAAAGGAAAGGAAAGGAAAGGAAAGGAAAGGAAAGGAAAGGAAAGGAAAGGAAAGGAAAGGAAAGGAAAGGAAAGGAAAGGAAAGGAAAGGAAAGGAAAGGAAAGGAAAGGAAAGGAAAGGAAAGGAAAGGAAAGGAAAGGAAAGGAAAGGAAAGGAAAGGAAAGGAAAGGAAAGGAAAGGAAAGGGAAGGGAAAGGGAAGGGAAAGGGAAAGGGAAAGGGAAAGGGAAAGGGAAAGGGAAAGGGAAAGGGAAAGGAAAGGAAAGGAAAGGAAAGGAAAGGAAAGGAAAGGAAAGGAAAGGAAAGGAAAGGAAAGGAAAGGAAAGGGAAAGGAAAGGAAAGGAAAGGAAAGGAAAGGAAAGGAAAGGAAAGGAAAGGAAAGGGAAAGGAAAAGGAAAGGGAAAGGGAAAGGGAAAGGGAAAGGGAAAGGGAAAGGGAAAGGGAAAGGAAAGGGAAAGAAAAGGATGTCCTGCATTCTAGATTTGTGACAACAGAGAAATGCCAGGGGAGGGATAGCTCTGTCCTTTGGGGTCATAAGGAGAATGAGGAATTTGTAAATTAAAAAAATATTGTGTGGTGAGTGGTAATCTCAGTTAACATCTTTTGTAGTTATTCTTGCTCTTACTGTATTACATATTTAAACATGTAGTACTGAATTTTAGAGAAAACAGGTCACAATATTTTGCGTTTCCAGCATATTTTCTTAAAGATCATTAGCTGGGAGAGGTAGATCATTTTAAAACATGTTGTTCTAGGCTCATTAAGTCTTTTGAAGCCAGACAGGAAGGAAACAAAACCTCAGAGACTATTAATGCTTTGGGGCCTACTTAACAGCACATTTCATAATGAAATGCTAAACCAGTATATTTTTTTTTAATCTGCCTTGCTTTGTGGGCCTTTTCCCCTCTCTCTTGAATTGTCTTTATCATACCTATAAATTGGTTGTTTTTAATGAAAACTAACAAAAAAGAATGGACAGGTTGATATGAAGGTCAACTAAGAATGAGTGACTTGGGAGGCAAATCTTATTTATAGATATGCTTTATCCTAGTGCTCCATATTCAGAATAAAGTAGCACTTTAAATATTTGAGATGGGGTTGGAGAGGTATGTAGGAAATATGAAGACCCACTTGTACAAAAAGGGATTGCTGGTGATTACACTCTTAGCATGCAAAACTCTTATGCAGATCTGAAAATACTGTTTTGATGCTCTGCAATATTGTAATCATCTTTTGGCATTTTTAAAGCTGTAACCAACCCAATATATTATTTTTGGGAAAAAAAAGTTAAAACAATATGATGGCAATTAGCAATTACATGCATCAGTCAAACAGTACTTTGAGCACCTGGAGGTCCTTCTTTGGTATTATCTTTCTGTTTTCACTTTTTTCCTAATGAAGATTATCTGGTTATGAAAAGATAGGTTCAATTAAATGTGGGTGAGGGACAATGACAGTCAGGAAAGGGGAATCAAATTAAATGTTTCAGAAAATGTTAGTGATGTGTGATCTACAACACATAGCAATGCTCTTCCACAGTAATGCTGTTGACAAACTGTCTAGAAAGATTTTATGTTATAATAATCTGGTGTGATCCAAATATTTTCCAAAATTGCTTTTCCTCTTGATCATAGTAATTCTTAAAATATTTCTCCCACTTAATCTTTCTTTCATCTCCTTTCTAATTTTGGTGGTGCTTGTGACCATGCATTCTGTGCCTCTCTTTCTGCTAATGACAGTGGTCTTCAGGCTGCTGCGGGCTCTGCAGGTGCACCACACCTGCCCATCCCTGCCCTGCTCCCCTACCCCACAGATTCATGATGAGATGGTGTGGCTCCCTCTCGGCAGACTCCCAGCTTTAGTACATGGCAGAAGTTGTCGGATCTTGCCAAGTTCAAGATTCAGAGAAACAGCTCATTATTTATTGCAGGAAGCAGCTCCTGCCTGTTGCTGCTGAGCTCAGGGGAGGGAGCTGTGCCATTCACTCTCTCAGGGGGAACTGTTGCTTCCCTCCATATCAATTTCTGGCAGCATTGACTGATTTCAGATCTCAGTGGGAGCTTTAAGGCAGGAGTGACTGCATTTCAGTGTGCTGAGATACTTCTCTAGTCTTTCTCTGATAAAGTCTTGAAGGTGGATGTTTCCTCCCTTGCCTCTATTTACAGTACCCACAAAAATATATGGTTAAGCTTAGGGGGAAAAAAATTGTGGACATAGATAATATGCTTGTAGCTACTGCTGAGAATTTGCAGTGGTTCAAGATATGGCATGTAAGCAGCAACCTGCAAGATAAGTAAGAATTCTACATGAAAATTGATAATTTCAGGAAAATAACCTGCAATTACTCTGCTACCACACCTCCTTTTGCATAAAATATGTATTGGGGTAATAAGAATCAGTTAAACACTGTGACTGTAAGATGATTGCCAAGATTAAAACAAGACATGTTGGATTGAACCAGTCATGTCTCAAATGAATTTTGTAGATATGTTTAGAATTTTTAAAAATTGTCCTATGGTGGACTGAAGATTAAATTCCCCTTATGAAAAAATAAGCAGAAACTGTAGCTTGTCCAAATCCATCCTCTGCACACCCTCTGTGACGGTGGCTCTGGTGTGAACAATTGCCCACAGACATTTTGTATCAGCCTTGGGTCTTGTAAAAATAATTAAATGAGTACAAAATATGAAAAATCATAGTTATCAAGGTACATTCAAAATAGTCAGAATACTTTCAAGGTAGTAAATAGAATTGTCACTGACATTATATAAGCAAAAGATCCTTCAAATACCAGGACATTAAAACCAGCTTGGGCATATACAAACGGAAATAAGCTGCAAAACATCCTGTAGGTAAGAATAGACCTGTAAGACTCCTTACTCTAGCTATCAGATTTATAAAATTCTCTAGGTAGTTAAAGCTCAAGAAAGGAAGCTTGAATGGGAAGAACATGTTAACAGCATTTGGTTGGTAGAAACTTGCTCGATAAGCATTTCAGTTTATTCTCAAATGAGAGTTTTTTACCTGTTTCAGTGTGAAGTGTGACAGAGAACATTTGTGACTATACTCTAAAGCAGCATTGGAAAAGACACATGTCCCAAAACACCCTGCTATTCTTCTGCACAGTGAATCTTCATAGGATGAGGAATACTGTTTCTTCTCAGCATTTGAAATATCAAATATATTATGTTGGTATATGTCTAAATTATGATATTAAGGGCATTGCATAAAATAGTGCCACTGTAGCATTTAAATGGCTAAATTTCTTTTTCTCATTCCTTTTAATTTTCACAAGTAGTTTTCACCACCAATCATTTTCTCATGCAGTAACTAGCAATTTTTATTCTCTCATTGCTAAACCTCAAGAGGATAACAGCAAGGCTGATACCAGCATTTCTCTAAGCTTTGTAGTACTCAGACTCTCTCACTTCTGATATTGAGAATTACATTAACACCTGCTTCTGACCAATGACTGGACTTTGTCTTGAGGCAGATTAGAGGGAAACAACACTGAATTATTGTAATATTGTTGTGCCTTAAAACTATGTAAACTGATAACCTGCTAACTGATTTAAAAGGCGTAGTTTTTGGCAATAAAGAGCACTCAAAGGAGTGCTGAGGTCCCTACGTCAGTCATGCCTGGGGTCCCTATGTCACTAATTATTGCAACAATTTTTAATATATGTTTAAATAAATAAATATCTAAAAATAAAAATTAAAAAATATTTTTCAAAAAATTAAAAAATTAAAAAATATTTTTCAAAAAATTAGGTTGCAATGGAAAGGAGATGTAGCCATTTTTAATATTATCTGTAGAAATATAGCAATATAAAAGCATAAAATAACAATTCAGAGAATTTATGAGGAAAATAGATAGAAAGAAAGAAAGGTTAAGAGTAGAGTGATAGCAGAGGGGAAAGGTATCATCACTCATGCAATAAGCAGTGAGACTTGCTTGTTGCAATTCATCAGTTCATTTGTTAAAGTGATGGTCACAGTCTTGATCTGTTGGGTATGGGGGCCCAAACCACAAAATTCAATGGGTTAATATAGCTTGGATTTTAGAAACACCCAGGTACCTTCCCTGTGGTGGGGGTTTACACTATCTGTTGCAACACTGTGCATCATGACCACTCTGCTTGTGGAAAGCCCTAGAAATGAGACTTTTCAGGTGTCTTGATGGTTTATGACACCTTCTAAGATATGGCAGCTCCCTCTCATGTCAGTGTAGCTGAGCCAGTTATGCCCCATCAGAAGGGAGGAAGACTTTCAGGTCTGTGTGTGGATGCCCTGGTACTTCCCCCAGGGGGAGTTTTCACAGCTGAGTCAGTCGTATAAAGGGAGTTTTCATGATACAACAGCACTATCCTACCTCACAGGATCTTCTTCTTATCAGTCTCTTCCAGATTGGCCCAAAATCCAGTTTGTAGCCCTCGTGGTGGGTGGTTTGTGCTCACCCCTCTTCCCCTGGGCTGTGACCCTGCATATTCTCAGCAAAGTGCTGCTGCTTTTGCAAATGGTCAATTGTTTGAGTCATTAACCATTAACATTTGTCTTTCCCAAGAGGGGACACAGCCGGGATAGCTGACACCAGCTGAGCAAAGGGATAATCTATAGCACGTGACATCATGCTAAACACACCAAGCTGAGGGAAGAAGCAGAAATAGGTGGGAAGTTTGAAGTGATGGCATTTGTCTTCACAAATAACCACTACGTGTGAAGAAGCCCTGCTTTCTGGGATGGCTGAACACCTGCCTGCCCTTGAGAAGGAGTGAATTACTTCCTTGTTTTGATTTGCTTGTGTATGCAGCTTTTGCTTTACTTGTTAAACTATATTTGTCTCAAAACACAAGTTTTCTTGCTTTTACTCCTCCATTTTCTCCCTCATCCCACTGTTGGTCAGTAAGTGAGTGGCTGTGGGGTGCTTAGTTGCTGGCTGAATTTAAACCATGACAACCACCTTCTTGATGCTTCACTGATGCTATGGCACCACCTACACTTGTGCACCTGGGCTGAGAACAAAGTCGGGGAAACCATGTTCAGCCAATTTGTTGGTGTACTTTGTAACAGTTTTCAAACTAGAATGATGCTCTGATCCAGATCATAAGGCCACCACAAAAACAATTATTCTGTCATTAATTAGTGATCACATACTACAGCAAAATACAGATGAGAAGATGAAAACAGAAAAGAAGATGAGAAGATGGCAAGGAAAACTCTCAATGCCATATTGTTGTTGGAGACTTGGTCGCATGTACTCAGAATCATAGTTTGTGTTGGAAGGGACCTTAAAGAGTATCTAGTCTAATGTCCCTGCAATGACCAGGACATATTCTATCAGGCCAGATTGCTCAAAGCTGGGTCCAACCTCATTTTCAAAGTTTTTCAAAGTTTTTAGGGGTGGGGTATTCACCACCTACCTGTGTAATCTGTTCCTGTGTTTCACCATCTTCATTGTAAAAATTCTTCCCTCCCTTTAATCTAAATTTACTCTCAGGTTAAACATGTTACCTCTGGTCCTATTGCAACAGACCCTCCTTAAGAGTCTGCCCCCAACTTTTTTTACTTATAGGGTCTCCTTAATCACTGGAAAGCCTCCCATGCCTTTTCCCATAGGAGAGGTGGTCCAGCCTTCTGACAATCTTTGTGGCCCTTATCTGCACCCAATCCAACAGGTCCATGTTGTTCCTGACCAGCTAAGCAGAGACAACAGGAAACACTCTGACCAATATAAATACTTTTTGTTGTGGAGGGTGAAGTGCAGCGCCCAACCTCTTGTTCTCCTGAGGCCATTAAGTGCCCTCAGTAGAAATCAGAAATGGCAATTCTTTAGATTACCCTCAATCATTTAGCTTTGCAAAGGAGGAAGGTTTTCTTCCACATACTAATTTCCTTTCCCAATAGCATATAGGCAGTTGTTTTAGCATTTATTTTGCTACTGATCACTTGATTATTATAATTAATTAGGATAATTTAATCATTAATTAATGATTTTTTCAAAGCTAGAAATTTGTATTCTTATGTCTAATCCTTGCCAGTCAAGCCTCTATTGAATCTGAAACTTCTTCATTTCTATCAGTATGTTTGTTATTTACTCATTTACTGAAAGCAGAGCACTGAAATCTTGGGAGAACCCACCTGACAAACATAATTTCCTAAGCTTCTATACCTAAAGATAGCTTAATTAGGAAGAATACTTCATTTGAAAGAAGGGAAAATTAGAGCAGAAAGATGATCAATAATTTTTAAAAAAGTCTTTGAAAATATTGCTTTGGCAATTTGAAAATAGTTAAGTTGATTCGAGAAAGAAAAAAAGTTCTCTGAAAAAAATGCTAATATTAGGTTCATCAAATTCTTTTTTTCCGTCTTTGCTTAGTTTGGATGTCAATTAAGAGAACTAATAAGCCTAGTTCTAAAGCAAACCTTTGTAATATGTAATTGTGTGATATAGATCATGAAATGAACTTCATTTTGTCAAACTGGAAAGCACTGGAAAGTTAATGCTGTTACATCTGGTTGTTTCCAGTGTGTGTTTGTGAGTACTGGATATAAGACATTATTAATTGCTACTTCTTACTGAAATTTTGTTTCTCCATTACAAAGTACAGGATATAAGATCTTTGCACCTTCCCTGGTCCCTTTGTAATGTATAAACATATCAGACTACTACAGACCTCATGTTTTCTGTTTGGGGGAAGAGTTAACTTAAAAGCATGGTGATGACTAGCTTAGGGCTGCTTTCAATGGACCTTTTAGTGGCAGGAAAGAGAAGAACTCATTAAAACAACAAGATAAGAAATGTAAAGGTGCATGTATATCTAAATCAGCCAGATTTTCATGGAGGACTAAACTGCTTTCCTAACAATCTCCTGCAGCAGTCTGTAAAGTAGAGGTACTGAGATAGTGCCCTCAACTCTCACAAAGAGATGCAGATGTTCACGTGCCCTATCAAGATCTTTGATCTGAACATTTTGAAGAATTTTACCTTTGCTGTTTTAGGAAGCAGCTCTCTTTTAGGTAGCAGTAATTTCCCCCTCCCCTGTGTTTTTTTTTTAAGGTGGAAAAGGGAGGTCTGTGTATCAAGTGGGATTTAATATACTCATGTTTATAGATAGAAGGATTATATGATTAGCATTAAAAAGTATACATGTGTTATATTTGTGTCTGCCTTTGATGATGTGTGTTGGAATTCTCAAGTATTCCATTGTGTATATAAATGAATATGTGATGTACACCTATATCAAAATATGTGTTATATGTATATTTAATCTTCAACACATGCATCATAGTTTACACTGATATAGAAAAGGATTTTATATGGACATTTTTCAGAAAATGAGATATGTGTATTGTTTCTAGAGCTTTTCTGTAGAGCAGAAATATCTTTAAATTGAATTTCTAAACTGAAACCCAACTACTGAAAATATAGTGACTGTCAAAATAAAGCCACTCTTTGAATATGTACATATTCAGCTTTCCACATTCATGTTTGTGAGTGAATAAATATACTTGTCTATATATCTATTCACCTATATATTAATAAACTTCTATATCTAAAACATTCTAGATTAGTGTAAAGGTGATATGTTACCTGCTACTTTTAAAGAAATTTTTGATAGAAGTACAAACGTATGTTTATATATGTGTGGTTTTTAATTTTATATATAAACATATATAATCATACATATGTATGAAATACATTTTAACTGTCTATGTATGACTCCTTAAAAACATATTACTCAAAAAATAAACTTAATTTTTTTTTCTGTTCTTTGATTTTCTCCCTCCTTTCCACCCCCTTTTTATTCAAAAACAGGAAAGATTGTTGCATACTTTTTCTTTTTTTTTTCCTTTAGAAAATGTAGTAATCCAAGATGGGTTTTGTTTTCATTTGTTTGGATTTTTTTATTTGCCTCTTTTTTAATTGTTTTTTGTTATTGAATGGACTCAGTACCCTTGCATGGTTGAAAAATATGCTTTTGTGTGCTTTTGCATAGCTCAGTTTTCTCTCTTATGTTTCTTTTATTCTTTCTTTTCTGTCAATATATCTCATGCTTTAAACTCAGATAATATATATTGAAATTATCCTAAAATAATTGTATTCAAAATGAGATCAGAATGAACAGATTATTCTAAAAATTACTTTTCACTTTCAGCTGATCTGATTTCTATCACATTTCAAAAACTGTAAAAGTTTTTGCAGGTCAGATGATGCAACTGAAAGTTCACACTTTCAATCCAGTGCAAACTTACTCTATATAAGACAATTAAATACTTTATAGTCAAACATATTATTCTGTATTTTTTTAATTAAATCATTACAAATGTATGAGGCCAAATAATTCCAAATATGAATAGTTTGGCAAGTTAGATGACTTCATTTTTGTTTACAGTAGGTTTTAACGGGTTTTTTTTCCTGAGGATCTTAATATTTTATTTTCTGTATTCATTAACATGTTTCAGTGAACAATCCTTGCTATAATATAAATTTGGTTTTGTTTGTTACTTTTGGTGGGAAGTTATTTAAACTTTAAACACTTCTTGTTAATTTTTGCTACCCACTGAGTTTAGCAAAAAAGGTGAATTTGTGACAATTTTTTACAAAATCTCCTTATCTAGGACACATTGTGCAGCATAAAACTTTCTTGCAAATATTTCAATTAAGACATTTTGAAATTCATAGACGTCAGACAAAAATTGTGCTCTTTATTTAGGTTTTCTTTCTTAACAATACTTCCTACAGTTACATTTAATTGTCTGTTTATAAAGATATTTTTTGTTCATTCATATTAATTGTGCTTTGTTTTCAGTAATGGTGCTGGAGACTCCATCGCAAGCAATATTTTTTAACTTGTGTTCCTGTGTTGTAACAACCTGGGGAAAAATATTCAAAACTGTGCCACTGGGATTACATTCCTCCTTCTCAAAGGTCTTGTTATGAGATAACTTAAGATTTACAGTAACTTTTGTGCAATAATATTTCATTGTTCCCTGATCTTCTACAAGATGTTCAAACTCACTGAAACATTTTGCCTCTTATAAGGAAAACACCAGCTGAGCTCAGTACCTGTGAGGGCCAAAGGGAATTTTTATGCAGGTGCCTGTTCAGGTGGGACTTTGCCCATTTCTCACATGTCCCCATCATGCTTCAAAATCCTACCCCTAAGCTGAATAAACCTAAGCTGCTGCAAATTCAAATGTCCCTTTTTTGAGAGGTGACAGAAAAATGATTTGGTTTGTTGTTACTATTTTTTATTATGTATAAAATTTCCAAATGATGTTATTTCACATTTCTGTTGTAATCAGCATGACTCAGATTTGAGGCAAAAGTTTGCTTGTTTATAAAAGTTTGCCTGTTTATGTCACAAAGTGTCTTCTTAGGACCTGCGATGTCAAGGTTTTGAGGTTTTATTTTATTTTTTTTTCTTTTAATTGAGACAGGAAGGTACAGATCTGCAATGATTTAAGACATAACCATTTTGTTAATAAATTTTCCCACTCTACATTCACAAAGAATTCATGGAGGAATAATTTGCTATATGTCAAAGTTACAAAAAATCCTTGGCATTTTTTGGATCACTGATCATGCAAAGAACTTTGTGACAGTTCGTTTTTCATGTTTTTTATATTGTCTGCTTGAAGACAATGGATTGCTACTGATTATGGTCCAAAATATGTATTTTCCTCATGAGAAAAAAGACTCAGCAAAGCCTGGCTTCAGAATAAAAAAAAAAAAATCACAGAAGTAACAACCTGTAGTATAAGGGCAGGTAATCACAATTAATGGATTACAATGGGAGAATAAATTACCTGGCAGGCTGTCATTTTATGGGCTTTCTATATATTCCAATCTTCTGTGATATTTGCGAGGCCCTTGTGGCCTTACTGCTTCTGTGATACCTGTCTTGTGACTTCAAGATGTCTGCAAGCCAGAGGAAAGATGATGGAAGAATCCATATTCAGATGCATCATGAATTGCTGTTATTCTAAGTTTTATTAGGAAGCGGAGCTCTCCTGAAAATTCAGTGAAAACTCTGAAGTATACCTGGTGGAAACCCCATGTTTTTCTCCTCCTCTGTTTAAGTTATGTTCAGCATCTGTTCTTTTTCCTCAAGTCTCATGTTGCTTACCAGAGCTCTGTTGACCCATTCCATGCTTGGGGAAGGTTAGTGAGTGTGGGAACTCAAAATGTTTCTCAGACATTTTTAGAGGTTCCAGGCCTTGGTCAGAAGCATTCTAGACCCTGGCAGACAGCTGAAAAACAACTGTGATTTTGAGTTTGAGCCATGGAATGAATTACCAACTTTGGAGGTGGAACAAGCAATCACAAAAGGTTAGATAGTATAGTATAAGTAGTTACGAAGTAGAGGGGAAATTTTTTTAGTACTGTACAGGGGGGTTTTAACACATGTACAGGGGGGTTTTCACTTTGTACATGGGGGTCAGAAGTTCTAAGATGGAGGAAAGTGGGCTGATCCTGTTCTTCCTCCTTCTTCTTCCTTACCTCCATGTTCTTGGTGATGTTGGCACTCACAGATTGGTTTAGAGTAGAAAAACACTTGGCAACGTAGGTAGTAGGTATTGGGGAATAATTGTAAACATGTTATACGTAATATATCTTATAAAAGATAGCAGCAACCCTGGGCGGAGGGAGAGACGAAGAAGACAGCAGACAGAGAGGATGTCAGGGTGTGTGTGTGCCTCTACCCAGGCCGCTGATCAAATAGCTGCAGTCCAAGAACATAATCTGTTAGATAACTAGCAATAAACTGCCTTGAGACCGAACAGCTAAGTCTATTTAGACTATCTTTGAGATTTAAAAAATACATTAAATATATTTTTAAATAAATGGACACAAACGCTATTTGAAAATTAGATATAATTCAGACATGATTTTTCAACATACTTAGCTATATCAAATGTTGTACATTGAAAACAATTCCTCTAATGCCTTAAGCATTAGTAGCTTTTATCATTTCTGAAAATCAGGACTTGCATTGTTAAACAATCTAGAAGATGAGGAAAGCAGGATGTATAAGAAACTGCGAAAGCTACCAGTTACCTGTCTTCTCTGGAAACAAATCACCATGGAAAAATCAAAGGTAGAGTCAAAATCAGGCATAGAAATCAAATTAATTTTGCTTTCTCCTCATGAAAGTACCTGTTCTTTGCTTGAAATTCCCTATAATATTCTGTAAAATATATTTTGCAGTATGTAAAGAAATACTCCCACAAAATATAAAATTCATATTAAAAAAACCAATTCATTAAATTAAATTTAGGGACATCACAGGTCCCTAAAGTTCATCCATCTGTAATTAAATTAAATCCTAGAAATTCTAGCTGACTACAGTATAAAACGTCATATTATGCCATGAATTCCTAACGGGCATTCTATATTAGGCTGTTTTGCTTATTCTGTATAAACATGGGCATCAGTATCTCTAACATTAAAACATTTATTAAAATGTCATTTATCATTCAGCTGCACATTTTTTTTTAAGGCACTTGGATATTTTCTCTAGTGCATTTGATTTAAAGATGTTTATTCCTATGAGCCATTAGCATAAGTCTTGGTTACTAATGGGCTGGAAACTCTACTTCATCATCTTATGCTTTACAAGAATATCAGCCAGAATCTTTTTAAGTATATCCTAGGAACATTTATTAGAATCTTCTTGTCTCTGCATAATTTTGAAGTTTTTAAAAATTATTTAATTTTGTACATCTATTCTCAAATTGATAAGTTGTGTTGGTTTTTATTCTTAATAGTCTTCAAAAACTTGTGGATTTTTTATTCTTCTTGAACATCCACAAATAATTTGGTTAAGGATTTACCCTAACAGTATATATTTCACAAAATATCAATTTTGAACATATTCATCCAATTAATCTTTACAAATCATATGAAAACAAGAAAAATTATTAATTTTTGGGTACAAATTTTACAACAATAACTTTTACTTCCAAAAAACATTATCTAAAATTTTTAGCTACTCCAATGTTTTATTACTGCCCTGTTTAGCACTTTCTGAATATCTGTTACAAAATTCCGCCATAACACTTTATTTTGTCTCCTACTTCGAAAACTTCTACTCCAGATACAAACTAGGAATTCTCACCTTTGTTTCCTTGATTTATAGCAAGGATTGACTAAATAACTTCCTCAATCTTCTGGCCATTTTGCCTGTTTATGAATGCCACCATGACATTCTTAAAAATGCTGTAGAAGATTCTAATCTTCTAACAATATAAAATATTCCACCAATTTTCAGTGTGATAGCAATTTAAGGCAGTGATAGCAATTTTCTCATAATTAATTAAAATTTCTGCTGGTTGCACCTTTCCTTGGCCCTAAGCACAAATGGAAATTGTAAACTTAAGCTAGGGTTAATTTTGTGTCTTCCTGCCTCTCTTTGTCTCATATATTATTGCAGCTAAACTCCAGCTATGGATATTGACTCTTGCAACTCAATCCATTTCTTTTATATGGCCCTCTCAGGAAGCTGGACCCACTTTCAACAAAATCAAAATCTTCAGCTTCACAGCATTAACACAATAGGGTGAAAGGACAGACAGGCTCTGTAGAGTGCAGTTTGTCCCATGATAGAGGTGATGCAAGGAGATAAATCACACTTAAGAAATGTCTATATTTCTATTAGATGCAGAGATATTACAAACCATGAAGCATACATTTGTTATTTTCTTTCTAAATTGTTAAATTTGGGCATCTTGAATCTCATATTTAAAGATGAACTTTACTCTTTCTTTCATTTTACTCCAGTGAATTTTTCCCAAGACAACAGAGTTATCAAAAGTTACAAACTTCTGAGACATTGCAAGCTGGGATTTATGTTTTTAGAATATAACCATTTTTCAATTTGTATTTTTAAGGATGATTTTTGCTTGTTTGAAATGGACATGAATTTCCAGGAGAACAGACTATCTTTCCTCAGAGCCTAATTTTAAATTAGAAAAATAATTAGATGATCTAATCTTTGTAATTTTTAATAATTGCATTCTTTAATATACAGCAGTATTAATAATAAAACAACAGATATCTATTTATTTCTTCTGTAACTCTTAGAACAGGTATTTGCATACTTTTTATGTTGCAAATATAGTTCTAATTTAAGTAAGGAAAGAAACACAGAAAATATTGAAATTATGCTATTTAAACCTGTTTAACAGTTTTCTGAAGAATAGGACTGAAAAGTTAAGTTTAGAAGTCAAATAATTACCTCCTGGAAATTGCATCCCAGCATGGGCTTATTTTTAACAGCTTTTCTCTACAATTTTCAGTTTTCAACATGGGATATGTGCATGCTCAACTCATGGCATCATACTCTTATAAGTATTGGTATGCTCAGTTTTAGATTTATTTATTTAATTTCTATATATTTATAGCAATACATTTTAACCCATTGATTACTGGAAGCTTTGCCCAATTTATTTTGTCTAATACAAGCTTGTAGAATTGAAAATCTAATTAGCCTAAAGCATGTATTGAGACTAAAAGGTTAAAAGTGTAGTGTCAATCTAAGGGAGTTATCAAGAAATCTTGCTGGGAATTTGACACAAAGTGTTAATGAATCCTGCAGCGATTGTCACAGTATCTTGCACTTAAGGGTTGGGTATATTGTATTTCTATACCATCCATATATTCTTTCAAGTATCAACTAACCATGCTTCACAAAGGCACTTTTATATATTCAACACCATTTGATATGCATATTTTCAGTCAGCAGTGCTAGGTTCAGCAATAGCCAAAATTCTAGTCTCTTTTCCTGTTTATTGTTCATGCCTTTAGCTACTCCTCACATTCACCAGAAGAACAACTTGTGTGGTGTGTTCTAGAATTGGGAACTGATCCTGCTGAAAAAAAAATATTTTTAATTCAGCTGGTTTACTTTTTAAATGCATCAGTTACACATTTTGATCTCCCTAATTCCTCACAAATAAAAGCCTAGTATTAAGACAGAAAGGAGTGTTAGTATGAGATGAGAAATGAATTATGAGATGATTATGGGATGAGAAATTAACCTTAAATCAGTGTTATGAATTGCTGAAATTATTTTCAACAGTGAAAATTATTTTAGAACAGTGTTATCATGGAATACCTTATGTGACCAGAGTGGTTTATCAGGCCTATTGAAAAGCAATAAGGATTTTGTGATAGAATATGGAGCGAGAGGGAGTGCAAGAGAGATGCTGGAAGAAAGACTGGGGAAAGAAAAGAAAGAGAAAAAACATGCACAGCTCTGAATGCACAGCTGGTTGAATTGAAAAACATAACATGATCCAGCAATGTGCGCTTGCAGCACAAAAAGCCAACCATATCCTGGATGCAGCATAAGGGGGTTACCAGTAGGTTGAGGGAGGTGAATCTATGCTTCTGATCTGATGAGGACCCACCTGGAACACCATGTCCAGTTGTGGAGTTCTCACCACAGGAACACTATGGACCTGTCAGAGTGGGTGCTCAGGAGGACTGGAGCACTTATGCCATAAGGAAAAGCTGAGAGAGTTGAGGCTGTTCATCCCAGAGAAAGGGGGGGTCTGAGGAGACATTATAGAGACCTTCCAGTACATAAAGAGGGCTTACAAGAGAGATGAAAAAAAAAATTTTTAGTAGAGCCTGTTGTGATAGGACAGTTATTAAATATTTTAAACAAAAGGAGAGAAGACTCAGACTAGATAGCTAGAAGAACATTTTTATAATAAAGGTGGTGAAGCATTGGAGCAGGTTAGTCAGAAAAATAGCAGATGGCTCATTCATGGAGGAGTTCAAGGTCAGGTTAAATGGGGCTCTGAGCAACCTGTGTAGTGGAAGATGTTTCTTCTTATTGCGGGGGGGTTGAACTAGGTGCCTTTTAAAGATTTCTGCCAACTGAAACCGAGATTCTAGGGTCCTAAGATTCTCAGTTACTGATGCTTAAATAATGTTTTGCACAGCTAAAATATTTCTGCATTATCTCTTCCCTTCCTTCCTCTTTCCAAAAGTTCTAGATGGAGAAATCATGAAGATCTATTATAAGTCCTATGAATAAAAAATAACTGGTCCCTGCATTCCTGTATGTAAACTCAAAATACTAGGCATTATACAGGTGAGGACTGATAGCTCTGTTCCTTGTTTCCCCAACCAGATTTTAAAATAAATAAAAATTAAAAAAAAAAAAATCCTTTTACTTGTGAGCCACTTCAAAATATATGATCTGTGATTTTAGGAAGAATTTGTGCCAAAAACCTATAAACAAAAAAAAAATTGATTTAGAAGTTAGAAATATTTGAAATTATAATGAATATGCTCTATATTCTTGCTGGAGTGTTTGTTTTGAACAACCTTGTGTGCCATTGTATGTATACATTTGTGTGTAGGAGACAAACTTTTCCCTGTTACTAGCAAGCAAAGTATTGCTAAAGCTTTATGTGCCTCACAACTTAGTGTTCAGAGTACACAATTTATACATGAGACACTAATTTCATCCTTGCATTTCATTTCCTGAAGCTTCAATGAATGTAAAAACAAGAAAGCTGCTGAGCAGCCAGGGGCTGTAATCATGTCAGTTTTTATAAGCAAAGTAAGGCTGGGGTTCTGCAGTGGTGGCTGGAGGAACTTGGGGGAGAAAAAAGGGCAGTAGAGCATATTAATTATCGTAACTAAAGCTGCCAGCACTATGCATTTGTTTAGATATTTGTGCCATATCTCACATTTATAACCTTAGAATTATAATTTTTATAAAATTAAAGGCCAGCAGTATCCAGGCAAGAATAACTTTTGGGATTTATTCATGTAAAGTCCATTGCCAGATAAACATTACTTTCTTTCATATGATTCATGTAATACTTTATTTAACAGCTAAATTGTACGTCAAGCAGTATTAAATTTATGTGTTTGAGATTCAACTTAAAGTCTTTGTGCAAGTTTCAATTTTTTACTAATTTATATACAGCTAGTGTTTCTAACCTGTTTATTGACTATTTTTGGTTAGATATATTAAGATACATTATCCATAATGGAAAATCAAATTTGAGAGACATCACTTCGAATGGTAAGTTTTCTAGTGTTAGACAGAGGAAGTAGGTAGGCATGAAATGCCCTTATAACCCTCTTTCAGGATCAAAAAGAAGTGTAATCCTGCAACCCCATGACCTTTCAGATGCATGCGTGGCAGAGGTTTGTAAAGGCAAATGCAAAACTGTAAATGCATTCGTATGCTCAGTGACAGACTTATTAGTGTGTCCTGGACACTGCTCAAGATAACCAAGGCAGCACACAAAAAGCCTGCAGAAGGCTGCTTTTTTTTTCCCTCCCCAATATTTTCCAGGGCACTGCAGTATTTTACAAATAACATCCCAGTACTAATTAGGACTGGGAAGTGATGGACAATACTAATGCCTTTTTGCATGGTTACCAGCTGTCTTTGGTACGCGTCATGGACAGATGCTTTAGTAGGGCCTGTTGCAGTAGAACAAGGTGTAATGATCTTAAAGCAAAAAAAAAAAAAAAAAAAAAAAAAAGGTAGATTCACATTAGATAGAAGGAAGAAACTTTTTACAATAAGGGTATTGAAACACTGGAGCATGTTGCAGATTACTCATCTGCCAGAAAAAAATCCCAAATTCCTGGAAATATTTGAGGTCATGTTGGATGAGGTTATGAGCCACCTGAAGTGGCTGAAGATGTCCCTGTTCATTGCAGAGGTGTTGGAGTAGATGATTTTTTAAAGGTCCCCTCCAACCCAAACTATTCAATGAATCCATCAAGAAGCTAAATGTGCACACACCAGGCTGTGCCAGGACTGTTTCTCTGGTCAGACACCTGGACCTGCTGGACATCACATGTCCCAGTCCTTCTGAGGGAAGCACACTGGAATTCATGAGAAAGGGTATGCAGCATACAATACAGTGTGCAGAGTGCACAGTGATGCTGTATTCACAAAGCAACACCATTCTGTGGCATTGTGTGCCTTGTTTTACGTGCTAAATAGAGCTACGTGTTAGATAGATTTGCATGATGTTGTAACGATAGGCCCTTTGATTCTGAACTTATGCAAAATAGCAAGCTTTGGCTTAGCTGCACATGATTTGAACTTCACAATTTAAATGCATGTTACTTTCATACACTTTGTGCATTCAATTGGTAAAAGAGCGCATTTAGACAACATAGTACCTTTACCATATTGGCAGCTATCATTTAATCAGGTTAATGATAAATTTCTCTTTAAGATTAATTGAGTCTGCTTTTTTTAAGGTGTCTTGATTTAAAGTGTCTGCTCTTGGTGTCTGTTGGAATTGTGCAATGCGTTGATTTACCTAGAAGGTTTGAAGAAAATAGGATAATTTGGCAGAAAATAATAAAAATTTTAGATGAAGTAGTTAATTTTGCAAAACAACTGCCCAAATGGACTAATCTGAAGCTTCCAAAACACTAAGAGGAAATATTAAATTTAATTGAAATTGAAGTTCACAGAAGTTATGCTAAAGCTAATATTTAATGCTGATGAAAATCACAGTCACAGGGCGCATTCAAACTCAGTGGCAAAGAGGGACCTCAGTCCTTCTGTGGAGACCCTCTTTGCTCAGTGCTTGGGAGAACTGTGTGTGCATCATTTTAAGCATTTGTAAGAAAACATTTGCAGGTCAGCACTGGGGCAGGTTTGGCAAAACCTCAGCCTAACAAGCTTGGTGACCTCTCTGTGCTTGGACATATCAAAATACATACTCAAATGACTCCAGAGGTCATATCTGCAAGAGGGCGAGTCAAACCCTCTATCAAAAACTGACCCATGAGTACCTGGACAACAGGCAGGGCCTGAGTCTGTAGCCAAGGGGATAGATGACTCAACTGAAAATAAACTTATTCCTTTCTAAATCTTGTTCCAGAGTTCCACTTCGCATCTGATGTGAAAGCACTTGCTTTGTGCTTTGTATATGCTCTTTTTAGCTAGAAATCTGGTAGAATATATTTAAAAATTCTTTAAGATTTTAAAAGAACTTGAAAGATACCATTTCACAGCATGCATAGGAAAACCTGTTGGTTTGTATGGGGAATTTTTTTGCCTTGTGGTTGGGTTTTTTGCTTTTTGGGAGTTTGTTTCAGTTTTGATGGAGTTTTGCCCTCCTTCAGAACTGTAAGAGTATTTTTACATTTTCTCTCTCATTTTGTTTGCCAAGTCTTGTGCAACTCATCCACTCAGAACAAGTACTGCAAGGGTTTATTGAAAAATAAAGCCTGCAGAAAGTGAGAGCACCACATTCCATTGCTCTAGTCCCTTAATATGCTATCCAATTAAACTTTCTCTATGGAGATCAACCAAAGTAGCCAGAATCAACAGCTGGCATGGTTACAGCGTGTCTCAGATTGCATGGGATCTTTTTATTTTTTTTTTTTTTTTTTTTTGGCTATGTGGAGAGAATATGTGAAATGCAATCCAGTTAGTATCAGAAACATCTCTGCCCGCAACAAATTACCAGTTTACAAAGGAGCTTCTTTAAGCTTCAGTATGAGACAGAAATCTTTGTCTCAACTTCTAGCAGTTACTGATCTTTGTTTGGATACATTTAGAAAAAAGAAATCACAGCCTAAAAATAGCCCCAATGAAAAAGCAATAAGGAAACCCTTTAACACAAAGTGTCTTCACTGATCATTACATAGAGTGTGCTAAATTTTAGTTTCAATATAATTTCTTTGACTTCAGTGAATATACCAGGGCCTAAGTCTAGAATTATCATGACTACTGCTTAAGTTTCCCTACACTTAGTTTTTACATATAGCTTTTTTTATTGAAAGAAAATAAAAATTTTAAACTCGTATGAAGAAAATGTTTCAACTGGAAACATGGTATAAAAAATAAGCAATTTACTTTATCTTTACCAGGTAGGTAGATGTGCACTGCTACTCCCATTTAGTAGACGAAAAAATATGGTCTGAGATACCAATATCTGTTCACACAATATTTTGGTGCAATCTGCGTATTAAACTCTGAATCTCAAACGCAAAATTTTGCTCATAAATCACAGATCACACTTGCAGTCCATTTTTTTGGTGCTTTACTATTTTTCTTATTTATAAATGCTCTCGTATTTCAAGGGTCTGTGATTTCATGATATAAACATATGTAAAATATAGTTTGGAATGTTTAATATGAACTTTCATTTCTTAGCACATGTTGGTGACTGAAAATGGAGTGATTTATATTCCTGCTGCTTAAAGAATACTGTGATAACACGTTGGCATATAATGTTGAACTTAGATGAAATTAAAACCTACACCTATACTCATAAATCAAATAGTTCCCAGGAATATTCAGAGGCATCAGGACAAGATTGTGTGTTAGAAATCCTTTGCACATATCATTTAGCAAACTCTTGGACAATTCCCAATCACAGTTCAAGATGTACTACATGCTAGAAACTGTTACTGCTATGCAGTTTTCAAGTTTTATAATGTTAATTACTACCTTTTAATCTCTTATATAGAACAGATGCTTTTCTTGACCCAAAATTGTGATCCAGAATATGCACACCATTTATACTTGAGTTTGGGTTTTTAAGTTTCTATCACTGAGCACATTTCAGGTTTCATGATATCTACTTCTACTTTAAAATCACATGTTCGTGCTGTGAACACAACTCGTAGAATTCTGAGGAGAGAAATACTCTACAATTATTTTTCTAATTTTCCTTTTCTCTTGAGTAATTTTTAAAGTTGAGATGCTAGGTAATAAGTTTGTTTTCCTTTTTTTTTTCTTCCATAAATACAATTATTTTGGTGCTGTCTTACTTGGAAGTGAAAAGACTTTTGTAAGCTTTGAATGCTTCCGAAAAGTCACATTTGGAAACCATACTATTGAATATTTACTTGCATAAACCCTCCCATGGCAGGTCAAAGAAATCAACATAAATTTGTTAGTCAAGTGCTGTGTATTAAGTGACTACATAGGGACTTCTCTATATGATTAAATGTTCCTTTAAGAAGTCTCATTTTGTTAAGGGAATAAGAGTAATGTCTTAATGTATTGAGTAATGAGATCTAGTAGTTAATCTACAAGACAAATTAAAAAATTAGTTAGCATTTACCTTTCCACTGTAAAGAAAATATACCACAAATTATCTTTTCTGTAGTTGTTGTTAAAATCGCATATTGGGAAAGGCTGTGGGGGCTGGCTTTAAATACAATATTAATCATATTTTCACCAGTGCATTGTTTTCAGGTACTTTTAGTAGCTAATAAAGTTTTGTTTGTGCTAACCTTCCTGATAACCACCATGTGTTAAGTACCATGTAAAATGCTTGGGTACTTCTTTGATCCTGTTCTCTTTAGAGAAAGCACAAGAAAAGGCAGAATTTTGGACTGCTGAAGAAAACTGACTCTTTATGTGTAAGTGAGATGAAAACTGACTTTAATTTCTGACACCAGGATGCCACCTGTTAATTCTGAGGAATCAAATTCGTCAAGTGAAGAGAGACCATTTTTGCATTGTAAGTTGTCACGTTATGTAGGTCTACACTGAAAACAACTTGGTTGATGCACAATCTAAAAGCCTACTAGTGAATTCCAGCAATATGAGGTTAACAGAATATTTGTTGATAGTTTTTGCTTTTCAAATCTCAGTACTTAGTGTTGACACAAAGGTTATGAGATTATGGACTGTTCATCACTAAACCTTTTTTTTTATTATCCTGATTCCACCTAAAGGAAAGCACTACATGACTTCTTTTTTAAAATTACATTTCATATCTTGGCCAGAAGAAAGGAACAAAAAGAAATGCCTTTAACAGATCAAGGCCAGAAATTTCCCAGCTCTTGGAAAGGCAATTATGCCTTGTGCTGGGTTTGTTTTTCTCTAGCAGTGATCATCACAAGGAACTGTAGATTTACCTTCCAACACTACTTGGAATCTTCTTCCTTTTGTTTGGCTTCATTTTGGTTTGTCTTGAGGACCCAGGCTCAAACTTCAGCAACAACTAGAGGACCCACAACTGTTCACCTCAGCTTCTTTCTACTAAAAGAACAATGACATCCTCAGTATTGAATACCATTTAAAAACTGTTGATAGAAAATATCCTTAGAAACAGGGAGGACACACGGCCTTGGACTAAAGGATGACATCATAGGTGTAGACCTGAAATGTCTCTCCTTTTCCACTGTTTGATATAGCACAATAGCAAAATCCTGCCGAATGCACTGACTGAACTCCATCAAAATGGAGTTCTTCATATAGATATAACTCTTAGATTTATGATTTTTAGAACTGTTTTTGAAAAAGCCTCTTTTCTAAACTTTGAAAAATCCATAAATATAATAAACTAAACCTAAAAGGTTTTTGTTGTGTGTTTGAGTTCACTTCCTGTCTTTGCCCACACAAATAAATATCTATGTATATGTATGCATCTGTGTAATATGTAATATGTTATATGAATAATATTTTCTGCTAGGATGTGAGATCTAAGCAGGAATGGCAGCTATGCCTTCTCTGGAAATTAATCGACAGCAGGAGATACAGAATCCCTTATAGTGTGTAATAACAGCTAATAATTCCCCTAGCTCAAGCTGTGAGGTGAGTCTTCTTGGATAATGTGGTCATGCCATCTGTTCTCAATAGTATCAGTAGCAGTTTAGAGAAATAAGTTTGTGTATTTTAGAATTGGCCTCAAAGTATTACAAACTGTTGGTGGTGTATTTGACTCCTACACAATCCCTAGTGGCATGATGTTGGCAATATATAGTGTTGTATTCTCAAGAACTGAATTGTAACTGTGGAAGAAAATAATTCAGACAGAAGACCCCTAATGAAAATTGATTGTAGAGAGTGGGCCATAGAGACACAGTATATCTGTTCAGCAGGAAACCTAGCTGTACTCATTTTTTTCCCCCTTTTTCATATAACTTATAGGCCAGAAACAAAGATAAACCCAGATCTCTGGATCTAGAGGAAAACTAATACTCTATTTAGTGTGCCAAATTTTCCGCTGGTATATCTTGATATATCTCAATTGACTTTAATAGAGCTCAGCCATTTTTCACCAGCCATGAATTCAGTCTATTGTGTCAGGAAATGTTCTCACTGAACTTGCTGTATGTTTTCATTTTTATTCTTTTCTATTATTGGAATTGACATATACCTTTATAAAAATCTAGGGAAAATTTTGATGTAAAAGGATGTCAGTTTTCTGATTAGTCTCATGCATGAGAGAAATTTCCTTTAAAATAAATTTTAAATTATTTTTAAATACATGTTAAAAGAAAATTGCATGTTGGGCAGTGTTTTTAAAGTGTTTTAAGTGATGTAGTTCTGAATGTTCTTAAATTCTACTCCTCCATTGCAAGTGGCAATGTCTTTAATGCCTACATATATTGCTTGTGATTATCTAGGTGATGTTACACTTTTAAATTCTGTAATAAAGCCACTCAATAGTAAATCCCTGACCAGATGCAAAGAAGTACAAGTATACTGTATCACTCTTTAGATTACAGAACCATTCTTTAAAAATAGGCTTATCAGTATGTATAATTTTTTTGTAATGTATAAAAGCTAGCGTAGGGGTTTTATTGATTTGAATTATTATAAGCTTATGCTCTTTTTAATAGCTACATGAAATTGATTACTTTTTTGTCTTTCACAAATTTTAAAGAGAAGAAATACTTGAATATGCTGGTAGGTAGAAGAACATATTCCTGAGAAGGTGGGCAGTACATTTGTGAGAAAGACTTTTGCTGTGGAGTGCTGACAAGAAGCCAAATATACCAGTGTAGGTGGGGTGGGCTGAATCAATAGAACAAGAGAAGACAATGAGTGAGGGCATCCAGAGTTCTGAAAATACAAAAAAAAACACCCCAATTTTGCATTGTATTTCCAGAAGAAGAAAAAAAATGGGATCATTATGTACCTGTTACTGAATTTTGTATAAATATTTGTGGAAAATAGATTGGCTCTTGATTTAGCTGACAAAATAAGCAACAGATGAACTTATTTTTCTATGTTCAGCACTGAGTTTTCATTTAAGGTAGGAGTATTTACAGAGTTTCTGACTCTTGTCAAGTCTGGATTGCATTTTGTACTTAAGAATAATGTGAAACATCCAAAGATTTTTAAAGTAAACAAATGAAAAAACAGCTCATTAGTGTATTTACACAGTTTAGGCAATTCTCAGTCAGCAGTGGAAAGTGGGGTTTCAGGATCATTGTTTTTGACACAAATGCTCTTCAATTATAATTTGTTTGTTCTCACTGAATGAAGATCTTTTCCAGGTTTTCAGCTGGAAATAGTGGGGAATTTTTGTGTAACTAGAAAGGAAGGCCTTGGATGACTAGTTTTCCTTAGATGTTAAAAGACCTCCCTCAGATGCCAAAAAAAAAAAAAAATAAAAAAGGAAATGTACTTTCATACCATTTGTAATTGGACATCCAAAAAGTTTAAAGTATGAATGCCTTTAAATTTAAAACTTAGAAAGTCAGAGCATGTAAATAGCTCTCAAAGTCTGCCACTTTGAGCAAAGGGAGCTAAAAGTTATTGAAATTGGAGAGAAGAGGGGTAAAGATATTTTGTTATTCAGAAACTAGAAAAGGGTGGTTACCTTCTGCTGAAGTGAAGTTTGTTGTGGAGGATCATAAAGGAAGTAGAAAAGGCGTTAAGTAGTCTAAGTTGTGTTGACATAATCAAGGCTAAAATAATGACACCTCTATAGCATAAAATTGCGTGGTGGAAAAATGAAAGAATTATTAGTGATTGAGCAGTAGATTTTGTCTTACCAGGAAATAATTACTACTGGGAGGGAAGAGGTTAGAGGTTGTTTATTGTAAGATTGTCTGGTTTTCTTTTCATGTAAATGAGTCAACTATTGCATCTGAATCAAATTAAAAAAGAACCTTGTTTGCAGAGTTAAATTTATTGAATATTTTTATTAAAATCAGGGTTGTTTTGAAAATGTATGCAAGCTAAGTATGGTTTTCTGTAGACATTTTGTAATACTTAGTGACAGATAAGCATCGTGGTGAGTGGCATGTTAGAAAAGCTGGAGATAAATGGATTGCTGCAGGGATGCACAAACTATTAGTTGAACAGAAGAATATTGACAGAGTGCATCTAGATTAATGCTCAAGTAGACATCTTCTATCCCCTTTTCCTCAAGGTCTGCCATCAAGCATCCCCTCTTCACAGAATCACAGAATCAATTTAAGCTGCAAAAGACTTCTGAGATAATGGAGCCCAATTTATGACTGAACACCACTGTGAAAACTAGACCACAGCACTGAGTGCTATGGGCAGTCTTTCCTTAAACACTTCCAGGGACAGTGACCTCCCTCAGTAGCTCATTCTGGTAGCTAATCATCCTTTCTCTGAATAATTGTTTTCTAATGCCCAACCCAAACCTCCCCTGGTGCAGCTTAAGACAATGTCTTCTTGTCCTATGGCTACTTGCCTTCTCACATGATGTATTCCAGACCCTTCACCAGCTTCTTTGCCCTCCTCTGGATGTGCTCTAGCACCCCAGGGTCCTTCCTGAATTGAGAAGCCCAGAACCAGACACAGAGCTCAAAGTGCAGCTTCACCAGTGCTGAGTAAAGGGGAAGAATTAGGGAAGTGATGGCCTCACTATTTCTAGTACAAGCCAGGGTGTCATTGTCCTCCTTGGCCGCCTGGGCACATGGCTGGCTCATGTTCAGCTGTCTGCCAACCAGCAGTCCTAGGTCCCTTTCTGCTGGGACAATTTTCAACCACTCTTTCCTCAGCCTGTAGCTCTGCATGTGGCCAAAGTGCAGGACCTGGCACTTGGTCTTGTTGAACCTCATGCTGTTGGTTTTGGTCCATCAATCTGGGCTGCCCAGGTCGCACTGCAGGGCTTTCCTACACCCGAGCAGATGGATACTCCAACCCAACTTGGTGTTGAGTGCAAATTGACTAATGTTAGATGCAATCCCCTCATCCAGACCACCAATAAAGGTACTGGACAATTCCATCTCCTTTGACTCATACTGTGGAAGGGCCTCAGACCTCAGGAACAAGATTGCTCTTGTAGGTACTTAAATTAGATTATGTACTCCAGGACCAAATGTAATATCATCCAACTGTTGAGTGCCCACACCCCAGATCAGACTAAAGCTATGCCACAGTAACTCCCCGTCATTATCAACTGTTTCACATTGCAGATTCACTGCTTTTTTGCTGTACTACTTATTAATGTAGACCACACTCAACCATCAACTTAGTAACATGCCATATGCTTCTCTTTCACTACCCAGAAATGTATGAAACATGATTTATACAGATCAGATGGAGAAGCGAGTAAATCAGGATGAAGTCATTCAGTTAAATGTTTCATGCTAACAAAAATATTTATGCCAAGTGTATCCTTATATTAATTTTAATATCAAAACAATTTTAAACATGGTCTTGTATTTGAGGATTTTTTCTTCATGCAGCAGAAGATATTTAATACATTCTAAAAAGCATCTATAGGTCTAAAAATACATAAGTTTATATAAAAACAAGAAAATAGTCAAGATTCTGTAGTATGGTACAAATGCCAAATTATAACAAAATTTAAAGTTAATTAGATAGTTATAGTGCACTAAAAGATTTTTTTTTCTTTTCAGGGCTGTAGAAATACCGGCTGTGCAGTGTTGTGTATGATTTATTTATAGGCTGCTAATGAAGACATATCTAATCATCCTAATTAATTGGTATTTTAGTGCTTTGGGGTCTAATAACAGAAAATTTCATATGTTGGCTCAAACAGATCTTAGCTGTGAGGCAAAAATTTAGAAGAAATCTTGATTTTTCTTTGTTCAAATTTACTTTTCCATTGAGCGTCACTACTGTGTGGTGATTACAATTTAAACCTCTAAACATAGCATATGTGAAAATGAGCTAGGAGATGATAATTTGCAGGGATAGTGTTATATGATAAACATTTCCTATTTTCTTTGGGAATATGTTTTAGTCATGTGTGATACTAACCTTTTTCTATCAGCACTGCATCAGTAAAACTGTCCATTATTTTTTTTGTAACTATCCACACAATTTCCTGTTATTTCTTATTATTTTGTATTATAAACTCACATATATTAAAAAAAAAAAAAACCAAGACATAAAAATCACAGTTCTGTAAACTTGTTCTTCACTTGTGTATTTGTGCCTACATTCCCCATCACTCTACTAATAGTCAATATATTTTTGTTATGAGTTAGTAGTCTGGTTTAATTTTAATTAAAGTAAATAATTTACCTTTAATTTAATTATAAGAACAATCCTTCACAGGTATTATAGAATTAATTTATGTTCTTGGTTTTAATAAATGTATACATATAAATATATATAATGCAATATGGATATATATATATATATATATATATATATATATATATATATGCACACACACATACATGCTCTTGGTTCCATGAATATAACTCCCTGTTCAATTTTTCAGATATGACTGATGAATATACTATTTCATATCCATGAAATGAATACTCCCACCTTCCTGTGTTGTCAATGATGTGGGTATGATAGACATTCATTATAGCAGCAATAGCACTTCCATTTTTGGCTAAAATAGCTGCTCCAAAAAGTAACTGCAATAATCATCTTCCATCTTGCCAGATATTGACTACTGGTCTAGACAAACAGTATGAGCTTGTAAATGTACATTATAATATAGACAGTAATAGATTGTATTGCTTTTTTAGTTTTCTTTTATTATTTTAAAATAATTTAAACTCCTATGACTTCTGCTAAATATACTAACCTCTACTGGTACTACAAGTGGTATGTAACAAAATAATTCTACTAGATTATTTCTTGGATGTTTATCCCTTGACCTTTGTCAGTTTATATTTTCTACACATTCCAGAAACAGCAATTTTATTTAACTGTTTCTCAGTGTATATCTCACGTCTCTATTACATTTCATGAATCTGAATTTTCAAGGATGACATTTTCCCAAGTATTCGTGATTGGCATAGGCTGTCTGTTTTCAAATGTTAGGAAGCAATCTTGATAGCTGTAAACACTTTGTCCTGCTTTGAATGCTCATTAATATATTATCAGAAGTGGCACACAGTGTAAGGAGTCTGGCAGAAACCCCTGTGTAAAGAATCCTGGAACCTGAAATCAAGATCCTCTCTTCCCAAAATGCTGACATTAAGAATTGTATGAAAAAAGAATGTCCATTAATTGTTAATTCTACTAGCAGCAATTCTTATGAACCATTTCTAGGCTTCCAGATGAGGCAAAGGTCATTAAATACGTCCCTTACTTCCAGTAAAGTGCTTGAACTCAAACAAACCAATACAAATGTGTTCCAGTGCAGTGCTTAAATGGCATGCATACCATTCCAGATAGTGCACTTTAAGGGTATCATATGAAGCTAATTACGTGCCCCCATGCGTAATCTATCTCTGCTTGGACTTAAACAATTGGTTTCCTATTACAAAAGAAATAACTTTATTTCTCCTGTTCAAGAAGAAACACTTTTAGCTATTTTTAAATGTCTCATCTAAGTTCCAAGATAAAATTATTTAAATGATAAATACCAGTGCTACTCCATTCTTCAAGAGAAGGAATGGGAAAAGACTGCATGATTTAGCTGAGCCTACTAGGAGAATTAAAAAACCCACCAAAACAAAAAAATAAAGCAAACAAAAAAATGGAGTAAAACCCAAACCATTAAAAAAGAAAGAAAGAAACAAAGAAAGAAACACATCACAACCACAGGGACACAGTTAAAAGTAGCAACACTTATATCATCCTTTCAGGTTCCAGACATGATCTGGTAAGGCCATTAATACTACAGTTTATAACAGATGGCCATTCTTGTTTGGACATACACATACATCATCAAATTTCCCTTTGAGTTTCACACTCTTTAGTTCCCACTGAAGTCAATAGGAGTTTCATCTGTGTAAAGCAGAAAAGAAATGGACCTTCAAGGATATTTTTCTTTTGTCTTAAGTGATGTATTGTTAAATGTAGGGATTAACACAGAAAGGAAAAATGTCATCAGGACCAACTCACAAAGAATTTTGTTTAAATCCTTGTGAGATAAAAGTCAATTCATATTTAAGTTTTCTAATGGAACCAGGAGTAAGAAAATTTGAAGAGATATTCTATATCTATATTCCTTTGTCTTATGTTATATTCTTTGAGGATCCTCAATGAATCAGGGGTTCATTATCTATTTTCCCGCCCTTCAGCATGCAAGGACACTCAAATTAAGTGTATCTGTCCATGAATCTGAGGAAATAATAAATTTTGAGAATAGGTCTTTTGATAATTTCTATTTTTGTTCAAACCACATCACTACAAACCAAAAAACACAACCAAAACTTCACAAAACCATGAAAGAATGAAAAGCCTTTTCAGGAGGACCTAACTTCAGCTTTGGATGACCCTATAGAATACTTTTGATTTTTAACTAGCTTAGAAACACTGGAAGAAATCTATTATTTCATGCATAGTTTACTTACTAACATCATAAAGGCAGAAATATTCCCCTGTGGAATTTGATATACCATGATCAGTGTTGTAAACCTATTCTGACTAAGCATGTTTATTCTGATTGATTGAGCTAATTAAAAAACAGCACAGATATTCCCTCTAGGTGCATTTTGTCTCTTATTATATTTTTTAATAATAAAAAAGGATATTTTCAATCATCAAAAAAATTAATTCTTAGGTTCTTCTTAGCCTACCAGAACATTTTGCATGATTGCATGTCAAATATTATTAGTCTAAAAGGTAAGCAATCTGTTTTCAGAGTTTGACTGTACTAAATTTAACCATTAAAGGAATGGCATGTATCTGTCTGGAATGACGTGTTCATCACATTATTCTTAATGCTAATAAATTATTTTTTCCCCTGAATTATGCTATCTGTATCCACTTTGGCAATATTGCCTGACCACAAAAATTGTTCTCAGCCTTCTCATTGGGACTGCCACTCACCTCATACATTTAGTGATGTTACCTACTTTTATCTTGACTCTCAGAGAATGCTGAAAGGCATCTGTTATAGTGGCCATCACACTTAATGGCACCTATGCATCTATGCCAGAGAAATGAAGAAAAAGCTTGAAATAATAGCCTTTGATTCATGAAGAATCAAAAATTTCAGGCTGAAGGATTAGGTTTAATTCCAAAACTGGCGCAATGACTTCCTCAGAAACAGCACAGTATTGCCTTCTTATTTATAAGATACTGCAATACTGAGATATATTCTTATACAGAAAAAAAAAAAGGAAAAAAAAAGGAAAAAATTGAAGCAGAGATTACTTTTTATTAAGTTCCCTTAGGTGTCCAGTGCAAAAGTGAATGAACTTACATGTTTTAAAGGCCAGATAAAATGAGCATCACAACTTTTGGATGATTATCTAGCATGTACCTAACTGCAATTTAGATTTCAGGTTTAAGATATTTTATAAGTAGTTTTCCTCATAGAATTTTAAGCACTGGGTCTTCTTATTTTGATAAAATGTACAGTATAGAAAGATGTTTAAAATGTTAAAATAAAAATACTCAGAGTGTTAAGTCTAACATTCAGAAACTACAGTAACTTAAAGGGAAGATAACTGATTCATATCACTAAGGCTAGTAAACTAGAAAATGAAAAGTGAATGTATTTTTCTCCAAGGAGAAATTAAGATGAGTAATATCTATTGTAAAACTCCTATATAATAATTGGAAGGAAGGAGCCTATAGCTCCACATGGATAAACTTTCCATGATGATATAACTTTCAGTGCATTAAAATTGTGTCATGCTCGTTGTCTTAGTTTATAAAGATTTCGGGGAAAGCAAAAAGAACAACCAAAGTATATGAAAATTTTCTGAGATCAATATTTACTTTACAGTCTTACAAAATGCCCGGAGAATTCTCCATACATTGGAGATGTAATTTAGCTTTGAATTTCTTTCACATAATTGGTCACTACAAATATTCTTAAGACACATAAGAACAAATGTGAATATTTGTACTGACTGAGGAGGACAAATATAAACATAATTCTAAATTGTAATGAAATATAAACCAATTATTTTTCAAAATTATATTCTTTCATTAAATTATATGTGACATTAAATTCCTAGAATATAATGTCATATCTGAAGCTTTGCAAGATATTCTTCCAAAAGATTCCTATAAATCTATGTGTGTGCAGGAACTCACATCAGCAGAGTTCATACAGCTATCTTGAAAGATTCTGGGAACTTTTGGAATCATTCAGATATGGATTAGGAAAAAAATTGTGTCACATAAGTGATCAGAAGATAAAGTGTAACAAATAGCTGAGCTTTTCTTAGCAGGTCACAAGTTGTCCCATTTCATAAAAACAGAGAAATAGTACTCATAGAATCACCAGTTTGAAACACTATTCTACCCAAAGCTTTGATACAGTTCAGCATCAAAAAATATCATGATTGACAGAACCCTACTGTTTTACAATCCTTATAAATATTTTTCTTTATCTGTGAGTATCACAAGGAGATTTGAAACAAATAGTGGGATATTTGGAACACTGAGAAGAAAACAATTTCCATTGTTTGATGAAAAGTGCAATTTTAGAAGGATACACAGTGGCTTGTCCCATGACTTCACTACATGCACACCAAAATCACAGTCAATTCTGATGCATCCTTTACTAACTAATTCTTGGTGAAAGAAACTTATGACTAAAAACCAGAAACTATTTGGCTTCATATCATAATAGTTTTCAAAGGAATGCTGTTTTTATCCTTTAAATAGTTTATTGACTTGCTTCCTGATGATTATGATAGAATGAGTAAATGTTATTTTTATTTTATTTTTTTATATTATTTTTTACTGCTTGCTAAACAGAACCTGTATTTGATCATGAGCATCATTAGCTAGCATTTCTTATTAGTTATAATGAGGAGCTGTAGCAAACTATGTTGCGCACTTCTAGAGAATGTTTATCTGACTGAAAGGATACATAGTGCAATAAAAGGCTTTTATTTTCATTTTATCTGTTGATGTGGTGTTGGTGATTTGCTCTAAAATGTGTAGACTGCATTGATTTTCTCATCTAAAATGTAGTTATAAGGACAAAGCTAGTCGCATCAGAGGATTTATCTGTCTTTCACCATTCTTTATGCACTTCCTGCATCTTCTCTCATGTGAAGTTTTTCCAAAGATTAAAGACCTGGCTAAGCAAACTCTATCTATTTTCTATTCCCACAGTTTCATGGTGTTGGTTTTAGTTTATTTTGGTTTTGTTTTGGTTTTTTTCTCCTGAAAGAAAACCACTCTAGGGAAAGCATTTTAAATTATTTGACTAAACCACAAAAATGGTATAAAAAGGCAAAGAGAAAACATACTTATGTAACAGGATATCTCACTACTAAAACAGACTGAAGGATGTCCATTTTTGGGCCCTCACTACAGAAAGGACATTGAGGCACTGGAGGGTGTCCAAAGAGAAACAAAGCTGGTAAAGATCCTTTGAGTGCTGAGGGAGGTGGGGTAGTTCAGCCTGGAGATAAGGAGGTTCAGATGGACCTTATCACATTCTACAACTACTTGAAGGAAGATGGGGTGCAGTTTCTTCTCCCAAATAACAACTTATAGGATGAGAGGAAATGGCCTCAAGTTGTGCCAGGGAAGGTTTAGATTGGATATTAGGGTTGTGAAGCACTGGAACAGGCTGACCAGGGAGGTGGTGGAATCACCATCCTTGGAGGTATTTAAAGGATGTGTAGATCTGGAACTTAGGGTTGTGGTTTAATGGTGGACTTGGCTATGTTAAAGGTTGTACTGAATGACCTTAAAGTTCTTTTCTAACCTAAAAGGTTTCATGATAATATACACCTGAAGAGAGAAATACCAATGTAGAATCATTAGCTGTGCAAATTTTTGTTTAACTCCATGTCTATATTTATTTAGTGGCTTCAATTAATCTTGCTTTACTATTAATGTCTTTCCTTTTCTTCCTAAAAGTCTTCTTCATTGCGCCATTACTTGATCATGATGGAAAAAGCCATATTTCTGCTACAGCCTCATTTTAAATTCAACTCAAGTACCACTATAGATCTTCCTATTTACATTCTGTTTAATTGTGATGATTATTACTATTCTCTATCCATTTGCAAAATAAAATAATTTTTCTTGATGTATAAAGCTAACCCATTTGTCTATTTTTCCCCTCACATCTCAATTACTTCAACACTGTCCAACACCTGCTACTTTGGAATGCTGCAAATCACTTTTTTTTTTTGCATATTTCTTTGCATTCACTGGATTTATCTACTAATTTTGGTCAAAAATGATACCTCTCTACTTTACACATCATTTCATACTTTCTTAAACTCTTCCTAGTCAGCTGAAACATCCATTCTTGATTCAAAACTTGATTTAAAGTTTTATCACTGAAATTTAAACTTTTCATTCATTTTTATACAGTATGATCCATAATTTCTTCTGCCATACCCTCCATGCTTGAGAGAATCTCTTCATGTACAGCTGCCAAACCTCAGCATTGTCTTCCTTCTGCTGCCTGAATGATGTCACACTAACTTGACTGCTTCTATCATACTTTCCCTTTCCTTGGAACTCCCTAACTTAGCTGAACACATCAACTGTCTCTTGTCTGGTTGGCAGTTACTTGAAATAAAAAATACCTCAATGTTGTCTCAATATAGTCTCATAATGACTAATACAATGGTGTTTGAGATCAAAAAACTAAGGCTTGAAACTGCTGGACAGTGAACATGGCTAACAAGATAATGACTTGATGGTGGAAATCTCTTGCACTTGCCTTGAGAAAACGGCTGAAGGAATATTCATCTTAAACACTTGATATTTTGCATTGAAACCAGGGAGAAGCCCAGGGAAGCTCACCAGAGAGCTAAGATGTACTGTGCATTAACAGAAATATTTTTACTTTGGCAAAGGATATAAAGTTATGAAAATATAGACTGTCATTCTAACAGAAAAGTGGGGTTTTTTTGTTCTTTTCATTTGTTTTTTTTTTCTCCACCATAGATGGAGCAAATAAATTTAATTATGACAAAGCTAAACATTCAGATATCCTTTCTGTGACCTTCAAAGGTGGAATGTCTCTTCTCTTGCACATGATCCACTAAAATCAATTTTCAAAATCCGATGAAAGTTAAAAATATTTCAGGTTCTTTTTCCAGGCAAAGAGGCTGTGACAGAAGGTAAAAAGGAGCACCCTAGGAAGGTAATTCAGTTATGTGCAAAGAACCACTTTATCTTTCTGAAAAGCAGATAAGGTTCCTAGCAGGAGAGGACCACATACTCTACAAGCCTTATGGGCATATGCAAGATATCATGCCACCAGTAAACGTCTTGATGAAGTGGAATGCACTGTTCTGTTAATTAAACCAACATCTTAATTAAAATACATTCCTTCAACTATAAAACAATTTATGTGAGTATCCCCAGGATGTCTCTGTTATTTTTTTTTTCAATCTATTTAGATTTTAGCATTTTGAATTGAATGTATAATTAATTATAGGTGGAATTTAAAAATGCAGGTCTAGTGAGTTGATTCTGAGTGCAATAGCTATCACAGAGAATCCTGCAGGATCCTCGTTCAGAACTTCATGAGTCTTTCCACAGCATGAAGTCTGAGAAATTCTCTTTTCTTTATATGAAAACTCCTAGAGCCTGGAACCCTTGTGTCACCTCTTTTGCTTTGGTAAGCTTTTTTCTGATTTCTTTTTTTTCTCCACAAAGTCACACTGTCTTCCAATACATCAACAGCTTCCTGAGATATATCTCCCTAAGTTTAGATAATGAGTACCGTACCTTATGGACACAAGCAAGTTATCCAGGTTGTCAGAGAGAACTTCAGAAACAACACAACAATTCTCCCACAAAAAGCTTCTAAAGAAAAGAAAATGTGCTCCCATACCCTGGAAATTTAAAGAGGTGATTAAATGTTATATCCTTATGTTGGCATACATAATTTTTTTCAAAGTCTGATAAAGCTTTAGGGAGATGGAATGAGTGGAATTTGAAGGGGCCAGTACACTCATCCAGTGCATTGAAAAAATGGCTTTAATTTAGACTGTACAAATCAAAGTAGATAAACAATGCTTAAAAGTACACATTCATTTTCTTTAGGAGGAATGCTAGTATAGAAATCCCTTCTCCCTAATGCATTAATATCCTTTCATGTTTCATTGATATTGTTACTGCATATTTATGACCATAGGAATGAATGTATTCTCTATTCTCTACTGCACCAATTTCTTCTACAAATAAGGGGCAAAAAAACCCCAAAACTCCCCAAGCTCCCAAAATCAACCAAACAAAAAACCCTGAAAATAAAGAAACCCTACCAACCCCCTCCCCAAAAAACCTATCAACAACCTAAAAATCCCCAAACCCACCAAAAAACCCAAACGACCAAAGAAATAAAACCCACAAAAGCAAAGGCAAAAATTGATAATTTCGTTATAGTTTCCATGATTTCTGAAGTCTTCCTTTCACATTTATGTTCTCCTAAGTCAAACAAAGAGTAGTTAACAACTTTTCCATGACAAAAATCTTTTTCTACTAGGCAGTTAACTATTTTCAAAAAGCTTGTAAAATCTTACAGTTTTTGAGATATCTATCTCTCAGAATCAGTTTACACAGACCAATAATTCCTGAAGTTCCTGTTGAAATATTGTCCTTTATATACTTGCACATGAACCTGCATCTGAGTATGGAACAAATATTTGGTTACAGTTAGTTAATCTATTTAGGAAAACAGACAAAAAATTTCCCTGAAATAAAAATAAATAATTAGCAGTAATAAGGATTATAAACATTTACATTTTAAGACAATATTTAAAATATTTATATAATATAAATATATAAATATATATTAAAGATATAGATGCCATATAATATTTTTATAGTTTTAAAACATGCCTATAGATAAATAATATTTTATAAGATTTTTACATTAGCTATATTTGGTTACCAGATTTGTCATATTAAAATGTAGGAAGAGTAATACAGAAGGGTGAGCAAATCAGCTGTAAATACACATTAATACAAAAAAAAAATGGAAACAAAAATAGATTCATTTAAACACCTCAGTGGCAATAGAATTCTTACCTCACAGGTAAAAGAGTAATTAAGTGTAGAGGCACTATCTAGTTCCATAAATAACTATCTATAATCATACACAATTGGAGTGCCATTATTCATATTACAGAAAGAACAAATAAGAATAGAAAGCAATAATAGTCTTATAGAACTCAGTTCCAAATAAGTAAGCTTTGAAATTTCTTCTTCCTCTCACTTTTTGCAAGTATATTCATTAAAACTATCTGACAACATCATGTGCAAATCATTTTTCTTCTGCCTGTTCACCATAAGAACAACATGAAGCATAGGAATGAATAGAATGACCACAGTGCATCAGTCGCTAGTTAAAAATATCAGCTGAATAGCATGAGAATTATCAAGAAAATTTTTGTGTTGTTAAAAAGAATTGGCCATCTTTCTACATCAGAAGTAAATCAGTACTGGTTTTGCATTGAACTGAAATATGTCAAGCTGAGACTGATAACATGAGCATTTGCAAACAGTGGACTGATCTAGTGTATTCTTGATGGATGTAACAATAAAAGGGAAACTAAAAAATATCCCTGTCTGACTAAAAATTGATTGATATTTTACTGGAGAAAATTGGAGTTTTCTTCACTGATGCTTTTTACTCCATTATTCAATATTATCATTTTTTAATCTTCTTAAGGTGAGAAATTTCACTACATAACATAATACAATCTCAATGTCATTTGATTTTATGTTTACCCACATCTTCCAAACCTGATTAAATTAGCTATATTAGAGCTTGCAAAGGATGAATGGGAAATCTTTCAGGCTGTATGTTCAGTTGGAAAGCCCCCCAAGTCAGAACTGTATTTTGTTGCAGTATATTTTGTTAGTTTACTCAGATGCCTACAAATTCATATACTGAGGATGCAGTATAGGCATCAGTGTTTGGTAACCTGATCTGCATTAATTTAAAAATCTGGATTATAGGTTTTTTATCTCAGTGTTTTGAGATTGAGTTCAGATCAGGTATTTTTTTGGCCCACTCCATGCTGATGATGTCACCATCGAACAGTGTTTTATTTCTCTCACTTAGCATAAGTACCCAGAATCTTGGGGCAGATATTAAGTCATGGTACATGGTAAGACCATAGCCTCTAAGCACTCAAAGATCTGATTAAAGCTCTTCAGAAGTTTTCAAAAAATGTGTAAATGTGGAGTCTGCACTACTGGGTTAGTGGTTGGACTTGATGGTCTTAGAGGTCTTTTCCAACCTAAACTATTCTATGATTCTATGTTGAGGGTTAAGGCAAACAGACAGGGCTAGATTAGGGATATCAAATGGATTTATGCATGTTTGAGTACATGTTCTTCTATGAACATAGGAGTTTGGTTTCCAGCTCTGTCAGTCCTTTCTTCTTGCATATTTAAAACCTTGACTAGAGTAAGTCCCAGGGTTGAGGGATGAGTAATGTCTTTTCTATTTTAAAACATTAGAGGTGTTTAAAACTATTGTGTCTGTCAGATGAGGGTGTATTATGGACAAAAGTAATCTGGTGCCAGGAAAAAGAGCAGTGACCAGTGGACGATGCATCATTGCCATTTACTTTAACCTGGGATGTTAGATGTAGCCATCAAGGGGGCTGAACAGAAAATTAGGAAACCATAATATGACAGGCTGCCTTTTCTTCACATTTCTGCTCTGTGAAAGGGTGAATTTGACTCAATGGAAATACAGTCTTAATGGACTAAAATAACTCAGTGCCCAGTAATAGGCCTCTTCAGCCAACTAGTGGAGTTTTATAACATATTTCAACACAGCTCTAATTAACAGCAAATATAACATATCAGTGAATCCAGTGTCTTGCAAACTGAGGCAATTCAATATAATGGCGAATTATTCTGTAAAATTTGTGTTTTGGGTTAATCCTCATGCTGACCAAAACCACTTTATTGTTCCCCTTCACAGTTGCACAAGGGAAACAAAATACAATGAAAAGTTTAGGGGTTGAAATAAGGACAGGGGAGAGATCACTCAGCAACTACCATCACAGACAAAACAGCCAATTTAAAGACATAAATCTAATTTCTTGCCAATCAAAACAGAGTACTATGAGGAGACCCTAAATCTTAAAACCACTTTTCCCCACCCCTCTGTTCTCCCTGGGCTCAACTTTACTGCCCAATTCTCTACCTTCTCTCCACCAGTGGGGAAGGGGGATGGGGAATGGGGGTTATAGACAGTGCATCACACCTTGTTGCTGCTTCTTCTTTCCTTTCGGAGGGAGAACTCCTCACGCTCTTCCCCTGCTCCAGTGTGGTGTCCCTCCCTTGGTGTGCAGTTCTTCAAGAACAGACTCCTTGGGTGTGGGTCCCCTCCAAGGTCACAAATCCTGGCAGTAAATGCTCCAGCATGAGCTCCTTTTTCTATGGATCCATGAGTCCTGCCAGGAACCTGCTCCAGCGTGGACTTCTCACAGGGTCACAGCTGCCTTCACCCACATCCACCGGCTTTGGTGCTGGGGTCTCCACAAGCTGCAGGGGAGATCTGCCCATCTGCTTCATCATGGGGCTCCTTGGGCTGCAGGGGCACAGCTGTCTCACCATGGTCTGCAGGGGAATCTCTGCTCTGGCACCTGGAGCTTCTTCCCCTCTCTTCTTCCCTGACCTCCATGTCTGCAGAACTGTTTCTATCACATATTCTCACTCCTCCCTCTGGCTGCTATGACCACCAACCTTGGGCAATGGAGGTCCATCTTGGAGTTGACTGGCACTGGCTCTGTCAGACACAGGGGCATCTCCTAGCACCTTCACCCAAAAGTCACCCCTATAAACCCCCTATTACCAAAATCTGGCCACACAAACCAATTTATTTCAAAGAAACTAAGAAAGAAAAAAATGAAATATCTCCTAATGTTAATTAATATGTGTGTTTTTAAATAATGAAATACTTTTATTTGTTGTCAGGAAAACATAAATTTACTACATGTTCAGTCTGTAAGTAATTTTTCCCTAGTCCATAATTTTCCTAGCTATTTATAGAGTATAAGCAAATGCTTACAGACTTGTTCTTTCTATCCCTTAAAAATCAAAATAATAACAAATTGCAATTATGCATTCTGGGCATGTATTAATTTGTATACTTTTGTTTTATTTTTAAGATGAATGATGAAGACACCACCCTTTCCTTTCATTTACATAAAATATTGCAAAATTAAATAGAAGTTGTTTGTTTGATGTTTGTTTTATGGTGGTTGACGGGTTTTTTTTCTTTTTCTTTTTTTTTCTTTTTTGTTTTACTATTTCTGGAAGTAGTGCACTGTAAACAAAACAAGAATATATTTATTTTCACTTTTCCTTATACCAAGGGACATTATGACGCATTGCTTTGGAGATGCATCTGTCACATTGAGCCATGTAAAATGACATGATACAATGTGACATGTTGATGAACAGTGTGACACAAGGTACATATTTCAATGTATCATTCAAGGCAGAATTATAACAAGGCAAGTCCCAGATTTAAAAGGAACAGAGCTCTCTACATTCTAGTTTATTTTTTTCCCTTTCTAGAAACTATAGAGATGGCCTGAAAAATATGTCCCTTGATGAATACAAGTATCTTAAAATCATAGACAATTCTAGATTAGAAGGGACCCATCAGGGACATTGAGTCCAACTCCTGACCCTGCACAGAACACCCCAAGAGTCCCAGCATGTGCCTGAGAGTGTTGTCCAAATGCTTCTTGAACTCTGCCAAGTTTGGTGCTGTGACCACTTCCCTGGTCCTGTTCCAGTGCCCAGCCACCCACTGGGTTTCCAACAACCAATATAAACCTCCTTTGTCAGTGCTTCAAACCTTCAATAGTACTCTTGGACTAGTAGCACTCTATTTGCTAATGTTAATCACATGGAAAACAATTTTCTTAGCATTTTCAGTATGGCTAAAAAAATACACACTGTACCATTTAAATAGGAAAGCTGTTTTTAAAAAATATTGAATCTTCTTCTGGTTCTATGTGATATCAAGTTGTGAATAATGTAGGCAGAAAGAAAAAGTAAATTTATTTCAGGAGAAAATTGTGAAGAATTTTACCTGACAGCTGTTGTTTATGAGAATGCATTTCTCTACAGCAGTTGTACTTTCATTACTGGACTGTGTTAGACTCATGATGTATGTAGGAGTTTGTATGCAACAGGAGCACAATATTGGTTACTTGAACAGAAAGATGTATTCACTTCTAAATTGCATGAACTGTGCTTATGTGCTGTAAAAAGGGACATACTAGGAGTTAAAAGATATACAATGCAACTTTAAGAAGAAAAGTCTTTCTCATGTTTATATTTTAATTTATTTACTAGATTTTATAGTTAAACAATACAGTTGCAAGATAGAAATCATGAAGCAGAGGGTTGCTAAATGGGATACAGAGAGAATATGAAAAAAATATAAAATAAAAATAAAGAAAACCAGAGGAATCTTGTAATGAAAAATTGCAGAAGCTGCAAAAGAAAATGCTCATATTCAGTGCTCATAGAATCTTAAGAAAAGAAAAAGAGCAGAGGACAAATTAGGATATCTTCATATGTTCATGTTGTATGTTTGGCACCTCATCTGAACTTACAATCCATCTCTTTATTCACATGTAAGTCCCCAGGATTCTCAAAGGAGCCAGCTTTCTTGGATATATTCAGGCCTCTCCCAAATATACTATCTGATAATGAGGGATGAAGGAAATCAGGTCACTGACAACTCCTGTGTATGATTACTAAGGCCTTGTACTAAGGCCAAGTGTGAGTTTTGATGTAGTCCCAGGGGAATCTCACCATTTATCTTCATTGGTTTCAAACAGAATTCTCCTCTGTAACTGGTTCAGATTAGTAATGCAGACTTTCTAGAAAACAAATGAGTCCACACAGAAAGCTTTAAGATAGTTTTGAATGAGCACAAATACTGGTAAACAGTGATTACAAAAAAAAAAAAAAAAAAAGGAAATGAAATAACATTTTTATTTTCTGCATTCTCCATTATCTCTAATATTGGTTCTGTAGCCTCAGGTGCAGGCAGAATGCTTTGGACTCTATTCTAAAAGCCAGCAAAATAAAGAAAAAACAAAACCAAAAGCAACCCCCCAACCCCCCTGTGATCCTCTTTTTATACTCAAATTCAGTCCATAAGAGTGAAAACTCAGATCCCTTGAAGTTAATGGGAAAACTTTTACTGACGATACGAAGGCCAAGAATTCATTTTCTGTATAAAGAAAAAGGTTGCATTTTCCCATTTCTTTCTCGAACCTTATTAAGCAAAACATAATTATAAATGCTTAGGGTTAATTTATGCAGTTGCAAGTGATGCACAGCAGTACAGAATTTGACTCATTCTATAAATGGGAATCAAAATAGTGAATTGCATGTGAAATGGTGCTAGCCTTGAAGAATAGTTGATTATCAATAATTATGATGCCTGTGATGAGTACTTTGACTTTTACTGTTCCCTGCAATTTACATGATTTAGATGTATAGAAGGGAGAAAAATGAAACAAGATCTTCAGCCTATTTGGGGAAATATTTTTTTTTTTAAAAAAGAGTAAAATCAAACCTTTATTTCTCAAAAGAGCAACTAGATAGATTGCATTTGAGAGCCATCATCACTATCAGCATTTAAAAGACAACGAGACAGTGAGAGTAAAAATAGTTTGACAAAACAATTCACAACTAATATCAAGAAAATTGAAATTTCAACATTGCTGTCACTCTGCTTACTGAGTTGAAGAGGTGAGCTGATGTAGGGCTTTTTTTTAAGCTGCGATTGGCCTGCCAGCATGGATTTGTGTTGTCATGCTGAGGGCCCCTCTAATAGCCCAGAGGTAGCAGGTGGCTGCTGACTTACAGAGGCTTGCATCTATTTTATTATTTGTTGGCTCTTTTATCCCTGACAGATTCAAACACAAATAAATTCAATCAAGGACCTCTACCTTTCTATGATTCCATTTGGTACCTGTAGTGAGCTGCAGCACATTTCTAAAATAACATGATAGCTGTCCCAGTGATGTGACTAGAGGTAAACAAGATGTTGATATCCTTGGTGGTGATGGCTGGGCATCTGAAACAAGGAAGAAAAGAAATGCAAGTTTCTTGTGCAGTTCACAATGGGTAAAACCAGTACACTTTAGGACAGAGGCCTTAGAAATTTTTCCTTAGAAATCTAAAGGTGCAAAATAAAGAAAACTATTGTTTTAAGTGAAAGTTGAACAGTATTTTGAGAACTGCACACAAAATCTTTAGGTACATTTGTCAAGAATATTCCTTATTCTTCACCGTATGGAAATTGAAAGTAGCTTTCCATCACTTTAAGATTAATAAGAGATCATCGTCCCAATCAGTGATGAAAAGCTGATTGCCATGTGATCCAGAGGAGTTTACTGAGTCAGTTGGTGAATGTCCTTGCCTCAGGTCTTTTGGTGAATGTTGGATATCTCTGAGGTTAGTCTGTTACAGACTCCAAAACCTGAGGTCTGCTGAAAAGTAATTCTCCTTAAGAAGGCAGGTGTACAGGCATTCTGCTTTTATTCTGCTCTGGTAAAAGAGGCTAATTTTTATGAAGCATCTGCAGAATTGGTTGAATGTGAGGGTGAGATTCTCCTAAGGTCTGGGTTACTTTTACTTTGTAGAGGTAAATGCCCGTAAATAGGAAGAAAATATCAACTAGTAAATATCGGTAAACTTTATTTTAGCTCACAGAAATTTTTGAGAATTCTGACAGAAACTGTTGAATCAAGGTAAAGTTATCCTTCGTCACATATACATTTCACCTGGATGTAAATGGCTGATATATATAACTTGAAAGTATAATTTTCAAGAATTGTCTACTCAGTCTAAGTGAAGCAATCATTCTTCCACCATGTGTCAGGGCTGAGAGATTTTAAGGCATTTTCATGTTCTAGTAAAAGCATTTCTGATTAAATGATTCTGCTAACTTTTATCCAGGAAGCAGTATTCCAAATTCCTATTCAGTCATTTCACCATATTGCTGAATTGCTCCCATTTTTCTTCAATTGAAAGGAATAGATAGATAGTACAACACTGATTCCACCTCACATGACCCCGACCCAGCTTTCCCTTTTCTCTCTTCATTCCTCTGCAAAGAGCAGGAGTGATGTTAGGACATTCAGGTAATTTCCATACACTCTCCTACTCCACTAAATCTTCATGTTTCTCTCAAAAACCCCTCAGAAGATCAGAAGAGATGGAAGCAGAGGAAAGTAGCAGAAATTTAACCATGTGTCAAATGACAAAAAGATTGAATTTTCTCAGTGAGCCAAAGCACAAAACTTGGAAGTGTCCAGACACTGGAATTCAAGCACAAAACTCTCAAGAGTTACTTTTTTCTCTTTCTCAGCATTTCCTCATAAAAATGCTTACTCTATCTTAAAATTAAGCAAAAAGTTTTTTCTACTTCCTTGCTATTATAAACATGGAGTTTGACTAGTAATAGTCAACAACTCTCTAAGACTTTGTTTCTTGAATCTTCTGTCGTATTATTTTCCTGTAAATATTTTTCTTATCTTGTTGTGAAGGCTGCCAATTTTTGTTGGTCTACAGTTTCACACTGTGATGTCCTGACAGTCAGTTCATGAGTCAGCACTTCTCTATGCTGTCAAACCTTGCTGCATCAAAAATAAGGTTTCATATCATTTTGGACTAAACAGTAGAAATTCCTTGACAAACATTTTAGGCTCTGCAAATTACAAATTGAGTACCTCTTTTAGTTTTCTGCATTAGTGGTCTGACCTATCAGTTGCAATCATTGAAATGTTCCAGGAGAAGACTCACCTGTGTCTCTATTGGATGGTAGTTACAGGTAAATGCAAGCACAAAAACTCAAGTTTAGCCAATTTAAACTCAATTTAGGATCCAGGAACAGATTATAGTGTAGAGGCTAAACAGGTTTATGTTTTCCTTTTCACAGATAATTTCACAAAGTCCCAGGAATAGCTGTGGACCATTGCCCAAACTCTGAGCTTTTTCCTTTATATCAAAATATGTCTCTGAATAGAGAGGAATAACACTGGGTAGTAGATAAGAAAATAACTGGATTTTTTGCCACTTCTTCTACGTGTAAAGTTCCTTTTCCTATTTAGCCTTTTTTGACTTGCTTCTTAAAAAAACAACAAACAAACAAACAAACAAACAAACAAAAAACCCCAAGAAGCATACACAGAACAAAGCAAAGCAAAAAAAAAAAACCCAAAAAACCCCTTTCAAACAACCAACAACCAAAACTAGCATATAAATTTCATGAGTCAGTGCAGCTATACAGCCATATATGAACAAAAATGACAACTGAGGACAACTTGTCTCAATGAGGAAAACAAGAATCGCAAACACACACACACACACAAACATATATATATGTATGTATTTCTCTCAAAGAAAGATATAATTTGGACAATGCTTCAGAAAAAAAACAAATAAAAACCCAAAAAGAAATAAAAAAAGAGATTATTGATGCAGAATTCCTTTAAAATATTTGGAGAACTTTAGGAATGAGTCAGACTAAATGTGCCAGTCCAGAAAAGAATAAGCTAATCTGTAACAGACCCTGTTGCACAGTTGTGCTATAATGTCCATTGTTCTATCTAGTCTTCTAACAATTTGGTTCTTTCATTTCTACATGTTTAGCTATAAAGTACTGCTGAAGAGGAAATTGGAAAAGAAGTTATTATTTCAGCTGTACTTGATTCAAGGCACTTGGATTCAAGTTCCCAGACTTGGATAACTTTGGTTCATTGACTCTGGGCTTCAGACTTGCATCAGCAAAAAGGAGGTGGTAAATCTGTAACTCACAGAAGCAGAATGCACATTAAATGTTCTCAGTATTTCACAAAACTGGGATCTGCTAGCTCAATAAATGTTGTGGGAAGCCTAGAAATAAATTGTTTAATGAATGAGTCATATCCTTGTCTTCTATAGTACCCTCTCTCTTTATCCCAAGTAGGAAATCTAACCCAATTAATTTCTTAATGTTTTAAACACATCTGGGAAAATTATATTTGCTCTCTTCGCCTTCTTCTATAAAATAAATGCTATTTGTGTACCAGCTACTTCCAATAGGATAAATTCAGACAGATGCCCTCCATATATACCCACAGAAAAGTGTACTTAGTTCCTGTGTAATGAGAGAGATTCTAAGTGTTCACACTGTAACAAATTTGAATGCAGCATTTTGCAGTTTGCTGTGGGTTTTTTATTTTTTCCTTTTTCCAACTAATTACTTAGGGTCCAACCAAAATATATTTAAAATAAAATGAACTGGGGACATAGTTTTATAGGCAGACTGCATCATAAATGCTTCTAAGAATAATCATGTCTTGACAGAAGCATTTTTTCTAGTTTCTTTGTAAGAGAAAAACTAACCACAACAATGTAGCAGGAACTTTGGCTAGTAAAGTACATTTAAGTGGATGTAATAGTATAAATTATATCACTGGTGGGAATTTCTATCTTCCTGAGGAAAGACTGCTGGGAAAATTTACTGATGACCTGCTGCAAAACTTCCAGGTAGGTACATCCTTCAAACTGAATTCAATGCTGCAGGTCCATTTCTAATTACAGAAGTTGTGTAGCATATAGATCCTCCATATGTTAACTTTATATATGGTGTGGTTTTTATACTGATGTATCTATAAAACTTTTCAAAATATGAAATTTTCTGCACATATGCAGAAGATGAATCACCACTGTTTGCACCTGCAAAGACTCCATTTAGCCTGTTTGCATACAAAATTTAGTGCTTGCCTAACCAAAGAGTATTTGTAGGCATCCAATGGTTGCCTGCCTTTTCAGCATCCCAAGCAAGTTTTCCACATCTGATAGTATTAAATATTTAGAGTTGAAAAGGGAATTACTCTTTAAAAATAACTTCTTGAGTTGAAAACACAGAATTCAAGTTGTCCAGTAAAAAAGCCAGGGACTGAGTCAGGCAGTGTGCAAAATGCTTTAATTTTTCTGATAAGACAACATAATGGCCCGTTATTGTTTCTACATGCCACCTTACTGTGCTCTCTGGACAAATTTTCTGTCAAATTTTCTTTTAGGCTTCATATATTACATTAGTATTGACCCTGGACCCTTTCAAAATACTGTGTTAGAGAAATGTTGAAGTGTTTCACTAAAAGTGTTCAAAGCCACTTACAGCCTTCCAGTAAACATTGTGTTATTCATCTCTCCATTAGAGGTATTATATACTGGTTTATAGATATGTATTTGTATACTTATACTATATAAATACATATATATCTGTAGTTGTACTTTTATATGTATGCACATAAATACACACACATATATATGAAAATATACATATACACACTCATATACACACTTAAGGTTAGGAACTTGATGTTATATATATATATGTACAAAAAAGCACATTAAGAATTCACAGAAAAGATCAACTAGAGCAAAAGCAAACTGCAGCTGCTTATGCATTTTAGAGTTGGCTTCTTGTTCAGAGGATTCTTTTGATCTATTTTCATTAATGGATGCAACAAAGACAAATTCAGCTTGAGAAGCCCTACAAAATGGTTATGTATAAATATACTATTGCTTATGTACTCTGTGGATTACAGAAGACACTAAATTAACCCTGAAACAGTTGAAGAAGTCAATGGTGAAGCACTGGAACAGGTTTCCCAGAGAAGCAGTAGGTGTTGCATCCCTGGAAGAGTACAAGACCAGGTTAGATGGGTCTCTGAGAAATGTGGTCTAAAGGAAGGTGTTCCTGATCATGGCAGAGGGGGTTAGGACTTTAAACTTCCTTCCAACCCTACCCAAGCTATTTTATGATATATTGATATCATGTGATATGATATATGATATTTTCTAAGGATGTGAATGTGACACTTGTAGCATGGGGGATGGTCTGAAATTCTCTCACAGGATTGTGGGAAACCTCTAGGGTATTGCTGTTTAAATATCCCTGCCATGATTTAAAGTGTCATAAAAGCTCCTTTATAAACTCCATCTTGGAACTTCTGAGATTTGCTCCACTTCTCTTTGGTCAGTCTAAAAAGTTTTTATTCTTCCGAGGTTAGAAAGTACTTCCTAATTTTCATGCAAAAATTATGCATGAACCTTTTGTACTTGTTTATTCTTATTTGCACATTAGTTTTTAGCTCAAACATTTCCTTACCTTTCTCTGTCTTCTTTTATCCTGATATGTTTATTGACTGAAGTAATATTCCTTCTAAGTTTTAGTTTGCTCATTTAAGAAAACCAGAAGTTGCAGTCTTTCTAAAAAGGTGTCTTTCTTTTAGTCATAATAAAGAGCTCAAACTATTGAATATGATTTAAGCCTAACTTCAGTTTGAACATGCTTCTTTACAGAAAGTATATAAACAGAGTTGTGTCTACTATTTGAAATGCCTTATGGTATGTCACACTTTGATATAGGCATTTCTGTATTTTTTTATGGGAAATCTCTTTGTTTAATTTCCTATTCCTACTCAGTCACTTATTACTGGTCTTTTCACACACCAAAAAGAAATGCTATTTTACTTCTTTCCTCCAAAATTAGCTTAATGCTTTAGTTGCTAGTGGTCTTAGTGATGGGAAATAAGGAGAAGCTGTTGTGTATTTCCTATGTAATATGTTAAATAATTCTTAAGAGTGTTTTGGGACATTCACAATATTGTGAAACAAAGGTGTGACACCTATTGTAAATACAAACAATTATGATATAGGCTGATGACTCATTCAAATAATGACAGTATGAGCACAGCTAGTAACAAAACGGAGCAGAGGCCAATGATAAGATTGTGAAGTAATATAAAATAACAGTTGCAAAATTAGGAACTTTCAAACCCTTTCAAATAATCATAAACACAAATACAAATGCACAGGCAGTCCAATATTTTCTGTTTGAGCGTGTTTAATCAGAAAGGGGAAAGTGCTGTTAATATTAATTTTGGATGAAACTTTCTTCTTTAACTTCCTGTTTTGTGATGAAAAAAAAAGAGAAGACATCTGATGGTATTTCAGTTTCTGTTCACATTTTTCTTAGTGATATTTTCATTTCTCTTCACACCTTTTTGAGAAAACATAAAATGGAAAAGAAGAGGGAAAAAAAGTATGAAATATTTTGAAATTTTCCTCCATTAGATATTTATTAGAAAATGAGCTTGCATTAAATGAGAAGTTTTAATTTCTGTTCATCTGAAAAACACCAGCATATAATGAAGTCATTTGTTCACTTTTTTTTCCTTGAGCATTCATCTTTTATTTTCCACATCTATAGATTAATTCCATGAAGTGCAAAGTCTGGTACCATTTCTTGTTTATTTAAAAACTCAAAACCACCCAGGAAACAAATAAATAAACATAAAACATGAAATGTTTCAGGGTTTGAAATGAGACTTTTGACTTTCAGGTTAATGTTTGATTTGTGTTACGGATGAACCACTCTGTTAGCCAGGTCCCACCTGTGCTATGAATTGTACAAACAGAAACGCAGAGTTCCTATTTGAGTGGATCAGCTGTCTAATTCTTAGCAAAAAGCCATGAGGTACCTGCAGGCTGGGGGAGAGAGAGAGGGAAGGTGTACCGAAAGAAAAGAAAAAGTGAGATAATTCTGATCAGTGTGCAAGAAGGGAGGTTCACAGCTGAGAAACTTTCTGTAGGCAGCAAAAAGAATTAATGAAGATGAACCTGTAGAAGCACAGTCAAATGATACTTAGGAAGCTCTAAGGAGCAAGTATTGTCACAGAACAGTGTACAAATGCATTTTCCTGCGTATGTAGGAATATCAAGTAGACATGAGATCTGAAATTTTAGTAGTAAACAAGAAAGGCTGAGCAGACAGAGGCTCCAAAGTGCCTTGGATGTAAAAATAAGTAATCTCTATTTGGTGTGATAGATGCAGAATGAATAGAAAGATGCATATAGAGAACTGTCATTACCAAAGCAATGAGCTATGAAAATGATATTTTGCTGAAGCACTTTGAATATGGTGAAAACCTGAATGAAAACTTTCTTAGTGTGTGTCTGTATGTGGAAAGATATACCTTGTGATGGAAATTAGTTGTACTGAAAGTTTCCTGTAGCTAGAATCTGACAGTACAAAAAGATGATGGAGTCACTTTTACATCGTTCAATTTTCAGACTGACATGATTACATCTTATAGTGATGAGGGACAGGGTGATGATGTTTAGAGAAAATTTGAAAAGAGGAAGGGTGATGAACTGGGAGAGAAAAAAATCCCACTGAAACAAACAACTAGAAAAATCCAGACCCACCTTAATTTTTGCTATCTTCATCTTGTGTTTTCAAAAAATCAGACCAGTAGTCAGGGAGACAGGCCAACATTTTAATCAAGCAGGAAAGACCAAATATTTAGAGCAGAGGAACATCTACAAATGTTGATCTGCCTGAAGGTGCAGAAAGAGTGTATATAGTGTTTTTGAAAGAGTGTTTGTAGATTGTTTTGTCCAGTGGTTTGGTATAGATCAAAAGGAGAAAATCAAGTTTTGATATCTGGGCAAACAATCTGAATATAGGGCACTGGAGAAATAGAAATATACGTTTATGAAAATCTGTAACTGCACAATTGCTATAATGGTGGCAAAAGGATAATTCTAAAGTATCTGAATCATGCAGTCAAACAAGCCCATATATCTAGACTTGTATAAATATTTTTGTAGGAGAAATACCATTACAGGAAATGGATTGTATGTCACACGTGGAAAATTGCACATAGGCAGCAAAATTGGCTGATAGAAAAGAAAACACATATTGTAAATCAGTGTTCCAAAAATACTTTAAAGGCACAATGTAAAATTAAAATAATGAAAGATTTTGAGTGGAAATATGACAAAAAGGAATAATGACATTCCTTAATATGCATAACACTAATAAGATATGTACTACAGGTTTTATTTCAGTTTTGGTATCTCCATTTTTAAAAAAAAGTTGATAGAACAAAATTTATATGGCATTCTCCTCCTGACTCCTCTACAAAGAGAGAACAGGAAATGACATTACACAGTGCTTTTCTTTCTTAAAAAAAAAGGAAAAAAACTGAATTGATTTGTTATTGATTTTGTTCCTTCTGTGAGTTGAGGTTTGCATGAGATGACCTCCTGATTCCTTTTCAACCTAAATCAGTCTAAGAGCTATGATAATGGCATTTTCATAAAATAATAGGAGCAAAGGGCACATTTAAAAGAGAAATGATACATTTTCTCACATAAAGAGTGCTAGTTATCGTTAAAAGAAAGATTGAAAGTGCTTGAAAGAAATGTATTGGATTCCTCTTCCCTTGATGCTTTGATGTCAAAGTTGCCTGAATTCCCGATGATGAGCTCTAGCCAAGCACAAGTTTTGCTGCACTACGCAAGTGACTGGGCTCCATCCAAGGTTGAGTAGATGAAATGCAATGTCCTTGGTTTGACACAGGTCAAAGTAGGTGAAGCAGTTGTTCCTTCTGGCCTTCCACTCTGTGAATCTATGATTCATATTAATCTTCTTCAGAGTCTATTTTCCTTGTAACAGTTTTGTTTTCTCCACCCTGATCTGAAACAATTTTCTATGAAGTGACAGATTTCCCAAGGGAAATATAGCTTCTTGATTTTACTTGATGGCACTAACTTGGCCTTTAATTTTGGGACTACAAGTAAGTTTAAACGCAAGTGTGACAAAGTCACTGGCATAAGAAAAAACATTTGATACCTTTAACATTATTTAAAAATACTTACTGGAGGCTCATGTTAGCTAAATATTTTTTTCCACAGACAATTGAAGATACAAAGAAAAGACTATAGGGATGATTTTATTTAATTTTCATTTCCTTTGCACTTTTTTTAAAGAATAAAAAGAAGATTAAACGTGTTCTCAGATGGTTAATATTAAATATTAAGGTTCAGAGTTTCAAAGATGCCTATGGGGCTTGAGCTATTTCCTATTAATTTTAAAGCAAATATTCAGGTAGTCTTCAATTTTTACAGGAAGTTGTGTCTTAATCAGTGCATCAAAATATCACCTCTCCTGCATAGCTTTGCCAAATATTCATTCTGTATTTCTAAATTATTCTTTTTTTGTTGTTACCACATAGTGGCCTGCTAAGGCACTAAATAACTTCATCACTGCCTTAGCCTCCCAGAATCTAGATAATAATAAAATAATAGATCTTAATTAACTGACTGATAATACTTTGTGATCTGTATTTAACTAATTTTCAAATGGGTACACTTAAAGGAATTTCTTTCTGTGCAAAATAACCAAAACCAGCTCTAGTTGTTAGCAAGCTGATCTTTAGAACCAGATTATTAGGGAATTCTAAATGTAAAACTATTAACTGGATGATCCTTGATCCCTGACATGAGCTGCCATCCACAACCCAGTCGTTGCCTGCTCATCTCCCTGCGGGAACCACACGCTTAAGAAGATTACATTACACAAATAAAAATGAGCTTGGATAGAGGACAAACCAGGAGAGAGTCCATTAAACCTTTCACATCATTACAAGCCTCATTGTTTTGCAGATGAGCAACATAAAGCAGAACATATGCATGAGGCCTCTTACTGACTCTCAGGGTACTGGGGATTTCAACTATCTGAACCTTGTTGATTGCTGGTAAATGAATAAATAACCTTGAGATAATCCTTCCCTTTTGCCAGAAAGGTGTCCTGCTTAAATAGCAGATAATAAAAAAAATGTCCAAATTTCCTTTATTGTATTTTTGGTTCTCTGTTTTCTATGTACTAGCCTGTGATAGCTCTGGTCCCTGCTTTTTGCCATCTGCTAACATCAGAAGCTAAAACTGGTCTTTGAATTGAATTTTATTAAGCTGGTCCAGGGGAGGAAATCAAAAGAAAATTATAGGTAGTCTTCCCACAGTATCTGATACAAGGCACAGGCCACCTCTGAAAAAGATATTTTTCATGGGGACCTGGAATTACTGAAGTTGTCAGGATCCATGGTTGTATGTCACGAAAAGTGGATAAAAAGTTATTTATTCAAAGTTTTACTGGCGGGTTTATCTTTGTAATGTGCTCCTACAAAAGCTATTTTTTATGTTTTGTGCTGGGTGACTGTTGGTAATATTTCATTTTTTCATACTTATTATTAATTTTCATATTATTTTTTCCCCAATATATTTTTTGTCTAATGTCAAAATGATGGCTTGTTTATTTGATTTTTGAGCTATTGCAATAATAGCAGAGGTCTAATTTTAGATCAGAACACCAGTGCACAGGCTTTTTAGAGGTTTCATTTAATGATAAAGTGCATACCTGCAAGTAATAGCTTGCTTAGCCAATCCTATCACAGTACTAGAATTCCTTCTTAAAGAGAAAAGAAGAATGACAGAATAATGAATATTAATATTTTTGAACCTCCAGGAATAGCCTTTAAGCTCAGATTTAGGTCTATGGTGATATTTTAGCAAAGAACTACATAATATTTTTCCACTTGATGAACTAAGTCAGGAGAACTGATTCTTATTGTGTTACATGTGAAAAACATTGATGTCTATTACTTATGATTTATCTCATCATATACACTTGTTCCTTTACTAGCTTATTTTTTACACTCTAGGTATTAATCTGTTACACAAGTAATGATCCTAATTAGCAGTGCTTATTAATATCTTGCATTTATACACCCTTATACACCCTTTTTCTCTAAAGTATCCCAAAACATTGGGTGCTTTGGATGAATTTGATCCTTGCAAGGTTAGGTTCATATAATGCAGCTCTCTGAGTCCAACAGGGCTACAGGTAAACTTTGAGAGCTCTACTAGTGACTCCTGATTCGGGATCATGCACTTCCTATGGATTAAATGAGATGTGAAAGTGTCTCATTGTTTGTGTATGTTTAACCAAAGGGGAAAGAAAAAGTCTCACAGTGAGTATGGGTGAGAAATTCTTAGCAGGTAGGGTAGGTTTACACACCCAGTAATTATTGTACCTTACTTATTTAGTCTAAATGCAAAAAGGCAGTGGTGGGTGAAACTGAAAAGGTTGAGTGATTGAGACTAGATTTGTTAAGAAAACAGTGATATTTAACCAAAGCAAACAGTCAAACCACAGGACTTATAGGGCTGATTTTCAGAAGAAAATAATTTTAAAAAACAAAGGATTCTCATGTGACTTCTTTTAATTTTAAATTCTGCCTGGACATGGCTGCCAAAATCTTACTGGTAAAAAAAATAAAAGAAGATAAAAAAGTATATATTTTTTGTGAATTTAAGTGCCTTTCAAAATGATTTCTATAATTGATTATTCATCACAGGTCACACACGTATAACGGTGAGAGATCTTTTTTCATTTCTGAAGAAAGGGGCCCGCCCCTCCAAAGCAAAGAAGTAACACCACTTAGAGCATGAATTCATGTGCAGTTTCAATGTGTCTAGAAGAAAATATCTCAGGCAGGTAGATGGATGGGGGAGGAAGGTGGTGGGGAAAAGAGACAAAGCATGGTGGGGGATTAAGAGGGAGGAGAGAGAGGTTGACTCACTTTATTTCTCCTCCAGCATTCCTCATAAATCCATTTAACTCCCTGTTGGTACTCTGAAAGGAAGGTAACATCTTTCCGTGGTTCTAATTACAAACCCTTCACTTTCTGTGGAACTATTTAATTATTTTCCATTAAACCTTGCAGATCTATTCACTTTCTGCTGCTTTCCTCTTACACTATTCAGTGTGACTGGGCAAGCTGCTTATAAAAAGCCTGGGATCAGAAATGAGTGGCTGTTGCAGTTTATTGGTCAAATCCAAGCAGAATGACTCTCCGAGGAGTTGGAGGAAACTTACTCGGAATCTGGCTGTATTTCACTTGAGTCCTTTGGGTCCCATTAGTCCCTCACTTTCATTATCCTAAGCACCAATTCATTTCACTTACTCTCACCTTTCCCCACGGCCATATTGCTTACAATACCATGATAAAATGATTTTATTGCTTTGTTTTTGTCTATGAAATTTTATGGACATAATAAATAAAAATACACTTTTTCTGATGTATTTGCAGGAGTAACTAAACCCTCTTGCATACAGATATCAAATTCATGCCATTGTATGAATATTTTATATGAAGACAAGTCCTAGAAATAAAATAAATAGCTTTAGCATATCACTAATGATTCCATAATAAATACTTCTCCTGTTATAAATCAACTGCATATTACTTTAGTTAGGATAATCAATTTTACTACAGCAATTATTCATATCTTGTGAAGCTGTTGATACTATGTTAAATACAATGGTGATCATGCTGAGTAGTTTATACAGTGTCCTGCATTTCCAGATATGAGTTTAAACTAGTTATTTGGCTCAACTAAAGTAATTTACATTATCTATTACCATGAGGTTTCTAAATATACTCAACATTGTATGTTAACTGTATAAGAGGTTTGCAGCTAATATCTCAAGTTCTTGTTTTGCATTCCATATTTTTCATCAGTGTGGAATTGTATTAATTATCTAAATCTCCATTTTTAGTCCCATATCAGTTATGAAGTTTGTAATACATGCATATTTCACAAATACAAGTTAACCAGAGTTTTTAAGGGAATTGGAAGGGTTTAAAGGAGAAGAGTGGTTTGCTGCATGCTGATCAGTTAGTGAGAGACCAGAGTGGGTCACTTTGCTTTTGATGGGTGCATATTTAAAAGTCTGTTTTTTAAAAAGTTAAAATAAAAGTCTGATGACTTTTGCTTTTGGCTCACTTTCTGTATTTCTTACAGATGGCCATTTTTATAATGTATTTTTTTTTAAGCTGGAGGAGGGGGGGGATGTTGTTTATTTGTTTTTATGTCCATTACAGCCTTCATTTAGGGCCAAGTTGAAATAAGTGTTTTATTCTTACTGAAAGGAGTGTGCAGGAAGCTGGGTTTAGTTCTTCCACCAGGGTAGCAGCAGCAGCTGCCATATTCACTAAACAGTCTATGAATACCTTTATATGATTTAAAACCCACTCAATCTTAATCTGGGTCTTACAGGTAGATGTAGACTTTTCAGAGGTGAATGATTTTATCTTGTATAATCAAGTCTGTGGGTAAAAAAAATTAAAAATACCCAAATGTTCTGTTCTTGCCTTCTCAGAATCTTGAGTCTACCATACTGAGTTTTGTTAGTAGATCTGAGATCTTTGTGTCTTGTTTTTGAATTGCACAAAGTGTTTCTCTTCCCACACAGGATGTAACTGGAAAGCCTCTAAGCAAGCTTATGTTGACTAGTTCTATCCAAAGACTTCATGCAAGTCAGATTCACAGTGATTTTCGGAATTAAGAAACATAACAAAACAAATGAAAAATATGCAAAAAACAAGTGAAGAATTATAGGGTGGGGGTAAACTGGAGGGAGTTCTCAACCAACCCACACAGTCGCCAAAATCATCTCTTTTCCTTTTTTGTTAGAAAATATGCTATTGACTTTCTTTGCATTTTAGAAGTCAAAAATTTCCCAAATGGTCTAAACTAGTACTAGTCCAAGGAGCAAAGTCATCTCTAGACTGAAGTACAACTGTGCACCATCAAAAATAGGTTGCCCTATGCTGAAACAGAAAAAGAAAACAGATGGCATGCAAAACCAGAGCTGTGTGAATTTTCTGTCCTGTGACAGATTTTGAAGGTGAGGTTTTTCTATATCAGTCTGAGATACAAAGTAAGAATCTAGGAATATCTCTATCTCTCTCTAAAAAACCAAGAAGTAACATAAAGAATAAAAAAAGTGATATAAACTTACATTTTTATACATTTCTTAGCATTGAAACATTACATTTCAAAGGTTATATCTTATTTTAAAGTTTTTATTCTGAGTTAAACAGAAAATTTCAAAATGGGAATGCTTTTGGTAAAAAAACACTGAAATTTTTGTTTTAAAAATATCAGTACACACTTTTTGATGTTTGGAGTCCTTTTTTTTCAGATCTGAGGGGTTTGTTTTTGGTTTTGGGTTTTTTTAGGGTTTTTTTGAGTATTTTTTAAACTAAATATATTCCTGATACACTTATGATTTTGTCAAATAAATACTTTCTATGAGATAAAAGAAAAATTTAAAACTATATTCACAATCAAGTTCATCCCACGTATGAATGAAATATTATGTAAGACAACCCGTAACTTTATTTTTTACATCTGAACTTTTGATTTAAAAACAATATCCACTCACTTCCTCATGAAAGTTTAGAGGCCTCAATTCTTAATGTTCTCTTCAGTCTTGCATTTTCTTGTAGGCCTAGTATATGGACTCAACACTAAAAGTTTGCAGCATCCACCTCAGTGATGCTCATTTGCTGCTGTCACTTTCTGTAGCTTTTCTCTCTCTTTCTATGACATAATGCAGTTTTAAATGTGTAATCTTATCTGGTAAAGGGTGCTTACCTCCATAAATCTTGTTACAGCCAATAGAAATTTCCTTCGCCTAGAAGAAACACCAGACAAATCAGATAATCCAAGTATTTTGGCAAACTTGGAACACTTGGAGGTTTTGTATCTATTACCTCTCCACAACTCATTGTCAGTATTCTTTTCCATGCTCTGTTTTTGGGTACTGTCAAGATACTAATATTAATAAATTTTAAAGCTGGTTCCAGATGTACCTGATGTATGTTCAGACACTATTTTGAATTATCTACTATATGAATGTATACATGTTTTTTACCATCTGACTTAACTGAACTCATAAGATACCCTGAAACTGAACTTTATCTCTTTAATAAGCCTATGCTTTTGTCTAAAACCAAAAATTGCTAAAATAAGGAAGCAGAGTGGTGCCAAGTCCTCCTTTTCCTTCAAATAAGTGAGCAAATTAATTTGTTGAAAACTTACCTTGAAATGCCATGCTGTCTTGCCTCTGTAAAGTAAGAAATAATCAGACCTGAGTCCATGTTTCCATAATTCACAGTCTTCCTTTAACATGAAGTTTGAAAATATCCATGACCATATCGGTATTATGATTTAGTACTTGCAGTATTATTGACTTGTCTAATAGCAACAACAAAACATAGCAAATCATCCTAATGACTTTGTGGAGAAACCAATTAGTAAATGAGGACAGAATGTTAACCTGCTCTAACGCTTGAGCAGGACACACTTATCAATCCTTATCAGCTTGAGCTCTCTCTAACAACAAGAGCAAATATTTATCTAGATCATGTTTGGTAGTGATTCCAAATAGAGTAGCAATGTACCTAGCCGACTATTTTCATAACTGATTTAGAATAATATGATATTTTATTTCAGTTGTCCTGTTTTGTTTTTTTTTTTCAGTATAAATATCATCTTCTTCTCTTTATGATAGATGTCAATAAAAAAGTATATTAGAATGGACAGTATTAAGGTACTAAAAAAAACTGTTGTTTCTGAAGTTAAAAATATCACTTCTAATAAAAATCCCAGTGGGTAATGTATGCAAAGTTCTGTGTTGATAACTAACATAGAAAAAATACAAGCAAACATGCTACTACTGAATTTGAGATGAGAACTAAGAAATGAATGGTCAAAAAGAGTACAAGGAAGTGTTCAAATAAATATGGCAAGACCAAGATCTAATGATTTTGGTATTAAATTTATGAAAGAAGAATCAGGTTCATTTGCATTAAAGAGCAATTAATGAAGGTATATTTCTTTACCTGGTAAGACTAGGGCTAATATCACTGCTTTTTAATTTATTTTTTTTAATCTATGGTTTTACTTAATTTATATAATATATAATTTGTTCTAGAATTTTATTTAGAAGTAGAAGGACATGGTATAGAAATAAATGAAATGACACCTGCAAATGAGCAAGTTTAAGCTAAAATATCTCAGATAGTGCTCCTTGTGCTCCTTGAATCAATAACTGGATTAAAGAATGAAAATCCAAATCAAAGAAAAAAGGAAAAAGAAATTCCAGAAGTGTAAGAAGCAAATTGTCATATAAGAAAAACAGAGTACTAAAATGGAAAAAATATTGAAGTATCTACATTATAAACAGCCTGTCCATGAACACATAAATACAAACACTTTAATAATAACAACTGTGATCCAGTATAGTCATTATCCTGCATTTTGGCCTACACTGAATTATCCTTCTAATTCTCAAAATAGTCAGAAGCCTGACATTATTCATCCCACTGCCCTCTGATAGACTTCATGTAGTCACTGGTACTTATCTCCTTGTGAAATTGCTCTTTGATGAAGTCTCAGCCTCTGTTAAGCAGATTTCCAAATCTTTTCCAAATTATTTGTGCATTCTGAGAGCAGTAGCTAAATACTAGCAAGGAGAAATAAAGCCTATATCACACTGCTTGTATACTTTTGCAAGTAGTGACTAGACCAAAAACCTTCTCACACTGTTTATCTCTTCCCCCTTATTTTTAACACAATAGAGTTAAATAAAATAAGTGGGAAAATACACATAACACAAGTTTTCTGAAAAAAATAAATATTTTGGTCGTAAATATTTATTAACACTCAGCTGTATATGTGTTGGATTTTCCTGAAACTGTAAGAGAAGGTGACAGCAGAAAGATTGTCCTCTTAGAACTCTGATAAAGATAAAATAAGCAGACAAAATATGGTGCCAGCAAGTTCATAAGAAATGCCATGACATCAGTGAAAAGAAATGAAAAATATCAAGCAGTTCTCGTAAACAGAGTTAAAAAATATATGTGGGGATTAGTTATCCAAAATTTAACATAAACAAATTTGTGGGTAAAACAATATCTTAACATAAATAACTCAAATATCCATTGATACATAAGGGTAGTTATAACGTTGTACTGGATGTATTTAAATTATCTGAAGATACAATTGGCTATATATATTTTTCTAAATGGGGGCGGTGTCATGTGCTTTACTACTAACTTCCTACAAACCTTTTAAAAATGTACTTGACATTTGTTATGGGGGCAGTGTTCTGAGTCTGAAGAGACTTTTAAGTCCACACCTGGTGCTAAAAGGAACATTGACAAGGAGGCTGGTGTTAGTGGATGGCTGGAAAAAAACTTAACTGTGAATTAGTTGTGAAAATCTTGGTCACAGAAATTAATTTTAAGTGTACTTGAGGCGGACTATGACTATAACATTACTTTCTAGGGGAATTTTTGGTAAGGTTGAGTTCAGATGACAGTGATATGATGCTGAGAATTTTCTAGCAATAAATTTCTTACTGACTCCTTCCTGTGATATTAAGATTCCTCTTGGCAAAGAATAACAGGAGAAGAAGTCACTAAAACCACTGACTTCTAACCAGATGCTAATTATTAAATATATAAGATATTTTGGACAGCCAGAAAACTAGATAAAATATAAGCATTGTCATACGGACACCTTATTTAGGAAAAAGGAGAACACTTTTTGTCCTGTCTTGCACTGCTGGATAACATTTAAATGCAAGACTTTTTTTAGCAATTGCAGAGGAATTGATTGTATTGAGATTTTAATTTCAAATTAAACAAAACTGCCCTTCAGAAACTTTTGGATTGCAAAAGATGTTCTTGTTAGTATGCTCAGATTTCTCTGACATAGTTTTGCTATTTCTGTTTTCTCACTCTTTGAATAAAGAAACAAATCCATATTGTGTATCTGTGTTCTCTCATGGCTTCTTACAACAAACGAGAAACCATAAAACTTCTGTCACACTAAAAATGCTTGCTACTTATAGTCAATTACATTCTTATGTCCAGAAATAGACTTGTGTGCAGTGCCACTGCCCAACTGAGCAGATGCCTTGTTTTTATTTAGGATCTTCAGGTTGCAGTCTTACATGTATTATACATTCATTGCTTTTAGAGAAGGATTCTTGTGGGGCTGTTTAACTTCCAGATTTTTTTTAGAAGCGATCTACCTCCCACCATTCCACTAATGCCCTCATCTGCTTCAAATAGACTAAATAATTTTCAAAGGTGTTAGGAGCTATATTTTTAGTGACAGCTTATGTCTTCTTGGCACATTCCTGGTGCAGCAATGTTGGCAGGTCTCATGTTACAGAATCTCCTGGTCTGTCATGTATTAAATCTGTTCTCTGGTTATCCAAGCACTTAAAATACTTGTGAGTGTCAGGTTTGCAAATAGATGGATATTTTTTTTTAAATACATAGAGAAGCTAAAACATCAGAAAAGGCAGAGGTTTAAAAGGGTCTCATCTGGTCAGATACCTGCAGTACTTAAAGACATGCGCTGGACAAACTAAACAGCTTGCTGATTCTGATTTCAGGTGGTGGCAAATGTCTGAAAGGTATATATAAATAAGCAATGAAACCTAATATATAGACAGTTTTGATAACAATGATAAGGGCCATGGTATTTAAACAGATAGCTGGATGAATCAACAAAAGTGAAGGCTTATCTAACAATCACATTCAGCATATAAAAATACAACACTTTTTTTTGGATTATCTGATAACCTTACCTACATTGCCTAAATTGTTATAAATGACAATATAATCTGCTAGCAATAGACCAGATAAGATTCATTTAATGCATCACACTTAGGAAAAGGAAAGGTGGTCCAGTGATAGGAGTGACAGTTTAGCACTTGGAAGATGATTGAGATTTCTTAGTATTGACTAAGAAATTGAGATTTCTAAGCATTGACTCCTTGTGCTGCAATGCTTTCTGAGGATAAATACACTGGAGTTATTAAAAGCATCTGACCTCTACAGTAATGAGTCCGGTGCAGGTAACACAAACTAATAGGCATTGCACTCCACTGTTTGTTTTGTGGCATCCTAATGATTCCAACATAAAGAGAACAAACTCAAGGAGACCTGAACTTAGATCTGCTGCTAGCCTGGTAGGCAGCTTTTACAAAACCACTCAATTTTCCTCATTTTTCTCTATATAACCATGAGAAATAATCCCACTTTTCTTTGTATGACATCCTGCAATTATTTTATGACATATGTTACCTAAGGATATTGTTGCTGTTAACAAAATAATATTTATTTTATTTTTGAAAGAAAGATGTACTGAAGGTGTAAAAAATTCTTAGTGTGAGTCTATACTTGTATTTAAAAGAAGGACATACACTTTGTTTAAGCCATATATTCTAGGATTTTTTTTCCTTCAAATCTTAATATTGAAGATATTGGAAAATAGAATTAAAGGAAAAATATGGGAGCCCTCCAGTGGTGAAAATAATATATCTGGATTTCATAATGTAGCTATTTTGCTGTGACTGGTGCCTGTTTGCACAATAATTGCTATAGTTTCCTTACACATATAGATATTGATGTCATTTTGCTTAACTGGAATTATGTTATCCATTATTTTCCTGGACTTGAGTATCAATGTGCTCCCAGATGACATTTGTAAAGCCAGGAAAGTCAGATTTGTCTCATATTACTTCCTTTTCTATATAGACAGGAAAACCCTCAGGGGCTCTTTGTTTGTTTATTTCCCACTAGGACTTGCATGGGTTAATCATGTTCTCCCCTTCCACAAGGTTCTCACCTTTAAAGATGTGTGGACAAAAAGGGATTTACAATTGCAGTAATAGAGATGTTAGTCTGGCCTGATCCACCCATTCTTTGGCTTCCTGGATTATCACATCAATTCAGTCGCCATTGGCCTTTGGAACTGCACCCCTCTATGCAGAGCTGTGGGACATCCTTCTGAAAGGCTCTGGACAGCTGCTTGGTCACTGCCCTGAAACTGAAACCTCAGAGAATATTGTACTGCTTCAGGAAAAGAATGCACATTTTAGATTGCTGTGCTCAATTTGCCATAAAACAAAAAGAGGGTTTATTATTTCTGTAGAAAAGTGTCTATTGCACTCCAGGAAGAAAATGGAGATCATAAACTGCTTTTCAATAAAATGTAGCCATATCTTTGTCTACAATGGGACTACAATCCATCCCTAAACATGTTAAAACTACCACTACTACTACAAAAAATCCTTAATGTTTGGCTCTTGTGCCTTTAATTCCAAATTGTAAGATTCTTAAACATTTTAAAGCTAAACATGCCAGCATAACTGTCAATGTCTTCTCATAGTGAAGTTGCAAATGTGAAGTTAAATGCAAGTGAAGTTGGCAAATGTTCCTTGCAAGTGATGAACATATAAAATGCAAATGCCTTGAAAGCTAGCAGACTTTGGAGAGTCCTTTATAGCACTGGAAATAATAGGAAACAGGAAGAGCAAAGGATTAGACATTTGTCTTTTTTTAATGAGGATAGCTTTTGTTGGAAACACATGTTGATAAAGTGCATGGTAATACCAAGAATATTTCTTTGAAGCAGTTAGCATCAGAGGTATTCCAAGGCAGCCCACAGCAAAAGCTGTACAGCCAGGAGCCCACTGTAGCACTATAATCTGCACCACAATTGTTACAGGTAGAATCAGAAAAGGCACAGGAAATCTCATCTTAATGATACAGATGTGAGTGTTCACACACCGCCAATGTTTTGCACTGTGTTTAGCCAGAGGGATATCTCTGAACACAGAGGAGGAAGAGTTGTGTTTCCTTCTTATTTTGTTTTCTGTTTTATTTCATTTCAAGTCTACTCAGGCCACTGAAGCATACAGAACACCAGAAGTAAGATTTTAGGAGTCTGACTCTCCTTCACATCCTTAGATTTTGGACTTCGATGCTGTTTACCTTATCTTATACAGAAGCTGCAGAGTCCAGGACTCCTATTGTCATGGAAAAATAAAGGTCTCATTTAAGTGCTGGTGGAGCTGTAGTGTGTGATGTGTGTTTGTTAGTCTAAGACATCTGCTCTTTATATCAACTACTAACTTCAGACACCACAGTGTTCCCTGTCCCCTGTCAGGCTGCATAGAGAGGCAGTGGGTTAGAGCTGTACACTACCCTACAACAAAAGAATAAAAGGACAAAGAAAATATTTGTGTGCTATGGGGATGAAGTGACAGGAAAAGACACTTTCAGCTGTGGCTGGGAAGTTATGTGATGAGCATGTGACAGGCTGCTGGCCCCTTCACCACTGCTGCTTCTCTGACTGCCAGGGAGGCTCTGACTTGTGTAGTCTGGCAAAAACAGTTCTGAGAGGATGCTGATTTTAGTTACCAGGCCCACATTATGCACAGTGGACTTATCACCAGGAGATAATAAAAATATGAAGTGGGTCAAACAGCAGCAACACTGGGGCATGCATGGCACTTCCCATAACCACATCTACCCGGATCAGCTCCCTGCATGGGTGAGGGGCATTTCTGTAGCTCCCTGATTTTCCTCAGTACCCATCAGTCCCATGCCCTGCACTTCACCATCCTCCAGACCCCTTGGAGCACCAACAGCCCCCAGCTGCAGCTGTCAGAACAATGAGACAACATCTAGGATTGTCATTTAGGAGATGCAATTTAAATGTCCAACAGTTTCATTTTTTTTCACTTGGGAGGAAATACAGGAAAAATAATGAAAAAAATCCAGAATTTGTGAAAGATGAGTAACTTGAGGACTTGGTATGTTAATTTTTTTGCAACTTTAAAAAAAGGAATAAAAAAATTCAGTTGTGTTTTTATGATAACAAAGAAATTTTGCAGTTTTGACGTGCAATGAGGTTTTGTTAAATTTATAGCTGTCTCCTAAGCAAAATGGAAATTAAATAAACAATTTTTGATTAATGTTTATGTAAAATTTACAGAGAGTTTCTTGCTTTTAGTGAGAAAGTAAAATTTTATTTGCTTTGGTTGAGCGTTGGACTTGTCACAGAATTTTAACTATCTGGAAGTTGGATTTCTCAGCTCATTGTCTCATGACACTTAATGAGGGGATATGAGGAGTGAGTGTCAGGCAGTATGTCTTCAAGATCCAAACTTACATCAAATAAAGTGCCACCACTGGCGTGACTGTCCCTTTCCACACATTGTTCATGGAGCCCAGATGACTAGGCTAGACTTTGATTGATGTTTAGATGGCAGAATTAGATAATCCCCGTCTAACTTTCAAGGTGATGAATCTTATATTTTCACTAAGATTTTATTCCCATATTTCTTATTTAATACTGATTGAAAGTTCTGATTATAACTTTGCTTGGACATGATTTCACCAAAAATGTGGTGCCTATTTCTTATTGTGTTTGCTTTTCAAACACTGATTTTTGCCTGTAATCATTCAGCGTCCTTATAGCACAATCATGTAATACCTTTAGATATTTTAACATGATGAATACTCTGGAAAGATTGATTGCTTTCATTGTACAACTGAAAATTTCCTGCCATCTGTCTAGAGACCAAGATTACCAGGACTCTGTTCTATAAGGAAAAATTGTCTAACTATTTTTACTGTTCTACTAAGTCTTAACTCTTTCTATGAGTTAGGTACAATTAATGAATTTGGTCTTCACTTAATTTTTATTTCATTGATGTATATTGATTTTTCTTTCTCTATACATAAGCATATCTAAATAGAGAATGTAGTTCAATATATTTTACTGCTCTGTAAGAAAACAAAGTCACATAGCAACCATAATGACCTCAAATATGTGAGAAAAGCCTGTAAACAATCTTCTCTAAAGGCTCAACACCAGCTTTAAGATAACATGTTCCCCAGTGTACACACAGAAAGTCTATTTCCTTGAGATTCTGAAAATAATGGGTTTGACACTATTATGATGCATTTTCACAAATTACTGGGAAGTAAAGAGCAGGAAAAGACAGTGTATGGCATTGGCTACAGTTCTAAAACCAAAAAGCATGAAAAAAAGATGGAAAAGGGAAATTTTAGTCTGTCTTTTACTCAAAAATCTTCAGAATATGCTGAGATTGGAAAGACCTCCGTATTGGACTGCATATAGTTCATTCCTTTCTTTTTTCAGGAAAGAAAACAAGCAATTTTAGTCTCAATTTCCTTTTGCTCCATCTTTCCTCTGCAAATACAAATATTACTTAAATTCAGTGTGAGTTTTGACCTATTTCAAAAGCTGTATATGATGTTTTAACAACTGTTAGGGTTTTTTGACAAACAAACCAACTAAAGCCCGTCCCAGAGACAATTCTGACTTTATAAAAAAACACTTCTAAGTTCTCCCTGATTTGAAAGAAATTTGTCTTAGACTATGATCAGGTTTATGACACAGAGAATGGTTACAATACCTCTTTAGTTTTAACATGTTTCACTGCGATAGACTCATTTGCCCATATTTTTAACTTCTAAGCAAAAGTCAATCTATGTGCATTCTAATATAAGATACTTGGATGTTCAATATAATTGCACAATTTGCTAACAAGTAATTTTAAAGAACTTTGATGAGAAATTTAAATACAGGTGATCTGAGGACTTTAGGTAATACGACTTCAGTTTTCCTCTTTAAATAAAGCTAATCTCTGTCCTTCAGTACTGAGAAGTAGGCTTTGGTTCTTGAAAATGAGTAGTTCAATTTCATTGAAGTGTTTACATGATGAATTATTTCTGCTTAGTTTTGGCTTATCATAAGAACTGAAAATAAATAAAATCACTCTACAGTGGTTTATTGTGCATCACAGCATAGCTGTAATTTAACATGCCATGTAAGCTTATTTGCATAATATAAATTTTTGCCTGGTTTTATAATGAATTATAATGTGTGAGTGCATTGACCCACAACAGGCTACAACACTAAAGTTCAGTAAAAGCGGTGATATACTACATTTCCTTGTAGCAACTCAGTGGAATTGCAAATGTAATAGCCAAGAGCATGTTTTTCTGAAAGCATCTGGGAACACCACCAGTAGTGCAAATGATCCTTTAAGGACACTAATTTTTGTTCATATTTTATTGTTGACTTTCAAATTCATTGTTTTCCATCTATTTTCTATTCTTTTTTTAGATAGTAAAGTTATTAGGACAAGCACTCAAAAATTATTTGAGAGTCATGTGGCATTAATACTCTTAATACATATATTAGTAGGTGTAATCCATCTCTTCTTCACTAGATATGAACAAGTTAATGTGTGTTTGGACCTCTACAGCATGACAGAAAACAAGATACAGTTACTGCAGACCACATGAAACAAGCCTTTAACTCTCTTACAACATTTCCTGACATTTATAGCACAGCTCCTGAGGGCCTTAATGACCATCATGTCAAGCTGAATCTACTATTAATATACCTCACTAGTAAGGAGTAAGGATTATGGTTTTCATCCTGAGTGTGAAAGGTCCATATTTCATAAAGAGTTTGACTATAGCTGAGTTATTAAAAGGTTCCCCATAAGTAAAGAAACAGTAATTTCTTTTTTTATTCTCGTTTTTTTTTTTTTTTTAACAGTTTCTGTCTGCTGAAATTTTCTTCTCTTGAAAGGATCTACATTTAAATTAAAATACAAATCAGATACTCTACCAAAGCAAAGACTGTCTACTGTTTTAGAATATTGTGTATAAAGCAGAGATTAGATCTAAGGGTCATCTTCAGGTCTAACTTCAAATACAGTTAGCAGAACTTCCGAATTTACATGATGATATTAGGAAATATTAAAAATTTTCTTTCGCTATTCAAGACCCACTTCTAAAGAGATCAAGACACACAACACCACTGCTAAAACAAGCAAGAGTTGGAGAGAAAGGTTTCCCAAATTGTCAGATCAGTTTTGGACATTCATTTTCATGGATCCTGACCTGGGACATTTCACAGAGTAATTACATAGTTTTGATTAGATGTTCTCCCTGCTCCTTATCTGATCCAGCCTTTGCTTAAAGCAGTATCAAATACTCAGGACCTTGCCCTCTCCAGCTTTGTAAATCTGTTTTCAAGAAGCTAAAACATCAGGAAATGAGCCATAGACCTCCTTGCCCTTCATTCCTGATGCAGATCTTCTGACCCAAAAGACCAATCACCCAAAATAGATGCATCCCAAAGTATGCATTACTTTTACAGATTTTGCTCAGGCTGGGTTCCTCCTCTGTTGATATAAAGGTTAGGATTAATAACACCCTCTATTGTGCCAGGCACCCTTTACTATCTCTTTATCAGTGAACTGAAACTCAGTGTTTCTTGAGCATGGTTCATCTGAGTGTATAGTAGATTTCTAATGCAGGCCAGATGAATAGTGCTCCAGGGTGTCTTTTTTTTACTGAATCCATTGCCAATAACAAGATTGGAGAGATTAGCTCAGGTGTAGACATGTACACATCTGAAATTAGGTGATATAAATCCTATCTATGGACTTTTCTTGAACTGATAGTGAAAGAATTGCCTGTCAAATTCATGCTTATGGGTTATCTTGGATGGGTTGTGCATTACAGGTTATAGGTGAACTCAGTGTCCTTTCGAAAGGCGAATTATAGTTTTTCTGAATTGACATTACATCAGTAAATCCTTTTTTTTTTTTTTTTTCCCATTTTTATGTAAAACTTTTTAAGAAATGAGTGCTTCTATTAATTCATTTTTTCTGTATGGATAATTGAAATGACCTAGCATGTGACTGAAATTATTTCCACAATACTGAGTATGCAATATGTCAGTAATTCACGGTCTGTTGACAGAATAAATTTAAACAAATGAATTTGCCTCTTGTATCTTTTCCTGTTTTCACTGCAGACTGCACAAAAGAGAACTAAAATAGATAAGAAAAGAATCTTTTGAGCAATACATGGTAGTCAGGAAATATAACCCTTTTGTATACAGAATGACAAAGTCATAGTGTTTTAAAAGCAGGAGACTAGTGTTGGTAAGTCAATCTTTAACTTTTTTTCTGCATGCAAAACCAAGGGCTTAGGTAAGCTAAGGTCTGAATGAAGATGCTCTAATCAAATGCATAAATAACCAAGAATTTCAGCTAAAATAAAACAGTGTATTTAAAGCTTTGTATGTGGCTACTAAGAGTAAATGAAATAAGGGTTATTATAAGAAACTTACAGAAAGGAAATGGAGAATCTGAGGAGACTGTTTACTTCAAAAATGATGATGAAATTTCTAATGCACAGTGGCAGATTGCACTACCTGATGTAGCACATGCATGTCCCCACTGCGCTTCATGAAAAAGCTGTACAGTTTGCATCATCATGTGGCTACTACAGGTCCTGGGAAACACTTCATTCTTTAAAAGAATTCCTCTCTTTATGACAGACTGCACCATTAGCTCTCTTAGCATGTATTCCAAGTTTACAGGATGGGAGTTAATGTTTATCTGAAAAGCTGCATGAATCACATGAGGCTTTTAACTTTTTAGCTCTATAATTGTGTGATTGCCACACTGATTACTATACTGCCATTTACCTAGAAGGAAAAGTATTACATTTACAGTACATTTTTCATTATATAAATCACATTTTTGTCCAAGTTTAGTATTATGAGAGTTAAGGACCTACTTTTCCCATTAAATGCATTTCGAGTGGCAAATCTGTCAATCTCCCTTCCAGATTTTAGTTGATTGCTGCTCCAAAATTACTTCTGGTTGTCTGATGGACTACTAGGAACATGCTCAACCACATCTTTAGTTTGAATTAAGTTGAAGTGTAGGGAGTTTTCTTGCTTTTGATTTGTTTTGTTTTTAAGTATTCAGTATTTTGTGTCACTCTCCTGATACATAGAGCAACATTTGTCTAACCTCGGAAAGCAGAACCTAACTTTAAGTTGTTTAAATTGTTTTTAGTATTTGGCAGTTTAGGTGTTATGACATCAAAACCTGATTCATTCTGTTGGTACAAGAAGAACTGAAGTGAGTAGTGAATCTCTCAGGATCCTCACATCTCTGTTTCCTTCATAGTTAAAGCCAATGATTGGTGACAGCTTTGTCAGCTTGTCATGCAATGTTATTGGAGAGTCTGTGTGGCTGCCTGACTGTTAATTTTCTCTTTCACTTGTTAGAAGGTACAAGACAGCAGAAGACTAAAAAGAAATAATTTTCTTACCTAAGTTGGTAGTAAAAATGTGTAAAGGAAAACAGCAATTTTTTATTATTTTTAACACCTTAATTGATTTATAAACTGTTGACTACCTAGCAATACTGAAGATGAATTCCAGAACTAGGATCTGAACATAGAAGTGCAACTACTCTGTGAACATAGAAATCCTATTGCAGTGCTTGTAAAGCTTCACAGACATAGGTGAAATTATTTTATTTTAACTTTCACACTGTCTCATGCTGTGATGTTTTCCTTCTTCCTTATGGGCAGGTCATTCCACATATTTCCCACAGAATTCCCACAGAGGACCTTTGACATGTTTATGAAGTTGCAAAAATATTTGGATGAGCCAGTCTACAAAAATGGAACAACATACTAAAACCTTACTGGGTAAAATATGAAAGAAACAAGAAAGGCAAGTTGATTACCTTTGTAAGACTGCCCTTTCAATTTCCCAATGCTATATCTTTCAACCGTGCCTTGATGCTCACATATAACATTGTTGAAAAGCTTTTTCAAAAGTAAAAGTTGTTATTCTAATGTGTGACACATGAGACCCGATAATAATATATGGGGTACCAGGGCATGTTTCTTCAAGGTGTTTGGGTGGCTTAGAAGCAACACATCAGAGACCTTGCCTCTACAGAAAGATGAAGAAACATCTTTAATGTTGGAAAGAGTGTGACACAAGTGTGCCACAGTGTTCAGCTTCAAAGAATTCAAGAACAACCAAGTTTACTATGTAAAAGTACCCCAGACATGCAGTCTTGAAGACTGAAAGATTATATTGTAATGGGAAATATAAAAATTACCGAGATGCAGAAAACTTGCAAAAAGTGAGATTTAAACCCAAATGAGTATTGTAAGAAAACACTAATTGTAGGGTATTAATATACTTTATGGAGTTACAAACCTTGTAAGATTTTAAAAGATGCTTTACCTATTACCTGTATATATCTATACACACACACAAAATATATGAAACATATGTCTACATTCTGTCTGCATGAGTCATATCCTTGTCCTGGTATAAATCTATTTAAAACTCTGTTCTCTTAGCACACTTGCTACTGTTTTAGACATCACCAGGTATGACCTTTGGAACAACAATCCAATTTTTAATTTTTGACAAAAAATATTAGTGTTTTCTTTAATCAATATCCTTCCATAAAGGATGTGTTAGTATATGGATTAAGGTAAGGATATTAAACTGTTGGAAGGAGTCGAGGTTGAGGGTTTTGAAGATGATCAGAGGGATGAAGCACCTCTTATATGAACAATGACGGGATTGGGATTATTCATCCTGCAGAAGAAGCTACAGGCAAACTTTATGGAAGTCTTCTGTTACTTATGGAAGTCTACAGAAAAGCCAGAGAGGGACTTTTAGCAAGGGCAGGTAGTGACAGGATTAGGGAGAATGGCTTTGAACTGAAAGATTGTAGTTTTAGTTTAGCTATTGAGAAGAAATTCTTCATGAGGAGGATGGTGACACACTGGAACTGGTTGCCCAGAGGAGTTGTGAAAGAGCCATCCCTGGAAGTGTTGAAGGCCAGGCTGGATGGGCCTTTGAGCAACCTGGTCTAGTAGACAGTGTACCTGTCCAAGGCTGGGGTTTGGAATTAGATTTTCTTTAGGGTTCTTGTCAACTCAAACTGCTGCATATACTTTACAAAGGGAAGGCCTTGTAAAACCATGGCTCAGGCCTGCTACTTTGGCTTAGTAGAAAAGGACTATGGGTGAGTGACTTAGCTGAATTAGAGGTAGAAAAATAAGATTTGTAACCCCCTATGTGTTCACAGCATGGTGTATGGTGGCTGGTTGCATTATGCTTGTTATGATTTTAAACTATGTAGCTGATATCCAGCTTATTGCTTAAAAAGGCCAGGTTTTTGGAATAAAGTGTCACTCCTTTGCACCTGACTGGGGACCCTGTGTCACTTTGGACCCCCACCTCACACCAAACCATTCTATAATTCTATGATATACTGTTATTATTGGTATTGTTGACCTCTCAAGATTGTTATTTCTAATTTGGCTTAAGTAAACCACAGTTTGTTAGGCATCCCTGTTTTCTATTTACCCTTTGGCTTTAGGTGAAAATATATTCTTCCATTAATGCTAGGAGATGGTTCAAAATATAGACATCTTAAAAATTCTAACTTTAGAAAGAGGAAAGAAGTAATTATTCTAAGATAAAAATATCAGTATCTGCATTTTTTTCTTTTCATTTACTCAATTTATAATTTCATCTCTTCTTCCAGGCACAGGACAAAATGAGAGAACACTTGGTAGATTTTTTTATTGACAATTTAATCAGGAAAGAAATAAACTTTAGTCAGAAAGAAAACTACTTTTAAGAATGAGAAAAGTCATAAAAATCATAGAATAAAATCATAGAGTTAGTACGATTCAATGATCATCGAGTCCATCTGTCAACAAAGTACCATCATCCTCACTAAACCACATCAAAAAGTCCTGCTTGCTTTGTAGAAGAAAGTTTTGTGCCTTTGCATAGCTTTTCACATCTATTGCTTAAGTCAGGTTTTCTTAAAATTGTTCTTAAAGCTGATAAGACCGTATTCATGCTGATTCCATCAGGTTTATTTTGTTTTAGTCAGGAGCTTTCCTTTCTCATGGTATCTGATGCTCCAGTCAGTGCCTTGATTTGGAGAATCCTATACCATGATTTATTCTTAATCTTTGTCTGATTTGTATAATATAAGAAATGTGATGGAATGAGACTAAAAGAAGATGCTACTGTCACAGTAGTTTTAACCATTATGAGTTATCATAACAACACTGATTAAATAATCAGGCTTTTGAAGAATATGTCACTAAGAAATTACCAGAGACAATTTCTGTTAGAATATTATTTTCACTTTATTGCACTTGGATTGATAAAGAATTTTTTTTCAATTTCTGCAGATATAGCCATGTTAGTCATGACATTCAGCATTATATCAATCCTGAGGTCATTGACAGATGGTAAGCAGTATAAAGGAGGAAAATGTTCATTTCTCAATATTTTTCTGTCAACTGGTTTAAGATATGCCTACTGTTGTAACTGTCTGATGAGACATATTTCTAGATATTGTTTTTATTCCTTTGTGTTCTCAAAATGAGTTCTCATTGGTGAAAAAGATTGCCTACAAGTTACATAAAAACAAACTTGCCCACTAATGCTCAGATTCTTTTGAGAAGAGAGGCACCTCTATCCTTCTTGAAGAGATTTACATTTAGATAGATGGGCATCTGAAATCAACTTAACTTGGCTAACATAGGCATGATCCAGAACAGCAATAGTGCAAAACTTCTGTATCATAGTGTAAGAAATTGAGGGCTCACTCAAGAAGCTGGGAGCTCAGTATGCTAGTCTTTGAGCCTAGGGGATCAGACCAAATACAGAGCTGAAAGAGCTTTGTTTCCTCTGTTTAGGAATTTCTATTTAGGTTCCTAAATTCTCAGTCAAAGATATCAGGATCTTCCCAAATAACATGGCTTGTCTTCTGGAGAATCTTCAGAATTATTTCAGAAATGTCAGAAAATGTAGTTTAAAAATGTTCAGTGTCTACTTTAATTGCCTAAACCCCAAATAGGAAATAAATTGTTAGATATGGTGATATACTGCATCCTAAAATTGCTGTCTAAAGCAAATGAGTAAATAAGTTCCAGCAGAGGCTCTTGTGTCTCTTTGTTTAATATGAAGATCTGAATTTAATTGGAGTGAATTGTGAGCTCTTAGGACAAGCCCCTAAAATGAAATTAGGCTCCTCAATAAGACAATGTAGTGTCATACTTAATTTCTGTGGCATGCTGACCACCTAAATATTTCACCCAAACTCCAGTGATACTGAAGCACAAAAATATGGAAGAATAACTTGTGAAGTGGGGGAGTATCTTTGCACTTGTACCACTTGTTCCCATCACTGTGTGCTAACATTGCATATTTCAGTACAGTGGACTATCTCCTTTGTCAAAGGCACCCTCCCATCTGCTTTTTGGGCCTGTGATCATGACACTCATTCCAGAATTTTTAAGACCTGATATCTATATCTCTCTCAGCCACTGAACAAAGGGTCCTGTAATTTTCAAGTCTCACTAGACTTTCTGACTAGAGGCCACAGTCTGATGGGATCAGAAATTTTGGTCAATATTTGAATGACATGCAAGAGTGATCCTTGAATGAGAATCTGTACTCAGTTATGAAATTAAGCAGATACTCTCATATTAAGGAGTTTCAGAAGTGCTCATGCATCTTACACAAAGGAGAAAAATAAACACCCTTCAAGTTTCTATTTTACTCTCATCTGAAATGCAAAAACTCAATTATTTAGATTAAATTCACTCCTTAGAAGCTATTTATTGTTATGTTTCATGGCAGCTGACCTGATATAAAAGAGTTTTGCAAATCATTCTCCAAAAAAATAATTTTTTCTAATATTAAATAATTTTAATTAATCTTAAGTTTGCTTTCTAATAAATTTGCCCATATTTAATATATAACTTACTTATTTTGCTCTTTTAATAAATTAAAACTTTTAGGAGGGAAAAGGATTTTTGGGCCTTGTTGGGTCATTCATACATAGAAGAGTCAAAAGTTTTTTTCCTTTCATTTCATGCCATGCAATTTTGTTGTGCCACCTGGATATCCAGGAAAGTTTCAGTCTTCAAAACATGGTGACAAATTCTTAACTGAAAAGTTGCTACAATTAATGCTACAAGTGGAGGATATAGAATATGAAGTAATCAACAGTTTCTTTAAATTTTTGAGAACTTTCTCATCATAAGTACAATTTTCTATTTTTTATCATTTATTTTGCGAAATATTGTATCCTATTTTTTTCCCTACCCATCTCTGATTTTATCCAGAACACAAAGAAGCAATTTCAAGGCTAAAATAGATAGTTGACATTTTCCTGGTCCCAGAATATGTATGAATTCTGATTTATTATTATGACATTTAAGCATACAAACATTCGTATATGCATAAAAATGAGCATAATGAAGAAGAGTCTGTGATTATTTTTGCAGAATTTAAATATATAACTTTAAAATTTATTTTAAATGCAATATTTTGCTTTCCTTCTATGTCATTGAATAATAATAGCATTTGATAGATATTTTTAGAAAGATTTTTATATTTTGGTTTGAAAAAATTTCTTCTTTATTATTATACCTTAGGCTCTGGTGCTCATCATCAAACTAGAATTCTTTCATCTAACAAAATTTCTAGAAAGCTGTGAAAAATATTTTGATAAAAAATAAAATTGACCAGGGGCTTCCTGAGAAATGCATATTTAATTTTCTTTTCCAAGAGGCATTACATTATAGCTATTTTCCCTATAATATGCATATTGATTAGAGAGGTATTGTGCTTCATCCTGATTAGTATTTCACTAATCTGGTGAAGCAGGAAATGAATAATAAGAATCTAATAAAATTATGGAAAGTCAGTTTATATAGAGCATGCCAAATGACAGAAATTATCCTTTGCAATGTAGTGAATACCTCATTAGTAACTTGTCAGAATATTATAGATCTCTTAATGCTTATTTTACTCATGTTTGGCTGATGGCCTTTTAAGGGACCAGACATTCCACTGCTAATTATTCCTTATCACCTATCATCTGGCACTCCAAGTCCTGGCTTCCTTTTCAGTAAAAAAAGAAAGTATTTTAGGAATTTTTTTTCTGACAGTGTATACTTGAGAACAGCAATTTACTTCTTCTTTTGTCTTTTTAATATTTGACAGAAAAACTTTGCCACTTTCTCTTCTGCTGTCTTCAGGTGTCAGAGTTAGATTTGAATGATCTTTCTTCTGGGATTTATTGAAATAAGTAAATCTTTCTACTTATCTTTTCCTGGATCTTTGATGGGTTTTTCTTTCTGTCTCCATTTTATCTCTTATAATTTTTACTTTTCCACAATATGTGTCTTGTTATCCCCTCATGAATCTTACCCTATGAGGACCCCAAAAATGTCACATAGCAAGGTTTTTCTAAACCAAGAGGGCTCTAGTACAATTAAGTAAAATGTAAATCAAGCAATATTGTCGAGCTCAAGGCCTTTCACAAATATGTAGCCAATAAATAGACAATAAAGTTATGGTATATGCATAAAAATATTGCCTGTTCATCAGAAAAGAAGAACAAAGAATATTACAATATTTGGAGACTTCAGAGAAAGACTCACTCTCAATGGAAAAGACCAGGTTATAGAACTTAAGCTAAATATATGTAAGTCCATAGGGGCTGGTGACAATCAATTAGATGTGCTGGAGGAGCTGGCTGATGCCATTGTGAGGCCACTGTCATTTTATCTCTGACAGCTCCTGATTATCCAAGGCAGTTTCTGAAAACTGATAGAGACCAAAGATCATTCCCATCTTCAGGAAGGGCAAGAAGAAAATATGAGGAATTACATCTCAATCCTTTTATAGGTAATTGAGCAACTAATCCTCAGAAATATTTTCAAGCACATAAATGAAAAGAAGGTAATCTGGAGCTCTTGGATGTATAAGAGAACATCATGTTTGGCCAGTCTTATAACTTATGTAATGATGTGACTAAAAAGAGGAGAGAAGTGAATGTTGTTTCTCTTGGATTTAATAGTTTTTAATACTTTCTCTCACAATGTCTTGATAGAAAAGAATGATAAATTATAGATTAGATACATGGGAAGTGACATGAAGTGGAAACTGGTTGAACAAGTGGGCCCATAGGATTTTGATCAGCAATGTAAAATCCACTTGTGGACAGATCACAAGTGGGCCAACTCTTCTTAGCAGTCCTTCACCTCTACTCAGCAATGGTGAGACACATCTGGACCGCTGGGTTCTGACCCTCTTATAGAAACTGATGTAGTGTAATTAACTTTTCTACTTAAAAAAAAAAAAATCACTATTTCACCAGATTTTCACCACCACCAGACACCTTACAACTTTTTTCTTACACTTTTCTAAGTGTTTTATTTATTTCAGCTCTTATTTCTTTACTCCACTAAGCTATAGAATCCCATTTGCCCTTGAAATTTATACTCTTCAGCTATTTATAGATTTTCAGCACATTAAATTTCTGTAGTTATTGAGTGAGGGTACAATAAAAAATATTTTTTAATGGCCTCTATTTTTTACCAGCAAATTGTTCCTTCACTAGAAGTGTTTAAATATCTAAGTACTTGATTATGCCCATATATCAGGTGTGTACTGAGCTAAATGCTTCAACTGTTTAATCAAATAAATTACAGATAAAGATTCTACTTGCAGCATTATGGACAGAAGTATGAAATGTCCACTGAGCTGTTGAATACCCATGCATCTGACAATAACAGTAGTGAAACCTTAAAAATTTTATTTTGTTTATGGTCAAGTGATAAGTAACAGATGGTGAAAAAGCCCTGCACATTTGTTTTCCTGTTTTGGCATTTACAGTATGTCAACTGTGGATAAAATGCATAATACTGTGACTGAACTCTTATCAGTGATGGTCTCAGAAGTGAATTTTTTTTTTTCTAAAGTTAAATTTTATTTTTTATCTCTCTCTCTCTCTTTTTCTCCATTCACAAATGATCATGTTTACTTTGGACTATTCTAGTGTAAATGCAAAGCAAGGTTAAAAAAAGACAACTTTATTCATGAGCTGTTGCTTTGAGAGAGCTACCAAAGAGGGACAGTGGGAAATGAACTACAAGTGTTACAGTTACTCTTCAGACAACATTGGAGAAGTTGCTGGACTTATACCCAGCTCAAAGCACCTGCTATTCAGTGCAGTTTGACATCTAGACCCGTTTCTAGTCAGGTTTTTGATTGATTAAGTAAAAATTCTGATTGACATCTTGGCATTCAGGGCCTAAGTAGAATGGGCCATCCCCTTTTGCTTACCATGAGATATCTTTGAAGGTTGCAGTGTGCAGCAGAAGTCTGAGTCGTAACATGGAAACAAATCCAGAAGGATTTAAACCTTAATATATAGCAAACACATGTAGGAATTCTTCCCCAAGAAGGGACTGCCCACTCAATGCACCAGATAAACTTTATCCTCCCTGAACTCACAGAGCCCTGAATCCTGACTCAAAATGCTTATCTCTTCAAAACTGTCAGAAAGGACAATTTTATTTTGTCCATATGATTTTTGCAAACATGGAATGAAACCTCTGAAGTAGTTGTTCTGTACCTCTTTCACCTTAGTGAATCATGCTTGTCAAGGGCACTTTGCCAGGATGTAAACTACCAGGCATTTTGAATGGGCATGATTTTCTGAATTTGAGTGTCTCTGAAGTCAACAGTGGGAGTTCCAAGTGCAGTGAGAACACAGGTCCTCAAAAGGAATAGCATAGGAATAGGCAACATAGGCCTTGCTTTCCAGGGCTCCCTCCCTTTTTTTGCTCCTCTCAGCACAAGGTGAGATGTGTTTGAGTTCCACAAGAGAAGGCTGAACACTGGAGACGTCCCTTTCTCAGGCATATCTCTGGGACTACAATCCAGCACTTGTTCCCCCGCTGCTTTCCCAGAAAATGAATTTTACATTCCTGGCTACACAGCAGTTCAGTCTCGGGAGAAGGAACGGTAAGTGCCTCGCTCCGATTATTCATGGCACAGTGGTTAGGTCACCCTCCAGGATGACAGGAGAGATGGATTCAGTCCCCTGTAAAGACAATCAGGGCTCAGAATGCAAACCTCTCATTAGCTTAGTGAACACTCAAACCACTAGACTATTAAGCATAAGACAGTGTCACCTTTACCAGATACCTTTCTCAGAAGAGGACTAAAACACTCTGGGTCCTGAGTGGATGGAAGCACCTAACATTTTCTATTAATTTTCTGCGCTCTCAGTGGAAAGATAGACACTTAAAATAGGAGTGGATTTCCCTCTTCTTATCTTCAGAGGCACTCTCTCTCCATTATGGTAGGCAAACTTCAGCCTCCTTAAAGGGCCAAACTGGATTCTGTGCATAATGTCTAAATTAAGCACCTAAATGAAGTGCACAGGATTATAAGCAGGAAAATTAAATATCTTCAGACATGCCTGCTATGTAAGAAGAGTGACACTTTAGCTTTTTTGTCAGAAAAATCTCTGGGGAATCCTGAGCTGAGACGTGTGATACAGCAGCATCACATTTGACCCTGAATGATACTGAGTTGTTCAAACCTTTTTGCTTGGGTCTTGCTAGCTCAGGCATTCCCTGTGCCATACTCCTGTGTGTGAGGAGCCTGAGGACAGTGTTTGATAACAGTAGTTAAGCATCCAAATGCACCCCTTACGTATGCAAGAAGTAATGATTTATTCAGAGGCAAAGGGCAGGCAGAGCCCCTGTCAACTTAATGAATATTTGGCGTACAAATGACCTCTGAAAATCAGGCCATTTATTTGAGCACCTAAAAATAGATTCAGATTTTTAATTTTACACATTCAGGTTGAAAAATTTTGGCTAGAGAGTAAATTAATTGCCTAAGGTCACACAGCAAGCCAATGTATAATGAGAAAGTAATAATGAGTGAAGAAAAAAAGATATTTTTAATCTCTATGGATTTATTGAATCCCAAATCTCTTTTATTAAAAGTGTTCTTAAATATATCTCTGATTTTTTTAAAAAATATGGTTTAGCATTATTATTTAAAATGCATTTATTTTAAATGAAAACGTTTTTCTCCATATTTAACCCTAACTGGTGGTATCTTCTTATTGCTATGAAAACAAAAGGTTCAGTCAGATATTCAACAGCAGATATTTTGTTGCATAGGTAGTTAATGAATAGGATATTTGATTACAAAGGGATAAGTAACCTCTCTGTAGCCTGCAATTAACATTTAACTTGATATGGTCAATAAGCCAAACGAAGGGAGAGTAAACTGAATAAAGAGGATTTTTTTCTCATTAGTGGTTCATCACACATACATATGCTAGTGAAGCAAACTGTTGTGATTGCTGATTTTGTTTGCACATTCTTATAAAGCTAAATTTCATTGGGTCAAAAAAAAAAAAAAAGAACCCATTCATTCTCTGGAGAAAAACAATATTTTAATCCATTCAGATTTCAAGTATGTGAAGATAATTTATAACAGTCAAGTGCATTATTAGGCAATAATGATATCTCAGGAAGTTAGTCGCTCAGTTCTTAGTAAAATCCTGTGAGACTGGAGTGCTTAATTCCCTCACAGGCTTTCTAGCTTTAATGAGTTCTTGCTTACACACAGACACAGTAAGTGGTATCTGTTACATCCTTTTAGTGCAAATATAAAGGAAACCCTAAATTATATACTCTGATTAAAATATATATATAAAGTATCAGTTTTAAGCAGTTATGCAGTTCAAAGTCAGCTTCACTGCACCTTTTTCTTGGTGCACAGAATTTCTCAAAGCTGTTTATCATAAACATAGCAATAAAATGAGAATGGTCTCTATGTTAAGTTTTGAAGCTTGGGAAATACATGCTGAATTTCTTTTACTGCTGCCAGCTTCCTGCACTACCTTGGCCATATCACTTATATCATATCATTAAAGACTGAACACTTTCCTCAGCTGAAAGAGAAATCTGAGTTTGAAAGATTAGCTTTTTCTTGGTTTTGAGGCTGATTATCCCTGCTGTGAGCACAATTCTAAGAGAAAATTAAAACAGAGGAAAACCCAAACTGCTAATTACATGAAATCCTAGATGACAGTATCAGGCAAGTGAATAATAATATATGTCATTATTCTGTTATGAAGAATTCTGAAAATATACCTTTTCCTATTTCATCTCCCTGGCTCTTTTCTCCATATTTAGTTTCACATTTTTTTAACTCTTTTCAAAATTTCATATTCTTTGTTGCAGAAGTCCCCAGGATGGATTCTTCCCTCAGGATGTGATTGGAATCACACCATGGTAAGGGATCTATTTTATATACTGGACATTCCATGCAAGAGATATTAAAAAAAGTCTATATATACCATAGATCGTCTAAACATTCAATTATAATATATATTGAAGGGAAAGTACAAGAACTGCTATTTCTTATTATTTTTAAAGTTCACTATAACTGGACTTTTCATAGAGGCCATGATTCTGAAGACAGGATGCAACACTTGGCCAAGACTCACAATCAGTGAATGAACATAAAGTTTTTCACCTCTGTTACTTTTTCATTCTGTCATGAGCCACATGTGACCATGTGCTGGCTCTCTTTAGAGAAGATCTCAGCAACTCAGAGGAAAATGAGGGTTCCTTTCTTCCTACAGTGATGGCTGCTTTGTTTGTAAGCTGAATTTTCTCATAGCAACTGTGTTACCTATGTATGTTCAACACTGTTTTTACTGTGCTTTTGTCTGTGAAACATGTTTTGTCTCAGAGCTTCTAAAAATGAACCTGCGCCCAAATTATATATCATTTCTCTGTTGTTCTCTGTTATGAGCCATACTTGTCCTGGATACCACTCCAAGACAAAAGTGTTTGCTTAAGCCACATCAGCCTATTTGTTTAAATGAAGCCAAGAGTAATGTTTTAACAAAATGGATTTCTGCTATAGATAGCGGACATGGCCAAAAGTGGAAATCTGCAGCCTCATATTAAAGAGTAGGGTAATAGAGCTCAGTTTATGGGATTGCTGCTTGGTTTTTTTGGATCTGCTGAAGATATCCTGTGGTTTCTGAATTCAAGTAAAATCTGACTTCTAATGATTCAGCAAGACTGAGTTTGAGGTCAACCACTACCTTCATGGTTATGAACATTATTGCTTATTCACAGCTTTAAATGTGGTTTCATTTGCTGAAGAAAATGCAGAAGTTATGTGTTTTTCTCTGTTCCCATATTCTATTTCCTTTCATGCTTAGGTATTAAAATAGTTTTAAGTCTCTTCTTTTGAGATCCCTCTTTAACTTTTTCTTGTGTCTGTTAGGGGAGGACTAAGCATAAGATTACACACAAATCTCTTAAGAGAAAAATTCCAGTTGTGGAACTTGCTGCTAATGCTGTCTTCACTTCTTCTATCTGAGAAGGAGATCTAACAGGTGATCTAAGGGCAGGCTCCTCTAGCTTAATCTGTTGCTGTGTTCAGCTGGTCTATGTTGAATTAAGTTTGAAGCACAAATTATTGTGCCACATGGGGAGAGACAGACATGAAAATGGATTCATTTTATGTAAAAATTAGAGAGGAAATTTCCACAGGATGAATTTTTCTATGTTCTTAAAACTGATATAAGACCAGAAGGAAATAGATTTATTATTTATTTATAGTAGTAACTAATGTTAAGAGAATGTGTAATTGCAGTATATTACCATATAGTTTTAATAATATATTTTGGTACTCTAGTTGTAGCAAAATAGAAACATATAGCTACAGGAATCTATCGGAATGCAAACCATCTGCTTTGCTCATTTTCAGTAAGATATTCTACTTTTATTACCCTTTGATTATTTTAATTTAAAGTTTGTACTGCATAGCAAACAAAGGAATGAAAAAGTTTGGGTTTTTTTCCTACTTTTCAACAGTGCAAACTAAATCTGCAAATCTGGAATATGAAAGTGAAGAAAAAAAGCCTTTTTGATTTATACCCCATCTTTAACAATAAATATTCTGAAGGGCAAAAGCAGTCTTAGATTACAGTATTGGCTTTCCTTTGCTTTATGAAATCTACTTTGGCCTTCTAGTATAAGTCTGTGTATTCAACAGGCACCACAGATATATGTATCTATGAGCACAATTTGTACACTCAAGCTGAAGAGTGAACCTGCCACAGGAATTTAATGCTGTGGATTGATGAGCAAGGAAAAAAAATGTCCCTTTCTTACAGCTCTCCTCTTCTGTAGGACTGTCACCAGGAAAAAGTAAAAGATAGTCAATGTCAGTGAAAGAATATTATACTGAATACAACCAGGAAAAGCCAGCATGCTGAAAATAATAGGGGCATTTTTAGTTGGAAACTTTAGAGTTGCTGTTTAGGCTTTCAGTTCTGTGTGGGTCAATAGCAGTAATTAATTCTATTCCATTACATTCTTTTACTGGTTTGCTCACCATAATACCTGAGTGCATAATATTTGTATTGCATGGTGGAATTGTGTTGGTATGTTTTATTTAAGCTTAGTATTACTGCATGCAGTGAACAACAACTCATTTTTGCCTTCTTTTTAAACTATGTTGCTTTTAAAGGAATGTGCAAACACATTGAGCCAAAGTGTAATTTCAATTAGACGATAGAGGGTGAAGAAGCAACTTTATTACTCAGTAAGGACATAAGGGAGATTTCTAATAGCCCTCAGTTTCTGTGAGGTTTCACAGTTTCAAGTCAGCTTTCAAAAAACTTTGCTTCCCCTTCAGATGAATTTCAGCTTCTGAGGGTCTGTGCAGAAAAAAAAAAGACACAGTTCTCAGCTATTGTCTTCACAGGGCTTAGTTAATCTCCTAGCCAGCCTGTTCCAGGCCATTGAGTGCCAGAGAGACAGGGGCTGTGGCACTGGCCGTGGCTGAAGCCAAAGGCAGCTGCAGGCAGTGATGCAACCGCGGGTAAACGCAAGCAAATGGGGTTTGCCCGCATTCATTGTCAGCGACACAGACTTTGCCCACTTCTTGCTTCTTTGCCTGAAAGACAAAACAAACTGATTTCACCACATTTCAAACTCCATTTCACCACAGGTTTTTAGTCTAATTCTAGTGGGCAAAAGCCAGAGGCCTCAGTGGAAAACAAATGACGGCTTCACTGATAAAATTACAAATGAGAAAATTACCCCTCTCTACACCCTGCAGCTCCTTTTTCCTCTTCTGTATCTTCTCTTTTCCTTTCCAATCAACAGCAGCACCAAAGGCTTGTAACAAAACAATCTTTGCAGCAAAGATTGCTGCAAACTGGCTGCCTCTCCAGAAAAGTGAAGTATGCTGCAGGCATGCCTGGATGGCTGGTACATGCTCCAGAATATGCCCAGTTCACATCATGGGATGGAAAAGGCTCTACTGTGGCCAAGATAAAGAGGGGGCTGATCAGAGAGAAAACATTTCAATTTGCATAAGAGTTTTTATTATTGGGTCCTGACAACATATTGAAAACCTTAACTGCCATGTGATTTTGAGACTAATTAAAAGCTTTTAGCTTACACAGGATGTCAATACCTCAAAATGTTTAATGTTTGCTCTTCATTTAGACCATTGTCAGTTTCCCCATTACTATATGGCGCACAATAATTTCTTTAAATATTACATTTCTTAGTGGCATGCAAGATTTGAAATCTGTAGGAAAGGACTGAGTTGCCTATAAATATTTTAAAACATACAGGTAAAAGTAAAAGAACTAGTAAATAGTCTATAAATAAAGAACAGGTCTGAAGGAAAAAGATATTAAAATGTGTACGAGAGAAAGAATGGCTGGAATGAAATGGAATTCAGGCTAATTTTTAATAATCGTCATACTTCTGATGACTGCAAATTATTAAATGGAAACACTTGATCACTATTAGAGATCACTAAAAAGAGAAGTATGCAATTCCCTTGATTTGCAATCTTTGTGATCTCATCTACTTTATTATATATAATATTATAGAAAATGATGTATGATATATATGCTGTGTTACTGCAACAAATATACGTAAGCTAAACACTGAGAGGCTTAAAAAAAAACATACTCCAAATCCAAATCCCAAATGGCTTCTGTTTTATCTGAGTATATTTTTCCTTTTGCTCTTAATTTGCATAACCCCAAACTCATATTTTGATTCCCATTACAATATAGTTAGGAGCAGGTAAGCAGGAGTCATTAGACAATCCAGAGCTTTAGTCCATAAAATATATGTCTAGCTTTATAGGAAACTTAGATCCATCTACGTGTGTTCAGGACAATACTGGCTTCTTGAGGACCTCTGCTATTGAGTCATTGAAACCAAGACTGTTCAGGTACTCTGTGCAGGCACTGTTAGTAGTTGATTGAGAGCTCTGTGAGTCTCTAAGGGTCTTTCATTCAAATATTTGTCCAGCTGGGTGTCACGAGGGAGCTATGTGACCACACATTCTCCTATGTGCATGCTCATACTTTCTGGTTCAACCAGCTTGGAAAATAAACACAGAAACAGCTCTTGGAACTGCTGCCCCTTGGCTTCTCTGAAGATATTTAGCCCTTTACTTCATGTACTCCTGGAACCAATGCAAAAACTTTTAGCACTGTTTAAATATTGTGAGAAATTCACATTTCTGAGAAGACCAAGATACATGCTTATCTTTCTTAACACCAGTGAGCCTATTCAGATTTGCTGCCCTGCAGTAGTGAAGCATTCTGCTCTCATGGAATGCTAAAAGGTGTTTGATAAGCTGCACATCAGTTAAGCCCATCATTTTAAACTCTCTATTTCCACTTTTAATGTTATGTCTTTCTGTTACTAAAGGTTAAATATACTTTATTATTACTTTTTGTATCACATGAGCAAAAAAGAGTAAAAACAATGAATCAGATACAGAGCAACACGCTAAAGGCAGGATAGTATGCACTGTGATATTATTTAATATTTATACTATTTGATAACAGCTATTTCCTCCACAGGAAATGTGTATAAGGAGACCAATGATAACATTCACTGCTCTACAGGAGAAGGCTTTTGGTACAGTTTATAAATCATATTGTGCTGTTTGGGGAGCCCTAAAGGTACTATATTGAAAGCCTATAATGCATTAGAAGCCTTTCAGTTTTATGTATTTAATATTTCTTCTTGGTCTGCTCTGATGTGGAAAATTAGAGTCTTTTTAGACTGAGATTCTATTGCTAAAGGTACAATTTTATTGTTTTATTTGCAATACAGGACAAATATGTTCAATGAGAGTAAAGTAACAAACAGCCATTCAAACTCTGCTCAAGAAATGTGGTTCTGTCTCATTAGTCATGGAGGTCACGTTGCTTGTTTCCTGTATCTTTGCATGTTTTACCCCAGCAAAAGACATGAAAACAAAAGAAAGAGATTGAAAAAAGCGAATAGGTGAATAAGAATGGGGGAAAATAATACAGAAAACTGAAACTAACAACCCAAGTTTGCTTCATACTGAATTTGTGCCATTTTAAGATTCAGTTTTTTAACCCATAGTATTGGTCTCTTCAAAGGAGAGAAATACTTTATCTTCTTGACAGAACAAATTGAGTGGAAAATTACATAAACCCCTCAGCAGATGTTCTTTCCCACATTGTTCGGGAATTTATCCCTGTTACACAGTTCTTCTAAGGCCCATGCCAATCTGAATGGGGACATTAACAAATTTGAAGATATGTTTAGGTGAGCATTATGCAAATATTTTCTTACCATCTCCTTATTATTTTTTGGTGCCAGTCAACTTCACCATGGTATTTTATTTTTCTATCAAGAATATCTCTGTGTAGGTGCTAGAAATATCATATCTCCATTGCAAATTCAATAAATGAGAACCTGTTTTTTTTCACTGAAGCAAAAGCCAAAGTCCAGACCTCTATAAATTCAGTTTGCTATAATGAATGGGTCTTGGAGTCAAAGTTGTCAGGCAACAAACAACAGGAAAAAAATAACCCAATTCTAGTTCCTACCGCCTGCAACATATCTATAGCTGCATAGCATACTAATTTCTGCAAATCAGATGGTATCTTCAAAATTATAATGCACACCAGCAAGTTAAGCATCTGTATAACAATAAGATTTGTCATCCATCATTCAGTGAACAGCATAAGGCAACTTACTGTCATCTAGTGCCAAGTGACATCCATCTAAATTGTCTGCTTGTCCATCTGACTAAACTTTGCTACAATCTTTAATCCAACCCTTTTTTTAAATTTATTATTCTTATTTTTTGATGTTCTACTACAGCATGCACAAAGTTTGTGAATGAACACAATAGCATGTTATAACGAATGCACAAGGAAAATCTCTTCGATAAATATCTATTATTCCTGTTTATTCTTTAGCAAACATAGTGAATTTCACCAATTAAAGTCCCAGTAGAATAGCAAGAGATTTACAGCCCAAGCTGAGGCAGCTGAGAAGTGCATGAAGTGCATGAAGAGATGCATAGGAATCTAGGGATAAATCAACAATTCCATGCTCTGGGGTGCATTCACACAGAAATTAAAGACTACCTGCGGAGAAAAAATGTCTCTGCTGTTTTCCCTGTATTTCCTTGCTCCTAAAAATACATTGAGAATTGGGACAGTGGAAAAAAGAGACTGAAGAATAGCAACAAGAGATGAACAGTAGTGGAAGTTTTCTCCACTGGGATTAATTAATTAGTCTTCCTTGGCCTAGGAAGAATGGCATAAAGCAGATTCATTGGATCTGAGAATTGGACAGAGCCTGATGTTTTTAAATAGAAGCAGCAATTTACACAGGAGAATACTCAGGAGAAACGTGAATTCCTTTTGTAACAGACAAACGCTGTTTGTGGTGTTTCCAGTAACAGACCTAAAGGAGATGATTTTGGAAATGAAACATTACTGCAATGACTGGTGGCTACTCTTGAATGATTCCCAGAACACTATCATGGTGAGGTGTGTTTGCCAACACAAACTTGATGCAAAACCCAGTAACATCACTACATTAAAATTATATTTGCAATAGTATCAGGATGAATCAAGGGAGCAAGAAATAATTTTTATTTAATTAACTTTAAGTAAGAATAGTTATCATGATCTTATACTAGATATTACTAGAGAGAAAAACAGAAGACAAATATTTTGTTAAAAGGAATAGGAAAAGCTAGTAAATAAATAATTATATACAGATATTTCAGACCTCACCTAGTAATCATTGCTTTAAGTTTTTCCAGCTAACTGTATTGATCATTATTCTCTCCTAGAGCCTAACTAGAGAGTTGTGTTACTACATCCCTGTTTTTTAAACAGCGATTGCAAAGTGTTAATCCATAAGGGGTGAATTTAATGCAAGAGTTTTCCATTTTCCCATCCCTCTTCCTCCATCATAAGTCTATGCAGACCACAGGCCCTTCTGCTGCTCTGCTGACACTTCTGCTTCCAGAAACACTTCTGGAGGCTGATGATACAACCCCTGAATAGTCACAGGTCTGGTTAAAATGGTTAATGTGGATGTAGTCAAGCCATTTGTACTACTCATATACTCAAAGGAATTTCTCACTGATTACTGATCTGGAGATCCCTCTACCTTAAGACCAAGAAGATTGAAAATAGTAAGGAGGAAATGGTAAGACTTTGCCACAATTTTCCCTGTCAATAATGCTGAAAAAGCCAAAAAAATAATTTCAAAAACTATGGTAGAGTTTTGCTAGCATCTCACATGCAATTTAATTAACAGATGGAACAAGTTGACAGATAAATTTAGATGATGCAGCTCTCTTTTTATTAGCAGAAGTTAATTAGTAAGTGTTCTATTTATGGTCCTTGTACTGGGACAAATAAAAGATCCAAATTTTCAAAACCATCCTAAGTTCAAAAGTTACCCAGGCTCAGATATGTAAAAGGATGTATGATACTTCTTCACTTCCTGAAAAAGTGAAAAAAAAATCTAGGTAACTTGGTTGCTAAATCCTTTCTGATTTGCACACTTAAGTTGGATCCACAAAAGCACTTGTGCTGAGTACTGCTCCTTTAGCTTTCCTAATACAGCTGTTTGTCTTCTTCACTTCCAGCTGAAGAGCCAATTGAGTTTGATAATAGGGTCAGCATAAAACATATGGAAAGGCTTAGCCTCTTGTGAGACAATGGAGAACATGCCAAGAGATGTCTGCAAGAATGGATAGAAGATGCCACAGTATCAGCAGGTCATACATCCTGGTATGTTAAGGCTGCAGAATTAGAACAATTATTTAATGAGCTTTCATAATTCTAAGATATTTCTGTAAACTTCCCTGTTAGCTACTGTTAAATACAAGGAGATATGATCATTGATGATTTTTTAATCCTTAAACTTTGATCTAGCCTAGACAGTAGACTATAGGGCTACTCATGTAGCCTTTGTCTGGACCACCAAGAAAATCCACTGAAATGGATGGCTTCTGCCACAGTAATTTAAAGGATTTATTGTTTTATTATTCAAAAACAAAAGATAACACTTTTGCAGTTGAAGTACAGAAGTGAATTTCGACACTAAAATAATTTTATGGACTTAGACCATTTTACTGCACTGTTTGACACCCAGGACCAAAGGTCTGTATGAAGAATTTATGTTTTTATCCTATGTTATTGTATTTTAAGTGTGGACATGGAAAGAACAAGATAAACTCCAAGAATGCTATGACAAAAAGTAATGTTGGACTTTGGCCTGGAGCCTTTATCCTTCTTCTAACACAAAATTTCTGTTAAAAAAACTAACAAAAAAGTAAAATATCTGAGCCCAGACTGCATTAAATGAAATGTGCACAGGTGAATTTTGACTAATTATTCAGTTCCTGAAGTAAAAGCAATAAAAATAATAATTACCTGTATTCTATATATTGGATACTCAGATGGTACATCTGAGCTCTGTGGCTTCCAAAATAGCCAATTTTCATTACCTACCTTCCTTCCTTCCTTCCTTCCTTCCTTCCTTCCTTCCTTCCTTCCTTCCTTCCTTCCTTCCTTCCTTCCTTCCTTCCATCCTTCCTTCCTTCCTTCCTTCCTTCCTTCCTTCCTTCCTTCCTTCCTTCCTTCCTTCCTTCCTTCCTTCCTCCCTCTTCTTTTTTATTAAAATATATCTTATTCTAGCCAAAGGGACCATTCACTGTAATGTGAAAATACTCATAGTGGATGAGGTTTTCAATCATATGTCCCCTTTCAAATACATTTAGATCTAGAAATCTAAACCTGACAGGGACAAAATGCTTTCAAAATGAACTCCAGGTCATATAGGTATGTTTTGAGAATTTAATATTCTACTCAGTGTATGTTTTCTATCTGTTCTGTAATAAACAATTTTTTTGACTGCTTTAATATTCAGCATCCCTGAGGTTAGAAGATTATATGCAAACAATATTAATAACATAATTTCTCTTCATATTTCCAATCAGCCTGTCAATAAATCAGGCTTATATAACTCCCGGTCCTGAAAAATAATACAACATTTGTGATGTCTCCAGTTGTGTTTTGGATATTTATTATAAAATACTTGTGGCATGCAACATTGGAAATGAGTTTTAGTGTATCAAAATAAACAAAAATTCTATCCCTTATAATGTGAGACAAATTAATATTTCAACAAACTTTTATATGGATTGGTAGAGATAGGAACTCAAAATCAGTAGTATGCTTATATGCTCCAATTGATGCACATCCATAAATAACTTTAGTTTTACTTACTACGAATACTACTTGAACGTTCTAGTTTATCTGCTTCTTTACAGAAGCATCTTTAAATCATCCCTTGACAGCTAATTGTTTGAACTCCCTCTAGACCTCTCTGTAATAAAAAGCAGTTACATCCTGTGGGACATTTGTTTTATCAGCAGCCCTTTAGCTAACACTCAGGATGAAATCCTCCACTGACTCTCTGTTACAATCATATGACTTTTTCCAGGCACTGATAGAGGAATAGAAACCTTTCTGGTCAGCATACTGCCTCATTGTCTAGCAGCCCTACAGCAAGTACAGTTCTGGAGCTCATGCTCAGGCCAGTAACAGCCACTTAGTTTAATCCCTCACCAGATAACCACATCTCTATGTACCACAGTCCTCCACACCCAAACAGCAACCTTGGATAGTTTCTCTGAAATCTCCAAGGAACAACCAGCTTTTATAATCTGCATTCAGCTGTGGGAGTGGGTAGTCCAAAGTTGTGAACCTATACTCACCATTAGCACCTTTGCTGGTCTTCTGCAAAGTATTTAACTTACTTGTCTTGGAAAGATGCCTTCGGGAGGCATTTTTTTAGCAGCTGACCAGCTCACTGCAGAAAGAGATACCTTTATTTGTCAATTTTATGTCTATTTATATTGATAGTTGAGTTGCTGGAAAGATAATTGCAACTCAGTGGCTGTGTTCTGCACAGCAACATCTTTGTCCACTACTGCTAGATTCAAAAATTTGCATTAGAAAACTGTGGCTGCAACCCTTTTGGGGTGATGGTCGGAAGTAGGATATGCTGAAAAGATATTGGTGGTGAATGTCTGAGATAACCAACCCATGTAGTGGATAGCACTGTATATTAGCTCTTTCAGGACACAGTTCATGATATCCTGAAGTAGGTGTCTGAAACAGGGAAGATAAATTACACCTCCGTTGAGTCTGCAGGGAGTCCAGGCTGATTAGTTTAAATGTTGATGTCTCTATTGCAGCTTCATAGAGATAGCAGAGAAGAGTCACACAAAAGGAATGCCTGTACAGGAGTAGTTATGCCATCTCTATTGTAATCCAAACATTGATTGGAATTGTCTTCTGTTTATGCAGTTTTATCTACATCCTGGATGCTGGCATAGCCATTTCACCTGGAAACTGCATTTTTATACTCCATTTCTTTATAACTAGCCTGATAAGCAGTAGTGATTTTTGGCTGGGTTTCCTTGTGAGATGTAATCAAAATGGATATTTTTTAAATAAAAAGCAACACTCTTTTTGCAGTTTCAAAATGATCCTATTCCTAGGGTCTGGTGGAAAAAATTATATTATTGTGCTAAAAAAAGAATGTTTCTTAGGTTTATAAATTTTCCAACAAGAGAAGAAAAAAAAAAAGAAAAAAAAAAAAAGAAAAAGAAAATGGAAAAAGAAGGGGAAAGGGGAGCAAAGGGGAGGCAAAGAAGGCAAAGGCAAAGGCAAAGGCAAAGGCAAAAGCAAAGGCAAAGGCAAGGCAAGGCAAGGCAAGGCATGGCAAAGGGAAAGGCAAGGAAAGGAAAGGCAAGGAAAGGAAAGGCAAGGCAAGGAAAGGAAAGGAAAGGAAAGGAAAGGAAAGGAAAGGAAAGGAAAGGAAAGGAAAGGAAAGGAAAGGAAAGGGAAAGGGAAAGGGAAAGGGAAAGGGAAAGGGAAAGGGAAAGGGAAAGGGAAAGGGAAAGGGAAAGGGAAAGGGAAAGGGAAAGGGAAAGGGAAAGGGAAAGGGAAAGGGAAAGGGAAAGGGAAAGGGAAAGGGAAAGGGAAAGGGAAAGGGAAAGGGAAAGGGAAAGGGAAAGGGAAAGGGAAAGGGAAAGGGAAAGGGAAAGGGAAAGGGAAAGGGAAAGGGAAAGGGAAAGGGAAAGGGAAAGGGAAAGGGAAAGGGAAAGGAATCAGAAGGCAGAAAACTAAATCAGTGAATGGCCATCTACCAGCTATGCTATTCTAGGATATAGTTAGCTGCTATGAAATCTTTCATATTGTCCACAAATAATTAGGAGTGTCACTTTATTCAAAAACTGTCAAAATATACTTTGGTTGTTATTAACTCTATTTCCACCATTTTATAATGTTCTTTATCTCCTATCTACAGGAGATGAACCCAAGGTAAAGATATGACATTTCTTTCATAATTCATTGACTGAATACATTTTTTCTACACTTTGGGAGCATGCAGAGTTAGAAAGGCAGCTTCAGATTTGCCTAATCCTGAATGTTTCAAAATCATCTATTGAGACCTGGCTTTTATACCAGGCTAGAAAACCAGGTAGAATAATTTTCTATGAAATATATACCATTTCAGTTTTGCTAGCAGTGTCATGGGAACTGCTGTATAGAATCTGATCAGTTGCTCCTCTGATCTAAGAACAGCCCTAACTGTGAGTAACACCAGTTTCTTCAAAGGAAAGTTCAAAAAACACTGTAGTGAGGCCCTATTTAATTATCTGCCTGATGAATGGTCCCTTTTTTCCTTTATTTAAGACTTTGTTTATGCCTGAAGCCCAAAATATTTCAATGTTTTCCAAAAGAGTTGCTTGAGCTGTGTTTTAACACTCTTCACTGTAGAGCTATATGATTTTTTGTCCATACAACATCTAAATTGTTTTAGGGATTCAACCATAACAATGAGTTCCATAGAATTCTTTTAATCCAAAACAAACATTTTACCCCATTCCAGAATTTCTTTCTTACCATCTCACTGATTGCCATTTGTTCTTTTATTCTGAGGAAAGGGGGGTAGAATTTTAGAAAATATCTATTAGTATGCCATAAAAGAACACCAAAATCTTCTTTTTTCCAATGCTATTTATACTGCATAATAGTACATAATTTTCTCTTCTTACAGTCTCAATACACTCTCAATTTTATCAGAACTAGAAGAGAACTCCCAAGAAGCGTTATCAGTTTGGAAGAGATTTACAGTAATTTCATGGAAACTGAAGGTATAAACAAGTTATCTTTTTCTTTTTTTCCACATTCTGAATGTTTTTGGTAAGAAATACATAGAAATTTGAAGTAAAAAGAAAGTTAACACAGCACAGATAATACTACTGTAGTTAGCTCTATCCTTTCTGCCCTAAATGTCAGATTCTGCTCTTCTTTTTTGAAGGAGGTGATGGGGAGCATGGAACTATTGTTTTTTCCAGGAAGTCAGCAGAGAACAATCTTTTAGGAGCACCAATAGCAGGGGATAGGTCCTGTGCCATTCTAGATAAAATTACAAAGATGTCAGGATACTCTCCTTTCTCTTTGTACACACAGCCGTGAGGAGGAACTAGGAATCCTTCAGCTCAGTTAAGAGCTTAACCTATCTGATCACACCCATGCACGCACAAAGAATATAATGAGTTGGAAGGGACCCACTTGTCCAGCTCTTAAGTGAATGGCTTGAACAGGGATAGAACCCACAACCTTGATGATATAAACACTAAGCTTAGCTCAGGGTCAGGTCTAGAACTATGTGCATGGATGGGTTGTCCAAAAAATAAAAAAAACCCAAATACAAACAAACAAACAAACAAAAAAAACCAAAAACCCCCCCATCTGTTTAGACAGTGGAAGATATATTTTGAACATTTCATGAGCCAGAAAGTTTGCATGAAGGCAAAATGCAGACAAATCCCACATACAAAACTGCACTAGAAAACTTGTGTCATGTTTGGTGAGGGATGTTAACCTTGGAATGTACCTACGGCTTTCACAAAGAGATGTGCTCACACTGCTGCACTGAGAGTCAGCACCATGCCCCTCACTGTGGCTGCAGTGCTTGTGCTTGAGCTCAGGGCGTGCTACGAAGTACAAGGCTTATCACAATTGTGACTGTATTTTTTTTGGACCCTGATCACAAGCAAACTGCACTTGTAAAGTGTGTTATTTCAATATATTCATATTTCTTAAAAAAATGTTTAAAGCTAACCCAAGAGAAGTGTTTTCTCTAGATTTTTATGACAGTGGACTGTGGGAATTATTGAGTTATGATCCTCAGGGGCCTAGTATCATCTCTAGTGCCCACAGCCTTAAACTTGTGATAAAAAGGTTGCACTTTACTGAAGTGGTTACAGCCTTCAAACAAGTGCATTCCTAAAGAGAGCAGAGTGACTTCAGCTGTACTTCCCATAAGTACATGTGTAATGACCTTACACAAATAGGTCATTAATTAGAAATTAAACATTTGAAGCAGTTGGAAGTTGAATATGAGACTACTTAATGTAATGAAATAAGCAAATTTAGATTTTCACATGACAATTTTTTAAAATTTTGTTTAATCCTATCAGAAAATTTGTCTTTACAGAATTTAGAATTTCCATCAAAAAACCTTCTCAGGGAAAAATTTTAATCAAGATTTTCTGGTTATATTTTATTCTATAGGGTCTGTATATTTTCCTTTGCTTTAGGCTTCACTAAAATGATTCAATTTTCATAAAACTCTTCTGAGGAGAGGAATTTAATTAAAAAAATATTCCAACTGACTCAAAACCCAGGACTATGAGAAAAGTGATAATCCTAGCAATGAGTGTTCCTCTGTCAGTGTGCTTCTCTAAGTACATAATGCAGATCCCTGATAGTATAGCTGTGTACTGCAGTCAGGGCAAAACCACAGACTTATACAGCTGTGATGGCAGAAATCTTCAATGCTCCTAGGGCACCTATGCTTGCACCAGCAGCACAGCCTGTGGATGCTTTTTAGTACTTGTAAAGGGCTTATTTGGCTGATACAGATGCAGCCACACAGAAGTTCTTTGCCAGTGTAGTACTGAGGTAAAATGTTGTTACCGTGGACATAACCTTAGATTGTTTAAACCCCATCCAAATGAAAAAAAAATCTTTGAAAGAAAGGACTCTGCGACTAAATCACTGAGATGCTTGATAGTGGTGATCATAGAGCCTTGCAGGACTCAGGATTATCTGTACAGAAGTCTGGGATCCAGAGAGAGCAAAGGAAAAGGAGCACCATCCCCACTGAGGTGTGCACAGGCTGTGCGTCCTTAAAGAGGTGGAACTGAAGCGGTGCGTGAAAACTGATAACCTCTTCTTTGGTAGATGTTTTGTGAGTTCATTGTGATTTCAGTAGCTGGTTTGAGCAAAATGGAGCTAGCAGCTTGAGACTTAACCTGTCAGGGAAACCCAAATTGATTTGGAAAACTCTTTTTCAATATTTGCTGGGTCACAGTGCTTTCCCATTGTGTCATGGGTTATTCCAGTTCAGACTAAAAAATAAAATCTTCTGTCCTGAGTTATCCTCACTCTGAATGGTCCTACTTTGCAGCAGAGCCAGTGAGGTAGAGGGTGAATCACAGTGAGGCACAGATTTATGAGATAATCTGAGAAAAAATTTCTAGCTCTAGTAACTAGTCCTGTGGATATTTCTGAGGACTTCAGACAATTCAAGTCAGTGGCAAGAGAGTTTTGCTGTTGCACTTATTATTGTGTACACTATGCATTTAGTTATGTGTGTAAAGCTACCTGAAGCCAGTTAGAATTTTTTTTTTCTGATAATTTTCCATCTGGGATTATGGGAGCCATAGTATCCCATCCTCTGTTAAGGGAAGAAGCTGTAAAGGTGTTTCCACCTCTCTTCCCTTCAGGAAGTGGAGCTTCATCTACTCTTGAGCTAACTAACAACAAATGTCTTAAAACTACCCCTATTTGTCCACCACATATTTTGTGGGTGTGTTCTGTGTCATCCAGACATGGGGCTACTCATATTTCAAAAAGATGCTGGAAGGCACACATCTTTCACAAGGCTTGCTGAGAAATAATAATAGTAGAATTGTTGCCATTGCATGTAGCTGCTATATCTGTGATACAGCTGGACCTTCTGGCATCCTGATTCTCATTTTATGGACAGACAGGGTACTGGAAGGTAGGGGGAACTTTTGGGAAGTCAGACTAAACAGCAGTAACTAAGCTGTAGGCCCAATGTCTTTCAGTAGCACAGAATGCACAAAGTGAAGTTCTGTTGTGGGGGCAGATGGTGACTTCTGTGAATGTTGCAGGCATCAAAAAGTATTTATCAAGAATATGTTTTCACATGCAGAACTTAAAAAAGTATACCCTGATTTCTAACCTTCCTGATTTTGATTCATTTGATAGTCGGCAGATGCTAATTTCCTTGTTTTCCTTTACCAGGACTGATTAGGGGGTGAACTACTCATTTGTTTTTTCTCATTGCCAGTGTTTTACCCAGGAGCAGTATAAACACCTAAGTGAGGATGTCATGACTGAAGGAGAATTAAGCATACTAATCTGCTCTCCATGCCAGCCATTAATATACTATATATCCTGCCTCCACTTCACTTTCATATTCATTACTTCTTTAATGAAAAAAAAGAAGATATTTTAATGGTCAAAAAATTCTAAATGATTAATGGTACATCCGTTAATGACATTTTAAAAGTATTTCAGGCTGGAAATGTGACACTACAATCATTAAAAATCAGATTCAATTTCCAAAGGTCCTAATCTTAAACTTTATACTGCTGGCAGAAACATAAAATGATATCCCGTAAGCGCGGGTGCTTCTGTATGATGGAAAAGCTCAGGAGTTTTGTGAGTGCTGCCAGAAAATAATGTGTTCTCGGAAATTCTGGAAGTTGAGCAGGAAGATAACTGATGAGGATATGACAAGGCAAATGAACAAATTGTTCAGTATAGAGGAATGCTTAATACAGAGAGATCTTTTTCTCTGAGACATTGTTTGGGGTCCAAGAGTAGCATAATGGCTCCAAATGGATAAAAACAACAGTAAATCCCATTCTCATGCATTATGCATAAGCTCTCGCTATTGGAGTTTGCACCACCATCTGGTGTTTAATTATTCCCGCTTTACACCACACGGTGGTGTGAATCTAATGAAATGAATATGTACATTATAATAATTTGGTGCATAGATTCTGGTTTGCTAATTATTAGGTGCCAGGCATCCTTTTTTAAAACTGGAAGTTTAAATTCATTCTAAAAAATAACTGTTTCTTTAGGCTTTCACTGGCAAATACAACGACAATTACTTGTTCCATTCTCTAAAGATCCATTATTTCTATATGGCTGGTTGAGTTTCTCTAACATCTGTACAACATAAATTAATTATGCAGTAATGTTGAATTCACATTATCATACACTGTTAATATTGTTAGAAAGGGCCTTGTCTGTTTGTAGTTTTAAAAAGAAATATATATATATATATATATTATATACATATATATACATGCATATTTTGTTATCGAAGGCCTCTCTTCCTGTCTCCCTTGCTGGCACAATGGCTGTCATTATCTACACAAATTTTGCTATGTATCAAGGTTATTTTTTCCACATTATCACCTGTAGACCATTAGATTTCAATCTGTCATCAGTGTATCTGAAAACAATATCCTGTGTCATTAGTTAGGATGGGAGTTTCTACCTAGCAATAAGTCCTGCTGTGAAGAGTGAGACTCCTCAGCAAATGCAGTGTTCCCACTGCTCCCAGAAAGGATGCTGAAAAATGGCTGGGTCTCCCATTAACAAATAATTATGTCCACATATTTTTCTGTTAAAAAATGTTTTCATAAACTTAGATACAATGTGAGGAGGGTCAGCAGGGTTTTCTGCAATAATCACTAAGAAAACTTAGAAGGCTTTAGCAGCATGTTCAATGGTGTCACTTCCTACCAGATGATGGTTATCTGTTACAATAATGCTGTTAAGGGACATTCAGATAACCAATGCATCCAGCAGTGCTACAGCTTAGAAATTTAATTTGCTCTACGTTTTGATATACTTTTTAGCTCAGTGATTTTGGAACTTGTGAGCAAATTCACAAGGTTAGTTATGATTTATAGCACTAGAAACATGTCTAAATGCTGCAAGAGTTCATATTTGCAGAAATAGTTGAGAAAATAAAACACAGTAGAATGGTAAGAGACTCTGAGAGCCTCGGAAAAAAACGTATTTTGATGTGGTGGTTTAGTGTTTTTTCCACCTATTAAAATTTTCCAATTATTTTACCTATGCTTTTCCTTGATCTCTAGTTCAGTAATCTTAAAAAAAAATAAAGATAAAAAGAAAAATTAGAAACCATACTGCTCAGATAATTTTCAATGAAGACTAAAACCTGAGTTTCATATTATCTTGACAATTCAAATTACCCCATCTTTCTTTCTTTCCTCCTTTTCATGAAAACTTTGATAACACATATTAACTTGCAATCAATGCTTGTTAGAAAATGAAGAAAACATCACAGTTCAAACAGCACTTTTCACTCATCTGCAAGAAACAAAAAAAGCCTTGCTAAACTTTTCATTCATTACTATGTGTGTTTTAATCAACAGTCTTTTGAAATTAATATGTAAATTTAAATAGCATGGAGAAAACAAGTTTATAGCAGACATTGCAGAAAGTGTATGTATTACAATAGCAAAAACATTCCATTGGAATTAATGTACTTATCCATAACATTAAAGGAATTCTTTCACTCTAACAACTTTCAAATTTTCATAAATACAATTAAAGTTGAACTTCTAAATTAAGTAATATCACAAAATCTGAATGCTTACAAAATATATTACTTGCAGTATCAGCAGCTAAGCAAGTACTCTGTCATTTACATTTTGTTTTAAAAAAAGAAAAACATTCCATTATATTTACCATTTTTCAAAATTCCAATTTGAATATTATAAAAGCTAAAAAAAAATCAGATATAGGACATTTCTCTCTAGTCCCAGTGGGTATAAAAAGTGATATTCATAAAAACAATTAATACAATATTTTTTGATACAGGCTCTCTTTTTAGTGTGTGTGTGTGCAAAATGGCAATAGAAAGAATTTGAATGGAATAATGATTGTCTTGGAAACAAGTATCACCTTTTTTTTTAAGAGAAAACAAAATAAGAAGCCATTAAAAAAGTCAAACAACATCCAGCAGTTGATTGTGGCAGAGTATGTTGCTTCCCATCTTCCCATCTTCTTCTGTCTCCAGGAATTATTCTGTATTCAATGTCCTGGAGAAACTGGGAATGTTGTGACATCAGCATCAGCTCAGTGGTCTACCAGGGAACCTCAAAAATTTCAGGTCATATTTCTAGTTCTTGAAGAAATTATGGAAAGGAGTTCATGGGGTTAAACTTAGTATTATTTCATCAGCATTATCTCATCAGCATTCAGTACCACTGTTATGCCATGAAGGAGAAAAAATAACAGAGAAACATGAGAAGAGGAATAGATAAAAGGCAAGCACTGAGAGGAAAAACATGTTGTTTCTTAATTGAGCTGGAGGAGGGGAAATTGTTGCTTGCAGCTCTCTTTTGATGATAAACCTTTTTGTGCCCATGACTATGTAGGTTAAAAATATAGTGCTGTCTCTAAAGACAAATTACAATTCTTATATGGTAAATCAATGGTGAAAATTCAGGAAGAAAACGAGAGGAGGAAGTGAGGAAAAATATAATTCAGCAATGTGAATATTCGTAGGAAGTGCAAGGTTAATTTATCTGACTGAAAACATCATCATAACCTTTCTTGAAGCTGTGCATATTTATATCAGATGAGATTTTCTCTTCCTTCTTCTTTTTCCCAATGTCTCAGTCTCTTTCTCCACACTGTATCCCAAAAAGTATCTCTGATGGTGTTTGTAGTTCCATATTGTATTTTAGAGTTTACACTATTGTACACAAAATGGCAAGGGGGAAGACCCCGCAAACTTGTAAGATTATTAGATTTGATGTTAAGTCATTGTCTCATACCTGCTTTTTTTTTCTGAGCCATCTAAAGTGAACATATTATTGATGTTACAATTTTCTTTTCTTTCTTCCTCTTGACTCTTCAGACAACAGCATTCCTACCTATAATCTGGGCTGGACTAGAATTAAACTCACCAAAGAAAATTCTGAAATGTAATTTTCAATGTATTCTATTTGCAGAGTCAGAATCAACATGGCAAGAATAGCCACTATAATATCATTTTGGCACTTTGGCTCACAGGTGGCAGGGGAAGGTACAGAAACTGAAACAATAAACAAAACCATTCCCTACAAACAAACCAGCAAAGAAAACATCCTTGAACTTGGGATAAAAGTTGGGCTTGGGTCAGAGGCTTGATACTGCTCTCATTGTAACTAATCCTAATGCAATGTTTTCTAATTATAGAATAAACATTGCCTCTCGGATGGAGCTGCCTGTCAGCCCACTCTAGGGCAGGAATCGCCATATGGGCTGCTCTGCAGACGGCTGGGCAGTGGCACGTGTACAGCTGTGCAGGACGAGCACCCAGGTGTTTCAGCCTGCCCGTGATAGGCAGCCAGCAGGCAGTTCTGCAAGGATGGGGAGGAAACAGCCAGGGTGAAAGAAACCAGCAAGATGGGATTGACAGGAAATAGCAATAATAATAATAAATAACATTAATGGGTAAAAATAATGTGCTCTTTGTTTTTTATTTGTTTTTCCAGGTCAGAGCAGGGTTTTCTATAAGGAGCAAAGTCTGATTCTTGTTTAAGGTTTGCTGAGGCATTAAACAAGAAATATGAATATAACACAAGTGTAGGCGTCCGTGAGGTTACTCAAAATGTTAAAAATAGCAAAAAGGATGGAGCTGCTTTGCTTCCACATAAACTAAATGAGCATTCCTGAAACAGACAGATAGCATTAATTTCTATCCCCAGATTTTCTCAACTCCCATTCCTGGATCCTCTGCTACCTGATTCCAGTGGCTCAGCAAATACAGGTTTTCAGTCCTGTGCTAAATATACTGCTTAGACCATAGGGAATGCAAAGTCACCTCATTGACTGCATCCAAGTCTCTTTTGACTTGGGCTGGTGAAGCTGCTATAGAAATCTGAGCTTCTTTCTGTCACAGCTGAATCTGGAAAGGATACATTTTATGCTACCGTCAGCTGAATCCTGCACACAGCTGCATCCAGATTCAAATGTAACCATATACACAAATAACAGTGCTGTGAAGCTGGGAGCACAAAGGAAATACAGATTGAAAAAGCTATTACAAAGTGCCAGAGAGTGTTTTGTGTTGTACAAAAATACTTATTACTAAGTATTTGTACTGGTTACAAAGCTTTAGAAATGCTTTAAAGGATGCTTTTAACCAATGCATGAATATGATGAGGAGCACCTGTAAATATTTTTGATTATCAGTCAATATATGTAGGCTGTTATTTTTGCTTTGGGCTGAAAATTTTGGAAGAATACTTTGAGAAAAATAAATTTTAAAAACTCAGCAAAAATTAGCAATATATGTAATATATATGCAGTTTTCTTAAATGTAAAATAATACATTAATGAAAACCAATGTTAACTTTTTTTACTTTTAAATGTTGTCTTACACTCTATACACTAATGACCTTTTTATACATTGGGGAAAAAAGCCCCAAAAATTTAGGAATGTCAGCCTAAGCATCTTTGAACTTTTAACAAGTGTGAACTCCCTACTTCCTACAATAGTCATCCTAAATTTGACAAACTTTTGAGTGATTTAGCACAATGGCAAACGTGTCAGGAGTCTGTACCAGTGGGACTCTGGACTGAGGAATGAAGTAGAAGTGAATTAAATGCACTTGAGTTTTGATCATTAGATTTTAACAAGTCAGAAAACATCCATCCTCTTAATCTTGACAAGAATTGAGTGTTAGAGAAAGTTACAAGTAGGACTTATCTAAGAGTGATCAAAGAAAAATTAAACTTCTTGAAATTCTCCTCCCCTTCAATAGAGACTTAGAAATCAGAAAATTTGCCTTCTGGATATGCCTCTTGCTCTTCAATGATTACAAAAGGAGACCTGATAGATTTCTTAGACTAGGCTAGCTCTTACATAGTCACACTAAGAGGGATGAATCCCATCTGTGGGGTGAGATTTTTGAAAGTGCTTACATGACTTCTGTGTTTACTTTTCACAGGCTCCCCGGAAATTTTTGTTTCTCAATTACTTGCATTTGTAGTTTATTTGAATGCCAGTAAAATGAATAGACAAGCACCTTATCAAAATCCAAGTACACTGATTATGTCTTTAAATTCTCAGTTCATTTTTTTAAGCATAACTTACAATTTCCTTGCCTGTTTCTTTGTTAGCTCATACTTGTGAAAGCAGTGCTGAAAATGTATGCATCCACATGGGGATACTGATTTTGAAAATATAACAGAAGAAAGAACATAGTAGAAATTTCAGTAAAAACTACTCAGGGAAAGAGAAAGTAACCCAAATGATTTTTCAATGCCACACAGACAAAAAAATTTCCTCTGTAACTAGGGATCAGAGATTATTTTATAGCCTGAGTCATTAAAGTAGTTCTTGTACATACACTAGCTAAAGAAAATTGCAAGCTGAACTCAGTCATACCTGTAATGTCTATTTGATTATTAAATATTATTTGCCTAAAAATAGGATGCAATATTGTATTATATTAATTATATTCCTGAGAAAAGGGGTTGCTCTCTAGATGAAACATTGATGCACACTACAAGGATTTCATTCCTGAGTGGTAAAGCACACCTTTCTCCATAACACTGCTGGGTTTCACAGCCCTCCACCTCATGACTTAGTGCAGGAACCACTGTTAAAGCCCTTGAACACCTAAATTCCTATTAGTAAAGTTCTCCTAGCTATTTAATCCTGTCTTGCACAATAGTTTAATTCTGTTAGCATTAAAGAGTGAGGTGCCAAGATCCTGCTCAAATCTCAGCTTGATTAATAAAGCAAGTATTTCCAGAACAATTTTACCTGGCTAGATCCACAGTAGCCAGACTGTAAGAAAGGCAAAACTGCTGTAACGTTGAGGGGGCAATTCAGTGGCTGGTGAGATGTGAGGGAGCTACATTTTGAATTTTCTTCTGACTGAACCCAAGCTCCCTGGGGATACCAATGGTAAGGTATTCCAGGATGGGAATTTCTCAGCCTCTTCTGTCTCATTTACCAGGAAATAATTGAATAACAGAGGAGCCAGTGGTAGAGCAGAACAATTTGCCAGCCTGCCGGTTAGAGCACTCACCTGGAATGTGGGATCATCCCCTTCTCGAAGCAATATAAATGAGCCAGAAATAGTGAAACAGCTTCATCAGGTAGAAATGTAAGTGTTCCACCTTCTTTAACCATTTACATAGTAGATTATTGTTTATACTGCTTTAGCAAAGGAGGAAGGGAAAGGGAAAGGAGGGAGTGGGAATTATATATTCTTTGCTATATTATGAGTTCTTTAGGTAAGATAAAGAAAGCAGAGGAGGGAAAACATCTATATTAAAGACACCCATCTTAATGCCAATGCTTAATCAAAGACCAGTGAATATTTCTGAAAGCTGAACAGATTTCAGCAACAGTGATTCTTATGTCCTTGGAGGAGTATCTCTCTGAGGAGTTTCTGACAAAATAGAGCTTTTCTGATGAAATAGAGTGTTGTGATAGTCCAAGTCCGTAACTGGAAAATGTTGTGCTCCATTTTGTGATCTATTTTGTGCTCCATGTTCTCACCCACTGGTCAGATATTCCCATGACTTCCTCTGAAAGGTTCTGGTACTTGTTGGACACTTTCTTTCATGAACACTATTCAATATATCTACAGGAGATTAGACAATAGAAGTGACTGATCAGTGCACTGAAGGACTTTCATAAGACCAATAATGAAGCAACAACAGAGCTGAGGTAAGGAGGGAACTCAAAATCCTACCCAACAGTGTAGAAAAAAGCAAGACCAGCAATTAGAGTAGTTCAGGCTGCCAGAGATCTATCCACTTCATTTTGGCTTTGTGTCCTCTTTTAGGTGTTCTGGTTACTTTGGGCATGTGAAACATATACATCTTCATCTACTGTATAGAATTTGGAGTTATTAAATGCATTAAGTAGCCATATGCCTGATGACTAGCATGCAAATTTCTGCTACAAGCCTATCCCAATTTCCTTTTCTAAATCTTATGAGACAGAATCCAAACTAGTATAAGGAAATATGTTCCTGAGGGACTATTCACCAAGATTTGTTATACAACTCAGTGTGAGCATCTTCATAACTGGATATAAAAATAAGCTTTTTGTTTTATTTTTTTTAATCATTGCACCATGCAAAATTACTTCTCTATTGTATCTGCTTTTAGTTTTGTTGTTTCCAGACTGAGACTCTGACCATGCAAACATCTAATTTTGAGCGTGTGAGTAGTACCTTGGAGTTCAAGAAGGGCAACAGAAGTGACCAGAGACATCTGACCCCAATTTAAACCTTAATCCCATGAAGATTTTTGAATATGAAATCAATATGACTATTCGCACAGCTAAACATAGGAATGTGAACTCTTTACAAGGTTGAGACCTACTAGAATAGGCTCTTTTAATTTCATTTAGTGAAGGAATTTCACATTTCAAACAATTTTGTTGTTCTTGTAACCTTGCATATTATTGTTCTGATGTTTGGGAAAGATGATTATCCCAGGGGTTTCAGCAGGACCAAAGGTGTTTAGGTGAGCTTTCCAATATCTGTTGATAATATCCTGATAGAACACAGAATTTCCACAGTTCTGCAAACTGTAACTATCTGCTAATATTGTAATGCATTTAATTGCAGCATTGAACCTCCACAGAATTCGAGCTTCTAATGGAGAATAGTCCTCTACTGGCTTGTGCTGTGAAGTATTATCTCCATATGTACTGTTAATTTCCTTTTCATAGTATTAGGCCTCATTAATCCATTCCTTGTTGCCTTGTATCTAAAAATAGGAGTTATTAAAGCGTATTTCTCTTACTGCGTAGTAAATAAACTATATAGGTCATTTGGTTCTTAAACTTATGTCGTAAAAGTGTATTAATATCTGTTTGTATGTGTACACAAGTAAAGAGACACAATTTTATATTTTCTTCATAAAACAGAAAATTATATTAAATAAAATTCTGTTGTTTCTATAGTGAATAAAGCCTATTTACAGAACTTCATTAATATGCAAGAAACATGCAACCTGCCAGCTTACTTTTAAAATCCATTCTTAGTGTGCACCTTTTTGCAGTTTTTTTGAAAATCCAAGTCTAGGAATTCATGGTGAGATATACTCTGCCTTAAATCCATCATAGTCCCTAAAAAAAACTCAATACCCTTGTACTTTTTGAAATAGTCCAATTCCTAAGGCATTTAAATGCAGTATTTTCATTCTCAGATTAAAGCCCCCTGGGTGCTTAATTTTAATTGCCCAGACATATGAATTGCATTCACACCAGGCAGTACAAATAGACACCCGAATTCTGGCAAAGCCGTTAGAGAAACTTGACAAATATGAACTATGAGATTATATTTAGCATCCTCTGGCATGCTGTCTGTTGATTGGGATTTTTTTTTTCCTGTAAAGGGGTGATATAGTCTAGTGGTAGAATCCTGTTCTAGGTCCTAAGCTAATCAACAAGAGGGGATGGAACATTTAAATGCTGACAAAGTGCCCAAATTCTCAGGTCTGTGGAATTTTGCAACACTCAGCTTGTTTACAATCAAGCAGTTAAAAGTCATGGGGCAAGACCAAAGGAAGACTGGTATTTATCTGGTAAGAAAGGAACTAGATGAAAATTAAAACATTGCCCCTGTCCTGGAACTGGTATCCTGCTTCATCTTTTAAGGATGCCATTACTGCTAACTTTCAATATAAAGGGCCAGAACTTTGGCTAAGGCATCTGTTAGCAAGATGGATCACAAATGAAAAAAGCAATTCATGTTTCCCCTTTGTTCCTGAATTCTGAAGAAAAGAGGGGAGGAGAGCTAAATCCTAATTTCAGGACAACATGATGGAAGGAGGCATCTTTATGTTGCCAATATAGAATATTTATTAGTATGTAGAATATTGCAAGCAAAAGCTCTCTCACCTGCAGCAGGATCTGAAGTGAAGCATACAGCATATCCCTCTCCAAGAGACATCACGTCACACCACTGTGGGTGCAGGGAATTCAGGTATCTCTGAAACATCCACCTGTAAGAGAAAAATCTTCAAATTTTTTAGAGAAGAAGGCCTTCATCACCTCTCTTGGGCAACTGGATTCCTCTTCAGTTTATATAAGAGCATCAATAGACAGGAATTTCATTTTACATTGCTTTGCTTTACCTTTCTGGTTTACCTTTTTGGTTTGACTCACTCAATTTCATTCTCTAGTTAATAGAGATCCTACTGTTAGCTTTTTTCCTTTTAAAATTTTACTAAGTTAAGCTTATCTTTTTCAGTCCTCATAATCTAACTACCTACAGATATCTGAATGTTTTGTCACACTGTCCCCATGAATTCACAAAGTCTAAAACCAGTTTTCTTCTACTGAATAGACTGTTAAAGCAGCTCTGTGAGTAATAAATATGTCATGAGTTATCTATGTCCTAATTTTGGAGGACTGTAATATATTAAGCTAATATAATGTTTTATTCTCTCCTGCATTGTATCATTTCTTCATGGATTATTTCTGCTATTCTCAAACTCAGAGTCACTTCAAGCAATAACTGCCAGAGAATTGCTTCTGTATTTCTCCCACACTTCCTTTCAAAATGCACTCTGCCTTAAATGTAAAAAAGACTGTAAGTTCAATATTTTGCAGCCCTGCAGGGTTAAAAACAGAAGCTTTATCCCACTAGAAACAGATGGTTCCTACCTTCCCAAAGGGTCATACCTAGCTCTAACTGGAGTGCCTGGAAAGTCCTGAAACAGTATGTTGTGGCAGACTATTCACACCTGCAATCATGCCCTATACAAACCTACCCTATACACCTACCTTTTAAAAATTGGAAGGGACACACATTAGCACAATGGCACTGAATGCAAATAAAAGCCTTTGTTTTTTTTTTTAAAATATATATAAATAAAAATTGGAAATATCTTAACATAACAAAGATTTCCAGTTCCAATTGACATGCGACATCTAATTTAATGAAAAGTTGTATATACCATGTGCTCCTGATGTTGATTAGGGATTTCATCTGGTGGTAGGACAAAGGGCTAAAATCTGTCATTTAAATTTACATTAGGTGGTTATAAGTCTGTCTCACTGGTAAGTCAGCAAACACTTAGGACTAGGATAAAATTAATTTTTGAAATGCAGTTCAGTTTCTGATATTACAGATATCTATAACACATAATACTTTTAATAAATTAAACAAAATCCACTTTAAAAATAGGTCAGACTTTTCTGAGGCTATGCTCTTTCCGTAGATAAATCATTATTCTTAAATCAGAAATCTTATTCTCCTTTCTTGTCTATGTCTATTCATGACCTGGCTAATTGTCTTTTGTTCTGTTTAAATCCTAAATCATCATTATCACTTAAAGAGTTAAACTTGTTTTTTTTGTGTTCACACCTTGTATATGTTTTCGGTCCTTCTTGACCTTCTTTTCTATGACTAAATTTATAAATACCCAATAACTTTGTGTTCCTTTTGGTGAGAAGGTTTTCTTCTGATCTTATGCACCTTTCTCCAACCTATTCCAGTTTCAGTACATCCTTTTTTTATTGTATTTGATCAGAATTACATACATTGTTTTTCATAACATTTCACTTCTGCCTTGTACAATGTCGTTGATTCCCACCTGTCTCTCTGAAAATACTTCAAATGATACTCTGTAGGATCACATTTTTCTTTTCATGGTCATACTGTCATGATGGTACATAGTTGTTTGTGATAGAGACAGATTTTCTTCCTAATTTTCTGATTTACTGAAAAAAAATGTTATTATTAATTCCTAAATGCACAACCATATATTTCTTACTATTGAAATTCATTCTGCTCCTATTTTTCCAGTACTCAGGGTCATCCAATTCTTTCTGCATGACATCCCCATTTTCCTAACAAGTTACATGTTTCATTTAACTCAGTATCATATTCCTTTCAAGGTTATTAAAAAAAACATTAACGAAACCACTCAAGAGACCAATCACTAAGGAACTGCAGTTGCAGCCTCCCTCTACCTGAGTTCATTCCTCTTCTTTACTCCTATTGTCACCCCTCCTTTAGTCCCTTCCCCACTTTATAATTCCCAGATTAATCCTTTTTTTCTCCTCTTCTTAACTAACAATTCCTGTGTGGTATCAGACTGATAAGATCTGTTCTCTTTTCCCATCTAGAAAATCAATCATTCTTCAATGCATTCTATCAGGTTAGACTGGCAATATCTTATTCTTTCTTTCAAAATGCCTTTCAGAAAAAGCCTTGAATATTATTATTTATCAGACTAATGGGTTGTCATTCTGCCCTCATTTTCACACCTTATCTTCTATTCTCTAATGATATGAAACAACCCAGGAAATAATAATTTAAAAAAAAACCCTAAAAAATCTGGCTGTGAAGTCTGCAATTCTATGTTTCATTTTGCTCCAAACTCTGGAATAAAAAGACTTTGTTCCTGCTTTGGATAAGATCTTAATATTTTGGATCTATCCCAGTCGTAATAATATTTATTATAATGGATAATAACCACTATTCACACACTCATCACCTTCCCAGTGTTTTCATCATCATCATCAGATTCATGGAAAAATGAGGAAAAATATTAATTTTAATAGTTGTCTTCCTACTCTTGTTGCATATTACCACTGATTCTTCTATTCTTTATCATTTTAACTTATGGGGTTGAAGCAATTTCTGTGGCTTAACTCACAAGCAATGAATAGGAAGCACAGCTTCTTTTTATTTTTAATTTCAATTTGTACCTATATAGTCTATTTTTTGTTTGTATTTGATCTGTTTTCATTCACATATTTCTCTATGTTACTTATTTACACAGCTAGATTTGGAACAGCGAATGATTTGTTTTCCTGCACTTTCGGGTTCCTTATATGATTCAGATGATTTTTCTCCTTTGCTTTAAATAACATCTGAATCCTCTTTCCATTCAAGTTACTGAATGCTATGGGCTTGTTTTCACCCTCTGATTCTTGTATTTTTTCAGCAGTAGACCACTCAAAAATGAGAACCGTAACAACAAACAGACTCTTGATGTATCTTTATTTATAATATGAATTGAATAAGAGACAAGAAATAGATAATCACTGCTTTTATTTTGTGAATGACCAAACAGTTTCTACTATACCTACTTATGCAAAATCATTAAATATTCAGAGCTTCATGTTGATTTGGTGACTGACTGGTGAAGTAGGTACTGCTGTTTTCAGAGAGACAGAGAGGAATCCACAAATGTAACAACGATTTTTTTCTAGTAGCAAAAGTATCTGCTATTTGGTACAAGTGGAAGAGTATATTGACATAATCTATATTAGTAAAATATGTAAGACCTTAATTTAAATTCCTCCTTACTCATTCATTTTGTGAAGATATTAAGAGGAGAGTGTGTCCATATAAATGAGTTTATTGTATTTTGGAGCACATCATGACATCTTCCTGAAAGTCTCTTCTCTAAATAGAGAGTGAATTTATCCCTAGTTAACTTGTGAAATTATCATAATTTTAGTGGTCTGGCTGCAGATGTTGTGCAGTTGCTCTAGTCAATGGCAACAACAAAAAACTGAGAATAAATAAATCTCTACCTGAATGTTGATTATACAATATCTTTATTTGTTCTTTCTGGGATTAGCTGGTGATCTATTGTCCATCAGCAAACAGTTACTTAAGCAGAAACTAATGTTACAGATGCTATAAAAAGAGCAGCAGCAGAACAAATAGATTTAAATCAGCTCAATTCTAACAAAAACTCTTTCATCTTGAAACAATTTAAACTCTACAAGGGTAAGTAAACAGAAACAATATATTTTCTTTCACCTTCAACTGTCAGTAGTTGCTTTCATATTCCCTGTCTTCAGATATGAGAAAGGTTTTCATCTCTTTCCCAGTAAAAGACTCTTATAAGCTGTTAATATGATTATTTTTCTTTTAATTTGCACATTTCTTACTGTACTTACATTAGTTGTGAAGATTTTCTAAACCAGAGTTCCTCCTACAGATATAGAAGATGAAAAGCAGATACAGGAGAATCAAAAAATTTCTTTTTTCCATAACTTTTGTTGATCATACAGAAATATAAAAGCAACTTTTAGCAACTGAGTCTATTTTTCTTTTCTATATTAATATAATCAGCCTAATTCTCTGCAATATAATTAGAATCTTTATATATGTTCATCTATAGAAACAAAACAATTTACATGTATGAACACCAGGGAACAGAAAAGATACAAAGAATGGTTTTGTTTTTAAAATATGAAAATTCTGTGTGCTTCTTTCCTTTCAAATCTAATATACCACTTTTAAAAACTAAGAAAAGCCACAGGTATATTGAGGAACTATCTCACTTCTTTATGGGAACTAAATTTGAGTTCCTTTAGAAAATGTCAAAACTTGTGTCTGGCAAAAATGTTCTTCAAATATTTTTTTTAAATCACATTAGTAGTCATAATAGCTGCTCCTGCTGTTCAGAGTATAGGATTAGGATGAACAGAGAGAAGATTAATGTTTGTTCTTACAAGCAGAATGGCCCAAACATGCTCCTTAGTGCTCATTCTTCAGAGGTCCTACCCTCTCAGTTGTGCAAATAGAAAGAAAGAAGAAGGTGCTTCCTATTTGAACTCTTCAGAATAACCCAGATTATTTATATTTAAAACAGATTAGGGAGTGTTCGTGGGAGCTATTACACTTGCCGGGCTTTAATACTGTCCTCTCCAGCTGAGGAAAAGTAACATCTGGAATTACAGACCTCTTCTGTATCTGTTCACTGCCTGAGAAAATAAGATGAAGAAAACAGATACACTTGAGTTTAGAGGGATCCTCATATTGTTGCTGCACTTAAAAGCTGCATAATTTTACCTGTCTGATTCATCTGGCTCCATCTGTTTTAACAGCAGAGATTGGTAGTAGGGAAGCATTATAAATAAGTAAAACCTTTATAGCATCAATTCCAGTTATGCTGATCCAAGAAGAGCTACTTGGCTGTCCTGGCACATCCTTTAAAAGAAGACTTAAACTTGTATACTCAAGGTAATATTTTCAGGACTAAGAAAAAAACATGTCTTGTTTTCATAGACTATGTTCTGTTAAATATAATCCTTGAGGAAAAGCACACATTCAGAAAAGTTCTGTGGCTGCTGTAACAAATTATGGGGAGACAGATGTTCCTTTCCCACGTTGTTTTGTGACAATTTAGTAGTTCATGCTGGTATTTTTGTTATTATCCTGAAATAGGTTATTTTTCAGATGCTTTAGTTTCCCCCATTACAAAGAAAAGTGATTGGCATGCATGAAGCATATCCATCTTTATTCCATCCCCTCAGCCTTTCACATTTGACATGTTAGGGAATTGGCAATTATCAACAGATGGTGCAAATTAGAATGTCATGATGTTACTTTAAATTTTCTCCATTGGCAGGTTATCTTTCTAATAAATTCAGGGGTTAAGAAAACACAAAGATAATATTTCCCTTCCTTTAACCCATTCACCTTTAGTCTTGAAATAAGTCCAAGATCCAAAGCAAGTAAATCTACATATTTTGCTAATTCACTGATTTAATTTTTCTAGTAACTATTCCTTAATTTATCCCTTAATCCAAAAGTTTCTCTTTAGTTTGATCCCTTAATCTGGAATCTGACAGAGATAAAAACTGTCTATTATTATATAGCAAAATTGTTAGAAATTAATCACTCATCTACAACAGAATGAGAAATAGTTAATGAACTAGGGACTGAAAACAATAAAATAAAATTGCATCAATGACAACTTATGGAAAAGCAAATATTCAAGAAGAGGAGGCTTTAAAAAATGGAACATTCAAAGTATTTGCCAGTCAATGATCAAAGGATACCAAACATTAGAATTCAAAACTGGGCTAGTGTTTTTGAAGCTTATTGAAAATATAATTAAAATTCTGGTAAAATTCTTAGTAAGCAATGAAAACATTTATGATTACTTAATTAATTTGAGATAAATCTCATAAATTTGCTATTTAATGTGTTTCCTTGTTAAGTATTTTCTTGAGAAATAAAAAACTCACAATTAGCTTCAAAATAAATAAAAGTAAAAAGCAGAAAATGTGTATAGTATAAATTGCTCTAATCTCATAATTCACAAGGGAAAAAAGTTACTTTCTAGACTAAAAATTCTGTCCTGTCTTTTTACATTAAACAAGCAATCAGACTTATTAAACATTTTGCAGAAAATAATTTGATGCTCCCTGGTTGATCAGACATCCACATCTATTTCAGTAACAGCAGTTTGGAATAGCATGCTATTTCAGTGATCTCCTTTTATAATTTACTCTCTGTATAGGCTTATTTCCTGATCCATTTCTTTTTAACCTTAGATGCTCAAATCCTTTATAGTTAACTTACAAGGAATCCACAGACGGGGATAAAGTCACTCTGAGTTTATATGAATCTTACTTGAAATTTCAAAACTACCTGGTTAAATGAATTTTTGAATATTAAGACCATAAAGAGATTTTAAAAATCCAAACAAGCAAAAACAGAATAAATTTCAAAATATTTGCCTTTTCACGCATTTATTAAGTTGTATGAATTTTCTTGGCTTCATTTTTGTCATGAACTGGGATCTGACAATGTCAGGTTTTAATTAGCGCTTTGGAGCCTCCATATTTTTAAGGAAAATTATAAATAAATAAAAATTGTTATTAAAACAGATTTACAATAATTTATATTTATATCTTATAAGCTTTTTTTTTTTTTCAGTGTTTCATTTGGTAGCAATTTATTGAACAATGTCCTTTTAAATATCGATGAAGCTCTATCTGTTCTAGAAACAAATGCAATTACAGAGTTTCAATCTTCACACACTTCTTCCGGGCTTACACTGGTATACTAACTTAATTACCTTAATGGAATTTATCTTGATTTACACTACTTTGCCTGAGCTACAAATCCAGCCTATGACCTGCATGCATATACATGGAAGTTTGAGGCTTTTACCTACAGTGTAGTGGGTGGTATACATGCATAAAGTTATTTCCATTTCTAAACTGTAAAAAAACCAATTTAATATTTTCCTATTTTTTTCCAGAATATTTGCATAAATCTTTTTTGATTTATATAGTTAAACAATACACCCTTGAGCTGTAAAAACCAGTCGAGGCCAACTTCTACTTCCACCTGTTTTAAAAAAACAACTCCTGTCAGCTTCAGTGGGAGCAATCACTTTCCTGGAGAACATCATCCTCTTTTTAAATGGTTGGTGGGAAACAAAGAAGATACTTTGAAACAAAGTGCATTCTAGTAGCTTAATATTTGTTATTTTTTAGATTCCTTTTCAAAAAGAGTGAAAGAACTATGGGCAGCTGTATCGATGAGAAGATTCTTTTCCATCAAGACTTGAGTACAATGTCTTTGAAAGATCCTTTTTAGAAATACTAGCATTTGAAAAGGACAAACAGGGAAAAAACCTCAAAGGGGGTGACAATAGTATATGGAAAGGAAGTGGGTGGGTTTAATGCATCCAAGAAGCAAAGCTCCTTAAAAGGCATTGAAGAGATTTAAGGTTCTATTTAGTGACTAAAGAAGTTATGGAGTGAAGTATAATTTTCCCACAGGATTTTTGTCTTTTGATTTTTTGAAACACACATTTTCAAAAAAGGGGCATTTTGTGATTTGGTAGGTAGGACATTTGTTCAGGAGAGTGTATCTATTTATAAAGGGGAAGAGTATTATGCCACCATTATTCTGATGTATGTAGAATGAATTGAACAGCCATTGGGAAAACTATTAGAAAGTTGAGTATTATTTGAAGGCATGGTAGTTCTCCTTCCCCATTTATTGTATATGAACTCTCTGTACATTAAAAACATCTAGTCTTGACTCAGTTTTAGGTTTGCATCTGCTATTAGGATTGTTCTAGAAGTTTATGAGCCTGGAAGCAATCCCCAGCAGTGAAAAATGCCTATACGAAGTCTAGGCCTCTCTACTCAGAGTGGACATTGACCACAGAAATTAAATAGCCTGGACTTAAGGTCCCTGCACTGTTAGAGCACTTCTAGAAGATTTTGATCTCTAATTTGCCTGATAATACTTGGTAATAACTGTAATACCCCAGGTTATTAATCATTATTTTTGTGGGAGGGAAAGAAAGGAGTGAAAGAAAATTCCTCCTTGCTTTTAAATTAGAAGCAAAATATTATTTGTCTATGTGTCCTATGTATGTTGCTCATATTGAAAGCCTTTTATTTTTAGGTGAATACTCTTTAACTATTGCAGAAATACAAAAGTTGTTTCATCCTCCTGAGATGTGAATTGTACTTTGTGGTCCGGGTACATAACAATGTGAAGCCAGTACTCACTCATCTTCTCTACATAGCTTATATCATGGCATATATTTCCATGTGTATGCCTTCAAAAGCATATGAATATATTGCAATAGTTTGCTTCCCATTATCTACATTACTCCTCTGTTGCACTACATGTCAGTAAAATAGGAAAGATATGGTCAGAAATCTTCCCTTTAGGACATTTTAAAAAGCAGATGAAATCCCATATCTCTTTGTTCAATCACTTTAAAGCTTAAGAGGACTTAGAAATGGATAAATCTGTGCTCAGATTTCAAGTATGATTATTATATTTTTTGCTATAACTCCAGTGGGGGAAAATGTTATAGCAAAATCTCGAAGCTATAGGTTGTACTACTCCTTCCTTACGTTGAGCCTACACATGTCAGGTTACACACTCAAAACTACAGGTACAAGATAGCTGAAAAGTCTTTCCTCAAAAACAGGCATAATTCTATATAGAATTTATAATCAAAATTTTTTATCAAAAGCAAGGTCAAGTCCGTGCTTGTGATCCAGTACAGAAGAAGAGTCATTGCTCCAGGCCTGAAGCTTGCCTGGTAAATGGTTGTAGGGAATGGGAAGAAAAGTCAAAACATAAAATAAGAGGTCTAAGTTCACTTGAAACAACATGTTTCTTTGTTGATTTATTGGAAATTATTTTATAAAAAAGCACTTAATTGTAAAGGCATGTTGAGAGACTGGGAGAGGACAAAATATATACAAAAAAAGAATGATAAAAAATTATTAAGGTATCAGGATGAGGAAGGCTGATGAAAACACTGTGTGACAAGTAGTGGAAGTTGGAGACAGTACGGATCACAACATGCAGAAAAAAGTGCAGCTCATTCCAGAGGAAATATTGTCAAGATCTGCTGATAGCACTGCTCAGGCTTCTCTGCCAATTTCACTCTTTGGGGGACTTGCTAAAAAAAGACCAAAAAAGCCCAAAATAATAAGGAGGAAAACTCTAAATGTCATCCTGAGTTGTAAAGTTTATATTAAAACCTTAAATTGTGTGACTTTATTCCTATGCTTTCTTTAACTGACAAAATATCATAAACTGATTTAGTACTTTGTAGAAGAGCCTTTAACCTACCAGTTCCTTGTGATAATCAAATCAGTACAAAGGGAATAGAAACTGAAGTGTGAGGAAGTCACATGGTTTTGCCTCCTTTACACCTGCTGAAGGAAGTCCACACCCTCTTGAATTTGTATAGTGAAAAAAAGGGACTCAGGTGGGAATTTTCCCTACAGGTGCTAATGCCTTCTGTGTTGCTATTACTCCATCAGACTGCCCTCATTATCAACTAGAGGCTAGTTCAGCCTCTCCAGAATTTTTATTAAGTCCTGCAGATTGAAAGCATGCCAGACTTTTTACCAGTGCTTCTGATTTTGCATCAGTACAATCACATTAGAAGAAAAACACATGGGAGAATCAAATCCCATAAATGAAATAGAAAATCCCTTTGGATGATTAGTTCAGACCAATGTTAAAAGAATATTTTGTGTGCATGTCAGGTTCTTTGCCAGCCTCAAAGTAGTCATTTGGATTCACTTCATTATAGGCACTGCAGTACCTTAGGAGAGAATGAGAGAAATAGAGCGTGAGACAGAGTAATAATAACCCTTGAACAATGAAGTCTTTCTCCTAGCAGAACTTCAAATAACTCAGACAACTATCTTTTAATCAAATATACAAGCAGCAGTGTAACTGAATTCTGCATAGCTAGCATCCATGAGGAGAAAAAAAGAAGCTCAGAGGAACTTCGAGGAGATTCTAGATAAAATGAAAGGACCACTATGTCATGGACTTAGACTTACATAAAAGCATGAATACCAACCTGACAGCAGAATAAACACATGCTCTAAAGATGGTCTGATCGTTTTCTTTTTGAGTCAACAGGACTTTCCCCGCTGACTACAGCAGGAGAGAAAACAGGCTGTTACTCTCCAGCCTGCTTCTTTCTAGCAGTTTGGCTCTTGTTCCCTACTTTTCCACTTTGATTTTCTGGCATGTGTTCTCCACCTTCATCCTGGGGGGTTCTGCTGCTTCAACTTCTCTATTTTAAATTTTCCTCTCCTGGTTGTGCTTTTTAATTTGCTTTTTTTCTGACAAGGATGTGTTAAATAACCAAAATAAACATTGCATATTAGGAGAAGGTAAATCTTAATGATGTTCAAAGGACAAACTGGTTTATAAAAAGTAGTAGGAAAAAGTTAAAGCAGAGTTTAAACTTCTAACATACTTGTGTGAATTTCCATTTCTCTGTCCTATGCTGAGTGGGTGAAATACTTATTAATTGACTTTACTACTGGGTTTTTTCCAGATATTAATTCCTATACAGAACTTTAGGTTCTAATCCCAATTCAGTAGAATTATTTACTAGTGCTGAGTTTCAAGAGTATAAATAGCAAGGACGACCCAAGTGTCTCATATGTCTCCATTAAAATGTTGCTTCAGTTGCAAAAAAACATATCCTGTGCAAGCATAGATTTTTTCAGATATGTTATTTATAATTAATTTCACTTCAAAATTTAATCAGTATTTCTAGAAATCAGAGGAAGGTTTTCCAAATGGTTAATAAATTTATTTTTTTTACTAAGAACAGACTTTAGTAAATACTTTAATAACTTTTATAGAACCATTGATTAGCATGTATGAAAGTTTTCAGAAAAATGAAAATTACCCCAATTAGAAATTTTTAAAATAAAAATAATTTGAAGCTTGCTGTAACTATTTAATTTTCCCTTCCAATGTCTTTAATGAACAATTTAAATGACTTTGGAAAAGCCGTTCCCATTCTTGAACCTAGACATGTAATTACATACGTTATGCAATAACGGTGGTGTAGGCAATTAATTCATATTTTTTTTGTTTCTTTGTCTTTGGTTGTGTTTTGTTATTTTGGTTTTTCATCTTCTTTTTTTGATTAAACTTCTATCCTCATCTCAGCAGTCAGATTCATCTACCATGAGCCACCTCAGAGTCACATGTCTAGTCTAAACTAGTAATCTAGTCTTCTTCTATGGTGAATGGAAAAAGAGAGCTCTTTCCAAAGATAAGATGTTTGTGACTGCTGAGTTTAATTGCTCTCAGAAGCTGCTGTGTTTTCTTGTGTAAAGTCAAAAAAAAAATAGTTGTTATGGCTGGAATCTTAAAGTTGTTATGGCTGGAATCTTAAAGGATGGGCAGGAGTGTGTTGGAGTGATGAGACAAATGTAATATACTAATAACAGCTTAATTTCTGCTACTGCTTTCAATTTTGTTGGCTATGCCTTCTGAAGTCAAGGAAGTATCCCACAGCAAGAAATCAAAACAGTAGATATTGAGCTCTATGTTACAGCTTACTACTTTTAATTATTTTGCTGTTGATCATCCTTCTTTGATAATTCCTGAGGACTTTTCCTTCTTTTTTCACCCTTATCGACAGCTATTCTGGTTATATATTAGCTTAATTCAACTGAACTTGTGAAAGGATTTAATTTTGAACTCTTTACTTATTCCTCAAATGCTTCATAAAGCAGAAGAGGATACACGTGTCTGCTAAATACTGAGTAAGAACTGACTGTCCTTTCTTGAAATATTTAAAATTTTTGTTTATTAAAAAAAATAAAATTCACTGTGAACAGATTTATTTCCTCCTTTGATACTCAAGAGGTCATATTTTCCACATTCTATCTTACAAGTGGTGAACCAATTTGCTACTTGTTATCAAATCGTACCAATAGGTGGCACTAGGAATTTCCTTTGTTTTTGGGGTTTTTTTAATTTTTTTTTTTCCTCAGGAACAGAACGGTGGCAAGAGATTTGTCTTTTTATCAGTACAGTAGAGCACCAAAAGAAAATAAGATCTTACAGGGCCTGGAGAGAAGCAAAATAGCATTCAGGCATGGCCTGCAGCTCTTTCTTACAACTATTTGATCTTTGAGATGTAAAGGTAATATTGCCTAATGAACTTGTAATTCTCTTTTTGTACTACATATCCCTACTTACTGAAGAAACTTAGGTAGAATGGGGGCTTGGGCTGTATTTCCTACTGGCATAAAATCAGCAAAATTTGAATGGCTGAAACAGAATTTCTCTGCCTGTTGATTGTTAGATTTGGTAACTAAAGCTGTCTACTGTGGTATCATGCAGCATGTCTTGACAATATGTAAAATAATTTATTTTCTGGTAAATTTACTACAGAGTTCTGCAATTTTTTTCCAACTGAAGTTTTTAAAATTGACTTCATAAAACTATGAATATTCATAAAATGAAAAATATTAATGTGACATTGATGACACAATTTTTTTGTGGCTTCTTTGGAGAAGATATACAAACACTTCTTTACAACGCATGACGTAAAGAGAAGTGAAACTTTGAATTATTAAGTAAGGTTCTTTAGATTTCTAAACTCCCTAAAGAATGCCTAAACATAGCCAAAACAGTCCTGTAAATGGAAATCCAATTCCTGCATCCACAAGCATTTCATAACAATTGTCTAATATGTCCAATATATATGTAACTATTTTAATTTAGTATGTAATAAACAGAGATTTTTTTTTTTCTTTTTTTTCAGAAATCTTCTCTGGGCTTGGACTATGAGATACACATCACATGTTGGTTGTCTTTTCTTAAAATGTGTTATAAGAATACATACTCTTATACTATCCACATGGTGTCATGTTTACTTTTTCACTTGGTGATCTTCCTTTAAATACATTACGACACTGAAGTGCACATATTAAAGTAAGTATATGGTCATTTTCTTGAATAAAGATTTCTTCCTAAATCTATGTCTTCTCTGTAACTACTTGTTAGTTTTGCTTAGTCATATAATGAGAATGCTGTATTTAAAATATACATAATACAATACCTAAAAATATTTTCTGTAGTGTTTTCGGTAGTGTCATTGGCATAAGATTTCTCCAGTCTGGTTTATCATCCTATTTGTAGAGAAAATTTTCAACAATGAGCAGGAATTGAAGATTTTACAGACATTTGAATAGGTAAATGGCATTCAGGGATTTTGAGGAAATGTCATCCCTCCGAGTTTTTTCCATCCAGCATTGACACTACGGCCAAGGAGCTCAGGTACCTGAGGTTCAACTGGGTTACCAGGTGATATAAACTAGGACCAGAATCACAAAAAACAAATCTCAAAGGGACTTGAGAACCATCTCCATTCAGAAGCAGGTGGACTTCACATTTACAGCAAGGAAAAAGAGGAAAAAAAAAGGAACTTCACATTTCATTCAGCCACAGTTTTACTAAATTGTGAATGGATAGCTGTGCACTACCTTTTGCTCAGTCTACTCATACATTTCTTCCTGCAGACGATTTCCTGAAGCCCTTTCTAGCCCTTTAGTTATTTAAACAGGCCTGTCATCCAAATTGAGTCTAATACCCTTTTGCTCTAGCTTTAAGGCAAATTAAAGAATTAATATCAAGTCATATAATGTACATATTCATATATCAATAAAAATTGGGGAAAAAATTATTTAGAAAGAGGTATGCAGCCTCACACATGCATACCCCATTTTAATATGGTTCTGATCCCTTACTTTGGAACTATAAGTATTTAAGTAGCTATAAATATGCAGACATAAGCATACATATGTCATATTTTTAACTTTATTTATACTTGTGAAATGCATAGTTTTACCTCAACCAAACATAAAGAAGAGTGATTAATGCTGAAAGCAATTAATAATTCTACACTCAAAACCAGGAACTAAATGGAAATGGAGAAATTGTCTGAGAATAGAAAAGATCAAAATTCAAACTATTGGGGGCTCAATACCTTGATCTTCTACTTAAAGTCCTGGGAGTGGGTGGGGGAAAGTTCCCCCTGAGAGAGATAACACCTTTCATGACCAAGCTCAAGATGAATTTGTGCAATATACCCAGTGTCATGTCTAATTGCTTAATTGACTACCTCTAGGTATAATATAGCTGGCTTTATCACAGAAAAATCTTTTTGATTTATTTGATGCATTGTATATCATAAGGAAGCATGCATGAGGTTATTAATGTCTTGCATAGCTGTGACATTTTTCAAGGGCACAGATAATGCATTTCATTGTGTGCAGTACTAGCCAGTTATTGCTAGTATGCTGAAATTTGGGGGTTTTATGAATTTTATTTTAATTGTATTTTTTCCTCATGTTTCCTGCTTGGCATGTAAGAGTAGCAGTATGAATAGTGCTTATGGTCTAAAAAAATCTACTTTAAATGTTACAGAACTTTAGTTGGAACAGAGCAGTTGGAAATATTGGCTATAATATAAAGGCAGATTATAACAATTCCATTTATTGCTAATTTATGATGGCAATTGAGTTGTTAATTGTTCTCTTTGGCTCATAAATGTCAAGGTCTATCTAGAAGAGTTCAAGTGGCTGGGCCAGGGTCTCTAAATAAATGTAACTCTGTCATATTAAAAAATAAATGTGTCTAGTGAATATCATCTTTTTCTTCATCTTCTCCCTAATATTCTGTATTTCCTAGTGAATTAAGGTAGATTGTTTAAAAAGACAAATTTTAATATATTGTAAAGCAGTTTTGGCACTAAATAAGTTTCTCTTTAAATTCAAATGAGTGCAAGACATCTTTATGAAGCAATTAGAAGTCATGTTTGACTTTTCCAATAAAGGGCTAGTAACTTTATTTAAACAGTCTAAATATTTTATAGAAACCATTCCGTGACTCTATGATTCTACAACATGTTTTTCACTCTTTTTCTGTTCCAGTGCAGTCAATTTCATTTCATATAAGGGTGAAAGACAGAAGAACTGCCCTAAAATCATCTCAGGCAAGCACAACACAGTTTAGACATGACAACAACCCTTTCACTTTATATTTTTCTTCTTGCTTCAGGGCCTCAATCTCATATGTTTTCAACATGGTGCTGCTGCCTACTGCCTTTCTCTCAGCTGAAGATGCATTTCAATTGTTCTGGCTTCTAGAACTACACAAGGCTCAGCCCATGAAATTTTGGATGTTGAAGTAACTCTTGTAAATATGTTAAAGTCTAAGAAATGTTTCCATCCAAAGATGCTTTTCATACTAGCCACTTGACATGTCAGATTATCTCAGGCAAAGGACATGTTAAGTGAAAAATTTGATATGTTCATGTCATGATAATATAATCCTCCCCATCTCTTCCTAAAAACACAACAGAGTTTTTTCCGCATAAGTATTTTGGTAATTTATGAGGTCTACTTAGAAGAGATGCCTGCAGCTAATTCAAATATACTGAGAGAGTGGTATTGTACAGAATGTTTTTACATTCACCAAGAGACTGTCACTTTACAGTCTGCTGAAAAATCAGTAATAATCTTTGAATGAGAGTAAAGGATGGATTGAAACTACTGGTAAAAAGGTTTTCAGGACTAAGCTTTCAGATTTCATCTGTAAAATCTGCTTTCTTTTTTTTTTTGAACTTTTCTGGCAATACTTGAGACACCAAAATTTCTCCAAGTGACTTCAGGCAGACTCTTGGAGGACAATGAAAGAATTACGAGCTTTAATTACTTTTTTTATCATGGAATTAAAAAAAAAAAAATTAGAAAAAAAATTCCAGTTTGCTTGCCACTGAGATTTATTTTCAGTCCTTTTTGTTTAAAGCAGTGTCATCAAACTTATGGAGGAAGAAGATAAGGGTGTCTGAATGCCCAAAATTCTAAGGGTAGTGCCTAGAATAACAAGAGACCTAAATCTCTCAACAGCAAACATGCAGATAAACTGAGTGATCTGGTACACTGAAGTGGACTTGAGGATACTTTTCCATTTCAAGGGAGAGTATAATGAGAGCTATGAAGTAGTCTTGGTCAAAGTGGTTCTTCCTTGATCTACCACATTAGGAATGCTGCCAGTGCTGGCAGCTCCTTTGGTTTATGCTGAGCTGGGCATGAATATTAATAGGACTGTGAGGCCTTTGAGAGTAAAGTCTGGGGTTTTAGTTTTCTTTTGTTCTTTCTCTTTCTCTCTTTCTCTGTCCAGCAATTGTCTGTGCATGCCAACAAGGTGTTTATCAGGAAAAAATCAGGTAGGCTGGATTCAAATGCTTATCGCTCATCTGTTCTTCTTCCAAGAAGATTATACTTTCATATTATTGCTGAGGTATAAATCTGTTCTTTCTTGCTCCCACCAAGATCTCTTCAACTAGAACCATGAGAAAAAATGTTCAGCTGCCAGAAAAATTGGAGAAAATTATTCTGTCAGTTTTGAGAACTGGGAATTATTTTTGAAAACATTAACAGCACATTATCTTTCATTTGTTCCCTAAGGCAAATGTATTAAATACATCTAATTCATCAGACTAAGTAGGTCCCAGTTAGCACCAAGTTATTTGTCACATACAATTCTGCTATGACCGCCAGAGAGCTGGGATGATCCAGATGCATGTAGAGGGTTCACACAAGTCTCTGTATCTTAATAGCCCAAGTTAGCTCTCAGATGAATTCTTTTTGAGAATCATGGCAGGGAATAAGGCAATCCCCAACACAAAGATAAATAGATGTTATATGCTATTAATGCATGAAATAGGTAAAATAGATTAGCAAATATTTTTCCTTTTTTCTTTTTCTTTTAACTTTCTCATTTTATACTTCCCTTGTAAATTCTGCATGGAAATGACTTTTTTGTTTTCATCATAAACGTGAGTGGACTTCAAGATGCTTTATCAATGCCTACAGGTACTAGCATTATAATAGAATCTATTCTACTACCGATTCCATTAGCCTGAAATTTTCACTCAAAGAAGTGACAGGAAGTCTGGAAACCTTGCAACCTTGTACCTTTCCCGCTGTTTGTGGCAATAAATTCTGTTAATTCAAAGCCCTGGAGTCTCCCAAAAAATAATACAAATCAAATTTCATACACGGAGGAAGGAGAAGGGCGGGAAAAATGTCTTTGACTCAGATCAGCTGAATTTTTCTTCATTTTAAAATATTTCAGTGTCTTTTTATCTGTTATTACATAATCTGCTAGTCTTTCCTTCAAAAAGATAACACTTATGTCAATGGGATTTAGTCCCTTAAGATATTCAGCCAGCTGGCTGCTTTTGAGATTTAGTACCTTGTCCAGACCAGCAGGCTACATTTTTAAGCCAAAATCAACAGAATCAGGATGCATGAAATAGCTATAACCTTAAATTTTTGTACTATTTTCCCCACATTTTATTCCAAATTTCAGGTAGAAATAAGACTAATGAAAAGCTATATGCATTAAGACTGCTATTTCTGTATCAATAACCACAAAATGAAAGTTAATACTTCCATAAATTTCTCATTGTAGGTAAAAGAAAATGAGATCTAAATAATGGCACATTGATTTTATACTGGTACAATACTTTCTGCAAACAATGCACTGTGAGGAAAACTACATAGTGGGGCCCTATGGAAAGACTTAGGCATTATTGCAGATTGGAGACATGGTCTGGAGACTTTTTTGTGTTTTGATTCTGTCATTACAGAAATCCTGAAATTTCTGTGGATATGCAAAATCTATAAGACAGCAATGACCAGGTAATGGTGAGCGAACAGTTGTATATTCTCTGTAATTGAAGATTAAGAATTTAGGAGAATTCAAAGCAGAAAACAAAAAGAAAAGGGGAAAAAAAAAAGGGAGTGCTAATAAATATATCTCTACCCTAGGTGTTCTAGTATTATTTCCATTAAATATGTGATGGATGTTAGCCTGATAGTTAAAAAACAACACTTTTAAAACTGCCATTGTAATGCTTGTAAGAGTTAATTAACCCAAGGAACTCACACATAGTATGTAGCAGAGTTTTCAATGCAAGCATAAATTTAGATTATTCTTTTGTAAGACTCAAAATTGCACAAAAATAAAACCAGTCCCTCTTTATGTACCAGGACATCAGCTGGTGACCAGCTGATTTCAGGACAAATGTTCGCAATTGTCAAGGGCAAGGAATAAGTGCTTCAGTTTAGCTAAATGTTCTGTTACCCTGTGAAAACTGGGTATGACAGTAGAATAGTGTTTCTTTGTTCAGTATTTCCAAATGACACCCAGATATTTTTTGCGTTACTCACAATTTATAACCTTCAATCTCTATCAGCTCACCTGAGATCTGAACACCAAGCTGCATTCTCCTCTGATAAGCAATTCAGCATCTTCACTGGATAATGAAGCTTCTAACCAAATGGAATATATCAAGAGGAATAGCTGGTTTACACTGCATGGCTAAGTACAGCTCACGTGCTTGCATGCTGAGGCATAAACCAGCAGATTAGGAGCAAGGCTGTTGAGCATTTGCTCCATCCTGAGAATCACTGAGACTCAACTACAGGCCTGACATTATCCAACGATGAGATAAAAATTCATTACCAATTTCCTGTACAAATTACTCCTTGAGCTCCCTGTTTCTTTTACTTTCTGAAAGTGTAATTTAATTGTTTAGTGGCCATAAGATTTAGATGTGTTACCTCCGGGACAGGAAAGATCCACAAACCCTGGTCATTATCTATGCAAAAAGTAAGTTGCAAGTGACAATTACAATTCATAAAATTTTCTCAAAGATGGATTGATTGCAGTAAAAAAAAAAAAAAGGAAAAAAGAAGAGAAATTAGTTGTATTATTCTCTCTGATTTGAAAGAAAGACAAGATCACAATAGACTTTATTTCAGTCAGTGTGATAGGTGGGAAGAGAGTTACCTACTATTGTTCTTTATTTCTTGAAGTTTAAGGTGAAAGAAAAATGGATTGTTGTAAAGATCTGAACATGAATGTCCAATGTATCTGTCTTAAAGGAATATCAAGGAGCAGTGAACCAGTGGCCTACTTTTAGACATAGACTCATAAGCATTCAAATTGTCTATCATTATTTATATTATCGTTATAAAAATCATTATTATAATAATTATCATAATTATTAATAATGGTTTAATGCTCTAACATTAAAATTAGAGCTATCAGTATCTAATGTTCAGAGGTAATATAAAAGATAGAGATTTTATTATTTACTTAATTCAAACATTTACAGGTCTTGTTCAAGTGAAAAGCATAATTACAGAACTGTGTTTCCAGATTTGAAGAATAAAAGTGAAATGAAGCATAGATCTTAGGACTCACCTTTTAATGGACATTGAAAAAAACACTCTGTTCTTGAGGGTTCCTGGGAAAGCACTGCTGTTTCAAGCTGCTGGACTATATACCTTTCTAACTGCAGTGAACTGATATACACTTCAGTTGAGCAGGGAAGTCAGGCGCTGAATTAATATTTTATCTATTCCTGTGTTCTGGGAAAAGAAAAAGGTTTCTTTGCCCTAGAGAAAACAGTATAACTCATCCATGAATAAAAAGCAAAGAAAAAATTGGTTATTAGAATTAAGATTTCTTCATACTAAATCAGACATCAAGCACAAGGCAGGTCACAATGAGACAGCTGTACAGAAACTCTTGCATTGTTCAGACATCAGGCTGCTGCTTCATACATTGCAGAAACATGAAATTTTTGCAACATTTCTTGTCATGTGACTTAACTACATTGCAGTTTGCAGCTTAGAACAGCAACACCTACCATATTTCTAGTGTTATACAAAGATATTTGTTCAGTTACATCAGCAAATAATAATCCACAATGAAGACAAACATAAGAAAGTCCCTCATCATCTAAGAATTATGTGTCAATTCAGTTGTTACGACTAACCTTAAACACAAGACATAATTGGCCTATTGCCACATCAGTTTCCCTCTAGATTCCTGAGCTGTTTAAAAAAGCATATGATTTCCACTATGGAAAGCTGTTTCATTCAGAAAGTTAATGGTCCTGTTCTCTCTTTTCTCTTCTCTGACTCAGGTGTCTTATTCTACTCCACATCACTAATGGGAAAAAAAACTGTCACAATTGAAGAGGGATCTGCAGAACCTAAGCTGATCGTTAAGTAGCTTGGTAATGTTTCCCATTTCCCTTTCTTTCCTCCAAAGTCTTAATGTTTTTAAGGTACAACACAACAGAGTTAATCAGACAGTCAAAATTTTGCTAAAAATCTATTTAAAAGTCTCAGAATTTATTTTGTCTTTTGTCTCTCAGCTGCTTGAGAAGAGGCTGTCTGCTTGCAGTGGCAAGGAATGACCAAGAAATCACATCCTTAGGAGAGACACAGCAAATAACCATCAGGAGGAATTTTGTTTAGTTACACTCCCCCAGTGGACATCAAAAGTATGCTATTGAAGTGTAGTTGGTTGTCTGCATAATTTCAGGCTTTTCTTCACAAGAAAGAAACTGTAGAAGAGGAAATCCATATTTGAAAACTTCATGGATACTGTGCCTTTCCACAGTCATCATATTAGATCAATTATAGGAAACACATCAAAAAATTAATTGAGTTCAGGTGCAACAGAGACACTCACATGTGGCTTTGGCAGCATTTGATTTATAATAACTACTGATGGATTGCTACTTCTAAGCAGAAGTTGATGGCAGGGTCTAAAAGTTGAAGCCACCATTCTTGTTCAGCTGTGACACAGACAATAATCCTCATTGTTCCTCAGTGGGAGAAATTTTAATTGCAGTCTTCTTCAAATCAAGTTTCTTATATTTTTTAGATTATCCGTGACAGCAGTTCATGGCATGACTCATTTCTTGGTTGCTGAAGACAATCTCTAGTTCCTCAGACTGCATTGTTATGATTAATACACATGTGAAGCTCTTACATCAATAAATGTGGATATATATGTAGAGAACACAGAACCACAACCCTGTGATTACCTTTTGCACCATAGTAATTTAGTTTGAGGGGATTTTGCTTTTTTAAGGGAGAATTTAATTAAAACCCTCCTAGTCTTCAGAGAATAAGCATCCTTATTTCTTGAGTTTTAGTAATAAGAGTGAGCTTTCTCTGTTGGTATATACATTTCTAGCTCTGGAAAATTCTGATTATTCATGCCAGTGGGCTAAACAAATAATAAGAAAATCACAGAAAATTTTCTTCAAACCTAAAAAGACTCAACTTGGGTTCAGGTCTCAACCAACAATATTAGATAGCTAGGAAGAAGTATAGCCTAATGTTTTTGTGTCACTGCTATGAAAATATTTTTAAAACTGATAATGGTTTTACATACCCATAAAATTTTCACTGAAATGCAGCCTCAGATAAACCTGGGTGTAAAAGCTATAGCAAGAGATGTGTAATGCATAAATTGTGCATTTAACTTCAATTTAAAATACTGTTTAATTTGTTTTCCCTAATGATTTTAACCATGCAACTGATTAATGCCAGTGGCATTGTAGAAAATTGGAAGTAGAATAACTTCAAATGTAAGGTGTGGTTACTGCATTACCCTACTTAGCTAAGCAGTAAATTGGAAGCTTGGTTAGGTAGAAATCTTGATTTACCAAGTTTTTATTTCTACTTTCTTGTTATTTAAAATTTGGCTGCATTTGATAACATTGAACTATAATCAGCTTTCTAAGATTCAAAGAAAACTTCCTCTGTCACATATTGGGAACTTGCTCTTCAAACCTTTAATTTCCTTCCATTTTGGAACTGGATTTAACCTAGAAATTTTTTTTAACTTTTACTCTTAAGAACATTTAGCGATGATGTCCTTGATGTCTCATGCTGCTCGTGGGTCTGTTCAACATATCAAGGATCTCTTAGGATCTCAAAGTGACACCACAATGCTTCTAATTACAGAGCTACCAAAAGTCACCCGGTGAATTATTGAAGAGTCTTAAATTTATTTTCCCTTGAATAGCTGTACAAAGAAATGTTCAAACAATGTTCAAGACTCATCCTTTGCTTGTCGTGTTTTTTCCTTATTTTCAACCAAGATTCTAAAGCAACGGATGTTGAATAAAGGTACTTTATACAATGGGCCAGTCAATAAGGCAGCTATTTCAAGAATGGTAATCCATCTCCCTTTTCCATATGAACAAATTCAAATCCATATCTCTGTTCTTACCAGAAAGTGGCATAAGGGAAGTGGAATGGAAGCTAGTGCAGGACATGCAGATAGTTCTTATGCTTAAGTGCTGTATGAAAGAGAATTCAATATTATTTAAACCAAAAGCAGAGATTAGAAAAACCTACCAAAGTGGCAATCGGACAATAAAGAGAAATGTTCACAATCTGAAAAGATTAATTTTTCCTACCTCCATTCTCTCATCACAGAATTCACAGCTGTTCAGTGATAGTTTTAACCAGAAGTACAAAAACCCCTTTCTAAGTATCCCCTTTAACAGTGTTTAGAAAATTCCTTTTCCTCTTGATCTGAGGGAAGATTTTCTCTAGACTGGACATATTACTCGGTTTTTTGGGGTTTTTTTTGGGTTTTTTTGGGTTTTGTTTGTTTGCTTATTTGTTTTTTAGTTGATTTTTGGTTTAGTATGTTTAGTTTGCTGTTTGTTTGTTTGTTTTTTTAATTTTATAATAAAATCTTGTTTATCTCTATGTTCTGTTTTGAGGTTAATCACTTTCATGAATATGCAAAGCATCAAACCTCATGGATAACAAGGAGAGAAGATTATCTAGGAATCTGGATTCAGAGAGATGATTCACTGCTCAGATCTCTCATAACTGAGATCTACCAATGAGAAACTCTGTCACAAAGATTTACATTAGTAAAGACTACATGACTGCTCTTCTGGTGTGCTTAGGACTGTGACCTACAAATCAGGAATCTAAATTTTATTTATGTGCTATTTTAGAAATGGATGTTCCTTTTTCATTGTAAAAAGAGTTTTACTCATCATTTTAAGCACCCATCAGAGCCAATAGGAACTTGACATGAGTTTGCTCTGCTATTGCCAAGCACAAGTCATCAGCTATGTGTTCTTCAAATGCCCTCTAAACTCAGTTTTTATTTTTATTATACATTCCCCAATTATCATTATTACTCTGATTTGTCCGGTTCCCATGACAAAATTTTTGGCAGCTAAGATTAAATCTGTATGGCATTACAAACCCAAGTGTATATTGTGTCTGCCTTTTAATGTGTAACACATAACATGTCTAGGATAATACAAGCCTTAGTGACAGTTTCACCATTGACTACCTTCCAGGTGGAATATAAAACAACTTAACTAAACTAGGAAGCTTTTTTATTACTGAGGCTACTGCTTTATTCTCTGTATGGAGATTGTCATCTCAAGAACTCTAACACCCATTGGTATTTTCTGATTAATAGTTTTTAGGATGTTATCTTAGCGAGCTGATAAAGTCATAAAAAACCCCTGTCTTCCCTTAACAGCTCCAAACTCTAATACTTTAAACAATGTTTTTTTGTTTTGTTTGGTTTGGTTTTTTGTTTGCTTTTTTAATTAAAAGCTCATTAGGTTTACAAGCTTCATTTCAGATTTCTCATTAGCAGCCACAAAGGGGCACAGCAGCCTGTACACTTTACAACACTAGAAGAAATGTCTTTAGTGCTTTCAAAGGAAGCACCCTTTCAGAAGCTCTAACCTTGTACTTCTCCCCTACAAGATTCTGAAGTTGAAGAAGAGCAGTTACAATTCACAAGTTCTGGGTATCCTTAAGTATCATCTGGAAAGCACTCTCATTCAACCCTTTACCTTAATGCTAGAGTACTTCTGCAAAAATATTTGTCATGCTTACACCCAGACCCGGCCAGCACTAGCTCTGAGGCTGGTCAGAGGAGCATTGATCTGAAGTCCTGGTCATTCCTTGACCTCGTGTGAATTTGCTTCATATTCTATCAATTTGACCATGCAGGGACTGAAAAGTGTAAATCTTCAAAAGGCATTATTATTCAGTTAAGGTTGCTCAGGCAACCCATCATCTTTAGTACTACATATTTTCTGTAGATACTCAGCTTTTTTAATTTATTTATTTTCTTGGTTTCTCTCAGCAAAAATTCTCTAAACCAAGAAATATTTGCTTCAGGGAATGCCTCTTTATAGGTATAAGCAGCTAAATATTCTCACTCATATTCCATGCTAGGCATTCCTGTTCATCTTTTCTAACTAAAAGATATCATATATATATATATATATATATAATGAAAAGTTCAGTGATTAGAATATTTCCTAGAGAGGCACAGGAGATGGGTTGAGATCAAGTCTTTTCTCTCCCTAATGAATATAAAAAGTCACATTTCCTTTTTCTTTTTTTTTTTTTCCCTTTCCCCAGAAGAATATTCTAAATAAAGTATATCTGCAATGTGGTAGTACATTTATTATATCTGTCTACACTGTCTCACTTTTCTGAATACGCATTAGGCAAAAAAGCAACATATGGCAAGTTGGCAGAACATGCATATAGAATGGGTGAAACCTGACTTTCTATTATGGTTTCTTCCCCATATTCTGTTTTTATGGTACACCTATTTAAACAACAGTTTAGCCATTTTCTTTTCATTTAAGAATTGAAATATTCATATTAACAAATTAAGAAAATAAGCTTTCTATTAATTCATAAACCAGTGTGCAACCACAACTGAATTTCTTAGACAACCTAAAGTATTTTCCACATTTTATTTTTCTGCTTTCTTTGCTGGTTATAACCAGCTCCTTATACATATACATATATATATATATACATATACATATATATATATGTGTGTATGTGTGTGTGTGTGTGTGTTTGTATTTATATATATATATTACAAGTAATATAGGAAAATGTTATGAATAATTATGCTTAATTGCTCTTGTAAAATATGAAGTATACTACCAGATTGATAAGGGCATTAACTGTTTAATTAAATGGAATAATGTGGGTCGGTATGTAAGGCCTTAATTATGTGATTACTTGTGTATGTGGTACATAAATACAAATAATAAAAAGAAATTGAAACTAAATTGCTGTCAATAAATGTCATCTGTTTAAGGGAATTTCTGTAAAGTATGACTCTCACACTAATTTTACAATGACTCAAATTATGTGATAAGGAAAATAGTTTTCATTGAATTCCCTCTGCTGACCTGCAGATCTTCCAATACACTGGCCTAAGTTTGAATAAAAGAATAGAACAAATAACAGTTGATATGCACAGTGCTGTACTATAATAATCCAATTACTTCCCATAGTGCAGAAATGTCATACAATTTCCACACCTGTGCCTCCCAAGAGATGTTATTTGCACAGTTTGGATCCGAATGCCTAGTCAAATTTTGCTACGGTGCCTTGGGTCAGATTTATGTTAAATTTCTCTCCTTATAAACTCCACAGCCACATATTATTTTCTGGTGTGGTGGTTTCATACACTGCTCTCTTGCTTGGTAGGAAATCCATCTTGATGATCAACTTCTTCATCCTTGTGGTTAGTAGCTGTGCCATAAAGATAATTCCTGTAGTGAGAAGTGCCAGCTCCACAGTGGGGAGAATGAGAAAGGTGGAGACTGTGTTTTCCCCATGGCATTTCATCTGTCTTTCATAATCTAGCTGTGGTAGTGGTCTTAGGCAGGAGACCCATCAGTTCCACAGCAATAAAACTGATGGCCATTGCCTGGGAAGTTGGATTTTATATCTTTGTGATCAATGTTATAATAACTTGCAATACATAAGAAATAAATTTGATACATATCAGGAATATTGGTCCTAATAATCAGTTATTTTTTTAAGTGAAAAAACAGCAATTTGTCTGATGTTTAAGGTCATACACGCACTGACAAATTGATTACAGTATAAAGGATTTCTAAGTCCTATCAGAAGTCTGACTGATATTTTGTTGTTTTTATTGGATTTTGCATCAGTTGATTAAATTTTACATGTTTTACATTTGCATCTACAACTATGTCAAACTTCCTGTCTAAACACAGTCACATTGACTTCAGCTGAGCAAAGCACAGCCAGAATCATCCATCCAATTTGTGTATTTCCCTACACAATGTTGCCCCAAATCTGTGCACAAATATGTAGACTATATGCAGAGCCATCTCCAGATACTCATAATCTATTTAACACTTCTAATACTCGCTCTACTCCACTGACTCATTTATGGAGTATACTCTGCCAAACGTATTCTGCCAAGAACCAAAAGTGACAAGGCATAACATTTGAAATCAACCACCAACCAGTCTTTTAGGTGCATGAAACACATTTCTGCTGCAAAAACAGAGGCTCTATTTCATCAAAAAGACAACAGGGGGAATTAATTGTCAATTACTTGGGAAACAATAAAACTCTTCCTGTCTATGACATCTATGGAGATAAAAGTGTCATGTAAAGGTTTTTTTGTTTTCAGTTTTGGTGTTCTTTCCTCTCACCACTATTCCTAAAAGTCTCCATTTGCTTCCTGGTAGTATGCTCCTATATCAAGTCACTGGAAGTTTGAAGACATACCTTGAGGTATTCAATTTATTCATTCTATTTATCTAAATACTTTAAAGTGTTGTCCAGGTCTTCTTAGTATTCTTATCTATTAAAAAATAAAATCTTAATATGACAAGTGAAGCAGTAGGATTTAATACAATCCATCAAGATTGAGTCTCACGATTTGAAAATTCAAGTCTCCCTTCCCCCTTGTTAACCTAATTTTAAATGCATTTGGGAAAATGACATGTGCAATATGTCCTCAATGTCTATAGATTTGGCCTAGTTCAGTACAGATGGGGATTGATTCTAAAAGCCCCTACAGAAAAAAAATAGTGCCTTCAGCTTACTCTCACTTTTACTAAAGCTCGTTTCAACTGTGTCAGTACTGCAAAGAATGAGGGTTTTTTACGAGGTGGGGCTGAACCTTTTGGATATTTTCATCTTAATCATCAGACTATACTGCTTTCTGTGATTTCCCACCTAGTAATGTAAAGCAAACATCTAGCAAATAATAAAATATTATTTACCTATGTGCCTTATTTGGACACATTATCAGCAATGTAGGCTCTATCATAATAAGCACAACTGCACCAGACTCTGCTATATTTAATGCTGACTGAAATGCTTCTTATTGTAAAGGCAAGAGCTGAAGATGCTTGAACAACCAGGCAGTGTAAGCAAGAAGTCTACACAGGTTCCTACAGAAACTCAGGACTGATTTAGAAAAAATATAGAATCATAGAATAATTTGGTTAGGAAGGGAACTTTAAAAGACCATCTAGTCCCAACCACCCTGCCATGGGCAGGGATATCTTTCACTAGACTGGGTGCATCACTAAGTAAGGTTCAAGGTTACACACAAGAAAAGAAAACATTATATTGTACTGGCACATCATTACTACCAAGAGAGCAAAATAGAAAAAAACATATTTTAAATATTTTATAATTTTATCACTATGCATGGTGATTAGGTTAATATGGTTAAGTGGTAAGATTAAGGTGAGTAAATCAATTACATTTTCAACCATTGCAGCACTGATCTATGTGGATGTATCATCTTGGGTTGATATGGTTTAGAACTCTTCACTTTGAGTCGATGTTACCTGAAGGTGAATCAGAAGCCTCTACACCACACATCCTTGGGCTTGACCAGTGCAAATATGTGTTCATACAATTTATTAAACTAAAATAATAATTTCCTAAAGTAGGTGAAAAGGAAGAATGCAATTATGTGAGTGGTTTTTTGTCGCCCTGATTCTTAAGATTTTCTAAAGCCTTCTGAGTTTACATTCTGTTAGAAAACTTTCCCACACATTTTCTATAAACAGATTGTTTTGCATTCCTTCGTGGGGGTGGAGGAAGTTGATGTACTGGTGGTTTGTCCAATGTCTTTGGAGAGGTGGCCCATTCACTCTCCAATCCACTGTCACCTTTGGAAAAGTATAAAAGTTTGAGTCAGAAAATAAACCTTCTTCTTTTTTACCTTGCCATCGCAGTGGCTCGTGTTGTGCTTTCTCGTGTCCTATAGCGACAGTTTTTTGTCTGCAGAGAAAAGACCCTTAATGATCAATGAACAACTTTTAAAGAATCTGTTAAAGGTGGTGATAAAAAGCAAGTTCATATGGATTGCATGTATTTTGCCAAAGGGGCAAGTTTTGGTGGCAGTGGTGGTCTGTCTGAATGACTTCTGCAAGAAGGTTGGGCTACCCTGTCCTGCACAGAGATGGTTCTGCAAGTCAGTCTCACTGCTGACCACAGCTGAGCCAATCACCAAAATGTGCAACAGCCCTGGAAAAACATTTTTAACAAAGGGAGAAAATGCCAGAAAAGCAGAGACAGATGGGGAAAAGTCTCAACAGCAACAAAACAGCAAAAACCCCAAACCTATACCCCCAGTATCAAAATAAGCAAAAAACAACCAACAAAAAAAAACAGAGTGGCAAACATCTGGGAACATCTAAGTCACAGATAAAGCAGAAAGAGGAGATGTTCCATGGTGGAAAAAATATTTCCTGCAGAATGTGAAGGACCCATGCTGGAGCAAGGCAAAAGAGTAAGAAGGAAGAAACAGCAAAGAGGAGATGCTGTGTGCTGGCCATACAGCACTTCCTTGCCTTACTTAGAGGAGCAGATACAGGCGTCTGCAGCAAAGGAGAGAAAGTAAGCATGGAGAAGGGAGATGACTGGTGTTTTGATGTTTGTCTTTCTGTTCAAAATAATAGAGATCTCTTTTAATTTGCAACAAATTATTTTCCTCACATCAAGTCTATTACATCTAAAACAGTAGTTGATAAGAAATGTCCCTGACTCTGAGCACACCAGTTTTTTCATCTTCTTATATCCTCCTGTTCTGCTGCAGAGGAGGAATCAGTGAGTGGCTGTGTAGGCATTTAACTGTTAACAGATACTTATGTACCATGAACATCTATCTGCACACTCATATATCTAACTCTCAACTGTAAAAGTTCCAGAAAGGTAAAAGTTCCAAAGTTCTTTGGAAGCATTTTAGGTATCTTCAAGCTGAAAAAGGCCCTTCTATATAATTTAAATAGTATTGAGAAATAGTTCAAGCCTGTTTCTTTTCAAAACTTAGCCATCTTTTGTCTTTAGAAAGTGTTAGAAGTCCACAAACCTTGTATTTTGTGTCTATCATAGTGAATTTTCTGTCAGATGCAATTAATTAGTATCCTGCTGGAAAGATAGTCTGCTCTGGAAATAGTATTCCTGTATTCTGGCTGCAGAGATTTAATTCCTCTTACACTGCATGAAGTTCCTTAACTTCTGCTGTGGCGCTTCTCTTTAGCTTTTGGCATGGGTAGTAGTATTTTCCAGGTGTTCCTCTCCTGTTTAGTTCCTTGCCTGACATGCAAGGCATCCCCTTCACAGAAAAACAACATTAAAAACCTCCTAATTTGTATTTAACACTTATTTTTAGTTCAGCCAAGATAATACACAAAAATTCTATTTTTATCATTATTGAATGATCTCTTTGTTTCTTATGCTTTTATTCTGAACTCTGGATTACACTTAATTTATAGATGCTTCCTTCTTCTTAACCAATATATTTTGATAATTATACTCTGTTATGCACAGACATACATAATATTGTATACATTTTCATTTTAAAAGGTCTTATTATCTATCAAATGGAAGAATCCCAAAACACATCATGTGTCAAAAAAAATCCTCACGTCTAGCTTTAAGTCTATCACAGGTAAATCTCATCATCCCTTTAACTGGTAACTTATTTTGGATTATTGGTTAGCATTTGACAAATTTATGACACAGACACACACTCACACACACATATATGTACATGTATATTTGTACATGTGTATACATATATATATATATAAATATACACTTCAGACAGTTATCATAAATCATCCACAATATGTTCACAGCTTTAATTCTGCAAAGTTAAAATAAACTGGGATAGTAAGATAGTAGGAAATCCAAAGACCCTCCAGCAAGTTACTGTTGAGAACATAACTCATTGTTTTATCAGGGGTATTTTTCTCTTATGTCTCTTTCTGAGGCACATGCCTCAGGCTTATACCTGAGACCACTACTGCTGAAACCATAGCTTCTTTTAGCTGATGATGACACACTAAAACATATTTACATGACCTAGAACACAACCATCCTTGAAAATAATTAGGTTATATATTTTTAAAATGTTTAAAGCATACTGCTATATCTCAATCCAGTTCTTTTCAGATAAGTAAGAGTTGGACCTCCAGAAACAGTAACGCAGTTTAGATGTTTCTAAAAATATCACAAGACGTGGAAATGCCTTCTTGTGTGCATGTTGTCACTGTCTGTATACTCTGTTCATTTCCATTAAACTAACAAAGTTGATACTTATATGGTAATCAAAAATGATCTTGGGAATATATTCTTTATAATTCATTTAAACTTGATTTTCATTAAAAAATTACATTCTCATATGTTTTCTAACCTAAACAATTTCTGCTATATGACAAGTTATACACTAGGAGTGTCTGTGTATTATGGAGTTTATTTTCCCAGGTCATGATTACTTGTGATGGAACCTAGCTTTCCTGGAGATGGCTGAAAACTGCACATCCATAGGGAGCAGTGAATTAATTCCTTGTTTTGCTTTTCTTGAGCATGTTGCTTTTCCTTTCCCTGTTAACCTGTCTTTATCTCAGCCCATGGGTATGCGAGATTACATTCTCCTGACTCTTCCCCATTCTGGTGGTGGAGGAGTCAGTGAGCAGCTGTGCAGTAATTGGCTGCTGGTCAGTATTCAACTGTAGTAGTTACAAAGGTATTTAGTCTCTAAATTAGATTCACCAGAGAGATTATGGAATTTCTATCCTTAGACATTTTCCAAGGATGTGGTCATAAGCAACTTGTTCACTGCTTTGGGTTGAGGACTGAACTAGATGACCATAAAATGTGCTTTTCAAATCAAGCCTATGTTAGCCTATGAGCATTTCAGTGTCCATCTATCTACCTACATTATTAAAAAACATCCATAAACTGTTGGAAAAAAATTGCAAAAACTAGGCAAATATCTGCTGAAATAGGATGTTGCACTTATGCTATAATCAGAAATACTCATAGTCTTTGTATTCTAGGGCCTAAGCTTTGTAGACAGTAGCTGTGCTATAGAGACTTATATACAGTTTATAGTGGCAAGCAGTGAACTCTTTAGAAATTAACACAGACCCAGCAACATATGCAAAGAAACTTGAGTTGGTTGTTGTGTTTTGTAGGTTTCTTAGCAACATTTTGCAAAGGATATCTATATCCTCTGAGAGTGCTAGAAATAAGGGTGGTTACTTATTGGTTTTGAAAATGTTAATTTTAGTTTCAACATGAATTCAGTTTTCCAGTTATATCTTGTTGATATGAATAGCATCCAGTGTCCAAGCTGGTAAGTAATTGAAGCTTTGGGAGTTGGACTGTTCTTGTGCTAATTAAAATCTAATCACCATTATGAGAACAAACACCTACTGAGACTTTTAAACTGTAACTCCTAAAGAATTCCTCTCAAACTTTGCACGCACACCCATTCTGTGTCAAGTGTGAAAGCTGCTTAATATGCTGAATATATTATACCTGTAATACCACAGTTCCCTACAGGTTTATGAACAGCAATGATCTCACTCTCGGGTCTATGCATAAAGTTGTGTAAACTTTACTTTTTGCACGGACTGAGGATACTTTTCCCCCTTCCATCTCCTCAGCCAACATGATATGGGCATGATTCAGGCAGTGTTAAAAATGTTTTAATTATCAGCCCTATCTTCAATAAAAGCTTTTTATACACCTGAATATAATATCAACCCTACCAACATGAAGTGCTCTTGTCTTTGGCAAGAACATCATCCAGGAACTGAGTATAGATGTATTCATATATACATGGAATTGTAGTACAAGCCTGATTTATGTATCCAAGTAAAGATATGACTTCTTGTTTAGGAATCGAAAATATGCTTTAAGAAAAATGCTTTTAGATACCTTGAGACTGTAAACACTCTTTGACAGGCCAAATTCAGTCCAGGTAGTCATTTCCCTTGGTGAGGTTCATCAACATGGAAGATTTTTTTTCTCTCTTCTGTATAAGAACTTACACTTAGCTCATGAAAAGCAGAATAGGAAGGAGACAATATGAAAGGGGAGAAATTCTGAGTCACTTGAGCCAGTGAAATTTTTGGGCTATGGAGGGAACCATTCAAGAACAAACTCAGAGAGGTTCAGTCAAAATAGCATGGTTACAATAACTAAAAGCAAAATTATCATAGATCTCATGAGAATATTAACTGTTAAAAGGGTGTTTTAAGGGGATTTTGGAGATATGCAAAACTTCTTAAATGTATTAGTAAACTTTTTTCATATGTGCAATAAAAAAGAGCAAAAGCCTGACTTTGAAAAAGCCGGTGTGAGAAAATGAGGAGGAGGGAGGACAAATGAAAAAGCAGGTGTGAGAAAATGGGGAGGAGGGAGGACAAAATGCTCCAGTCATGTGTAAGTTGTGTTTCAGTGTAATACCCTGGTAAATACCTACGTCAAATTGTTGCACTCTTGCTAAACTCTATGTCGTGTATGATGCAGTCTGTGTTGTTTGGTGATCTGGTAATGCAGTTTACACTGGACTAGCTGCTGAGCTGGAAAAGAAGGAAATCAGAACTACAAAATGTTCAGGATCAGAGCGGGACACTGGATAACAAAAGGTTGAGGGTCTGGACATGAATGTTGTCTTAAGGCCTGGTCTGGGGTCAGAGGGACTCATGCCTGTAAATCATTAGAGTGAGTGTGTATAAATGTACCAACCTGCAAACTTCAAGCCTGATCGATCAGACCCAAGGCAGAGCATAGGCCCATTCATGTTCTTCACATTCACATGAGTGGTGTTAGTCCAGTGTGGCTCTCAGTAAAGGCCTCATTCTCCTACTTGTGATGGGCTGTGTGTTGGCCTGACATGTTTCTCGTGTGCATGTGTGTTCACATCTTTTGAATACGCGCTCAGCCTCACAACTGAGCTGGAAATGGGGAATACAGCAGCAACATCCAGCAAAACTGTGAAGAAAAGTCCCCTGGGTTCATCTTCGTTTCACAGCTGAGATTTTTGTTGTTACAGCTGTTCAGCAGTACTCAGAATTGACAGGATCTTTTTTCCTTGCCACCTGCACCTCTGTACCTGACATCACTCATACTGAAGCAGATCTGCGAGCATTTCTGCTGGATTTTGCAGCAATGCCTTTCAAATTTCCTGGTGCTTTAAGCATTTCTTTTTTAATCTTGCTTCAAAGCACATGGCATATCTCTGAAGCCCTGGAATCATTCAAATCTGAAACACTCTGGGGTTTCTGAGTCACACTCTGTAATTTGAAGCATTTGAATCACCTGGGAAGATCTGGGATGTATTTATTAATTATCTACTTATAGTGCCAAAAATATACATAGCGATGTACAGCCAAAATTAAAGGCATAATCCTTTTCCCCCACACTCCCCAGAAACTAGGTGACTGATCATATTTAGTGGCAATAAGTGTCAGTATATATCCAAGGAAAACTGTGCTCTCAAACTCTCTGGACCAGGTTTTAACAACAGATAGAACATTTTCCTGCAAGGGAATTTTGAACTCTCAAATTAAATTCATGCCTGAATTTTGAATGCTTAGTTGAATCAGACTTTTGAATCTTTTAGATTCAGGCACTCTCGTTGCTTAAGGGATATGAAGTCTTCAATCAGCTTTTAGAGGAAAAAGAATTCTCTATCACTCTCTACCAGCATCACGTGTCTGATAAATACCCTTCCTCTTCCTCATTACTATTAGAACTTAATATTGGAAAATAATTTACTAAAGGGTCCACAGAAAAGCTTGTCTATGTTTGTGGGAGGTAGAGTCTAGTTCTACAATCTCAGGTCTTTCATACTGTTTTCTTCCACATGAAATGGACTTCCCACTCCAACTCCTTTCTCTTCCATTTGATTTCCTGTTTCTAACTCTTGCTTAGATATTGTCTATTGTCATTGCTGGAAGTGAAGGAGCAAGCTCTCCCTACCAGCATGTTTATGTAGAAAAAATAATTTATGAAATTGCAGCTTGTCTCCAGACTTCCCTCAATTTTCTCATTCATGGTTCAGTTTGTCATCCACCTGGCTAGATATGAACTGATGTCCCATTTTTATATAATTTCTCTCATTTCAGGGTCTGCCTTCAAATCTTCTGTCTAATAGAAAATGGATAGAAATTCCAAACTTAATAGGTGATTTGCAGTTTTTTCTGTCTTCCTTACTTCTATCAGCTACTTCAAGGTAGTTAAATGTATATAGTAGTAAACCTGAATGGAACTAAAATATATTCCCTACTTTTCATAAAAACTACTTCTTGCAGTCAAGTCCCTTTGACAGTAGGACACTATCTAAGATTAGGCAGACAAAAGAAATGGGTGTATTGAATTTGTAACAAAAATACAACTACAGAAAAGATTTTACCATATTTTCCTCCACTGTAACATTCTCAGTTTATGTTATTATATTAGATACCAAAGAGTGTAAGGATAGATAGGATATCCTGATATAAGCTTGTACTAAAAAAAAAGGTAAATAGTTTGATTAATGCTCTGTACTCTATGATAATATCTATGCATTGCTTAACAGAAAGCTTAACACTGTTAAAATTGTTTTGACTCTTTTGTAACTCCAAAATCTTACAAGCTAAAAACTACCAGAATAATATGTGTTGTTTTAAGCATCAGTGGGATTTTTTTAAGTGTTGGTTTTGGTTTTGTTTTTGGTTTTTTTTTTTTTTTGTTTTGTTTTGTTTTGTTTTTTTTTTTTTCAGTTGGCAAAGCAGCATTTCCAGGATTATTCCCCTGGAAATTAAAACATAGTGCCACGTACAAGATGTCATTTAGATTCTTTTGACTTACGTGATAAGAAGTGCCTCTTGTCATATTTTACTGGTTATATTTTAGAGTACACTAAAGCCTGACTTTGAATCAGGGCTTTAGTAATCAGGCTTATTTTATTATTCTGATAATTAATTGCAGGGCCACGTAACCGATGCACAATTCATTGCCAGTGCCAAACTGTACCATAAAGCTCAGGAAACTGGCACTGAAAATACTGCTTGAAGCATTCGGTTCCTTCTGCAGTTCAAACTGGTGACAAAATCCTATTGATCTGAACAAGAACAAAATTTGGTCCTAACTGTTGGATGTTGTGCCTGTGATTGAGTCTCCTTTAATGTAAATTGACATGTCTTAGTCTGACAAATTCTTTTCATTATGGGCACTAGGATTGCTTCATGGCCTAAGGCACTCGTGATTCTAAACTGTTCTTGGCATTTAAAAAAATAATTATTTTAAGCCTATCCTGTCTCTTATTACATTTTTGGTACTTAACTTCTCATGCTTCAGTATTAAGCCTGAAAACATGAACTAGTATAGCATAGGGCATGGGAGGTGCACAGAAATTGAGTAATAGATTGCAGCAATTTTTTTGCTGGCTCCTAAATGCAGTGTCTGCAGTTGAAATATCAAAGGATAAATTCAGGACTCTGTTTAAGTTGGAGTACTCCCACCAGTTTTGGTGTAAGGATGCTACATAAAGCATTTCAAAATTATGAAAAAAAATAAATACTAGGCACAGGTGCTTTTCTCTCTCTAGATCATAATTAAAATTGCTTTGCTTTTTTTTTTTTTTAACCATGAGCTGCTTTTACTTTTCTAAAAAAGCTAGGATGCTGCCAGTCAGAGCATCCTTCACAACTTTGCTGTTCTTTACCAGTTTAGTGTAGAGCTTACGATTATAGTCTGTTTTTTACAAGATATGACCTTCTAGAGTGTTCATGATATTCAGAAACTCACTCATGCCATGGCATAGATAGTATTTGTGCAATCAATCCTCTCAGCTGCACTGTATAAAGCTGCCAATGCAGAAAATATGGCATCTCAGACTAAAGGAATGTACAAAAATTCCTTGACCTCCACTCCAGTTGGCAAATATAATAACATTTAAGGGTAGAGAAAATGGTAAAAGAAGAAGTATAATAGCAGGATTTTCCTGTTAAAAACTTTTTAAAAGGGGAAAAAATAGAGGGAAAAAGGGCCAGATTACGTGCATTAGCATGCATTAACAAGAAAGAATCATGTAGTCAATTCAAAAAATAAATTCTGGGTCTTCTAATGAACATGTAAAATATCTTAAAGGAATAGTGAAGAGAATATAAGGCCAGTATTTTCCCCTATATTGAATACATTTTATTTCTAATGTATATAAATATATTTTCATATTATACAGATGGACTGTCTGAGGGAGAAGTTAATTATCAATTTCTGTGATAATTGTATTAGTGGCAACTATGTAATTTTTCACCAAAATTAGATTCTACTCTAACAGTGAAGCTAGCTAGGTGGTAACACCTGAATAATCGTATTTTTCATACTGTAGCAGCAGACAAATCAATTATGGATTCTCCCTCTCTCCTGTCTCTGATAGTCATATTTGAAGTTTTGACACTGTGCATTCCGTTTATTTGCTGCTGGCCTAATAATCCCCTGCATGCTGGGAAAACCTTTGTTCCCTGACAGAAGTAATAAAGCCGTCTGCACGATTCCCTCTTGTGAGACATGGAGTGCTCCTATTTTATTTAATCTGGTGGTGTGTAGCCTTTTCAAAGTAAGCACTTCACAGGGTCTGAATGGGAAATGACATCCCAGTGACTGGCCTGTGTGACCATCAAAAAAAAAAAAAAAAACAAGCCAAAAAAAAACCCAAACCAAAACCCAAAAAACCAAAAACCAAACAAAAAAAAATTTAAAAAATTAATTAAATTCACCTGTCAAGGTAAAAATCCAATGACTCTTGAATTTCAGATTTCTCTTCTCAAGAAATCTGCATGAGAAACTTGGGTCAAACGGGTTTTAGCTCTCATTTCTGCTGAAGCATATGTCTTCCTGTGGAAGTGCTTCAGCTTTTCTAACTCTTCATTCACTCATTCTCACTGAATGGCAGCATACAGAAAATGAAGAGATCTAAATGCCAGCAGGAGGCTGGCTGCTTTCTTCTAGGCATGTCCTGAGCCCAGTCACCCAGAACAACTTGTGATCCCCGGACAAAGACACTCACAGCTGGTGGCCATATCAAGAAATTTTCCTCCTGGAATTAGATATTATTCCAGGAATCACTACTGAGTCAAACATAATGCCCCATCCTGCTGGGTCAAGTAGGATTTCATTTCAATTTCTTTACACAACGATGCGTTTCATCTTGTCTGCATACAATGACAGTGCTCAGGCATGAAATAAATTGAAGTGCTTGAAAGGCAGAATTATCCCTTGAACCTGCAGCATTCCCGACCCCCAAAACATACATTGTCAAGTGAGTTCCAGATAAGCAGGATCTTCACCAAGTGTTTGTGCTGCTTGGCTTCCTTTAATCATACTCCCTTTTGTAAAAGGGATTTTCGAGGGGAAAGATAAATCATTGCTGAGGAAAAAGGTCATTTTCAAAAGGCTTTAAGAGCTTCATTTCATGTGGCTTTTCAAGGTGAAACAGGTAATTCAGTGCAGTGAAAACCTTTTGTATTCAACTTAATTCACAGTTCACACTACCAAGAAAACAGTAACGAAATAAGCTTGAATAAAATTCTTCATTAAAACTGTTCTTATACGTGTGTGAGCCACATTTTGTTGTTTGCTAATACATTGGCCTGAATATTGAAAAATAAATTTATGACTAATACTGAGCTGTCTATTCTGGCTTTAAATCATCTGTGCCTCCAATATTAGATCATTTTCTTCCTGTAGCACAAAAGGCATCAATCATTTCTTCTGGGAATCACTTTTGTAACACATCTACTGAATATACTGATACTGAGACATCCAGGCACATTGGCATCCTGCTCAAAACCAGAGGGAGACTCATATTTTTAGGATAGGGTAGCAAATATTTTGCAATGTTTCGTAGATAATGAGCCTGCCCTATGATATAAGGACTTTTTCTTTGCTTCTTTCAGAGTACCAGTGTAGGCCTTACAGATCCCTGGCCACAGGTCAGATATTTATCTTTCTTTAAGATATCTGTGCTTTCCGTTTAAACCTCAAGATATGAGTTCAGTGTAAGAATGACCAGATTAGTATACATAATTTGGGTCAGTAGACTAAGTCATGATCCTTTCAACTATGATGAATGCACTTACCTTTTTTTTCTAATTTTCTTACTGAGCTGAATATCCTCTAAAGCGTGGCTACACACATTTCACTGGGAACAACTGTGCAAAATGTTCATTAATGTTAATTGAATTATTTATAACCATAAATAATGACCCTGAGAAAGTTTTCTTTCATAATGAGGACAAAATATTTTTAAAACTTGCATATGTATCAAGAATAAGATACACAGAAATGGATCCCATTTTACGTTGTTCTTTTTCCCACACATAAAAATGTGCATTAAAATATCTTCAGCTCTCAAATAAAGCATGTACCTGCCCCAAACTATGCTAGAGATTGAAGCTAGTCATATTTTAGTAGAAATAGGTAGAAATGTTGGTAAAAATTAAATTTCTTTTGTGATATTACTTCATTTCTTTGTTATTTATTCTCTCAGTGAAATACCAACCTTAAGGAGATGCAACCAATATCACAGATACAATATACCTGATGAGGGATCCCATGAAGATATCATGTTCCCAAACTTATTTTCTTGTCCTTATCAAATATATTTGTTAAACAAAAGATAATATTCCTGCCTACAAATCCTTCTTCTTTGTGAAATACAGTTGTTTAAGAAGTATCTCAAAGAGATTGTGGATAGCACATGGGATGAGTCGTGCTCATGAACTGTGGCAAAGTACATAGGTATTTGTGAATTTAGTTCAAATATTTAATATATTGCATCTCTCCAAACCACAAGACAGTGCCCAATCAGTGCTCTTTAGCAACTGGAGAGGAAAAAAATATGTACTATTTATACAATAATAATTGAAATGATGACTTAATTTAGAAGAGAGAATGTCTGCCTTTAAAGAATAATTAGTATATTCATGTTGTGAAGCAATTTAATAATGATAATAATAAGAACAACAACAAAGCATTTCTATTATGCACATTTTTTTAATGTTATCTTGATGGCTGCAAGAAGCCATATCAACCATGGAAACAATTCTTCTTCAGTAGTGTCCTTTAATGTGGATAAACCTGGCCTGGAATATGAGAGGTAATCAGGGCAGAAAATAATAAATATGGAAGAGGGAAGATGTGGGTTCAAAAAATTATTATTAATAGCAAAGCAACTTATGAAGTAATTGATGTCCTCCTGGCTACTCTAATTTAAGACTATTCAAAAATTTTCTCCATTGTTTCCATTCCTCCAGAAAAAAAACTAGACATGGTTCTCAAGGAAATTTAATCACAAGGGCAATATCAGTTTTCATATAAAACCTTTCTCTTCAAGGCCATTGGTAGAACTTTTACTTAGAAAGAAACATATATATTCTATGCCAATGAAAATTTTGATCCCAATTTTAGTTATTCTAAAGTAAATCAGGGCCTCTCAGTGTTTTCCAGCATCTTCAGAAAAAAAAATGTTACAGGGGAAATCGCAATTAATTTTCTTGAGTAGACAGCCTATTAATGTGATCTGAATCAGAAATATTGTGTATTGATTTTTTACAAATGTGATAGATCAGGTAAAACCTTTATATTAAATTTAAGGTTGTGACAAAATAAATATATCAGTCTTATAAGGAAAAGCGTATATTTCTCACTGTTATTTGTTCAGGATCAGAATTTGCATTCCCTTGTGCTATGCACTTATTTTTTGGTTTAAATCTTAAATTTCTGATTTTTTTTTTTAATCACATGGATATTAGGTAATTTTGTTGGGTTTTTTTTCTAGTTTTTCAGCTGCTTTTGTGTAATTTTTTCTCAAAACTTCGTAATACTGAAAGTTACACTAAAAGCAGAAAGCAGTTTTCCACCTTTCAGAAAGACTATTTTTGTTTAGTAGGAAAGGGAAGGTTATATTTATAAAGAAACAAATAAAAACCAACACCAAGAAGATAATTCTAAAATGAGACAAGATAATTTATGACTATCAAAAAATATCAGTGTATCTAAAGTGATTTTTTTCATTGACAAATGAAATGGCTTCATGTAAGGAAAGATACAGGATACTTTTTCAGTAATCTTGTCCATTGGCTATGGAAAGGAGAAAAAAGAAGTTCAGTGAGGAGATAAAATGTTGTGGTGATGTTGTCTTAGATATAAGTCTTGCCAACACAAACATTTCTCTGTAATCAGAGCCCCAAAGAGCTAATGATCCTATTCTTTCAGAAGACAGGAAAAATATTTGAGAGCACAGTTTGTTTTTTAATTCTTAATTAATTGCAAACAATCATGAAAATGATGACAGAATTAATTTTGCTGCTTATAAAAACATATGCACTGTTTTTGTCTAATTTTCTTAAGATTTCAAACAATTTCACTGGAAAAAAAAATCAAAACAAAAGACCTTCTATGGTGATGAAGTTAGTTCCCATAAATGTTTAGTCAAAAAAATAGTATTCCTTCTTCTTCTTTTCTTCTGATTGTTAATTCAATGCTTATTCTGAATTGCAGCCAGAATACACAAAACACCTCATTCTTTCACGATTGTGATCTGCCTTATAATTTTTATGCTTCACGAAAGAATGCTGCCAGTCAGTGTTGTTTGTTAACATATATTTCATTTTTTTATATTGACAAGAAAATGCTATTTCCTTATATGCATATTTATAATGAGTCCTGAGGAGAAATACAGGGAAAATCACTTAAATCCCAATCAATCCACACACATCATGTTATGAAAAAGGTATTCTTATTATGACTAAATTGATTTTATTTTCCAGGATTAGTTAATTGAGAGAAATAAAGATACCTATCAGTTATTTTATAAATCAATTTTCTTGATGCATTTACATCGATAACTATGTATTTCAAGGCAGGACTTTACAAGACCATTTATCATGTTTATATTAGTGATAAGCACAAACATACACACACATCATAGTCATTTCCTTTAGATGTGTTTTTATGTGAAGACTAATTGGTAATTTTCTTGCTGACTCTGGTGTTGAAGTGGTTCTAGGATTCATAAGCTTAGTCTTTCTTTAAATAAAAAAAAGTCTGTAAAAATAGTATCATACTTAACAATACTGAGTCCGGTATATGAAGTATTTTGTGTGAACACATAGAATGCATAAACATGTCTTTGTATTGCATAGTCCTTATTTTCACACTCGCTTTGATCTTCCCTAAGTGAACTGGCAAGTTGCACAAATGTGCACTTTCTTGAATGCATATGTGGGAGGGCTCCCCCTCACCTATTCTTCATAGACACTTAAGCTTTTCCTGTTGGGAAGTCTATTAATCTCCCAGGAGAAACTCTTCCATGGGGAATGAAGCATCCATCCTCATCAGAAATTTATAAATCTGAATCTTTGGGTGCTTTGTTTCCCACTTGTGCAGGCACTAAGCCTGACATCATAGCATATCAGAACAGGGAGCACAAATTGGAGTTATACTGCTCCAGCCCTTGGTGGAGGGATGTCAACCAACTAAAAAGAGCAAGGGCAACCACTGCATCTACCTGGAATTCCCTAATTAACACTTTACATAACTTACACTTTTCTCAGTGCCAACCCAGCATTAACAGCATGAACTCTCTCAACTGAAGCTGATAAACAAGACGAATCTTTTCTGCAATACAGAGCTAATAGACAAATTTTTATATTATTTTTTTTCAGTGTTATTGGCTTATTAAAAAAAAATCAGGTCCCTGTCCACAATGCTGCAATTCCTGCATTTTCAAATTAAGAGTGCAGCAAGAATGATTTTAAATGTTTTATATATAGGCTTTGACTTCTCTTTAGAATTTTTCAGTTTGTCCAAATGAAGAGGGTAAAACTCATCAAATCACGACAGTTTCCTTTTCTTTCACTCTCAGTTCTCCTGTAGAGCCTTGTGCTTTGGAGTCATAGGAGTATTGTTCAAGTGCTTATTTATTCAGTGTCCATATAATGAAAATTTAAGATATCTCTGCAGGTGAATTGCTGTAGATAGTGACATTATTGTATTATCTTGAGCAAATCTTTTCATTCTCCCTCCTTTTTCAATGCCTATATACGTGACTGTGGGAAAGGGAAGCAGGGTTCTGTGTGAAATTGTGTGTTCTCACTCCCTGCTGACAGTGAAGATTCCCTTTCTGTTCTTTTAGAAGGAAAATGTGCTTTATTTAGCCATTAATTCAAAGCCATATTTTGCTATTTCTATTTTTATAGTTTACTTTTATACAACTGTTTTTACTCTGGAAGGTACTGTACACATACAAAAGGAAAAGACAGACCATGTCTTAAAGAATTCATGTCCCTAAGATAATAATAGCCTTAGCAGATAAAAGGAAGGAAAAAAAAAGCAAGATTAATGATTAATGATTGATACAATAAACAGTCATTTCTACATGTCAGTTTGAGGACCATGCTTTTAATGCTTACACAAGGACCAGCAATGACTTCCAGTATTTAGATATGGAAAAGTCTCTCTCTTACCTGGAGAAGAAGGGAAGAGAGCAATGAATAAAAGATGTAAAAGTAGATTCCAGGAAATTATGGTCAAAGAAAATCTTTTACGGTAATACCAAGGAAGTCGACCAGTAGATACCACCCAGTCATCAAAATAAAAAATTTGAGTAGTATATCACATAAGATAAAATAATTTAATTTATGAAAAAATTATTATACTTCATTCAAAATCCAGTCACAAACAAAATATTATATTTCATTGAACATAATGGACATTATATTTCATTTGAAGTTGTATTATATATAGTTAATAATTTGTATTTAATGAGAAATAATATTATTTCCTCCATTTATACAAAGTGGTTTTGAAAAATATTATGATTTTTTCACTTAGAAATTTCATCCTTAAACACAAGGGATCATTATGTTTAAAAAGTGTTGTTCAGCTAAGGAAAACAGGAGCTAAAGAGTCATTCAGGGAAATAACTGAAAGACTCAGTGGTGTAGCATAAATTTAATGGATAGAGTCTTTCTCAATTTTAGAAATTAAGGTAAGAAGTTCTTCCAGAAACATTGAAATATACATTTAAAGTTCATTAATTTTGTTGTTGTTACTGATTTACCAGTAGTAATTACAATGTGCCAGACATCTATCACCCACTACTTATAAGTTCTGAGTGCAGTATTCAGAACTGAATTCTTTCTAGTCCTGTAAGAATATGTTATTAGATATTGAATTAATTGTAACAAGCATTTTTAGTTATAACAACCTTTTCAAATTTCACACATACAAAATGATGACATCAGTAAAAAGCCATTAGATGTTCCTTTTAACTTATATTGAAACTAGTTTTACATTTTTTTTCAGATGGGCATGATATGAAATAGGAAATACTTACTAAACGCATCAAAACTCACTGTCCTGATGGTGGGTTTGCTCTTCTAGAAAGATATGAGATCACGAGAATGTAGCAAAATCAGTGAAGAATCAGCTGGATCCTATTTCAGTTCTAACAGTCGAATTCATGGTAATAAACTGTACCATCATTTGGCATAGAAGACATATTTTTCAAAATACAAAGCTATGGTTTTGGATTTAAAACAGAGGATTTAAATGAAGTAAACAAGAAAAGAAAGCCAGTGGCAACACAGTACCGTTCTTATTCTCTGCAAGATAAATGCCAAGGAAACTGAAGAGTGGTTTTCTGCTTGTTTAATACAACACCTGTAAATACTTCAAGGCTCTATAGTTGCAGATGAGAAAAGGTGGTGAGATAAAACTGTGCACGGTCACCAAAATTCTAATCAACAAAAGCAAACATGACTATTGCTACTTCTCCACAAGATGCAAAATATTTGCTGTCAGGCAGAAGATGTGTTTGGTCAGCAAATTATATGGCCTGAGATATATTTTTCATGGTCTCCTACATGGACAAATGAAGAAAATTATCACTTAATATCAGGCATGACAGTATAGGAGCAAAAATTGCAAGAAAAAATTACTGCAACACAGAAAAAAAAAAAATCAAAGATCAGTTTCAGATTCCTGAAATTTGCTTAGAAGATAGTTATTTTGCAGTGGGCAAAAAACACACCATAATGCTTCAGCTGAGTAACAAAGCATTTGTAGAAAGGCAAAAATAGCAAAGCAGTACAAAGACTTCAAGATAGATTGGATTATGGGAACAATCCTGTCTCTGTGTCTTCCATTTGAACAAGTCACTTGGGAAAAATCCTTTATACAGAGATATGCAGTTCTACATTTGGGAGCTTGATTTATGCACTCATATTGTCAATAATGACAAAAATCTCTTTCCCTTGTGGTCAGCAGTCTCCACAGAAGCTTCACAGAAGGGATATACTTTGCTGCTGGCCTCCAATGTATGTCTTTGAAATTATGCCTGTGAGAGAGGAAAAAATAGAAATGCCTATTAAAATAAACAAGTAAGGTCACTGAAGGTTATTGACAATTTAGCTAAACATCTTTCAAATATATTTTAGTAATATTTGCCCTGTCTTCTGAACTAATGGTGTAGTTCTAGTGCATTCTTTTCATTTATGCATATAAAATTTAAAGACTAAAATTAAGAACAATCAGTGGTTGCTATAAAGTAGAAGTACTTGTTGGGGTGCAGTAACTATCTAATGTCAAAAGAATATAATGATTTGTATTATGCTTTCTTAAACTTTCCTTTCAAGGGTAAAGGTTCGACTTTGTGATCTAATATGATGTCAAGACACAAATAACAACATATTTAAAAATATAGTTATGGAAATAGAGAATAGTAGAGAATTAATGGCAAGAACAAACCCGATAATGGTGTACCATTGAATTTGGTTTTTTCCACAGAACTAGGACACATTCTAATTTATTTTTCATTGTTCAGAAATTATAAGATCAAACATAGTGTTGTGACAAGACACATTATATCCATTTAGTGTAATTTCAAATATAATGAATCAGTTTAAGAAATATTTATTTTGTATGTTTTAAGTTTGGTGTTTGATCATTTAATTGAATATTTTCCAGCTTTTGTCGGGAAAAAACAAGATCTCCCACTCAGCGTCTCCTAAAAATTGATTTTATAGGACTATATATTTATTTTTATAGGACTATGTTTATTTGTGTCCTCTATTGCAAGGTAGTCTTTATGTGGAACATTTTCACAGATGTAAGCATCCTTTTTATCTTTCTTTGCATCTTTCTTAGATCTTTCTGAGGTTGATGAAGCATTTCAAAGGACAAAGCTCCTTAGAAACGATTGTGATAACCTGAATGATTTCTTCTATTAGATCTATTCCAAATTCCCTTTTTTACCCAGTTGCACATGCAAAATGGGCAAAGTGAATTGGCACTATAAATCAGTAGTATATATATGAGGACATAGATCACACATGGATGATATTCTTCTTTTGCATAACACTTGTTCATGGCATTAAAAAGAGTCCAAGTCACTCTGATACTCTCACTATCACACCTCAGATAAGGCTGGACTCACATGGCTGATGCTCACATGCAGTGAAGAGTGAAGAGTTAGAGCCAAAACACAGACTTAGAATATAGATGCATCACTACCCACTTTAAAAAATGTGTATGATAGCTTTAATTTGAATTACTGTCAAATATCTCAGAGCTTTCACTGAGTCTTGGATGCAGTAAAGTCTTAATATATGTCTAAACTTAAGAATAGAGGTAAACATTAGCTTCAATGGCCAAGGTTCTGAAAAGGAAGTGAAGCTTATGGGGAGGGATCTTTCACTAGACTAACTAGTAATTGAACCAGAAATTGATTTTGCACTTGTCTTTCTTTCCCTAACTGTATAACTCGTTTTATTAAAAGACTCTCTGCATAGCTTGCTTAACTTACATCTTAAAGATGCCAGTATTTCTGGTGAAATCAGTAAAGATATTTACATTTTAAATGCATCTATTAATTCATTGTCAGTGAATTGCCATCTAAATTATACCTGACTCTAAAACAGAAAGTCAACAGCAGCCCTGTAAAGTAGACATCCCGTGTCTTCTTTGATAATTATTTTAAAATGCAATAGCTGCATGTCAGGGCATAATTTCCACATTATGGTTGAAGGCAAAACAGGTTTATAAAGCCAAAAGGCAGTTGGCATGCTTTATGTAGCCCCAAATTATGAGGCAAATGCAGTCTCCTTCTTCATGGTCCAACTTCTCCTAAAGTCAGAAAACACCTTGTGAATCAGAATTGTGTTTGCTTTGCAGTGATGGATCTTGCCTCAGACATGCTTCCTTGAAGCAGGCTTGAGTTGAGCTGATGTTACTGGCTTCTCACTTACGAGTGCCAAGGGGAAAAAAATTTAAAAGTTGTATATTTAAAAGTAGCATGCACCATTAAGCTGAGTCTACTGTTGTGGAGAAGTGTGAATTGACTGATATATTGACACGGTGCTTAGTGCAGCAGAGCAGACCTGCACGTGGCTTGGGAGTCAAATAGGGAGGGGGAGGAGAGCTATTTGTTTTGTTATGTCAAACCATTCTGCTGCCTCTGAAAAGAAACTCATTTTGGGATAATGGAAGAACAGGCATAGAAACTGAAACAATAGTTGCTGGATCTTAAAAGACACGCACATGTAATTTATTTCCTTCCTTTTTTAACAGAATGTTGTGCATTAAAGTGTCCATAGTGTTATTAAATTCATGTATTCAGAATATTATAAAAGAAAGTGAATCACCTTCAAGTTGACAGGCACCTGTACTGAGAACAGCCAGTGTTCCTTTTCTTGATCCCAAAGATGCTGTCTTATGATTCAATTTTTTTCTTCATTTTAAGAAAATAATCTCTTCATTGTCTATGTTTACAAAAACCTCCTTGTGTCTATATTCTCATTATGTTTATTTTGTTATTAAGAGAGCAGAATGAAAGATATTTCACATTGCATTGGTGAGTTCGAGTTTTTCAACATCAGTCCTATTTGACATCATGTTGTCTGCACTCCTTGATCAAACCTTCATGTGGAATCCTTTCACAGCTTTTAATGTTGTTGATCAGATGTGGGAATTGTGAAAAAATTAGATGTTTCTTCCTTTATTGTTGTGGCTATTATTGAGGCAGCTAAAGTCTAAACTAGGCTAAAATTGCTACATGATATTAGTAAGAAAATGCAACAAATTTTCTACTTTGTTGAGTGATTCCATATTGTACTATTTGCATTGAATGTAAATATATTGGAGCCTCTCTTACTACCCTTGGCCTATACAGAGAAATACTCTTTGAAAACCTGATAGGCAGAAAAAGCACCAGAGAAATATAATAGGGAAAGCAGTTTGCACTGTAGATATTATATTATTGTGCCAAAAGATAATTAAACTGAAATTATCAACTCCTTAACATAATAAAAAGAGCATTAAGTATTCTATGGAGCAAAGAGGTATTTTTGGCATCTGGCTACAGCTTCTCTACAGACCTACTATATAAAATAAGTACCAGCTCAGGAGTGCTTGCCAAAAAACATTGTGTCAGAATAATGTTGGAAATTCATTGTTGTTGCTATTGTTGCTAATAATATTATCAGCATTATTTTTTAAAAAAGGTTTATTTGTAGTATATCAGAGATAAAATCTGGAAGAATAAGTTGTACAATGGAGGTGGCTCCCTAAGGCTTGATTGTTACCATTCACTTATACTTTTAGACTGAGAAATTTTTACTGTCAACATTTGTAGGGAAATTGGAATTGTCTTATAAAAATGGAAAAGTTTCTAAAGAAAAAATGTGAGCTACTGATGTTGAGCACAGATTGTCCCATTCTGCTTTCTGTTCTCTTTCTTTAATTTCTGATTTTTTTCCTTTTACAATAGGTGACCAAATAATATGGTGTCCACGAGGAGAATGTCAACAATTACCAGAAATAAGAGTTCTTTCTCTTCATTGATTGTTGCAATTAATCTTGACAGAAGAATGAAGTGAATCATAAATTAAATGGCTCAGTAGGTTAGATAAAAACTAGGCAGTAACTAAAAAGAAGAATAACAACATAGGAAATGAGTCTGGTGCAAATAAACAACAGAAGAATTTAAACAGGATCTACCCCTTTGATTTGGCATTAAAAATATAATATAACATGAAATAGACGGCAACTTTCAACTTGGTTCCAGAAATGAACTGGATATTCTCTTCATTTTGGGCCAGCTGATCCAAATGTAAACCAATCTTTTTGAAAAACTAAATACATAAAAGAGTATTTAATTCACAACTGAAATCTATACCAAGGTTTAGATGTCTTTCCTTTAATGGAAAAATGATTGCAAAAAGATATTGTGAAGCACTATTTGACATTGAGGTCGTGCTACTCACATGCATTACACACAAGAAAGGATTCTTTATGCTCACTTACTAGAAAAGAGTTGTGGCTACTGCTTGAACTGATTAAGGTATTGTTTTAAAAATGCACTTTTGCCTATCAAAATGATTTCTAGAGGCCAGAGTGACATAGTACCACACAGCTGTAGTTCAAATTTGTTGCCACAGGGGCAATAAAAAACAATTTTTTTTTTTGGTGAGTTAAGCAGATTTACTCTTTAACAGTGATGCTTCAGTGGATGATTATGACATCAAAGTGTGACAGACAGTGATTATGCACTGCAGGAAGAAAAGACGGATAAATACAGACATTTAATTCCCTTAGCTTAAGGACACATTATTCCTGGCTAGTAGGAAAAATAAGTATTCCACCTCTATTTCCTTTAGGCAAAATCAGGTATGGATTCAACCAACATGCCTTGTCTAAGACTTTTAATTTAAAACATTTTAATTATAAGTTTCTTTTCTTTCTTTGAGCATAATTCCAATAGATATCTTCTTTTTTTTTCTTTACTTGGAGGCTTACACGAGGTAGCTTGTTGTCCTCCATTCCTAAGAGTCATCCATAACTGTGCCTAGGCATGACCTTCCCCACCATTGCTGAAAAGGCATAAGACTATGAAATCAATTTTAAAAGGAACATATTAGATATAGTTTCCAAGGAATGTAAGTAATTTAACAATGATTTAAGAACATAAGGCTTCCTCTGAAATTGGGAATTACCTTTTCTATGTAATTCTCAAAAAATAAAAGAGAATACACAAAACTTGATCCAAGAAACACAAAATTTGATAGAGCTACCACTGAAATTCCAGGAAAGATTTTTTGTTAGATTAGGATTTTGTTGCAGGTATAACAAGTCCATCATTCTGATGTTTAACCTATATTAACAAAATGTTTGGATTTGATCTTGAGTTGCATGAAATAAGCAGAAAAACAAATTCCTTTCAGCCCTTAAAGGAGACACAGAAAATACTATAGATTAAATTCACAGCACTTTTTGTCTTTAGTTCAGAAAAATTTATTCCATTAAAGGTAGGAAAGGAGAAAGATGGAAGTAATGAGGGGGTTGTGGATTTAGTTACTGAGCAGGGTGGGAAAGACATCAGAATAATCCTCTTGATCTAGAGCCAGTATATATCAATTAAGTGCCAGACTTCATGTGCATTCTCTTTAATGAAGTTTTAAATTATAAAAAGCAAAACAATAAATCCAGCAGATTATTAGCTTCATATGTTGCTATTTCTTTAAAATCCTGTACTTTAAAAAATGTTATGCCTGGTTTATTCTTACACATAGTGCAATAAATACAATGGCTGATGAGGGCCTTTTTTTTTTTTGACCCTGCTACTGAATGCATTGTTATGAAGAGAAAAGGGTTCATAAACAACTTTTTTGCAAGGAACAGATGAGTAGATGACATGAGGACAGGAAAACAGGGGTATAAGTTAAGAGTTAAAGCTGAAATTGCTGAAACTGTCTCTTGTGTGCTGAGATTTGCGTTGTGTTAGAAAGCAAAAAACAAAAGGGGATGTTTCCAGTAATACGTCGATGTCAAGAAGCTGGGAGAAAATTCTGCCTCCACAGAAATCAATGGCATACAGCTATCGATTTCCATGAAACCTAGTTTTCATCTAAGTTTTTGCCATCTAGCAATGATGTGTCCAGCTCAAATACCAGACATTGAATCATTCTTCAGCATATATTCTGATTTTAGTTTAAAACTCCTGGTTGATGAAGCTTTCTCTTCTACATCTACAAAACAACTATATTAATTTTTTAACTTATCAGCCTGCAAAAGGTGTCTGTTCATGCAGTTCTTGTAGGTTTGCAATTTTTCTTCTCCTCTTCATTCTCTTCAACCTTTTCTTATTTCCTCTCCTGGCTGAAATCTGGAGGTCTGGTCCTGCAGTGACATAAAAAAGAAAAAAAAAGCCACAACATTAATTCCAAATGAACTGCTTCCAAACAGTAATGTTTTATTGTACAACACAGTGTATCCTGAAACTAGACTGTCATTCCATGCAGCTGGAAATTCTTTGACCCCTGAGCACTGGACTTTTTTATAGCAGTTTTATGAACAGCTGTGTTAGACACTTTGCAGTGGTTCAGAGTGAAACTGTATTTGGGTGAGTTAGCAGTCCTGCAGAATAATCACAGTCTAATCTGACACTCCTTGAGTTTCAACACTGCCTGAAAAACTCACCAAAATGTTTTTTTTTTTTGTTAAACAAAGAGCATAAAAACCACTACTACATAATTTGCTTTTATGCCTCCAAAGGACCAACTCAGAAGCACACTCAAGTTCTGCATCACTTGTGATCTTTACTGCGCTGATTGCACAAATTTCCTACACAAATCACACTATCATGTGGGAGTCTGTATCAAGAATTTGAATCCCTATATTTAGATGCCTGGAAGGCATTTATAGAAAAGTGTCATCTGATATCTTCCCAAACACACTTTTGCCATCATTATATATTTAGGAAAAAATTTTAAACTAATGTTTTTAGATATATAAACAAATCAGTATCTTTTTCTAAAAGATCAGGACAGGAATAATAAATCAAAAAGCATTGAGGTGATAAGAGAGGAAATGCTATGAGTTAATGCAAAGAACGCTGAGTGATAACACATGCATTAGGAAGACACCTAAGAAGGATTAGAGCATATAGATCTGATTCATTAAATTTAGGTCTTTATATTTAAAAAATAGGGTTTTCAGGAGAGAGAAAGCAAGCACTGTTTCTTGTGTAATGTATTAAACCCGTAACATTTTTCATTCTTGCTTTGCTACCCCTCTTATTTTTTATAGTCTAGTTTCTAAAAATGTTAAGAAATCTGGCAGACCTCATGGAATTCTGATTTTAAGAACACAAAACAGGAAGCTATTTTGAATGCTCCCTCTTGAGCTATCTTTGTGCTGGCAGCACAATGCCTGTAAAATCCACCTGCTGGAAGTCGGGTGGTTTATGCAAAGGGATGTCATGGTAATTTGGAAATTGCTGAATACAGAGAGAAGCCTTTTCCTGCCCCCAAACCTGCCACACCAGTTTTTCTAGCTCATTACATGCCAAAACTTTTGATTGATGTGCTCACTTCAGTCATGGGTAATTTTAACTCCTATATTAAGTAGCTGCTGCTTCCACTTCATTATATTACCTCGTATGGGGCAAATCAGAGCTCAAGCTTGGCCTGTGTTGGCTTGACCTAAAAGGCAGAGTAAGCCTTTGTTCAGTTTTGTGTAGGCAGCAAGCCAATATTTCAAAACAACTTAGACAATCACTCTGCCTTTTCTTAATTGTCAAGTTCCCTTGAAGATGGAGCTTTTAAGGACTCCTACATAGCATTTTCTGTCCTGAGGAGATAAGATAGTTGGTAGAGGCTTTCTAGACATGAACACATTTTTTTCATTAAATTTAAGCAGAATATTAAGTTCAGCACAGAATAACTTGTGGCTGCCTTGCACTATTGTCAGTGGGATGGAATTCCTACTTTGCACAGCCTTGTTGCACAATTCTCTGGATAGGTTTGAGACTGCAAAGAGCCTGAACAGAAACATTGGGTGCTTTTTCAGAAAAGACCCTCTGCCTACAGTCCTACAGAAGTCAAGCTATATGTAAAGAGGGAAATTACCACCTAAAAGAAGATTAAACTATCTCATGGCTCTTGAAAATGAACCTTATTAAAACTGTCTGCTTAGATTCCCTATCTTGCAAAGAGAAAAATATCAGTCCTTCTTCATCTCATCATTACATTAGTTTATAGAAGGGAAACATTTAAATGGCTGTGAAGGGCTGTGAACTGATATTCGTAATGTTTCTTAAATCTGATCTCCACCCTCAGGTTTAGGGCTATATATCATTCAGTCACCTAAAGATTTGAGAATGACACAGAATATAAGATTTTAGACGGCATGCAGATTCCCCTTTGTTAAATTCTGTTACAGGTACCAATACAGGAGGGAAAGCTCTTAGTTTGAGATGTGACTTGGCTTTAAAAATAGGATAACTGAGAGGAAATAGTCCCCCTAAATAGTTTTTGGATTTCAATTTCTGTGGTAGGTATGCAATTTAAAGATCCATGTAAAGCTATTTGGTGGAACATTAAACATTCAAGCTCCTACCAGTGCTTCACTGATTAAGTTCAAATGCACATTTCAAATATAACTGTGTAGATATTGTCGCTTGCTGACAAAGCACATTTAGTCAAGTGGGCTGGTTATAAGTAGTAAAGACACAAATTATAAATGTGCATAGTCATGCCAGGACCCATTTTATTTTTATTTCTACAGCACAGACCTAGACAGCACCTTCAAAATTATCTTTTGGATAGATTACTTAGGAATTGTACAAACACCTAAGATTAAAACCACAATATAGTACAACAGAAGGAGTAGGATTCATTCAACTAAACAGACAAAAGCTTCACAAGTAGTGATAGATGAATCCTTGAGCTAATTATGAAGATATACTCATCTTGGAGCTAATTTTTTCATTCTCAGAAATAAACAGGTTCTTTTTGAGACTAGCGAATCTCATTCTAAAATAGTCAATCAATACACACTAAGATTAGTACTTTCTACAATGACTCTTTGCCTCTGTTTTGAAGAAAGGAAGATCATTGTATACTGCTTGGAGTATTTTTCCATATTACTCAGAATTAGATATGATGAATTCTTTCCAATGATCCTTTAAACCTAGTCCAGGAACTGGTAACCTAAGGGTTTAAGTTTTTGACTTCAGTGTCATTGAAAATTGGAATCTGACTGCTGAAGTTACTTCCCAGGGTTCCTTCTACTTTCCTAAAGTTTATTTTCTTTGCAGTAGGGCAGTTGACCTAAATTGTTATATTAAACTGGCTTTGATTTTAGTTCACAGAACTGTATATAATAATTTAAAAGAGGTCACAGAGGTTCTCCTCGAAGAAAAGGGACAATTAAGAAGTAATTAAAGTACTTCTCTTTGTCCTGTTATATGTTTGAATAACTGGAATAGAATGGAATTCACCATCTTAGGAACCTACAGAGGTCACAGACTGTAACAATATTAAAACATGGAGCACACTTGAACATGGATGTCTACTATCCACTAAACATGAGGATTGACACAAGCTTCCAGACTCTGTGCTTCTATATTTTAGTACCAAGCAAGAAGAATACCTTTGGACATCCACAGTACTTAAATAAATTCTCAAGGAACATATTCTCTTCTATTATTTTTCAGGGCCTCATGACATAGCCTCAAGTTTTACCAAGATAACAACAATTTTAAGAGCCTACATCACATCCCACCTACTTTTGCAGCTATGACATGAAAATAATAAGTAAGAGAAATCTCTTCAGTAGGCTATATTGCACTCCTGACACTTTTAAAATTTTTCAACCCTTGTGTTGACATGGGATATTTCCACCTGGCATTTTTTCACCCATGTCAAATAGGTGACCATTTAATGATTGACTACAATAATTTGATAACCAAAAGCAAAAAAAAAAAAAAAAAAAAAGGTGATGTTTTTGCTTTGGAATTCTGGAAGGTAAGAATGAATACATATCTTCTTTTAAATCAGAATAATTTTTAAAATATTTATATATAATAAGCTATAAAATTTTAATATGATGTGCAAAATAAAACACAGGAAAATTCACAAAGAAACTTTAAAAGGCCTTGCACTAAATTTTAACTCTGGAAAAGTCACAGTGTAAAACTAGCCATTGCTTTCATGTAAAAATTTGAGAACAATGCTAATTTTCGTTTGACTTAGATATGGAATCAGTTCTTGAAACACCACTACTGGTAATACAGTAGCAAGAGATATTGCTTAAAGCTCTTTTCTTTAAATGGTTTTCTTTTTCTTTTTCTTTTTCTTTTTCTTTTTCTTTTTCTTTTTCTTTTTCTTTTTCTTTTTCTTTTTCTTTTTCTTTTTCTTTTTCTTTTTCTTTTTCTTTTTCTTTTTCTTTTTCCTTTTCTTTTTCTTTTTCTTTTTCTTTTTCTTTTTATTTTTCTTTTTCTTTTTCTTTTTCTTTTTCTTTTTCTTTTTCTTTTTCTTTTCCTTTTTTTTCTTTTTCTTTTTCTTTTATTCTTTTTCTTTTTCTTTTTCAAGAGCTTTAAACTCTCAAATCATCAATGTGCCTCTTGAGGAATTTTTTCTTCCCTTCTTCCATATCTTAGCTTTTATATGTTCCATTTTGCTGCCTGATTAAATCATTCTGCAAATCCTGTTTAAAGTGTCTTTCTTCATAGAGATTCAAAGCTTGATGTAAATACATCATACCTGTAAAAAGAGAAATAAGCTAATACAGTTATGCATACACTCTGGAGGAGTTAATCTGAATTTCAGACACAAACTCTGATTTTTGACAAGTATGTATATGACCTTCCCTGCTCTGTAGTTCCAAAGTGTCATGAAAAATTGAGTTTTTTAGAAAATAATGTATATTGGGATTAAATGATTTTATTTTACTATTGCACAAGTGTTTTTATATATGGAAAGCTGTGGTGATACTTTTATTCTGGGTTTAAATCAAGTTTGGTTCAATTTAATACATGGGAACATCTATACTAGAAACACTCTATCAGTATAGAAATACCAATAGGATAAATCAGCGAAGTGCTCCTAATGGAGCCATTATCAAACTGAACCTTTGTATCATTGTAATAAATTCACTGTCTTGAGGCCAATCAAGATATGCTTTTTTTTTTTTTTTTTTGCTGTTAAAACAAAATCTGTACTAGGAGTTTATATTAGCTCACATGTGTGAGTTTAAGTTCACTTTCTATAGCTTGGCTATTCAAACTGTAACAAAGTCTTTAAGGTAGATGCAGTCAGAGTTAATTGGGAACCAGCTTGGAGGACATGGCTTAAATTAAGCTGCAATAAATGAGTGCGACATTGTAGTGGATTAAAAAGTGGCTTAAATTTTCTGTAAATGTGATGAAAATGTCTTGTTTGTATATGAAACCTTTGCACAGCCTGCTGTCTCCTTACTACTTCTTCCAGTTCTATCTTGAAATGTATTTTATTCAAGCTCAGATATCAGCTTTCCTTCAAGTATAGCCTTCACATATAAGCAAATGTGTGTCAAGCAATTTAGGAATATGCCTGAAAGAAATATGATTTTCCCTCCTGAATCAATCAATCCTCTCTTCTTCCTATACTACCTATACAATTCTTATAAATGATACCTTCACAATTCTACTGGGAGGTTAAGTAAGTGAAATGTTAATGCAGTTCTTGTATGAGAGAAAATACATGTAGATTCCCAGTGCTCTGTAATGATAATGCCTCAAGATCATATTCATATCCTTGAAATGCTGGCTGTGTATTACAGAGTATATTTTTTAAAATATTAAAAACAAACAAAAAAAGGAAAGAAGCAAGTAGAATTAATGCAGTTGTGTGAGAACCAATGTAATTAATTCACTACAATTGGAACCTTGCAAAGGATTTACAAACAAAGGAGTGGGATTGCAATTAACATGTTCACTTGTCACTGAGCAAGGCTCCCCTTTGATCTTTTCAGATGACAGAAGATGTGTCTTAGGAATTAGAATGTAATGCAGGCATCAGCTGTGATTGATGGAGGGGTATCAGGGCTGAGTGAGAGCAAGCTCTTCAGGCAAGAAGGCATGTGCCACTGTATTTATTGCACTGCCCCTCCTCCCAGTTCATTCCTGAAAGGAACCTTTTTACCTAGGTTTAGCTTGTCATTATCGAGGCCATTACAGAGGAATGGTTTTGTTTTTTAGTTATGGTCTCTAGAAGTTGGGTTCTGTCAGGTGCTCCTTTCTTTTGACCTACTTAAGATTGCAGTTTTGCCTTTAATAAGAGCACAGTGCCCTTTTCACAGGTTGATAATCATGAATATAGATACAAGCTGGGATAAAAAAAAAATAATGTAGGTATAAAATATCGAGTAGGCTCCTACCTCTAACCTGAAACAAGGAAGAGCAGAAATATTTTCTTTAGTTATATAAATAAAATACCTCAAATACTGGAAATTTTTAGCTAGGCTTTGCACAGTCTCATTTAGTCTGTTTTTTGTTTATTAATATTAGTATTAGTCCATAGGCCATTTAAGAAAAAAAAAGAATTACTGCTAAAAATCTCAGTCAAAAAAAATGGCTTCAGCAACCACTTTTCTCAGTCCTTCAGCTATAAAATGAAACAAGTCTCTAGAAGCATTACAGGTGCTTGCATCAGCTGCATCTCAGGGCCATTGCTTAGTCTTTTATATTTCCCCAAAATAATTTTCTAATAATTTAAATTATGTTTAAATTATGTTTAAAAGGCAATAAAGGTAATGCGTTCATGGCAGTGGCTGTCTCTTTGTGACTGACCACTTGACAGTCATTTGCCTTCCGAAGTTATAGTCAGATTAATGACATTGTACCACAAAGGCCTCATGACCTGAAGAAAAAAGAGGTCTTTTAGTCTAAGTTCATGTGTGATTCTTCTGCTATGCAGCCTATGCATGAAGCTCTCTGATGCAGAAAACCCAATGGAAGGGAATATAGAATAGAAGAATTCTGGAAGATGAAATGTTCACTTTGCATAGCAAACTCTTATTTTAGAGTTTTGTCATAAGAAACTTGCTTATGATATTTGTGTAGGCTGGTTTAGTCATTCCTACAATAGGTGAGTCAACAGAAAACATAAGCAAATGACTAATTTTCATTATATCTGTAACTCGATTCTTATTCAAATAATCATATGCTTTATTGCATATCATATGTTACAGAATATTATATAAACATGGTCTTTCCTTAAATAATTTTAGTGATTTGTCATTTGAAATGTAAGGGAAGAATGAAAGTAATTTTCTTAGTTTGAGAGAGGAAGGAAAAACCCTTCTGTTTTGCACAAAGTTGTCTAAGCAGTTTATATAAGACTTGCAAAACCTCTATAAACCTAAAATAGCATTTCTTAAGCAACTGTGGCTGAACAGGAAATGTAGCAATAAGCAGGAATTTATCAAACCAGTTAGAGCTTTTGAGAGTGGCACGTGTCTGTACTGCAAAGTGAGATTTCTCTGCAAAGTGAGAATTCTCATGTAACAACAGCAACTTTGTGGTATTAGTTCTTTCTGGGATTTTGCCCTCACTAACTAGTTTTTTATTAAACTCTACCAAACTTCAAGGAGGTATCTCTCAGGTGGCATATTATAAGAGTATACAGCTGCTTTTTGTAGACTAAATATAATTAGGGTTAGCTGATTGCTAAGAGAATTAGAGGAAAAGCATTGTGGAAAAAAAAGGGAAAAAGTGCCCCTATATTTTAAAAGCTGTATTTATTCAAAGCTGCATGTGAAAGTATATATAAAAGTTTCAATAAGTAGTCACTAAGGATAGCAGATATATACCAGACTGGTTAATTAAGCCATCATGGAGAAATTGCTGCTGTAAGCAGTCATTAGTGGCTCTCAACAGATTCACCTCTCCTTTTCTCTCAGTTGATTCTACTAGACTTTTTATTACAGCTGAGAAAAAGAAGGAAAAATAATCTGTCAAACCTAGACTGGGAATGATGGTTGTGTCTGAGTGTAGCATATCTTAAGACTTATTTAATTTGTTAAAAAAAAAAAAAAGAAATAGCTTAATTGGTGAGAAGTCAACACCACAAAAAAAAAAAATCTAATTTTTCTGTAACCTTTCAGAGTTTTGTTGAGAATTTCTCTCTTTCTGGCTATTTAAAGTGGTTGACAGGCAGAAATATTTCTCATGAAACGCTATTGTGGCTGATCCAAATATTTTCTGTTGTGGAATAAATGCCCATATTCTTGCCCCTGCATGTGTGTTATGTGACCATGGCTTGTAGATGAATGAGATTTTTCAGGGAAATTAGAACAGTACAGCTGACTTCATTTGATGCCACATAAGATTCAGATGTCTTTTTAAGGAAAAAGAAGATACAGAGGTCAGGCAGTAGGGTGTACATAAGCTTGACAAGGAGCAAATTCAAGCTTGACTAATATGGAGGAATAATTTTTGTCTTCTGTGAGTGTTTTGAACATCTGTTCTTCTAAAATAGGTCCTGCTCAAGGTTTAATTTTTGAGGTTGAATGGGGAAGCTGTAAAGCTGCAAATCTTTAGAAAAGAATAAACTTATAGCACGCATTCCTTGGTCTTCCAAACCCAGGCTGAACAGTAGTGATCTCTGTCATCATCTGAGATCTGAACAGTCTGATAAATATTTCAGACCTGAGAGAAATGTATAATACCAGGAGAATTTCAGAATTGAAAGAAATTTTTATAAATGCCACTTATCTTTAGAGAACAAGTGTGAATTTTACTGAACACAGAGGAAATTAAAAAACCAACCAGCCAACCAGACCAAACAAAAGCAGAGTGCTTCTTTACTCATGTCTTCAAACCACTTTTATCCAGCATGTGGTTTTCCAGTCTGCATGCCATTCTTCATTATTAATTTCTTGAGCATCTCACTTCCAATGGCAAGAACTGATGATCTCTCTCTCTTCTGTCTCCCTCCCCTTCTCTTCTTCCCACTCTTTACCCCATATCTTTCTTTAATTTTATATGTTCTGTTTTTGTCTGTATGGAGGGGCAGGTATTTCTCTTGTTCCAGCTTTCCAGACCTGGAGAACTATGGTTGTGCAGTAGAGTTTCTCATCCCTGATCTCAAATATCCTTCCAAGAAGAATCTGGAGATGTAGGAGGGTACCTTAGATTTGGGTTGTCTGACACGCACACATGTGTTAGTAGCAGCAAAACTGAAGTCTCGATGAAATAAAGTATGCCTGATCTGCCTGTGCTGCCTGGACACAGTTGTATCTTCTAGACTAGCAGACTTCTGGATTAATGAAGAAGAAATCTTCATCTACTGATGTTACAATTCTTTCTTCTCAAATCCTTTTTTTTTCCAGGAGCAAGTTCTACATTGTTATTCATGACTTCAGTGCATTAATACACAGGGGTTTTTAATATTTCTTCTGCATATACAATGTTTTATAATACTTATAAGACATTAATAAAATACCTAAATTTAGAAATTAACCACACCTGAAGACTGGAGTCATTGTGTAAATTATAAAAGTCTGAATGTTTCTTCCTTGGGTAAGTCATTCTCCATTCTATGTCCAGAATGCACAGTAGATAGCATGACTGGGTCAGCTCCCGCCAAGCAGTTTGGATGCTACTACCCTAATTCAGGTGATAAAAGAGTTTAGCTCGAGAGTTCAACATCATACCAGGACAGGCGTCAGACACAGAAATAAATATCATTTGAATCTTTTTATTTAGTAGTTCATAGGCAGCCATTGTGTTAATACTTGAGCCTCAGTGCATGCAAACCACCCATAGTGAAAAAGAAAGGCTTTCAAGGTTTTGGAGAGAACCATTGTATAAGTATCAAGTAGAGACTTTGTTAGCTTTTGTCTTGGGTGGAGGCCATCATTGTTTCAAGAACTGATTAGATTTCCTATTGATTTCTTCATGAAAAGGCAGCCAACAACCTCATCATTTATACATTCTTGAGTGCCATCTACTGGCACCTTCTCTAATACGAGCACATTTACCATTTGCGTGCATGTTTACATATTTATATGTGCATGTAAGCAGACACGTATATCTGTATATGCATATATACATGCAAAGAGGTCTGCAAGTCAGGATTGAAATAACAAATTTGCATTCACCCCTGTAAGGGCTCTTACCTGTTTGTTACTGTGCCCAGGAGTTAAAACTCAGTTAAATTAGCAGAATTAATGAAGCCCGTATTCCTATGAGACCATAAGCTGTATTCATAACCAATTCCATGCTCCCTCCCATATGCACAGAACTCACAGATCTGAGCTCCCAGTCTTCCCAACATCATCCAAAGCTCTCTGAATTGACTGAGATAGAAATGTTGTTTTCCTCAGAGAGAATAATAAATTCTGTTCTTTACTCCATCTCCAGTGCTCACAAAAGTTCTAGAACATGCACACCTTTGAGCTACCTTTCCTCTTTTTTCTTCTCCGACCTCACTGGAACTGATCACAGAGGACACAAAAGTTACCAGGTAGACCAGTGTAAGTGCAGAGGCTATAATCCCATTTCTCGTTTCATTTTAATTGCATTCATTTTCATGTAGCTCATTTTAATTAATTGGTTGCCCTAATAATCATTAAACACAGATTGACAGTTAAATAAATATATTATTTCTACTTCAAGGAGATTTAAAGGCTTTTTGGTTTTATTTGGAGCTTGGAGGCAAATCTTCAGAGAAGATACTGAGAAATATACTGATGTCATTGGCATTCATATAAAAAGGAATAGGTGAAAACAAGCACAGACTTTTGCTTTCAGGAGTTCAGACATTTCCCTTGTTGCTCTGGCATTGCAAGTAGCATTCTCAGAGATCAAGCACACAGTGTTAAGTTCTGGCCAGCAACCAAGCTCTTTACAAAACAATGCTAAAGAGATGGTAATTTTCTCAAATCTATATTCACTATTAATCTTTATTGTTTATTTCTCTACCATGGAAAAATCTTTGTTTCTACCAGACAATGACAAATTAATATGAGATAAAGACATCCACTCTACAGACCAAGCAGGGTTGCAGAAGCTACGTATCTGTGCTCTGTACAGATGACACAGTGTAGCTGCATACATTTACCACACATTAATTACAAACTATCAAGCCAACAACGGGGCAACAATCGTTTGTGCCTTTTCAATGTGGTCCCAGTCCTACTCCACGTGTTTCATGCTTCTATCAAAAGATGCCCTGAAAAAAAAAGAACATTCATCATTTCATTTTTCAGAAGCAAATTTTAGTGGTGAGCCCAGAACTCAGCAGTGACTAAAGAGCTGTAAAGTAACATTCAAAAAGGAAAAAAAAAAAAAAAATCTTGCTGTTTATAACCATTTGCTAAACTGGAAAGCAGCAACCTTGGTATAGAGTAAAAATTTATTGCACTCTATCAAGATCCAGACTCAAAATATTTTTATCCATTTCTTTTTATTAAAAAAAATATTTGCTACATGAAAAGAATAAATTTTGATCTGGAATTTTCAAAAAAAAAAAAGAATAAGGAAGCAACCATTTGCAACCAAACAATGATCATTTTGAAAAATGAGTTTAACCTCAGGACTATGAGCAGTTCTAGGAAACTTCTATGTAAAAAATAAACACTAAATAAAGGCTAGAGTTCTCATTTAATTTTAAGCTAACATAAAACAAGGAAATATACTAAATAATGTAAATAAAAATCAAAATACATCACGTTATGCACGCTTCCCCCCTTTTCCTTTCTCTAACTGTTTTATTTCTATTTTAAACCTCTATCTGCTTTAAATTTTATGAAATCTTTTCTACTTTTGAATTAATTGAGTGCTTTAACTTTTGGCTCCTTCTAATATTGTGCTTAGGAGTTTTATTTCCTTACAAAACATCTGTCTAATCTTCTGAAATATATTATATTCCACATTTTCATTTAATTTTAAATTAGATCAAAATAGAGTAGAAATATAAACTAAAGCCCCAATGTGTTTTCCTGATAGCAACTTTCTTTCCTTTACTTTTTTCCCTTATAGTTCAGGTACTCTTCTTGCCCTATTTAAATAGTCACAAAATAGAAGCAAACAGATAACAGGTGTAAGTGGTTCTCTGTAAAGTTGAATTTGTGTAAGATATATCTACTCCACTAACCCTCCAAATCAGCAAGTATTAATGATACTAGAGGTCAGTGGAAACAGAACTATTGATTTTGATGAGCTTTGGATTAAGATGAAAAGAAACTGAAAGTTTTAATAAGTCTTTTCTCATGGGGGGGGGGTGGTGAAATAAGATATTCACCCACTGCTGAATCATAAATAAGGAACAATATACTGATTTATTGCTTAACTCTGTCCTGACTTGAAAAGACAAGAGTTTTTGTTGGAAGTAGGTTTTGGAGAATACATAAAAAATCCTAATGCTACAAAGCCAATTCCACGCATTATGCTTTTGAAAATAGGAAAACTGTGAAGAATTTCTCACTTGGTAAATAAATGCTCATTAGTTTACTTCAGAGTGTATTTTAACAATTTACCTTTATTCTATAGCTAACGAAAAATGGCAATGATGATTTCTGCTTGTTATAATGAGAGATTACCAGCCCATATAGTTAAATGAATCATATTTTCCATTGCAGCTGATTATAGCATCTCATAGTTTTCTAAAGGTTATAGTTTTTCAGATTGAAATTTTCTAAGTTTGTTGTCTCTAAATATGATATTTTTTGGTACTGCCATTATTCTTATTACTGGCTAGTATTTTCTGTATGAAGATTGTTTTGAAAGATAACCAAGGTAGAAGAGAGGAAGTTAATGTTTTATTTAATGCAAATATTCCTATTTTTAAGATTATTTAACAGCTTTAATGCTACAAATAAAGACAAAAAAATTTAAATTTTCCACTGCATTTTATTTATCGCAAGTCTATCTGAAAGTTCCCAGAAAAATCATGGGGTAAAAATCTGACAACAAATAACATAATATTAGATTGTGCTCTTTGAGAAATATTATCTGAACCTGTAATTAAAGACTGAAATAATGGATATATGCAGAGACAATGTTGTATGTTCTACAGAGCAGACTAAAGACAGAAAACAGCTATTTGAGAAACAGCACTGTAAAAAAAGGAGTGCATCATTTGATTTGCAATAAAACTAAACCAAGGAAAAAATGAAAAGGAGTATGCTAGAGTTTCAGCCAAAAATCCAAGCTATTAGTAGAATGTATTTTCTATCTAATAATAAGGTACCATAAAGAATATGTGATGTAACACTTAATACTGCAACCTGTTTCATATTTTTACATCAGTTCTATAAAATAGAATAAAAATTCGGCAGATAGTTTGTATTTCTGGTTATACTTAAAACCTTCTCACTAGCATGTTATCAATAGATTTCTTTTTAAGTATTCTCAAATGAATATTTTTAACCTTCCTTTCTTTCTTCCCTTTGCTCCTTCTTTTTTTTTTTTTCTCAATTCAATTTGCACTTTGTCTTTGAAGTTTATTCTCTGCCTTTAATTACCTTTGATGGACTGGTAAGACTCTTGCCACAGAACAGTTCATAGACTTAGGCTAATATATCATAAATGAGAAATCTTCTGCTTGAAGCACCATTTTAAAACACCATTTAAAACTGGAAAGACATATCACATTGACATACACTCAATAATAACATTTCACAGCTTTTAACTAAGCTGGTAGGCATGCTTTCTTTTTTACCCTTTTTTATTTTTTTTTTTCTCCTCTCAGAGACAGCTGCCTCTTCCTGTTCATGCACGGTTACTGCCAGTACTCTGATGTCTTTATTTAGGGAATTATAAAGAATTGCTTGGAGTTTTCTGCAGTTTGAAAAAAACTTGCCATTGAAGGGGAGGAGGATAAAACTTATTCAGAAGACAGATGACAGCTTTTCATCTGGGGATCATACAGAAGGATGCTTCCTTCTATAAAAATAGATCCTGAACTGTTGTTTTCTCCTCACATTTTCAATGACCAATCATTCTTAAAAAGAAAGAATACCCTTAAAACTGTGAAGTCAGCTGAATTCCACAATTCTCATTCAGCCAAACTGGTATTTTTTACAATTATTACTATTTTACACAGTAAGGCGTGCAGAATAGGCTCCTGAAAGAAACAGATTGTTCTCACAGCTACCCCTCCCATCCTTCAAGAAACAATACCAGCCTGAGTCAAATCAGCTTGCACTAATTTTGTTTCATAAAGAGACCATTTGAATTGTATTTGTTGACAGTATCTTTTTTTGTCTGTATCAGAAAAGCAACAGAATAGAGGAACATTGTGATCATTATTAAATAAACTGTCATCCTACTTAACTGAATGGAGTGATTTAAATGTCACTATAATGAGCTGTTTGGAGTTTATTTTTTAGATTATAATCTGTTAATTAACAATTAATGTGTGCTTTTAAGACATAGCCCACTGCAGGAGGTTCTGGTGAGGCGTTTTGCCTCAGCAGGAGAGCTAGGCAGTAGAGTTAACACAAAATAAGCAACCGGGACAGATCCTCAGCTGGTTAGGATTTAACTTTGTATTTTCTAAAGTACAAAAGAAACTACACTTTCATATGGAAATAGGTCACGGAAGTGTCTTTCAGCAAGTGGGGAAAGGGTGGGGCTATAACTTGTGAGGGTAGTAGGCAATTGTATTCCTTGGGGACAGAAAAGAAGTGTAATGCTGCAGTTTCATTAGCAATCCGGACAAGTGGGGATGAACCATTTCGCTGACCTGCTGCTACCAATTATACCAAGTACTGAAGGATCACTGATCACGCCGTTTGCCAGAACAAGTGCTTCAAACATAAATAAAGAACAAAGCGAGCAACACTTGTACTTGCAGGTTGGCAGTAGGGGAGTTATAAAGATTATCACTCTTTACTTCCAGGTCTTATGAAGGGTTTAAGGCCTGGCTGACGTATTTCTGTCACTGAAACATTCAATTGAGCTAACTCGGTATGCAGAAATGTAACAAATATGCTGATATTTACTGGTTTAACTTAAAATTATTCTTTTAGTCTAGTTATTACTAACCATGCACCAGTGTGGATGCCACTGATCTCTATAATACCAAAAGCTTTTCAACCCTCTACAGATAGAAACCAAAAATTTTAATTTAAAATAGATGCACACACCCTACTCCATTACCCATATATATAAAAGATGGTTCTGCAGTTTTAGTAATTTTATTCAAATTCTAAAAGCCAGAATATTATTGAGAAAGGTTTTCTGAATTTTTAATATATTTAGTGATTAAAACCAGTGGCCACAGGCTCATCAGTTAATAAGTTAATGTCAGATCTTTGAGATTACACAGCTTACACTTTTTTATCTCAATCAGCTTGCACTTCAAATGTATTGGTATTGCTTGCTTGTCCTGAAGAGTTAGAGGATAGCAAATATGTCCATTTTGTAAATGAAGAGGTAGCAGACATTGGAACTCAAATCAAATTTCTGCAATTACAAATATGTTTAACTGTATGTAGAGTGATTGTTTTGTGATCTTTTTATACTGGTGCGTTCATCAGCTGATTTTTCTTGCCCATTTCATTTCTTTTCTTTCCATGCTAGTCCTTGGAGAAATACCAAGTTCAGCTTAGTAAAAATAAATAGAATACTTGCTCCACAAGTGGATTTTCAGCTGTACCTCACACTCGTAAAAAAGATTTCCTCTATGCTGTGCCCAAGTTTCCAGCTACCTGAACACTTTCCACACCTTACCTACCTCTACACAGAGTTATGTGCCATCATGGACTCAGAATGGATAATTTGCATTTTTACCCTGTATTTTTTATACCTCTCAACTTATATACAAAATTTTTCTTCAGTGAATTTGAGTTTCTTGATATTAAGTCCCTGTCTAAAGTCCTCATCATAGCCTACATTTTTTTTTTGCCTGTTTCCTTATCTAAAATATATTTTTGAAATACAGCTGTAAGCAAATCAGTATAAACAGAATCAATGTGTGATGAACAAATTCATTACAGAGAAGCAGAAAACTTGTTAAAAAGAAAAAAACTTACCTGAGTTTAAAGGGAAAAAATGCGGAAAGAGAAATAGACCAAGCAAGAAGAAAATATCTTTATGAAGTTATTTGGAATCATCATGGCTTTAATTTAAATAGAGCCATTATCTATGCTAGCTGACACAGGACAGCTTGTGTTCATGCCACCAGATTCTCCACCTTATTAATGAGAGCTGCTGTCCCACAGCAGCTACTGACCTGTCTCCAGGAAGCCTAGAGCAGAGGATGCTGGTTGGCTTCAGCCAAAACTGCTCAGGAACTGGGGCTAGTGATGTGAGACCACAAGTGAAGGACTGTTTCTGAGAGGATAACTATGTGTGATTCAAGCTTTCATGGAGCTGCATGTGCAGCTCTGCACCATCTCTAACAAGTCCCTCTCTCACCTGTGTTGTTTTGAGGTTGCAATTAGACCACCTCAGGTGCTTTCTGGTGGAGTTCATATGTGCCTTCAAAACAATGCATAGGTAGCATCCTTAGTATCTTCACTAGTAAATAGAGCACAAGCACAGTGCCAAACTAGACTGATGAGATATCTTATGTATTCTCTATTCCTGCATGTAAAATTTAACTTTTTTCTTAAGAGGGAAAAACCCCCAATATTGTATCAGGAATAGCAATTATAATTATTGATTATAAAAAATTGATAATAATAATAATAATAATAATAATAATAATAATAATAATAATAATAATAATAATAATAATTATTATTTTTATTATTATTTTTATTATTATTATATGAAATGATTTTGTTTTTTCTTTTCCTTACCAGAACGTCTGATGCTACACTGAACAAATTATTATTTCCAGCACTTTGCTTATCACAATGAAGTTTTCAGACAAATAAAATAACAATTTATCCTCCATTCACTACAAAGGGTAAATTCAGAGATAACAGTGGCCTGGGGATTTAGAAATTGTGCTAAATTCATATGGTAATGAACATCTGTGATGTCTTGATGACTCACTTGCTCTAAAGGATACAATCCTCAGGTTTCACTATTGTCTTTGAAAACTTGCAGGAAGTCCCACATGGAACACTGATGACAGACAACATGGGATGTTTTAAGCAGACTCCCAGTAAGACAGAGGGCAATGCTAGGCTATATCCCAGTGTGATACAATGGCTAACGTCTAAACATGGAAAATGTCTCAATATTTTAATGTTTTAATGACGCCTTAAAACATTAATGAAAATACAACTTAATGAATTACCCTAGTTGCTGTTGTAATTTTTTGCCCTTTGTTTGTTTTTCTCCATTTGCTGAAGTGACACAAATCAAGACACCTGCTAAGAAACTTTTCTGAATGGCTTAATTCCTTTCTTTTGCCTATCCTCCCACTCTTCTCTTGACAAAAAAATACTTTTTTCAAGTGTGTTCTGAGAATTTAAGAGTACGCTTTCCTAATCAGCTGTGTTAATACACTCAGCCAATTACAATAGACACTTTTCTTTTTAGAAATAGGAATACCTCCTCCTCAAGTTATTTTGTCACTGGGCTTGAACCAATGCAGTTTAATTAGATCAAAGAGAGAAAAACACCAAAAAGATATTTTGAAAGGGAAGTAAAAAAAATTTGCGTTTCAGAGAGTTGTGGAAAATCCAGGAAAGGGTAGGACAATGCAGAAAATCCAAACACAAGCTACTGCTCAGAATAGAAAGGAAAAATATTGAGACAGGAAAAGTATGTTGCAGGTGAAATCAGAAAAAACTGTTGTTGTCTGAAGCATTATCTCTGCCAAAAATATCTACAGCCTTGGCAGGAAGGGAAAACTACCAAAGGCAACAAATGCTGCATTCAGACCCTGGAAGTCTGCACTCACAGGAGTGTGGATGAAAGCTGCCACGTGGGAACAGGGAGCTGGACAGCAGCATCAATGGACCAGTGCTTTGTTTAACCACCTTGACCTTCTGCATGGGACTTGACCACCATTAATCTTACTGAGAAATCTGCAGCAGGACTTTTTGCATGAAAGTTTTGGGGTTATTTTAAGGGTTAACTGTCTCTCTTAAGCCTTATTACTAGGAAATAAAAAAAAAATATCCTGAGAGTAATATAAGTTAATCACATGATGCTTTGGAAGAATTAATCTTTTTTACCTCTTCAGCTACTTTACATAAATGATTATTTGCAAGCATCTTTGCAGTAACTCACAGATTAATTAATTTATTACAGAGTTAAAATACATGGAAGTACTCTGTTGAACAGATGAGGTGCTTGATATTTGTAAACCTAAGGATAATATTCCTCATGACCTTCATAAAGTGACATTTGGGTCATAGTGGAAAAGAAGATTTAGAGACACTGCATTTTTGCACACTTTTAATGACTGTTGATTTTTTCATGCATTTAAATTCTTATTTTTGCCTGATTATCCTGCTCCTACCCGAGTCTGTTGTTTCTGAATTGATAATCAAAATTAAATTAATTTATAGATTTATAACAACAGTACTTGGTATTTTTATAGCTAACATTTTTTTTTGCAGACCATTACATTATGGCTTCAGGGTTTATGTTTTCTGTGATATCAAAGATCAGGAAGAAGCCTAACTACAAGTGCAGATTTTTCTATGCACTCTTTCTCTGTGCTCTTAGATCTTCTTTCTGTTGTCTTTGAGCTGGCCACAATAGGCGACAGTCTATCAACTCATGTTTGGGCTATCCCAACGATTACTTTTTCCCTAAGAATGCTTTCAAATTTGCTTTAACTTTGAGGTGGTTTGGCCAAGCTATGTCTCCTTTCGTGTCACTTAGCTCTGTTAAATCCTGGAAAGTTCAAATTGTTCCAAATTTTTTTTGAAGGATTATTCTTTTAATTGTGATTTTGTGATTATACAATGGATATTTCATGATCTGTGTACACTGTACACTCATAGAAAAGTTTTAATCTTAAATAAGATGTTGAATAATAATTAAAACTACTGAAGACTTGATTAAGAGTGTGCAGGGATTAGAATGAGAATTAAAGGTGGCTATTTGGTCCAGGGGTAAATTAAAAGACTTCAGACATCTTTACAAGTAAAAAATCCCAGAACAACCTCACACATGCCAAACAAAGCCAAATGAAACATATTTTTCAAAGTGATTAAGAAATTTATTGGACTAAGGATTTCCTCTGGGAAGTCATCTAAATAAGCCACATAAAAACAATAGAATGCACTTTCTGAGCTCCACAGAGATGTCATTGTATATAATGGGAGACATAAATTCTGATTAGCTTCAGAGGGTCTTAAATGCCTGAGAAGAAAAGTGTGAATGTGGATGGGGAGAAGTGGGGTAAGAAAAAACTTTGAGGAGAAACAAAATCAGAAAGCAAAGGCTGAATTTTATTTCCTATCACAAATGTGGCCTGTTTATAGAGTGAGCAAGTACGCAATCTGTTTCCTATTTTCCCCCAAAAGGTTGCATTACAAAATGTGCTTTAAGAATTAATACCTCCTTCATATAAACCAAACCTATTGGATAATATCACAAATGCTTTTGCAATGAGTGAAAGTGGAATATTTTGTCCTGATAACCACTGTCTAAAAAGTAATCCTCTTAAACATGGTAAGAACTTCTAATTTTGGCTAAGCAATAATATATGCATATTTATATTTTAAAAATTGTACATAAGGGAATATCCATTTATGCGTGTCTGTACATTTATCCATGTACATACATATCTATTTTACTTTTTACTGCAGCTTTTTCCAATCCTTCATCCCAGTATTATGCCTTAGGATGATTGCATTATCCTTAATTTCTAGTAAATCGCTGGAAGATGTCACTGAAAGTGCAGAAGAAATCACAAATGTGTGAATCTTGAGAAATATCTTCCAAAAATATCAGCACCACCTATGTTTTTAAAATAAAGTTTTATAAAAAGATTCTCTTCTGGTACCATACATTACAGGTAATGTAATTTTAGAGATTCTAAGATTATTTCTACCAGCCAAGGCTAGTTAAAATGCCTCTGCTCTCTCCTTTTTATTACACTTGTGGTCACAACCAGAAAAATGCTAATTTCCTAACAACTTCACAGGCTATTCTGAGCTGAAAGGGACCCATAAGGATCATCAAGTCCAGCTCTTTAGTAAATGAATACTAGGATCAAAAGCACAACACGGGGGTTACTAGCACCAGGCTCCCACCAGCTGAACTAATCTCAGGGCCAAAAATAGGGTGAGGAATGGTTCCCCTAAAAGAAGTAATCCTCTGACATCTCTGACACAGTCAGGCTTCTAGCTGGAAAATGTGGCAGACTCACATTCTCTCTGTGGTTTCCTGTATATAAATTTACCTGGGAGTCACAGTAAATAGGACTTGACTACTTTGAAATTGTACTCTGCTCTTTCACATATTCTATATTTTCCTATAAGCTGTTCTGCATTTCCTCATCAGTGTATGTTAAAAGCCTTCTGGATATGCAGTTGTAACTTTATAATGATAAATGATGAAAATAACTCAGAAAATCAATTAATTTGCCTCTGGCAAGGCATCAATTTTACATATGAATAAAAAAACAGTAAGTCTTTCTGAACACTGCCATTTCCTTAACACCGCTTTCATTCTATTTTTTTTTTCTTTTTTTCCAGACTGAAAAAAAAATTGAAAAGGTTAACATTTTTTATTAGAAAACAATCAATTTTGTTTTGATCAAAAAGTGTTGTTCAAGTATAAATACTATGAATGTGATTTAGGCATATTGTATTTTTCAAGCTATATTGAAATATTACTTATTTTCAAAGAATCAATTCTAAATTAAAACTTGAAATAGTCAATATAATATGGAATATATTTCAATTTCTAATAAGTTTTGAGTTTATTTAAAGTGCTACCAGAAGATATTTCTTCCATTTTGACAATAGGAGTCTTGTTCATTCTTTTAAAACACCCTCACAAATGCAGCATTACAAGTAGCATGTTTCAAAAAAAGCTTTTTTAATTACAGTACAATTTTGATTAAATTATCCAGCTGGTTGTTATTTGATTCCCCTGTATGAATTTACCTGTATGAAGTATGGATTGAACTTTTAAAGTCATGAGAGCTTAATCTCTGTCTTGAGCATCTCTGATACAGTATTTTATGCAGACATGTGGCTAGCACTGATTGAAAACTGCATTTGCATATAATTTGGAGAAGGAAATAACTTGTCAGGAAACAAGAAATTATGTGTTTTTTTCAGTGATCTCCCAAACTGACATTGTAGGTTCTCAATAAAGGGAAGAGTTGCAGTACATATTGTCATTGCCCAAGTGCCTCTACCCAAAGCACAAAGATAGCACCTCTTTGCTTTTTGCAGCCAACAGTAAAACAGTAAAGCACTGTAAAGCAGAATGGTGACAGACCAGAGGATGCCAGAGATTACTAAGAATGACTAATCATGCCTTATGAATTCAAAGTGGAAATGACAGCATCATTGTGAGTGACAGCAGATACTAAAATTCTCTGGGGAAAGACACTGTCTTAAGTGATGTCCCACAGACAAATTCAGAGGTAAAATGAGCCCCATGGTTTGAAATTAAAATTCAGGAGAATTTTATAATTCTAACTGAGAAGCTGAAGTTGCCTGAACCTGAAAAAAGGATATATTGGACATTGTGGAAGCATCTTTGAGCAACACTCCAGGCCTGTATCTTCTCCAGACCTGTAAGTTTTATGAATGATTCATTATTTGTCATTATTCCACCTAATATTACTATTATTACATCTAGTGTTTTTAAATACTAACCTTGTAACGACTTGCCCCTTTTAAATTCATCATCTCGTACAATTATATTTTGTGCTCTTCATCATACTGAGAACTAGATGTTTATTACAAAAGATTTCAAACCATTCATGATAGTTTTATGAAGAAATTTTCACAGAATTATTATTTCTGTAAATGTATTACTGTGCTTTTCCTGATAACTTAATTCTGGCTGAATAAATGTGTTCTTCATCTCCTGTGGAATCAGCTACTATGCATATGCAGTGACAGGTACATGCAAATGGGAAATTACAAGTGTTCTGTAATTTGCTTATGTGTACTGTTTCCTAACATGCACATTTTTGAATTTTCAAAGTCTCTGAATGAATGAGGAATCTGTGTATTTTCTGTGAATTTGACTGCTTGGTTTTTTTATGGCATAAACTATAAAATTATGTTTTGAATAATTCTAATGAAAGTTGTATACCTGATCTCAAGATATGAAAATAAAATAGACTTTGTCTAACAGGTGAAATTAATAAATATAGGAGAAGAAAGTCACTGTGTATTAAACTGCAGGTATGTCTGAAACGTCAACTTGTTTAAAATAAAAACTACAAAGCTAATAGGTTTTACTTCACAACTTCATTTAATATCAAAGTTTATCTGAATTATTTTGGGCTCTGAAGCTTTCTAAAATGTTGTAGTAGGGATCCATATGAACAACTTGTCTGTACTCCTTCTCACCAGATCATAATAACAAGCACATAGGTTTAGGTATTTTGCAGTAACATAGAAATAGGTGCATCTTCTTTTTTTAACAGGTTTTTTTCATCATAAAAATAAATTATTCAATATAAATTTTATTTTAATATTTTTTATGCAAAACTGACTTTTCAAGTTTGCTTTCAGATAAAATCCAAATATGCATGTCCAGAGCTTCATCCAAAGCCAAGCAGATCTACATTAGATCTATTGAAGTCAAAATGTTTAGAAAATGAGAAAAAAAAAAAAATTGATGCAAGTTTTGTAGCAGTTTGTTTAAATATTTTGTTTTAGTATAATATATACAATTCACATATCAATTCTGAATTCTAAACCAACTTATTCAAATACGTAAAAGAGTTACTGGAGTACTCCATCAATATAATTTACTTACTAGCTATTACATATTTAATTTTATATTATTTATTGCTTTGCTTATGGGCAGAGAAATTTAAATTAAGGACTATTTTTTATTTTTCAAAATTAACATGACAATTGCAAAAGGATAAACTGCTCCATATGCAGGAATATATCATACCCATAGGGGCACCTTTCTTCAAGTTCAAAGGGAGATTAATGCAGTTGTTATGATGTAAATTACACTTCTAGCATTGACATGAAAGAATTGCTACAAAAAAATGTACTATAAATACATATAACTTTGGCACCAGATAATAGTTAGGTGTCATTAACTTAGAATATATATGTTCCTCTCTAAAGTCCTCCAACAGGATGCAAACATTTTTTCCTATATGTCTCCTTTGCTTCCTCATCAAATGAGCCACTGTTTCTCAATTACATGGAGACTGAAATGCAACTAGGAAGTCCACATCCATGAATTTAGAATGATGGGGGAAAAGTGTTAGGTAAAAAAATGTAAAAGTTATTTTTTAATCTCCTTTTTGTTTTGCAATGTATTAATTTTTAGATATCTGAATTTTAATTATCTGCATGAGTACTTTTAATGGGTTTTCATTTTACATAGAGATAAAACATATTTGATACTCAAAGATTTTTAAAACAGTGTGGAACAAAACCACAGTGACAATATCACTTCATCAATACAAATAAAATGTATTTGTAAAACTATTCCTTAGTTGATATTTTTTCTTCTACTGTAAGCAGAATAAACACTTCAAGCTGGACACCCTATGACCCAAGGTATATGAGATCATACAGATTGAAGCTTGGTGACAGACTCAATGGAGCAAGCGATCTGAAAGTTATGCTGGAATGCAACTCATATCTAGATTATTTAGACTGAAATATTTCATATCTGGTGTTCATGAGGCATATCTGGTTCACACATCTGGTGAGCCTGAGACATGAAAAGACACCTGAGTCAAGCCTAAAGTAGCAATAAGTGGAAAACTTCAAGGATGGTTAAGAAGCACTACTGAGGTTTTTGGTAAAAGGGTGAGACCCATGAATTCCAAGGAAGATAGTATCTTAGACCTTCAGATAATTGAAAGACAGAATGAATTGGTCTTCAGCATGAATAAAACTCCAGCATTAGTCTCAGAAAAGCAGTAGAAGGGAGGAAAAAGGGCTCTAGCAGGGTATACTCTACAGAGGTGGAGTACAGAACCTCAAAGGTAGAGAAATTATTCTTAACATTATTGAATAGTGTTTTGGGACTGGGGACTTGTGCGTGGGTCATTGGCTAAACTCTGGCCTGATGTTAATCAGCAGAAAAATAAATATTCCTGGTTTGTATGGATGTGTCTTTTAGCAGGAGCAGAACAAGGGTTTTTTTCTGGAATCCACCACAGCATCCATCATAGGTTACTGTTGTTATGTTAACTCCTTGTTATGGCAAGGAGTTTTAGGAATGAGTACCTCCACAACCATCCATGTCTACCCTTCCAGAGCTGAATTTACAAAACTACTGACCTGAAAAGTAGGTCCCTGACAAGAAACACGTTCAGAGGAAATTCAGCTTTGCCAAATTGACTCGGCCTATAAGTGTTACGTTAAATGCAACACAATACTGACAAAGAGCCAAAATGGGTCAGGAAATGTCTGCTTTAGATAGAGGCAGTGTAAACAGCTATGCTGAAAGTAACAGAGAGTTATTGCACTGTGTAAAGTTTTATTAGATTTAATCTCCTATTAAAGCTAGTTCCTTTGCAGTTCAGGAGTAAAGAATTATTTTATAAGCACTGTGGATCAATATAAAATAGAAGCTTTTTTTCCAGACAGTCTAGTTCTCATGGAAAAACTTCTATCCTAAGGGGAACAAGAAGAAACCCAGAATAATAATTCTAATATTTAAAAGTGATCAATGCAACTTCAGATGATAACAGGCTGGCTCAAAAATCCCCAGTATTTTAAATATTGCCATGATGAACACTGTATCAAGGAATGCCAGGGGAGAATTGGCCCTGTCCTGCCTTGGAGTTGCAATGCCCACAGTGCTCTGAACAGCCATGCTGCAACAGTACCAGGGCCAGGAGAAGGGTAGCCTGATCCTAGTTTTAGACTTTAGGGCACTAATCTACTCTCAGGAAGGACAGGTTTCCCCTCCTGGGATACTGCCTGTTTTCTTTCATTGTTTATTCTATGCACTTGCAATTCTGAAATCAGGGATCCCATCTACACATGGAAAACTGTCCTGGATCTTTGGAAACCCTCAGTGTGTGCAAGGAGATTCCTTGGGTAGGTAGCTTCAACTGGCTGCTGCAAACAAGACAGAGTGTGCTGCTTTTAAGGAACAAAAGAGCTTTCAGTGGTGTGTCTTCATTCAGGTGAACAGAATCTCACCCACTGCCTCATCAGAAGGAAATCCCATTTACTATGATAACTTCACCTAACCTTAATTCTAGTTTTTAATGAAAGATGTGGTTTTTTTCCACTTAAAAATATTTCCAGACAACCTAACAAATTACTAAGCTGTAACAAAAACTTCTAAAAATTGTGCTCAGGATTTCTGTTATAAATATCTAGATACTGTAACTGTGAATCAGATATGAGATGGGTTGTAAGTTAACATTTTTATTTTAAATTAAACTCATCAGTGTCGTCCAGTTTATGTCCAGAGAATTCCTGGGCTGAGATAGACAGTTTAATAGAGAAGGAAAAATCTGAGCACACAAGGAGAGCAAAGTAAGGAATGAATTCACTGATTCCCATGGGCAGGCAGATGTTCAGCTCTTTCCAGGGGTGCAGGGCCCCATCACACCTAACAGTGACTTGGGAAGGCAAACACATTCATTCCAAATATCCCCTCCTTCTTCTTTCCCCCACTTTATGTGATCATGATGTCTGTCGTATGATCTAGAATGTCCCTTTGGCTAGCTGGGGTCAAAAACCTCTCTATATTACCAACCCTGTGTTCAGTACAAAGTTAAAATGTAACCCTCCTGTACACTGTGAAGAAAATAAACTCCATTCAGAATCAGCATAAATTATCTCAAGTTTGGCATTTTTACTGACTTTAAGCTCTGATACAGAATAAAACTAAAGAATTTCTCCTCACAGTCCTTTTAAGTATTGTTTTCCTCTCTTCCTCTCTTCTTCTCTCTTTACTTGGAGTGTAATTATTTTGATAAAAATCACTTGTTTTAATATTATAAGGATAGGATTCTAACCACTTATAAATGATTATACATATTTTTTTCTATACGATAGAGCATGTTAGTCAACTGAAAGACTAGGAACAAAAAGTCTCTTTTAATTATTTTTTTAACATATTCTCTCAGAGAAGAGATTTTATACTCTTTTTTTTTTTCTATAAAACATATCCTATGCCTGAGTTCATACCTGTCGCATATTTTGTTCTGAATAAGCTAATATAAAGTTACCCAAAGAAAATATTTGTGATTTTAAGATCATAATATCCTTAAAGTTACAGCAGAAAGGAACTTGAATTTAGCAGTACTATCACTTTAACTTTTTAGGATTATATCCCTTTAATTTTTTAAAATTAATAATTAGTAATCTCAAAAGGACATGCTTTTCAAACAATATAGATTCTTCAGAAAGTGTAGTCCAATGGAGCTCTTTAAAATCCATGGATGTGGTTGAGATGTAACCAAGCCTTGGCTAAACCTTCTAGAGATTCAGCAGGTGGCAGTAAGATTCAGAACACAACCATCTTGGAAAAGGACACCACAGTGGTATTTCTCACAGCTGTAGGTTACTGGTATGAGTAAAGACACTTTATTGTAGGATAAATATTATACAGTCCAGAAAAAAATTTATTTCTGCCTGACAGCTCTAAAAGCTATAATGGCCTTCAGCATTTCATCCTGGGACTAAGTTGAATTAGAGGGTAGGACTGCAACAGGACTGCTTTCTGCTGTGTGTAGGCAACTAAAGTAGCATGGGTACAGCTGTGATAGTTCAAACTGTAGACTTTGAAATTGTTCATCAATCATACTAAAAGAACTTTCTTAGTTTCAATGCTCTTGAATGCTTCTTTTCAAGATTTGCCAGAGTACAGTTAATGACCTTGAAACTGATTCCCAGCTAGCAGAATCAGTGAAGGCAGTAATTGATCATGATTTATACCAGCTGAGTTTCTGTATTCTTATCTTTCTGATGTTTGGGGTTTTTTTCCCAATATAAGATTTTTGATATCACTCAAAGATACATTGAAATTCAAATTTTAATTTTCTTTATATTTTATGTTTCAATTCCAGAATTTAATCAGGTGGTTAGGTTGCTGTCATTCTCATTACTGTTATGATGATGCTTGCTATTCAGTCTTAAAGAAAACGTGCTTTGTTCATTTGAGCCTAAAGTTTACCTCCCATACTCAGTTATTATTTGGCTTGCTGCCATGCATGTCTCCTCTGATAAATAGCATGTATGTGTTTATTGTTGAATTGGATCCTCCACCAAACTTGACTTGCCCTTGTAGTGCATATTCCATGAACTACTAAAGAAGAGTTAGAAAAGTTTGTGGAAATAACAAGGAAGTGTTTCTTCATTCTGTTATCTGGAAAGGAAGAAATAATTGCACTGGAGTCTGAGTTTCAAATTTTCATTCCAAAATATTTTGACACCAATACATTGAAGGTTTGGGGATTTGGTAAGGAGGTATGTCGCTGTCTTGAATTTTGACAGCATTGTGTGTGTTAATGTAACTGAGCAATGTGCTTGATGTGAGACATTTTTTCTCTAGAATGATCACAGATATTTGTCAGAATACATTTCCTCAAAAGAAGTCAAACTGCTATGTTCATTTTTCCTTCTAATATGAGCCATCTACCCTGCAAGGAAAAAAGCTAAAGCTCTGTGTGGAAACAGCATCAGAAGATGTACAACACAATTTAAGACTTTGGTCATTGCTGAACATTATGAGTAGTAGCGACTCTCAGATTATATTGTCCCAGTGCTAAAGTACTACTGTTTCCTGAAGCCCTGCAAATGAAAAATAAAAATCTAACCTTCTTTCTGGAATGTTATTTTATGTCTGAATCTCAAATCAAATTGAAGCAAAAAATTAAAGAATATTTACAGTGAATCTAGAGAGTGAAGAGGTTTTATTCTCTTGAAATAGCTTAGGAACTTCAGTTAGCATGTTAGCCATGTCACATGGCAAATTTTATCTTCATGAAAGCAATGCAACTTGCATGTTCCTGGTAGAAATTCTGCATTTTCATTAGTTCCAATGTCATGTACTTATGGTATATATCTGTGGACAGAAATACAGCTCTTCATGCTTCAGTACTATCACTCAGTACTTGAGTGACAGTAAACACCAAGCCATTACAGTCACAATGCTTTGTCTGATTGGGGATAGATAAGTATAGAACACAAAATAGGTAACTATTTTGAGAGTTGAGAGATGCTTGTCTAGTTCAACTGTCTTGCTGGAAGGAGAATTATCTCTTATCCTATTTGGTAGGCTTAGGCAGTTACAGAGTACACTGTGGTAGAAGACATTTGGGGAGGAAAGTTTCTGTGGTTCAGAAGTGAATAAAGGAATTTAATAGCACTGTTCTTGGGGTACTGCATTCATTAAGGGGAATGGCAACGTCGTCACTCTCCTGTGATAAGTGATAAGTGTTCCATAGGCTGTTGTGGGTGCAGAATGATTGAATGAGACTGTACTCTCACAGAACCCAATATGGTTCACATAGACACAGACTGATTCTTTTTTACCTGCTACTGGCTAAACCTGAACTCATAACTTACAGCTCAGGTTATCCTCTCTTCAGTCCATAAAAATATGCATCTGGGGTTCTTTTTGGGTTTTTTTTTTGTTTGTTTGTTTTTGGTTTTTTGTTTGTTTGTTTGTTTGTTTGTTTGTTTGTTTTGGGGTTTTTTTAGGGCAATTATCTCCAACACTGAAGCTTCTCTTTTCTCTTCAAGCATACACAACTCTTATTTCTTGTGACCTAGAAACAATTTAGGTGTCTGTACACCATGGCAAAGGAAATATTACCTCTCATCTGCCCACTACCTTTAAAAGTCAACTCATTTTAACTTGTCTGATAATTTTTCCTCAATATTTTTTCTCAGAATCACTTTCATTATTATGGAACACACTGGAGCATCACCCAGAGTAAAAAGACAGGGTGAAGCATCTTAAAGTGGAACTCTTTGTATATATTTAAAGATTTGCATCCTCTAGGTTTAAACTGGCATAAACGGCATCTTAGCTTCTAGTGTTTTTTGAAAGAAAAAAAAGCTAAACTGAATAAAAATTAAAATAAAACTAATCAAAAAGCAAGTAGATTGTTGAAAAGTGGACATTTTGCTTCAACATGTTAGCAACTGAAGCAAAGGATTGAAATTATATTTGTATAAACTGGGCACCCATACTAGATTTCTATGACTAATCATATATCTATTATAAATTTCATCCATGTTCAATAAATTAATAGGCAGAGAGAACCACAAGGAACCAGCCTGTGCATCTACTGAGGGGTGTAAAAAGAATGTTCAAGCAATGGTCTCAGTATTTCTTTGATGGATATTTAACAAAGGAAAAAAAATTGAGAAGTCTTTTGTCCTTTATTGGCAAAGGATGACCCATCAATGTGTGCAAGAGAATTCCTGACCCTCAGAGAAGCCTTTCGGGTAATCCATAGTAGCTGCCCAAATCTCATGTGTGTAAAACTCTTCAGCAAGATGAGCTGTAAATTGGTGGTCCTCTTTGCATTAATATTGACAAGCAAAATGGGATGTGGTCAATCAGTATTGGCAAGCAAAATGGGATGTGGTCACTTGCTAAAGCACTGGCTAGTGTCCTCAGCATTCTTTAGCAGGATTCCTGGCATGGATTTGACATCCATGGGCTCACCCTCACCAGAAAAGAGTCAGATAAGTACTTATTGATTTTCTTCAAAGAAATGAATTTCTTCAAATACATGTGAGTTAAGCTTTGTTGTTTATCTTCACAGTGAGTGAATGGGCACTGATACACTGTGCTCTGAGTGGAAGAAAGACCTCCCTTGAAGTGAGAGGGGTCCTACTTTATCTTAATGGGACTACAATAATAGATGAATGCACAGGAACTGCCCAGGTATTGTTTGTGAATTAAATTAGGTATTATTATAATATGCATACTTAATACCATTAAGATACTACTGTACTATGTACTACTAAAAAGGTAAATTGAGAAACTGAAATAATGCAGGACCACATTCTCTCTTCAATTTCTGCCTGTAGACACTGGATTGCATAAAGTCCAGAAACATACAGAAGGCAGAATCCACGTCATTTTAAAACACTTCTACATTCAACATGCCAATTTATGGCAAAGTTTTCCTATTAGTTTCCCTTTCCCCTACATTCACTACACTGTACAATTTATAATCACATCACTAAATGGACAGGAACTGTCCATTCAAAATATTTTGCACTCTTTCCATACTAATAATTGCCTCTTTGTTTCTTACTGTTTTAAGGTATATATATGTATAAATTACTAATATTATTTTAATTTATTTATGAGCTTACATTAATTATAGTTTTTCAGAAAGCTAAACCCTCATTCTTAAAGTGAAAATTTTATTTTGCTCTAGTGCCATGAGACAAGAGATAGCAGCTAATGTTTATATTATTGATTAATCAGATACTGAAGGGATTAGGTTCTATGATTGTTTAGTACAGGAAAATCCATACTTATTGCATTAAAACAGATTTTAAGACCTTGTTTATTGGCTATATTCATGGTCAAACCTCTGGGATTTATTCAATCTGAAATGCCTATATTTTTTGTGAGCATAAACCAATCTGTTAAGAAGAATATCTAGTGTTGGTCACACAAAGGCAAGTAATTGTAGTAAATTACAGGTCAGTAATTGAAAACAACCACTTACATAAACACTTGTAAATTTAGAAAACTTCCAAAACATTAAATATATTTAGTTAAAAAAGATGAAGTTTGGACTAGTACCCACTTTTGGCTACTATTTTCTTTGTTTATTTGATTTTCTACTATGCATTCATTTTGTAATTTTCATGGATAAAAAATTTCATTGGCTTGGCCATATCTTCTACATGTGTATTCAAACAGAGCAATTCTTATTCTCGTCTTATTGTTCCCCAGTATGTAATGTACTGACAAATACAATCTAGTACTGGTTCTTTCTTTGAAAGAGAAAATGTCATAGCTGTTTACATATGTGAGGTCCACATAAATGGAAAAGTTCATGTACGTGGAGATCCACATATGTAGCTAATCATGTAATTGAGCATTTTCAACATTGCACAAGATAATGACTTTTTAGAAGTGGAATGCATTAAAAAAAAAAGAGCTGGATTAATAAACAGCACTAATAAACTACATAAAGAAAATGTTTATTTGGTGAATTTAAATCCTTAACATATTTTGAAACCATCTGCAAAGAAAACATTATGTTTTTGGGTTTTTTCTACCTTTTTTGTAATTTGATATACCATTTTGACATTTAAAATAGGATGGTGTACACAGGATCTTTTTTCAGCCTCCTGGAAAAAAAAGTGATTATAAAAGTCATGTATAAAAATATTGGTTTGGATTCTAAAAAAATCTTAAATTTTTTACCCAGAAATATTTTACGGTCTTTCTAACTTAAGATCTCTATTGCAAACACTTGCATGGATATATACAATTCTACTTATCAGCTCTACAATTGTCATTCTTCATTTCTCATTTGATCAATTGATTCAATGAAAAATATTTTCTGATACTCTTTCCTGGGTTTGTTTCTGCTTGAAGACATGGTATCATCCAATCTTACCCAATACTATTTCCTATTCTAGTAAGTGATTCTGATCCACCATTTTTATTGTTTTTATCCCTATCATCAGTGATTGACTCATTCAGTTCATTGCTGTATGTAGCAGCAATTCTATGGTCCGTATGGCTTTCCATTCTTCATTTCTCTTGTGAATAAGAGAATTTTTCTCTTCCAGAATGACAATATTTTGCACATCACAAGAATTTCCACCAGTCCTCTATCTGTGAAGTTCTTCCTTCTTCAATCTTATTTTGCTTAAATGGCCTGTCTTTGAAAGAATGCAAAATTCCTGCCCAAATACATATGCCTAGAGTGAAGCTTTGCCATACTGTAGGTGGTGGGGCTTGCAACAATAGTTTCACACTATCCAGTGCTTGCTATTTTTTCTCATTCCCTTCTATTTCCCACCCACAAAGAATTCATAAAATGGATTCAAATAAGTAGGTGATTGTATGCAAGACACGTTTTCTTTCTACCACTGTTCTTGCAATTCTGTTTTCATTTCTATTAATTATTGTCAAGAAGAATCTTGGCACAAACAAAGTCATGGCTCATGACTTGTCATTACGAGCTCAAAGTCTTTTAATTCAAATGCACATTTAAAAAAAAAAGTGCTTTCATCTGATTTCTTACCTCTAAAATCTAAGCCCCTGTTATGCTGCTGAAGGTGTTAACAAAAAAAGTTATGTTCCTTAAATCAATATAATGATAATTTTTTTTAGAAATTCATCTCCTCTGATAGCAAACTTATTTTAAAATTATTTTTTCTTTAGCTTAAAATTCATCCTGACTGATATAAAGTGGAATGACAAAATTTTTCCTTGCACATCTTAAAAACATATTTATGGACAGATAACATTAGTATAAAAATGTTGATTTCAATTAATGCACAAGGCTTTTAAAAAATATTTTCATATCTAGAAAAGTTGTAAACTAAAAATAAGAATTTAAATTTGTTCAGATACAGAACTATTACATGTTAGTCAATGGTTTGTGAAGCAGGTAAACAGATTTTAGAGCTGCACCTTTAGAAGAAGGATTTATGACACAAGTATATTCCTTTTAAAATTAGCTTTGGAGACTTTAAACTACATACAGATCATTACAGATCAAAAATATGCTACTAATATAGAACTCTGAGAAAGTAAATAAATTTCAAAATTCAAACTTTACTGTAGCTAGCTTATATGATTTAGATAAAGTATGAAATTATAAAGATAGAAACTTTACTATGGTGTATGGTGTTTAGAATGTAGACATTCTAAACATGTCTATTCTGTATTCTTTGTCTTTTCTGCCATAGTTTCTTTTTCAGCATCAGATGCTGCTGCTCTGTCTAGATGATATGTTTTCTCATTCCAGTACCATTCTGCTTAATTCTAATAGAAATATTGCTAAAAGCAATTTAGTTTTGCTTGCTTTTCCAAGTGCCCAGCATTGGCAATTCAAGTGGTAGTTAGTGTGATTTTGTGAATCCTTTTTTTCAGTTCCACATAACTGTATTTTCAGTAATAAAATAAACATTTACCATATAAAAAGATAGTGAAACATTGTCCTGGCTTGTAAGACAAACATTTAACATTTTCAAAAAGAATATTTAAAAAGAGAGTGCGTAAAATACACATTGTTAGGAATATTAGTAAATACTTGTCGGGACTTTCTTCTTCCTGATCTAGCAGTAATTTAATTAGGACCATTTAGTAGGACCATTTATGAAGTTTAAAGTAAGGAAAAAATCCTTTTCACATCCTAAAATCTTCTCAGCCATTTTCTGGTTTTTAAGGTAAATTTGAACTCTTGCAAGTGCTTTAAGGGATAAGTTTTGATGTTTTATACTTTTTGATGTCTTGCATTTCAGGAATGCCATGCACTGCACTGTCCTCTCCAAAGAGCAGCTTTCCCTGCTGTGTTAACACTGGTCTTGCAGCATGACCAAAACCTTTCCCTCACACCCTTTCCCTCTGAATGGTGCACGAAATGCACCCTGGAGCTGGATCAAGTCTGCTGCAAGGCACAATGACTGCTCTCTGAACAAGTTCTCTCTCCAGATTGAGAGAAGGCAAACATGAAATGGGAGTCAGCAGAGCTCTTGCACCAGTTTTATCCTTTATTTGCTCACCAAAATAAACTTCATGTACTACATTTACCTCCTTCTGCCTTTTCCACCCTTTCTTCAACCCACACCCACAACAGCAAAGAAAACAATCAGAAATATTCTCTGAGTCACCCTTAGAGAATCTGGTTATTTCTTCTACTCCTGTTAAGCTGAGCTCCGACTAGCTCTTGGAGAGTGTTACAAAATTTTAATAGTTCTAGAAAAAATAATCAAACCAGGAAGAACTCCAACAACCTTCCTCCACAACAAACAAGCAAACAAACAAACCATATATTTGTTTCTCCTTTGGAAGTCCACAGATTTAGAAGGTAACAAAATGGGCACAGTTTGTCTCCTAACAGATTATGAATGCCATGTGTGACATTACTTGAAAATATAGAAAATGTTTATACAAACTGTCAGAGATAGCTAAGATAATTTATGGTATGTGGCATGCATGTTTTTGAACCAGAAAGTTTGTCATACACCTACTTTTTGGCTGTAGAATCTATAAGAAGACAGAGCTTGTTGACACATCTCAGCTGCATTTCAACTAATTGTGGAATGCTTTGACTTCAACAAAATTCACACCATATGTCAAAGAAGAAAAAGAAATCTTACAGTTTCCATCTCTCTTGTAATGTCTTTCACTGAAGGTGAACTACTCTGATTTTGCAGATGTTACACATGAGGTAAGCAAAGCACTAAAGCATCTCAGGGTTTTTTGGGGGTTTGTTTTTCTTTTGTCTTTATTTGCTCGTTGGTTTGGTTTTGCTTTTGGGTTTTTTGTATTTTTTTTTGAGTTCAGATTTCAAAAAGAGATAAATATGATCTACTAGTCACTGCTACTTCACAGGAATTAGGTATGGAATTCCATCACAACTACAGGTTGCCTAGAGAGGCACTGGTAAGGGAAGTGGGAAGAATTGGCAGGCAAGAGGTGATGGCGAGGCATACACACAATGAAATAAGTAATGTTGAATCCCTGCATAGCTTTGATTTGTATCAGAAAATGGCTAAATTGTAATAGAAGTCCATCCCTGGCTGCAGATATACCTTAGGAATCAAAATACTCAGTATAGATTTGCATGGCTTTTAGCAAGATTGGAATGCAATATGCATTTACAATGGTCTTCTGAAGTCTCCCTCAACTGTTAGATTTCCAAACCGGTGAATCTTTCTCCCTCTTTATTAAATAAAATGTTCTCCTGCAGACATAAGATAAGTGGTGAAGTGAAGAACTATAAATGCATAAGCTGAAAAAAGTCATGTTCAGCTGAAATTGCAAGTGAAGTCCTGACCATATATCAGCCATAAGTGAGATGGTGTTCTGCAATGTTATTGGCTTTCATTATTTTTCAGTTCTCTACATCAGCATTCTCATGAAGACAGTCCATAACTGGCACCAGATGTTATCTAGTAAATTACTTTTGTCCTGCAAACTCTATATGCTTTACTTATATTATTTTGGTCAGACTCGCTAATTTCCATATGTTTTTCTACTTTCTCTTTTTTTTTCATGGAAGTCAAGTAAACAATCAGTAACTAGATTCAGAAGTTAAAATGCAATTTCCATTAATTTTAAATTAGTTATATATAATCTTTTGGAGAATAATTTTTTTTCTACTATTTTAAAAATGTTGATAACTTGTGTATGCATATTTTTCTTAATGCAATATGTTCTCTGGTGTTTTTTGATGTAGGTCTATGGGGTTTTTTTCTGATTTCCTTATAAAGCTGACTTATTTCCTTATTAAGGTTTAAAGAAAATTGTTCATGATTGTATTCTATGTCAGATATTTGATGGATATTGTAGAGTGTTTTCTATTAATGAACTCTTATTATGACCTTCCAGGTTAAATTTTCCAACAACTTGATGTTTTCACTGTGGCTGGGAATGTCTATATTCCAAATGTACAGGTTCCTCCTGTTTAAATTTATTCTACTATGGTTTATGAGTCTATCCTGACTAAGTATCTGGCATCATAAGATTTGCTTCTATGAATTGCTCAAATTTTTTTTTTTTCTTATGAATCACTCAGAATAACTATTGATATATATAGACAGTGATGCTTAAGGATCAAGTCTCTTCCAGAATGAAGAACCAATCAGAACATGAAAGCATTGAGGAAAATCCTGATACTATTTACCAGTCTAGAAGTAATTATATTCCTTTTTTACCATTATGTGTCTCCTCACCTACTCTGGATATTTCTCCTCTAAAAATTTTCACATGAAGATGAACATCCACCTACTGGGATAGTTCTGTAATATCCAGGTGCCCTTGATTGGACACATGCCTGGCAAATAAACTATCTCATTCCCAAATTCCTAGAAATATGAAGAGGTCATCAGATAACCTTTCCAGAAGGACTAGAAAAGAAGATATGTCCTGTCATTGGCAGCTGCCTTAAAAAATGACCATATTTTGGAGTTTGGTATCTTTTAGTTAATTGCAGTCAGATGGACCTAATATAATGTGCAGGTAAGAAACGTACCTAAGGTGGGAAGATAGTAAGTGTCATAGTCCTTGAATATTTCTGATGAATAAGGTAGAAGATAAATGGACCCTGAAGTCCTGCCCTAGTATGAGCAGGGATTGAGGGGGAGAATCTAAATGTGGAAGCAAGATTACTGAGGTGGGATGACCTGTCTGGATACCAGGTGCCCACCAAAGCCACGCTGGCACTTCCCACCTGTGCTGGACAGGGGAGAGAAAATACAACTGCTGTTTATTTAGGATGTTTCAATCTTGCTGAGTATCCAGACCTGTTACAAGCTGTTGTGGACTTGTTCTGTTGGTCACTCTCACCTTGGTCAGAGTTACCTCTTTCCTTACTGAAGAGCTTTATTCGATCCAGTATAGTGAAGGGGAATCAAACAGTTTTGCTTTCATCTGCATGAAAGAAAAATCATTCATTTTGTCTTAGATGGTATATAAAACCCTTATTGGATCTGACCCTCATTTTTTGATGGGTTCTTGTTCATAAGGAATATATCAATAATGCTGATTATACTGTCTTTGAGATTAAAATTTTGGAGTATTATTGTGAATTTTAATTCAAGTATTCATAAACATTCCAAAATGGAACTAATGAATGAGTATCTAGCAATTTATGTCTTTTGAAATTGCACTGAGGATGAGTCTCTGAAGCCAAAACACCATAATTTTGTATAGTTCCCAAGTATACCAGATATAGTACAATTTTGTTATGTTTGAAAGTATCTTTTCAGTAATTGCTTTCTGGAGAGCTCTATATTTGCTTTCTAACTGATATCTTCTAAATTCATTTTCATTTAACCTTAACTAGTCCTTTCTCTAGGCTTATCATGTCAAAATATTTTAATGTATTACTTGAGGTTTTTGCAAGAAAAAATATCATAAATCAGACAAAAAAACCCCAAATATTAAAAAGTTATAAAAAGAATTTGTGTAAGGAATTAAGACTGTTAATTATGAAATGAACATTTCTTAATACTGTGCTGAAGCAGTCCCTGACCTGAAACTTCATTCACTGGACCTCATAAAAATTAAATTAAAAATTTGAAAAGGCATTTCTCTTTAGAAAAAAATAAAAGCATATGTCAAACAAACAAGAAAGGCAGATTGGAACAGCATGGTTCTAAATGAGCAGTTCCCGACTTAGCAATAGCCACTGATTTTAACTGTTCCAAAAGAAAAGTAGAATCTGTGAGTTCTCACAGATTAGGATGAGACATGAAGGATGTCAGAATGGGATCAAAATGTAAATTCTGTTCTTTAGAAAATAAAAACAAATTGTGAGCTTGGGAGCTACCAGGCCACAGTATTTACCAACAATTTGATTCTTCCTATTTCAGTGCTGCAAATAGATCTAAACAGAAGTTTAAAGTCCAAACTTTACAGTGACTGGAAAGATCAAGAGGGATTGAAACCTGAACTCCTGCTGCTAATTTCTGTAGAGAGAAGTTGTTGGGATCATCTGGTTGTTTGATACCATTGTAGTTACACATATTTGTGTATATTGGGATGTAGAAAAGATGTCTGGGAAGTGGGAAAAGTTGATCTGATACAGTTAGTGCAATCATAAGGAGACAATTTATGGTGAGCAGACCATAAAAGATAGGAATTTTGATAGTCTGCCCTATTCTGTCTGTTTCTTTAAGAGCAAGGAAGGAAAGTGTGCTGATTTATCTCTTGCTGGTCCAGTTGTTCTCTGGGGCAGGAACATTACAAGTCACTGTTTCAAATACAGGCTGTCACTTTAGATGATAGAACAAAGGGAAGTGACTGAAAGTAAATAAATCTTGAATTCACACAGGTATAAAAGGACCTTTTTCTATAAGCAGGCCATTCTAAACATCACTTTGAATGGTTTGTGAAGCAAAAATAATGGGCTTGTTTGAGAAGCAATTGAGGTACTTTCTGACAAAAATAGTATATTAGGAGATTAGTCTCCAAGGGGTGGATAACCTTTTCAGATTCAAAGTATTTCTTCTGTTCTCATGTGTGAGCTTACAATCTGTTAGTCTCAAAATATATCTACAAACCCACAGGCCCACCTTCCTGACAGCTGCTCAAACAACAGAGCGGGGGAGCAGAGAAAAAAACTCTGCCCTGTCACCCACCCAGCAGTTCTGAAAAGCTTGGTAAGTTACTCATACAATCCAAAAATGCCAGTCAGAGAGGAGGGGGACAGAGGCAGGGGAGCAGAGAAGGCTCTTAAAGTACAACATTTGCAGCACACGCACCAAAACTAAAGGGGACAATTAGTATAATAGGTTTGAAATAATTTCAGCACACTCCTAAAGACAAAAGAAAAATTGTCCTTCAGAAATGGGACTTTATTGTTCAGACGAGTATAGAGCTGAACAATGAATTCTATCAGTTTTGGAGGCAACATTCCTTCTTCTTCATACTGGACCATACATTATTAATGAGCACTATTTTCGAGTGTGAAAGAACTGTTTGAAAAGCATTAACATAGTCTATTGGATGTGATTGACACTGTCATCCCTTTCATTTTGCTGTTGGCAAGAGGCATCCCTGTAGATTTATGTGCATCTGGACATTACTAATATTCTCCTTGTTATGCACTCTGGGCAGCTGTGATATGGAAATTTTTAGTACAATTTTTAAAGAAGGAATGTACTGTTGCTATCTGAACAAAAAAGGGATAATTATCCTTCTCTGAGATTATATCAGCCAAAAATATTTAATGTCTGGTTCCTTAATAACCCTAATCTGTTTTCAATATGTACCCTTTTTAAAGGAATTTTATCAAGATTATGTGGATTCTCCAGATATTTCCAGTGACTCTTTTCTAGACAGGCAGTTTAGTTTCTGGGACTCATGTCCACTCATCCTGATTCTATTTTAACCTCCATTTCTTCAAATGTTTACATTTCTAATTGTGTTGGTGAATCAAGAACTACAGCTAGTATCTGTCTGCTGTTTAGAACCACCAATCTTTTCTGATTTGCCTGTGTAATGGCTTTTAATCACAACAATTAAGACCAGTGAAATTAAGAACCACTGAAATAATACTTCTAAATGACATATAAAATAAAATCCCTAGAGTATGCAGGGGTTTTTTTAATTATATTTTTATTTGTTTTATATATAGATTTAGAATGATTTTAGTTTCTTAGGCTGTATAAGAATGTATGCAAACATTTTATATGCATGGATATTGTAATGTGAAAAAACAAGAGAGGGAAAAAACCTACATAAAAGGGTGAAGACTGATACTAAACATGAATGCCTATGGTAGATATTGCATGAAAAGACATGAATATGGGAGTTCTGTGTCTAATTTAGATATTTTTAGTGTTAGGTTTGATGTATCTATGTACAAGTATATAAAAGTTATAGATGCACAAAATCAAATACCTTATTCAGGGCAATGAATTAGGGGATTAATTAGGCTACAATTTTAGAACGTCTTTTAAAGACATCCCTTTTGCTAAGCAACCATCTCATGAGGGCTCTTGATCAGAATAGATCTTAACCCCAAGGGTCTGGATCTTTGGGTATGAGACAAGGTAACACCATTGGGATAGAGTATTATTATTCAGGGCTATATTGTTTTAAAATATATTTTCTTATAATTGCATATTGCATCATATTAAATGATGTAGTAGGGAAGATTAACTCATAAGATTTTAACTCAATGCAGAATGACCTTCTCCTCCAGCCTGCTCCAGAACACCTACACTCATATTCAAAAAAAATATCTCACCTCATCACTGTTTCCTTTACTTAGAGGTTTATGCAACTGCCAGTTTGCATCCAGCCATCAGAGGCTCATGGTCAGTTGCTTTCTGCTCACATTGAGCAGGTCTGTACTTTGAGAGACACATCCACCACCTTCCTCAGATGTCAGGCCCTGCTTCTCCATGGAAGGTCCATTGCTGGCCATCCCAGGCAGTGAGAGTTCAGCAGTAAGGTCCCTCCTTCTTGGCAGCACAAGGAACTGCCACTACTCCACTAGACAGCCTAATTACACCAATCAATCACATAAAATTATTTGCATGGCTAGAAATGGAAAGGTTATAACTTGCCAACTGAAGAGGTAGTGAAAGAAAATGTGGAGTCAACATATAAGTTTAAATGACATGCAGTACAACAAAATATTTTTATACTGTTAATCTGAACTTTTTTTTTGTTTGTTTGCATAAAAAATCTAAATAGCATATTTAAATATGGATAAAATCTTAAAAACTGATAACTGGTTACCAGACTTGATACTTTGCTTGTTTTGATGTGCTTTGAATTTTAGCAGTTTCAGACTCATAGCAATGTACAATTTGTTGTTTTAAGGATTGCTTTCTTTCAACTGAGAGTCTTTATGCTATCCTGCAGAGCATAAGATAGCTGCTCAGAATAGTCAGCATAAGTTCCTTAATCAAAATTTTGATGTTCTTCCCCAAGTATTTTTGTGGTATCTTAATATTTCACTCAGGAATTAGAAGTGTAGGCCACATGAGATTGTTTTGTGGTTATTCTCAGAGGAACAGACACATAAGGGAAGATTCCTTTAACTTTTGTTGAAAAATTTCTTGCCAATTCTCCTACTCAATGTGCACAATTTATTTCACCACCTTAGTAGAAGAATGCGTTTTTGTGTACTGGCATCAAGAGAGTCATCTGCATGGCCCACCTTCTTGCATTGAGTTCTTCCTAGAAACCATTCCTTTCACAGGTCCAGGACCCATATCTTGAAATTTCTCAAGATATTATTATTAAATACAAGGATATAATGTATGACTACCAAAGGTCTTTGCTGAATGACTTGTCTAAGAGTGTCAAAATACCATCTTCTCAAATGACTGCACCAAAAAATATTATTTTGATATTGCACAAGTGCTACAAAACTGACTATAACTTAATACATTTGGTACAAGTAAAAAGTGTATAAATATTAATATCTTATGTTCATTTTCTTAGGAATGAACACCCTTTTTTACCAGTGTTTTGAAGTTTGCAGTGTAAAATAACAGATTTTTATCCAAATATTTGCTACTGTTCAAATTCTACCCTGCATCCAGTCTGAGGGGGAGGTGTTTAAAAAAAAAAAAACCAAACCAAGAACAACAATTTCATGGCGTTTTGTGCCTATGTGAAAAGTTAAAGTAGAAAAAGTGCTTTAATTGGAGATTTTCAGATTAGACTAAAATTCTTTAGGGCTCTGGATAATTTGGCAAATTAAACATTTAAATGTTTATACATATTAACCCACGTCAGCAAAGCAGTCACATTTCTCAGTGTTAAGAAACCACTCCTTCATATCTCGTGGTACAGTATTCTTGCACATATTCCAAAACACTGGGAATCCATGAAGGTGGAGGACCACACGATTCACTTTCTTTGTCTCTCCCACATTGCAGCTTTGTTTTTTCCTTGTGGAAAGGGTAAATCACAAGGTAGTTTGCAATGGGCTGCTAGAGGTGCAGTTTATTAATTTTTCTTTTCTGTGTTGGTATAAATAAAAGGGTTTTGTCTTAGAATTGGATTTTTTAGCTGAATCTGTTTTACGAAATAACTGGAAATTTGTGATATAGAATTTAAATACTTGTCCACTAGTGAGTCAAAACATGAAGAGGAAAAATGTGTGTTTTAGGAACACAGGCTGTAATCCTATTATGTTTTTTTTCCTTGTGTGATATGCCTGAGAAATACACATCCATATCTAAATGAAAGAAATTAATATGAGAGCATATATTTGGTTACATTTTGGTTGAACCAGACTGGGGTATTTATGTATCTACCCATAGATACATAAAGGTAAAGAAAGGTACTGGAAAATATTGTAGATTGTAACAATTACTGTACTCTTCTGCCAAAATTTGGGTTACTCAAGAACTTGCTGTCAAAACAAGTCACCTCTCAGAATGAAGTGCAACACCAGATGAAGACCCAAATTAAGGAGTACATTAACCATTGTTCAAGGCAAAACCAGAATAATATTTCACTGTCAAAAAATAACGAATGGAAAGGTTCTATAAAATTTAACATTATAAGAATTACAGAAATTATTCAAAACAACCAAACTTCCATAAAGCAAACTGTTTTGGCTACTATGCTCCAAGCCTTCTGTTTCTTTGATTTTTTTTCCCCAATAGAGTGTTACATACAGATGATCTTTAACTGTCATCATAACTTGTAATACATCCTGCATTTTATTTTCACCTTTTAAGATCACTGCTAGCAAAGCTCATACAGATCAAGACAAAGACCCCTAAAACTGAATCCCCCCAGAACCAGAAGCTTTTTCTCATGGGAGATACAGTTCTGCCTTTTTTGACTTGTCTCTTGCAACTACCACAGTAATGATAACTTCCACAGTGTCCATCCATATAAGATTCTCCAGATTCTTCCTTCATTAAAAATGAGAAGGAAAAAGAAAACCAACAAACCAAACAAACTAAAAGATAGCCACTTAAAATTCAAGTATTGATCATAAAATTTATTAAGAAACTAATGAATGGAAATAATAGTTTTGAAATTTAAGACTGGGTTTTGTATAGTTTAACTGTTAAGATTAAGGAATAAAGGTGAAGAAAGCTGTATTCACATAGGAATAGTTAAAACAAATTAAAGCCTTCTCTGAGGAATTTATTTATATTGTTTGATATCTTTCTAATTACTAGCCAGGTGATGCTGTGACAGTGTTTTTGACCACTGAAGATGATTAGATATTAGCCAGAGGTACCCTTTACCATTTGACCAACAATGCTTCTGTGTCAATCACATTATTTCTCAAGGCTAGACATAAAAACATAAAGTTAATAAATTCATTCTTGATAAGTGTTGTGCATAAAAACACTGTCACATTTTTAAATACAGCTAACTGTTTTAAAACCACATTTTTGAATTTTTTTTTCCATTTGAAAAAAAATTGTTTACTTACAGTGCTTTGGTAATTCTTACTAATTCTTTAATATTTATATACTTTATATATTTCCTTATTTTTTTGTGGGAAATCTTTCATCCTGAACAGTCTGAAGCAAATTTTAACACTTTCATCTTAATGTTCCAGTCTGCTTCTCCTGAGAACTTCCCATGAAGCAGTAAATACTGCACACCAGCAAAATATTCTTATGATTCTTGTCTTTTTTTGCTGTTTAGTTAGGTTTGTGGAGAGTTATTTTTTCATGTTGGTAATCGATATGCCATGGCTGATGATTTTGATTGAAGTAAAAAGAGAAAAGAATATTTCCCACAGGAATCTCCAGGGAGAGTAATGTTCAAATGTATATAAAGAATATAGAGTGATTGCAGTTTTATGCCTGAGGAAATTCAGGAATAGAGGATATAGTAGTATGTATTCCAATCACTGCAAAAAACAGTTTTAAGTAAAAAACAAAAAGTTAAAATACTAAGCTTACATAAGCTTACAGGGCTCTTTAGAGTTGTCGGAGTCCCTGCCTACTTACTCCTGTACTTCAGTTTTGTAGTTTATTTTCTCATTGATCAGCTACAAAAAGGAAAAACAGAACTCAAACCACAATTCTACTATGTGTAGTTTAAGCAGACTTGCAGATTATTTAAAAATAAATGAAAAAACTACTGCATGAATTCCAAGATATTTTGTCATGCCTTCACTTGATCTCCTTTTGAATATGTGATCAAAGATTCTGTCTATTGCATGACAACCCTGGTTATTAGAAATCAGCCACATAAGTCATGAGGTCTGCCTGGTTAAGAAGGGTACACAGAACATTTCACTGTCTAACATGCCCACATCTCCAGATTAAAAAAAATGTTCACAAGATATTTAAAAAACAGAAGTCTTGCAATAGAACAGTATGAACTTCTCAGGATGAAGATAAGGTCAAATGCATCAGCAATATCTTTCTGCTATGGAAAGGGATTAGTTAAACTAATCTTTAAGGAAATAGGCTTGTCACATACTCCTTCTTAAAAACCAGGTCATTAATTCTTTCCCTCAGCTCAAATCCATTCTTCCTGTTTATGAAAAGTACATTCTTACTCCAAAACTAGTGACCTAAATGTGAACAGAACAGATCATCTCAAATTGTGTTGAATCACATTTCTTTACTTTTTCAGTCCCCCATGATTCTGAAGAAGTTCCCACTCTTCCCTAGATTCCTTCCCAAGTTTTCCAGAAGACAAGGGAGAGAAATAAATCCGTCCTGGCTCTGGAAAATTCCTAGCACAAGCTATGAGCTAATTAGCATTTACACACTACAAATATGCAGCATTAATATGGTGGAAATATTGTAGTGCATTCTTTTCAAACTGCCATGGCAATATGGGATTCATGGGACCCTTGTTGAAAGAGGGAATCAGTGTGCCTTAAGTTGTTCCTGCACTTTGGGACATTCATAAGTGGATGGTCAAAAATCCTTATGCAAACCCAATTAAGGATTGCATTGCAGTAAAGGAACTAGAAAACTCTTCATCACAGAGAGTGCACCATATATCCCTTGCTCTTTTATTCTTTATTTTTTCCTGGTATAATAATAAATAGACCATGAGTATGCATTATATTTATACTTAAAAATAATCAGAGTTAAAAAAAGCTCCTACTTTGTGTGTTGCCTTTGAAATATCTGTTGAGAGAAATATGAAACTATTTCTCATATCCGTAAAAGAAATATCTGAGTACTTTCCTTCATTATTTGCCTGCTCTACTTTGAAACAAACGATTTAATAATTTGATTTATTCTGCAGGAAGAGGAACAAAATAAAATATGATTTAGAACAACTGTATTTCTAAGGGAAAAAATGGAAGTATAGTTCTGTATGATTTTAAACTTTTTGTTTTCAAGATATCCACAAACCTGTCTGTTCAATGACAAACTTGAGATTATCTCTTGATCCACTAAAATTGGCTTGAGTTTTACTATTTGTTTTAATGGGAGCATGGTGAGAACTAATTCATTGTTTTCAGTATGTTAGTGCTTAATGAAGACAGAGTGGAAAAAGGGTGAGTGGTTATCAAGAATTGATGAAACTGAATTTTGTCCAGGGTCTTACAAAGCACTTTTCTTATTCTTATTATCTTGGGTTTATCCAAGCATCATATTTTGCTTTTCATTAATCTATTTTTATCCTATCTATTTTCTTTTACTCCATATCTTTTTGCCATTATTGTAATTTACGCATGACAGAATTCTTTCTAACTCTCAGGGCTAGCAAAACATTAAACTCAAAAGTTTTTGTGTTTATGGCCTTAAACTTTTAATCAGATAGTAATTTTGGTTATAAATACACTTCACAGGTATAGATTCTTTCCACCTAAGGAGAACTAAGTCTCCTCAAATATTAATTTACATTCATCACAGTCAAGAAGTTGCTGATGTTGTTACGATATTTTCAATTAGTTGTCACTAAGGCCAGCTAGAATAGAATTCATCATGAAATTAAGACATTGGGACTGAATGTCTGGACACAGACATCAACAAATGTGTATATTATCAAGTCTTTTGTTATGTCCAGTGGAGATGCAGTCAATGCAATTAATTCAGATTAGAGAGCAACAAATCTCATCTAAGCATAAGCAACTAAGGTGGGATTTGTTTACTTAAATATTGCTGTATTTTGCAATTTCAAATGAGCACAGAGGGTATGTGCATAAAGCTGACATGTCACAGTGTTACAGCTGATCTCTGCCTCTCTGGAGTGGCAGCTGGTGGCTGGGCAGGATGCAAATACAGGACATGACTTTTAATAGTATCTGAAAAAAATTTTGTTTTCAACTGAATAACTCCCTAAGCTTTGCTACTTTTATGGCTTAATTCTTCATGGACTATGATATAACTCCTATCATAGGCAACAGATAAATTCTGACACCCTTGTGGAGAAGAGTTATTTTTGATACTGTCCTGACTATTCAGTCAGTTGTTAGTAAGCTAATAGGTAATTTGGGATGTAAGCTAAAGATGTTCATTTTGTTAAATGCTTCAGTTTAGAAAAATAAATCACACAATGCTTAGGAAACTCTGTAACCCTGCTGCTGATTCAGTGATAACTTCTCAGTGACTTCCCAAACTTCCCATTGATTATAGCATCTTAACTTTAACAAAAGTTTGGTAGCTAGACAGCCATATGCCTTTGACCTTTTGAGTCTATAATGACCACTTTAATTGCTTTATACCACAGATTTTCTAAGCATGTGCAATGAGAAGGGAGGAGCAAATTCTTCCCATGAAGAGCTCTGAGAAAATCAGGTTATTTTGAACAGAAGTTTCCACAGAACATAGGGAAGTCAGATGAAATCAGCATGAGCAGATAACTGCGGCAGGTTTTAACTCATGTGTCACATTTGAAGACCGATACGATTACTAAGATATGAGTGGTCTGTTAATGACAGGTCTTTTTATTATTTTTAGGTAGATAAATATAAATTTAGCCGATTTTAGTTATTAGCCCAAATTGTTTTGAGACATTTCATCTTAAATTTTTTTCTTTTCAATTATGCTTAAGTGTATTTTATATGTATTTTATGTTCTCTTCTGTTTTCCTCAAGATTTTTATTTTGTGTTGTTTACAAACCCTCTGGTATCATTCAGGAGTAATTTTCAGGCTTCAGTGTAATTTCTCAAAATACACATTGATGAATAAACTGAAGGAAGATATTTTCATAAGTCTTCTCATCCTCTGTGTTTCTTGAACCTTTTACTATCTTACACTAGTCCTTCATAAAGATCCTCTCAATCTCTAGGGGAGACTCCAAAAACAATCTTATGTGGTTTAGGCAAAAAGAATGCTTGACCTATTCCTTAATGGGAGCATGCTATTTGCAGATAAGGAAGCATGAGTTATAAATTTCCTGTCAGCAGCTCATGATGCATTTAAGTGTTATATATTCACACATTCTAGCAAAAAAAGTGCTTGCTTTGTACAGTGGAGAAGGAAAATAAACAATCAAACAAACATTTTGCATCCTGTTAATGGCACATTTGGATGGGTTGCAACAGAATACTGCAAAGGGGCAATCCAACATTGCTCCACTGTAAAAATACACATTTTTACAGTGTTAATTACAGTGCTAAAATGAATATGTGTATTAGTTTAAGAAATAAAAAAACCACTATAAGTAAAAATCAGATTTCTTTTAAAAGTATGAATGACCATGAAGGGGGATGTTCCTTGGGGAGAAATTGGTAGAAGATATATGTCATTTTTAATGGCAATACTTCAGCTGACATGTATACTAAAATATCAAATAATATTTTTACAGCTCTTTTAAAAACCTGCATTCTCACTCCTTCCATCTCTTTATCTACATAAGTCACTTGAAAGGCAAACTCCACTTTCCCAAGAATAGTAGTAGACAAAATTTCATTTATTTTTTCCTTTAATTCTTTAAAAGTCTTTCAGCAGCATGTAGAAAAGCAACATCCAGATTTCTTTATATTATTATAGAAAAGCTTTATTTATAAGCCAGACATTTAGGCTTATTCTGAGAAGTGTTACTAATTCCAGTTCTGTTCATGTCTGCCTCCTCAAGACAGGTATGGTCCCTCAAGAGGAGCAGTATGCCATTGCCTGCTGTGAAAACCAGGCATCACGAGTCTCAGACTGGGTTTGCAGAAAAGGGTGGAAAGACCTAGGCTGTACCAATGACAGTCAGGAAAGGGTTATATTTAATCACAGTGCTCTGCAGTTGTTCCAAGGCCAAAGTTGCGATTAGAAGTTGAATTTAGAATTAACACACTCGATCCTTTTGCATGGAGAAAATGGAAGCAGAGAATGTGAAATGCAATTCAAGCAAACACTGTGTGCTGTAGCAGAGACCACTTGGACCAAAGCAGTCCAAGTTGAATATTTTCTGTCTGCTTTACAAAAAAAAAAAGGTAAATTGAAGAGACAATTTTTTTTTTTAATGACTTTTACTGGTCTGGATAAAAGAGAAGTTTTAGAATAAGACAGTCAAAAAGGTTTTTGCTTTGGTTTTTTATATAGAAGTATATTCTAAATAGGAAATAGGCTTAAAATGTGTTAAGTGTAGGAAGAGATTAATTTCTTTCATTATTCTATTTCTAGAGTGGACAGATAAAGATACGGAAATGATGATTTTATAAGACAGGTTGGCCTTTCATAATATGATGCAGATTCATAAATGGCATGACCTTGAGTTCAGTTACCATTTCGCAGAACAGTAAATATTGACTCTTCAGGACACAGACACAAAAAGTTTAGATCAGTTGAAAGCAGATTGCCTCAGACTCTTTATATTTGAGTAAAAGAACAAGTTATTCTTTTTTTCACCTTCCTTTGTTAGAATATGTATTGATATACTTAAAAAAAAAAATGCTTTTACCCTTTTTGAGAAGGAAAATGGATTTTTAAAAAAAAATTGTTTTAGGAAACTCTGCCATAACCGAATCTGTACCTATATCCAAAAGATGTTAAACATTAGCAGTAATCTAAAGCATCCCATGAAATCTTGCGTCTTCAGATAGGACACAGATTTTGAGCCAGTAAAGTTACCTGTAGGATTATGAACCATAGAAACTTGAGATTATATCACTGTTTTTACAAGAAAATTTTTAACTTTAAAGTTGCCACAGTCCCATAAAACAAAACAAAACTAAACTGATATTGAAAATCAAATAAAAAACTAAACAGAGAATAATATATAACAAGCAGACTGTAACCGAAGACCATGAAGAATTTTTTCCTGCCTGGGTGGTTTTAAGCAAGGTAGTACAGACATCGTAATGGTCCCAGGTTTATTAAAAGGACATGTTCATAACTATGAATTTAGAAGATAAGGAACCTTACACCATCTTCAGACTTTTTATATAGAACTTAACCCAAAATCCACTAAGTCAACCAAGGTAGATCCTTACATTTTTGACACTGGAAACCGGAAGATCTGGAAGCCCAAAGGCTACCTGGTATTTTGTGCTGAAAAAACAAGGCTCAATTGCATTGTGAACTCTGTTTGAAGTGAAAATTGCTCAGCATTAGATTTTATGTTCTGCCAAAACAGGCCATAGGTATCTATGGCCTCCTATGAGCATTCAGGAGACTAGAATGCCCCCAGCAAGTACTGTAATGAAGGTCAAACACTCTCTGAAGACAGTATTACACAGAATCCTGAATGTCTCCCTGACATTCAGGGGTTTAGCTTCAGCTGTGAATGTCACGAAAGAAATGACATGCAACACTCTGGGTGGAACATACCTCCTGTATCAGTTCATCCTAAAACACTTCTGGGAATTAGGCAGAGATACACGTAAATTTGTACAGAATAATTTATAACTTCCACAGAACACTTTTATAAAGGAAATATTATCACAAAGCACTGCCTTAATAAAGAATTAGGTTGATTGTAATCATGGACTTTCCTTAGTTAAAAAGAAATACATAAAGTCTTCGCAGTAGTGCATAAATCATAATGGCTTCCGAAGCACTAAATATCACTCAGCACACTGCTAAACTAAAAGCAAGGATGCAAAATCAAAATAAATGTAGTCCCATGGGGAGTGCATGTTATTTGTTGTCTAGAATCAATGTCTATGCCTCTGTTAATAAAGAAAATGCATCACAAACCTGCTGCCATCTGCCTTGGCACACCTTATTTTGGTACAGACAAATTCTCTTATGTCCCAAACTGTAGCAACTGCATCCAGATTGCTTGGGAGGAGGTGTTCCTGGCCCATGATATCATCAAACTGTGTCTGGGCATATTCTCTGAGACTGCTGGTTGTTTAGTCCAAAATTATTTCAGGGGCCATGCTAAGAATTTAACAGTATGAATGAATGACTACATGTCCATGTGCAATTCTGTGCATTAGCCCTGTTCACTTTGCTAGAACATATATATTCCATATTATTTGGTGTCTGTCAATGGTGTTGTATATGTTTCTGTAAGAATAATAGAAACAGAAAACATGAGAGTACTGAAATCAGGAGTAGCAAATGGAATGTAATTACGATGAAACAGGAGCTGTGCAAAATAAGCAACATTAGTGGAGGGCAAATTTTCTCCTTCATTAACCTTCATGTTAAATAGCCAGAAGATCCTCTTCATGTGTGTGAAATTTCTTTTAATATGTTAGCTGTTCAATACTGTCCAGCATCCCATCTTTTAACCTTAGCAGCTTCACATCACATTTATCCTGCATGTAGATGAATTAAAAAAAAAAAATGTTTTGAAGGAATCTATAATGTTATAATGTGTTCGTTTCACTATTGGCCAGAAAAGGAAAAAAGGTACACAAAACAAGTATAAATGAAATATGATTCTTTCTGAAGCCACTTTGATATGATCAGGCTCCAACAAGCTCTGAGGTCATTGAGCATTTAAATGATGTTACACAATGGATGGCACTTCAGGTTATTAGTGCACAGTTGACAGCCAGAGTTAACTGTGACATACAACACAAGTACTCCAGTCCTACAGAAGAGAAAAACACTCTCATCCTATTGTGTATGAAGCCCAGGGATGTATGAACATATGCTGGACACAGGGTATTTTTGACACAATTGTCAGAAGGAAATATATGTGCAAAATACATATCTGTCTGCTATTTAACAAACCCTTAGTTGCTTAAAATATTTACAGTAAGGTTCACTGTATGATATATATTATTGCGTAAAGAAAACAAGTTCAAAAGTTGAAATCTTCAATATTCAGAGAGAACTCATAACTGTCCAAAGCATAAAGAACTTCTGTCTTAATATTAGCACTAATAAAATTAAATTACAATAACAACTATAGCTATGGTAATACTATATAGAACTATTATACACTTCTCCCTGTAATTTATTTTAACTCTTTAATGCTGTAAAGAAAAGAGTAACGCTTTTTCTAAAATTTTCAAAAACTCACACAAAGGAATTTGGCAAGATACTTACAAGTAAAACTCTGGGAAAATGATTACTAATTCTTAATCAAATTTGCAAACATAACTTTTTTTGGTTGGTTGGGCTTTTTTATAGTTTAAAATATACAACAAGAAAAAGGCAGAACAAAAAGAATCCCACAAACCAAATACAAAAACATTGTAAATAATATATTTTGAAATTTATTGAACAGTAAATCTTCTGATGTTCTCTGTTCAGACTGGACTATAGTTAATGCTACTTGTGTGTATCTCTCAGACAGCAAGCAATTTACAGTTTCTCTTTCAGTCTTAATAATGTGAGAACAGTGTGTGAGATAGTCAGACTGAACAAAAAACAAAGATCCTTTCCAAAGATTCTAGTTTGCTCTGCAAAATAATCTTAGTCTTAAAATTTCAGTCAGTATATTAAGAGTTGGCTGGATCTCCTCAGTTGTTGATATTCTGGAAATCAGAGACTGCTCTCAGAATGGAATAAGCTGTTAGCACATCCCTCCTCATTCTTTTTGTAATGTTTTACTCTACAGAACAACATCTGTTTTGTTTGTAGCTCAAGAAAGATTGAGAAAATCTGCACTTTTACTTCTATTTTTATTTTGTCTTAAACAAAAGCAGAAAAACCCCAGTGTGATGATGGTAGCTGCTGAAGTTTTTACTGATAGCATTGCATCTAGAAATGACAATGGCTTATGACCCCATGCTTCATGTTACTCTATGAACATAGCAGAGTGGACCAAAATACCTTCATTAATAACACATTGGAGAATATTATTTTGAAATAATATTGTCTTTAATTCTTATAATTAAAAGTTTTACCATCTTTCCATAAGCCCTAAGTTTTAAACAATATATAAATAAATGTCATCCACTTCCTTATAACAAAACTCTCCATGATTTTTTTAAAGTTCTTATTGATATACCTAGTCACTATCATACTCTATTTCTGCATATTTCTAGATTCCCATCTCACTCTGATGTCTGGAACTAAGCAAAGGGGTAAAGTCCATTGTTTGCATCTTTGTTTTTCTATATTTCTTTGGGAGATAAACCAAACTTAAGGACTGTAAAAAATGGTTATTTCCATTAAGACACATGTAAAACTGCAGTCGAACTTGCCATTTTATTTAAAATATCTATTACAATTATTTTGCCTTGTGGAAGTAATTTAGTTCTGACTCTGTTATGTAATATGGATTTAGAGCAGTTTTTAAACAAAAAAAAATTTGAATTCTAGTAGTTTGTTCATTTCTGTCATTCATACATATATCAAAGGTGTCACTACTGTGTCTAAACACACCGTCAGATTCTACAGTTTCCCTTGTGCACCCTGAGAAAAAGTGGATAAAGATCTCAGAAACACAGCAGTGCTAATGAAACCCCTGAAGTTTGTAGGACCTGCAAACCTCATTGCATGCAGCGCTTGAAGTTTTGTATTTACCAGCTCACTTCCTGCTGCATATGTTTCTTCCACTCCTTCTTCTCCAGTGCCTGCTCCCCTTTGGAAAAAAAAAAAAAAAAAACCAACTGATTTCCAAGGCAGAAATACTGTGGTCTTCTAGCTGCCAGAATGTAACATAACGGCTATCTGAGCATCTCCTCAGATGGCCATTCTAGCTGGTGTTGATGTTGATCCTGCTTCATTCAACAACTCCTTGTTTCCCTGGAAGAAGCTTACATCTGCTTGGGCAAATTCTGTCATCACTGCCATTTCATTTGCAAATGCCATCTGTCTTGGAACTCCCTCAGGAAACAATCTTTCTTATCTGGCTCACAAGAGACATCCACATCATTTTCACTTTTGAGCAATATTTTCTCGAAGAGCTATATGTCCTGAAAAAGTGCCACATCAATCCCAAAACTAGCAGATACTATTGTAACCAACTTCACCACTCCCTATTTGCAACTCCGCACATTAAATATCTTTTTAGGGTAGATTTAGGAAAACCCACAGAGCTTTTGCGCAAAATTTCTTCATTCCTTTGCCCTTGGAAAGACCCTTTCTAACCCTGAGCCTGATTCAAGCTGAGGGTGGTAGATTTCCATGCCTGTGTTTCTAGCAACATAAATAAAGCCTCAAGAAATAACTTATTCAATGTGCCCAAACAATAAAATTGCCTTATAGTTGGCATGCACAATCACAGCTGGAGTTATATTATTTCCTCATCTTCATCTTTGGTCAAAAAAAGAGAAGAGCTTGGTCAAAAGCTGATAAAACCTCATGTTCATTTAATTTACCGGAAAAGCTGCTCTGTTGTCTTCAAGAAAGTGTCACTAACTGTGACAATGATGCTCACAGATGATATCAGAACTTGGCTGCTTTCTGGACCTATATCTCAAAGACAGCATAAATAGATATCATGTAAGTAAATTGTAAATGTATTTTTGGCAGCACTGTGTTGATCGTTGCAGCTCCTTGCTGCTTTGTAGACATTTCCATAGCTCTCAAGCAGAAACAGGAAAAATTCAGACTCACTTAAACACTATGTCAGACAAGATTAAGATTGATTTAGGTTAGCCTGGGATTCTGTAGTTAATGTTCTCCACAGAGTCAGAAATGAGATGGCAAACAGTGTACAACTGAACAAAACCAACTGAAATAATGTCTTTATTTCCACTTTGTCAGATTAATCTGTGATAGTACTTGCAAATGCAAAACATTCGTTTCCAGTCTCTGTTGAAATCTAGAGCTGAACATATTCTGGAGCATACAGAAAGTGCTTTTCCTTTTCAAATACTGCCTAGTTCTAGTGTCCACAAGAGCAGAACAGGCCTAAATGCCAATCACATAGCTGAACAAATTGCTAATCTTCTGCTGTGCATAAATATTGATTAGTCCACATTTTTGCATTTAAACAGTGAGGATTTTCTGTCCAGGTAGTGGGAAATGACTGAAGGTACAGAGACAAACTGTTTCAAAGGGGACGAGGGCAAATTTTGAAAACATTTAATGAAAATGACATTATTTTGTTTAGCAATAAGAAAATATGCAGATTACTTTGTAATGGGCAGGAAGTAGGTAATTATAAATTTATGTTTTTGTAGTTTCTGTTCTTGTACCTTTGTAAATAAAATGCCAAATATCTAAAATGATACACCCAGAATGGATTAGCAGAATATATTAAAAATGTACTTATATATTCTGTACTATAAATATACTAGACAAAATAATAGGACATTGGCCTGAATCCAAGTTATGTCATTGATCCCAGGGGTTTGCTTGCAATGAATAAATTTACAGTAGTGTATGTTTTGCAGATTCAGTCTTGAGTCCTGAAACAAGAATCTACACTTAGTGCAATTATAGCTAAGCAAGAATATGACTATTCTCTCTGCACATGACAGAGGTAGACACTGGTGAATACACCATTGGCCCATACTGAGATATCAAAGTTATTGAGAATTTTCAGAAGAGAGAAATTCAAAAGAGAGATAATTACGCCCTAAGTCTTTGCAGCATCCAACACATTGGACATGAGGAAATTGTATTGGCATGAGGAAATTGTATTTTTTCACTTCGTGAGTCAAAACCTAAGTCTTAAGTTATTAATGACCTTTATTTATTTATTTAAAATAATTCAAACTTTAAAAAAATAATTGTTGCTCTAAGTTTTACAAAACTTGGTCCAGTATACCAAATATCTCAAAACAACTTAGGATTGCCTGATCAGCTCAGAGGATCCCAACTCTGCAGACTTTAAGACAGAGGTAAAATTAAAATGAAAATTGGAGAACAGAGTAAATAAACTATAAATAAAACAAATAACAATTTCTGAAGAAAACTGGGCTTTAGGGTACTATTATTTTTTGCTACATTTTTCTTCATTGCTTTTAATGAAAGATGAATATTTTCTTGACAGCATGCAGTATAGTGAAATAGAGCTCATAATTCTTCTTTTTGATAGTATTTACAATATTTTTTTGGTCTCAATTAAAAATGTTCTGTTTTTGTAAGCAGTCATAATATTATTCACCAGTTTTTCAAATCTTGTGTAATCTCACAAATATAAGAAATTCTTGATTTTAGTTCAATTAGAAATATACAAGTTTTTTCATAAGAAATTTTAAAAGTATTTTTCCACATTTCCTTTGATTTTCAGGCTTGATTGATTTTCATTTGAAAATATAAAGTCCCATAAGTCTCAAAACCAGCACTAATTAGATTTTAAAGCACACATTCAACCAAAAAGATTTACCAAGGAATGCTAATGATGAGAAAAATTTTTTTCTGAATACATTGATTGTTTAATTGCAAACTGTAGAAAGTGAAAAGAATCCCACTGTTTTTATTTTGGAGGGTTTTTTTTTTTTTTTCCTTCTGTGTTAGTTTTCTCTTTTATGATCATTGACTGTATATTAAAAAATTCTACTGAGGAATAAATTAGGATTAATATTTTAAATATAATTAGAAATTGAATAAATTACAGACAAATATAATTTATAAATTTGTAATCTGTTGAGAACATCAAAATATCTCTATTTTGAATCTTCACCACCTTGCTGTGTTTATCTTTGTTTTCTAATACATCCTCATGTTGTCACAGATGTTGGTTAAGATGGGAATCAAAGGCCAGTCTCTAGACTAGGTGGTCCACTAGGCTACTAGGCATAAAGCATCATCATTTCTGAAATCAGTGAGCAATAAGAAAACAACATTGTATTCAAACATGACATTCTGAGGTGGAGAGCAACAGTCTGGCTGCAGATAGGTCATATCAGGGTATAGACTTTGGCACAAATTAGCCAGGGAGCCGAAAACTTGCTTGTAAATCTGAAAAAAATTGCATGAAATTCATCACTGTCAAAATCCTCTAAGGATCTGGATGAAAAGAGTTTGTTGGTTGCTTTTATTTGTTTGCTACTTTCTAAATATTTGCTAAGTTGTAAATGTGAAATCCTAGCACAAAATAAACATAGATGCTCTTTTGTATGTTTATCTTTCAAGGTTCTTAGGATGAATATATTTTGATCAGCAACACTTTTCTAAACAATCATTAATTTGTTACAATTTTGTAAATGTTTAGGCAATACTTATTTTAGTAAATTAAATTTTACTCTTTTCTATCTATACATGAAAGACAAAGTAGACATCATTGTTAAAGGAGCTCTGGTTGTGATCTTCAAATGAAGCAAATTCCTTTACATAATCAAGTGAATATTTCCTTGGAATACACACCAGAAATAATAAATGAGTTATTCAGAAAAAAAAAAATCTTCTGAACACCAAAGAATATCTGGCTGTCCACAGACTGCCTAGTAATTTTCCTCATTTTGCCTCCTCTGAGAGCTTTCTCTGTTCCTCATATGGGATAGAGTTACACTCCATGAGCTAAAAAAACTCCTACATATTTATACAGCATTTTTCCTCTTTTTATGTCATGGAAACGAATAGCCAAACCATGTCTGTTTTCTGTGGGAATACTTTAGAGATGCAGAACTGCAGGGAATCCCCTCTATCCTGAAGTTCCTCCCTGCAGAAAATAGGACTGGATTGCTGTGCTGCCAGAGGTCAAAGGCAAAGGACGGAGGATGCTGCTGGCAGTGAGGCAGGCATGGAAAAGGGCATGGCCCAAAGCAGGGTGCAGCATCCCCAGGAACCAGCTCTCAATTGTGGAGCTGTAACTGAGAAAGCTTGTCTGTGTGTATTGCACAGAGTCATCAGCACTACTCAGCATACAGCCTCCAGTGCCCTTTGAAGTTTAGGAAGCGTGCTGACTTGGTGTGTCCTTGAAATCCACTAGAAAATTTAGGTCCAGCTTGCCACTGAGCTGGAGTAGCCTCACATCCAGCACTTCCAGCCCTCCTCTAGCTCTGCTGAAGCATCAGCCACGTCGTGGCTGTTTGCCTGTGCTTCTGTGTGCTCACAGGTGTGTGCATGCAGACCTGTCCTGCCCTTAATGTTTGTCTCTGTCAGCGGTGTGCCTATGTGCACACTTATGTGCAAAATAAAGTATTTTCATTAAAGTGAACACTTTTCTCTCCAACATTCCTTTGAGTGGGTAAGATAATGAAGTAAGGGTGATATTTAACTTCTCCTTTGAAATAATTACCCAACCAAAACTTGTGATCAAGGAGATTTTTCAGTACTAGTACTCCTCCTACTACTGTGTCATTAGAAGGAAATTCATATCATACTCCAAGACAAAAAAAAGTTTCAATTTCAATTTCACTGCTCCAGGGTTTTGTCTCTAGTTTTAAAATGCACAGTTAAACTGAACAGGTTTTATTATTTTGTTATTATTAATTTCCTGTAATTTCTTTCACTGTATGCTGAACATAAATGTCGAGCGTATTTTATGTGAATGTATTTTACTGATAGCCTCAAATATTCATATCTTGCCTATCATGCATACCTCAATAATCTTGGAATTGAGTGCTCCTTGATTTCATGTTAGTTCATGGAATTTACTTATGTCTTTCCTCATTTTTGTTGCCCTAGACCTATAATTTTATCACAGGGAAAACTACTGCAAATATAAAATTGATCATGCAATATTTTTAGTAGCACCTCATTTTAATCTTGCTTTAATATATTTGGTGTAATTTCAAGCAATAAAGATAATGAGAACAGACTGTCTTCAAATACAGATTTGTCTGAAGAAATATGTTTCCTATACTCAAGATAGGAATATATTTAAAATGTAATTTTGGATAGATGTTTATATTAATTCTATTGTTTATAATGCTTATATTTATATTTCTATTGAGTACGGACTACCATCACTTACACTATTATCTCAGTCAATTGCAAGCTGATTGAAGCAATGCCTCAAATTAAACATAGGTATGCTGTATTGCAATTTGAAAATTGAAATAATCTTGAATAGAAAATGGCATAACTGTTCAATTTTATTCCTTTATTTATCCAATACTTTAAAGAAAGGCATTTTAAAATATAATGTCCTACTTTTTATGTGGTTTTCAAGTGAATTGGTGATTTAAAAATATTTAATGTACACTTCTGTATTTATTGCACATATTGTATTTGTAACGAAAATAGCACATTTTTTCTTGATATGTAATTTTCCTCTAGAGGCTTTCCTGTATTGCACTTTTCCTACCATGTAGGAGGTCTTAAATGATAACACAAGTAACAAACACAGTTTGTTGTAATTTCTTTTGTCCTTTTTTCTAAAGTACACTATCTTCCTTGAGCAGAAGGAACAGAATGAATTTTGAATGCTCTCTGTGTTCCTGAGAATGCTTTTGCATAGTACTTAAAATCTTGCCCTTGCAACAGCAATCTTCTTTCAAGCAAAATGTTGTGATTTGTCCCTTACCAATCCGTGAGGATCTCGAGCAATTTAATCTAAATAGACTCTGCTATTTTCACACATGAGTGGGTAACAATTGCCTCTGAGGTGCAAATGTGATGAACCATTGACCGTGTCATTCAAAAAGAGAAGAAGCCACAAAAGCCATAATATATGCAGTGAACATAGGACTAAATTTTTATCTTCAGATAATAAGTTTTTGAACTTTTTAAAATGTAAACTTTACATACTCTACAATCTTTTCTGTAAACTGGATAGGTAAAAAGACATAGAGGTAATTATTGAAAACCAATTGCAGTGAGATGCAGAACAAAAGCTATTCCTTTTTATGATGATAATTGAGCAGAGCTCTAGGCTTAGTCGGATAAAATGATTTCAAGGCTCTTTACATTGTTTTGATTAGGAGATTGAAAATGTGATGTCTTAATAAAGAGAAATGTACAGTTCTAAAAACATAGCTCCTTTTCTGCATTATCTTAAATATAGATATTTTTTTTCTTTGTGTCTTTTACATGAACTGCAGTGCTAAGTACAAAATCCCAAAATTACAGGTCCCATTTCCAGGGTGCCTTAATAATCGCCCCAGTTTGTCTTTGTTAACACTTGCCCGGTGAGCCAGATCATGTACCTCTGCCAAGCTGATCTTCCTTCAGTGGCAGGAATTATTAGTTTGAAAACTTTTCTTGTAACTATGGATTTCCAACTGGTGATATGGAGATGTGAAGAGAGATCAGTTTGGAAGTACTTCTGAAGTCAGAAAACTATATATCTTTTGTTTCTGATGTTTTGTTTTGGTTCTTATCTTTCTTTTTGGAATTGATTGCCTACAGCAATGATTTGGAAATATGGCTACAGAGTTTTTTTCTTCCTTTAGACTGTCCTTAAGGGATTTTTGAACCAGACCCCATTTCATCCCTGCTTAAAAGCTGCTTGTATGTGAGATGTGGAACACCGTGTCATACAGGACAGTTTTGCACAGATGTCAGCTGTTGATAACAGCATACTACAAAGTTTTCAATAGTCACAGTTAAAATAAAGGTGGAATTTTTTGTTTTTATGCAAGAGACATGGCCTCCTGATTATTCAAACACCAGAAGCTTTTTTTTTTTTTTCTTTTTTCTTTTCTGGTAATTTCATCATTAAGAAATAACATCACTTCTTGAAACACTTTTCCTTGTCAGAATGCAAAAGAAGCAATTCCCTCTTCCCATCAAATGTGAGGCATAATATGCAAAAGAAACACTGTGTTTCAAGTAAAAAAAGGAAGGATAGATGGGTAAAGAGCAACGTCCTCTATGTGACAAGGGGCAAGGCACCTCAGACTTAATGCTATTCAGGAGTATTCAAACAAAAGACATATTAATGGAAAATGTTGATTTGTTCAAAATAAAACTTGCATAGAAATACATAGATTTCAGCAACAGCAATTTTCTTGGGAAGCTTTCTTTAGATTTCATTAAAGGTTTTGTTCCAAAATGAGAAAGAGAGAAGAGAACTCTAAATATTATTTGCCTTATGGTCAGGAAACTCTCTTGAGATAAAAAATCCAGAATTCAAGTCTTTAATGACTCATAATATGCAGACCTCTAAACCTCATTATTAAAATTTGAATGCCAGAATTACTATTAGTTATTTTGGCAACGAATTCACATTTGAAAGGTCTCATTATAGTACCACTTACAAAATGTCATCAAATTATAAATATATTCCAATAAACGGGAAAAATATATATTTTCTAGCTTTTCTATTTTGTTTTTCATGACAAGCTATGTTTATTGGGTTTTTCTCCAATTCTGAGTGATGAGATTTTCCCAGCATGTCTGTCATCTCATATTGCAGTATTTGATCTTCCATTAAACAAACACAAACTATAACCTTTATAGTTGCAAAGATAACCTTCAAGCAATGAAATGAATGTATTTGATTTTATCAGCAATGTCTCATTTGGTCTGAAGCATGAAATGAATGCAAATTTATTTTCATTTATCACACTGTTGAATATTAATACTAATGCAATCCAATTTTTAGTGTCAAGAACTATTTCTATGCTGATGAAAGCCTTCAGGAGAAAATATGGGAGATCCTGGTGTATGCTCTGTGTCTCCTATGAGTGCACTTTGCCTCCAAAGTCTTGGGGAGGCAAAGATTTAGAGGGAAAAATAAAGTTTTAGGGCCAATAGCCCTTCATATTTATTTTAATAGTAACTAAATATCTGGTCCACTGACATCCATCTAATGTTATGAAAGTTCAAAACCATCAAAATTTCATAGACATTAACATTGTATATCCAAGCATAGAATTAGTACAATTCTGTTTCTTACCTTTACTGACATGATGGAAGTCTAGTGCAATTGTAATCTCAAAAGGAGGCATCTTAAATTAATTATACAAATATCTGAAAACTACTCCCTATCTGTCTTCCATGAAATTCTTTAGCAAACCAGATTAGAGTCATAGTTCTGTTTTTACTACCAAGAAAATTCAATGGCAACCACAATATCTAGAAAAAAGAATCCATTGAGCCTAAAAGAAGTCATCCACCTTGCCCAAACTTAACTGCCAAAAGCAATTAAAATAAAAAGAAAGTGCAATGAGATAGGTGTTCCTAGTAATGTTAAAATAAAGTAAATTAATTAAAAATAATGCAGATATATCTCTATGATTTTGGGGTTTGGGTGTTTTGTGCTGTCTTTTGATTTTTGGGTTTTTGCATACTACACTAGACTGTAGTTAGAGAAGATATTTTATGCATTTTACATCTGAGAATTTCAACATTTTGAAAAGACAATATTCATATTAGACTGTTTTTGACAAATTTATGCCTGATACAATTTACTGGCAGTTTGTGATTTAAAACCAATTATTTTCTAGAGTAAAAACAAAAAAATCACAACCAAACTCAACCATTTTTTTTTAAGAATTTGACAAATATTTGTTCTCTTTCTAGAATAGTAATAAATTGTACACCTCTTAAAGTTATGAGTGACTTGAGAGGTTTGGGGTGATGTTTGCTGTGTTTTCCTGTGTATGAGGAAAACCAAGAGAAAGGAAAGAGTACCTCAAATAAAATTTTTATTTAATCTGAAGCTACATCAAAACAGATTGCAGCTGAAATTTCCCTCTTTTGCATTGTAGTATAAAGAATTCTGGAAATGACAACACTATATTTCTTCTGTGTGTGAAAGCTGCCCATCATTAGGATGAAGGAACAATTTTCATTTAATCTTTTAATTTTCCATTCCATTCTACTCCACTCCACATATCCACCTCTTTTCCCTGCTCCACACACACAAATAATAATGTGTGGAACTGATGATTTCAAGGACACTTTATTTACTTTATTTTTTATTATTTTGTGGGTTTTTTGACTGCACAAAGGACACAACTGAAATTAAGCCCTAGTGTAATAACATGAGATGGTTTGGGGCAGGAGGAGGACTGGTAGGAGTGTGATGATCAAAATGGCATTAGCTCTACAAAAACCTTGAAATATTTCTTAAAATAAACCCGCAAGTTTTCCTGCAGACTGGGCTATATTCCCTTTCACAGAATAACTCATGTTTCTATTATGATGTTGATGAACTTTCCCTCATTCTATAAAAAGCACTTTTTTCTGTAATATGAAATTACTTTCTCCTGCATTGTGGCCAAAATAATAGGATTTACCTGATACTACACAAGAAACCTGAAGCTGGGAAATTCACAGACCACCCATTCTGATTAAAGCAGTATTTATGGAATTATCCCATATTTTTCCTAAGTAGGTATAGGCCAAATGTTTCCACAGATTAATAAATAAATAAATAAATCAGAAAATTAATAAATATATAAAAATATAAATGGCTTTTAATCATTGAATTTGGGATAACTCCATTTGTTTGGATGAAAACTTTAGCTTTATGATCAGAGTTGCTCTACAGATCTGAGTAAAGCATAAAGCAATTCTGATTAATGTTCCTAGGTAAGGATCTCATTTTTTCATCATTCAAGTATTAGCCCTCTTAGCAATGAATCCTTCATGTCTGTGTTTTAATGATATTTTCAATTGAAAAAGTTATTATGGACCTATTCAATTCTATGTAGCCATGCTAATTTATTTAAAGGTAGAATCTGGCCTAATGCTTCCTGTGACAAGGAATCAGTTTTCCGATCTTGTCTCCAGAAGTATGCCAGCTGGCCTTTTCAGCTCAGTATTCAAGGCCAAAAAGCTGTAGTTCCTTGCTGAACTGAAAAAAAAAGACATTTGGGAGAATGGGCCACTAAAGAAAACAAATACAGGGAAATTACATTTTCTATAAACTCTATTTTTAATTAATAAAAATAAAAACAAAGAAAACCAAAATAAATTAAAGAAACTTTCCCTCCAGTAGATATATGCAAGTAAAACTCTAAAGAAATATGTCAATATGTTCACAATTTGTGGAGCTTTCTAACCAGCTACTTTTCTTATCCAAAAATGTCCAAGTCAACAAAAAAAGTATGTGGAGGATTTCTTTCTTGCTTAATAAACCTGTGAACAAAGTAAGTCTTATGAGTGACAATCACATTTTCTATTATCTTTGATGAAACATTTGCATCTAAGTTCTCATAAATATACTGAATAATTATCATTTACACATTTTATTGAATAGTAAGAAAAATAAAGGAGAGGTAACCAAAATCACAATAATAACTTCCATTGCTGCCCACGAGGAGAAATACCATAGCTGTTATCCTCTAAGTATTATCTCCAAAATACTTATCAAGTAGTTCTAAGAATTTAGCTTAAAATTACTAAAAAAATACTCTCAGACCAGAGAAGAAAGGAAAAAAAAAGTACCAAAAACTACCACCACCACAATCCCACCCAGACAAGAATAAACTGAAAAAACCACCAGAACCCGAAAAAAACCCCTCCCAACACCAACACCAAGAAATAAAACCAAAACAAACCCAAACATTGTCTGTCCACAAGAAAAAATTAATCAGGAGCGGGATGACTAAGGTCTTCTGGTGAGGTGTGGGAACACACAGCATTTGTACCTTTCTTGGTCTTTCTAGGAATGCTAGGAATGCTCGTATCTTGATAACCAATCCTGTGGTGAAACATTCCTGAGTGAGTTAAAAGTCTAACATTGCTTTGCTTAGGACACTGGCTGCTCCTGCTTTCAGCCTGTGGAGGAGCAACTGGTATGGGAAAGGCTTTGGGTGATAGGGCTTTAGGAGAAAGGTGTGAAAAATGGGGTGCACCTTCAAGGAGTATGGAAAGTTTAACAGGGAAGTAATTGGGTACATGGTTCTATTTTATAATCATCTGAACCCTAACAGAGGTCAATTTTACCTGCTTAATGTGAAAAAGGATGTACTTGCTTTTACATAGGTTGGCACATTTTCTTGTTAAGTGTCCCTGCTATGGATAGCCTTCGTTATGCTTCAGTGAGGACCCTTTACTTTTATATTATTTTTATCATGGTGAGTGCAACAGTGATTTGAATTAACTCAAATGTGTTTAGTAAGCAACTACAGTGGGGCAGGAATTTTCCATATAGTTCTGTTAGTTCTGTGTTGTCTTTAAACTAAAAAACCTTCCACACCACATCTGTCACTCTGCATTTCCCTTGGACACAAACACAAAATTTCAATGAAAAATCATCCCAATTAACAATTTCAATAATTTGCCAGCAACACAAGATCTTGCAAATTCTGTCTCCCCAGTGCCAGAAACAGAGCTGTACACACAGAAATCACGGACTCCAGCTTAAGTAGGTGGATTTTCACTGAACAGTTCTTTAGGTTCTTTTTTGCTTCCTATGGTTATATGAAAATTACTCACAGGCTGATTTCTTACAAAACAATGTGTAAGTAAGTTGCATGTAACAATGATAGATGTAAGGACATTTCTTGTATGATTGCTGATCTGCTTTCATCTAGAATACAATTTAAAAATATTATGTTAGCAATAATCTTTGCTTAATAATTGTTTACTGTTAATAAAACAGTTTTGTTTTCATTTTTCCTTCTTTTTCTCTTGGTAGTACCCAATTAGTTCTGTATTATCAGCTCCAGTCAGAGCTTTACCTTGGAACTTATTCTTTTTCTTTGGATGGGTAAATACTGTATAAAAGAATGGGACTCCAGGTTTTCACTGGTATCTCTTGAGCACTACCTGATAATGAATATAATTAACTGATATAAAGAAATCATATCACAGTAACGACAACTGATAAACAAGAAGTGGTGTTTGTCAGCAACTTGCGACTAAAAAATGGAGCACACACCACACACATATTCCTACCATTTTTTAGATTAAAATTTGTTTATGGATGATTTTACCTGATCAAACCAAATTTGCCTCCTATCAGGGCTGGAGCACACCCTTCCTATGAAAGTAGTCTGAGAAAGTTGAGGTCTTGTGCTGATAGTCTGAGAGAGCTGGGGTTGTTCAGCCTGGAGAGGAGAAGGCTCCATGGAGACCTTAGATCACCTTCCAGTACTTACAGGCATCCTTCAAGGGAGCTGGAGAGAGATTTTTTACAAGTCATGTAGTTACAGGACAAGGGGGATTTGTTTTAATCTGAAACAGGGTAGGTTTAGATAAGAAAAAAATTCTTCACTGTGTAAATGGTGACATATGGTTGTCCAGAGAAGTGGATGCCTCAATCTTGGAAATATTTAAGAACAGGTTGGATAAAGCTTTGAGCAAACTAAGATTTAGTGGAAGATGTTTCTGACCATGGCAAGGGGATTGGAACTAGATGGTCTTGAGGGTCCCTTCCAATCTAAAGCCTTTATATGATTCTTTGTGAAAAGAAGAATGCAGGAACAGTGCAAACATGTATTGTACTTACAGAATGGAAGACATAACACTAAGTGAATTCTTGCTCCTGTGTCAGAGGTATGCTGATGCACACTGCAGGACCTGAATGCCCACATATAAGAATCTAGTGCTGTGGCTGTCTTTAAAGCCTCTGTGTACATGTGCATTTTCCCCTGCATCAAGGCCTGAAGGTGATGCAAAGAATAATGTTCATGTCTGTCCCTACAGAGCATCGGGCTCTGTCTAGATGCCAACGAGCAAAAGCACACCTTCCTTTGCAATTTGGATGCAGTACAGGCACCATCTAAGCAGGAAATTTAATATCTTTGGAATGAAGAAATATTTATTTTGAGACATCTGTAGCAATTAAACTTTTTGTTTGAACTCTGTTTTATATTTTTTTGTTTTACATTTTCTCCTGACAAATAGCTATTCAGGCAGGAGGAGAAAAAAAAGCCCAGCAAATTTACTAACTAGTTTCTACCTTTCTAATGCTACTGTTTCCTATGAGGTATATCTGTACTTGGACACCAAATATAGAGGACTAAACAACTTACTAATGCTCCTTGCAGAGACACTGAAAGAATGTTGTTTTGATGGATTCACCCAGTATTTCTTGAAATACCATAAGGGTAACAACAGTATATGGTAAAGTCAAAAATATTTCATCTTTTCAAATTTTTGAGAGGTGTTGAATAAAATGAAGGTGGAGTGGGTTTTAGTCAGTAAAGTAAGTTTGATCCATTTTGCACACCCACCTAGCTACATCAGAAAGCAGATTCTTAGTACCCAGAGCAGAACTGAATGTGAAAAAATCCAGTAAAGTGGCACAGTTTTGGACCAGATTTGAGGTGTCATAGTGGTATGCAGATCAGCTTTCTAATGTAGAATGTTAAAGGGCAAGTTAAACCTCAAGGCTTAGTGTTGATGGTGGACAATAAATGAACTCTGGCAATGCAGGACAATCTTAATGAACACAGCCATATATTTGCAGCAGTGTTATCAACAAGTATAAAATAGTGTTTCATTATGGTTTTGCTGCACAAAATATTGCATAATAGGACTGTGTAAATCCCCTTATTTTGCTCTCAAACTTTTGTTGCTGATGTTAGGAAGCTAACCTGTCTCTATACCTTGAGAGAACAATTGAAAGAAACAAGCTCTTCTAGAGGTAGATTTTACTCCATCTCGTAATTGTTCTCTGCAGGAATTAATTCAGTTTTAGGCAAAGGTAAGGTAATCAGTCCCATAACTCAGGCACCCAGATGCCTGAACAGCCCAAATACCATACTTCATCTCAACCTTTCCCATAACACCATAATTTCTCATTAATATTATGCTATTTTCTGTTAATGGTGTTTGACCCATCCACCAAAAAGCTCTCCTAGAACAAACTACTGAACAAAAAAATTTCACCTACTTTATAAAGACAGTAAGTAGTTACATTTTATACAGGACTCAACTCTTCTTACTTCCACATGGAAACTTGGTAGGTATTACCACTACAGAAAGTGATGGCAATTAGTCATTACTATTAAATATGTGTACCAATTAAACCAAATGAAGAACAAAAAAACTCTGAAACACTTCTTTCAAATCAACATTCTCCTTTTTTTTTTCAAATAAAACTCCTGCAACTGACTGCATTGTGCCACTCAAGTTACAATGAAAGAAGAGACACTAGAAGAAATCAATTGATTTGGTTTTATTATGGCACCTCTGATCAAATGATAAGTAAAGAATCGACTTCTCAAACTTAATTTAGATACATTCCTTCTCATTCCCCTTTTTCAAATAGCATCTCTGCCTAGGAAGCAGCAGTGTAACACTGCCACCCACTGCTCCACTTCACACAGGTAAAGGCACCAGGGTAAGTAGCTAAATGTTCATGAACAATCAAGTCTTTCCAGGTACAGCCATGACATCTTTATTAACTTCTGAAACCTCCTCAGGGTAAGCTGGGCAGGCTTTGTTTACTTTGTTTTGAAGCAGATGGAGTATGAGCTTCACCTGCTGCAGTAAACTGGCTTTGAGTATTGCAGTATCTTGGCGTGTGGGGTTTTGCTTACCCACTTTCAGATGTCACCATCACCTCTACGGCTAAACACAGGAGTGCTTTGCTGCAGAGAAACTTCTGCTCACTTATCTTCAAATAACAGGCAACCTCTCTGATGGGAACCAACCTTATCTAGAATATTTAGCCAAGGAGAGCTTCTTCTCTAAAGCTATGTAGCATGACACAAGAAGAAACATTTCAGTGAAACTGTAATACTTCTCCAAATTCTTCATTCTATCTTTCTGAATCACTGCATTTGCATATTTTACATTCATTTCAAGGAAATAAATACTTTTGTACTTGTTTTATCAAAATGACAGTGTTTTCACTTTGCTGAAGCAGAAATCATTAAAATTCTACACAGAAGCTCATGGATGTTATTTGATTTTAGTTACTTATTAGTAGGAAGAAAGACTAGAAACAATTTAAAATCCAAACAATATGCTGTTATTTATTTTAAATTGCCATGTTTGTGTGTGGTTATAAATCATGTGTCCACTTCTGTTTAAAATTGCATTCAGAGTTGGAGCTTACAGTATCAAAACCCAGCTAGAATACTTGCTGATTATATTTTTCGTCCAGTTTCCAAAACTCTTCAATCACCACTGACATTCAAAGTACATGAGGCATAGGGCATAGGACATAAGGTGCTGCAGAGTCAAGATATTAGAAATTACTGCAAGATCTTCTCATTTGAGCCCACAACACCATGCCAGCTTCAAGACCTTTTGATATTTATAAATAATAAAGAGGAAAATTACTAGTTTTGCTCTCAAATACTCAGCAAATTACTAAGCACTGCTTTCACTTATGTAAAATTAATTCACAGGCTTGGTACCTGGCATTACTTTGCTGTAAGAAATTGCATTGTATCTCACATGCATTGAATATAGGACTTAAGGAAAAAAAAAATCAATAAAAGAAATTAAATATAGCCAGCCTCCCTCAAACAATAAAAATCAATGCTGTGTTATCAGGTACCTAAGAAGCAGGTTTATTTTCAACATTAATCTGGATAGTAGTTTCATGGTAATTGATTTTTTTATACTTAAGCTGTCAAAAACTATAATAAGCAATGATTACTTGTTATTTTCCAAATTCCTAAAAGAATAGATTCTATGGCGATTGTGAGTTGTTTTTTTTTCTTTCTCTCTCTTTCTCTGGAATGTCATTTTGTCACTGAAACAATTATTGTTTCTTTTAGTAATAAAAAAAATGAAAAATAAATGGCCTTGAATGAGATCATTGCCTTGACAGCTGATTTACACCTATAGTAAATTTCTGTTTGTCAGAAAAAATAAGGTAACCATATTTGCATTGTTTTGATTGGCAGACACTCTTGCAACTGCTGTCTATGGATGAATTAAATGTCACATTAATCATTAAATATTATGTTTTTCATTAAATGGAAAACAAATTTTTCTTTAAAAAATAAAAGAAAAAGCTAAAAGTTCACTTATTTTCATCAAACTTTGTTTGTCTTGAACTGAAAAAGAGCATGTCTGCTACCTCTGTGTAGTACCATATGGGTAGAGGTATTTTCATTAAATTTTCCTATGGGAATTCTAAAATTCTGGGAACCTTTTAAAAAAACTGAAATAGTAATTTGGGGTTTTTTCCTTTTTTAATATATTTAATGATGAAGAATGGAAGACAGGAACATCCAGTAAATAGCCTCATTATATGAAGTCTAGAAATATGAGGTAAAGATAAACCTGGATGCAAAGTAGCAGCAGGTTATTTCAGAACGAAGACATACCATTATGTTTCAGGTATTAACTTCAGATTTCAATAGGACAGTGGAGAGGGAAAAACAAAAAAAAAAAAGCAAAGAAGGATTTCTTTACAAAATCTAAGACTCTTTGGTAAATTTTCCACGTTATTTTATACAAGTCTTATTCCATTATGCCATGTGCTTAGAGGAAGAATATTATCTAGAGAGTAATGAACAAATAAAACACTCTTTACATTGTTTTGATTTATTCTGACAATCCACACGTAAAGTTCCTTCTAGCTCCCCAAGACAAATCAGAGCAGAAACCATCGTACTTATCCCAAGCAATTTGTAATGATGCGAGAGGTTTATGAACACAAGCTTGCTTTCCATAAATAGCAGTGGCAGCTGCAGCAGCAGCCAAGTTTGAGCTGGCAAAATTACATAACAGAGAGGCACCCACCTCCCCTTTCATAGATAGCATCAGCATCAGCATTGGTAGCCCCGTGCATAGCATCTGATCATATTTATCGTGAGAGTGACATTGATGAAGACAACCTAGAAGGTGCCATGGCATTAATACTGATTTGGAGCCCCAGAGAAAAAATGAGCAGATACAGAAATTCCTCCGTAAGCATTGTATTTTTGCTTGTTATGATCTTTGGGATGAAGTACTACAGACTTTTTTTATTATTGAAGAGGTAGAGCAGTAAGATGCAGTAGACAGATAAAAGGTTTTTGACTCCATCTCTCTACTCAACAGTGAAAGCACTCTTCAGTATGTTTTGTCCATTCTTGTTTTAAATGTCTCAAGCTTTGTAATTGTCAGGACCTACCATGCAAAAATATTCCATATTTCAATATCAAACACAATTAAAATTTTATTCACTTCCACTTTTTCTTCAGACATGAAGCTTAAATCTTTCCTTTTCTTAAATTTCAAAAGTAATTATTCATAATTTTCCTTTTGTACTGATTACAGACATGGTAATAGCAGCCTTTTCCCTGTTTCAGCTAACACAGAGGAATTTCTATGATGATCTCTCTCATTTAGCTTTGTGAGACAATTTGTATTTTTTAATACATTTTTGATCCCATCTATCTTAAACCTTGTTTCATTATCATTTTCCTCTTCAATGTTCCTAAGTTGTAGCGGATTTTTTACTATCACTGTATTTTAAGCCTTTCTATTACCTGATTGTTATTGAGTTCTTTTTTTATTTTTTGTTGTTGGTTTTTTTTTTGTTTGTTTGGTTGGTTGGTTTGGTTTTGGTGGTGGGGTGGTTTTTTTGTTTGTTTTTGTGCCATTTCTAGGTTTGTTTGGTTTGGTTTGGTTTGGATTTTTTGAATGGTCGAAGTAATTCATCACTACCTTTCTGGCAAAAAGATGCCAAATTGCTCCATCAACACTGCAAGCCAAAGATATGATGGAGGTTATAAAACTTTGTAAATAATAAAGCCAAATAAGCAATGCATGTTGCCACTGACATACTAAAACATAATACTATTGTAATATTTAAATATTATCTTTATTAAAAGATTGTGGAATAGCCATTGAACATAAATTTTTCATTTTCTGCTTTCCTATTTATTTGGTCCTCTCTGATGTGCAGGGAATTATATTTTGATAGTACAAGTTAGAAATCGTGGGATTTCTCTTTGAACAGATCACACTTTTTCAGTTGAAATGAGCATATTTTGCTTTTTGACATTATGTTCTCTTGCTGTGCATTCTTCATGTTAGACATTGCTGCCATTATTGCACTATAAGTCAGATGTTTGCCCTGTAGAAAGAGCAGTAAGAATTTTTTTTTATGATATAATAAATGCAGTAGCAGTGCAGGAGGTTATTGATTTCAATGGTTTTAAAATAAAAAGGAAGAAACAAATCAGAAAATGGAGAATCACTCTTTAGATGAAAAGCATGGATTGTCATGGGCAGGTGTGCAGACTTTGCCAGAAACCACAGAAAATCTAAAAGGTCTTGCAGAATATTCTCCATTTATTGATGAAGATTCATCAGCATCCTAAAACTCAGTCTCTCAAAAGGTAAGCCTATGGCCAGTATGAATTAAAAAAAAAAAAAAAAAGCCCAAAACAAAAGAAAAAAAAAAAACCTCTTCAGTAGGTTCTTCTATATTATTCATATTTTCAGAGTTGTCACCCGGCATCCTAGAACCCCAACCATCAGCAGAGCTCCTCTTGCTCCTCTTGTGACAGGCCCTTTATACCTGCACACAACAATAAGAGCCAGGCCTAGCTCTGAATAAAGCTCAAAACGAAGATGTGGTGCAATGCCACCTTCTAACAGTATTGCACCAGCTGTGGATAATATAAGCTGTAATGTTCAGTTCATGCAAAGGATTAGAGCATGGAAGTGAAAGTGCTTCAGTGTTTAAGAGCAGCGAAACCTCCATAAAAATCCAGCATCACCTCATTTGGTTTGACCTCACAGTACTTAAAATAGTAGAAGCTCCTAGTGTGAACAGGTAGTACTTTCATAATACAGAGGGATCACTTATCAGATATACTGAACATTTTCTTTAAATACTTGCAAGTCTGAAAGGTTATGTGACAAGGTTAAGTGTCTAGTTTTGCACTCTTTTTGTTCCTAGTATGCTCCGAGGTTTTCCTTAATGATAGGATTAAATGTGGTTCCCAGCTCCAAACAGTTGCTTGTCGTTCCCTGTAGGTTAGTCTCTATATTTTGTGCTTATCACAAACAAAGAGGAAATAACTTTCTCAGTCTTTGAGAGTCTCTTAAAATGCACACACTTTAGGGAAATCATATTTTCTTGAAGGAAATGAGGCATGACCAATCACACAAAACGTGAGAAAATCCCTTGATAGGTGACCTTTGCCATGTGTAAAAGAAGCTGTTCAGTGGCTGAGGTTTCATGGATTTCATGCATGAAAATCAGATTTTCTGGCCACCAGTGCTGTTCAGTAAATAAATAATCCATCATTGTGTCAAACAGTAGAAACACGAAGATACTGGCACTGCTAACTGAACAGGGGTTTTTAGTTAGCAACTTTTGCAAACCCTACATTTTGTTTTCAGGAGCTGTACATGTCTTTCTTGCAGTGTTTAATTTTCATTACTTGAACTTAGGTTATTTGTATGTAGAATAATTGTGAAGGAAGTCTGTGGTGGGGACTCTATCACAGTTTGACTCTATATAACCAGATGCACATATATAAAAAGAATAACAAAAAATACCAATACACTCTGGGAATGCTTTTTGGAGCCTTTCACAGGGGAAGAAACCCTTCTGCATTGTATTGTTTTATAATAATTATAGACACTTTTCTGGGGTATGCTAGAGCACAGAGAACAACATCCTAAACACAAAGTCATTTAGCTAGGTTTCACTTCAGTGTGTGAAGTCAATTTACATTAAATAGTAAAATATAATTTTCTCATCCTTATTTCATAATTCCTGACCAAAATTTTATTAATCACAAGAAGATAATCTTCCATATTGGATCTAGAAAAAATTGCATTTTTTCTTTTTCCTTTTCCCTTTTCTTTCCTTTCCTTACCTTTTTTTTTTTAATTGGATATCCTTTTTGGCAACAAAACTGTAAGAAAACAAGTATTTAGCATGCAATTACTGCACAAATGAACTTTAGGAGTCAATAACTCATTGTACAGTATTCCTTTTTTTTTTTCCTTAGACAGGAAATTATCTATATTATCTTTAATTTTGTTTATCTAAGAAATATTGAATCTCTTGGTAGATTTGATCTAATATCTAGGATTCTAATTCCTTAGTTTATTTTGTACACTTTTAATTGCCACTTATAAAACCAAAAAACTTTTATTATTATATGGCAAAATTCTTAACTCCTTAGAGGTCACCTTTCCCATTCACCCTGTTGTTTCTCTGGACCAAGAGCTGCCATAATTTCTTCAATCCACCACATAACTGATCTTTACTGCAGATACAAAATAAATAAATTAATATAAATGAATTTTTTAAATTTTCTCCTGTCATTTTTCCTTTGCTACTTGTGTGCTTCAGGTCTTGGGAGCAAGACTTGTTTATCCAGTTTGCAGCTCCTTTCTGTCTATCAAATACTACTGCAGATGGGTTACTTTGCTCACTTATTATAATATGCTGAGGTTACTGCACTCATTTTAATATGCTGCAAAATGGACTTAGTATGGCTTACCAAGAATAAAAGATGTGATCTACAGTCCCATTAAAATGCATTGCTGATATGAATCCATGTAATTAGATGTAAAAAAAAATAATACTTTTGTGTATTTTGTTGTACTTTTCTTAGAACAAATTAATTTTTTTTCAGTTATAAAATTTCCTGCATCTTCTTTAAAATTCACACTACTTTATCACTTCAATGTGTAAAGATTTATTATGCTTCTGCCTAGTACACATCAGACTGACTAGAAATTCATTGTTGCCTTCTGTCTCTGGATCAAGTTAGATTATTTTGACAGAAGAAATATTGGTTAATTTGTTTTCATAATCCTATATATCAAAATTTTTAAATGTCATAACCATTCAAATATTTATTGTTACAATTTTTCTTTTTTATTACTTATACTGAGAGGTTGCATCAGGACAAATATTAGAATCAATTTGTGTATTTGTGCACGTTCACGGAAAAACACTGCATATTTTATTGAGATTTGTGCATCCTGGTGTGAAGATCAAGACAAAAGATTTTGTGACGCTGTTGGTATATATGTTTGCAGAGAGGACAGTAACTTAGACCACTCCCTGCTTACTTCTTCTGTCCTCTTATAGTTCTGGTAGACTTCTACAAGTGCAGAAGTGAGTGACAGATTTCACAGAGATGACTCAGCATTCCCTAGGCATTTCCTCAGTTTTAAAGGAAACAACTCATATGCTTTTTTTTCCCTTTGTGATAAAATTCTGAAAAGTATTTCATTATTATTTGATGGCTTGTTGAGGAGGCTGCTTGATTTTTATTGTGACTGAAAATAGCAGTGGGCATACATTGTATGAATGTAAACAGCATGGGTTTTGTAATGGGAATAAAGAATCCAAGCAAGTAAAGTGAAACAATGAGAACTTGCTCAATGGCAGGATCTAGACTTCAAAAGTTGTCACTGCCATAGTGCCATGCTAATAGAATATAATAAGATAACTCGAAAACTACTTTTCTGATATTTTAATCTATTAGTTAGATATCTAAGACTTTCTCCATTGACATGTGGATTGACTCTCATTTATCAGGCAGCAGAAGAAACCACAGCCTGTTGTTTATTACAGAAGATGAAATATATAATCCTTTCTTATGAAGCAGCCATAGTTCCCCAAACTTCTGTCTGTACATGAATACAGTTATTACTTTATTTAATTATTTATGACATAAAAAAGATTTTTGAGTGATTCTATAAGTGTAAGCTGGGTGTGGGATTAATTTGACTTAAGTTTAAATGACTAAAAATCTAGTTAATGACAGGTCAGTCATGCTAGACCATCCTTATAAAACCAGTGGAGAAAAATAGACCTGAAGGAAAAATGACACCTCTCTTATTTTAGACGGGTATTTAGTATGAGGATAATGCTAAAATGGCTAAATGCTAAAAATGCTAAAACTGCTAAAGTCTCCTGGTTATGCCATTTCCGTTGACTGGAAAAAAAACCCAAGCTGACTGCTTTAGACCCAGATGGCTAATTTTAGATATATAGATATATTTAAAGGTCTGAGTGACTTTAAATGTCTATTCATTGTTTACATGCAACTGAGCTGACATTGCAATTTGAACCTTAGTTTTATCTTCCTGATTAAAGATGTCTGACTTCAGAGTACAGTCATCTTACATTGCTTTAACAACCCTGGGAAATACATACCTCTACTAAGGAGTATATAATACATTTTTTTATGTGGACCAACCTTTTCTTTGAAGACACCTTTCTCATTACCAGCCATAAAAAAGAGAGCTAGAACCATTAAACTTAATTTAGTTTACAATGCACACTGAAGTTGAGGGAAATTAATCAGGCTGCATACACTGGACCTGGGCTTTAGCCAAACATGAGGGTGAAGAGAAACCAGCTGTTTGCATCCACTCTAGAGTCCCTTCTTTACCTAGCAGTGTCAGCAGAGTTCCTATCACCATTTCACTGGCAGCAGCAGTGAGGTATCTACCATCCCTGATACTTACTGCTCCTCTCATCAAATACACAGGGCCCACACCGTGCTCTGTAAGTTCACTGGAACACCACGTGAGTTCATGGTGCCCCTGTCTGCCACTCTTTGGCACAGCCTCCAAAGGCCTGGGAGCTTTTGGAGATGCAAAATCACTGTTGCACACCCTCTGTCTCCTGTCAAGTCTTCACTCAGCAGCAGTGAGGAAGGTCGTGGTAGATGGGCCAGAGGAGATGGGTGTTGAGAGGCTGCTGCTGACAGAAGCACAGTTTGCCCTGGGCATTGCTGCTCTTCCTTCCCCTGTCCATCTACTCCAGATCAGGGTGGCCAACTAGTGAATCCCCATTTCTAGCAGAGAGATTCAATCCCACGTTTCCACCTTCTTCTGCTGATCTAAAGACAGTCAGCTGTTGGTGTTTATTTTGGTTTTTTTAAAAATGGTTCTTAATTTGATTTTTAAAAGTTAATATATATTTTTATTAAACCACCCTTTGTGAAAAAGATATCCACTTTTCATTTTGTTTAATTTCTAACAGAATATGTTCATTTTTAGTTGTTAAAAATTAAAAAAAAAACCTTTTTCTCTTATGACTGTGATGAAAATTATTTATATAGAAAACATGCTATAGGATAACTAAAAGGAAAGGAATTTAATTGATTACTTTTATACTTATATTTCAAACAATTAACTTGAATTTTCTTGTCAAATTTCTTCCTTTCTCCATCTTGCACAAAAAACTCTGCACACTATTCTTATAGAAGTACTTACAAATGAAAATTTGCGAATATTAGCTGCTGAGTGGATAAAATGTTAAAAGAAAAGAAACCTTCTCCTCTTATAAGCAATGAGTAACCATTCTTCACAAGGAACAGTTTGTAACATAACTTTCTTCATTTTTGATAGTTTCAACTTTGAATCCAGCAATGACCATAGTACTAAATTTGGTATCTGCATTCAAGCTTTTGAAAATTCTAATTTTAAATTAGAAAAGCATACACTTCCTTATATCAATGGCAGGATATAGCTCATTCAAATTGTATGTTTATTTTGGCTATTCTGGTCAAATTATATTTACAGATAAACTAGTGAAATTTTACTTCTGTGTGGGTTGACTTGATAGAAACACAAGAGCAAGGATTTTGTTATAAAACTTTTTAAGATATCTTGCCTTAATCAAGTATAACCAGATACTGATGCAAGGAGCAGAAGTAAAATACTGATGAACTTTTAATATAATTTTCAATGAAGATTATGAATTTCAAGATTCAAATTCTGATTATGTTTTGCGCAGAAATCCAATTTGGCTATCTCTGTAATAGATAAAGCAGTCAGTAAAACTAAACTATCTGAAAAAAAAATATGCTGAGTTGGAAGGGATCACTGAGTCCCACTCCTGACCCTGCAGAACACCATCCCTAAGAGTCATAGCAGGTACCTGTGATTGTTGTCTAAACAATTCCTGACCTTGGAGAGGCTTGGTACTGTGACCATTTCCCTCAGGAGCCTGTTCCAGTGCTCAGCCGCCCTCAGGGTATAAAACCTTTTCCTGATACCCAACCTTATCCTTCTCTGACTCAGCTTCATTCTGTTTCTTTAGGTCCTGTCACTCCTCTTGACAATGAAGAGATCAGCACCCGCCCCTCCTCTTTCCTCCTGTCAGGATGTTGAAAACCACAATGAGGTCTCCCCTCTTGCTCCTCTTCTCTCTGCTGAACAAACCAAGTGACCTCAGCCACTCCCTGAAAAGCTTCCCCTTAAGTCCCTTCATCACCTTTGCTGCACCCAAAACACCTCACACTTGAGGTAAGGCTGCCCTAGTGCAGATCAGAGTGGGACAATCTGGTCAGAGTAGGACAATCCCCTCTCTTGCCTGGCTGTGCCTGATGTGCCCCAGGACACTGCTGGCTGTCCTGGCTGCTTTGCAACGACACCAACAAGATCTTTGAGGATTTTTTGGATGATTCCCACCAGGCCCCATAGATTTATAAGGATCAAGATGGAGCTGCAGGTCCCACAGACGTTCAGGGCTGATTGGATGTCGATCATTCTCACAGACATGGCTCTCCATTTCAGGGCACTGAGAGCCTCTTGGTCTGTCATCTGTATTGGAGACAGAAGCAAAGAATGCATTGAACACCTCTGCCTTGTCCATGTCACCATGTCAGGTGACCATTCTCATCCTGTAGTAGGTGGATGCTATTTTCACACTGTCTTTTCCCATTAAAATATTTGAAAAACTTTTTTTATTGCCCCTCTCTGCGCCCCCCCCCGCCATTTCTGCCCAACTTAATATCCAATTCATCTTTGATTGTATGTATTTTCTCCCTATAGAACCATTATGCTAAGCAGTTTGTGTGGATCCAACTTTGAGCCAATGAAGGTTCAATTCAAGGACATTGTAATATTAATCTAAGAAAGAGAGAAGAAAAGAAGAGTTAATAGAGATATTCTTATATATTTCATCAGAGTCCAGCAGTATAGCTGGAAAGCTGCCAACATTTTGCAAGCATTTATACCACAACTGAAATGCAATCCAAGTAAACATTTTCCTCCCAGGAATGTTAGGAGATGAACAATTAGTCACATATGGGTGCAATTCAGAGTCTGCACAGTCACAGTCTGCTAACAAACCTCTCACCTAAAGGAGAGCTTCAGGAATTTCCTGTAGCCTCCCTGCATGGAACTCAAGAAAGGCTTTGATGAAGTCTGAGCAGGAGATCATCTTTGTAAATGACTGGGTAAAAGAGCCTGAGATATCCTTTAGAGTTTTAGAGGCTCTAGATTCAAAATTAAGCTCAGTCATAAAGGGGATGGATCCTCAATATGTCTGTGTGTATCCTTAGAGCAGGTCTGCCCTTCTTCAATCCTCTTTTTTAGATCTAGGAAGAGGTGTCAATCTTGCATTTCCATTCATTTACACTGTCTGATATCAGCATTTATTAATTTAACTTCTCTAATTCCTCTGGCCTGACATCTGTGAAAACAGAATCTATGTTTCTTCTCCTCCCAAAAGCCAAGGAATTGCTTTGAAATCTTAATCAACAACTAAAACCTTACAGTGGAAAAAAGGAAGATCTTTCAGTAAATACAGATATACTGTCTTGAAGAGTCCTTGTCATTGATATCAGAAATAACAAAAAAAAAAAAAAAAATCTTGCTTACTTCTGTCAGCCTTCAGCAGAGGAGCACTGAAGTCAGTCTATTCCAATGGGTGGATATGGGAGTAACAAATCTGGAGCAGTCCTGCTCTTCTGAGACAAGCAGGCATACCTCTTCTCTGAGTAAAAAAAATATCTGAATGGAAAGGCCCAAAGAGTGGTGGGTAATGGAGCTAAATCAGTGCCACTAAACATTTTTATATACAGGTGTTATATGACCCACCCCTGAAGGTGAGACTAACTGAGGTTCTTGTCAATAGATCCACTGGTGAGGGCTACAGTGAAAAGACACTAAATGACCAGTGTTTACACACACACATCTTTGTACACATACATACGGATGGTTTATTTTAGAACAATTGAGTTGCAGTGTAAAGGAGGCATGCAGTCATTTTATTATCTATAGAAATATAACAATATAAAGGTATCACTTAAGAAAATAGATACAGAAAAAAAAAAAGAGTAGGAGTAAAGAGCAGGGAGGAAAGATATCTGCCCCCAGAGACCCAGCAACAAGACTTGATTTTTGCAATTTACATGTCCATTGGTCATTGTAGATTTGATCTGTTGGGGATTGGGAATGGGTTAATATACATTCAGGTTCAGGTGGGAATGTCCAGGTGCTTCCAGTTTAGGGGAAGCTTTATACTGTCTGTTGCAACACTGTGGATCATGTGCAGTCATGTGGTGGAATGCCCCAGAAATGTGTCTGAGGGCACTTCAGGTGTCTTTGATGAGATCTTCTGAGACATGGCACCTGCTTTTCATGCAGCTGAGCTAGTTATGCTGCATCAGAAGGCCCGAATACTTTCAGGCTATGTGGAATGTCCTGGTCTGTTCTCTAGAGGGGAGTTTTACACTTAACCCAACTGTTTAAGGGAAGACGTTATCATAACAAAAAAAACATTAACCCACCCCTCCAAGACCTGTTTCTTACCAGTCTTCTTCCCCATCTGGCTCAAGATACAGCTTGCTGCTAAACAAAGTCAGTTTGTCTGTGGTCATCTTCCCATGGTAGATTAGCACTCCGTCTGCACCTGGGCTGTTCTTATGCAGACCAGAGGTTTTGCCACCAAACACCAAAAGCTCTCCTTCCTCTCCTGCTGCGGGGTGCAAACCTGGTTTAGCAAAACACCCTGCTTCTTTTGCAAATGGCCAATTGTTTGAGTCATTAATCCTTAACACTTCTGTCTGTCTCCATGCGTTTACTTTGAACTGTAATCTTATTTTGTAAACATTCACAGCCAAAGAATCTTCACTTTCACTGTTTAAATTCTGGAAGTTGTGAGGCTTTGTATTTTTCTTTTTGAAAATGGAGAATTTCAATATAATTTGATTGACTTATTTTAAAGAAGAGTAGTTTCAATTTAAGTGTCCAGCCAGCTCAGGGTTCACCATAAACACTAAACATTAAAACTGAAATGATAGTAGGGCACAGAAGAAAATATTTGAAATAGGTAATTATAAAACATGGGTAAGAACATTTTTATGAATAATTTCACAAATATATAATATCAATGTGATATCTGAGATCATAGTAGATATCCAAACCCAAAATTTAATTCTTGGTGTCTTCTAATATATAGGTCTCAGTGCTGATTCACAAAAATGCACTAATGGGTTTTCGAGCCAACATTTGTTTCAGTACAGAAAAATCTCTGAATGCCCACAGACCACACAATACCCTTATATTACCTTCTAATACCCTTGGACTGAGGTAATTCTGAATGAAAATTTCTCTATTGCAAGGTGAAAATATCCTTTGGTAGAGTGCTCGGCAGCTATTTTTAAAGTACTGAGGAAGTTGTAACATTACATCAGGCTGTGATGACATTCTGTTTGTGCTGTATGCTGCTCTTACATTCTGGAGAGTGCAACATAAGTGCATAAAGTTAAGCACATAATAGGTGCAGAACTGATATTTGTATTAGTAGAGTTTTCAACCGTTCTCATTGCAAAAGGTGCTTTAAATGTAACTGACAGAAGTACCAACACATTCTTCTATGACGGCCATCAAGTCACAAGACAGTCTTTAAAAAGTGGTGACTCAAATCCAACAACTTCCCTAACAGATAAGAAAGCAGTGGCTTCTTAATGTAGGAGGGCTTTCAGTGAAGAGGTTAGGGTTTTTGTTTGGCAAAGTCTTTGTAAGCTTTAATAGTGTGGCAAGCCAAGAAAATAATCAAGAATGTTACAGCTCCAGTACTCCTGAGATTAAGGGACAGTGGAGGGATAGGTAGGGAGAAAATGCTTTGAAATTAATTCAGTGTCATGTCATTGAAAACTGAGTAAAAATAGTCATATTTTATTTTTCATTTTAGACTGCAATGATTTACAAAGCTTCAAATGCCCACACATCTACTAAGCCGGACCATTTAAAGAACCTAAATAAGCTTGCATGGTTTTAAGCTCTCTAACTTTGAATATGAGCTTTGAAGTCATGCCAAAAACCAACTGCAGCAGAGCTGCTTTAGAACTGAAACCCTGACACTGGAATTAGTGTTGGGTGCATGGCATGCCTAATGATAATCTTGACCACGTTTGCTGTAGAGAGCCATCACACATGGTGCCTCTGAGTCAATAACTCTCCTAAGATAAGATTTGGAGCTTTTTTAGTTTTTATAGATTGGTGTTTTGGACACTGACCATTCTGCAAAGCCAGCTTGCCTACTCATGTGACATTTTTACATAGGACAGGAGTATTTCTTGAACATTCCCTTAAATAATTCCTATTAAAATATTATTGTGGGAGCCTAAGACAAAAAATTAAAAATGAAACTGCCTCATATGTAGGTTATAATGACAATTAACTGGATTCTCAAAATTCTTCATTTCTAACTATATTAGAGCTTCAGTGTTTTATTTCTATAAAATATTAATATTGAAATTCTAATATCATTAAAAACTGCTTACTTCATAAAAGAAATAAGCTATCATGCCACTTCATCTATGTAGAAGCATAGAATTAGCATACCATATTTTTTTTTTTGTTGTTCTCTGTGCTGCACTGAAGAGTATATGCTTCTGCTCTGAAAGCTTTCGGAGTAACATAGTATGTCAGAGGTAAAAAGAAAATCATACCCAAGTAGATTGAGTTTTTTCCTAAAACATGTTCACATGTGTCACTGTCTTTCTCATGGAAGTCTCCTATCCTAAACTCAGAAAGGTAAACAACAGCATTTCCACTGAATTTAATGGAGCAGAATCAAGCTGTTCTAGCTACCCAGGAAAAAAAAAATTGCTTCTTTCACTCAAACATTAGTCACTATGAAAGAACAGATAATTTACTTGAAATATGGAACTCTTAAAATGCATTCTTCATCCTGGCTAGATGATTTCATTTAACTTTTATGACATGATTAGTCATCCTATCGTGATACAGCACAATGTAACTGAGCAATCAGGCATTTTAGATAAGAGTTGCCTTGCAGATAGCGATATTTGCAATGCTTTCAAAGCACACTCTGTCTTGAACGTAGGCAGAGAGTGCACAAAGACAAATATCAAAAAATGGTATATGTACTCTAAGCATTTTGAACCCTATATGTGAATTTGTCTGTACTTCAAATGATATTCCAGCCCTGAATTTAGAAAGTATAGAGAGGAAAATCCACAATTTAAACATCGAATCTGCCACCAAAACTTATTTTTCAAAAAACTTTGGCCATTATATTTCTAAACTTCCATATTTCTATGAAAAGTATTTCTTGAACTTCATTTACAATTGGTTTATACACCATGAATTTCCTAATTCTTGTATGAAGACTGGAAAATACGGTATGTTCAACAACCAAATTTTGTGAAAAACCATTAATCATGTAGAATTCTATATTATAGCCATTAAAAAACCCCAAAAACCCCAAAATATAGATTTCAATTTAAGAGGAGCATAGACATATAAATAAAAAATGATTTGATACTCAGAAGACAGGTTAAATTTTGTTCCTTCCACATAACCATAACAACCACTGTCTAAATTTGACTCTGATTTTCTGAAGCAAATGCAGAAGTGCTGTGCTACTACATCTTAGAATATGTGATGGGTAAAAAATATATTAAGAATTATAAAATTCTCTTTATAACTGTCACGTTTTTTAAAAATTATTTAACATCTGTAAAATTATTTTCATGGCTACTCATTCTAAACTATGTTTGGTTTATTTTGTTTTAATGTTCTAAAATTTGCTGATAGAATACCATGATGATAGAATATTCAAATATCATTTGCTGATGGAATTTACATTATTTAATTAAAACATTTAGTTCTTTACTGAATTAACTCTCATAGGGAATGTTAGACATATAAGAACACTAGGCAAAAACCCTAAAACCTGAAAACATACAAACCTAAATATTTTTATGTATGATAAATATGTATTAAACATCACAACCATTTGCTAAATCAGTGCTATTTGTGTCATGGATTACATCAGTATTTTTGTGTGCATCTATGTTTCTAAGAGCAAAATAGTGTGAAATCCAGAAAAAAAACCAAACATTTTTTCAAAAATTTATTGGAAAAAACCCAGGACCTATGGAAAAATAATGGTTATAAGATGCATGTATGTTTTCTGTTTCTAAAAGATGCCAAAAATTTAAGTCTTAAATTAGTTAGCTATGCCATTTGTTATGGGTTCATTCCATTTCATAGCCTTTATGGTATATTGTAGCAAAATAATTATGTGTCTCAATTAAGAATTATTCTGTTTTCATCTTCAGTAAGAAAGGAAGCAGCATTATATTTATAGGATCACAGAATGGCTTGGATTGGTAAGGAATTTTAAGATCAACTGTTGCTCCAAAGCACCCTGCCATAGGCAGGAACAGCTTCCACTACGCCAGGTTGTTCAAAGTCATATCCAGACTGTCTTTGAAGTCCTCCAGGGATGGGACAGCCACAGGTTTTCTGGGCAACCTGTTCCAGTGCCTCACCACACTCACAGTAAATAATTTCTTCCCAATATCTAACCTAAACCTACCCTCTTTCAGTTTGAAGCCATTCCCTCTTTTCCTATCACTACATACCCTTGTGAATAGTCTCTCTCCATCTACCTTATAAGACTGAAAAGTTGCAATTTAGTCACCTTGAAGCCTCTTCTTCTTCAGGCTGAACAATCCAAATTCTTTCAGCCTTTCTTCATAGGAGAGTTGTTCCATCACTCTAATAATCATGATGTCCCTCCTCTGGACAAGCTCCAACATGCTGATACCCTACCTTGTGCTGCTGACCCCAGAGCTGGACACAGGCATTCTAAGGATGTTCTTGGTTTAGTTTTTAATTGTTTTGTAGTATTCCTTGACGTGGCTTTCTACCTGCATGAGCAAATTTATATTTTCAAACAATATATTGATTCATGGAGTCATATTAGTGTTTTAATTATTATGATGGCCAAAGGATACAGGTTGAACAAATGAAAGAGACAGTTTATGTGTTAAGGTATGCTTTGAAATTATATGTCACTAATGGAGTTATGAGAAATAAATATAATTCTAGGAAAACATGAATTATATATAACTGAGTAGGTAAATAGTCTCTTCTCAAGAAAATAAAGACTTCCCTTTCACTCTCATTCAGCTTTAGGCTTTTTTTTTTTTTTTTTTAGCTATTAGATTGTAGTACAGAGAGAAGTTTTAACCCAAGGGGGAAAAAATTGATATAAAGAAAATATTTCTCATGGAATTTTGGTAATACAAAAATGAAAAATAAATAGGATTTTTTTTTAATGGTAATTCTTTGGAAGTGTAACAACATTAGTCTCAGAATATTACTTGTGGGCTGAAAATCCTGTCTCTGCTGAAGTCATAACTCCCACTGACTTCACTGAGATCAAGAGATCACAGCTGATCTATACCAGTGTGAGATGAAAATCAGGCTTCAAGATATTGTCTAAAATTTGACAAACCAAAACCAAACGGCTTCACTCAGGCCTAGCTACAAACAGATGTGTTCATTCTTCTGAGTCTTACATGGAAATGCCAAATGTCAGCTGCTTTGTAAACTGCCATTTGGACAGGCTAGCATGCAGGGTGTCAGAACTTCAGTTTCAGAGTGGAGCAAGTGCATTGTGAAGGCAACCAGCTTCTTTCTTCATGAGAAAAATACACTGAATTAATATAATTTTCCTATATGCACCCTAGACAAAATGGCAGTGAAATAAAAAGTTACCACAGGTAAGAAATGAGCATCCACTGTTTGTGTAAAATAACTCTGTAAAACTCAACCTCTTCCTTTGACTGGAGATTTAACACCAAGAAATGGGTAGAGAAATACTTTTTTTCATTGACTACAGAAAAAGGGCAATGCTTTATTTGTTCTCAAATTCCATTGACATGGCATGACAACATAAATTTTCCATCAGAACACAATCGTTTTTCACTGAAATGTGGAACTGAAATTTTTACTAAATATTAGTGTCTATGTTGAATAGTGAGTAAACACATGTGTATGTGCATGCATATATATATGTATATGTGCTGACATATGCAAGGAATGCTTGTTGAGAGAGCAAATATTTAAAGGAAAGCTATTTCTAAAGACTGGTTTATTTTTATATAATCTCAGGACAGATTATTTTTCTTCTATACATTATTTCAATTTCTTTTTGTACAGTGGAATTTTTTTTTCATTCTGATTCTGTAGAGGCCATTATTTCAACATTCTAACTTTAAAGCTTGAAATATTTGCCTTTCTGGGGCCACAGTTTTGCATTTCTAAAAAATCCACCCAAACTCAAACAAAAACCCAATGCTAAACTTAGTTTTCTGAGATCATTACTTGGGATATATAAATTATGTTTATGTTCATAATAGGATTATGCTCTGCTTTCTATACACTGCATCAATATCAATAAAACTTGACTTATCTGAAAAAAGAATTTTAAGCATTTTTGAAAGGATATAAGTAAATATGCAGTATATGTAAATGTAAATAAAACCTCTTTATTTTGTCTGAGGGGGGTTATATTTTTATCCAATGATCTATAGTATTCTTTGGAGTGAAATTACTGTAAATATGCTAAATATATATTTGGTCAATAGTTAAAGGTGTTATGTCAGAAAGAAGATATGTACCTCTATAAAAGCATGGATCTGAAAATAGATGTTAAAAAAATGAACGCTCACAAAAAGTTCTCCAAAATACTTTCATGATTTTGAGGGCTGGTTCTATTTCTTCTAATGGTAACACAGCAATAGAAGCAAAATGGAGAGTAATTCCTATGTTTCCCTCCTTTAAACTTTTAGTTAGATAGGTTGAAACTCTTTCCTCTTAATACTTTCTACAGGTTTTGAAATTGCTGAAAGTAAATCAGACAGCAAGAACTATCCTTTACCTTCCCAGAGGTATAGTCTTATGAGAAGTTTTGTTAGGATTCAAGAATTAAGCATGATATAAATTACTTCTATTCCTGCATTGTTAGTAAAAGTTATAAATGTGCAGACACACAAAAGATATCTATCAATGCTAACAAAAAGTAATCTTTCAAATTTTGAGCTAAATTTCTTTGAGATGTTGTAGTTCTAGAAAGGATTGGTTTTTTTTCAGTTTTTAAAAGTATGCTTAAAACTAGGGAAAAAATATATATGATAGACTGCAAAATTTGGAGCACTTTTTAGCTGTCTTTTTAAGTGCTTGTTTAATTGATTTTGCTGTTGTTGTTGTTGCAAATGGAGATTTCTCTCTCTAAAACAGCTGCTGTGGTTTTTTTTGTAGTCTGGTAAGCATCAACGCTCCAAATGAGCCTGAGTCTCCGGAGGAGGAAGCAGAGAATCAGAAAGAGCATTGTGCTTCTTTTGTCATTATACTGTTAACAGCCTTGAGTTAATGTATGCCTGCTTCTCAGGCAAACAAAAAGCTCAACAACTTCTCTTTCTTTCAAATTATATTATACCACTGGCTTCATTTTGTAAAATCAGTCTGCTCAGCTGTGAAAACAGACATGGTTTTTCTGTTGTTTGATATATGCAATGAGTTATCATCGTACGCCCAGTACTTGGATGATGGGATTTTAAATGTCAGTAAATAATTGAAAATATCAACAGTTTGGCAATAGGAAGATTTCTGTTTAATGTGAATATGACTTTCTGAGAGTCTTTTTGTGAGTTTTTCCCTGAAATCTAGTCAGTGAAGATTAATTCTAAATTGAAAAATGACAGTAGATGTGAGTTTGCCTGTGTGTGGTTCATTTCCTTGAGGAAGAACCAGAAAATTGTGTCTTGCAATGGCTACTATGAGAGGGCTTCTTGAGGCAAAATTAAATCTGTTTCATACTTTAATTTGTAAGGGTAATAGACATTATGAAATTTCAGAGTAAAATTTTTCAGAGATTTACCAATATTTAAAGAGATATTAATAACCTATTATACTTTTTCCCTCCATAGCATTCACACATACATACACTTCCATTCATTCACTTTTAAAATAAACAGTTTTATATTTAAGTTGTTATATCAAGAACAGAGAATACCTGTTTTTTCTTTTTCATTATTAAATTGATCTTATCCCAGAGTTTCTGCTGAAATTCAATTCCTCCTCATTTCCAGTGCCATCTCCTGATGCCCCAACTTAAGACAGCATATTTGTGAAAAGCATTTTTTAATATAAAAATATACATGTAGACAATACTCCAGTTTTCTATGTGAAATCTGAGAAAAGTTAGGATTACCATGCAAGGTTTCTGGAATTTATGATGCCATTTGTAGAGAAAGGGTATTGAAGACCTTTATGAATGAGTATGTAAGTAAGATTTAAGAGAAAATAAAGGTGGGTCTAGTTCAGGTGAGCTATAGACATGAAGTGAGGTGAAAGGCAATGCAAGGCCTTGCATATGAAAAGGAATTCCCTTTTAGAAAGAACTTTTTTTCTGCTTCTGTTTTCACAGAAAGTTGCTATGAAAATTTATAAGTATCCTTCACCTTCATTGAAAATTGTGAAATGTCTACAAACATCTTTCCTTTAATGAGAAATGAAAAACAATGACACTGCCTACTTCCATTCCCACAGCAAGTTAGTTATTTGCCTCAGTGGTTTTTGTGGGTATAGCAATCTGAACCCTCATTTTATGTGTATGTACACATATACATGTATATCTGTGAATAAATGCATTCAAATATACACTAGGCAGGCGTACAAGCCAACAATGCTGAAAACGTATGCAACCTAGATGTTCCTACGTTAATTGTTTATTCCGAGTTTGAAGCAAATCTGTTGCAGTATTCCCTTCAGCCATCAGCAGTCTCACTCCATTGTAATATAGAGCAGTGAAGGTCAGTGTTGATAGATTCTTAGTGTGTTTTGAAAAAGATTAATGCTTAGCAATGAACTCCATATGAAAGGTTTCCTTTCAAACAACATCTTAGGATCACTGATTCAGCATAAAAAATGAGTTTGTATCATAAAGGTCACAGTTAACACTGTATTTGGCTGCCAGGTCCCTGGTTTAATATAAGCTGAATTAGATCCCATTTTTTCCTCATAACACAAATTTAAGACTAACCACTACTGAAGATTTTTTTTGAAGAAGCTTTTTCATCTGTTACTTAAGACACTGACAAGCATAAAATTCCTGGAGGAGTCCTTTGCCTTGACCACTCAAATGATAAGGAATTGGGTTTTTTTTCAGTCAAATATTTAAAAAAGTGTGATATGATTAGAATTCAACAAGGACAAAGCATTTGACTCTAGGGTAATGTGGAGCACCTCTCTCTATATGGAGGAAAGAGGACTAAGCTCTGTCCTGGAATGAGTCTCTCAAGGCAGTTAAAGCTGGAGAAGGAGTGGCTCTTTTCAAACAAAGCTTTTGTTCAAGAACTTTCTTCTATTTTACAAAGGACTGAAATCCAAATCCCTCTCCTGACAAGCTAGGGTTGAGTCCTAGTGTGAGTTTCTTATTGCCTAATTAGATATTTGAAAGTAAGACATTCAAATCTGGACTGATCTATCTAGTTTCCTTTTGTAGTTAGTGGTAAGAGGATGGGGCTTCTGCTGATTATCCCAGACAGCTATTCTGGGAGGTATCTCTGGTCTATTTCACTATGGATTATATAGTCAGACTAGGGTGAGTACTTTATAAATGAAGTTTTTATTTGCCAGAGGTAGAACAGTTGACTCTCTCTCCAAGCATCTAACTTTAATGATAAAATATCCTAATAAAATTGGTTTTGGTTAAGCCTATTTCACCTTGATTAAAAAAGAGGCACATCTGGGGACAAACAATAACCAAAAAGAAAAAAAAAAATAAAATAAAAAGGCAGATGAAAGATTTGCTTCCACAAATCTAATTCAGGAAAGAAGGATGATTAACCATTATAATTGCTGGTAAAAGGTACATTTTTCTCTATGTACAGATAGTCCTAGAAGTGTGCATGATAACAAAGTTCTTAAATTTTGGTCCAGCTCTGATGATGCTGGGATTTGATTAAGATATCACCTGTCACTGCATTGTCAAGAACATTCTGTCAATGTTCAGGTCAGCAATTAAAGTGTCTCATCCTTGAGATATTTATGCTTCTAGGATAATGAAGAGTTACAAATATTATGTTGTGCTTTTGCAAATCTATCATTGAAGTGGGAGTATGTGATAAAACAGGTAGTACACCAAGAACTTCAAGGACCACCTTGACTTGTGGCACTTTAGCAAGACTATTGCACAGAAACCGCAACCATAGGTTTAGCTCAATGATGACAACTTGAATAATAACTTTTTCCTTGGTCTTTCATGTTCAATATGCAGCACTTTCCAAAGGCTAAAAATGCTGTATTATTTTTTAACACAAACCTGAAGGAGGATTTCTTATAGTCACTAAACAAACATTTTGTTCTTCTCCAGCTTTTGCACTGCAGTCAGTGCTGAGAAGTCTATGGATCCACAAGCACCAAGGACCTGGTCATAGCTTTTCAAACAGACATGCTTGGTCATCGGTGCAGAGAAGGGCTCCTGCAGAGAGTGATTCACCTATTTCATCTCCAGACAGGTGTCTAAGTTAGTTGGATAAATCAACCTCTGGAGAGTCATCTCTGGAGAGTCGTCTCTTTTCCTATAAATTACAGAAACATTTCAGAGGATGAGCTGAGCTTTTTTGTTCTACCAGATCTCCTTCTCCTTCTCCTTCTCCTTCTCCTTCTCCTTCTCCTTCTCCTTCTCCTTCTCCTTCTCCTTCTCCTTCTCCCTTCTCCTTCTCCTTCTTTCTCCTTCTCCTTCTCCTTCTCCTTCTCCTTCTCCTTCTCCTTCTCCTTTTCTCCTCCTATGACAAGGGGATGCACTCAACAGATGAGGGAAAGGCCATGGATGCTGTGTTACTAGATTTCAATAAAGCATTTGATGCCATGTCCCACAGCATCTAAGAAAAACTGGCTGCTCACAATTTGGATGGGTGGACTCCTTGAAAGTAAATTGCGTGGGAGCACTGATCCGTTCAAGGGGAGCAAGGCTGTCCAGTGGGATGTGAACAGACTCAGCAATGGACAACTCAAGGTCAAGGACAACTACATGAGGTTCAATAAGGTGAAATGCCAGGTCATGCATGTGAGCCACAACAAGCCCAGGCAGCACTGCAGGCTGAGGGAGGAGTAACTTGGGAGATATTAGAAAGGGCTTGGGGGTGCTGGTTCACACCAATAACTGAGCCAGCAGCTCGTCCAGGTAGCCAAGAAGGCCAATGGAATCTTGGCCTGTATGAAGAATAGTGTAATCAGCAGAGAAGGGATCATCTCGCTGTAGTCAGCATTGGTGACGCTGTACTTGGATTCCTGTGTTCTGTTAGGGCCCTCACTTTAAAATGGACATTGAAATGCTTGAGGGTGGACAGAAAAGGGCAACAAGGCTCATGAAAGAACTAGAGAATGTGTTTTATGAGGAACAGCTGAAGGAGGTTGTTTGTTTAGTCTCGAGAAGAGGTTCAAGAGGACTTCATCGCTCTCTACAACTCCATGAAAGGTGCTTGTGTGGAGGCCAGTCCCTTCTACTATGCCTACAGTGACAAGACTAGAGGAAATGGCTTTAAACTGAGACAGGGGAAATTCAGATTAGCTATTAGATTTTTTTTTTTATTTTAGGGTATTCAGGTATTGGAATAAGTTGCTCTGGGAGGTGGTGAAGTCTCCTCTTTGGAGGTGTTTTAGAGGCATCTGGATGTTGTGCTGGATGATGTGGTTTAGTGGTTTAAGGGTTACAGTGGTAGTGCTGGGTGGAGAGTTGAATTGGATATACTTGAGAGTCTCTTCCAACATTGGTGATTCTATGATTTTATTATTCTAGTGTTAAATATGCCAAATTTCTCATCTTTCACCATGTATTTCCTCAGCTTCAAATGGGCTGTATCTAGACTACAGAGAGCTTGACTCTCCAAATTTCTATTAAGTTGAAAAGCAGGTAATGTTCTGAAACAGTCACCTTTCTAGAGAATCCATAAAAAATCCAAGAAGCAAATACCATGCAAACAAATTCCTAATACACAAACTTTGTGTACATATGTCCACAATAATGAGATCTGGAAAAAAAAAATTATGAATCTATGTTTAAATGTCTCTTCCACTTACTGTTACAGAAAACCTAAATTATATACTTTGTAACCATCTGTAATGTCAATAGCAGCAGCTGCTCCCAATTTAGCATATAGTGCTATTGTACATATTATTTGCTTTAGAAATTGTTTTTAGTTTCTAGAACTGCATCATGATAGTTTGATTTATTTTTTTAATGCATACCAACAATTCACAAAGCTAAAACTAGTTAGTAGGAATGACTCTATACTAACAGTGTTTTTGTAGTAGTTATTTCCTTTTTGCTATCTTCTATAAATGTTTATTTGATATGTTAAGTACATGAGAGTGGTGTTTGAGTATGTACATTTGTGCAAATTTAAATGCTGGCATAGGCTGACACAGTTGCTTTCCAGATATTCATGGAAACTACTTGCTAATCACTGCTGGTTTTCTGACTTCACATAATTTAGGTATCTTCTCCTCTTATGATAATTTCCTAACTATGGAAAAGACAGTGCATAAAAGAATAAAAATATTAAATAGGGCAGATATAAAACTTGTTTAGAGTACTTCAGGAAAAGTTGAGGAACAAGGAAGAGATAGTTACATTGCAAAAAACGTTTCAGTGATTTAAATTGTAAACTTCCTCAAAGTTCAATAACACAGAATTTATAGGCTTCTTTCAGTTATCAATCATGTTCTCACCAAGTACTTCATGGGGACTTCACACTCCAGGCCAGTATGCAGAAGTATCTTCTGCTCTGATTCCTGGATGTCACAAGCAAGGAAAACAAGCTTGTATTAAGGAAAAGTTTTCAGACAGCTTTTATTGGAATGTTATGTTACTCATAGCTAGTGATGGATACTAAAAGGCAATATTGACTTGGAAATTTAATCAATTGACTCAATTTTTGATCAAGGACTGTAGCATTACACTCTTGTTGTCTGACAAAAATAATTGATGGACTGGATAAGTATTCAGTTGTTTTCCTGGAACATATCAAGAATGTTCATCCGAAATGTATTCTGTACAGTGTCAGCCTTATACCTTTGTGGCTCTGTGGATTGTAGCTGCTCCAGGCTATTAAATATCAACCTTCACATTCTTTCATTTTGCAGTCAGCAAGAAATGTTTTGCAAAAAGTTGTTGGAATAGATGAAAGAGCCTCAAAAGATCTCTTTCACAAAACTTTTAGAAATTTCATTATTCAAATAGTAGAAACATATTCTTTAGTTTAATAATGTCTTCCTTTGTACTTTCAATAGATAAATTCTGTGAATTTGATAATCTGTTTTCATACACAGTGTTCTCCTTCTGCCTCATTTTTCTGTCTTTTGCTCCTAGTATTTTTTCTTTATGTTCCATATTTGCTATTATAGCTATTATATTTGGTGGGTTTTTTTTTTTACTTTTTCCTTTTTCTCACATTTCAAGATTACATTTTACATTCTAATGCTGGGTGGATTTGGTGCTTGGGTACAGATACCAAGGTTTACTTGGAAGTTTTTTTTCATCTAACTAATAAAACGTCTCATAAATTATCTCCCAGAATTTTATAGAAAATAAGTATTTGTTGAGTCAATAGTTGAATTCACCATTCTCAGAAGTCTTTGAAGTTCCTTTGTATAATTATGAATATAAGAATGATATGCCTCACAATGAATATATGTCTGAAAGTATCTGGGACTAGGCTGAGAGCCACAGTAGCTCTTGCTATTCCTTCTCTTTCCAAGCCTCTCCATGACCTTCAAAGAGCCCTTCATGCTCCCTATCAGCAAAACAGAGACAATGATATTTAGAGAAGAAATCTGCAGCTACAGCACTTCAGCTGTCAATCTCATCCTTAGAAGGATTCCCAGGCTGCAGGTGATTATAACTGTGGGAACACATTTCTAGTAAAGGCACCACTATGATGAGACATTAAGCTCATCTTCTGCCTTTAAGGTTCTGGTGCATGTCCCTTTTTGTGAGAGGTGTTAACAGCTGAGTCTTAGCCATGTTCTGTCTCTGTTTAATGCTCTCCCAAATCCACTCTCAACTGGATAAAGAATTTATTTCCTATGACCCCTGCAGGGGGAGGCTGAGTGTGATACCGAGCTGTCATCATGTTCCTTTCATGGTGCTTGTGTGGCATCCGGATGGGGTCTTGGCAGTTCCCCTGTGTGTGTGCACACGTAGGCATGCACATCTGTAACTTGATTCCTTCATTCTTTACAGCTTATGCAGTTACTTGTTCTTCTATAATGCAAAAGCAGAGTGGGGAAAAAAATTGCTGTAGCAATATATTTTCTATAGATGTAAATAACCATATGCAGGGCAAGGCAAAGGCAAAGGCAAAGCCAGGGTAGATACCTGGAAGTGTTTCATGGGGTCAATTACTGTATGTGCATAGTATTCTTCACATAAGCCTTGTGTTTTTTCTATTGTAACATATTTTTTGAGCCTATGCATTGCTACAAGCCTGCTGACTGCAAAACACAGCTGCCATTTTTTGTTCTAGAGTGATAAAGACTTATTTCAGTATATATGCGAGATATCTGTTCTTTGTAAGTTTTTTATAAAGCTAATCTAAAGCAAAAATTAGAGGCTCCAAGATCTTTTACATCATGCTTTGAAGTACTGTCTCTTACAAATGCAGCAAAGACTCAAGGAACAAGTAAAACAAATGAGATACAGATATAGTTTTAAAAATTAATTATGAGGAAAATGCTAGTATTCCTGATGACTGAGCTAATTAAAAAAGGATGATAAAAAAAGATGACAAGATGAAAAAAGTTATGTCAAAGACTCACTGTCAGTACACTGCTTAGCTAAGTAAAACTGTTCTTCATTGGAACAGTAAACATTAGCACACCTTCAAAGAACAATAATAAAATTTTTTGAAACACAAGATTGTTTTCAGTAATTAGAAGCACGGATGTCGTTTGCTTCAATCTTCTAATACTTTTTTCAAAGAGTAAATTTTTCAGGTAACTGAAAACATTAAGAATTCTGATAGAGCACAAGAGGATTGTTGCCGCATGGGTTCACTGTGGATATTCAACAGCTTCATTGAACTGGGAACTTCTAGTATTAAGTGTTCATACCTAGATATAGTCACCTTTCATTTAAATTCTATGTAATTTTTTTTTCCCCAAAAAAATTACTTCAGCCTTTCCACTATGCATCTCCATATTTATTCTGGAATAGGCATCAATCTTTATCATCCCTTTCAGTTTCTATTTAGCCACTAGTGGCATTTTTAAAACCAATTCTCTGCTGCATAGACTGTTAGACCCTGCACACACAAGGTGCTGGAGCTGAATCCTGACAGGAGCTAATTAGTTACTTGAAATTCTTGTTCAAGTTAAAATTTCTGAAAGTTTCAGACTCCGTCAGGAGAACAGCTTTCTTATTATAAGCATATGATCCTTTAGCTCAGAGCATGCTGAGAAGAAAAGCCCCTACAAAATAACAAACAATCTGACAGATTAAACAGCAGTACAGACCTGGACATATATATTAAGGGAGTGGTCAACAGACAATGCAGCATATGTGTCTCTTTTCTCCCAATAAGTAAAACATTTTTTGTATATTATATAGTAGCTCAAAAGGAGATTAGAAAGAGATTTGTACCAGAGTAGCAAACAGATCATGCTAAAGACAGAAAACTATAAAATATTCAGGATCAATAAATTTATCCTTTAGCTTACTCAGGAAGTCTTCTAATAGAGATGCTCTTGAAGTTCTCAGCATCCACCTGATGGATTTAAGTTTCCTACAGCACTGGTGGGTAACCTGCCAAGCTACTAAGAATTCTCTCTCTCTCTCTCTTCTGATTTTTGTTAATTTTGTACTTTTGTCTTTTCTCAAAGGAAAGGGAGTAAAAAAAATATCTTTTCTTAACAGGAAAATTTGAATAGGAGCTTAATTCCAGATTATGATCCATAGTTCAAAAAGCCAAAGGAAAGAAGCTAAATGAAATTTGAGAGATGCTTACTCATCTCTGCCTCCTTTTACAGGTAGTTCCCAGCCTTTGCTCTTCACATCGGTGATAATTAGCTCAAATAGTGCCTTACTTAGATAGCTTCTAAAAATTCTTTCCTCACATATATAAATCTTATCAACTAATCTAGAATTAACTGAAGGTTAGGCATGAATTATTGAAGTAACTAAATATATTTGATGATCTGCCTCATAAATCACAAGCTCCAAAACCCTCCACAAAGGCTCTCCCCTAAACCCACGAAAACAAAGGACACCCTAGGGCCTTCCCTAAGAAGAATTCACCATGCCATGAACACCTCTTGATGTTTTATTTTTCTAGTGCTCAGGGAAATTCGTCTTTACTCCAAATTCTGCAGCTGTGTTAATAACCTGGGCACATCAACTGTTTACATGGCCCTGTTTCTAAAAGCACTGTAGTTGAAGGATTTACAGTCTGATGGACTCCTCAGTAAATGCTCTAGAAAACACTTCCTTCTTTATCCCTTACAAGTATGTAATGGCAGAGCATGATAACACTCTTCTTCTGTTCAGAAAGGAGGTATTCACACTGGAAGGATATTCAGTACAATTTGACAGATAAGTACATCACCCTGTTTAAATAGTTTATTTTTCCTTTGTTGCAAAAGGCTCAATAGGGTCTATACCCAGCCTCTACAATAATAACACTGTAATTTAGAGGCTCCTTGCAAGGCAGGTAGAGTCCCAATTTCATTGCACTGCATGAGCCCAGTGTTCAGCACAAAAAAATTAAACCAATTTTTATTTTGAAAATTTAACCTATTTAGTACATGCCAAACCAAGATAAATATTTTCAAATATGTTCTGCATATGGTTTGGGGTAAGAAAAGACATTTTAAGAGAGGAAAAAGTCAGCTTGCTATCTAAATAATAAATCAAGCATGTAACAAAAAACAGAAAGAAAACAGAAACTTAAAATTTTTAGAACACAAGTAAAAATGTAAATATGTAAAAATGTATACATATGCGTAGTGTGAAAAGGACATTTGCACTATTTTTCAGTGCAATGTACAATGAAGATTTACTAGGAGATGAAAGGAAATGTACTACATGGTTCTGAAATTAACTTTTTCCCCTAATGATCGGGTCTCATAGAAATGTACTAGCTGCTGAGGCTGGCAGACTTTTAAAACTCCATGCCTGCAGTTCTGAAATAATTTTTTGGAGGGAATAATTGAAAGTATGACAGTTTGTCTACAAATATGTCACTATGTGTTTACTTCACCGTGTATCAATTGGATTAGTTCCTTATTCAGGGAGAAGAAGCTGAATCAGCTGTTGCAGATTGCCTGCTGCCTCGTCTGCCTCTGCAGACTGGAAAGGACCACTCCTGCTACCAAGGAAAACAGGGAGTAAAAATCCAAATACCATGCCCTTGACTTGGTTATGGAAAAGAAAGCAGGTTAGTAATAAATTAAATGGGCTTCTATGGAGACACCTGTTAACTGTATAACTCAATTCACCCATTTTCTGCGCAATAGTTTGTGTAGGTGTCAGAGGAATCTCAATAGTTCACCAATTACTGGAAAACTCTTTGAGTTAAATGTTTGGCTGAATGATGGCTGGATTTTTTTTAAATTCTGCTTTTCCCTCTGCAAACAGCTGATGCCTGCATTAAGCTAAGATCAAATGAAAAATGCATTCAGCATTTCAGAGATACCCAGAAGCAAAATAGCAATATAAGGAGCTAAGATTTCTTACGCTTCCTTTGTATATGTCAACTTATATTATCCTGGGTGATGTATCATCCTTCCCAGTGTATTTAATATTATAATGAAAGTGGATTATTAATATGGAAAGTCATGAGACTATTTCTTTCATATGCAAAATAAATCACATGCAACCACACCTCTGATATGAACTTTTGAACGCGGAAGCTGCAAAAATTGCTTTTTACACAGTCCTGAGAGTTTTGATATGGCTGACTACATTTTTCTTTTTTTTTTTCCTCCAACAGATGAAAAATTTTCCTGTTCATGGTCAGAAATTACCACATTAACCTGTGATAGCTGAATCATGGAAGGTATATATGACATCTTTCTAAAATGTTTGTTCTAATTTCTTCTAGTATGAAGATGCAGCACAGAAGTGGAAAACTCAATATAAATATTCCCTAATACCCTAAGAGGGATAAATATTACTGTGAGTTACAATTGTATCTCTCTTACCATTTCTTTGTCTTTAACTGTCTCTAAGGTACAAATAATTTTATTTCTCTAGCTGTGATTTTTTTTTGCCCCTTTTATATTAATTGTATTTATATCAAAATATATATTGATATAAATTGTCATTGTAAGGGTTTTTTTCCCTGTTTGGTTTTTTTCATTTTTTTGGTACTTTTTTTCTGTCTGTTTGTTTTGCATTTATTTAGTTTATATATATTTTATAAACTAGAATTAAAAAAAAAAAACAACAAAAAAGCCCAAATAAAGGGGCACAATTAAGCACTGAGCACACCATGCAGACTAGGTACTGCTACTGGCACCAAGAGGCTAATTCTTCTTTCTTAAAAGCCAGTTAGTATTATTAGAGATGTCTGCGACAACAGAGTAGTATTCCAATTTATTATTATTATTTTAGTTTGGGGATTTTGTTTTCTTTAGGTTTTTGTATGTGGTTTTGTTTGTTTGCCTTTTTCGATTTAAATTCTAAATACAATACTCAGATTATACTCACAGGAAGACCAGTTTTGTTTCTTATGCCAGATATTTTGCCTGAACTAATGTGGAGCAGCCAGGATAAGGCTGCCTTCCTCTCAGCTATTTTGTGACAGTATTTTTAGGAAAAAGATTCACCCTTGTATGACTACAAATATTTTAAAGAAAAAGTCAACCTAATTAGGAAACCTGCTCCATTTATCAATGTAGATTAAAGTTAAAATGTTAGGGTGTGGCAACAAAATGTTTTTGACAACTAGATAAAAAGGACTAGATTTCTGGGAGAGGAGAGGAGAGGAGAGAGGAGAGGAGAGGAGAGGAGAGGAGAGGAGAGGAGAGGAGAGGAGAGGAGAGGAGAGGAGAGGAGAGGAGAGGAGAGGAGAGGAGAGGAGAGGAGAGGAGAGGAGAGGAGAGGAGAGGAGAGGAGAGGAGAGGAGAGGAGAGGAGAGGAGAGGAGAGGAGAGGAGAGGAGAGGAGAGGAGAGGAGAGGAGAGGAGAGGAGAGGAGAGGAGAGGAGAGGAGAGGAGAGGAGAGGAGAGGAGAGGAGAGGAGAGGAGAGGAGAGGAGAGGAGAGGAGAGGAGAGGAGAGGAGAGGAGAGGAGAGGAGAGGAGAGGAGAGGAGAGGAGCAGTATTCCAGAAGGATCCACAAATCACATCTCAAGATCACTCAGGAGAATCCCCCTGCATGGAAATCACCAAGCATCTGAAATCAGCAAGCATCTGAAAGCTTCAGTTTTCATATAGGCTCTTAACTTACTATCACTTTCCCAGAAATTGAACACAGCCTTCAATTTCAGACCTCAGTATTAATAAACCTGGGTTTTTTTTTGTATTTCGTTTTTTTTTTTTTTACAGCTATGGCAAGATTTGGCTTTTCTGACTGTAAAGCTCCCCTTCTAAGAGAAAAAGGAGATATAAAGCCCAAAAAAAATACCGGAGACCATGTTTAAGGCTGAATTGAAATAAATTTCCTACCAAACTCAGCAAAGTATCTTGTATTGGTGACAAGTTTAGCAGTTTAAAAAGATATACTTGAAAAAGAGGGTCCTCTCTGAATGCCTTAATATTTCCAGCATATCCCATAATATGCCTAATGGTTTACCACATAATTGCATCATTAGTAAAACGGTGTTCTTGTTCAGTTACAACTTTCTATTGGCTTACAGAAAGGATTTCAAATTTGCATTTAAATGAAATTGAGCAAAGAGTGATAAAGGCTTCAATTAAAAGGCCACCTGTTTTTGTTAATTCATTTTTAATAGGAACAGTAAATATTTTCAGTTGATGCACTTTCTGCTTCAAGATTAGTGCATTCTTCTCTTCTTTATCTCCAGTGTCAGACACCCCTCATTAGAGGAGTCTGTCATTTTCTCTGACTAGAGGAACCTGTCTCAAGCTTTATGAATCTGTTGGTACAAGACAAATAATAAAGTAAACCAAAGAGCTATTTAGAAAATGCAAACAAAAACACCCCAACATATGATCAAAGTAAATTCTGTAAATAAATTATTTCAAAAAATCAATTAGTTTGAAGGCTGGGTGGAAGCTGGTTCCTCAAACAAAACATTCAAATTCTTACTTCATTTACACTCTTCTTGGAGGTTACTGATCTCAATTGGGCACACTGGTATGAAACAAAAGTAATCTTCCATGTCATAATTATGTAATGCAATTAAAACTTAAGGATTACAAATGCGTAAAACACAAATCATGACAAGAAGCTTTTGTGGAGTATAAATCCAACTGGTGTTCATGGACTATGAGCTTCAACTGGCATCTGGAAGCAATAAATCTTTCTATAAAATGTCTTTCTTTGAGGCTAAATTTTTCACATTTTGCTCTTGTCTTATAGGTTTACAGGTCTAGTTTAGTTTAGTTGCCATTAGAAACATAGCAGCTCATCTTGCTTTTCTAATATTTTTGAAATAATTTGCTGTCATTATTGTTTCTGTTTTCCATTTACTGTAACCATAACTACTAATTTGCTAACAACCGCTACACATCTGTTATAACCAAAGCTTAAAAATCCAAAATATCCACAAGAACAACTTGCAGTGGACACGCTTCTCTTCTGGGATGCAGTATAAGCATTTAAATAAAGTACTGAAGCATTTAATTAGTTTGTGCTTGTTTCCTGTTAGCAGGACATCATAGTAGTAAATAAATGGATTAAGTTTCTTGTAACACAAGCTGGGAGAGATCTTCACAGTTGCTTTTCACTCTCAGATTCCTATTTAAGGGAAACACAGGGGTCCAATCCCACTTTTAAAAACTTTATCTTTGATTTAAATCATGACTGTTTTTAATGCTATGTGATTTTTCACAATGAACTTAACAAGGGATTATGTTTTCCATTTCTGGTTGAATGAAGAAAGAAATTAACAGAAATGTAAATAGAAGACCTTCACATGAAGCTGCAGGTTAGGGGATTTACCCCCTATTTGTTAAAATTTAAACACTTACAAAAGGAAATAAATACTGAACAGCTCTCTCTCCTTGCTTCTTCCCCTCTCATTTCCCTTCTCCTGTGTGTATTTCTGATTGACATACTCATATAATTTGTTTGTTTTTATATTTGCTTGATGAAGGAATATATCAGGAGTTTTAAATAATTGATTTTTACTTGACTCAGGTTCTACTTCTTAATTGGTAGTTGCTGCAGTTTTCTTTTAATGCCTGCAAAGCTGAACTAAAAATATCTCTTGAGCATGACTACATGTTGAAAATGGTTTGGCCCTAATGTTCTGCCATTAAATAAATATTTTAATACTTTAAGTCAAGTATATCAGGCTTGTGTGGTAAGGCTTTAATAGCTGGAGGTGCTACAGGGGATGTTCTTGGGAGAAGGTCTTAGAACCCTTCTCCATGTCCCTCAGAGAAAATGCTTCAGCCAGAAAAAAACAACCTGTACAACTTCAGAAAAAAAATGGGGAGTGAGACTATGTGAGAGAAACCAGGGTCAGTGCAGAAGGAGGGGAAGGAATTGCTCCAGGTGCTTCAGAGCTGAGATTGCCCTGCAGCCCTTGGTGCAGCCCCTGGTGAGGCAGCTGTGCCCCTGCAGCCCATCCAAGTCCAGAGTGGAGCAGCTCCAGAGCAGCTGAGTGCTGGAAAATGTGACCCTGTAGGGTGTCCATGCTGGAGCAAGCTCCTGGTGGGACTTGTGACCCCACAGAGTGGGGACTCATGCTGGAGTGGCTGAGGATAAACTGCAGCCTTTGGGAAGGACTCTTGCTGGCTCCTGTGGGACTGACGCCACACTGGAACAGGGAAGGAGTGGGAGGATTCTGCCCCCGTGAGGAGGCAGTGGCAGAGACAACTGGTGATGAACTGACCACAACCATTCCACATCCCGCTGTGACATTTTTGGAAAGAAGATTGAGAATTCAGGGGTGAAGTTGAGCCAAGGAAGAAAGGAGGGATGAGGGGAAGGTGTTTTAAAATTTGTATTTATTTCTTACTAATCTGTACTGATGGTTTTTTTGTAATAAATTAAATTAACTTTCCCCAAATCAAGTATGTTTTGCCTGTGATGGTACCTGGCGAGTGATGTCTCCCTGTTGTCATCTTTACCCACAAGATTTCTGTTGTGTTTTCTGTCCCCTTTCCAGCTGTGGAGGGGTGAGAAATAGAGCGGCTTTGGTCAGCACCTGGTGTCCAGCCAGGGACGAGCCACCATAGAAAGCTAAAGAACCTGGAAAAAAACATATAAATGACTGATTTCAGTTCAGCTATAAGGGTCAAAAGACTATAAATAATTACTAGGCCTATAGAGAAGACTGTTTTATGCTCTCCAACACAGTTCAGAGGACTCAGTGCTCTTTCTCTCATTCCCCTGATAAAGCAGTATATGAGTTAATTATTGCTGTAGCTGTTGCAGTTTAAACCAAATGGGGAAAAGAGACAGCATGAAAGTCAAGCTGAAGTAGTGGGAACTGGCAGCTTTTTACTCAATGGCCATCTGCAGCCTTGCAATATTGACCTGATCACTGGAAAGGTCACAACATGCTCTGTGACTGGAATGGCAAGTGCAGAGGAATATGTACTCATCTAACTCCTGTAGAATTAAATATCTAAATATATGTTCCAGTTTTAGAAGTGAACATTGCCTTTATTTAAAGGTAATTAAGGGGTGGAGCTAAGTTCATTTTTTTTCAGTAAAGAACTGGATTCAATAAGCAGCTAGGTTTTCTCTAGCATTTACCATCTCCCTAAAGGGAAAAAATCTGTCCTATAAAAGCATAATTAGGGATATCACCAAGTGAAAAACTTGGAAGCACAAACACAATGAAGTCACATTAAAGAAACAACAAATATGTTTTCATTTGTATAAATATTTATTTTTTACATTGCTTATACAAATAGGTTTTGGCATTTTTAAATTTCAGTAGAAATACACAAGTTTAATTGACAAGCATTTTTCCCCCAAAAAGGGTGCTGTATAAACATGTTCTGATACACAACTCTATTATCTCAAATTCTAAATAACTAATTTTTACCAACAGAAAAAGACAAGTATTTTTCAGATTAATCCTATTTTTTTTTTTTTTTGAGGGAAGAAAAAATTTATGGCTATCACATTAAATATTTGGATAATTGCACATTATTCATCATGAGGATAGTGAACTATTTCTCAGGAAAAAATAATTGGAGATGAACAGAACTTATATACTTCTAATTGTGACACCTATTGGCCAACAGAAGAAAATATTTAAACATCTCATTTTGCTGATTTCTGAAAAAAAATCTGAAGAATATCCCATAACTGATTTTTTATAACCCTGGGAACTTCTTTCCCGAAGAAGGCTAAAGTAAGTTCAGAGTCCTGTTCTTTGATTTTGGGTTAGGGTTTTTCTATGGTTGGTTGGTTGATTGGTTTGTTTGTTCATTTGCCTATTGCAGGTTTTTTTGTCTGTTTTGCTGGTTGACTACCAGTGGATCTGAGGTTGGGCTGAGAGCACTTTTGGCACTGATGTCCTCTAATATTACAGTGAATTTGTAAGCCTTACCTGAGTAACACAACGGTATAGAAATTTATCTTGGTTGGTTGTTGGCAGTTAGCAAGGAGCAGTGACATGACAGATAAATCTACCTTTATGTGGCTCTGTCAGCTGCTGCTTACCCCTTTCCATGGACAAAATAAATGCGAGTGTAGTAAGCATGTCCCTGTCATTGAGTTGAGTTGTACTATTCATTGCAGCTTCTCTGCCCTGCTCTAAATCAGTAAAGAAGCCAGAAACCACACATCACATTTGAACCACCCTTTGGGCATCTGTCCACCTTAGGATCTATGCTAGCTAGAATTGGAAATTTAACCTTACCTTTTTCTACTTCTGATGAATTTTTGATTTATTCTTGTCATGCAGGAGGTTTAAAACATCTGAAGGTTAGTTTAACATACTCTTAAAAGGAGTGGAGGGCAGGGGGTAGGACAGGGATTTTATTATTTTGTCAAGTAGAGGTTAATGGTATCATGTTCTGCTAATTATTTTTCCCTGGAAATATTATTTTTCCCTGCCATGCTGTTCCCATTTTAGTTCACTTCATTGCATAGGTACCATTGAAACTCCAAATTGATCCAAAACATGGGTGACCCCACACCCTTCTTTGTTCAAGTAGTGGGAATAACACACACCAGAAGAGTTATAGTTCAGCCTGGTATTGAATTCATCAGAAAACTTTGCAAAGAAATCTCTTACTCAGCTTTAATTAGGATTAACCAGTCAGAGGTCATAGTCTGTTCTGGTTAATACCACTTCTACCACCTGAAATATAAATGGATTATAAGATTAATCCTAGTTTCTGAATATGTCAAAAACATATTACACATGTAGATGATGTTATAGTTTAAAAAATTATGAGAGAAAGGCTTCACACACTCTTGTGTTGTTTTTGTTTTTTTTTTTTATTAGAGCTTAGGTACACTTTTTTAAACAATATTTTAAGAAGATTTTGTTTCCTCATATCCTTGATTCACATTATATGTGCAGGATACCTCATACATGTGATTTGGGATTCATCAAAGAATCTCATTATCACTTCCAAATTGTGTTGCTTTCTCAAAAAAAAAAAAAAAGAAAAAGTGAAAAAGAAAAAACATTTTTCCTTCAGTAATATGGAAAGTAGATAGCACAAATTCTTTAAGGTCTGATAAATCTTCAGAAGCCATTGTGATGAAGAAAAAATGGATTCCACTTACACAAGCAGTTTAACATTGATGACAATTGCAAGGCACTGTTCACTTGTACACAAAACCACAGTGAACTTTCATTTGAAAAATCACATGATGGAAATAAAAGGAGGAGAAGTAAATTTTAAGCATAAAGCCACATGCAAGAAAAATACTCAAACATCTAATAAAAGATGAAGGGAAGGTGAACAAAAGTGTGGATGGTTTTGTATGAGCACATAAGACAATATATATACAGACACATAAAATTATGTGCTTATATATATATATATATATATATATATATATATATACATTCCATGTAGGTGAAAAAATATGTGATTGTCATAATTTATGCCATCAGAATTCCAGCATAGTTGCATACATTTTTCTTGCAAGTCTACAGAATATCTCAAGGCTTTAAGTTCAAAGACTCTTATAGGTAGAGTAGGGGTTATTCAATACATATAGGTGATCATAATTACACAAGAAACTAATTAAATGTCATGATTAAAAGCAAATTTGGATATAGGATTTGCTCCTGAGCTCAATGAGAACTCAAAGGGAGTGCAAAGATTTTTATGGAGACCTTGCTTTAGTGAGCATTATTTAATGTATTGCAAAAAAGTCCTCTTTTCCTATTAGTTTTCAGGATGGAATATGCACAGCATTAGTCAGCTTCTGTACTGAACTATCTACTTTGGTGCAATTTTAATCAAATTCCCTTCTCCTCAACATGCCTTTTGAAGTGGAAATGTTTCACTTTCAGCATCCTCGACATTAGAAGAGTTGGTCTTTGCCTAATACGAAGGTCAGTTGAAACTAATGCATTATCTACTCTCCTGCAGCATTCATAATATTTGTCCCATGTTGAATAATTTAAATTGTTTCTTAACATGACCAAATACTTTATTATTAACACTTACACACACATTTCATGTATTTTTTATCTAACAATCAATGCTAGAGAAACCTTCCTACCCCTACTCCACAAATAATTTTTTAGATAAAAAAGGTGGTTAAGCTTTCTCTACATAAGATTCAATCTAAAATTACTTGATGGTCAACATTTATACCAGTTTAGGACCACACTTGGGTCCTACAGATCTAAGTCCAAAATGAAAGGAGAAGTGGATGGAAATATTACCTACTGTGGGAGTACCTGCTGTGTTGGATATTGTTAATGGAATGGCAAAAAAGCCCCTTAATCTCCCTGGCAAATCTTCAGTTTATCTCAGTTGTTTGGGTTGTCATCAATTTCAACATTTTACTTGGGGATGTCTAAAAGTTTGAATGAACTTTCATATAGAAGAAAGTAAGTGAATTTATGAAAAAAAAAAATCTCCAGAGCCATCAATATCAGTCTATAATAGCAGGAATTACTAAAAATTGTACTTTTCCCTGTAAATTCACAGTGAATTTTAAGTGCAAAATTCTGATTGTAACTATTTAAATATAATACTGAATTTAGCTGAATGTATAAGAGGGGTCTTTGTGTTGATTTTTGATACCTGTTACAATACACCTGCCTACTGAAATTAATTTCCTTTCTTATCTTTATGATTTACAATCCTATAACTTGTTTTCTGTTAAGACTGTTCTAGCAGTTGATCATTTTGTATCCTTAGTTCATTATGAAGTTGAACTTATTTTGATCCTCATAAATTTAAATTTAAGCTAAAATACAATTTTGCCTTGCTAATACTAGTTTCCCTCAATAGTCATCATTAAATTTAATTTAAAAAATTAATGTTAAAATAAATTAACTGAAGAAAAATGGTATTTGGAAATTATATGCATGTGAAAGTGAAAGCTTAGAGAAGTTCACAGCATCTCTGAAGTAGATAGGTCTAGGCTCCACCAACTTTCCTACGTCAAAGAAAATACAGGGAAAATGTCTTTTTTTCAGGGTTGAAAACTATTTTTATCATATTAGATATGTTGTTGCTCACCTATTTATTATTTCTCTTACATGCATCATTATACTACCATATACTTCCATTTATTATTTTAAAAGGCATTTTTCAGTTTTACTATTATTCCAACATTTTTTAAAAAAATCAGTTCATTCACATAGGACATTAATTTGAAACTTGTCTTAGCAGATCCATTACTAAGAAGATACCTGTCAAAATTATTCAAACGATAGGATATTTAGAATCTGGTGAACCTGGCAATGGGGAGATTTTCACCATACTTAAAAAGCTTCAAAATGCTCTGTCTGAGTATACAAAACTAACTACATAGAAAGCATAGCATACTTTCCATCATGATTACCATTTTGTAAATGAGCCTCAATGTTTCAGCATATTGAATGTTGGTAAAGTGAAATATTTTCATAATTCTGAAACTGCTTTGGTGGATGAACATAAAGTAATTGAAAACTTTTGTTACACAGCTTTTAAAGCCAAATAAAAATTTTTCAATAGTGTACTTTACAGCATTATGCAATATATGAGGCAAGCAATTAACTTCAAGCAAATACTCATTTTCATTTCCCATTAACTCTGTAGTCATAGGGATGTTCTCCAAAATTAATTCTGGGGTACCGGTTGCAAATGATGATATGTTGTCAAAGTTCAAACCAGTTGATTGTAGTACAGTTTTTTCTTTCTTCAAATACTGCTATTTAATTTTCGTTGATGTCCTGAAAATAAGCAGGCTAACTGTGTTGTTTCTTTCCAAGTGTGCATCATGGAACAATGATCACAACCTTCATTGTATTTCTGCTAGATATGGTGCAAAATATACAGTTTTCAACAAATTAGTTGCATTTTTTCATACTAGAAAAAGTTAGTATATTGTTTTCAATACACAAAGCTTTTGCTTTCTTTCATTCTGTGGATTAATCTTGGAAAATTACAGCATCTGGCTTTTTAATCCTGAAGTAAACATTATGAAATATTATCGGTAGATTCTGTTGCTTCTGCTCAGCTATCTTTTTTTCTAATTATTACTAACAGAAAAAGGTAAAATAATCTGTTCCTAAAAGGTGTGGTAGGATTATTGGTATATGGAACTGACTGCCCTTTTTCTTTGCCTCATTACCTACATTACCTGGAAGCCAGTGTTCACTAAACTTTGCAATAAAACATACGAGCAGCATAAAGAGAAATAATTTTATGTTTCCTATATCTCCTAATATACTTTTTTAAAATGTTACTTTTTCTTTAATAGAGGTTTTGTATGTCTATGCTTTCATTACAAATATCTAATTTTAGCACACAAAAAATTATATTGGTAAAGGATTGTTTGCTTGTTATTTGAGTGGCACATAATTTTGCTACAGACTCAGTGTTTATATTAAAGACTGTATTAAACAAAAGGCATGGATGGACAGATGCAGAGCAAACCTGCCACAGAAGCACAGTCTTATTCAAATGAAAGTGGGTATGTCAGACTTCAATCAGTGTGACAAAGTGCTTCTGTGGTTCTGAGACCAACAGCAGAAAATGGGAGAATTTAACCAGTGTCCCAGCCACCTCAAACTGATGAAGTACTGCCCATGTGCACCAAGAAGGAGAGACAGACCCCTTTAGCATAAATTTATGATATAACTTGATTTTAAACCTTTGGGTACAACCCAAAACCCTTTAAACCGTATGATGCCTCTAGGTCTTCTGAGGCTGTGGTTATAGTAGCAGTTCTGTCTTGTCAAAATCTGAATTTTAACAGCATCTACAGATTTTATTTTTGCTGTTGTTATCCTTGAAACTCTGATCACTGTTAGTTTTAGATATTTTTATTTTCAAGAGGCTTTCATATATAAATATTGTTAAGTAGGCAGAAACACTGAATAGGCAAAAACAAAAAAAAAAAAAAACAAAAAAAGAAAAAAAACAACCAACCAACTTTTTTTTTTTTTTTTTTTTTTTTTTTTTTTTTTTCCTGAGGTCCTTTGGTCCTTTATAGTAGAATGAGAAAACCTGGCAACAATGCAGTAGATCCAGCTGCTGTCTGTGTAGAGAAGAGAGAAGAGCAGTAGATTGTCTTAATGGTATCAGAGGGCCAAGAGCCTTTCTCAATGAAATGAGATACTGGCTAGGATACAGTTCTCTTCCTGGTGCAGTGGCCATTGCTCTTTCCCCTGTTCCCATGCAAACAGAAATACATTTTGTACTGGGGAGTACGCATTAAAATATAAGACAGATAAAGACTTGGCTGGATAAGGAAATGCTACTGGGGTGATTTTTCAGGCTAGGTTTTGTAAGTCATGTAGGATATTTGTATCTCTTCTGTGTGTTCAGATGAGTCAGAATATCACTAGAAGTACTGGCAAGCTTGCACCTGTGAAATCATGATTTTTTTTACATCAATATGAGGATAAGAAAGACCAAAATAATAGTGATCTGTTTCACAGGAGCAAAATATCCATTAAAATATTTATGACTGTGGTTTTTTTGGTACTCAGTATACTGTCCTACTTTTTTATCTCTTTAAAATATATTCATTATTAATTATGAGCTTTTTTTTTTTTCTCATTTCACAGGAATCCTAGCACAAGATCTAGGATCCAGCTTGGTCCATTTTATCTCTGCAATACAAGGATTAAAGCTATGAAGCCCACAAAAGGATATTTTTACCTATATAACTAAATGTACAAAATACTAAGAACACAAAACTATCCTCCACTCTGAATTACCAACAGCAATATTTAGAGTTACAATAATCTTCTGCAAATATAACTGTTTCTATTGTTTCTATTTCTATTTTAAGTAATCTTTAGGGTTTTTAAAAATGTGTACTTTCTCTTTCCCTAAACTTAGATTTTAAGAATTTTACATAAAAAAGTTAGATCAGTAACTCAATACAATATTTTTTTTCATTTTGTATTTTATTTTGTATTTCTATTGGCTTGAGTTAGATATCTAAGATATCCTCTATTCTCTAATAATTTATCAAATATATTAATTATCTCTTTATTTTTAATTATATTTTTGTACCAATGAAGTAATTTATTGAAGCCAAGAGTGTGTCCTTGTGGCCAAGAAGGCCAATGGTATCCTGGGGTGCATCAGGAAGAGCATTGCCAGCAGGTTGAGAGAGGTGATCCTGCCCCTCTGCTCTCGTGAGGCCACATCTGGAGTGCCCAGTTCTGGGCTTCTCAGTACAAGAGAGACCTGGAGCTCCTGGAGCAAGTCCAGCAGAGGGTCCAGATTGAGGGAAGGATGCCAAGCAATAGGACAAGAGGCATTGAGCAGAAACTGATGCACAGAAATATCCACAAGAATATGAGACAAACCTTCTTAATTGTGTGGGTGACCTAGTACTGGAACAGTGAGGTTAAGGAGTTTCCTTCATTGGAGATATTCAATAACCACAACCCTGTGCTCTAAAATGCCTCTCCTTCAGCAGGAAGTTTGGATCAGATATTCCACTTTGATCCCTTCCAACCAGACCCATTCTGTGATGCTGTGATTCTTTAAATAGCAGTTGCCTGTAAGCCTGGAAAGATCTTCCTAAAATCTGTGAAAAAATACCAGAACTTTAGGGCCCTGATTTTTAGCACAAAGTACATAGCATTCCTAAGTTTTCTGGGAAGTGTCCAAGAAACTGAAATATTCAGAGCTTTTCAAAATCACCATATTGTTGATTCACTCTTGAATTCTTTTGATCAAATTGACAGTGATGGAGTAGAAGTTTTGTTGTTGATAACATATTGAGATATGTGTTTTAAATTTAATTAAGGCAGCTTGCTGAAGACTACAGATAGTAGCTTCTATGCATTTCATGAAAAAAAAAAAGAAGTAAGAAATAAGGAATAAAATAAAGCTGTGACACATTCTCATTCCTTTGTCATGAACAATCATCATGAAATTAAAAAGATATAAAGATAGACCTTGCTACCCCAAAAAAACACCAACCAATTTCCCCACCCTAAAAAAACCCAGAAAATCTAAAAAAAACCACCAACACTTAGAAAGAGAATGAAATGTCTGTCAAATAAATAATCACATGCAGTGAGACATTAGTGCTTACTCAGGAAATACCGAGAAACCCTTCATGAGTATATCAGATAATGTAAAGAGGTTGATAATGAAGAGAAAATAAATTATATATTTCTTTCACAAAAAAATAATTTTAAAATGTAGGTAATAATTTTTAAAAGTCTAAAAGTCAACATTTACAATACTGACCAATATTGTACTATTAAGGACTCGTCTTTTGAAGCTTTGCAATTAGCAGTAATTTAGAGTTTCAGTACATAAAATAAGGAAAATATTATCTAAATTATTTTTCCATATGTAATTTAAATATACATTTAGAAAAGCACTTAATCCCCTCAAAATTAAATACGGCAGTATAACTGGGATGGTATTTGGTACAAGAAGCAACAACCTGTGTTAAGATTCCACAGAGGTGCTCAGGCTGGGAAAAATCGATTATCTCAGAAAAGTCCCATAAATCATCAGGTTGAGTGAGGCGCAGCTTAGATGGACTAGAATGGGTGTGAAGACCTGTTTGAAATTCTATGGACAGGTGCTTCTTGAAAGACTTGTCAGTGCTTGCTGAGCACTCCAGTGCTATTGACAACTCTGTGTCCTTTCTCAAAACATGCTCTTTAGTATATTTGTTAGAGCAGGAAGTTTAGGTTTTATGTAATTAGTGAAAGGAGAAATTTCAGTACAAATTTTCTCTCCATGAGTATTCTAAATGTAGGAATTTCATCAGGAAATGAAAATTTTGCTGTTATTGCTTTTTAAATGAATACTGTCCTAAGAGATGTGTTTTGACGATTCAAGGAATAAGTTCCAGGATGATGAACTTGGAAATTAGTTGGTAAATGTGTACTTCCAGAGTGTTGGTCAAGGCTGGGCATAGAATAGGATCCAAATTGTCATGAAGAGTAACTATAAAAAAACTAACTCTTCCTCAGAAAAATGCAGCAAAATTATCCACACAAAAACATTTCTAAGCATACAGAGAAACTTGTGGTGGTATGCACACTGAAATCAGAATACCAATAGAATCAGATTGTTTTTAAATTAAGTAGTAGTTGAGCATAAGTTTTCAAGATAATCACCGAACACAGTGAAATGCTATTGAGATGTGTATCCTTTGGGAAAGATTTCTCCTTTTTTTTGACAGTTTTACCCATAATCCTACTGAGCCAGCCAAATCAGATAGTCATCAATATCACTGGTAACATTTTTTGAATTCCCTTACACTGTCTCATCAAAGCATTTTAGAGGTAAATCACATGTAGTATGGGTGTAGAAAAAATACTTAAGTGGTGCAGTTTTCCATGGCTTGAATTCTTCTTGGTTTTGCTGTACCATGTTCTGCATACTCCTTTTTCCATATGCACATGTGCACATATTTCCATATGTGATTCACAGAATCACAAAATATACTGATTTAAAAGGACCCACAAGGATCATAGAGTCCAGTTCCTGGCTCTACACAGACCCATCCTCAATGAGCTTTAGTGCATTGTCCAAACATTTTTTGAACTCTGTCAGGCTGGTGCAGTGGCCACTTCCCTCAGCAGCCTGTTCCAGTGCCCAACCACCCTCTGGGTGGAGAACCTTTTTCTAATGTCCAGACTAAACTTCCCCTGATGCAGCTTTAGGCCATTCCTTTGGGTCCTGTCACTGGTCACCACAGAGAAGAGACTAGAGTCTGTCCCTGCTCTTCCCCTCATGAGGAAGCTTACACTGCAATGAGGTCTCCCCTCAGTCTCCTTTTCTCCAGGCTGAGCAGACCAAGTGACCCCAGCCACTCTTTATAAAGCTTCCCCATAAGTTTCTTCACCATTTTTGTTGCCTTCTTTTGTGTGTTATAGAATACCTTAATGTCTTTTTTATGCTGTGGTGCTCAAAACTGCCCCCAGCACTCGAGGTGAGGCTGCCCCAGTGCAGAGCAGAGTGGGACAATCCCCTCCCTTGCCTGGCTGGTGATGCTGTGCCTGACGTCCCCCCAGGAGAGGGCTGGCCCTCCTGGCTGCCAGGGCCTACTAATTCATCTGGGACTGTTACTGATTCCTTTATATACACATTCTTCCCTTCCTTTCTTTCTTTGTTGTCTTTTTATGACTTTGTGTCTCTTTTTTCTTTTCTGTATTTATCACTCTTTCTCCTTCATCCAGACAATTCTTGTGATATTTGTACAACAGTTGACACTAAATGATATACAACAGTCAAACTTCACTTGAAATTCAACACTGAATACTTCTGAGATGTGCTCTGCTCATACTAGCTCAATGTTATTGATCAATGACAGCAAAGAACTGTAGAACAAAAGGAGATGAAGGGATGGCAGAAATCACAGAGAACCACAGCAGAGAACTTCCTACAGACACGAGACATTCAATGCCAGTGAGCACAGGTCACTACAGCCTGTATTTCTCTAACTGACTTTCTTATATATAGACACAAAATTACAGGTCTTTCTGAACATAAATCTTAGTAAATGAGTAGAGAGTTATGTGGTGGTTAGAGTTATAGCATTACAGTCATCCATAAACAGAAAATAAGGGTTTGCAGTATTTGTCAGAATATTCTATTACATTTAATTTCAAAAATTATATTGATTCTCTAGGGATAAGCATATATTATTAGAGTTTAAATGTTTCTGTGACTGTCTTACTTCATATATTACCACTTCAGGTAACTTTACAGGTATTTTTTGAAACAATTTCAAATGAATCATATGCATTGACTTCCTACTAAAAAGTGTGTAATATTTTCACATGAAAAATTAGATCCCCATACTGAGATTGTTCTGCCTCAGCTCATGGCATGTATTGAATTTATAACTGTTTTTTTTTTTTTTTCTGTCAAGCTTTTTCCCAATAATGAGTATTAAAATGATTATATGAAAATAAATTACATTACACAGTATTGTAATGTTTTCAAAGATGACATTACATTAGTCTAACACAGGTCAATTTTCTTTGGTTCTCTAATAGCATGGATAATACTTTACTTTGTGGGTGTTTTTGCTCTTATTATTTCTGATTTTCTCTTTTTTTTCCTGGAAGAAATGTGCAACATTTCCCGGCACACATAAATAAGGTCTGTTTTTAGATTGTACTGCGGGCACCATGTCTAGGTTTACTTCAGCCGCTAAATCTAATAAACATCTACTGGGATAGTAATTTTTAAGTTCAAGTTCAATATCAAACATGTCAGCAGTGCACTTAGCAAGAAGCAGGGCAGCAGTTTGAAGAAAATTCAAATCCAGTCACCAGTAATTTTTATCAAATTATAAACCCTTGTTAGAGTGCTGGGATTTCATCAGCTAACATTACCAAAATAAAAGCAATCCTTCTGCAGGAGGTGATTGCTTTTCTTAGGCATAGGTAGATTAAACATCAATTCATTTACATACTTTTGACACACACTCTGCCACTCAAATCTTCATTATCTGAATTTGTAAAATGAATGCTACATTTTGCATGGTATTATCAGGAAGTTTCATGCTGATCAGAAACGGACTGACATTCATATTTATTTTCTTATATCTACTGATGTAATTTTTCATTGAAGGTTTTTTATCCCCCTTGTAAAATAATTGCTGATGACCTAAAAAAAATATTCATCATGTTTAGAGGTGTGTGATAGTGTGGTAAATGTAGTTTAGAGGGATATGTAGTTTAGAGGGTTTAGTTTTACTATTGGATACTGAAGGTCTCTGTAGATTTGGCAAGTAGATTAAAGACCCTGAATGTATTTTTCAAACAATACAAATTATTTCTGGGCTATGATTAGATAAAGATGTAGAGGATGTCCTATTTTAGTAAGTCAAATTAAAAATTTAAGGCATTAAAATCTTGGTGTGCACATGAATTTTGAAGTTACCTTGTTCCACTACAAATCTATCAAATTCTGAGTTAGTAAATGGTTTGATGACTAAATTCAAAACAACTCCCATTGTAGTTTTCCACCTAACTTGGATTAGATTCAGAAAGTGAATTCAGCAATCACATTATGACCTAGCTGGAGTCTCCTGGCTGGAGAACCTTTCAAATGAGGATGGACTGAGAGAGCTAGAACAGTTTATCCTGGAAAAGAGGTTTAGGGTGATTTCAAAGTGTATTAATACTTGATGGGAGGGAATGAAAGATCCAGACTCATCTCACCAATGTCCATTAACAGAACAAGGGGCAAAGGGCAATGATTAAAATGCAGGAAATTCAATCCAAACACAAGAAAGAACTTTTTACTTGGAGGGTAGTAAAACTCTCTCATGGGTTTCCCAGAGAGGTTGTGGAGTCTCCATGCTTGGAGATTTTCAAAACTCAATGGAACATTGTCCAAGGCTTCTAATTAAGTAGGATAATGAGGCTGGGATGCTTGATTTCAAAATGTTCTTTTCCCCTACAACCATGCTGTGATTCCGTAACACACCCACACACAGCCCAGGAGGCAAAATTTCCAGTAGCCTATATTGAACTAAAATGTGAAAGACCTCTGTGCAAAATAGTCACATCTGACTTGCCTGGAGTTGTGGACTGCATGACTCAGTTCTGATACTTGCTCCTAAGGTATATATTAAAGCTGTATTTACAAAATATTCCAGACTGGATCTTCCAATTTATTTATTTATTTATTTATTTATTTATTTATTTATTTATTTTATTTATTTATTTCCACGCTCCCCCCACCCCCCAAAGGTCTTCTGTGTGTTTCAGGGTCTATAATCTGAACATCTAAAGCAATGGAAAAATAATCAGTTACCTACTCATTTTAGATGTACGCTCAAAGAGAAAAATAATTAATAGACCTCAGAAGATAATCTTAAATTCTTTATATCTTCTCAGAATTTTCTCCTAAGTTGCTTAGTTTTCCACTGATGATATCAATATATAATAATGCACCAAACATTGACAATATTGCTAAAATTGTAAGTTTACACAGTGGCTGCATCTACATCACCACCACTTTTTTATTTTCATATTCAGCGTGAAAAAATTTCAATATATGGCTCAGTACTGAGGCTTTGAATTGTCTATGAAAGATATTTACTATCACTAGTCCATTACATTAATGTAATATGACTTAGCTATTGGGAATCAATTACTTAATTAAGAAAGATTTGAGACGTCTTGTCCTGTAATCATGAGAGATCTGCTTAGTCTCTTTTCTTCCAGTCCTGACAGGGCTAGAGACTGTGACATAGGTTAATATTTTCTTAGGTGACATGAATAATATTTTGGCCTAGCTCTTTTTATTTGTTGTCATTTTCTTCAAATACCTAACTGAACTAAGCAATCTTTTCCTATAAACAGAATTTAGGTATGTTTGTGCTGTCCTGTAAATTGACTGGAAGAAATAAACAGTAAAAAATATATGTCAGATGCTCAGAATGAGTGAAGTAGGAAAGGACCATGGGAGATAATTGAGTTCCAAGATCCCATGCTGAAGCTGGATAAAACTAGTGCTATTGCCCAAGATCTGGCCCAGTTAATTTTGACTATCTCCAAGGACTCCACATCTTCTCCAGACAAACTGTTCCAGTACCTGATTGTTCTAAAAAGAAGCTGTTTTCCTTATTAAATGGACTTCAAAGAACAGTTTGGGTTTGATTTTTTTTGTTGTTGTTAATATCTTTGTATTTCCAATTCTATTTCCTCTTACAGAAATATGCAGCAGTGTCTTCCCTACAACTCTGAAATAAAATGTCCTCACTGTCCAATGATATTATTCTTCAATCTTTCCTAAACTAAATGGAGGACCCAATTTTTTTTTATGCTCAGAGTCCTGAAACCAAATCCAGCTTCTTACAAAATGAATTCTATTTCCTGTTGCAAATCAAATTTAATAAAGTTATTATAAAGTTATGAAGTATCTTTTGTGCTGCCCTTAAAACTTTCAGGTAATTTTCAGATGTGTCCTCCTTCTTGATGCAAATCTATGATGAGCTCATATTATTTTTTCATATCTTTTTCTTTCTTCTCTGGAGTTCCCAAGGCTGAGCTGTGGGTAAACTGCACTGATTATAGCTTCAGTAATCTGTCTTGGTCTATCCCTGTCTCCTTGATAAGGCAAAGTCATTTCAGTCCTCTGCCTGTCCTTTGGTTGAAGTTATCATGCTGTTATTTTAAAGTCTTTAGGAGAAAAAAAAACAAACCAAACCAACCAAACAAAAAAAAACAAAACAAATAAAAACCCACCCACTTTTTAGCCTGTGAAAGACAGATTTTTCACAGGGATTTGGTTTTTATCTTTCTTCATGATTTCTTGAGACTAATTTTTCTATGACTGATGTTTCCTAATTGCTTCTTTACTAGTTCATACAGCAAGTTTCTCTTCTGCTGCTCTGCCAAGGAGCAAAATTCAGACTTTTTCAAAACTTCAAGGATAAGCATAATATCACCTAGCTGTAAAAGTCTTCATTAAGAGTAAGTAAACTGTACTCCATTTATGACAAACTGAATATTGGCCTCAGCAATATTAAACCCATAGTATTTATGATATAACATCAGGATAAGAGTGAACAAGGTTATTCCTTAGATTTCTTCACCAGATTTCTGTTTTAGGAAGATACAATGGGCTCATGTAGATTTTACACAAGAGTCTCAGCAAAAATATTTTTAAGAATTTTAAATTGGTGCAGTAAGCCTTAACACCTGAGACAATAACATTTTTGTGTTGTCCTGAAGTTTATGCTATGGAACTAAAATTACAATGGTGCCAATTTGCCAAAGAAAGAAATGTGAAATTCAAATGAGAACAGAATACCATTTTTATTACAAGTTATTTATTTAACAATGCAATATTTTCTTTCTACTTTTTAGGCATTTTATGTACTACTAAATATATAATATAAAACTACTGGAAATGGAATTTATTTCTGGAAAGGGAAGCAGTAGGCAGATTTTGCTGGTTTTGTCAAAATAGAATATTTTCTTATCTTTCCTAGCCCAAAAATCTTCTTCGCACAACCCCTGTGAGACCCAGATGTAAATATGAACATAGATAGAAACTGTATGCAGCAAGAAAATATCTCAGTGTTTTTAAGCGATCTAAAAAGGCTTTTGTGTTTATTAGTTAAATGTTTGCCTCTGTGCTGAGCTGGGCTAGGTAAGGAAAGAAATCCTTTAAAAATACATGATAAAACATAAAAGTGCTCTCTCAGCATTACCTATTGAAAAATACATTGCATGACACTTTTCCAGCACTGCATCCTGGATTGCTGTTGCAGAAACAAAAATCACTATTGTTTTAATTAATTTTCTTTTTTCTTTGCATTAAATGAGCTTATATATATATATATATATATATATATATATATATATATATATGTGTGTGTGTGTGTGTGTGTGTGTGTGTATTACAAAGGTATCCATAAGTAGTCCTGGACACCCTGAGAGATTCTGCAATGGAAGTCAAAAAGGGGGTAACAAATATCAAACAATATAGCACAATTGATATTGGAAGAGACCAAATATTTATAAACATAAATATCTTTAAACTGTCATGTCATTACTAAGGACAGAGCGAGTGTGCTGTCAGTATATTTTGGATGTCAGCAGACCTATACTGTTTCAAATAAAACATTTTCAAAGCTGAGGGACTCACTTTGAAAGTAATTGAAATAATACAATTCTTTTGTATTTGACTAGATTTTTTACTACACTTTCTTAAATAGTATAATCAGGCTATGCTGCAAAGAAAGTTGTCCTATGTAATTTGAAATTTCAAAGACAAAATCATGCTCCAGTAATGTCTGTATCTAGAAATAATTAATTTTAATTGCTTCCAGATATTTTGGGAAAACTTCTAAGCCTAATACCACTGTATTTATACAGAAAGAAATACACAACTTCAGAGGCATTGAATTCAACATTGTAATACTGGAGATTGGGCTTCATTTGTAACTCCAAGCTTCAAGCTAAAGTTTCTCTACTGGATATGTTTTTTGCAGCCAAAGGAGAGGGAACAAACGACCTCCAGAGGGTAATTAATCTTTAACAAACCAGAAATTGCCCTTACGTACTGCCTTTTTTATTCTATAGAATGTGAAGCAGCTAGCTTGTCCATTATTGAATTCTGCCCATATATAAGAAAAAAACAGTAATATAACTTTCAGGTGATAGAACTATGGATGACTTAATTGATCAAAGAGAAGCATTAGAGATTGTTGGAGGAAAATTTCAAAGTTTTCTCACTCTATTGAAGAAAATGGTCATTTGAGTAGAAAATCATTCTTACAGAATATTTCCTGCTGTTATACACTAAAACCCAGCTATTATCCTGCCTGCTTAGAAGTCCATACATTGTTTAATTTGCAAGAAAATTCTTTATAAAATAAAATGCAGTTGAAATAAGAGATCTATTCATTTTATATTTTTTTCATTCATTTAAGAGAACTTCAAATTAATAGTTTCAGATATTACACTTCTACACTAGGTATCTATACATCATAAGGGAGGAGAAAGAAGGAAAAAAAACAGACAGAAGATACCTCTAGAAACAAAAAGAAAATAGAAAAAAAAAAAAAGAAAGAAATATTACTATCCAAAAATTTCCAATCTCTCAACATTTGAATAAAAGCCTCTCCTATATAGAGCTAAACCATGGGCTGAGTTTTGATGCCTGTGAGGCTGGAAAGTTCACTGTGTTTTGTGTGATATAAGACTAAAAACATAAATTCTGAAAAGAAACCTGAAACATCTAAGACTTCTCATTTTGATTAACAATCTGATTTCAAATTGTCTAGTGCATGTTTTCTTCCTGTAACACATGTAGGACAGAAAAAAAGCCTAAACTTCAGAGTTCTCAATCAAGGATTCAGAAATTCAATTCATACAAAGGAATTAGCACTTTTCACTCCTCCTTCATTTAAAGTAAGAGAAATGAATGTAAACATTGAATTAAGGAAAGGCATTCTTAATGAACTTCAATATATTGAAGCTTGTGAATTAAATATAATCATTGATTAAAAATATAAAATAGGTCAGGAAAAATAATTAACTGGAGAAGATAAATGGATGCCTGGTATTTTTCCTTCATGAGATGAGCTTTTCTTTTTATAAAAAAATTTACTTGAATAGAAATTCCAAACAACAATAAGTGATATTTTTGTTGTTGTTTTAAATAACATAGGTTAAAATATTACCATATATGGATTGTTACCACAAATTATATTGTGGGGTTTTCTTAAATTATATTGCAATTTAACATATTGGGGTCCCAAATAGGAGTTGTTGCTGTTTTTTGTGATATGTTAAATCTTTAAATTTAAATCATTTCAGTCTGTGGTGTGCTAAGTAGAAATAAAAATGTTTATTCCCATTTCAAACTATTCAGTGGGCATATTTTGCTAGTTATCAGCCTTATCCTGTGAATCCTGTGAGAGCATTGCTCTCCATGAAGCCATTGAAATTTATAAAGCTATAGTGTTAATAATGGAAGAATCAGAATCAGGTCACTCAGTTCTCCACTTCTGTTGATGTGCAGCTGAATCTCCCAATCTCTTATGAAAACTTAGTGGGACTTGGACTGCACAACATCTGCCACCATGTGCCTATATAGATGGTGGCTCATACCATGCAAAGGGAAATTATTCATATCGAAAGTAGGAGAGACTAAAGTAACCGTAACCTCTTTTTGCAACTCTATATCACAATGGTCATGAAACTTGAGGTGTTATACTATAGGCTGGCACAAGTCAGCAGAAAATGATTTCTCTATATATCTGTGGTAAGGCTGGAAAAAGTATAAATCTCAAAACACAACTCTAGGAATTAATGAAACATAACCACCCTCAAAATCATGATATTTTTCCTGAAATATTTTATCAAAGAATATGACTGAAATTTATATTGTTAGTAATAAATTTTCTATATTAAGAATATATGTTCCCTGTAACTGAATCTCATCTAGAATATTTGCATTAAGGTGAACTTAATCATTTATCACACAGGTGCATAAAACAAGACCAACCTTAAAAACTTAAGAAGCCTAGACAAGTAGGATAAGACATATATTATATATCAAGTGTATACTAAACTTCTGGTAGAGTTACTGTTATATAAATATTAAAACAATGATCCTGTGCATGTAAACATTTTCTCAATTCATAACTTTCCCAGTAGAGTTCTGCAGAATTATTCTCTAACCCAAGCAAGATAAACAGCTCATGCATGAAAGTAGAAATTAGAAAAAACAGAAGTTTTTGTTCAGCAAAGACATTTTGCATAACCTTTATTAAGATGACACACTAATGTTATAGACTTAGAGGCTTGGTTGTGAAATGTTTTTTGAAATTCTATTCCTCTGCTTGAATAAAAGTCTCTTAACAAATGCTTGAGTAGTTGCAATGGTTATATTATCAACCATAAACAGTTTTGCCCTGTTTTTTGATCCTGTTGCACTTCTGTTATGAAGAACAGTATTCAACACAGGAAGGATGAGGTTCAGCCAGAGAATGAAATACCTAGGTTTGCATGTCTACAGATGTGCATGCAAGATTTAATTGCTTAAACAGAGGCATCTAATGATGTTTGAAACATCCTCATGTAACCCACCTGCTTTCTAGCTCTTGTTACAGAAAGTATGACTCTCCTGCAGTTATTGGGGTTTAACTGCCAGCCCTGTTTGTTTGCTCAAAAAAAAAAAAAAAAAAATTATAAATAAATAAATAAATAAATAAATAAATAAATAAATAAATAAATATATATGTGATAGTCACAAGGTCATTAAAATGGTACTAGATGCATAAGATTTAGCAACTGAACACTCTTCTAGCTGTCAGTACTTGAAGAAAACCTAGCTGGTAACATAAGCAGAGTAATTTAGCTCAGCTGAATGTAAGCATCTAAGATGTGATTCAGTTATCCATAAACCCTTACTGTCTTTTGAGATAAACCTGCAGAAGATAGATGCCTTTCAAGAGGGACAGCTAGAGGCCAACAACAGTATCCTAAGATATATAAAACTACTCAACTGGTTTTAGGTAATTCGACATCCTATTACAGGATTATATATTCAAAATCCTGGAACAATAAATGCCAAAATATCAACCAATATCAACAATGATGTCACAAGAAAGACCTCCCATTACAGTTTTCCTCAATTTTACTTCACTATGCTGCAAAGAACAAAATTAATTATGTTTTTCCTACTAAAGCAACATTAGTCTTTATATTTTCAGGTTTTTTGTTTAAAATATATCATTGCTAGTGAACAGAAGTTTAATTTACAATCCAAGTAAAAAAGAGAAACATTAAATAATATGGTCCTACTCCTACTCTCAAAACCACAGAATAATTATCTGTGTTGCAAAACACATTGCTTAATATTGTTTTGCAACATTTATGAATTCTTGGAAGACACATAATATTAAACTATAATTCCCGTCCTGCAAAGATTTTTAGCCTGGACTTATGTACTATTTTGAACATTTAAACATTACACAAGTTTGATGTTTGCTTTTCAATTGATTCTAGTAAGATTCACGTAGTAAGCAACATGATTCTAGTAAGCAACTAAATCTTTAAGAGTTTGCTTACTGGAATGATTCACTTGTAATTTTAATGGGGTTGTGCAAATTGACAGCCTTTCCTGCAAGCAATATGATGCCTCTGGAATGTGGTCCATCTTTGACATAATAGCACAAACCTAATGATGAGCTGAAGTATGATTCTACTAAAGAAGGAGTATGCAAAACATACTGGTATGTGCAGCTGCATGCTTCAGCCAGTGTAAATCAGGGAAGCCAATTTAAGTTAGTGGATCCCTACCAATATTAGCTAAATCCCTGGCCCTACATTTTCTTCTCAACAGTCTTAACATCAACATTGTTTTTAGTTTCTTATAAAATTCTATATTGTAATAAAGTACTTAGGTATGTTTAGCCAATCAATTAGCTCGGTAAATGGAATAGTCTTAATGCTGTAATTGTGCAATTAGAGTTATTTGGTCTGTGTAGAGTTAGCCATTCTTAGATTAGTGGATTGATAAGGATACAAAGAGAAGGCCAAAGGATTTTTTTAAACTGAAACTTTATTTCATTATCATGTAATTGGGTTAGGTTTTATTTTATTATTCCATATTTCAGAGGGTATGATAAATTTGTGGTGCCCTGATGATGATGCTCATGCTAGGATTTGCCTTGTTCAAAGTTTATCTAGGGTAATGTTACTGTCCCAAGATTTTTGGAGCAACCCAAATATCACACAAATATCACATTTACTGCGGAATAAAATATATTGTGCTTTACTGGTAGCTTAATTTTAGCACTTAAGTTTTTGTGTACAAGTTCTGATGCATTGTAATTTCTAACTTCAGAAGCAAATGTGTATGAATGCAAAGACTACTGTTAAAGATCTTGCTTTCCTTTCTTTTATTTTGCTGATTTTAACAGAACTTTATTCTAAACATGAGAGAGTATTGGAAAGAAATATTTAGAAAATATAAAAATAATAAAAATAATTCAGCAATTATTTTTTATTTCTATCAATAATTCTTTCCTGTGTAGGAGGATTTTATGTAAATCATTTTTTTTACATTAATGAAGAATGGGGTTCTTGCTATATTAATCACTGCTGTCTTTTTAGTGGTGTATGTGCAGTAAAAGAAGTTTATCTAGTTATAGATATTTATTAATAACTATGGCAGAATATTAAACAACTCCTGGATAATGGCATGCAATTATCCCTGACAGTAAATTGTTTGAACAGTACTAGCAATACCTTTGGCCTGTGCCAACTGGTACTCTGCAACAAAATTCCTGGACATTGTTTGGCATTTGGCATTAATCAGGAATATTTCTGAATATACAGTTTGGATAGGGCCACTCTCTTTTAAGGCTATGTTGTGTTGGTTGGCATCTGAAATATCTGAAAATGGTCCCAGGGACTGTTTAATTTATTAGGCTAGATATAAACTATATGTCTTCCCTAAATTGTTCATATATTGCTTTTTTTCTGTTTTGGAATGTGTTTTTTTGTTATTAAAAAGGTCTACCTGAGTCAGTAGGTTACTTCTGACAGTGGTAGTATCAATGTTTAAGGAGAGAGGGCAAGAAGTTATTTCCTGGTATAAGTTCTCAGCTTTTTACAACCTGAAATATAACTTCTGAAGAAAGAGGTTGCACCCATATATCCTGTATTTCATGAGGCTGCGCAGTTCCTTCTTGAACCCGTGCTGCAGCATCCTGCCACAGTGCATTCTGCAATGTGTGTGCACTGCCTAATTTGTTCCAGTGGTCCATCACAGTTTCTTCATGCCAACAGTAATTGCTCTATCCCTTTATGGTGGGTTGATCCTGCCTAGATACCAGGTGTCCACCAAAGCCAGTCTATCATATCCCTCCACTGGACAGATGGGGAAAACAACAAAGCCATTGAGATAAGGCAGAGACCACTCGCAGCTACCATCATGGGCAAAACAGACTCGACTCTGGGAAACTAATTTAAAATATGATGAAATAATATATTTTGCAAATTATATATTACGCAAATTAGAGCAGGAAAATAAGAAATAAAAACAAAACCTTAAACACCCCACCTCTTTCTGGGCTCACCTTCACTCTTGAATTCTTTACCTCATCCATCCCATCAGCTCAAAGTAGGAGGATGTGGGTTATAGTTCCATTCATTGCACATTCTCTCTACTACTCCTTCCTCCTCACACTCCTCTCTTGCCACAAAGTGGGGTCCCAGCCTGTTCACTACCTTCTCACATGAAAGAGAATCCATAAAATTGTTTGTTATATTTTTTCCAGTTCTGTACCCATGGATATCCATTCAGACACATACTCCTAAATTAATCACAGCTCAACAAACAGTTAAGCTACATATGCAGAAATGCTACCTTCCACAGTAGAAAAACAGGGCACCAGCTGCAACAGAAAAGATTGTTTTAATTTATATCCCATATTTTAATTTATATCTCTTTAGAAGAGAAAACAATGTGAGAAAATAGATTCCATGTCTTTAGGTGATCAGAGGAAGAGTAAAGAAACTACTCTAACACTAGCTACTTTAATGGACAGTGTTTTAAGCATAAGAAATCCAGCACTTTGATTTTCTTGGATAATGCTAATTCTAGCATTATATTTAAGAAAGTGATGTACACCATTGATGAAAATGAGTCTAATCAAGCTTAGAACATGCAAAAACCCAACAGTATCTGTCTTTCTGCTGCTTAATATCTGCTCATTAGCAGGGGTTTATGCCAAATTTCAATTACACCTGTTAAGTGATTTCTACCAACCAGAAGTTCCAAATAACAGTGAGACTAACTTGATAAGTTTCTAATATCATTGCCTCTTTATCTTTTAAGCGTAGATTCAGTTACACAAGCAAAATTTTGTCTTTCTTCTGTGTGTAGGCTTGTTATGCTTTTACTTTGAACACTCTATTTATCTTTAGGTACATAAGGGATGCTGTGCCACCTTACTGCTCCTGCAAAAGCCCAGAATACACCTTTAGTGTAGAAATAAGCTGCTTCCTGATTTGATAAAGTGATTTAATGTAATTATCAGGTTTAATAATTTCAGGGATGTTAATTTGGCTTCAAGCATATCAGGCATTTAATTTTTTTTTTCATTAAAGAGAACTGTTTTTGTAGAAGGAAGCTTTGCAGAGTGTCCAGTTTGTAGGTAAATACAGAAGCTGAGAAATTAATTTGTTCAGTGTAAGACTTAGTGACAATAAAGCTTCTAGTGTAGAAGTTATGTTGTTACTATTAAGAGAACGTATGCTCATGCAATTCCCTCACACTAATGATCTTTTAAAGAATTGCAACTTCCTTATAAAGATGATGCCATCGCTTTAGCTCAGATCAGATTCTGTGATTCTACCACAGTTTCTTGAAAAACCTGAGAATTTAGTAAATTTTAGCATCCAAAAGTGTAAATCACAGACAAACACCCTAAACAAAGACATTAAAAAGTCATGTATCTTATAGAATAAAACAAGATCACCTTTATTAAAAACTCTTTTGCTCTTTACCTTTTAAAAAATAAAGAAAATATAAAGCATAAAATATAAGGGGGGTGGGGGGGAACATGGAATATTTATTCAATGCCCAGTACTTCCACTAAAAATTAGATTTCTTTGAGCTTAAGAAAAACTGAGAAGTTGGGATTTTTTTTTCCCTATAAATGGGGCTTTTCTTCACTCTGAACAATTTAGCATATGCATCAACCCCATTATGATCTCTTTATCTTGCAGTGGATAATCTCCTGCATCTAATTCATGATAGGGCTTTGATAGGACATCATTGCAGTAAGAGGGTGAAGCTGACTGCTCTTTGTAATTCTGACAGCATAGGAGACAGTGGACTGATGGGTCCAGGAAAAAGAATAAGGAACTGAGCAGGGAGTGATAAATACATGAACGTATAACACTTCTTCTGACTAGTGACAAAAAAGAATTCTTTTTTCTGTCTGATATGGCTAACCAAGCAGGGAAACAAGCCCAGGATCTTCATATAATATTCTTAGCCTCAAGCAACTTGAAAATGTGAATCATAAACAGTAAGCAAAGGAAGAATATTCTCCAAAATATATTTTTAATTCTGCCAACATCAGCAGTCTGAGCTAGTACTGACTAGACATAAGGAAAGAAAACTAATAAAAATAATAATTATGAGACATCTAGCTGCAAACAGAATTAAGTGCAGAGAAATTATGATATAGGGAAATCCTCTGGCTTTATCTGAAAGGAGAACATAAGCACAATGGTCTTCTGCTTATTCTAAAATAAGGCCTGGAGATAAAATAGGCTACAGTCACATTTAGGAAAAACAGTCATATGCTTGGAATTCCCATGTATATGGACAAAGGCTGTTAGAAACTAGAAGAACTGAACTCAATTATATTTAATGAATAGAACTCAAACTTCTTCTGCTAAGGGAGCATTTAGCCTAAAGTTTTTCCTTTCTTTTGTAGTATTAAATTTAAAATAATTGTTTATATTTCAACAAGTTTACTCTGGTTCTCCTGGGTACACCTATTGTATGGAAAATATTTCCTGCATGAGACCTTTCAAAGATCAATAATTCCTAGTGTTTTCTGTCCTTGAGACTTCTATTATAATTCTGATGCTGAAAATTTTCATTGTATTGTCTTTCTAAAACTAAGAGATCTATCAGTTTATTTCATTGTCTTTAGAATGTCATAGTCTAAGAAGAAATCATCAGGCTTAATAAAGAAATCTACTTAGATTCTCTATTTCAATCCAAATTACTACAGCTCTCTTTCCTGCTGGTACTATTAAAACCATTATATTTCCATATTAGTTTTAGGAATATTTCAATTATAGAGGTCACTCAGTTATTAATATGGGCTCATGTGTCATCTGTAAACAAAATATTTTTTGTTTCCAAAAGAAATAGCTAAAATACTATTATCAAGGATCTCCACAGTTTATAACACTGATATGGTTAATCCTTAATCCCCTGTAGAGTTAATTAATACAAATATTCATATTGACTAAACTAGAGCACTGTGCTCATAAAAAAAAAAACACAGCCTGGCTATATCTGCCAGTGCCAGAATGCACAGGTTGTTAATATTTAGGTAACACAACCTGCTTTCCCAAAAGACACAAAAGTTATCACTGCACATATCCAGCATAGACATACTAGCCTTGTTACTCTGTTTATCACTCAAAGTTAGAAATTGAGGGAATATGTCATCCTTAATTTCTCTGTTCTTTTCCTTATACTACAGGTCTTTCCACAAAATTTTCCTGATTTTCCGTGACAGCCAGCCTTCTAACTATTTTAAGGTTTTTTCTTCTTGAGCTTAATCTGAAAGATATATATAACTAGAGTTCCATGTTTCTCAGGCGAAAGCAGTAGGTCAGTTGAAATACCAAATCTCCTTTAGAACTGATACACATCATATTGTTATATGTTTGATTGACTTAAAATTAAGACTTCTGTCTGTGAAAATATGACATAAAAGTCAGTCAAGTGCTTGAAAAACATTGTGAGCTTTTTCAAACAGTACATTTAGTCTCTGAATAGAAAAATAAGCTTTTCTTAAGTGAAAATACATTCAGTTCCTTGAAAGTTAATGAAAAATAATTGATTGATGTATGGATAAAGAAAAGCAATTCTAATTTTATAAAGTTTTGTGCAGCGATGATAAAGTAAATAATTATTTAGTCCAAAACAAAAAAAGAATTTTACTTGTCAAATATAGAAAAAGTGTTTCTCCTAGGATTTTTATCTATGCCTGACGATTAGAACAATGATAATAATATGGGTCAAGATAGATTATTTGCTGCAATTCATATGGAAAAATAAACTAGAATGCATATTCAAATTCTTGAACTGGTTAGGGCTTTGAGGAGCTCAAGTTGTTGTATGAATACTTTTTGGAGATAATTTATTCATGTGTATCTAAAGAGAGTTCAAAGTGAGATATTGTTCAAAACTAGCCACATATTAAATGGAAAAGAAGATACATAATAATTTTTATTGGAAGAATTTTCAATTTGTATTATATTTACAAATAATTGTGTTATTTTCTTTTAATTTACTTATGGTTAAGTAAAAAACAGAATTAAAAAAACTGGGTGTGAAGAGGAAGGAACATATAACCCAGGGTGTAGCATGAGAAAAATGGAGCTAAACAAATTTGTCCAAGAAAAAACATCTTTCAAAATTCATTAGTATCATTAAAAGACAAGCAAGGGAAAAAACATCAAGTGATTGAAGTTATGTCTACCTAAGCTAGTTGTGCAGTACATAGAGAAGACCTGTAGTGAAACCCCATAGTAAAACAGCACTGAGCATTCTGTACATGTTTCAGGGTGGGAAAAAGGTGGGGGGAGAAGGGAATATTTAGAATTAGCTCTAGTCTGAATGCCCATTAATGGCTGTAGGATTCTGCATGTGCCCCTGGCGTGTGTCTTTTCATTTAGATTCATCAGAAAGGCATCCACCTCATGCACTCCAGTACCTCTCTACAATGACAGCACAAGTACAGAAAAAATTAGAACTGGAAGATTTGTTTCTCAGATTAACTCCTAAACCTGACTAGGGCATTAATATAAACAACTCATGCAAAAAATAGAGGGCAGCTTCTCCATAAAGAGAATACTGTCGGGGCTCGGCTTTGGCTCATTTTGTCTTTAAGATGTCCAAAATCATCTGAATCCTTAATACTGGTGAAATCAGACAAGGACTTCAGGGCAGGGCTCCCCTCTCTCACTTGGAGCAAATGAAAGCATCAGTGCTTTTTATATTCAGTGAATGAGGGAAAGGCTTATTGAATAACAAGGGTCTGTGCTGCTGCAGGAAATAAGATTTTTTTTTTCCTACAATTGCAGAAGAAATAAGTATTTGACATTGGTGTTGCTCTACATAAAATTTCTTAGGCATAATTAAATAACAGATTCTTTTCCTGGAAACAAATGAAAATGAGTGTTACTTAAATTATAGAAGAAAAATCAAGAAATTCTTAATCTTTCTATTCACAAAAGTAAAACAGAATTTGTTAAGCCTAATCAAAATAAATCCTAATTTAGTAAATTTGTAAACTTAGTTCACAAGACTACAGAAATGCAATGTTTGAAAGGTACTGATACCACTGGAATTCATATAAAGTTTTAGCTATTAGGTACAACCTTACAAGGTTCTGTTATCAGAGAAAATTTTTCTAATACTCCCTAGTTTGAATCTAACCAAAGGTTGGAAGCTCTGGGTTTTAAATCCCTGTGACTGAATAATTCAGAAATTTGATATTGATACTGAGATTCTTCCTTGGCCCTACTCTTTATGTATCCAGTTGGAACCAATCCTTATTTACAGAGAATCAGCATGTGTTGAAGTCATTGCAAGACCACACAATACCTCTTTAGTCATTAACGTAGCAGATTTTGCTTGATATAAGAGCCCAAGGGATTAATCTGACTTCGCCAAACTGGAAGAAGTTACTTGTAGTCTGACAGTGCCCTCAAAAGTTCCTTCTGTAGTCAGCAGAGATAAAGAGGCACTTCTGTGGAGTGTCTAAGGTCATTAATGTGAACTTACCTCTGGAAGAGATATTTTTCTCTGCTTACAGTAAAGGAGTCATAGAGAAACTAGCTTTGGCTTACACATGCAAACAAAAAATCCAACAAGAAATCCTGAGAAGACTACCTCAGACCTGTGTGCAGCTCTTTGCTTAATGGTTGTTATGCTGCATTGGTACACCAGCTCCAAGTTGTACCTAAATTTCATAGAAGCCCATTTTTGATTATTGCATCTATCACTGGACCATAAATCATGTTTTGGGTTCATTTTCCCTTCAAGCAACTCTGCTTTCAGTAGTGAAGTGCATATTCTTGGTTCTGTCTCTACCTGCTGTTCTCTTCATTTCTTCGTATTTTTTCTTTTTTTACTGGGGGAATTGGAGAGTGTGTGAGAAGAAAATCAACTTCTAATTTTATGCTTTGTTTATTTGAGCTATTGTTTGTATATGACTAGTTTAATCATGCACAACATTCACCCTTCATTACACTGAACATTGCTAGAAGTAGATGCCTCTGAGCACAATAATGCCTAATTTGCATTAATCTTGCTTTGCTCAATTCTTTTATACTGATGCAAGCATGTGCCACAAATTGCTCTCTATTTTTTAAACCACAAGAAATGCATAAACTACACTCCCATATTAAGTAGCACTTAATTTGCTGAACTCCTCTAAAGTAACTAAAAATGTTACAATGTTCTCAATTCCAAAAAAATAACAAAAATATCTCAAAACAAGCAACAAAACAGTGTCTGCATAATGATGCAAACAGGTAATCAATTTTAAAAATGTTTTCACAAACCACAAATAAATAAATAATTACACTTAAATCTTGTTTTTTTTTAAATTTCTTCCCTTTCCCTATTGTCTACTTTCCTGTGGGTGATTACCTATTCCCTATTCTCTACTCCTGCAGATACAGCCAGCCAGCTTCATTTAATTTGTTAGAGTATCTAGAAAAAGGCTTGTAGCCAAATATAGTTTTCATATAGCTGCCACTGAAATTAGCATTAATTCTATTTTCCATTTAACTTCTCCAATATATACTACTTCATTGTCATTCATTACAATTGTTAAAGCTGTACTAGAAGTTATATTTTTTAGTTTTGCTTGTTTGTTTTGTTGTTTTGTTTTTGTTTGGATTTTTTCAGAGAAGTCTACACTCCTCCAATGTATTTAAAAGATTATGATGTTGTATAATGTGTATGTATAAGCCCAGGAACCACAGAGGTTGTGGAGAAAAGCAAAGGTCTCTCTAAAGGGGAGCTACAGAACACTGATTTGGCTGCTCAGCAGAAGCAAACAGGGTACTTTCCATCTTCCATGTGGCCTAGATTCTCTCTTTTTATCCAGTGATAATGGTATCCACTTCCTCTTGTAGTTTAAATTAAATACTCAAACAAGCCTGGAAAAAGAAATGATCAGCACCTTATAGTAAGTACTATGACCATTAGGTCTGATGGCTATATTTTGTCTTATCCCTATTTTGATCCAGCTGATGTAGAATTTCATCTTAAGTAGTGGCCAATTCTTTAAAAAAAAAAAAAAATCTGAGAGTATATCCAGCTACATCTAAGATATACAAAGTATCTTAAATCTTCATGAAGGTGTTCCTTTTTAAAACACATCTGCTTTAGCACAGTCTCAAGCAAGGGATCAAGTTACATCTGCATATTCTCTAATCATTTTTTGTTTCTTTCAGTAGCATTTCCAGAAAAGACCTTGTTTCTTGTTTGGTTGCTGCTGAAAAAAAACATATACATGAATCTCCTGAGGAAAAGCTGGCGCTGAAGGTTCCAAGCAAGATCATGTTTCAGTCTATAGCCTCTTTTAAGATGCCTGGGATATGGTCTAATTGAGGCTAACTCTATGTTCTACTCCTAGCTCTGGAAAATTGTGCATGTGTTTAGTTGCCTGCCTATGCTGTGAAATTACCTCTGAACTTGTGCCAAACTCCATCACTCCAGACTTGAATGTAATCCAGTTGTTTCAAAGATGTCACTGGAACCCCAGCTCATGAGCTGCATCTTATTGTCATAGGGATAACTTAGCAAGACAAAAACCTTAGCATGAATGGGTACTCAAACCCTTACACACTTACATCCCAAACATTCTGCATCAACAACTGTGTAAATTAGTTTGAATGTTCACATACTCAGAGACACCTGCATGGGAGAGATGCAAACCACAGCAGAATTTGCCATAAGGGCCATTGCTGAAAGGTGAAGGGCATTATTCTGCATACTGTCATCTCTTCCCTGTCCTATATAGATTCTCAAGGAGAATTTTATCCATGAAAACTGTCAGAATTCCAAACTGGAACAGCTTTCAGAGGAGATTAACCTTCTCCATGGCACAGCAATTTTCCCTCCTGAGGAAAGCCATATTATTTCAGTCTGAAGAAGGTGTCTATTACTTTAGAATTTAAGAACCCACATGTTTCTTCTCAGAGAGAGAAGCAATTACTTTAACTGCTGTGCTCAGCATGAAAATGTTTGGGGGAAAATGCCTCTCTTAATCATATTTTGACATCTATAATATGAATGGGGCTAAGCATATGAAAAACTAAAATAAAATTTTAAAATGTGTACCTATAATAACTATCATGAAACTATAAAATACGATGTATAACTTATTAATATTTTACTGTGTGGAAGTGCATTTTAATGTATTACTCTACAGTGAAGCTTTGAGAATGTTTTCTCATTAAAAAACAGTTTCAGTGAAAGATATTCTCATACACAAAACCATACTTTGGCTATCTGAGTAACTATGGGCCTTGATTTATTATTCATTAACAGTTCTTTGTTAACAATTGAACAACTTTTGCAGTGAAAAGAGAAAACTCCTCAGTGTTTTCCTACATCTGACAAAGAGGATTCACCCTGTAATCTTAATATACAACTGTGAATGAAGGGTTAGATTACCAAAATATATATTCTATTATTAGGTAATCTATTTAATTTTGGAGGTTCTATTGTTTCTTCTACTAGTTAAAGTACATGGAAACACTGACACAAAATAGCACTTGAAGAAGTACTTTGTCCTCCATTTTCCCTCCTGCATAAGAAAGGATAAAATAGCTGCATAGCTGCAAAAACAAACAAAAAATTCTCAAAGGATTTGCCTTTGATTTGGACCATAGAGGTAAAAAATGGTGGGGGTATAGCAGGTGTAATGGGGCAAGACTCATACCCACCTCTGTGCTGACCTGATCCCTTTCCCTCTGAAAGTCTCACTGCATTTTCAGGGGCTGGTATCGTACCAGAAAAATACAATCTCCCAAGATAGAGGGGACTGTCTACTTTAAATTATTGGCCACCTTTCACAGTTACACCACTGTTGAGAGGAAAGCCTGTGGGAGAGATTTTTAATATATCACAGTAGATCTTGATGTCATGTCACTTATCAGTGTGAGCCCTTCCTAAGCTTCCTAGAAATCTACTGCTCAATCAGTTAGTTTACCTTTCTTTTGCCCTTTCTTCTCTCTCTCTTATCCCTTTGTTTCCATGGAGGAAATTGATAGACACAAGGAGGTACAGAACAGTCCGGGACTGTGTGTAAGTAATTTTTGGTGGCAGGACTGTAACATGTATCCTTCTCTTTCCTGGTTCCCTCAGAGCCTCATTCCATTGGAATTCTCCTTTTGAGAGAGCTCCCATTGCGAATGGTTTCCACAATCACAATTGCTGCAAAAACACTGGATAATCTTAATCCGTATTATCTTTCGAGAGGAATCAATTAAAGGGGATGGAAAAGGCTAATGACTTGAATATTTTATTCTACACTACAGCTTGCTGGAGCCTATGAGTGAATCAGTGTAACTCAAGTCTCTAAGTGATTAACTCAGGAATTTTCATGAGCAGTAAATTCACTGCAAAAATTAGGCCAAAAGATAAAAAATATATTGAAATTATCATCAGGTAGAAAAAAAATCATTCTTAATACAAAGTTTACAGCCAAATAAACATTATAAAAAGGAGCATTGAAAAACACATTAATTTGAAGGCACCTTCCCCCTTCCTTGTTCTATTTCAAGAGAGTAACAGGGAGATTAAAGCAGTAGGAGAGATATAAATGTCACACTAGCAATTTATTTTAGTGCTATTGAAAAAAGACATCTAAAAACAAACAATCTGCAGAGACAAGAGAAGGCTTGATCTAAATCAGTGTTGAAGAAGGAGGACAATCATCTACATAAGAATTTGCAAAGCACAGTTTTTGGAGAACTCATTAAAAATAATTTTACTGGGGTCTAATGTTCTAAGGTCTCTTTGAAGCTCAGTTTTACCTCCTTAAAATGTTTCCTTAGTGCTAAAGAAAAGCTCATATGAGGTCCAGGTAATTCAACTGCAAAATGTGCAGACTGTTGCCATCTCTTTCTACATCTTATTTGGTATCAGCTCAGAAATGTAATGTGTAACCTGTGAATAAAAATACCTAGCTTAAAAAAAAAAAAAAAGTCTGAATAGTGCATATTTCCAAAACTTGAGGTAATTTAGAAGAGAGTGTATCTCCTTTCTGCCTTATTGACTGTTGACATATAAGTGGCTTGAATTAATTATCACCTTCGGTGACCCAGATTTTCCAGATATTTATTTTAATAGAAATAAGTTTGCTGTTGTGTTTGTAACTCACATCATAAATTACACTTCTGCAAAGACAAGCTGGTTCTGTCTTTTGCATAAAATAAAGAACATTTTGATACATAATATTGCTGCATTTTATTGGAAATATTCCATGAGAGAGCTGAAGCTGTTGGACATTCTTAATACCACATAAAGTGATACTGAGAAATTGCACCCCATTGTTGAAATTAGATGTAGAATAGAACTTTGGAGTATCTCCCTATATTAGGCAGAAAACATAAAAATAGCTGACTTTGGTTTTGTTCTTAAAACCCTCATCTGAGTTTAGGAGCAGCAATATAGGTTTTGTAAGCAAGTATTATGAAAAGAGAGACTTCTAGTTGTCCAAGTCCATGCTTACTAGGTTTCAGTCTTGTCTCCTAATCCTGCCTTCTGCCTACACTATTGTTTCTGTTTGGAGCAGCTTGTCTGATCTTTTTTTCTATACAAGAGCATACAGACCTTCTGCAAAGAGAATTGTTGGGCACCTTTATTAACATCATCATGCTGCTCTGAAAATATGGTGAGCTATAACACTGCAAAATAATTTTATTATTGTGTTCCCAGAAGTGGCTAATCTCCCATAAACAATGATCATAGGCGTTATATGAGTCAGAGAGGTGCCATCACTACTGTCTGTAATGAATCCAGGTTGCCAGTCTAATTGTACCTATATTTTGACCTGTTTCTTGGCTGTAGGTATAAAATAGCAAGATTTAGACTATCTATCAAACACAACACTTTTATTCAATAACTTCTTCTAATAAAAATAAAAATAATTAAAATAAAATAAAATGAAAATAAAATTTAAAAAATTAATTTTAAAATATAATAATGATAAACACTGAATTATAGTGTTTAATGAAAATAAATGTGCTTTTTTGGGTGCTCAGAAAAAGCTGAACTTCAGTCTTCCTTCAATCTGTTTTTCTTCCTTTTATTAAAAAAATGAAGATGGTATGAAATTGACAGAATTATTGAAAGTAGTCCATTCAGACAAATTTGGAGTATAAAACGGTAGCATAGGAAAAATTATTGTCAGCCCCAATATTAATGAAACAAATCCATATTTCAAATTCTTCAGTCTAGCAGTTATTTCATTAAAAATTCAGCTGTTGCCTGAGTTCAGAAGTGATCCTTGTCCTCCCAGGGCTTTTACCCTGCAGGTGCACAAGGCTGCAAGCATCAAGTCCCAGTTCAGCAAAGCACTTCAGCAGTCTATAGGGGAGTGAGGTGATAGATCACATATGCTTCAAACACCCCCTAACCCCACTTGCTCAGAGTATATTGATAATAACATCAGTCATACAAATTAGACATGGAAAAAAACTATTGAATCATGCTGCCTATCACCCTGGAAATTTGTGTATTATCATATTGGGATATTTGTAGTGGCCTACTAATTTTTAGTTTGAGTGCTTAAGACATGGATATGTTCATCTGAATCCTGTTTAACACAGGAATCTATTGATCTTCTAGGAAAGCTTGGGGGTTTTTCCTTCTATTGTGAAACCTAACTTGGCCTTTATAATTTTTGTACTGCCCCTACATTTCTACATGATGAAGCAATTCAAATTGGTCTTTCCAAATATTTTAAATACTTAGTTAAAAGCAATAATACATATAAATTATTTTTGAAATAGCACAAGAAATTAATAAGGAACTGACATAAAATAAAATGTAGCAACACTTAACATGAAAAATAATTGCATATAAAAATAATTGCATGTATAATATAAACCAAATGAATCACCCTAATAAATAATTTCTGAACATACCAAAATGAAACTGTAGGAAAGGAAGGAGTCTTCTTATAACAACATTTTATGGCTTTCTTGTCTGAAAATAAAAACTCTAAATCAAAACAATGTTATCTAAATTGTACTTTTTATTGTACCTTCTTATACTCTATCTTAAATACTTGAGAATTTTATATATGTATGTTTTCATATACTTATACCATGCTTTAATGCAAAGTAATTATACAAATGTATAAAAACAATAAATTCTTTAATTCAAGAAAAATTACCATAGAGATATAATGAGGCATCCAGTCACTTTGAAAAGATTGTATATTTTCTTTGAGCACTCTCCTGTCTATATCATAATATCTTCTTTGTAATATCTTGCTTAGAATTGTGTGTAATTTTCCAAAGACTGTCACACTTCGATCACACACCTCAGTGTGGTGTGCAGCTTTTATTTTCTGCTGCAAGGCTTAATGTTTTTTGGGTTTCTTTTTGCAAGCATGCTTTAAAAATGAGTTGATTTTTTCATACCCTACTGTATGGAAAACATGTATTTTCATCTCTTACACATACAGTTGTTTTCAGAATTACTACTGTCCAATTTACTGCTTCTATAGAATGCCTGTGATATTTTTCTGTCTTTCAGAATCAAGGAATGGTAAAATCATTTAGTTTGGTAAAGACTTCTAAGATTATTGATTTTACCCAGCACTTGAAAATCTGCCTCTAACCTGCATCTACACATCTTTTAAGCACCTACAGTTATAGTGACCCCACACTCCTCTGGGCACCCTATTTAAGTGCTTGAAAACACTTTTTGTGACAATTTTTTTTCTAATACCCAAACTAACCTCCCCAAAAGCAACTTGAGTCCATTTCCACTTTTTCTCTTGCTTGCTACCTGGGATAAGAGATTGAACCCCACCTGGCTACAACCTCCTTTCATGTAATTGTAGAAAGTGTGAAAGTGTTAAGTCTCCCTTTAATCTCCTTCCCTCAGCCAGCCACTTGTGCTCCAGACTCCATTGGTCCTCTCTGGACATGCTTCAGCACCACAATGTCTTTCTTCATATGAGGGGCCCAAAACACGACATAGGGTTCGAGGTGTGGCCTCATCAGGCCACAGAGGGTACATCAGGGTACAAAGAAAAATTCCTTCCCTGATCCTGATGGCTACACTTTTCCTGATACAGGCCTGGGCTCCATTGGCCTTCTTGGCTGTCAGGGCACTCTTCCCACATCACTCACAGATACTGGAAGGGTAGAAGAGGGCACTTGTGCCCCTGACCCCCTAACTAGTTATCCCAAGGCCCTGAAATGCCTCCTGATTACCCTTGGACTTTCAAATTCATGTCTGCTTGAAAAATCAGTAGTGGATGGCAAACTGAGGGCTCTACTAGGATACAAAGATTTCTCATCACAACTTTAACCTGGTCTCCAGGAAGGTAGCAGACTTATCTAAAAAGTCTGAATATCAGGCCTTATCTTCCCATTAGGAGCGAGTCTCCTATGAAAATGACCAATTTTTTTTCTCTGCAGAAGCCGTTTTGACACAGGGTGTGGACTGACAACCTCAATGCCACCTCCATGCTAGAAGAATCATCATCCTCATTATTGTTCAGCTTCATCTGCAGAGCCATTATGACTGGGCACCTGGGAAAGGAGGGAGCAGTCACAAAGGAGGCATGCCTGCTGTGTCTAGGAATGAAATTTTCAACATTGTTCCCTATTCTTACATTTAAACATAATAAAAAATGTATGTTTTACCCTTGTTCATTTCTATAACAATTCACCTTTTTTTTATTACATTACTTCTGAGGGGCTGCAGTTGAGATCAGTAACCTGCTGTGTTAGGCATTATGTGAGCATAAAGGTATTTTCTGATGCTGGTTGTAAGATAATTAAGTCTCCTTGTATTACTTCCCTGTCCTCAAAGCATCTCTTTAGTCTTATCTGTGAATGTAATTAATGCTATTTACTTCTCTCCTGGGTTAGTGAAGATATTAATCCCTTACTTAATACAGATCCTTGCAGCATCGTGCTACACACCTCTTCCCATCTGGATATATTGCTGACGTTATCCTTTGTTTATGCTCTTTCATCCTCTTTCTATCTTTCAATGAGACAGTGTTTCTATCGAAGCCAATTTTAATTAATGTTGACAAAGATTTTAACATGTATTGCAAACCAAATATATTGCAGCTATCGCTTTTCATGTCCTCATTTTTCTTTGCAGTTCTAGTTAAAAAATAAATCAGATTTATCTTCTCCGTCTTTGTTCTTTCTGCATCTATTCTGCCTCTTCCTACTAGGTGCATTAGCCTATAGAAAGTAATGTTTTTTCTCTTGCTATGAGCTTTGCTATTTGAGGAAGAACAAGGACAAACCAAAGCAAGACAGCGAGCAGGATGGCTCTAGTCCAGCAAAGCAATGAAACACATGGCCATCTTTAAACCCAGACATAATCTTGCTAGAGTCAATAGAAATACTTGCATGGTTCAAAGTACTATCTACCCAGCTCAAGGCTGCTGTGCCGAATATATAAAAAGATCATGTGCTAATTGTCTCAAATTTCCTTTTGTATTTATAAATAGTTTCACTAACCTTTCAAAGACTTTCAAGTTCACAAACCTTTCAATCTCTCTTAATTTCTGATATTTGAAGCAGTGATGCAATACAGATTTGAGGTAATATATGCTAACACAGTATAATGCAAAATAGTAATATTTTCTGAATTATATACTTTTACTTCCCTCCATTATTCCCTAACCTGCTTCTCATCATAACTGAAAATATTTCAACATATATCCATATCACCTTTTTATACAATTAGCTTATTAGTATTATTTTATTTATTCACTAAAAAAAAAAATTTCAGTATTTCAGTCACTTTTGAAACATCATTAATTTCACCCTTCCTCAGGACATACTTGATTTCTTCAGCAGCAAATGCAATTTTACTTTGCACACGGCAGCATAGTGGTTCTTGTTGACAAATGTTAATTATTTGTGTGGGTTTTCTGTTCCCAACATTTTTGGCTCTGAACTTATAATCACGGCAAAAAGTAGGAGGAGGAGAGGGGAGGGAACTTTCCCCCAAATAGCAGAACAGCTTTATTTGTGAGTGTCATGGGAAGCTAGAAGGAGAAAAGAAAGCAAATAAGTAAATGCCTTAGCCTGAGGGAAAGGATTTCTAAGGATATGCTCTTACATCCAGCTGGGACTGGGCTCCTCTTTAGCTCAATGGATTAAAAAAAAAAAAAAAAAAAGGGAAAACAGCCCCGTGGCCCCACACCCACAGAAGATTCAATGGGATTTCAGTACTCAGAGGTAATCTCCCGTCCACAATTGAAACACAGCTTAACTAGCTTTAAATCAGACTATCTAATCAACTGAAATCCAATGAAAAATAGCTTCTGTTATGCCTTAGAAGCAGAGTGTGGATGAGGAGATTATCTGGGGTGAGATTAATCACTTTAGAAAGAGAACTTTAACTACTTTTTAATAACACACAGTTCAATGTGGTTGAGAATATGGAAGCTCAGATAAAGCCCTTTAGAAAGCAAGAGCCATCAAAGCAGTTTGGAAATGTCTAGCTGCTCAGATACAGTAGTGGGCAGAACTCATTTTCATCTGTGCTTGTCTGAGGTGATTCCTTATTATCATTCTATAAGTTTCACGCTAGGCAGAAAGAGAAAGACTCAATAGGTTTTTTGTCATTAATGGTTGTCATTTTGATTAAAAAAAAAAAAGAAATACTATAGCTTAATGGGTAAATGCAAATGACCTCAACACTGCAGTTTTGTACTTCAAAGAGGAATAAATTTGTTTTGAAGTTTATTTGGTAGATGAATTGCTGTCAGAGATAAGCAAAAAGTTTAGTACTCCCAAGGGCTCTGATAATGCTTCAGAAAGGAAAAAAATTTGAGAATTACCACACTTGTGATCAAACATCATAAAAATTAAGGCTAGTAAACAGCTTTTCTAGTGTCAGTCTAAAAGGTGAGCAAAGGAGGCTTGTGGAAAACAACATTATCAGTTCAAAATTCACAAACCTTGTTATTTTTGATTTTTTTCATAATTTTTATTCAATGAGTATTGCTTCCACCCTAAATGAAATATATTCTTCTTGCACAATATCACATCCAGATTTAGCTTTTACAATCAAATTCCTATATGTGGGTGAAATTAACAGCTATGGTAGAAAGCTTTCTTCCCCACAGTTCCCTTGATAGGCAGAAGCAGGGTAGTAGCTCTGAAAAGATAATTTAAATAACAATTGAACCATTGTACATGAATGACATTTCATATAGACTCTTTGATTATCATATTCCATGCTCCTAGGAGTTATAGGGCAAAAACAGAAGACAAGATTACCCTTTCTATGCTATAAATTTTTTTCTCAAAAAATGTCTCTGATTAAAGACATATAAAAGGCATGATTTTACTTTTGAACTATACAGACATCTCTTCGGTATTAAACACAGATACATGTACATTTTTAAACACTGCATTGCATTGATGTTTTTGAATGTCATACTGTAATTGGAAGATACTGCTGTCTAAGTAAATTTATGCTGATTTGTATCTCTTGTGAATCTCTCCTGGTAGCAAAGTTGTAGGTGTTTATATCCTCCTCCCTCACTGATACATACTGTCCTGCAAAACTTTCCAACAAGGCTGACTTGTCAGTACTTACTAGCAGCTCAGCAGTCGATGCCCGTTCAAAGGCTATACTTTGTCTGACTTTGCTTTTTAACATCAGACATATACAACAAGACACAGCTCATTGTGTGTTTGCTTCAAAAAAACTTCATGCTGTCAACATGACAAAATCAAGTACAAGACAAGCCAGGACACTGTAAAAATCATTTATCCTCAACTGAATGTAAAGATAGCATAAAGCAAGGAATACAAGTTTTGACAAGGCATTTAAATGCTCACAACTTTCTGATATCAATCAAGTCAAAAATATTTCATTTTAAGGTCTAGGACGAACAGTAATAACTGGAACAGAGGCTGGTTGTCTCTGCAATGTTTCTTATGTTGACAGAGGCACACAAAGGACCAGCTATGAGACTCTATGGGCAGCTAATAGCTGTCCTCTGTTTCAGACTTCATCCATGGGGCACAGCAAGGAAGGGAGCCCTGGCTGTATCTTGGTAGAAACAAGCAAAGCAGTTCCAGAACATCTCAAAATGCTTCTGATGTTCTAACCAACATCCGAATAGGGTCATCATTTCAATCCTACATAATTATTTTTTTTTAAATTTTAAGTCTGGTACATGATCTTTATGTATACTCTGTGACCTAGGTGGCAGCTCAACAGCTATGAATGTCACTCCAGGCAGAAATATCAAGCAAGGAAGACAACTGCACTTTAATGTCAGTTTCCTGACACACATCAAATCTGCATGCAAACTCAAAAAGAGTCATACAGTCTTCTACCATATAATTTTTATCTATTCACATTTTGCTAACACACATTTTCTTGAGATATTCATCTTACTTCACTTGAAGCATTCAAGGTATCTGTGTATGATTTTGTAGGTTTCACTGATTGTTGGTGGTGATAAATCTACATAGGTGGTAGAGTAAAATAGGCATTTCATTCTCGTTTTAAAATTCAGACCTCAGTTTGGCTGAACCACATTTTGGAAAATCCTTTCTGTCTCCCTATTAAGTACAAAATAGGCCTTGAGGTCAATTTTCCAGGTTTGCAACTGACCTAGGCATCTAAAATTGGACCAGGTGAAGCTAGAGCACAACTTCTGCACATGGGATGCATATTGTCACTTTGAAGGCTTTTAGTTAGATGATACTTCCAAGTCATGAATGTGTTAGGAAGTAAATAAAGATTGGTTTATTTCCATTTGCCCTAAAGAATATGGTTTGGACTGAAGCTATTAGTCTTTTTACATATATATGCTTAATCCTTCAGTCTTCTTTTAATTATTCACAATTCTATTGTAAATCTGCTGTGTATGCAGATTTTGTCAGATAAACCTTTGGTAGTGCTATCACATTTCAAGAGCTCAGAAGGGAAAGAGGTGGCTTTCTGTTGCCGTGAGCAAATTTGTAGACTTATTAGTGAACTGAGGTTCATACACAACTGACGGTGAGTGTTTTCATGTGTTGTTTAGTTTCACATCCATGAAGTAGTTTCTGCATGCAAAATTAAACCTTTGCACTAAGTAATTTTCATGGTAGTTTTTTTGTTTTGTTTTTTGTTTTATTTTGGTGTGGGTTTGGTTTTGTGTTTGGTTTGTTTTGTTTACTTTTTTGGGGGGGAATTGTTTTTTGGTTTTTAAAAATTGGTTAGATTTTTTGTTTTGTTTTGTTGTTTTGGGGCTTTTTTATCTGTAAAATAGTCAGCTATAACTCCTCAAGTTTGCAGTTAGGGCACTTCAGCATTCCATCAGCAGTCCATGTGGTCTTCTTTCCCAAGATGAAAACTATGATAGCATTCAATTTAGAGTGCATGCAATCAAATGAACTTGGTGATAGAGCATGGTAAAGTAATTGCGAGTTATTTCTTTTATAAAGGGCTCACAAAAAGTCTAAGAATCTAGGCCTGTTATTTTATCAGACAAAAAATTCCTAAGATTTTCACTTTGTAAAGTCAGGTTGACTACTGTTGATTTCCTTGGAAGTTACTCTTGTTTCATCAGCAAAGGGACTCAATATACATTAGTTACTTCAAAACAAATTATTAATTAGCTAATCACAGAAAATACACTTTCAGATGAAAGAGAAACAGTTTTTCATGTATACTTCTTCCCAAGCTCTTCAGATCACCTTATGAATGTCACAACTTATAAAACCTCTGAAGGTAAAGTTGATTTGGTTTCTTCCCTAAGAGGCTGGGTCAAGGCTGATCATTTATACAATATTTATTTCCTTTTACTAGACCACTTATAAAGATCTCAGTGAAAGGTAAACATAGAAAATAAATTTTTACATTTCTTTGTCAATATTTTTTTGTTGGTATTTGAAGCCTTGTACTGCTTGTCGAAGAGAGGGCACAGGAAACTCCAGGTCTCAGCCCAGGTAACTACACTCCACCTCAGGAAAATTCCTCCTCAGTGTTTTTTAGAGTGAGAATTTATTATTTTCTTTGTCCTATCTTTTGTATCTTGCTGTGCAAAGTGAAACTGCTCCTATGTCTCATTTTACACCTTACTGAGCTGTAGCAGGAAAGCCACTGCCAGACCATCTCCTTTTGTCAAGTGATTCTTAGGCCATTTCTTGTTTATATCAAGTCAGCACTTACACACAGGTAATTTTGCCACAGCTAACAGCACTTAGTGTTTCTCCACAGGATGTTGCAAAGTCTAAACACTTTCTGGTCTTATCACATGGATTTCAAAATTGTCAGTATAAACTATACCTATTCGGTAGAAATACTTGGAACTGTGCAGTTTAGATGGGAAAGTTTGGTTTGTCGATTCTTATAGAAATACAAACCTGGTTTCCACTTCTCTCTTCTGGAATTTTCCTAGACAGAGGATCAATAGCACAAGCACACTCCAGCTGAGAAAACTCTTTCAAAATGTGTCTAAAGGCATTGCTTTCTAAACTGAGATGTCCATTAGGCACCCAAGTGAGATGACAATTCACTGTCAGGAGCTGTTAATTGAATAAAGAAACAGCAACATATTTTCCAAAAATCATTTTCCCCTCATCAGGTTGTTTTTTTTTTTTTTTTCACATTGACAGATGTGAACATTTTGTAATTGTTTTCTATCCACATTATCCACATTATTAGTATTTCCATTGCATTTTCATAAGATGCTTAAAATTAATTATTTTGCATCCACTGAAAAGTCATGCATTGTTTTCTATAAAGCATCTGTGAATTCACTAGTAGAAGCATTTTGGTCCCTACTGATGTCCTGTGACTACGTTTATATCAGTGAATTGGACAAACTTAGTTTTTTTTCTCTGAGAAAGAGTCTAATCAACATAGTAAAATCCGCATTCATAATATTAAAATCTGTTTCTCAGGCTGACTTTGGCAAAAAGTTTCTGCAATCTCCAGACTCTGTTCATATCCAGGGAATACTTGAAAAAGCAGTAGCTTAGGTCAAAACTATTCCAGTGTCCATTTAAACTTTTCAGTTATGCTCATAATAAACATCTAGCACCTGGAAACATTTATTACCACTGCCTTACTAGTTTAGACACAGAACAGAATAAGTTTTTTGAGATCTTCATTAGTAGGTATTCCACACACTTGAAAAATACTGACACAACTAAAGGTATACTGAAAAAAATCCAAGACAGCCCTATATCTAATATGTATCACTTGATAGGAGTCTTAAGATAAGTAGTTTGCATAGTTTAAGATGATAAATTTATGGAATAGAAATTAATAAATTATCAAAATGGATTATCAAATACAATTGGTTTGTAGTAGCAGTTGCTGAGCTGATGAATAGTTTGAAAACATTTAAAGGTGATGTGCTACTTTGCCTTCTTGCATATTCTTCATTATCAGGTTCCAGGTAGGTTTTTGGTTTTTTTTTTTTTTTTTTTTTTTTTTTGGTGGGTTTTGTTAGGTTTTTTTTTTTCCTGAGTAGGTAAGAATTCCTTTATTTATTGACTTCCTTTTCATCATTCTATGTGAAAAATAACATGTATAACATGGCAAGAATGACACAGGCCCCATCCTTTCTTTGGGCTATGGATTTCACACAGGCTATTGACATTTTGTTTGTAATTCAATGAATGATGCAGCATCCACTTGGCATTCAGTCAGTAGTGGTATCCCCCAGGGCTCACTACTGGGGCCAGCCCTGTTTAATATCTTTATTGATCTGGATGAGGGGATGAAGTGTATTCTCAGGAACTACAACACAATTGTGTGCGAGTGTTGATCTACTGGAGGAATCTGGACAGGATGGATTGACGGGCCAAATCCAACAGCCTAAGTTTCAACAAGACCAAGTGCCAGGGTCACAATAACCCCATGAGGCGCTTCAGACTGGGGAAAGAGTGCCTGAAAAGCTGCCCATTGGGAAAGGATCTGGAGGTGCTGCTCAACAGCCAGCTTAACATGATCCATCATGTGCCCTTGTGGCCAAGAAGGCCAATGGCATCCTGGTTTCTGACAAGAATAGTGTGGTCAGGAGTAGAGGGGCAGTGATTTTCCCCCTGTACTCTGCATTTGTGTGGGCACACATCAAGTGCTGTGTCCAGTTCTGTGCCCCTCACAACAAAAAGAATATTGCAGTGCCAGGGCATGTTCTGAGAAGGGCAACAGAGATGGTGAAGGGTCTGGAGAGTAAATCATATGAGGAGCAGATTAAGCAGCTGGAGATGTTTAGCCTGTAGAAAAGAAGGCTCAGGGAAAGCCTTATTGCATTAAGAGAGATTTTAGCAAGTTGGAGGTTGGCCTCTTTTCCCAGGAAACCAGTGACAGGACAAGAGTACATAAACTCAAGTTGCACCGGGGAGTTTAGATTGTACATGAGGAAAAATTTCTTCATTGTAAGGGTTGTTAAGCATTGGAACCAGTCAGGTGGTGTAGCCATAGCACAGTCACCAACCCTCGAGATGTTCAAGATGTTCAAGAAACGTCTGGGCATGTCACTTAGTGCATGTCACTATGTGCTATGGAAAAGGTGATAATCAGTCAAAGGTTGGACCTGATACTCTTAGAGGTCTTTTCTAACCTAAATGGTTCTCTGATTCTGTGATTATTTGTTATTAATGCCTACCATATAATTCTGGATCTGTATGTGTCTCAGCATGTTTAAGTCTCTCTGGAGAGTGAAAATCATCAGACTAGTAATTTTCTCCTTCTCGTTTAAAAATAATATTTTAAAAGACTGAGCAGAAATCAGGAAGGATAATCTCCTTCAAATTACTGTACAGTGCAACAGTCATGATGTACCTGGTGGTAATATGCATAAATGTCTTGCCTAAAATAAGTACAGTATGGAAAGGGGAGATAGACCACTTTTCTGTAGTCTAATGGGATATTACATATAAACTCGGTACTGATCCTTCATTGGATTTGCAGGAATGGCTGTCTCTTCAACATGACCAAGTTTTATACATTTCATGCTTATCACTTTAATTCTAGCCTAGACTTACAAGGCTGACTTAACATATGTCTTCAAAGTCTTCTTGATGTAACTGCCTCAGGTTCCTTAAATTGGGATACCAAATTATGTCAATTTTCATATTTCTCTTAGGAATTTAGCATTAAAATTCTGTTTTTCCTTGTGCTTTCCTATTGATCCTACACTGTAAAATTTAATTGAAAGCAAAATTCAATTAAAAGAAGATATTACTCCTCTAATGAATATCTACATGACCCTTTAAAAAACAGTTTTAAATATCTCCAGTATCATTAACATTTGTGTGTGTTTTGTGGCATAAAGGTCATGTCTTTAGAAGAATTTTGAAAGCTCTTCATAATATTACATACTCATATTTCTTCATAGGAAAATGAAACCTTTTCCTGCAAAGTTTGCAATCAGCCTGTTATCTTTTTGGATTGCTGTTGAAAAAGTCAAATGAGCAGTCTGCTTACAGCAACCAATCAATCTCTCTGTAACGTGCAAACTTTAAAATAAAAATAGTAATTTAATAATCTTCCTATCATACAGACAGGAGATTACATATTCTTTCTTTATGTATTTTTATCCCAGATTCAATGTACCAGTCTACAACAGTGTGCCATTTAGTGCTAAGAGTAATAGACTAATGGCTTTGCAGAAAATAATATTTTATTTCATTAAAGGTGTAAGATGAAAAATATTACTTTTTCCACTTTGACTCACACATCATCCTCGAACTCTAAAGTTTTAGAGCTATCAAAAGGTAATGAAACTGTCTAAATGTCTGAATGCCCTGCTAAAAAAGAAACATTGACTGCATTAAAGCCTGAGAAAGGAAGAAAACATATTTACTTATAGAAACCCCCACCAAATCTAAATCTAGTTTAGACATTCAAGATTTATATCTAAATTTTGACATTTACAGAGACATAAAACAAACACTGTAAACTGTACTCAAAACACCTTTAATTTGTTGATCATCTGCAGCTTAGATTTAATTTACCATTTTTGCAATGATTTAATGACATTTTCAGTAATTTTTGCTTTTGACACCGAAACAGCATGGGGTTGATTTACTGTGTTTTCAGACTTCTACTTTTATGTAAACACATTAGTATTTTCACAGCATGTTGGGAACAAATGGAGCAAATTCTGATTCTTCTACACCTATAAAAAACCTATTAACTTTATTGAGCAGCAGAGAGAAAATTTGACTGAATTGCTGGAGTAAGTCAAGAGGAATCAGGATAAAAGATGAAAAACTTTTGCCTATTCTAGAGGACAAGAGAAACCAATTTCATGTAGCAATGAAGAAAGTGGAATAAACCAGCAGTCAAGATAACTTCTGTGTCTGACAGCTTTTATGTTATAGTTTTATTACACCTAGGTTTACCAGCTTCCATAGTTATAGAAAATAGATTCACAAGTAGAGATGGCTCAATACAATGCAGATGTGTTGTACACATGACATCTTTCAAACTAAGTGATCCCTAAATGTTCTCATGGACAAAGGCAAAATTATTACAAAATGAAATAATAAAAAATAGAGGAGAAAAGAAGGTATCTGTGATAAGGTAGAGGATTTGTTTTCAGGGAAGACTTGAGATTATAGCATCCCTATGAATTATAGCTTTCACCGGTAACAAACACTCCTGCTGTTGCTGAAGGATTTTTTCTCTCTGCATTGTTTGATTCCTTTATGCCACTGCAAAAGGCAATAGAAACATCGTGTGGCTCTATTTCACCTTTTTAGCAAACAGGGTAAGTCCTGAAAGGCAAAGGTATTGGAATGTGTTAAGTGAGAAGTGACATGTTGGATCTAATTCTGTGTTCTGTTAACTGTGAAATGCCATTGAAGTCACTGTTACACAGATATAACTAGTAGGAGAGTCTGCCTTTTACTTCTGAAAGTCTGCTAGCAGTGTCAGAGAGGAAAACTGATCTGAAATCTGTTTAACTTATCTCATGTTCTGTTCTTTTAGCTTTCCTCAAAATGTGTCAAAAGATATTTTTTCTGGACCTTATCCAGCTTCCACAGAAATGAATGAAGAACTCTTTTTTTTTTTTTTTGTCCTACTAATGGTCTCTGATCTGTAATGATGTCTTGTGCACAATTAAACTGACCAACAGTAATATTTGCTTATATGTGGGGCGTTTTTGCTAAATCATAAGACCTTATGTTCTAGGGTGGCAGTCTGGTAAATCTTATCCATTTCAATTGGATCAGCAGGACTACACTTAAAAACATGGAATGGTTCATTTTCAGTAATCTCCTTTCTCTAATTGTAAGTTCCCTGCTACTGCACTGTAGGTTCTAAATAACAAAATAATTGGCACATTAAATAAGTCTGCAGTTATGTATGTAAGTTTAAATTCAGATAAATATCCCTTGTCCAAAGAAAATTTGAGCATGCATTTGACCTAATAAAATTTAAGAACTATTTAAACATTTTCTTATATGACTGGACACAGAAGTTTCTCTACATCACCAGGAAGAGGCTGTATTTGGGTCTACCAACAGGCAAATACTACCTACAGGCAATATTTCAATTCTAATTAAACCAATTTTTAACCCTCTATAAAGGAATAGATGGCCATTTGCAGGCAAATTTGTGATTTGTGTGTACAATTAGTGAAATTGTACACACAAACTTGGTTGAAATTAATCACTTAAATTTATAAACATATGAATTTTGGAAAATCAGACCCCCATGCTTTAGAATAAGATGTAAATTGTAGAAAGTGTGGCTGAACCCGACACCAAGTGAGGAATTTTAATTTGGGGATTTCCCCAGTTGCGTACTTAATGTTATGCTAATTTTTTTCCATTAATAGCTAAAAAGATCTATTGCTTCAGCTTTCAATGGCCTTGTTGCTAATGGAAAAGATCTTTTGTTCCATAGCAAAACTGTACAGTTCAGGCAGCGCGATAACATGCTGGGTCTTTACACTTTGGATGCTAAAAAGCCTCAGGCAAAATATTTTGCTGAAAAAGGCAAGCCTGGATCCATTCATTTCACAAGTACTGCCCTCTTACACTAGCTGTGACTTTGTCTCTTTATTTAATGATTCACTGAAGCCAGATATTTCCATAACAGCATGTCTATATGAGCTAAGTGTTAGTTTTCTTTTTAAAGTGATCAGTTTTGAACAGTAAGAATATATTCTTTTGTCCTGGGGCATCCTTCCAGCAGCTGTTATCAAGGTGATATAAATAAATCACAGCACTATAGCAAAATTAAATTAACAGAAACAAAATCCTATGTCTCCCTCTTTTTGAAAGGTGACTTTGAGCCTGAAGATTCTATGTTGTTTTGAATGAGGCCTCTGTTTATCCACCGAACCAAAAAGGGTGGGAAACTCTTCAGGAGATACTATTGATTTAAAGCATCATTTAGACTCAAAGAATAGATTTCAAGTGACCTTCTGCTGTGATAACAATACCTATAAACTTAAAATCAGCTTTGTCTAAAGGAAGTCAAAGTCTCAGCTTTGAGGCACAATATATAACAATTTAAGTTTAGTTTAAACCACTAACCAGTAATAATATACCAATTGATACATCAAAAAAGGCCTCTACTGAATCAATTTTGATCTTATTTTGATCTACTAATTTTTCAGTAATCACAAGCAGCCAATACAATCACTCAAAGTCTTGTGTTTGGCTTGGTTTCAAACAATTGTTACACTCTGTTTTGTATTTTACATTTTCTTTCATTTAAAACTTATTTTACAATGAAGAACAATTTTATAACATATTTGTGTTTATTGTCGGTATATAAAATATAGAAACCCAAAGGATTTACAGTTAATTTGGAAACTTCATTCCTGAATAACAAAATATAATAGTAAACCTACAGTATTATTCTGCATGACTATTAGTGCATGAAACAGTTTTTAATCACTAACACACCTGCATTTGTTCATAAATACTTTATTAAGGGAATTGTCTCCTGAGTCTGCATGGGATCTGTGAACAACCCTTTTCACAGTAGGTGATGACTTAATACCCTTAAGACTTTTAAATATTGCTAGGGAATTCTGTTGGAGAAGTATAGAAATATCACTTTCTGGGCAAAAATAAGTTAGGAGATTTGTGAAAGTTCATTTTACCTGAGATCTGTGATAGCATGACAGCACAATTTAACAAAAAGTATAGCTATATGTAGCACTTATTCTATAGGTGAAATCTTTTCCCAAAAAGGGCCTGGGATTACCCATTTTACAGTGAAGAGTTATCAGTTAGCACATCTTAGTAGAAAGAGTAAATCCTGGTTTCCCACAACACCACATATTCACCTTAAACTTGCAAACACACACTCTTCTTCTAGTTGACCTTGATATAATTTGCATATTTTATTAAAGTTGAGTATCTATTCCTAGGTGAATACTCACTAATCTCTTTACAGATGAGGGTAAGGGGAATAGAAACTGTCTTTTCTAGCTGTGACTTGAAAGAAAAGAGTGACCTCTGCTGAAGCATGTCACGGAACTCACATGGCAGGTGACAGCTCCATGCTATGACTCAAAATTGCTGCAGCTGAGAGGAGGCATTTTCAAGATGAATTGGAGGGAAGAGTTTTTGCACTGTATATTTGGGGTATCATCTTCCTGCAGGAAAATGCCTACTGCAAATTTCTTTCCAAGTCCTTCAAATCCCCTCAAGCCGTAGGTAAAGAGTACTGGACCAGATTCTTGCTTGTGGATTCCCCTATGTAAGGTAGCTGCTGAATTCTGTAATTTCTTCATGATTCTGCAGAAATTTTTACAGAGTTTTCTTCTTGCCTGCTGGCTGTGTATGCATTTACAAATGTAAATAGGTTATTGTTTCAATTATTTATGGTTCAATTTGGTTCTGGGAAAACAAAAGCATACATTTAGAGCCAAAAATTGCTATTTATCGTTGTTTATTTCATCAGGGTCTGAAGCAAACATCACAGAATTCTACATTAGTACTTGCAAGTAAGAGGACAGGAGTGATTCAAAACATTTTTATTTTTTGTTTTTAGAAGTTGTAAAATATTTTTCAGTCTCCATGACAACAGTGGGACTCTGCTCCTCTCACACAATCTTAGCATATAACCCATGTCTGTGCGGAAGCAAGATTTCACCAATACCTTTATTTTAAATCATTATTTGTGCTATTTTTCCTAGAGAGATGAAGTCTCATTCTGAACTTGTCTTCAATAGTTTTACATGGATGTCAACCTCACACAGGAAAAAAGTTCAATTTCACACACAGCAATGAAAACCAGATCAGAAATAAGGTCATACTGGAACTGACATAATGACGAATTCTCATCACTCAAAATTTTTCACAGCTCTTCCAGCTGTTTTCCTTCATGTCCAGAGTCATACTCGTTCAAAATATATGCATGCAGCCCATAAATACACACAGAGAAAAATTAGGAGATCACGCCACCTGAATGGCAGTTTCAGTAAAAAGAGATAAATAAAATAACTATATAAATATATATAGTAAAATAACTATGTATAAGATACTATAACACATGCAAGCAAAAAAGAGACACGCCTTTCATGAAAGGGTCTCCATCTCTCTGAGACAGTGAGAGGAAACCGCAGCCACTGACAGAAGAATTTAATCATTTTTTTCACATTCAAACCCTTTCTTGCACAATTTGCACATGTACAAATTTGCTTGAAAGTCCAGATAGTGAGAGAGGGAGATGCTGTATTATCAAACACAAAAATTATTCCTCTGTTGTTCTGCTTTATGATTTTCTTCTGAAATCTATCATGGTTGTTGAAAAAGAAAGTGGCATCTTATGTGAACCTGCATTCATGATCAGCTTAAAACTTGGAGGGATTAATTTATGTATTTACAAATGTATGTGCAGTTCCTATAAGAAGGGATGATATCCATTAATCTGTTTATTTGTTCCATTTGTACTACCAAGTATTTTTTTACCTTCCATCCAATTTTTAGAGCTATCCAAAAATACATTCAGCTGAAAGGGTCTGTAAGTAGGACCATCACCTGGATTAGAAATACTCCTCAAAATTGATAATCCGATGATTTGAACAGGTTCTGTTTTAGCACAGATCTTGGAGACAACGTATAACAGGCATACACTGTTTTCAAGTAATACTGTGATCTCAGAACATGAAAACTTTCTGCTGAATAACTTTGGGCATGACAGCGAAAATTCCACCTCCACTGTCAGCATTGCATTCACTGCAGCTTCTGAAGTTGCGATTCCTCAAGCTGTGAGAAGTGAGTGATCCACACCCCTAGAAATTTCCTGGGAAAAAGGAACCCTGTGATGTAAAAAGGGAATTAAGATGTATGGAGACCTTATTCTCTCGCATATGAAACATTTAACAGCTTCATATTTCTAAAATTAAAAATAGTAGATTATTACTTAATTTTTGTGAATTATGTATCTTCTATATATATTCTATTTAATGGTTCTGTGTTAACAGGAACATTAAGTAAAGAAAAGGCATATTTTCTTTATAAAGTATTTTTAAACTGGTAAAGCACAAAGGCTACCAGCATTATCTAAATCTCGTTTCAATTTCTATCTTTCATATGTAGTTGTCTCCAAATTTATAGACACTCAGGGCTGTCAGGTTTATGCATTTTAACATGTTGCATGTTTTTCTCAAATAGCATTTCTGGCAGAATCTTTTTATGCTAAAGAGTTCCTGTTTTCCTTTATGGCAAAGCATAGTCTTAGTCAATGTGATTATAAAAAAACTTTGGGAACAAGTTGTCCAGTAGCAGCAGACATGGAGTAGATATACAACAGATATATTATTTTAAACCCCACAATTTTAAATGACTGTTAATATCTTGACTTATGACTTAAAAATGCATGGCAAAATTTTCTTCAAAGTCCATCAATGATGAAATGGTGGAATCTTTTATTCACAACATTCCTGATTTTACATGAATTACTTCCCTTTATAGAAGACTATTGTAAGGAATGCAAACGTCTTGACACTAAGAGAGCTTTAGCAGATTAGTAATTAATAAGCTTGTTGCTACATCTCATTGGCAAAATTCCTGTTACTTTCAATAAGAGCATGATCAGGCTCAAAGTCAACTGAAATTTCTGTGAATGTAAAGGCTGCTTATTTCTTTCAGCTACTTTTGAACACTAATAAGGTTGATTCTATTGGAACTTATTACATCCTTACTGGAAGCAGAATTTGACCTCTGCTGAAAAGATTGCCCCCTTCTTTCACTTTGTTTTGAAAAAGAGCTACATTTTCATAATAGTGTCCGGGTACGCACACAAATCTCATTACCCAGTAATAGGATTTGTCTACATACCTCCTGCTCAGTCTTTTGGAAATGTACATGTCCCTCAGCATGGGTTACTTTTCCCCCCTTGTTTCCATTTACATATGTCTATGAGTACAATAGCTTATACTCCATATAACAGTTTCAGTCAAGAAAAAGTAGCTAAATATATAATCAGGGAGGAGGCGGAGATATCCTTAAAGTACAAAATCAACCTTGGGAGCTGAACTCTCATTTTTGTTACAATCATTGAGACATTTGAGAATAAAAGTATGCCACAGAGGTGAAGCAATATGTAACGGAATAGCTCAACTATAACAGCAAAATGCTAAAGCAATGTTTAATTATATTCTGCAGTCCAGATACCCTCAGACTGGATCTGCAAAAGAAAAGTTGTCTTAGGAAAACTTGAGATACTAACATTTTAAGCTGGGGATATGAATTTCAACTTAGTTTTATTGTTTTAATTTTTTTTGGTGAACTGGCTCTGCTATGCAGTTTGGTCAAAGTAGTACAAAGTAGTAAAGGAAAAGAATTGAAAATCACTCTTATCTTTACTGCTTTACTTCCAGCCATTAGTTCCATAGCTGTTCTGATTCATTACAATTAATTAATTAATTATGATTATAACTATATTAAATATAGTTATAGAACCTGAGTTAATTTTTTTTATTTAAAATACAGAACAGTAAGTTTTTGAAAAACCCACACATAAAGGTGTAGAGGGAAAAAAGCATAAAACCCACAAACAACACTTCTGCCCTCCTTCTCCCCAGACAATTTGAAGTAAACAATAAGAGGTAACATTAAATATAAAAACAGATAAACAGAACAGCAAAATATGTCCTGATCATTCGTATATGCTATGAAACTCTCTGGAAAGGCTCATCTTTTCAAAGATGCACAAGGAACAGATAGAAATTTGGTCTGTCGATAGAAAGTTGTCCTTTGCTTTATTTCTCCTATTTCTGTATCACACCACCAATCTCTCTTCTTATGTTTCTTAATATTTCTTTCTCCTTATTAAAATAGTTGCTTAAGTTATATAAAGAAACATTTATTTTGACAAGACATACTTAATTTACCTTGGTTTAATTAGTCTTCTGGAAAGTTAAGGTCCATCTATCTTTCTGATTGAAAAGTATGGATAAGATGTGAGGTCACTATTTTGATCTGAGGTTTTGTTCTGTGTGCACACCTTACACACTTCATACAGAAGGCTAAATTTTCACTTTTTATTGAATACAGGCAAGTGTCCTAAGTCTTGTTGCTATGCAGTTTAGCCATAGCAACAAACACAAAAGCCACTGTGTTGTTATTTCCATTTTCCCTTCCAGACAGTTTGCCTAGTAAAGAAAACATGCTGGATATAGCGCTGTCAAAATAAGTGCAGCATTTTCTGTGAGGGATGTCAAACATTTCATCTTTCAAAAGATTATATTGTGCAAAAAATTCTAAGCAAGAAGGTGGAGAGGTTATAGCTGAGATATCCACCTCCTCTTGACACACAGGTAAAGATGTAAAAAGGAGTCAGGTTGTCTATTATATATTTATCAAATATAAAAAATGCCCTAATACATTTTTTTTATTTGTCAATATAGTGGCAAGAAAAATATTTCAAATAACCATACAAAATAAGGGGATAAAACCCTAGCCTTAAATATTTAAATTTACTATATATGAGATGCATCTTTGTGCAAGAAAAGTTGTTATCCCTCTTTTCTAATAATAGCTTACAATCAACATCATACTGAGCTAAAATAAGCCTGCATAGAGCTTGTGAGACAGTATCCCATTCTATTGCAATAATATATAAAGGATTTTCTTGTAGCTGAGGTAAGGAGTGTGAAGTAAGACAAATAGTTATTCAGCAGGTTCTTTTACAACTTCCCCCATGATTTCCTGTAAGTCATGCAAAGGTAATTTTCATTGTGAAAGAGGAGTTTGGCTCTCCAGCTCTTTCTCACTTTAAATGGGACTTAGATTCCTGATTGTCATTTCCTTTATAGAAAATCTTAATAATTGCCTAGGCAAACTTTTTTTCACACTTGTAAAATAAGAAAATTATAATAATAACTCCAGAACTATAAATGGAAAATTCTTAATAAACAAAAAATATCCTTTTCATTTTGGATAAGAAAGGACAAAGAACTTACTGACTATTAGAGCAGTACTGATTTATTTAGTTCTGCTAAATTACTCAGTCAAGAATTTGAGACATTTGTATCAATATGACTAATTTAGGATATACTTATAAATAAAAATGAATTTGTTTTAAAAAATCTTTATCTACTTCAAACATCTTAAGTGAAACATCCATCATTTTAAAGAATATATCATTATAAACACTAATTGGTGACATTTTTCTGTGCTGGACTTTATGGTCTTACTTTGCCTAGTCACTTCACAATAATTACAATCACTTCACATAAATTAACCAAAATCCAAGAATTTTGCCTTTGTTGTGCCAGGGACAAAAATCCTCTGTTAACTGGAAATATGTGGTGTATCAACATGTAGTAAATAGGAACTCTTCAGAAGTTCAGGGGAACAAATGGAGTGTCTAGTTATCAGTGTTCTGTGTGCCTTCAATTTCAAATAACCTTAGAGGGGACTCTCTTGCTATTTCAAGGACTGAGATCTTAATCCCAGTCTTTCCACCATTTCCTTGTTATAGCTGTGGAAGATGTCAACATTCTTCATAGACAATGGAATTAAAAATGTTTCAATAATAGAAGAGGAAAACAGAAATAGATGGCTTTTTGTTTATTTTGTAATGTCTCTTATTTGACCAAATTTTAGAGTCTACTTTTTAGTTATTATTTTTTCTTGATTGATCCCATAATTTCAAAATGTGATTGATTTACAATTGCTGATATAGACACCAGTGAGATTTTTGTTTTTGAAAGAAACATAATCTATGGCTGTACACAAGTAATGAAAATGGATCTATTTGGCCAGGAAAGAAAACCATGAACTATTTCTTAGACTATAACTACAATTTGTCCAAAATTTCTAGATGCATTATGATCTTTATGCAAACATATATAATGAAATCGATGCCAATCTCTTTACTCTCGGTCACTCCATCAAGTGAGAGTAAAACTTTCAAATTGAATAAGGGAATCTACCTTCTGGTCTAAAAATAGTAAGAACAACCCTAATCGCAAAACCTGCCTATAAACCTTTCTTTCAGATCCACCTCAGTATGGTGTGGATAGGCTCATCTTATTTCTTCCACCCACTACCTTTCAAGAAATGATCTTTTTCTTGTGGAAGAGTGTGTATGAAGGCCAACTTGAAAAATTCAGACTTTAATAAAATATATTGCCATTGCAAAATTGCTTGTTACATTTATCTTGTTCATTTCTTCCTCCAGTGTTGCTTTTTCCAAATAACAGATTCATTCTAGTTTATTTAAGAGCAGGAAGAACTTTAATTTTTTTCCACTTTTAGGTCAGCCCCTTTGATACCATAGAAAACAGAATGCATTTTTTGATAGTTTCATGAATTTTGAGGTTTTATTCAGCATTAGGTTTGAAACCAAGTTTCAAAATGGGCTGCAGTAAAAAACTGTCTTCACAGAAGTAGAGTTTCTGTCCTTGTCATGAAGTTTCCATGTACATTAGAAAGATGCAGCATTGGTCTAAGAATGCTTTCACCTTACTTAAAGGTCAAAAAATAAAGCTCTTCTTAATGAGTAAGTCATCCAAAATTGTCTTTAAAATCAGAAAGGAAAAACAGGCATCTGCTGAGAGCAACTCATTTCATCCTGAGATACCTAGAAAAATACCTGGGATCAGTCATATGAATTGTCTTGTAGAACTGCCCACATTTCTCTGCTGACAATGTGGGCAAACTGAAGGTTTCAATAGAGCAGATGAAAATTAAATTTCAAACAGAAATTATTTACATTTAGTCCTGCACTGTGAGGTAGGGTGAATATTGCCATCTGTTTCTCCTTTCTTGTGGTGGGAATTCCCATGAATAAGTGCTTACTTCACCTGGGGTTATGTTGAAGCACCAGAATTCCTGGAGCAGCAAACAGTCCTTGTGAGTGCTGCCCACTTTGCTTATGAGGATCACATGGAACTTGAGGCAGGCTGTTGTTAGTCTCAGATTGAGCAGTGTGAGAAGCAGATCCTGCTGGGATGGGGAAGTCTTATGAAGACTTGGCCTTCATTCATCTGGGAGCAAGCCCAACTCTCCAAAGCTTTTGAATTGTTTTTCCATCTTGATTGTATACCTTTTTTTTTTTCCTCTTCAGTTTTTCTGTTACTGACAGAAATCTAGATTTAATTAAACATTCTCCATATTGGAAAATTACTGGGAAATCTAAGAAAAGTCATTCAAGTCTTCTGTGTCAGATAATCTGTTTTATTCAAGAGGAATGGGTTGCACCATAGAGACAAAAACAAATTTTCAAGTCTGTAGCTGCCTGGATTCTAATTCATCGCATTACAATTTGGAAACTCTTCCCTCTCACACATGAAATGGATGGTGGTGGAAAGTTGTTACAAATGGCTTCATACATGGCAATTTCTAGCAAGCTTATAATCAAGCGTTGCAGCAAAAGGAGGTGAAAAAAGAACTAAAAATTTGACTTCAGTGTACTTTGTTGAAATAATGTGACTCGTCAATTTTCTTTCTTTTTCTCTATTTCTCATTCTTTTCTTTCTTTCTTTCTTTCTTTCTTTCTTTTCTTTCTTTCTTTCTTTCTTTCTTTCTTTCTTTCTTTCTTTCTTTCTTTCTTTCTTTCTTTCTTTCTTTCTTTCTTTCTATTCTTCTATATATTTTATTTAATTCTTTAGCCATTTTCCACATTTTCTGCCTCTGTGCTGTTTGTGCTGTTTCCTCACTATCTCAGCAGTTCCTCCTTCACATGACTCTTTTCTTCTGCTTTCCATCTTTATCCTTACTTGAGATTCTCTCTCTGACTGTATTTCTTACATTTCCCATTCCCTAATAACTCATGTGGATCTTCCTCTTTATTTGAGTGATGATTTTTCCATGTTTTCTTTACAAATCAAAGTATGCTTCCTCCAGTTTCCATTTCTTTTTCTCTTCAGTTTATTGGCATACTCAGAAATACTTCGTATTACTCATACTTGGGCATGCTCAAGTAAAATACAGAAACTGCAGCAACAAAACAAACTCCCCAAGATTTTTGCCAACACCTATTTATAGGAAATGGGAATTTCTTACAAAATACAATGCATCACTTCAGGGTTTACCTGTATGTACAGAAAGCAGACTAGAGTGAAGGTGGGAAAAGCATAAAAGATGATGTAGTTGACCATTAAATACCCTACTAAAAACCCTTCTACTTGCATCTAAAAATGCTTCAATACATAAAACTATTTCTTATATAAAGCTAATAATTTTCCATGATGTGAAAGAATTCATAAGCAAAAGTATGTATATAAGAGGAAATAAATGACCAGCCAGATAGTTCAAACAAAAAAGTGTCATGTGTGTCACCTGGACCTTTAGGCTAAGAGTGACTTTAAAGTTACCTGTGGTTGCAGACCACAAGAAAGTATTTAATTAGAACTTTCCCTGATATTTATAAAAATGTTCCTAGTTTATATTCTAAGTTAAAAAAAATAGGTACAAAAATCCCACAAAAAAAAAACAAAAACCCCAAACCAAAACCAAAACCAAAGCAAAAACCCCAAACCAAAAAATAACAAAATGAAAACCAAGCCAACCAAACAAGTTCAGCAGTCTCTGATTACATAAAAACACATTCAGAGTTATTAAAGCCTGGAGCTCTTATGAGTTAGCTTTGGAATCTTGTACCTTCCAAAAGGCTTTCCTGTAAAATTACTTGATATTGAAAACTGAGATAGAAATAATACTATGCAGTATAAATACTAATAGTTCAAAAACTCACTACAGATAAATTAATTTCAATATTGAAATATAAAACTGAAATCTATATTTCTAGTGAGAGAAAACACAAAATTTCTTTCTTCTTGGTAATCCCTCAACAACCTTTGCCACTTTTCTTAGTTTAAATTTATGCTTTATTGGTAAGAAAATTCTGTTTTCACAGTAGGAGCTAGTAGGTAGAAATACGGCCAATCTTATTCCATGACACTTGTAAACTCCTCGTCACTGAGACAAGATGTTGGTAAACTCCCTTTTACCACTTAGTCATACTTAGCCAGCTCCTTTATTACCTGGCTTTTTATTATCAACAGTCACTTATTTTTACTACAATAAATTCCTTTAAATTCCTCACAGCAGCCTCTGATCTAATCACATTTTTCACACAGTAAGATAAGACAAAAAAATCATACATTGGCTAAAAAACCCAACAATAAAAAACATATAAAAATAATTATTATTTCCTTTTTTTGGCCAACTTCCTTACCTAACATTTGCTTTTTAAATTGAGACTGAAAGCTCCCAAGGAAATGAAGGTATCATGTCTAGTTATCCATAAACATATCATTGACTTATAGACAGATAACATCCCATTATATGATACTGAATTCTATTAAATAGCAGTAGTCAAGCTCAGGGGGACAGGAAGGGATGCTGTCAGCATTGATACCTTTTAAGCATTTTGCATATGAGACCATATGCTGGTTTGCACAGTTGTCAAACCACAGAGATGAATAGGAGACATGGTTAACAGTGTTCCTTGCTGCAGTGTGCAGGCACTTTCTTTAGCATCTGTTTGGACACGGTTTTGACACTACCTAAAACCAAAAAACTCCCTCCTTTGCCTTTGCAAGGATTGTGTTTCATACAAATAGCCTTTTGAAAGATTTTCAGAAGCTTCTGCTTAACACAAAACCTGGAGGCTATCTGTCAAAACAGAAGAAAATAAAGAGAGGAAGTTGGAGGGGAGAAAAAAATTAAAGTATTTTTGCCAAACAGATGGGATTGGCAGTTATCCTAAAAGAAAGATGGATTATGGCTCTATCCAGTACTAGGGATTTTAAAATAGTTGCCTCATCTATGGATATTTTTGTCTGCTCTTTTTTCTTCCCTTAGAGATACAAACTAAATTGTAAAAATAAGGCAAAAAATAAGGACAGTTAAAAATGCTTTAAAATGTTTTTCGTTATCTTCCTAGGACAGATTCCTATTTTGCAATAGCTACAATAAGAAAGTAAAATTCTGAAGCACTTAGATGATAACTTGAAGTCCTACGAAAGAGTCTATGAAGAAAGAATTCCTATATCTTTACTGAGGCACATAGCTTAAAAAGTTTTTATTTGAAGAATCATCAGTTTAGCTCCAAAACAAGACTTTTGTATTTAAAATGGAGTTGATGTACTGTGGTTCATGACTGCAATCCCTACTTAGCTCCTAATAATCCTGAGTCTGTACATGCTTAACTCTCCAATGCTAAAAGTCTGTGGGTGCCTAACATTCTGCTTTTGGGCATTTCTAAAAGTGGTACCATCTCGACAGCACAAGCTGTCTCTGCAATTACCTCCTCACATAGATACTCTTATTTTTAGCCCTGAGAGCACAATTTTTATAGATGTATTTATATGCTAGATCAATAGACGAATGACAGATAGATAAAAACAGATAAAAAGAAGCCTAAATTCACTACACTACCTGATCCAGATACCAACATAATTTTATTTCAGTCAGTGAAACCTTCTGGAAAGAGATCTGTGTACTGATTCTTGCACAAATGATAGTTAATTAATGCCAAGTAAAGAAATTGTTGATTGAAATATGTAAACATATTTTTCCCCTTTTGAATCCCTTCTCTTATCTCCACAAAGGAGAGACTATCCTTGGAGCAGGTTCTCCATCCTGTGCAAGTCAGGGAATAATGCTTGCTACACACCCAAATGAAAAGTCTGTTTCAAATTCAGTGCCTTCTGAAATTTGATTTTTCTTCCAAATCTAATCCTAGTAATATAAAACATATACAGACCCATTTACTTATGTCTACACATCTCCACTCTGCCACCATGCCCCCATTTCAAGGAGTCCTATTTGTTTATTTATTTATTTATTTATTTGCCTTTGGCAATGGTTTTCTTAAAAAGAAGGAGGCTTGTGTTGGAACCACATAAAAATTGAGATGAAAACCTCCAGTTTTCAAATTTTGAAAAACATTTTAACCGCTGAATTTGCATGTAGAATAGGATATTGCTGTCTGCTCTTACAAATTTTTATAAAGAAGTAAAAGTAACTAGTGTTCCACTCTAGGATAATTCCAGACTATGCCAGTAAACAGGGATGTATTCCTACAGACCAGAGGCAGAGACATTATCTCCTCAGAACACTGGGATTTTAAACCAAAACTAAATTTCAATTCTTCAGATTGTTGAATGACTCAGCCCTTCACAGAACACTTGTTCTGGACTGTCTATGTTCAAATGTTACATATCACAAATAAAGTACCTGCAAAGTTAGTAAATCTTTGCAGAACTGGTTTATAAATAAATATGGTTTAATATGAAACACACCTGCTTCAAAACTGATAAAAAATAATTTGTGTTCCAGAGGAGTGTAATGATATTAATTTAAATAATTAATTAGATTTGTACATACACATCCAAGCAGCAGAGAGATTTTTATTCCCTCCATGTGTTTTATGCTTCTAACATGTATTTAGAGGATTTTTTTTGGAGCCTTTTTGGCAACTTTTACTATATATGATAAAATGCAGTTGTAGAATAATGGTATCATACCTCACTCAGTGTTGAAACATGTCAGGTATTGCAGACATATGTTAAGACAGCAGAAAATTAATTTGTACATATTATTACCTCTGGTGATAATTTGGTAGGTATTCTTATATGAGTTTTTTTCTGACCTTTCCGGGATTTCCAGGCATTTTACAGGCTGAAGTGGCATCCATTTAAATGAGAAATATTTTTTTAAAACATCAATTCAGCTTAAGTCCAAATCCAAATACGTTTGTTAAAGTAAATAATAAATTTTCCATTGACTTTCTTGGGCTTTGACTCAAGCTCCATTAATAGATTTTTATTCTAAATGAACATTTCAGCTGTATTCCCCTCTGGCCCTTGAGGATCACTCTCTGTGCCATTTTTTAATTTGCTAGCCAGGAACTCATCAGTCACCAACCGTGCCCTACTTACTCTCCAAATGAAGAGGGTTCAGCACCCACTGCAGTTGGCAGCTGCTGCTGTTGCTCCAGCTCCTAATTTCCTAACAGCCCTTGCTGAAAATGGCAAAGAAACAGAAGGAGCAGAGAAATGGCTTGTAAGAGAGATTAAGTGTCAGCCATATGCCAGTGTTTCTGCAGTGACTGTAAGGTACTGGCCAGAATGATTCCTGCTGCTTTTGTTTTATCTCCAGGAATTTCAAAATCTACCCAACTTTGCAGTATGGACTGAAATGTTTGGAAATAGCAAACAAGTAGCATTTACTGCAACAATATTCAGAAATATAATCAAAGGACCTGTGATTCCCAGAAAACCCAGGAAAAGACCATTAGGGCATCTGAAGTTGATTTAGATGTCTAAATATATACACATCAACATAGATTTCCATTAACATGTGACACTAGAAGACAACCATCCTTTTCAGGGTGCTGTTTCTTTTTTATGTGGCTACATTTGTCATGTGAGAAAAGAAATACCACTTTAGTGGCAACTCATGCACATTTGAGTGCTAGGGAAAAAAACATCTTGACTGAAGTCAGATAAGATGTGTGTGTTTTCAGAGAAAATTGAATTTATGTGTTGCAGAGGATAGATAGATACGATTGTTATTTTAGCTAGCCGGATGTCACTTCTACCCTTGGATGAATCCTGGAGTGAAATGGACTGTTCCTCCCACCCTGCAAAAGATTGTGGTTCATCCCGCACCTCTGTACCTGCCCCTAAAACAGAGTCTGTAACCCCATTGGCCCATGCCTTGTCCCAGCCCACCTAGGAACCCCTGAAAAGGGGGCTCCGAGCGGCCATGCGGCCTCTTGGCCCTCTCCTCTCTTGGACTTCCTCCCTCTCTTGGACTCCCTTCCTCCCTGGGGCTTCCCCTCTCCTAAACCCTCCATTTCTCTCTCCCCTCCCCCGTCCTCCTAAGCCCAGCCACGTGCTACGCCTGAGAGCACGAGGCTTGGGCATCCCTGAATTCTCCAATAAATCTCTTCCCCCAAGAGCAAGCTTCAGAGATCTCTGCCTCCCTACACCCCGACCGTGCAAGAGGAGCCTACTCCTCCCACAACTGGCGCCCAACGTGAAAGAAAAAGGAACCCACGAATCTCGACACCTCCATGCACGGTAATTACCTGTGATAGCCTCCTCTTCGCTCTGAGCACAGGCTGTCGTTGCTAAGCAACGTAGAAGCCTTATCTCTTTAAAGTTTGCCGAGGCATTTTACCCTCGAGCACCATCGCCTGTAAATAGCCGGCTTTTGGAGCTCTTGGGACTGCCCGAGCAAGGAGCTGTGAGCTGGTGGCACGTGGCCACGTTAAGAGAGTGCACCGAGCACTGCCCAGCACTGCCTGCGCTGGAAGCCCCGAGGGGGGAGGTCTGAAGGTCCCGAGCACGGAAAAGCCGTCCGGAGAGACGCCCGGAGCTCTGAGGGGACCTGTGCAGAGTCCTGAGGAGAGGATCTCTGCTTTTGCGAATTTGAGGTGAGCTACACAGGTCTAAAATATGGGACAATCCCACTCTACCCAAGATAGAGATCTCTATAAACAATTGAACCATCTGTTACGTAGTCATAATAGTACTTTGCCCAAGAAAGAGTTAAAATCCCTCTTGGAATGGGTCCTGCCCCACTTCCCTCATACTGATCGATCAGCCGCCTTTACCAAAGAATTCTGGGACTCAGTAGGTGATAAGCTTTTTATTGAGATTTCCAGGAGAGACGCCGTTGCTTGCAGGTTACTCCCAGCTTTTAGAGCTGTGGCCGAATTGTTCGTTCCTCGAGAGCCGGTCCCGGCCATGTGGCCGGCCCGCGCGGCTGCTGACGGCCGCGCCGCGATCCCCTTCCGCCCCGCCCCACCCCCAACCGCCGCGGCCCCGGCCGCAACCGCCGCGGCCGCGACCCCTCCCCCTCCCGCCGCAGCCGCCCCCCTGAGTGACGCGGTGCCCGCCGCCCCCGCCCCGGCCCCTGCGACCCCCCATCCAAGCCCCGCGCCGCGCCGCCGGGCGCCGGCCCCCGCGGCCGCTTCCACCCGTGCCGCTTCCGCCGCGACCGCGACCCCACCCCCAACCGCCGCGGCTGCGCCGGCCCCCGCGACCACCCCCCGCACCCCCCCGATCCCCGCGCCGCGCCGCCTGCCGCCGGGCTCGGCGGCCCCCGCCGCGGCCGCCCCCGCCCCTCCCGCCCCCGCCGCGATCAGCCCCGGCCCCGCCCCACCCCCCGCGGTCGCCGCTCCTGTCCCGGCCCCCGTGGCCGCCCCGCCCCCCCCACTGGCCGCGGGGCTCGTGCCCGCCCTGGCTCCCCCCGAAAACCCTCTAATAGCAGCGGCGGTTGCTACTTTAGCTGACTCCTTACAAAGCGCCTTCGCCGCGCTTCTACAAACGCTCAATCCAGTGCTCGCCGCCGCCGCTGCCTTGCCGCCGCTGCCCGCGCGGGGAGAGCGCGTGGCCACGCCCCCAATCCCGGACGTGCGACAGGAAGCACCGGGAAGCCCGGTGCGCCCACCCCAGCCCGAGCCCCGGCCGTGGGGGGACACCCCGGGTCCCCGCGCCGCGACCCCGCCACCCCCCGCCCCCCGCAAACCCCCCCGCGGAACGTGCCCATTGTCAGCATGCTCCGGCGGGGCGGCAGACGCGGCCGCCATCTTGGTTCGGCCGGCGGACCACGTGGTGCGCCCCGCGCATGCGCAGTTCGCAGTGCCCCCGGTCCGGCCGGTCCCCGTCGCCTCTGCCGCGCCGCCTGCCACTCCCGCCGCGCCCCGTGCCGAGACCCCACCACCCCTCGCCTCCCGGCAAACCCCCCGCGGTGCGGCCCCAACCCCAGAGAGCTCCGGCGGGGCGGCAAACGCGGCCGCCATCTTGGTTCGGCCGGCGGACCACGTGACGCCCCCCGCGCATGCGCGGTTCGCGGTGCCCCCGGTCCGGCCAGTTCCTGCCGCCTCTGCCCCGCCGCCGATGGAGCCTGCTGATCCCCACGCCGCCCGTGCCGCGATGTGCGATCAACCAGAACCCCCGAGCTCAGCAGCGGCGCCGGCAGGACCCCCGGAGCCGCCAGAAGGAGTTCCACCGCCGCTGCCGGGGAATTTTGAGTCGCTTCCGGGTTTGCCGCTAAAGCCCTCCGTGCCGGGTGCCCGCCCGGAACTCCGGCCAGCCGCGCAACAAGTTCTCGTCACCCCACCGCCGCTCCTACAGCCCCTGGATGCCCCCACTTCCTCTCCTAGGCTGCATCCACATTCCACAGCTGCAGCCTCAGCTTGGAGAGAGCCCTCCACATCCTCAAGTTTCTCCCATGAGCCTTTGCTGACAGTCTCCACTCCTGCCCCTCTGCCCCAGCTGTTGGCAGCTGCAGCTGACTTACAGCTTAGCATGCAGCCAGGGAAAGAGGAACAGCACCTGGCAGCTACTTTGACGAGTACAGGATCCACGGAGAACTGTGCTAGCCCTACCAGTACCACCCCTGCTGCCTCAGTTTCCCAGGATGCTCAGGGAAGCATTGATGGCCTCCAACTGATGGACAGGCATATATCCAAGCCTCATGGTCCCAGAGAGTGGACGGCTGTCCCATCTCTGGACAAGAGAGAATTCCTAGTAGCAGCAGGAGATAGTTGCTTCCGTTTCTCTTATGGTTACCAGCTGTTGGGGGGTACCATAGAAAAGACATCTAAAGCCCTAGAAAGCAGCTTATTAAAACAGAAAAGGGGAATATATAAGGCCACACCCCAAAATTGGTTCAGCAAAGCCCCATACGCATACAATCTTTCAAATTACTGTATAGGACAGCCTGACATGCCCATTTACAGACACTTTCTGAACAACAAAAAAGTAAAAATAAAAGTCTTGATCAAAACCTCAGTCACAGGACAAATAGAAAGCCCATGCAACCTCGTAACATGGGAGAGAGGGTTTGCTTGTGTCTCTACAGGTGAAGGACTCAGATGGATCCCGGCAAAGAATGTAAAGCCTTACCATACACCGAAATCTAGCAATGCCCTCACAAATGGCAGTGACGTTGCAGGTGTGAATCAAGAGGAAAGTGCCCAAGCTTGAACTGCAAGCCAAGAGGAGGGCTGCCCGCCAGAGACAACCCAAGACTATGGACATTTATTTTCACATGCATGTTAATTTTGTACCCTTGTTGTTACATTTGTTCTCTTATTTCAAATTTTTGTATTGAGATTTCACCTATAGGTTAACCAAAGACAAATGCCTGGGTAACTCTGGCCAAGACTGCAAGCTCTGATACCATATCTCTAACTGATACAAAGCTCTAATAGACTTTTTCAACCTAGTCAATTATAGAACCTTCCTCAAAAGATTTTAATAACACTACCTCAGTTAAATTCTTCCATTAGACTAAAGCAGTCAAAAGGTTAAAATGCTCAATCAGTAAAGAAATAAATGCCACCTCAATTTCAATTAATAATCTAGCTAAACAGTTTATCTGAAGGTTTGAGCTCTGCATCTTGGCTGAAGGAACTCTGTAAAGTAAGCTTGATTGTTTTTAGAGTAATAAGTGTAGTTTCATTAGCAATATGTTATGTACCCCAAGTTGTGCAAAAATAGTAATTAAGTCTGTATTTACCTTTTCAAAAGTTTAACGAAAAGGGGCAATTGTTGCAGAGGATAGATAGATACGATTGTTATTTTAGCTAGCCGGATGTCACTTCTACCCTTGGATGAATCCTGGAGTGAAATGGACTGTTCCTCCCACCCTGCAAAAGATTGTGGTTCATCCCGCACCTCTGTACCTGCCCCTAAAACAGAGTCTGTAACCCCATTGGCCCATGCCTTGTCCCAGCCCACCTAGGAACCCCTGAAAAGGGGGCTCCGAGCGGCCATGCGGCCTCTTGGCCCTCTCCTCTCTTGGACTTCCTCCCTCTCTTGGACTCCCTTCCTCCCTGGGGCTTCCCCTCTCCTAAACCCTCCATTTCTCTCTCCCCTCCCCCGTCCTCCTAAGCCCAGCCACGTGCTACGCCTGAGAGCACGAGGCTTGGGCATCCCTGAATTCTCCAATAAATCTCTTCCCCCAAGAGCAAGCTTCAGAGATCTCTGCCTCCCTACACCCCGACCGTGCAAGAGGAGCCTACTCCTCCCACATTTATGTATCCTAGCTCTTTACCTTGTTGCCATTCAGACAAATTAAAAATAATTGTGTCCAAAAATGAGGCAGATGTGGAGGAAGAAATTACTTGATGATTCCTCAAGAAGTTCTGTGTGCTGAGCACAGTGAGAAGACTTCTGTTTTAGGAACGTGCCCTCAATCTTAGTGCAGAAAGACAATTTTGCAGATAAATATACCAAAAGTTGTAATTATTAACAGAAGTAGAAAACTTACAGATTTTACTCCTCTACAATATTTTCTTGAGTATTTTGAGATTATAATACAGATGATACTGTATATCTGTAGTATTCTATCTAGTTACTTATTTTGCTTAGTGAACTTCCTCTAATGAGCAGTGCATTTCATTCCCTCTTCTTCCACCTTCATTTCTTATCCAATTCATATCTGATGGTGAATTATAAGAATGTGATGGACAGAACAGTTTTGCCTCCAGCACAATCTTTCTACCTCTCCACTGCTAATGTGAATGCGGATAGGCAGATAAACACATCAGAAACCAAAAAAGGCAGGTGTACCTACCTACCTGTATGCACGGAAAAATTCATCACCCTATATATATGAAACATATACAAAATAGGAACATCTATCAAAAAAATTGCAAAATAGCAAAGTGAAAATATATTTAAAGACACTGTTTTAAATAGCTGTCTCATGCAGAGCATGCTTCATAAACTGCAGATAGGCTTCCTGAATAAAATATGAGGATGTGTAGCTCCATGACTATCTCAGTAAAAAAAAGGAATCTGAAGAAAATTTATAAATAGGCCATACACTATCTCCAAAGGGATAAACAAAATAGCCAGCAGTGATAGTATTTGCTTTTCATGTGTGCAAATACAAGGCCTAATAAATGTCATCTCCTCATTTGCAAATTAAGATATAAAGGAAATGTCTCTGACAGTACATGCAACAGTTCATATTTGAAGTTTGGCACAGTGAACTGACAGCCACAGAGGAACTGCAGTCGCCTAATCCTTTCATTCTGCCTTCCAGCTACTGGCAAGGAGGGTGGAATTTAATAAATATGTGATGAGAAAAGGCTGTGAAAGGCTGCTGTATCTTCTCTGCAAGAACTCATCTTCAGAGATAATTAACTAGATGACAATATACAACGTGCCATTAACAAGAGCATTCAAATAATTTCTGAACTTAAGTACACTTTTAAGCTGCTTATCAGATTTTCATTTATGAATCCATTCAGCTGTCAGGCTTACACCCTGGCCCTTTATTGAAGCTCACATAGGAATCCAAACCTTCTAATTTTCTATACAGATTCATTTCAGAATCAATTAGAGCTGGTGGCAGCCTTGTCCCTGTGTGCTAAGGGGATTATCTGGACACTTGCTCAGCTGAAGCTACCTTTGAATGTACATTCAACCCTCCTTCAAGAAAGAGTTGTTTTCCAGAGGATTCTGAAGCAATTGAAGTACCGAAATCAACAGATGGTAGATAATCACTGGAAATCACTACAGTTTTGTTAGGAAAGGGAAAATACTATTTTAAACTGCATCCTTGGCACTGTACAAGGAAGAGATAAAGTGACAAAGAGAAAAAAAAGAAGGAAAAAAGAATTAGAAAAAAAATAGAAAAAAATTAGAAAAAAATAGTAAAAAGTAGGAGAAAAAGGAGAAGAAAAAATAAAATAAAAAAAAAGAAAAAAGAAAAAAGAAAAAAGAAAAAAGAAAAAAGAAAAAAGAAAAAAGAAAAAAGAAAAAAAAAGAAAAAAAAAGAAAAAAAAGAAAAAGAAAAAGAAAAAGAAAAAGAAAAAGAAAAAAAAGAAAAAGAAAAAGAAAAAGAAAAAGAAAAAGAAAAAGAAAAAGAAAAAGAAAAAGAAAAAAGAAAGAGCAGGGGATTCTTCTGACTGTCTCCCAGTGGTGTAGAGCAAACACTCTAGTGACCATAAGAGCTCCCAAGGGCTGTCCTTTTATACTTATTGCCTCCATAAGTACTTCACATCTCAGTTTTTGCATATGACCTTTGGCCATTTTCCACCTATGTGTTATTAGCTTCTCTATGACTTGTTTTAGCAATTTCAGTTTGCCATCCCAAAACACATTGCTTTTGACTTCTAATAAGCAATTCAGAACAAAAACCCATGTGGAACAGTTATCCACTCTTTTCTGTTTCCAGGCAGTCTAGGTTTTATTCAATTGTTCAAGTTTTTTGGTTTGCATATTGGGGGTTTTCTCTCCAAACAAACATTTTTAACGAATATTTTACACTTCAAAATTGGAAAGTTCCATTTGATCCATTTTCACATTTTAATTTTAGAAGGTTCTTGCTTATGAGAAGGTGGTTTATGCTAAGCGATTAAAATAAAATATTAGCCACAAGTTTGAAATCAAGTTTCTGAGATTACTTGCCGAAACGGATAACTACACAAAAAAATAATCAGCCAAAAAAAACCGTAAGGAATCACAGAATAACAGAATAGCCTGAGATGAAAGGAACCCACAAAAATGCTCAAGTCCAGCTTTTAAGTGAATGGCCTATACAGAGATCAAACCTTCATCCTTGACGTTGTTAGTACCATGCTTCAGCCAACTAAGCTTGTATTAGATTGCACCATTTTTTACTTAAACACAGAAAATTGGTTTATGTAATATAATACTCCAAATATAATTTATTTCAATTTATTTAGTTTAGTTATAACAAGGATAATGACCTTCCATGTCCTAGGAGCTGTATCTATGAGCCACAATACTGAGAATGCTGAGGATCCTGACCTCTAAAAAAGGCTAAAAAGTAGGAGATGGCCAACTGTGGTCATGTCAGGTATGGCCTCTGACACTGGCTATAATGGCCAATGCATCCACAAAGAATACCTACCTATGAGGAGTCCCCAGTCTCTCTAAGAAGCTCTCAGAGAGCTTCGTGCAGAAGCCCTGCTCTAATTTTGTCACAGTGACTGCATTTGAGCTGCCTGAAAGCCCTGTGGTGGCCAAGAGTCACTGATTTGCATTTGAGACATTCAGGTCAGAGCTTCAGCATATTGTAACCATTGGAGGCATAAATGTTCCTAATAGCTGTACTTGAGCCCCTTTGTGATGAAAATGGAGGAAGTATTCAGGTTCTTCATGAAGTTGTATATTATACTGTTCATCTGCTAATATGTGTGATGTGTTCACATTTTAAAAAATCTTGTACATTCTGCAAGGTACTTTTGATATTTAAGACACCACTAGGCTAAGATCTGCCCTAAGACACAAGGGCAGATCTGAATGTTCCTGGCCTCATTGGGAAAATAACAGTTCATAGAAAAATACCTCTTACAAATTCAGGAAGTCTCCTCCTTCAAGATTCAGAAAATTGCAGAAGTTTCACTACAGTGAAGTATCTTCCATTTAAAGATTGCTATAGTTCCACTACTATATATATCTGAATCTCAATTTTTTTTTTTACTCTACTGGCAGTCTTCTTAGAATCCCTCTTATCTCCCATGAAGAGTAGTGAGATCACTACATTCATGTAAGGATTTTTTTCTTAAATCAAGAAGAAAGGAATTCACTGTATAATTCATTCATGTGTTCTGTAATGAAATATGGTTTCAAAATAAAGCAGCTTAAATACTATAATTTGATGTTTTTCTAACTCATGAAAAAATAAGAGCCCTAATAAACATGCTTATTTAGTAATGTTGCTCAAAAATCTCCCTTCACTTCTCAGTATTTTTGAACTAATGTACTCAGTCCAAATGAGAATGGATCTGGAGGTGTGACTTTTTGATGTCATTTTCTGAATGGAAAAGCACAAAGCAAACAAAATTCATGCATTATTCACACAATAAAAGATGAAAATTATTAATGCAATAAGAATACATCACTCACACACACAAGCATAGGTGTGTCTGTAGATCAATGGTCAGATACTACTGAAACTACTGTATTCCCAATGTAACAATTTTGAGTAATTCTGATATTCAGAGATTTAGACATACAGGTTTTGCAGTGCTTTACATGTAATAATAATCTTGGATACCACTTCTCAGTGGAGACTAAGAATGCTTTATTCTTACCATATGCTTGCATGACGCTCATTTTAAAGTAAGATGACAGTATGTTAAATTTAATACTGCAGAGAGCATCATCTCCAGAATTTTGTTACATAGAAATGTGAAACAAAATGCACTTTTACAAAAGTGTAAGGAAGATTCAGCTTGTACAAACAGTCAGGGGGCTCTTAATTTTGGTAAAATCATTTTATGTTTGCAAAGGAACATGTCTGTTATGTTCATTAAAGGTGACAGAGTAACATCCCTTGAGAGTGAAGATATCTGTTATCAAGAACATCTAGCCAAGTAGAGCAATCCACAGAAAGCTAGGTCAGCAAACCAACAAAGTAATGAATTCTGCCTCTGTGAGGATGTGTGGGTACATATTTTGCAAAAGTAAATACTGGTAAATTTGTTTTTTTCATTATAGTGTAATAAGTAATCATATTCTTAAAATGTACATATGTTGAAAACAAAACATAAAAAGTTCTGTTTAATATCTTTATCAGTCCTGTCTAATATCTTTCTGGATGATCTGGATGAAAGCACCAAGGGCACCCCCGATATGTTCACAGGCATTACTGAGTTGGGTTAGAGCATTGATCTGCTGGAGGGTGAGAAGGCAAGAAGTCCAAAGTGATCTGGACAGACTGGATTGATGGACTGTGGTTAGTGGTATAAAGTTTAACAAGGCCAAATGTCAGATCCTACACTACGCCCACAAAAAGCTCCATGCAGAGCTACAGGTCAGGGAAAGAGTCTCTGGAAAGCTGACCAGCAGAAAAGGCAAGGAAGCCAATGGCATCTTAGATTATATCAAGCATAGTGTGGCCAGCAGGACCAGGGCAGTGATTGTCTCCCCATACTTGGCATTGGTGAGGCCACGCCTCGAGTGCTGTGTGCGGTTCAGGGTCCCTAATGACAATAGGGACATCAAGGTGTTGCAGAAAGTCCAGAGAAGAGCAACAGAGCTTCTGAAGGGGTCTTAGAGAGTGACTGATAGCAGGAAAGACTGAAGAAGCTGAGGTGTTTAGCCTGGAGAAAAGGATGCTCAGGGGAGACCTTAATGCTCTCTACAACAGCCTGAAAGGAGGTTGCAGCCATTTGGAGGCCGGTCTCTTCTCCCAGGCAACCAGTGACAGGACAAAAGGAAATCTCCTCAAGCTGCACCACAAGAGGTCTAGGTTGGATATTAGCAAGAATTTTTTCAGTGAAAGGGTTGTTAAGTATTGGAATGGACTGCCCAGGGAGTCACCACCCTTGTTCGAGAAATGACTGTTAACAAGATGGTGATTGGTCAAAGGTTGGACTCTATGACCTCAAAAGTCTTTTCCAACCTAAATAAGTCTCTAATTCTGTGGAAAAAAACCACCAAAACTGCTGCAGATTTCTCTTTATTTAGTAAAAAAGGAATGTAGTGATGCTACTTGTGTTGTTAAAGTCAGTAGCCATTTTGAACCTAAATTTCAACTCTAGCACTTGAATAAGGAAAGTTCTTTATTTTACATCTTTCGCAAATTTTTATATTTGCAATTGCTTTAGAAGAATAGTACATTGAAGCCTGAGTGAAGAGTACATTTGAAATACTACTTTAAAATTTCCATACATCAACTTGAGAATGAAACTGAAGACCCAGAAATCACATCTGTAAATTTTATTAGTATTTAACAGGAAGTAGCAAACAAAGGCGTTGCTAAGAAAATTTGCCAATGGTAGATTTAGAAGAGTGGAAAGCACCAATGGGGACTCAGAAACATGGCAAGGGCAGAAAAATCAGGTATTCATCTTTAAAATATGCAAGATCAAGAATCTGTTCAGAGATAAACCAATTGCTACAAAGATTGAAAGAGAGGCAACAATGTGGAAAGCATTAATTCTAGCAATAATATACATCATATTAGATATCAGTTCAAAAGTGAGAAATATTGCTGCAATAAAATAGAAAATATAATAGACATTTTGGACTGCATATGTATTACCTTACAAAGCAAAGGTCTAATAGAAGTTCTGTTTCTAAGGCACTGGTGTGATTTCTCCTACAGCAGTGCATTCAGCTCTGGGCAAAAAATCTCCATAAATATACTAACAAATTGGTAGGTCCTCAGTGAACTGTGCAAATAAATAAATAAGTAAATAATCAGTGGCTAAAGTGAATTATTCATGCCACATCCCTGGAAACATTCAAGGCCAGGTTAGATGGAGTTTTGAGCAATCTTTTCCAGTGGATGGTGTCCACGCCCATGGCAGGGAGGGTTGGAACTAGATGGCTTTTAGGGCACCTCCCAACTTAAATCATTCTATGATTCAAGAAGGTAAATAGAAACCACCTGAAGTGGCATTCTTCTTGACATGTGAAAAAGCACCACTTTGTGGCATTTGGCTATCATGAAAATGTAGTCTTTTCCTAAAATCCTTCTTTTTACCATAATCAGTCCATATATACAAAAACTTATTTAAGAAGCAACTAAGGGCAACAGCAGTTATATTAAGAAAAAAGTCGAAGTATATACAACAAAGGAACAAAGGAATGCTAGCTTAATACATTAATTCAATGAAAATATAAAGGTAGACTCATTAAAATGTGTGAAAGAAAATCTGTTTGAGGGAACTGTGCTTTTTTTTTTCAGGTTGTGTTGATCTGTTGGAAGGTAGGAGGCCTCTGCAGAGAGACCTGGAAAGGTTGGATGGATGGGCAGGGTTCAATAAGATGAAGTTTAAGAAGCCCAAGTGCCGAGTCCTGCACTTTGGCCACAATAACCCCTGCAGTGTTAGGCTGGGGACGGTGTGGCTGGGCAGTGCCCAGGCAGAAAGGGACCTGGGGGTGCTGGTGACAGCAGCTCAGCATGGGCCAGCAGTGTGCCCTGGTGGCCCAGAAAGCCAAGGGTGTCCTGGCCTGTGTCAGGAATGGTGTGGCCAGCAGGAGCAGGGAGGTCATTCTCCCCCTGTACTTGGCACTGGTGAGGGCACACATCGAGTGCTGTGCCCAGCTCTGGGCCCTCAGTTTGGGAAGGATGTTGAGACGCTGGAGCGCATCCAGAGGAGGCAACGAGGCTGGTGAGGGGCTTGGAACACAAACCCTGTGAGGAATGGCTGAGGGAGCTGGGGGTATTTAGCCTGGAGAAAAAAAAAACTCAGAGGCAACTTTATCACTCTCTACAACTTCCTGAAAGGTGGTTGTAGTCGGGTGGAGGTTGGTCTCTTTCTCCAGGCAGCAAGTGACAGACCAGAGGACATGGTCCTACACTTGGGTAATAGGAAAAAGTTTTTTTATGGAAAGAGTGATGAAGTACTGGAATTGTCTGCCTGGGGAGGTGGTGAAGTCACCATCCATGGATGTGTTTAAAAAAAGATAGGATGTGGCACTCCGTGCCATGGTTTAGTTGAGGTGCTAGGGCATGGGTTGGCCTCAATGATCTTGGAGGTCTCTTCCAATGTAGTGATTCTGTGACTTTTTAAAAATTTATTTAGTAGTACAGTCAAATACTGTCAAATATCTATCTCTGGATAATTTTACTGTGAATGCTAATTGAGACCTCCTTAAGCTAGGTAATGACACCTGATCTCAGTCATATCTTACAGCAATCCTGATTTGATTTACTCACATTCTACACCATTTCACACATTTCATTCAATTCATCACATTTTGGTTTCTATCCATTTTTTCAGCAGATTAGAGATCTAGGCAGTACCAGCATTTAATTCTGAATTTCCAACCTCAAGATAAGGTTTCCTCCTTTAGGTTTTATAAAGCAGTCATTTCTCATCAATCCTATTCCTAATCCCATATGTTACTGAAAGGGGCCATTCTTGCTTTTCTCTGTGGACTAGGAAAGAATCATTAAATACATATATAAAATGGATCGTTTTCTGTTCTTTCATGTACTGTATACAGTGGTAACATAAGAAAAGTAATTGCAAATCCTGTGTAGATCTTGCATATCCTTAAATATATTCTTAGCAAAGAAGAAATCTTCAGGGCTTTTAGATATTAAATAAATGTGCACACTGCTTTATCTATCATGCCTGAACTGAGTTTTTTCTCACATCTGACTTACTTAGGCTTGGCTATTTTAAGAGGTAATCCAATTACACACTTGTGAACAATATCTTGTAATTGAAACTATGGACCTAATTTAACCATGTGAGATATTAATAACTTGCTTTCATATTTTTTAGATATATATTCTGTATTTGGGAATAGTGAGTTGTATTAATCTGTGTCAGATACAGTTACATTAGTAGTTTGTTATTTCCGTGATTTTTAATCTCTTTTTTATTCTCTCACAATGGATAACTGCCTTCCACTGTAATTAAAAGATATTTTACTTGATTATTACTTAAACTTATTTATTGCTTCCCTAAATTTGTTTTTGAGAGGATTAACTTCCATTAGAATTCATCAATGTATGTCATTAACTGTCCAACAATCCAATAATCTCCATTTTCATGATGAACAATGCATCTTTGGTTTTGACTCACCACAACTTTATTGCATATATGAGGAAGGGCAATTGACGTTTTTATATTATTCTTTCAAGTGTAATATTACTTTTTATGAATGACTTAGAACTGGCATAATATCTTGTTATTTGTGTCACATAAACATCTTTCTGAAGAATGTTGTGAACAACCATTATTCAAACCATTTGAACTCCTCCATACTCCCTATAAGATCCACTTCTTTGTAGTTAAAACTATAAAATAAAATAATAGGACTCCATTCAAAAGTGGTTTTAGAGATATCAGTTTTTACATCTATGTATATTTAGATTGTAAAGAAAGAAATGCTACTTTGTTTTCTCATTTATTGCAAAAATGGATGAAAGTGCTTTCACTAATCTCTGCAAGATGCTTTGAGAATTTTTAAATTATTTTATATTTATTCATTTAATATAATCTACACTATATTTTTAAAAGTCCTAGTGTAATATAGCCTATCTTTTTAAATGCACCATAAATCTTTAACTGGAAATGCATATTTGATTCATGATAATATTCTATGGTCTTACTAAATTTATAATTATAGTTTTTCTTAGTTAAGGCACACTCCAGCGAAAACAGTGTTATTTATTTCCTATCTCTGCACAGAATTTTTTTATTGATTAAACAACATTTTCATGTTAAAAAGTTTATAATCAAATGTTTTGATTCTTAGATGTAAGGGCAAAATTTAGCACTGTATCAATTGACCTCTCTTGTGAAATAGATCATAGATTTCATCTCATGAGTCACATACCTGCCAATTTTATAACTGTAAAATGCTTGTATAGCACCAAGTTTTCACACAAGCATTTCAAAAAGTCAATGTAAAGTCAATGTAATGACATTGCTTGCTGATTTGTCCCAGTTGATAATTATGATATTTCAAAAATTTACTTTTTATTTATTCCTTGATTTTTTAAAATCCTTACTCGTCAGACATTTGCAGATGCAGTGAAATAGCTAAATTAATTCTAATTTATTTTTCTTGTTTTATTTAAATGGTTTATGGTGAAAAAAAAAAAATTAAAAAACATTAAAGAGGTTCATCTCCATACTGCCAATAAAGAACTTGTTTAGTCGACTTTTGCTTTAATTTTATTACTCCAGTTTCCTTTGTTGTCAACAATGTAGCAGCATGTACCTACCTGTTAGGCAGTTGGATATACAAACAGATATTTTTTACAAGTTTATCTGGGCAGCTTGTATTCTGTCTGCATTTTTCCACTGTAACAGTAATAATGAATTTTTCCACAAGGACTTTTCCAGTAAAGAATCAAAAAATTATGTAAAATCTTCAGCATGAGATTTACTGCAGCTTCCAAAACCATAACTTTCTAATCATGGCCTGTTTCTCTATCAACAGCAAATGAATGTCACTTACTATTAAATAACTGCTGTAAGACCAGAACATGAAATTTATCAAAAAATAATTAACCAAATTATATCCCACTTACACTATATTTTTTAAATTTTAAACATTGAAACTGAAATATTTTAATAAATATTCTCTTATTGGACCCTGAGAGTTTTTTGGTAATGATTCTTTTGGAGTTTGTTTTATTTCTGTATTATGTGTTTGCTAACAATTGCATTTACACTAAGACTAGAAAATGAGTACTCGGTGTCAGTTTACAATTCTGAATTTATAATGTGCTACAGTGCCCTGGATCTGGCATTTTCATATTTTAATTCAGATCTTTCTGTCAGATTGGTATGTGATGGGGAAATCTTCTAGCTAACACTCACGTAAACCACAGTGACTGGTCAAATTAGATGTGCTGTGCTTTATTATGAAACAAATGAGTAAAAATGTGTGATGTGCTTTTCCACCTGAATATTATTAAAGTTATTTTGGGATAGAATAATACAATAATTTCTTCTGTCAGGAGAATAGAATTTTGACTATTTTTTCTTCCTACAATCAATGACAAGTAAAAAAGCAAGGTATTTTTTCTATTTTATAATATTAAAATATTATAGAAAAACTTAAAAATATTAATATCTAGAAACAGATCTGTAAATATTCTGCTTTGCAGCAATATAAAAATGTTTATTCTGTGATCATCTCAGTTATTTGTTATTTTATTTTGCAAGTAAAGGGTTGTTGTGGTTTAGTCCTAGTAGGCAGCTAAGAACCACATAATCACTTGCTCAATGTCACCTCCCTCTCAGCTGGATGCAGACAAGAATTGGAAGTTCAAAACTAGATTGAGATAAAAGTATTTCTTTTAGGATAATCACAGAACCAAAACACAAACCCACAACAACCATCACCAAAACTAAACCCAAGAAAACTCCTGGAGTCCAAATTGCCTAAACACCAGGAAGCCATGGAAAATTTCTCTCCTCAACACTTCTTGCTGCACTGCACTGTTCAGCAATAGCTAAAACATGGATGACTTATCAACTCTGTTGAGTCACAAGTCTAAAACATAGCACAAATACAGTCTGCTAAAATGAAAATTAATTATATCCCAGTAAAAGCAGAACAGGTTTATTTACTGTAATATTTTCCTGTTAATTCTAGGATCTTCACAGTTTTCCACTATAGTATATGACCTAATGCAATATCATTTTTTTCTTAAGTTTACTCATAATTGAAGTTTGCAGAGGAAAAAATAGAAAAGTCTGCTCTTTTAGAAACTTTAAATTATGACATATAAAACTCAAAATTTGAAATCTTTCCAGTCTCCTCATCTCTGTGTTGGTACTCTCAGACAAAAAAATAAATTTAATGTAGACATAAAGATTCTCACTGATATCTTCAGTATAGGTGCATGAAACACTACCAGGGAGTTCTAGTTATCACAGAGTAACAGAACTCCAAACCAGGAGGTTTGAAAGTTCAAATTTCAAACATTATATTCATGCCAGGACCATAATTCTCCAATATTTTTTCACAAACTATATTTACACATAGTGAATAACTTGTCTTTTATGAAAAGTTACTTATCCTGCTTTCCACATGAAGGCCTGAGTCAGGGACTTAGTACTAACTAAGTTAAGAAAGACCTGTTTTGCCATCTCATTATTAACTGGTCAAAGAAATGTTGATAGGTAATTTACATCAGAGTATTTATTCATCTATTCTAGAGCAGAGATCTCTGTTATTTGTTCAGTACCTGTTGGATAGACATGATAGGGCTCAAAACTTGTATAGGACAGCATAGATTTCTCTGGATATATGAGCTTGTTTCTCTTATTTACAATACCCAGCTTTATATTATATGAATTAGGAAATACAGCCTAAAATATTCCTTCAATTTTAGGTGATTTGAAGGATTGTTTCAATCTTGACAGTATTGTGAAAAAGCCTGACATATCATTCCTTATGTTGAAGTGCTATTTCGTTGATACTCTTAATTTGTTGATAAAGTCAGATCCCAGGACATCTTCCCAAGGACAAAAATTCCAATGTTAAGCGATAACAACAACTTTACACAGTTGTTTTTGACTATAGCGTCACATTTCAGACCACTTATAATAGTTGTTGAATAACTTCATCATTATTTAAATAAAAATGCTACCCAGTGTTTATCAGAATCACTTTTCTGTTGAAATTTACAATTGCATCACTTATCACAGCAAGAAATCCATTTTGCTAAATATAATAGAAAGGGGCACACTGTATGGCAACTTTGTATTGCAGTTCATTTGAAACAAGAGTATTCAAAATGTCTGTAAAGGAGTCTTGTAATAATTACACTTTCTGTTTTCCTCTAATTCATATTCTAGAGGTTGAAAAATATATCTAAGAGTTGAATGACATTTCTGACAATTTCCTGCTGTTTTCTCACACTATTCTTAATGAATAAAAATAATGGATTCAATATTTCAACACGATTCTTAAAAAAAAGAAAGATTTATAGATTCATGTATTACTTTGGTGTGTATATTTTTTAATCTTAAAGGTCATTTACATTTTTCTACAGTCAGAATATTTATTTTCAAAAAAATTTCAACAAATTATGTCTCTGAACCAGAATATTGCATTATTACTAATTTTACTTTAAGGATGTTAGTCCAAACATTATTTCTTTCAATAAGGCCCTACAATTTTCTGAACATGTTAGTTTGATGATAAATTTAATAAAATTTTGAATGCTTTGAATTATATCTAAAGTATAATAGGTGGTATATTTCATGCATTTCTTTAGACCCCTTGAACCCAGTTGTTTCCATAACTGATTCATAAAAATTAAATTAATACAGGGAAAAAAACCCTCTGATTTCAACAAGTGATTTCTTTGAATGCATTCACTATCTAAAAATATTTGGTAAAATCTCTTTTGCTTTTTTATTATTTTCTTTAATTCAAAATGCTCGTTTTCATAGAAGTTAACATTATAAAACCAAATTAAGTATGAGGAAATACGTGTTACGTGGGGCTGGAGGGTTGGAGACAAGGACAACACAAACTCTCAGCAATCCATGCAACAACAGTGAGTTTTGTTGTTTGGACTCTCTTTGCATAGGGGGTTAGGTTCTCCTGGGTTAATATCACTGATTAATCGCTGACTGGTTTGGTTTTAACACCACCCAGCTCTTTGACCAGTGAGATATCTGCAGTTTAGGATGGAATGTGATTGGGTGAAATCCCTGTTTGGATTTGAATCCAACCTGTCCCTGCCGCATCCGAGGACTTGTTTTACTTCTAGGCTAGTTGAGTTTGGAGGTCTGATATGACCAAATTTATTTGGCAGCTACAGACCAGCTGCAGCGGTGACAAATACGTACAGGATCAGGAGCTGGATAATGGTCAGGAGTGGCATGAATGTTGGATTTGAAAAAAACCTGTCAGATTGCTAATCTATGGATTGAAGGGTTAATCTCTTTGGGCTAGGGTACATGTCTGCCTTGTACATAGACAAGTCGCAAAAGAGAAAGAAAAATCCCATGAATCCCATGAATTACTGTGCTTTATAACTTTATCTATTTATTTTCCACTATTTTATGGCTTAGAAGTTTACAGTAATTCATTCAAATTGCAAAAGCACTATATAAATTTAGCATGTTTTCCCACAGCATGAATAATACAGAATTCAACCCCCCAGGTAACATTCAGCAACCTAAACAACATGATCATCCTCCAGGTTCCTGCCTTGACTGTCTCTGTTTGCCAACCTCTGCATGAAATTTGGGTGGAAAACCTAAATCTTGAAGACAAATTCAATGCAGAAGCACATTATATTGTCAACACAGTGATTGAATGAACATCATCTTTCATAAAAAGGAAGAAATGAATGACATAACATCAGATACTGAAGGACTGTATAATAACAGATGCACACACACAGGATCAAGGGTAACACATCCTACGCAAAATTTGCCTAGATTCTTAGTGTTGCAATCCAAACAAGACAAAATCAAATAAAACAAAATAGCCAACATTAAATGAAATCTAATTAAAAGCTCTTTATATGTTTCTCCCTCTTTTCCTTTTCTTTTTAAACAAAAAAGGGGGAGATGTGGTGGTGCGTTTTTATATATATTTTATGTACGGTTTTATATATTTGTATTTCCCAATGGTTTGTCCCTATTTCCCCCCTATTGTTGAGTTGGTACATCCTTTTGTTCTGTTTTCCCGCCTGGTCCTCCTTTCCCGCCTTGCCAGCACCTGTCAATCTACCCTAAGAATGCTGTGTCATTCCCCTGTCCCCTCCCAGGTGCCTTGTCCGTCACTCGGTGTTCCTTCCCCCCTATCCAGAAACTTCTCCACAGGGCACCGAGTGATTGGACGAAGGCCTGAGGCCACTCCCTTGCCCCTTCCCCATTGGGCCAGGCGAAATCACCCCACCTTGGAGCCACTCCCTTCCCTGTTCCCCATTGGTTCCCCCCTCACAGTTCTCCACTCCCACTCCACTCCCATACCCTATAAAAGTCTGCTCAAAACCCCGCCCGGGGTTCCAGCTTGTTGGTGCCACTTCTTCACGTTTGGCCACGTTGGCCCTGGAATAAAGAAGGTTTTACCCCAAGCTGGTTCCGGCTTTTCCATCTGTGCCGAGGGTCGCTAGCGTGAATCCGGAACCCACAGGACGCCTCCCAAACCCCTGTCAAGGGAGCAGCGGGAAGCGCCTCTCTGCCCGTTACTCGCCCCAGGATTGAGCTAGCCGGGGCTAGAGTCGAAAATTCACGGGCTCCTGGGGACGAGGAAGCGCGGCACTCCATTTTTCTAGTCTGACCCACACAGCCCTGTGGTCATTGGTGCAATTGCTTTAAAATGCCTCCTATTGCTTAATTGTTTTTGTAACATTTCATCATACTCCAAGCAAAAGATTGATAAAACAGGACGTAGACATCACCAAGGTGAAACAGTCCAGTCTTTTTAAGCATTTTAAGCATTTAAGCAGCTAATTGCATAACCTCAGGCACATGGTTGCTGTAACCAAGTCAGGAGCTAGGGCTTCATCTATTCTCAGGGAAGTAAATTATCTAAATAAGGTAGAAACTCTAGAAGTGTCCGCACACCTCCAGTATAAATACACACAGAGAGACAATCTGAGGTGGTTGGTTTTCTGACATAGACATAGGAATAACATAGGCTAAGTGGGATGATTTCAGCCACTGCTTTCCTTTCAAGTCCATTCAGAATTCAGGGAACAGAAGTTCTACAACCTCTGTTTCTTAATGCCTCTGCTCTGGAATGTAAGCATTACAGAGACCCAACAAAATGCAGAGCAGATACTTTGTTTGAAGGATAAATTAACAAATAAGCCTGTTTAATGCCTGAAGGTAGTTGGAGGAAAAAAAAACCACAAAATACTTTAGTTGTGGGGTTGTCCTGTCTTATTCTTCTGGCCTACTTTGGCACACCTAATATCTGACATCCTAGAGGACCTATCTCTTGGACAACTGATATTCCTTACCAAACATGCCTCCATCTACAACCAAGGAGTCACCCCCATCCTTTAATTTAATCTGGACATGTCCTATTTGATTGGTAAGAGACAGCTAAAAATTATTGTATTATTTCATTGCCTTCCAGTTAGGTTATGCTACCACTGTGAAAATTTGCTTTATAGATTATTTTAAAATAATGCTTTACTAGACTATTTTCCAATAATGTGAATTTTGCACTGTTTTACTTTGTTGTTTTGTATAAAATATTCAGATGCATACTGCCCTAACAATGAACTCCTTGGCTACTTTGAATTTTTATGCTGTTACTTAATGACCGATTAATTCCACTTAAGGTCACAGTTACGCTTTTTTATTACTTGTGATGATGTTTTTGTTTGACATTCATGTTACTTTGTTATATCTCATAAAAATGATTAATGACAAACTCCTAATTGTAGAATACAAGTTTTTATTCTTGTCATTCCTGCTACATAAAGATTTCTAAATCTTTGAAAGCCTATTACAAGCTCAGTGAAGTTTTCTGTTCTGAGGTGCAAAAGTCTTGGGTAAAAATATAGATTCTGTAGATGATAGTGGACCAGGGTATTCTCCCAGTCCTTGAAACATTCCTTAAGTGAAAGAGATTTCTCCCACTTGCATTCAGCATACCACTAAAGCATGTGAATGATCATGTTATTCACAGTCTACATTAAAGATTAATCTAAAACATAAACACTTACAAATCTGAGTCTTGTACTATTTCAACTTTCAAACAAAGTCTATGCAAATATACTTACTGAAGTCCCACAGCTATATTCATTTAATCAGAAATATTTATTAGCATGTTTATTTTCTAAGTTAGTTACTTTAAAGATGTCCTTTGCATACCCTTTTCCACATATACATATATATACATATACATGTTTAGATTTCCAAGCCAGGTTTCCCACATAATTTTTTTTGTTGCTATCCACTCAAAATACAACTACATTAACTGAAAGCAAAGGAGGTGAGAGGAAGAAATTGCATCTGGGATCCCTTTGCTAAAGACAGGAATAACATTTTTGACATGTCACAGTCCAAAAATATCACAGATATCAAAGAAATGAAAAAAACTGCAATCTGTAGGACAATCAGTCAGAAAAGTACATTAAGTTTGGCCTGCATTTAAAGATTTTCCTGACTTGGCTATGCTGCTTAGAAAATTTACCAGACCAAAGAGCAGTTCTGGACTACACTATTTTATTTAGAATTTGTGCAGTTTGATAGTCTTAAACTTTATCTCTGAGGGATGATTTTTAGTGTAGTACAACAAGCAGATTCTTTCAAGTGTTGATATATTTTGAGATACTGTATGCAAGAACTTCTCTGCATGACTGTGGCATTATTGAAATGTGAAAAACTGGGTACTCTGTGCTTGATTACCTGGGGGAATTGCAGAGTTCTGTTATCTGGCTACTCAACATTCAATTATTTTGAGGAACTTAAATTAGGGGAAATATTGACTATATCTAAAAAATGTATGCCCATCGTACACACCTGTAATCAAAGAGAATACATTTCTGGGTATGGTAAGCCCATTAAGCTTTGTCACTGTTAGTCATATGGATTTTCTCCCTCTGAAAATTAAGAGGGGCACTATGATGAACAACAGTCACCATCTGTGAAAATTTATTAAGAGAAAAAGGGAGGTCACATCAAAAAATTCCAATTTAGAGGAACAACTAGGAAAAAAAAAATAATAAATCAGATTTTTATTAGTAGTATTTTCTACATAACACTAAACTCGTAGACATTAGTCTTGTACAGGCATCAGATATTTATACTGTCCTTGTATAGCCTACATAAGAATCACTCAGAAGTAAAAAAAGTTTAAAGAGGAAAAGCAAGTGTTTAAAATTGGTGTTCATCTTCATCAAGTCATAAGAGTTTCAATGAATATTGGAAGTTGAAAAAAGGAAGAAAAGGTGAAGGACAGAATGGAGTAGACACATCCCACACCTTCTCTGGAGTCAGATAAGAGTGAAGCAACTCTAATGCTGCAATTCCTTCACGAAGCTGCAGAACCCTTTCCAATGTCCATACCTAGCAAGAATCTTCTACCTTTCTCAGGTAATCCACATGCATACTTAAGTACAAAAATGACATAATATATCTATGAAAATGACATCTAGAGGTGGATTTTTCAATCAAAATTACAATGAGTAATATGAGCTTTCATATACTTTTATTTGTTTTGTTAATTGCATTTGTTTTCTCTTATAAATACACCTCTTAAAACCAACTACTTTTTCTTACAAAATACCTCTTACAGTCAAACAGTTGAAGAGTCCTGTGGGGAAAAAAGTTGAAGTACACTCTGGTTCCTTTGTTCTTCTAGCTTTCACTGTCCATTATAACAAGATTTATTGGTAACAAATTCTATTACATGGGTGCTAAATTTTGAAAAATCTCATCAAGTCAGGAGATCAGGATACATCTTAGAGAAGAAATTCACTTGGTGAATGAACTCCAGTGTTTGGGGAGACTATAACACATTCAAAACATGGCACATCACAATCTTGCCTGAACTCATTTTACTTTTATTGAAATATCATCTCTTCAATCCTTTCAAAAATTTGTGAGAAAAAATTCTCCTTGCATTAACCTTTCTAGAAAACAAACACTCCTGACTGCACCACCGCTGCTATACTTGAAGGGACACAAGTTGCTCTACTCCTTCTTCCCACTCCTCCAGAAAGTGCAAAACTCACCCTACTCTTCCACTGCTGTAACCTTTGCAGGGGTGTGAGCAGTAGGAATAGGTAGGCAATAGGTGTGTTTTATATTGCATCTCTGGATCAACTTCTCAACTGGAATTGTGCATGAAAAGCCTGTATTCCCTGACTTCTCTTGGTATTATACTCTGTCACATTGAGCAAGAGAGATACAGTAAATCAAGATAGCATTTTCTGAAAAAAAAAAAAAAATTAAAACCCCTTCCAACATCTATGGATGAAAATGCTCTCCTTTGAGAACAGTGATATTGATGAGGTTTTATACATCAGCCTTTTTCTTTCCAGTTTAGCTCAGAAATATCAGTAGAAATATGGCATAACACATACAGGAGTCCTTTTGTTGTGTTGCTCACTGTGGATGAATAGAAGCGTGTGCACGTCCACAACAAGACCAAACAGACATTGTCCAGTATCAGCACCACTGCAATCAGTAGTGTAGTTAATTGTACAGCACATTTCATTGTGAAGGTGACTGAACATAGAAACAAATTTTCCAGAGGGTCTGGGGAGGATCAAAAATATTTTACACTTTGGGTAGTCAAAACTCAACTGGACAGAGCAGAGCTCTGGTAAGGTAAGGTGCTCTGCCTGACCCCGCTTTAAGTGATGGATTGGACTAGACAATCTCCACAGGTTTTTTCCCCTGTGTGATTCCATGGCCTGAGGTAAAACAATTTAGACAATTGCCCCGTTCCATGACTCAGCCATTATACATGTTTGAACAACCATTTTCCATGTTAGAACTAAATCCAGTAACAATCTACTGCCTTAAGTATAAAAGAAAATTTTCTCAACTTATTATAATTTACATTTTTGTTTTTCTTTTTCTTCACAACTTTCCCCCAGTCTTCCTAACAAAATTCCCCAAATTTGATTGGTTTGAAACTACACACTAGAGGGAATTAAGTGTAAAGTCTTGAAGATCCTTCCATAGTACACCAGCCATAATTCTTTATCCAACTTTCAAATTTTCCTTCAGAGAACTGGACTCTAAAAATTATTCCTCTTCCAGAGGAATAAAAATATCCCTCTGGAACAATTTCAACTACTGAAAAATGCTACTATGGGGACTGAAGCAATCCATTCTAGCTCAGAGCTCCTAAATAGACAGGCTTTTCCAGGGTAATTTGATATGCCAAAAATTTTAGATAACTTTATTGTTAAGGACAGCTAGTTTTTAACTGTGAGTCATAATTGTAGAAAATAACTATGCTTTTTAATCCTAGTGAAGCTTGAATGGGTCTGTTCCAAATACTAATGACTTTTTCAAGTTATGAGTAGAAAATAAGAGAATATTAACTTTGACTACTGCTCAAAATACATGAATGTATCAAAAAGTTTAAGGTTCTCTCTGCTGCCTTTGATCATCTGCAGCTCATTGCATCTGCCTTTCTACCCTGTTATGCATTTGCACATATGCTCTGTGTCAGCCTCAGCCTAAAACCAATGCTCCCACCTGTGCTCATTCATTTGCCACTTAAATTCCTTCTAAAGTCCCATATTTCCCATGTCATCCAGAATCTGTCTTCTCCAACTGAAAATAAAAAAGAGAATACCAAAGAGTATCTTAAAGTCCAATGTGAATTACATGTCTCTGTCACTTGTCATCTCAGTCATTGTCTTCTCTAAAGCCTTGAGATGTAGACTAGCCACTAATTATGAAAAAAAAATAAAATTCTGGATTAGTGCTTTGTATGGCAAACCTTTCAGGCCAGGAATTTTCCTTACTTCATTAGTTGTAGAGACTGCAGAAGATTTTTTTGTCTGAAAAGTGCCATAATAGCAAGGTACTTTTCATTAAAAAACTGGAATTTGCCTTGTGAACTTGGTATGGAGGTAATCTGCTGCAGAAATGATCAAGAGCTCTCAAATGGGGAAAAGAAACATTTATAGTCAGGACCAGAAATCATACAGCTATTAATTTTTTTTTACAATTCTGCCTGGAGAGTTGAGTAAAAATTCTATTTTAGCTTCAGTATAATTTGTTTCACTATCTCACACATACAACAATCCTGCTATGACTGCAGGTGGTAGTAAATAGTGATTTAAAATATATTTACTAAATTCTAGTTTGGTTTTGGTTTTGTTTGGTTTTTTGTTTTGTTTTGTTTTATTTTGAAGCAGTTTCAGTCATACCCACTAAGTTTGGCAACAGCACAAAGTGACCCAAGGTCTCAAGCTCTGTTTATGGAAACAGAAATGTTTCACAAAAGATTACAGAACATAATAGTTCCTGCTATAGCCAGTGAGGACTTGGGATATTCAGTGGCTGTTTGCAGTACTCAGTTCCTGTATGTAGGAAAATCATAGATTATTAAAACTTTGGCAGTTTTTTTTTTTTCCTCTATTAGTTCAGTTTCAAAATTCAGTACAAATGTTATTTCTTTTTTATTGTAATCTGAATCTAATATATGTGATTCTGTGATTCCAAAATGGCAAAGGTAGCACATAGGTCATCTGTCAGGTCTGTCTTCTAAAACAGATGTTTTAGATAAAATGAGTCCTGATGGAAGCAGGTTTAAGGAGCAATGCAATTGATGTCTCCATTTTTGTTGAACATTAGGGTTGCTAAAACACTTCTCTCAGAGCCCTGAACATGGACCTGAATTTTGTTGTCGTTTGCATCGGAGAGATTCATTTGGTGCTGGAATGTATTATTGGGAACTAAAGGAGAGTCACTAGCATTTCTCCTAGCATCTCTTTTTTACTGGAGTTCAAGCAAAAGCACGTTTCTAGCACCCTACTTCAGATATGGAATACCTCTTAATACAGACTGCTTAATTCTGCTGAATCTGAATCAGAAAAAAAAAAATAGGAGCTAAAGTAATAAATTATAGAAAATCTATTATTAATGTAGGTATCCATACAATAGTATCGAACAGGCTGAAGAGAATTCAAAATATCAAATAATGCATTTATAATATCTTGTAATATTTTCAAATTAATAAAAAATTCATCTTTAGATTTGTAGATCATAATTACAAAGTGCCCACATTACTGGCTTTTCATTTAGACCAATAGGTTGCTCCAAAGGCCAAGGGTATTGGTAGAAAGTCCACTTTCAGTTTCTTTGATTAACAGTTGAATACACTCAGCAGAGAATTTTTCCAGAATTCTCTGCTGGGTGTCTCCCCTTTGTCCTCCAAAAATAAAAATGGCAAAATAAACCCTATGACTCAAATGTTTGAAAAACTCCTTGACAAATCCTGTGAAAATTGTGGCCTTTTTCTCTCACTATCTCAGGCCATAGTCTTTGTTTTACTAATACCAGGGTTTTTAACCTTAATGCTAAGGATTTATTTCCCTTATGCTTTCCTCTGGCCAGCAAGGCTGCATATATATACTTCTCTGAATTAGGGCTCACAGTATTCCCATCAATAACAGGAAGACACTAATTAGCTTTCTGAGATCCACAAATGAGACTGGTACTTACTTATGAAATTTTATGTAATTCCTAAAATCCACCAGAATATAGTAGGCTGCCCCAACATCTGGAACTTTTTAAACAGAATTAATTTATTAGCAGATGGCTGTGGAACAGATTTATTGACATTTAAAAATTAAGTCAAAGTGATTAGAATATGTGTTTTTAAGGACATTAATGAATGACATTATGCTTCTTGTGTGGAATCTATACTTTAGATTAAGATGCAGTTATTTCCTACTTTGAAAAATATAAGTTATATGTATAAGTTTAGAAAAGTCATGCATTAATCCTAATTTTGAGAACTAACATGTGTTCAGATAATTACTTGCTTTACTAATGGATTTCAGGAGTAACCATTTTTTTTTTAATTGTGAACAAATTAAATAGTCCTTATCTTATTAATGTGAAAATCCCTTCTGTGCTCTGTCTATCTGGTACACTGGTAATTAAGGATTTAGACATTTTTGCCAAATCTCCTCAGCAAAACAGGTAAAGTCATAGAGTATGTGACTTTATAAATTCTCTAGATTATAGATATTGATGCCCAGTGTTCATTAATTTTGAAAGTTCTAGAAACATAAGCATAGATAAATTCAAAAAACTGCCATTTCAGTCCTCAATCATTGATAAAATAAAACCAAAAATGATCTTGTTCTCTGATAACATGTAGAAGCATGGTCAGAGTTAAACTAAAGATCAATTATTCCTGTGCATGTTTGAGAAGCTGGCAAGTGAGGTCATGCTGTCTTTTTTTACACATCTCGATAACAACACAGTGACAAACAAGAATTAGACACAAGGAGCACTTAAATGACTAACTTTTAAATGTCCTGAGGAATAAATTGTCCAGATTTTCCTACATAATGCATGAAGGTGCAAAATTAATATTTAGTAAAATTATTTGCAAAAAGCTAGCATCATGAATAGAAAACTCTGAAAACACAGCCACCTAAAAGCTTCCATCTATAAATGCAGTGCCTGAGACAAAGGCTCAAAGACAAAGCAAGAAGGCTGGATTCACCTGGCACTAGAGATTCTGGGCTTCCTAAAGGTCTTAGTGTTTCAAAATTCAGTAAGAACTGATTAACATACAATAAAACACGTACTAATATTTTCTTATTCTAATTACTGAAGAATAGCTTTTGAAGGAAGAGGTAATTATTATTTAAATTTAGCATTCCTATGTTCTATTATTGCTCTCTTTCCTGCTTGTGCAGAATGCAGCTTGATCATTGTTTTAAAACACAGGTTGTTCATATCTAACAGGTCAGTTATGTTCTGACAGAACTTGAACATCCAAGAAGTTCACAGAGCTCAAGTATTTTTCCTTTCATTACCACTTGTTCTTTCATAACCATTATATTTCTCAATGAAGAACAGTCATCAATAAGACCAGAAGAATAGTCCACAATACTCTTGTTTAATCAGATGAACTGGTCTCTTTAGGCAGAATGAGTCTTGTTCCATTGTTACAGTGGCATGGAAGTATATGTTTGGAAACATCTTTTCACTCATTGGCCATTTTCTCTCTTTGCGAATTTAGTTGATTTGCTGCTATTTTTTGCTTGTATATCCAAGAGAAAGACTGTATGATGTATAAAAATAGATGGGTAGGACTTCTGCATTATGTTACTTGCAGTTTCATACTTTTGTATTTTAAAAAAGAAACACATAGGCTTTTTCTGGAGTGTTATGAGAAGTTGATTTGAGGACAAGAAATCTTAGATTCTTCTGACTCTGCTCTGATATAGATCAATCTTCTTGCTGCAGAGCACTATCATACCTCAGAAAGCATTGTATATATAAATAGAATATAAAATTTTCATAACTATCATAAGCATGGTAGGTTTAAGTACCATGTATTACAGATAATTATAGGCATACAAGTAGAAGGTTTTACAGTTAATCTGTTGATCCATTGAACTCTATAGCAATTTACAGTAACCTGCTGACCACTCAAGAAATCATATATAATCCTTTATAACCATTTATATGTGACCATCAATAACATTTATTTTTAAATAAAACATTATTCAAGTGCATATTTAAACTGCTTCTCATAAATGGGAAAGTTTAATTAGTGACTGTTACTGTTTTTATGAGCTCTGATTTATGAGCTTAAATAGCTTTGGGGATTCATAGTACTTGCTTTCTACTTTATTCTTCTCACAGAAAATACTTATTTTGATGAAGGAAAAGTTTATGGATTTGATTTAGGTTTTTGTTACTTTCCTTTTTTCTTCTTTTTTTAACTTGTGAATAGCTACTTGAGAAGCACTGGTGCAACCCATGTATTACACAAAAAAATTTATCAGCATACTTCTACTGAATTGGATTTTCACAATAGGCTCTTACTAAAAAAAACTCAAAAGATGATGTACAAGTCACAAGAATAATCAGAAGAGTAGGGTAGAAATCAGAAAGTAAAATCATTGATCTGAAATGTCTGAATAGACATTTGTATTCATTTATTAATTTATTTATTTTATTCCTCTATATATTTCCCCATCCTTATCAGTAACTTCCCCCATTTATTAATTTTAACTGAAGATCAGAAAATAATGTAGCATAAAGATTGTTCAATCAATGTCTTTTTTCTGAAAAGCACAAAGGGAAGTCTGAAAACTGTGTTCCATTTTTTACTTAAGTGACCAATACAACTGACCTCACCCATCCACAAAATTATTTAATTTTGAAAAATGATAAATTTATGAACATACTTCTGCTCTGTATAAGTGTACAGCAGCACTGTCTGTGAAAATAGGTTTATAGACCCTAACAGCAAGTGTTTAACAATAATTTCTTATTATTTCTGTTGGACTTTACTCCAGGGATCATATATCTATTTAAAAATTAATTTTACAGATGCAAGTGTTTTTTGGTCTAAAGAAATTTCACACCTACATTCGTTATGCATATTTGACCTCTGCCCTCCATTCTGAGTCTGAAAGTCTGTGAGGCTGTTGTCTTTTTCTGTCAAAGTGAGTAAAACAGACAGTTGCTCCATTAATGAGAAATTCAGCTATTGATCTGATCCTTTCTCCACTGCCATTGATTTCTGTTCTTTGTTTTGTCATCTGGACCTAAAATTGTCAATAAGCTATTGACTGAAGGATAGAAAGTCAATCACCTGTATTCTCCTTAGAGCTTGTGAAAATAGAATTTATCTTTTTATGCACTGGTATTTTACTATGAAATTCTGAGCCTGTAATAAAGATGTTTTCAGTCATTCTGGGTTTGAGAAGTTTATGATTATGAAAGATAATTTTCAACACAATTAATTTACAGATTAATGATTTCTAAATGGAAATGTAGAATAACTCAGAATTAAACATCTGTATGTGATCTTACATAGTATATATTTTAACAATAGATTACAACAATATCTCCTCTGGTAATATAACATTTTAAATCCATGCAACAATGTCCAAATTGCTATTAGGTTTTATTTTGGTCCCTTTTAATTCAAGGAAAGAGTAAACAAAGTGCAAGATAGAGAAATCACTAGAAAATCTATCAGCTACATATTTCAGTGTGGTATAGAAGAGAGGGTTTGAAGAAGAAAGGATGGTCTGAGAAGTCTTTTTACTATATATACTTCTAAAGAAATCATTGCTAGATTCAGTTTTCTCTTTGGATTGCTAGTTACATGTGCACTTTGAGGAATTCTGAATTCTCTGCTGGATGACCTCAGATATAGAGGTGCATCTAGGTCATTTGCTTTTCAAATACAACTTTTTTACATCTTTATGAGTGATGTTTTATGACATATTTTACTTGATACTTCTATACATGGTCTCCCAGTTGAGTCATGCAAGTAAACTAACAGAAAGAAGCAGAAGCCAAAAAGACACAGGCAGATGTATAAGCCCTACTTGCAAAGAACAGTGAGTATTTTTCCATTTGACCAGATCCCCCATGTAAAATAGGAATAATATTGAGGATAGCCTGCTAAAGGCACATGGCAGAAAACAACCTCAAGCATTTGAGGGGTTTGCTCACTTCGAGGAACTTAGAGGCACAGGGAAGACAACAAAAATAAATACCAATATGTGCCAGAAAATACAAATTCTTCTCAAAAAGTGTTTCAAGAACAATAGCACAGATAACCTTTACTGGTGATTATAGTAGCTTTGAAATGGGAATCAAAATGTTAGTGAAATGATCAGAAGCAAATAAAGGACAGATTTACTGGATGTAATTCCATACCCAGAAAACTCCCAAACACTACTCTTTAATCTTTACCACTTTACCTTACATCAATCTCTATATTTTTTTTAGAGAAGTGCTGTCATGGTACTTGTGACCACAAACAGCCACAGAAATTTATCTAAATCAGGATGAAGTTTTAAAATCCAAGGAAATTCCATTAAAACCTGTGAGGAAACTCTCAGCAGGACTCTTATATATTTATTTATTCTCATGGTGATATATAGCTGCATATTGAAAGCATGGGAACTGTATATTGTAAAGGGCAAAAACCCTGCAGGTAAGTCAAGAGGAAAAAGATAGATGATGTAGTTAAAAGTGAGCAACAAATATAATTATTTAAGGTCTATGGGAGTTATAGCTACTACTTCTGCCTACAGGAATGAATTGTAAACACCCATTTGGATAAATGAAGAAATAGTTTCCATGCTAATGGGTAAACATGATCTATTACAGAGTTTTATAGAGTTTAAGTACATTGTGTTTTTGTAGTTTTGGGTCCAAAAACTAAGAATAACAGATCTACTAGATTTTTTGCAGTTCATTTCTGGTTTTTTTTTTTGCCAGGAAGACCTTGTTCAACTGGAAAATGTGATCCCAAGACTGCAGTTATTGCTTCTCAGGAACTCACAGCCAGAGATGTTTAATAACCCAAATTAGCCTGCTCAAAAGGAAGTGGTCTGCTCTCCTAAAACAGATGGAATATCCCTAAGAAATATTCATGTTTACATTATTTTTAATATTACAATATTTGCTTTGTATGCAAGTCCACTAGAGCAGATTTTAGAGATATTTGATCTATGAGGAAGAAAAAGGGGGAAAATGAAAACAAAAAAAAGTTAGTCTTTAAAATGCTTGCCCATCAGGGAAAGGTTATTTATGCTTAATTTAACAAAATCAGTTTGCTCACCATGAAAATTTTGGGTATATAATTAATAGAAATTCTAATTTATCAAGACTGCTTTAGTAATCGATTTCAATTTTAAAAAATTCATTTTTTTTCCAAGACCAACTTTCTCTGTATTTCAGCACCCCTTTTTAGTTGCCTAAAAGTAAGAACAGGAAAAAAAAAAAATAGCCTATGACTTTATCACTAAGAGAAAGATATATAATCAATGTATAAAATGATCAGTTTTTCACTGGAGGGCTTCATTTGTTTGCATTCCAAAGAATATTTTATGCAAATCCAATATTCAAGAATTTTGGTCATCAAGACATGAAACTTGGTTGCAGAATTTTATTTGTGCTTAAACATCTAGAGATTGTTAAAAAAAAAAAAATCTTTTCCTGTCTTATTTACATAGGAAGTATCAAATTCAATATTGGCATGAGAAAAGTACTCCTTTAAAATGAATTCCCTTAATAAATTTTCACAGAGCACCAAGAAATACTGACTATGAAGCCTTTAACATAGAAAAACTGCATTTTTAAAAATGGTTCTGGGTAAGTTTTGGCAGTGATCTCAGCCTTGAATGAGAGTGTATTCTTGTGACAAGAATAATCTGGTTGAAATTAAAGAATTTCCAAAGTTTCAAATTTATTTTTGTTCATATCAGAGATCCCAGAATAACAAAGACTGCAAGATATTGCAGAGTATTTTTACTTTCAGGTTTTTCACTTGCTTCCAACTCTGTTACTTTTGTCATCTAAGAAAGATAATATTAAATTCATCTAGAGAACCTGAATCATTAAACTCTTTTGTCAAATGTAAAGACACAGTACATTTAAAACTATAAGTGACATTTAATCAGTTTCATTGTTTAAATATTATGCACAGCTGTCAAAACATCATCATGAAAAGCTACAAGATTTTTGTCAGTCATTGCACAAACAGATTGACAAAGAACTCTGTGTAAAATGATTTATGCTATATAAACATATAAAGATCTAAACATATACCTTCATTCAGTGAACAGTGAAGAGATCATCAAGCTTTTAATACTGCTGCTTCCTAATTAAAAAATGCACCAGTGCAATAATCTTCTCCCAAACTGAGAGAATTGTAAGTCTTTAAAGGTATGGACTAAAAATTGGGAGGTTATCGTATATTTTAGTTTTACTGAATTAGATTAACATGAATGAAAAGCAGGGGTGGAAAGATGAAATGTGAGCAACCTGAATTCTGAAGTTGCAATTATAATGCATCCTTTTAGCCTAGGTCTGGAAATCATCAAGTGTATTCCCAAGAGAGTGGGATCAGCTCTACTTCTATTATGGAACACGATACATGCTTTCAAACTGCTTGCAAACTCTTCCCAAAATGAATTAAATATAAAGTACTCAAAACACTACTTTGTGAGTTTTTATGTCATTTTAAATAGATCCTACTTCCAGATCAATATGTTCCCATTTGTTGACATACACATGTGCCCTGTTAAAGATATGGATATTTTCCTCTTATCATCCCTGCCTGATTTGCAGGATGATGTGTGGAACAGATAAAATGGGATGAGATCACCCTGTGTTTGCTATTGTAACTTCATGAAATTGTTTTTCAGTTAAATAGATTTGGCACCATTTCTTAAGAAAGCTATTAATCATTTTATGCCAGGAAAAAAGATTTCAAAGAGAAATTTCCCTTAAGGGAAGTCAGTGGGAGTTGCTGTTATCAAAAATTTGTCAGCAATCTTCCGACAATCAGAAATTCACATGGCAATTTTTACAGAAAATAATGCCCTACTGAAAACTAGTCTGCTTCTTGAATTAAAAAAGTGTGTTGTTATCAATTAGCTGAACTTTTAAATTTAATTTGTAAAGTCATATTGCATTTAAATTTCCTTTAAAAATGAAAGTCATAAAAAAATCATTCCGATTGTTTTACTTATTTTTCTTCCTGAGATAATTATTAGTATTATAATACTATCCTTATTTCTGCTGTTCTTTAGGGCTCTGTAGACTATGTTTTCTTTGAACATTTTCATAATTCCTCTGTATTACTATTGCTTGCTAATGACACACATCTGTTGATTTGGTTTTTTTTAAAAAACTCTTGTTGAAAAATTGACAGCCTTTATGATGGTATAGGTAACATACCTTTATTTTTTGTTTACCTGCTAAATGGCTCCAGGACTATGGGCAGGCAGTGGGGACATTCTAGGTGATGCTGAACATGGAGACTAAGTTCTGTGTCTTCAATTGTTTCATATGCGCTCATTTTACTAGAGTTTTCCCATCTTAAGGAAAGTTAGTCCTTTACTAACCTCTTACTGATCCTAAGAAGACTTTTTTTGTTTCGTGTATCACATCACTTAATCATATTCTCATTTGTTGTTAAATAATTTACCTGGAGGATTTGAGCTGGCTTTTGTCCTTCCTAGCAGTTTTCTACACCTCATTTCTATGTGCATTATAAGGCTCAGAAATTATGTGTTGCAAAATGCAACAGAAATTCTGCTTCAATTACAATACTTAATTTCCTCCTACTAAATCATGGTTATTAACCAATTTTTTTTCTGAAAACGGGGTTTCCCAGTTTTCCAGTTTTTCTGTAGGTATTGTCAGTAACAAGATTACATTGTCAAAGAAGCTGTCTTCAGAAGGCAAACCAGTTTTAGTTTTATCTTTACTGACCTTAAGCACTACTGTCCTTTTCACTTTCTTCAGGTTCCAATCATATTTGTATCATATTTATCTTATCTGAACAAACAGACAAAATATCCTGCTCAGGAATGTTTTCATACTGAAAATCCTAATGCTGTTTGTACTGGCTGACTAATCAGCTATCAAGGATGCACTGCTTGAAACAGTGTTTTTCATTTGAAATGGTGTGAAAATCAAGGGGTAACATGCTAAAATCATGTGACTGATGGACATGGAGACTTTTGACTTGAGAAGGTACACAACACCTATTTAAGAGAAAGATCCTACTTTAAAAATCACAGGCTCAATCCTGGCATAAACAGGGAGACCAGATGTTCTCATATCTAATCTAAGCAGATGCAGGTAAAATCGAGGAGCAGCATCCACTTTTACAGCCAAAAAATGAGAATATTGAATGATTAGAAAATAGTTAGTAACATTTATAATTTTTATCTTCTCTTTAAAAAAAAAAAAAAAAAAAAAAGAAGAAGAAGAAAAAAACCCACACTTCTAATTAAATACAACACCTGCTCCCAAAATAGCTTAATTTGTCAAAGCAAAGGTTTTTCTAAGCAGCGGATAACAATGTATGAAACTGTGTAAATTTCTCATCCAAGTTATATAGTGCTCAGCCTGATTAGGAGCTTGGGGTGAGTTACCTGCTGTCTCTGAGGCTTGAAGTAAAAAATGAGCCAAAACTCCTATGGAGCTGAGAGAAAATAGCACAGCACAAATCAGTGTCACACGGCTGAATTCTCATCTGGTCCCAAGAACACTCACCTCACACCTGTTGCCCGAAGAGAGATGCCCCTGCCCTGTTCAGGAGAGTGCCAGGACACCAATCAGCTTGAACCAAAACCATGCCAGAATCATGATTAATATTACACTTAAAGGAGGTAAGTGACCTCACCCAGGTGCTTTGGCTTTTTACCAGTATGCTTAATTTATGTATGTTAGTTTTATTTATGGCTGATGTTGATGAAGCCAGCAGTGATTAAAACTGCTGATTTCTAAAGAACTTATGCGAGTTTTAGCAGTATTACCTTTAATAAAATGGTCTTCCTCCAGCATATCATTAGCTTTCACTTACACTGATCCCCTCTATTATTTGAATTCTATTACCTTTTTTTTTTTTTTCATTTTGGGCATGCTTCACTTGCTTCTTGCTGGTTTACTAGAGAAAATAGAACAAAAAATAGAAAATAGGAAGAGAGGAAGAGTTCACTAAAAGATGTCAGTGTGAGAGGAACAGAGCTCTCCTGCTCTGCTATTTAAACCTTCCAAGACAGGTTGCAGAAACGCAATCTCTTTTCTACATTTAGACTCTCCTACTGTCTTGCAGGTCTCATTTTTATTGTGTGAGGCATTTAATCTCTTCCATCTTTTTCCTCATTCATAACCTAGTATCCAATTACAGTAACTATTCTTGCTTCCTCATGTCAGCTATATCTTTTCAATATTTATTATTTTCAAATAGTATCTCTTACCACAGACTTTCTTCATATTTCTCGCCTTAAAAAGCCAATTAAAATTCATAGGAGCTGATAAGTCTAACTTTTTCACTGTTTTTATCGATTTCCATCACAGTAAGTTTTTACATGCAAATATAGTCTTCAGCTTGATATTTCAGAGTTAGGTAAAAAACCATGGCCATTTGCACTTTATGATTTCTACTGAAATTTGCCCCAGGCAAAATGTTTGATTCACTGTAGCTGATCAGAATGATTAAGATATCAAGTTTAAATAACTATTTTTTATGCTTCATTTGACATCTCAAAACCTGCATGTGCATCTGTTTTCAAGAGAACTGACAATTCTGACAGAGATAACTGCCTCAAGACCGTACCTTTTAGTATATTTTAAATAAGTACTAATCGCCACATTCAAGTTAGATGAGCTTGCACAAACCTGTAATATCTCTAATTAAATCTATGTGCAATAATTACTTAAATACAATTTTTACCCTTTAAAAGGTGGTGTTCTGGCCTGCAGGTGTTCATAGGGTGAGTATATTAAACCTAGTTCAATATCTTCTATATCTCCCTATACTGTTGCCTTTTCAAGGTATTTTGTAATTCCAATAAATGGAGAGACTGATGTGTTCTTATGTGCAAAAATGATAGCAATCATATTTTTTCCAGCCCTATTTTAAGAAACATACAAGAAAGTTCCCAACTGTTTTCATTCTCAAGGGTGAGGAAAAGAAAGCATTTTACTGTTCTTTAAAATAATCTTAGAATATAAACAAACCTAGAGACTGCAGCTAAGTGTCTTTGATTACACACTAGTCACTGACATATCTATTTCCAATTAGATTTAATGCTCAGTAACATAATGTACAAAAATAAAAATACTTCAGAGAAAACATCTAAAAAAGGTTATTTGAAACAACCAGCTATAGTATTCTAATTTATTCAGTAAGACCTGTATTTTACAGGAAAAAAACCAAAATGCAATAGCATAAAAATACCCTAATATTACTTAGTCCACATTTGGAGATTTTGACGAGAACTAGAGAGACAGTGCTGACATACAAAGAGAAAAATGGGTTTCTTATAGATATGAAATATAAAGTGATCATATTTTGCAGGACTTTTGGTATATACACAGAATTCCTGCTACTGGAAACAGACAGAATGTAATGCAACAAGAAGAAAATCAGCCATATTTTTTTTAAAAAGTCACATATTTTATATTTGCATGGAATTTCAATTTTTTTTTTTTTATGGTGACTTGACAAAACAACACAAAAATGTATTTAAATTCCTTATTCGGGATAAAAAACAAAAAATATTTATTGAATTTTGTGACTATAGAAGACATAAACATGAGTCTTTCAATTCAAGGTTGCTGAATATCTCTGAAGAATGACCTGTGCACTTAATTTTTTTTCCTGATGTATATAGGCAATAAAGACTTCAATTGTCTCTTCAATGAGTTATTCTCTATCTTATCTCAGTTTTTATAAATAAACCTGGAAGAAAATAATCAAGACTATTTTTTTTAAATTTCATTGGATGTGCCATTAAAATGTATTTCATCCCATAAAAGATTTTATTTTGCTCCAATTTTGTTTTGATACCAGAAAAGGTTCCGATTTGTTTTTTTCTTTTTCAGAAATATGCAAATGAAGAAGCTGATATTTTAGCCATTTGCTTGTGGATTAAAACACCTTTTTGTGAAGATGTCACATGATATTTTGCTCAGCTCCATATGTCAAGAAAACTAACCACCCATGCAGTGTTTAGTACAGAGGTCTTCTCCTGTTGATAGTATTCCTGACAGTACTATGCCATTCCCTGAATTGACAATTAAAAAATGTCTATTTTTCCCAGTGAATATTTTAACAGTGAGTAAGATATTGTTGACATAGGGATTCCTTACCTCTTGCAGATAAAAACATATCTGTGACATAGAATAGCCACAGTAGAAAGCCTCACTTTTGTCATAAACTTCTCATAAACACCTGATGTACAGACAGATTGCAGTGTCAGGAGCAAACATGCCCAGAGAGCCCCAGAGATCCCCCCGGGGATCCCTCACCCTCACTGATGTCTCCAATATCTCAGCTCCTGCAAGAAGAGAATGACACATTTGGATATATATGTAGTGCCTCAAATTGTAAAATTATTTTGCCCCCCATTTTCTGCTCCAATGTTTTTCAGGTAAACCAAAATTTTGCTCCACTCCAGTGTAATTTCACATACTGAATGCAAACTTATCAAAGATGTAGCCTAGAAGAATATTGTTTAGTGCTACGTACACCTTTCCAGAAAGACATAGTAGGCCTTTTCTATTAACATTACAATATTTTCCACAATTTCTATTTATGTTTCCATACTGATATACATCTTATATTGTTTTTTCTTAAAATCTGCATTTATTTTCCACTCAGTGGTTTCCATTTATCAATTATAATTACTGATAAAATAATATGCTTAGAAGGAATACTGTTAAAGTCTGAGTGTTAACAGTAGCTTCATTGCAGCATACTACAGCTCATAATACCATTTTGGTTACAGAGAGTCTGAGAAAGATGTACTTTGTATCAGACAAAATCAGAAGGCCATTATTTTGAAAAAAAAAAGAAGTAGGCAATTAGTATCTGAGAAATTTTAAAAAACAGTATCTGCTACTAGAAATCCTCCAACAGAGGTAACTTTGATATTAGAAGTGTGGAAAATAAGTTTCTATATCCATTCCTGAGTCTGAATCATCTTTTTGAGAGTTTTTCCAGGGCTATAGCTGACAAGAGCTCAGAATCATGGTTGTTCTAGAATCAGTATATTAAAATAAAATTCACATACACATTTGACCTTTCTGTCATCAATATTCGACTTGTGTCAAGCTACTAACAGTCTAAGAAAATAGTAGCAAATGTATATTTATTTTCAGCTTTCCTTTTAAAATGCTCTTTACATGAAAACAGGCAACAAAAAGCATTTCCTGAATCAACTCCTAAATTTTTCCCATTAATACAATATGTATCCACACATGCTAATATTCTGGCTGTGTGATTCATCCCACCATGTTGCAATAATTCCTATGTTTTCACACTTCTCCTCTAGTGTTCTTGATTAAAACTCATCCTTTTTAGCACTCATGCCATTGGATAATAAGGAGCTATATGTAAGGAAAATATACTGCTGCAAATGGATTTATAGACTCTCAATGGACTTCCTGCAGCCTTTGCTGTGTGTTCTAGAATTCTAGTTCTGATAAAAATACAGACAGGTCACAGAGCAAATATTAGGAAAGGCCTTCTCTGTGTAAACCATATTCAGAAGAAAACAATTTTTTCTAAGAGAAAGATTCCTGTTCATGTTACTGCATTGTTAAATACAACAGTGTAATTAACAATGCTGTTTACCAAAAAGCTGCTGATTGTTGTAGCAGAGCCAATAAGCTGTGGCACATATCTACTGTGAATAACTGTATCTGCCACTTCTGAAACCCTATTCAGCTGGAAATGTTTCTTCAACAGAATAGAAATTGTGGCTACACAGGTTTACAACACTTTACTTTTAGAAGTTTGCTTTTTCTTGAAGGAAAACTAACAAGAATTTCAACTTTAGTCAGCTGAAAACTGCTAGAATCTCTCAGATCGTTCAGAAGAAAAGGATTTTTTCAGCTTATCATAGAACAGTTTGAGTTGGCAAGGACCTTAAAGACCACTTGGTTCTAACCTGTCTCTCTTGGTCAGGGACACGTTCCACTAAACCAGGTTGCTCAAGGCCCATCCAACCTGGCCTTGAACACTTCCAGGGATGGAGTATCCACAACTTCTCTGGGAAATCTCCTCATGGTCTCACCACCCTCATAGTGAAGAATTTTTTTCTAATGTCTATCTTCTTTCAGTTTAATGCCATTCCCTCTCATCCTGTCTCTATGTGTAGAAATACAATGTGCCTCTCCAGCTTTTTTGTAGGTTGCCTTTAGGTAAAGGAAGGAAGGAAGTTACAAGGTCTCCCCAGAGTCTTCTGTTTTCCAGGCTGAAAAATCCCAACTCTCTCAGCCTTGTCTTCTCTTCATAGAAGAGGTGTTTCAGCCCTTTGATCACCTTTGTGGCTCTGCTGTGAACTCACTCCAACAAGTTCATGTCTTTCTTATGTTTGGGGCTTAGCATACTTTGACTTTTTAGACTGTATCTTAAGATAGTGTTAGAATAGCATTATAGAAAAAGTCAGGAAAAATTTACATGAAATTCCCACAGATTTTCTGAAATTATGAAGAAAAATATTTACTTATTTTCCTGAAAGGGGCTTATTCACCTGATATTTGAAAAAAAAAGATATAATTGATGGAGAAATTCCATTAGTAGTTCCTACTACTAATGGAAATTCTCCATCAATTATCTCTTTTTTTTTTATTATTATCTCTCCATATTTTCTGGCATTTAAAATTTCTTGTGTTACTACAAATATTCTTGTATGCTACATGTCAAGAATCCAGAGCAGAAAGTAGGAAGAAAATAAGTTCCAAATATTTCCACACACACCCCACTTTGCAGTTTGAACTGTAATCAGAGTCTGAAAGCTCAGTCTTAAGCAATGACATTTGTGAGGGACATGTATGGGGATGAAAAGGAGTCAGTATGAAAACAAGAAGGATTTATTAAAATTTTATTTTTAAACAAGGAGGGAGAATAATTGGGTTTTTTCTTTCTTTCCCTCTGACTTGCATTAGAGATTTCAGAATATATTCACTGTTATTGCTGTATTTGCAAAACGTATCATATCAGAAATACAGCTAAAACCTCTTGAAGAAGTGTATCATAATAGAAGAGTTGCACAGACAATAACAAAAATGCATGAAGTTGAAGTAGAACTATTCAGTGAGTGGTTGCTCACACTGATATATTCTCTCTGGCCATAAAGTGTAGATATAAGTTTAAAAATAAAATATAAAAAACTCAAAAGCATTAGCACAGTGGGACACCAAGACCCATCTCAGGGCTCTGCAGTAATAGAGATGAATAAAAATTATCCTATTAAGGTAGCCAGAAATACAAATTTTGCTTACAGAGCTAGAATTTTAGTGTGAAACTCCTGGAGAGGGAAACATGCTTCAGGGTGGTTAGTTCCGCCACTGAGACCATGCATCCATATAATTTAAACAACTGTGGCTATACTTAAAAAAGCAACATCAGAAACTTTTCTTCCTTTTGGAGAGTAAAAATGACTTAGCAGAAAAAAAAAAAAGAGACAGTTTCTCATTCTTTAGAGATTCACAGCAAGTAATGACTTAAGCTTTCTGTTAAGGAAAATTGGGGAAAGAAAGATGGCAAGAGTGATGATCAACAGGGAAGGATGGACACAACCAGCCTCCCAGTTCCCAGACTTTACCCTGACCATCTAAAGTGAAGGACTGATAAAAGTTTTGTCAGCCACACGCACTTTTCCCAAGAAAAATATTTCATAGCTGTCTACAATAGCTGGTAGGATTCAGCTAGAGGTGACCAGCTCTTTCTTATGGCACTAGAGGAATCCTAGGCAGATAGTTCAGTCTTTCACAATGCTAAATATAGGTCAGATTTGTACCATTTTGGTAACTGCCCATATGAATCTGTTGAATGTGACCAGGGTGTTCTCTCACACTGGGCTCTACTTGTATGTTGTGATTCTTGACTATATACTTCAATTTTTTTTGCTTTCTGGAATGAAGTAGTAGCATTCAAATTGTTTGTAGGGAGTGGTATATGGCCAGTGTTAATTGTGTGTTCTGTGCTCAGGAATTGTTCAAGTAGTCCTGCTTGATAAATAACTATAACTATAACTAACTATAACTATAACTATAACTATAACTATAACTATAACTATAACTATAACTATAACTAATAACTAGAAATAGAAATAGAAATAGAAATAGAAATAGAAATAGAAATAGAAATAATAGAAATAGAAATATATAGTCTAAATCAATACTATATCAGGTACCATGTTAAAAATTTAAGTGTGGCAAGTGAAGTTACACAGCAAAGGAGTCTTGGCACTGTCTAATTTTCCAGTACAAAGCAGCCCATATGTCTCTCCCTAATCTGTTTAGGCTATTTTAGAGTCTTGTGCTTTTTAATGGATGAACATGCAACTATAATTTTTTCCCTACGAGGTATACATCAATCACTTTTATGTTAATTTCTGCTAGACAATGGAAATCTGTATACAGCTAAGTGGCAAGAGAAAAGCCTTCTGCTGAAACATTCAAATAGCCCAAGACTACGTTTAGCTAGTTATATATCTAACAGGCCACAGAACATTTCTAGCTAAACTAGTGCAGTAAAATCATTGGGGGTAAATGGTAAAGTTTCAGCTCCAGCTTACCAGTATAAAATTATCTCCATAGTGTTTATGTCATCTGGTTACAAATTAAAAAAACAAGAATCTAAATTATATTAAAATATGTTTGCAGAGTTAGAATTCCATCTCTGGTGGATTTTTTTCCTGCCTGTTTCAGGCTTACAAAAAATTTATTTTAAATGAAGTTGAAATGAAAATATTGGAAAAATCTTGAGAACAAAACACTGTTATTCCATTTGAAATGTCTCTGTTGCTAAATCTTCCATTACATTTTTAGTTTGCATCACCATGCTGTGACAATTGGCATAAAACCTAATGTACTTCCTTGAAACATGTCATCTCTAAAGAGTCATAACCATGAGAAATGTAATATAACAACAATAGCACATGCATTCAGTCTTGAAAAGAGTTAGTCTCGAAGAATACAAATATTCATGTTAACTTTTGGTAAAAATCAAATGAGAATTCTTTAAGTGGCACTTATAATTAATGGCAAGCATGAGGAGTGGTAAGAGTAACTCTGCATGAAGGCTGGAAATTATTTTATTTTTGTTTTTCTTGCAAAAATGAAAGAAAACAACAGGATTTGCATTTCTACCAAGAACCAAGAGGAGCTACATTTCTTGTTGCTTCCATGCACCTACTGTCATTAACAACATTATCATGTTTGGGTGACACAGGCAGACAGCAAGAAAAGGAACAGGTGGTGGCCCCAGTATTTTTCCATGTCTCTGATATATTACTATAAAAACTGAGAGGTGTATTGGTATGTGTTGCACCCACTTTCTGTGCCTGCCTCACCTTCTAATTTTGTTGGCTTGTGAACACAAAAACAAAGCAGTGACAGAACCTAAAAATGCCAGTTGTCAACTGTATACAGTGCAAATGCATAAACCTTGTATTTGCTTCTGGTAGGTTTAATTTGATGTGATTAAAAAAAATACTTATTTGGTGTATTTTCCCTGTAATTACTAGAAAGTTTATTCATAGTTTTTCTTTTGTACCCTTTTTTCTATCATATGTTCTCTCAAAGTATTTATTTCTTAAAAAAAATGCAAAAGGTACTTAAGCAATTTTCAAATAGTTTTTTACTGCTATAATTTATACTCTACCACATGGTCTTAGTGACTCTAAAATAAAATAATAAACCAGGAAAAAACCTACAAAATCAAAATTAATTGCCTAAGGCAGCCCAAATAACATATTGCATTACTGTTTATAAGCACAACAGTACAGCAAAATCAATAAATCCTTCTCTCACAGAACTATTTTATGTCAGTACATGGGTTTTGTAATATTATTTAATTATTTTTCAAGAAAATTTCCATGTTAGGAAGAAACTTATAAAACTATTTAATCAATAATATGTTTCCCTTTGATGTTATCATAACTCCTTTTCTTTTATCAGGGTATGAAATGTTTATGGTTAAAAAAAGCTTGCTGAATGTTTATGTGATTTATCAGCTTTAGGCAGGAGGTTTCTTTTTAGAAAGTAAACGAAAGACTTTGGCTCTGATCCAGGCCATCTCATAAACACGTGGTTAATTATAAACACAGAAACAATGTTCTTAAAGCCATGCACAAAAGAAACTTAAACACATTTGATTTCCTCTGTCTGCATCAAAACTTAAATTAGTAAGAGATGCCAGTCCTGTTCTGTCTCTTTTGGCTTTTTTCCTTCCCTTGTTACTTAGAAAACCAAAATATTCTTAATTGTGATATACTGTTAAATTCTATGGAGGAATAGAAAAGTTTTGCCAGTTCATACTGAGAAATGGGTAGACACCTGGAAGCTTTATTTTTAGTTCTCCACACATCAGCTTGTCACCATTTTTCAAGACCTAGTTTACACTATAATAACACACTAAGTGGGAGCCTCAGTCATTGTCTCCCTGCTGATGAAGCAATCAAAATACACCTGTTTTCTACTGGGAAAAATACACCAGTAGTTGTGGTGGCTTTTTAACCTGCAAGATGGTGGTAAACTAGCATGCTGTAAACTTTTGAATTGGACAAACTCTCTCTTACTGTTTGCAAATTGAACGCGAGCAGCAGGATACTGGCTCATGCACTCTGTGTGATGACAAACCATACAGCCACAAGTAGAAAATTATAGTCATTCCTAGCAAAGAAATTCCAAAAATTTGACTGATGGGAAATACCTTCTTGATCACAACCTCAGCACTGATGACGTAAGGATTGTGCCATGACTGAAAAGAGGTTTTGTTGTCTATAGAAAAGATGTCTAAGACCTTATTTATAATTGTGAACAATTTCTGATACTTTATGCTATTTTATCATCCCGTGCTATAAAGGGAATAAAAGCAGTGTAAAATATTCTTGAACCTAGTAGCTGTCTAACCAAAGCCAGAAGCTTTAGATTAATACTTTGTCACACATCACATCTAACACAACTATGAGAGAGATGACTCTGTTAACCTCTCTTGGGTGGGGGACACCCACAGACTCACATGCTTTAGTCTCTGACATTATCATGATCCCTTACACATCCTACAGTCGTTTATGTAAGCTTACGTTCTCCATTACAAAAAAAAAAAAAAAAAAAACAAAAAACAACAACAAAAAAAAAAACCCCAAAACATTGGTTCTTTTTTGCTTGCAATCCCATGGACTGAACATGAAATCTTTTTTCTATATGCTTGACACCCCCCTATTACTAAAATATCTGAGTTGAGAAGTGATCAACTGCTCTTTGAGATCTTAAAAAGGCTGTTTTCCTGAAGGGAAAGATAAACAAACTGCTGCTACTTTTAAGGTATTTCATTTTTTGGTTTATACACATTTCTTAAAGGAGTGGGAGAGGAATGGCTCATTTCCATGAACTTTGTTGAAAACTGCCACACTTAAAATTTGGCTTGCTATGAATTTCATGATCCACTGTGACCTCATAGGAATCCTGAACATTTATGATTTTTTTTTTCCTGAGGAAAGGGTTTGCTTTTGTTTTCCCTTGTTTCCCTCACAACATTAATGGATTCAAAGATGGTTCCAGTTTTCATTGCTTTAAACACTATGTCCTAGACATCCCCTTAGCAGGTCAAATGCTGAGGCCCTGCCAATCTTAAAGGGAGCTGGACATGTCCCAATGTCACTAAACTAACATTCAATTGTTCCCTCCTTTAACCTAAATATGGACCACATCCAGTCACACTTCGTAACAATAATATTATGCACAATAATGTTATGTGCAAAAGAATTCGCAGCATATTTTTAAAACTATGGTCAAATAGCATAAAAATTAGGAGATACTAGATATAAATTCACTAATGTTTTTTTTTGTCCTGCTATCTAATATCGTGTTTCATGGTCCACTGACTCTTGCAGCAAACTGAAATAAACTAACCCAAGTATTTTTTCACTCCCAACTCATAATGTGGCCCTCTATTTTACAATTCATACAATTAAAAAAAAATAATTATTAAATAGCTTTTTAGCTCTTCTATGGCAGTGATCACTATAGTATCTGCATGTCCCATAAATATTAATGGTACTCTTCATAGCATTTTAATAAGAGGAAGGGGTGGTGATCTTGTTAACTAAAACTGAGGGGAATTACAAAGAAGCACAATTTGAAATCAAACTTATTAACACAGTTAACATTAATGCATTTTCTATTTCCAGAACAGTTCTTACAGACAGCAACTGCAGCTGCGAGCTCTCAGCAGTTCTGAAGATAACCTTCCTCAAGTTAAGCCTGCAGAAAATGATGGAGACATAATTCATATGCAGTCTTTTAAATTTTCAGCTTTCTGTGGCTTAAAATATGGCCACAGATGTTTTGTAGGATAGGTAGGAACTGTGTTTGTTCATTAGGACACTATTTATTACTCTTAACCATCCTCTAACTATCTATTCAGTAAACCATTTCTAGTTTTTCAGGAAAAAAAGGATGACACAAATGACATTCTTTCATTCCCTAGGGCTGATTCGCAGTGAATGTTTGCCATTATCTTGTTGCAATGAGTTTGACATAGTAATCATAGCACATGTATTCAAATAAAGACTCCGTTCTGAACTTCCTTTCTGTCTGGAGCTTTTGGCTACTCATCTGTCTCATTTTCCTCACATAGAAAATTCTGATTTTGTTCTTCTCTGACTCCTAATTTCAGAGTAAGGCCAGCACACACTAATATCACAGTGTGGCATTCTCCAATTACATGCTTTTTTCATCTTTGTATGTTATGTCCCTCTGTTTTAGGCTAAAACACCTTCCTCTTCCTTGCTGTGAGGCTGGGATCAGAGCAGGAGACAGAGGTTGGCATCCACAAGCACAGAGTAGCAGAGGAAATCCTTCCCCTCAGTATAGCACTGTCATGGTATCTTGGCCACTGAAATCTTAGATGTCTTAGTTTTCATATGAAACCTGTGGTTTTTTCTAAAGCTTCTTTACATCATAAAATTGAGATGAACTTTATCAGAAACAAAAAGCACAGTTCTGGTACAAATTCCGACTTCCTTACTGAATCGTGGTACTAGACTGAAATATTTTCAGAATTTATTAAAAATTTAATATGTGAAATTTAATATGTTCTCCATATTTACAGAGGAACATTTTATCTGATGTTATTAGATGAATAGAAACTGAAAATACATCTGAACTGCCACAGAGGGCTGTCACAAATTCTGTTTAATAAGGTTTCAGATAATAAGCTTAAAAATAACCAAAAGCAAAGTCAGAGAGCTTTAATAGGAGCATCCCTATTGACTTCAATAATAATACTTTTAAAGAGATTAATTTCAATTCTTTTCCACCATTACAGATGTTGCTAGCCCCGTGTTAGAGATTTATATGATCTAGAAGAACTGAAGCAAAGTTCATCAGTGAAGATTCCTAGGCACAAAGCGAACTGCATTGTTGTACCTCTCTGCCAATTAAAATTAAAAGTCAAATTCTAAAGCAACTCTGTCATCCAATACTTTTGTTACTTAACTGTGTTATGACAAGAGCCTTACTGCCACCTACCTTGGCTAAATTGGTTAAAGCTCACTGTCATGTATACAATGTGCTGGCTATTTCCCAGACCTTTTTCAGTGTTCCTGCAAGGTGAGGGCTTGCACAGCTTCTTCTAGGAACTGCAATTTGTACAAAAAACATTGCTTCTCACTTATTCTTTAGTGGGGCTCAGGAAATAGAGCTGTACCTCCAGCAGAACTAGCAACCAATCACCTATCACAATGGGAAAGGAGATATCAGGCAAGAATGGAACTAGCAATTTTTAAGATCTAGTACTATGTTTTCTACTGAGCAACATCATTACATCAATTAACAGCACTGTGGATTCTGCTGTTTTGAAGAATGGGCAGAATTTTTTCTGTGCTTTACACTCTTGTCAGTCTTGCAGTACTTAGGTCTTCTTGCAAATGTAGTTTTTAGTCCCTGCTGTGCACTTTGCCCTACAGGCTTTTTTGTTCTTTTGTCACCTAGACAGGCATTGCCTGATTCTTTAAATGATGTAGCAGCAGCTATCACATTGGCAAGTGACTTAAAGATATTCCTAAAAATGTATATAACCTTTGCCTAGTTTTAATGCATTCCAATAATTTCTATTTTCCTGATAATTTCCCTGAAACTAATATAGTAGTATTCTCATAATGTCAAAGTCCCATCTTTTCAGAAGATATTAATGCATCATCTATTATTTTAAAAGGTAACACTCACTTATTTAGGGAAACAAACCTTTAAGTATTTCTGATTTAGTATTAAAAAAAAAAATTCACTATTCACCATTACCAGATTACACTACTCTGCTTTTTGGTTTCTGCAATTAAAAAACCCATAGAATTTAATACAAGGCCCATGCAAAATGTGAGAGAAGAGAACGGATAAATCAAAGACACAGCGTATGATATATTTTCCTAGCATTTTCTTAAATTTAATGAAAAATTAACATTCCTATTAATTATTTACCTCATAAGCTATTGGTGTTAAGGATAATTTTCCAAAGCATATATTTATAGGAAACTGGCATTTCATGTTGTAGCTATCAAATGCTGCCATATGTGCTGCCTTTTGTCGAGAAATTATCATCTATCTTAGGAAACATTTGTTAAAATGCAAAATAAATACAATTTAATAGACTTCAATGGAATACAAATTTAATATTCACTTTTAATTCTTTGGCATTCAAGCTTTTATGCCAGCTTCATCACTATTAGACTATGTGAATGACTACCCAATTTGGATTTTCAGATGTGTATTAATGTTTTGGATTCATCCCAACATTCTTAAAATAAATAAAACAGGTATTTGGCCTAAAAGGGTCATCCAACCATGCAGTCACACCTAGTCACAATTTAGTCATTTAAGCTCCCCCAGAGGATGATTCATCCCACCTTCAGACTGCTGTCTAAAATAGAAAGGATGAATTGTTCTAGGAAGGTTTCTTCTGGTGCTAAGTTAAAACACTTGCAAGCAATAATTTGTTTGTTTTGTTAAATTTCCATCATGATTCGGCACTGTGGATGCCAGAAGTAATTGGGGAAAGCACACACAAGTGCTATTCTCTCTCCTTCACAGTGGATAGGTCTGATTATCCATGACAGTCACTGACAGCTCCTGAATACCATGGTACTTCACTGGCTAGTGCCATATTTTTTTCAAGCTCTATTTCTTTTTACTTCCTAATATTTTGTTATTTTAAAATATTTAATATCTGTTTTAATGTGGACATAGATAAGGAATGAAGGTGAGCTGTTGATAATAGAAAACAGCCATCTTAATGTGTGATGAGAATTGGAGTCAGAGGACAAATTTATGGTATTTGATTTCACATTAATGAGAATTAAAGCTCATATGCTTAAGAGTGTGCCAATACTGACAGAGCAAGAGTCATGTGTCTGGATAACCATCTATTTGGGAAATTTTGATATGAATTTAAATATAATGTGGCTAGGAACTATACTTTACTTTCACCTTTTTTGTGGTTGAAAATAAACCCAGGTTGCAGAGGCGCAAGTACATCAAGTACACACAAGTACAGAGATATTTAGAAAACATGAAACTCCCACCCCAAAGCACCTCAAATCATGTCTCATTGTCAGAGTTTGAAAATCAGAGTATTTTTAATAGATATTTGAAAATAATTAAGAAATGAATATTTTGACTGACTGATGAAAGACTGATTATTTGCAAGAACTTAGACGACACTCATGAAAGAATAATGGTGCCAAGATTTCTTTGTTATCATGGCTGAAATCTTTTATTAGGAAGAGATAATACTACAAGTATAAAAACTGCAAGCTGAATAGACATAATATTAAATAAATGATTTTTTTTCATTATGTATTAAAGATGTCTGATGAACAATTAAAGCATTGATGCAGATCATTTTTCTGAGATATTTATCTTGTTCAGCATGTTTGTGGCCACAATGCACAGAAAGGTGCATTTTGGTGCTTTTGATAGGCAAATGTATTCAAATTACAAAGGGCTTATAAATTTCAGTGTCTTTTTCTAACCTAAAATTTCAAATAAGTTTCTAACCTCACTTCTATCCTTTAAGTTTACTTAAACCTTTTCCTATATATTTATAACCCAAAACATCTTCAATTTGTTTGTTGTCTTCCCACTGTCCTATCTCTTTGCAAAAATTTCTACTAATCTTCAGTAATAAGAGTTTTCTTGAAACAGACAATTCTCTATCCAGCTCTGAATTGAATTTTATCAGCTTACAAACCTCTTTTCCATTTAATGTCCTTTGTAGTAGCTATTGAATTAAATTTTTTATTCTCTGTATCTCTCATCTGCTTTGCTTTGATTTCATTAAAGAGCCTAACCTGAGTGGAGGAACAGCTGAGGCTCATCACAATGTGTCAGTTCTATTGTCCTTAGCTGAAAAAGAAGAAAACAATCTATGGAAGTCACTATAAGGAAAGGAAGTGGAGACCCCCTTGTGTAAAATCTTGCACAGAAGTGCTCTCTGAGGGATTAATGTACAGCACAAGAAAACTAACTATGTTAATTCCAAACTTGAAAAGGTAAAAGGAGTACTAAAGAGGATGTCAAAGGAATTGCAAAGATTTGTTCTTTCCCATCTCTAAATCTTTGTCTTAGCTTGAGAGGGACATGGGGGAGAAACAGACGTGCTTCATCTTAAGTGTTGGGGTTATATCCCAGGATTTATGCTCTGTCTTTAAAAATCTAGCTTATTTCAGCAATAAACCTAATATAGGACTTGAATTCCTAAAAGTGATATTGACGAAAATGAACAAACAAAAAAAAACCCAAACATACCTACATTATGTCTTTCTCAGATTTTTTTTTTGTTTCGTTTTTTGTGGGTTTTTGTTTTTGTTTTTTTTTTTTAATACAGTGAAGCAAGCTAAAAAAATCACTAAGGGAAAACATTAATATTTTTTAGAATTTCTCTCTTAAAGCAAAAATATCCCCTTTTTCATTTAAGATCCTCAAGTAATGTATTTTTTACTTTAGAAAAAAATAGCATTCTCATTTGTGTGTTTCATTTTATATCATGATCTATGACTTTGTCAACTTATTCATTGGACTGAGAAATTACTGGTGACTTGTTAAAAGAAAAGGTTTCAAAGAGTCATTGCTAAACTGAATGAATTACATAACATACCAAGTGAAATTCATCTCTATCTAAAGTAATTAAGTTTTAACAAAGTGATAAAAAAAATCCTGTGTTTGCTTAATGAGAGTCTATAAGATTTTATACGACTTGCCACTAAAAACATTATCATTTAAATGGTACCCACTAGATCACATCTGCTGTCTACTCAAAAGAGATTAGTTCATTTTACCACTATTTTTATGCCTAAACCCATTTGTTTATTGTCATCTGAGGAGTATTACAGTTTCTCTTGCTTACAACACAGGTATCTTAAGGAAAAAGTATCCAACCCTACGAGAAAATAATTTCTGAATTTCTCCATTTCATAACTACCTGGCTGAGAGATATCTATAGTGGTTAATATTGAGAACTAAACTAAAGCAAAAAGAATTCACAAGAATTTTTCTCTCCTGTTTTTCAGAAATTCTAGTGTAAGTTTCTTGAAAATCACTTCATTAAAATTGATTAGAAATTTTTTTTGTAAATCTGATCTCTGTCTGCAGAAAGAAATCCAGAATTCTGGTGAGACAGTATTACAATTTCTGGAGAGAGTTAACATCCTCAGAACAGGATCAAGAACAAGCAGAACCAAAGCAGATATGCAATAGTATTTTTAAGACACTAGAGGATGATTTTGTAGGTTAGCAGTTGAAACAAACACATGGAAAGCGTGTAGTCCCTGCTTCTAGAATATTGACAAATTTTAGGTAATTATTGTGAAACATCATTAAAGGAATTAGTTCTCTTTCCACTCATCTGCTACAAGAAAGGTGAATAACAAGACACATTAAATAGGTATTCTAATCAAAAGAAATTAACAAACTGTATTTTGAGAAAAATCTCAATTTTGACTGTATGTGGTAGTTCATTCCAGGCCAAATTGTTAGATAAAGCCCCTTTCCAGTTTGTTCCAGAAGGAGTCCTGCTTGGCATTCTGAATATTGAATTAATTTTGGTCAGGAATGAAAAAAAGCATCTGAATGGTTTTGTTAAAATCTTCATCTGTAAATGTCCATGTGTTTTCTGGGACCTCACATCACTGCTGTGTTGTCTGACTGAATACTAGAGCACAGCACCCTAACAGGCTAAGTCCATTCATTAACACACTAAATTCTCAATATCTCTGCACATACAGTAAGTTTTCCTCAATTAAGAGCTCATTTTAACTTAATAGCTGCACATCAGTGTTTGTATTATTCTGCAGCAGCCCCATACAAGTAACAAGGATAAGTCTTGTGCTTGTATTCCAGATTCTGTATTCTAACATTAGTGAGACTAGATGATAAATTTCTATATCAAAATTTAGATTAACCTGAGTTTTTTTTATTTATTTCTGATAGGTCAACCAAGCCAGTCTATAAATCCCTAGAATTCCCCATGTTTCATATGACAAATAAAGCCCTTTTGTTATATAGAAAGGACCAAAAAGTCTCATTCATGACCATCAAATAAAAGTTTAGTTCCTGTGTACCTGAACCTGCTTGATTAGGTTTATAACTACTAATGATTCTCTCATTATAAACGGCCACTGGTATTGATGTGCCACTTGAACTTATCCCTGTATCATGAGTAAGTGGGAGTAAACATCACCAGTACAAACTGCAAATCTGTCCCACTGTTTCCTTGAAAAGGAATTAAAAAAAACATATTTAAGAACAATTTTTTTTTTCTTATTCTAGGCAATAGCAGTCTGTTTTTTTATTTTAGCAACTTTGTACTGGATTCCCCTGGAGTTCTGTTTTAATCAAGTTAATACCCAATAAAGAACAGGAGTTCTTACAGAAGGACCAATTGGAAAATAGCACCCAAACCAGTGGCCACATGTGGACATACCTGATAAAACAGCACAATTCAGTCATCTGCTCAGTTAAACACAGAAGCTAAACATGAATAACTAAAGTCAGAGTGAACTACTCACCTTAATCCATTTAAAAGTCATATGAGAGATATTGGTGTCATCTAAATTGATTCACCTCATCCAAGAGGCATCTGAAATACATACAACAAAACGCTTTAGACAATGCCTACTTCTCTCTTTCTCACAGTTTAGAGTGATTAGTTCAGATTCTGATGTCTTTCTTTCATGTGCCTAAAGGTGCATGAGATTAATCCCTTTCTAAGTGTTTCTTTGCCTAAACTCCCGAAGGGGTCTAATTGGACATTCCTTCTTGGAGCATGCCTAAATGGTACTGACAGTTTTAAGCCGAGTGTAACTGGGGCTGACTCATGTTTTACTTAATGTCTTAATAAATAAAACAATGTAAGGTGCCTGTGCAAACTTGCCTAACAGCCTAAGATTTTCTGCCTTGCAGGAAATTATCCTGACCAAAATGCTGTGGGCTATATAGGAATGAGAAACTCATGACAAAGGAAAATATTGTGACCATTGTCTGACTGGTTAAGTTGCTTCACCAAGCTTCTCATGTTGAAGCATTTGCTTCCAAAGTTTAATATAGGAGTCATTTGACTAGAGGATGGAAATGAATCTAAAGTTTGGTATAACTTGCAAAACCAGGGAGGAAAAGGAGGAGTCAAATGTACGGGGAGATGTAAATTGTAGGGGTAGATGGGGCGCTATGTAAAAAGTGGTGCTTGGGTGGAAGAAAACACATCTCTTCTTTACTGTGAGATGACTGAACCTTCTTTTGATTTTGACTAACCCAGAGTCATAACTCTGGAAACAGAAAATTTATAAACAAATATGAAAATTGTTTTTAATGGTTGCTACTCACACTCTTGAGCTTCAGGCTATAATTTGGTATTTGATTTTTATTTCATATTTGTCTGTATTTTCTTAGGAGTCTACCAAGTGAGTCCCAAAAAACTGCTTAAAGCAGATGTTACTCAGTGCATTTATCACAGTAAGGGGGAAATTATCTGACTTTCAACAAATGCTATACTCTCTGTAAGCACTTTACAATTATGTTCATGGGTAAAAAGCTACCTGGAATTGCATAGACTTTTTTAGGGCAGCCTGTTGTTCTTTAAGTTAATCTTACTTGTAAAGTACTAATTAAAACAGCTAACAAAATTTGATACAAAATGTAATCTGATCTTTTGGTAAAAAACTTGTTTCCAAACCAGGAAAGACAAGGATTAGTAAATCAGACATTTTATAAGACAGATCATTTTGAAGCTCAGATTTTTTAACATGTTTTAGGTCCAAAGACATGATTACATTCTTATAAGATGTGCACATGATAGTAGAACCTACAGGTATAAGAATTTCAAATGTCAAGATCCACCAAGTTTTTATTTATTTTCTTTTTTATTCACTAAGCAAAACTATTATTCATATATATTAACTGAAAACAACCATTTTCATGTGGATTATCAGTCTGGTGATTCATAAGAGGAAATCCTAGTAGAATCTGGTATATTTCTGGAAGACATGAAGGAAAACCTGACTGAATTCAGGAATTTTGATTCCGTGATGGATAGCTGAATGAAGCATAAATGATCTGTAGAAAACAGGCTATAAAATTAAATTATATATTTGTCTTTTGTGGTATTAAACCTTTCCTCCACAGGGGTGATGTGACACCAGCTTTGTCATTTCTCCTATTTTGAATTACTAGTATTTCCAAGGCTCTTGTCATAACTTGTACATATGAAACAAGAATGTCCTGATGATCAAAGTAATGGATTTAACAGATGACATTGACTTACATCAAGATCAGTCTGAGACTGTGAGTGGAAGTGTTTGTAAAAAAGAAATTTATATATTTTATTGTTTTTAAAAGTCTTGGTCAAGGAAGCAGGTAGAAATGAAATAACACTGGATTATTAACCTTTCAAATAAGCACAAGAAATTGGAGATGCTGCAAAACTTATTTTCAAAAGAGGTATCAGCCATTGAGAGTATCTGTTTTTCTGCAAAATATTTCAAACCAAAACGGATTAAAGTACTAAATAGTACCTAAAGGAAAACACAATATTTTTTTAAAAAAAATCCATCATCCTGAAACTGTTTTATTTCTGTTTGAAAAGCTAGGACAGTGACAGCAGAAGCTTATTAGCAATTAAATGTATTTTTAAGTATTTCCCAATTCTTTCTCAGCATATTCTATTGAATGCTCCTGCTGCCAACTATGCAGCTTGTGATTTTTTTGTGAGTGCATGAAAAGACAAAAGCTTCAGATAGCCTAGCTGTAACCAAGGGAGTCCAAAATCTTTTAGCTTTCTCTACAAGGCATTATTCATATAAATGTATGCATCTTTATGCTTAATTAAGCAAATACATTTGGAAAAAACTATTTAGAATCTCCTTCACTAAGAGTTCTCCTGGAAAAAGGAAGGAAAATAAACAAAGATGTGGAAACAAAGAAAGACAGAAATAAATTATTAAGAGAATGCTGTTTAAGAGCTTTCCTTCTTTTCAGGAGTGAGAAGATTTATGAAGAGACCAAAAGTAAGAAATCTGGAGGCTCATTGGACGTCCACTTCACAAAATAAGGAAAAATTGCAAAAATGCTGAGGTCACTGGGAATCTAAAATACTACTATTTTGATATTTTGGGAGGCATTTATTTCACTATTTAACAAAACAATATTATGATGTTTCTCACTTTCCTTCTGGAAACTGCACATGGATTTTGGCTTAGCCAGTTCCTTGGCTTTTTCAAATTTATTTCTATCTTCCCAGGGAGCAATTGCTCAGTTTCCAACCTTGGCCATGCTGTTAATGACCAAGCAGGACAGCAAAGATGAAACATTGTCATCATTGAAGCTCTTTGTGATTTGATAAATTATCTCTGCAATTAGGCCATCAGCCTTTGGAATGCACCACAGGAAAGGCACCTGGCATTTGAGGAACATTTGAACATATGCCAGAAGTTTTCTGAAATCTTAAAAGTATATTTCAGATTCACTTTGTTGAAGGAATTGACTTAGTGATTCTCAATTGATATATACATAAATATAGAATTAAAAATGTTTTGATGCATCCATCAGGTCTGAAGGACTGCTTTGATTTTCTTTATTCACATTTACTGAGTATCAGGTGAGAGAGTATATTTCTCAAAATAAGGAAGACTTATTGAATTTGACTATAGCCTTAAAGAAACACCCCTACAGATGCCTTTTATAATGTCACTTTTAAAATAAAGGAATAGTTACTTTGCACTGGAACCAACTGGCTTCACCAAATTGTGTATAATTTTAAATGATAAAGCCATTTTACTAGCTCTAGCTTTTAGAGATGTAATTTGAATACCCAGGAAATCAATATCTGCTTTGTTACATGATTACAACCAAATAATTGAAATATCAGAAGGGCAGTGAGCCACAGAGCCTTTGTACTGAACAAATAAGACATTATAATGATGATGCTTTGAGTATAAATGCAGTTCTCAATTTAACTGTGTGCAACTTCTGAAAGTGCTTTTTTAGCACTCTACAATAGGTGTGCAAAAATGAACACCTGAAAACAGCAGTGACATTTTTCAGTGTTCAGCAGTGTCATCAGTTTTTAAATAGAACTTCCTATTGATCACCATGGCACTGCTGCAGACAAGCCACAGAAACTCCACTCCAGGAAGAATATTATGCAAAATCCATCCAAAGTGATGAGATTAATTTTGGACAAGTCTGAAGGCTGGAAACAAGCTGCTACTTTTTGCAAGCTAGGAACAATGCTTTATAAACCCTGGTTCCTCTGAAAAACAGAACAAAAAGAAAGGATCTATATAAGGGAAATAATTCATGTTTTCACTTGTGAAGAAAAAAGGAATCTCCCTTATGATATAAAATCAGGAGAATCTGTAGGTGAAGCACAAGTCAAGGTTAATATAAATTATGTATCTGCTACTTAGTTGCATGGCAGAGCAAAGGGAAAAAACAGGCTTTCTTATCAAAGAAGGACTGCAATATTATTTCAAAGATATTCACTGTGATTGTAGGATAATAGTTTTAAAACTGGAGTAAGCATGAAGGTTGAGCAGCTTGCTTAATGAAGTGCTAGCCTTTCATCCCTGGCAGTATAATTTAAATCCATCTTTCAGTCCTAAGTAAAATGAGTGGCCTCATCTTTGTCCCTCATGTACAGTAATACACATTATATAACCACTGCATGCAATTTGACACAATTTAGTACAGCCAACAGCCATTTTGTCAGTAGAACACCAAGCTTCAGCTGTCACAAAAGCTAAAATAACTATTTAATTTTTTTTTTCCAATACAGCAACTTTCAAGAGTACTTCTGTTTTTTTTCTGGGGAGTCTGTAATGATCCTCATTTTTTCCCATTGCAACCCTCATTCCAGGTGTGATTCCTTATCTCCCACTTCTGTATTAATTCCTCTAAGATCCAGATTTTAACAATGAAGTCTCTGTTACATCTATTCTTTCCTTTCTTTATTTTTTAAATATTACAGAATTTCCCTTTTAGATCTAAAACTCTTGACATCTTATGTACAACATCAGTACCTGCTTTTGAAAACTTAAACAAGGTGAAAATAGCATTAAGTGAAATTTTGCAGGTAGTCTTGTAGCTGATTTTCCATTCTAATTTTTCCATTTTTAATTTTCCAATATCTAATCTGGAGAATTGCTTACTTCTATTATTAATTTCAATAATATAAGACATCTTTGTGTATTCATATCTTACAGGGATGAATATGAGAATACATGTAGATATCAACCTAAAATTATTTTTTCAAAATATACAGTAAATAGCTGTGTCACATCTTGTGTGTGTGTGCCATTTCAAATAAAGTGGTCCAACAAACACTAATGTTTAGAGAGCCCATAGGCAAATCTATGAGACTTGGAAGATTTTCACTGTGAAATCATCTCGTGACCTAGTGAATGACAGTGATTACAGACAAAGTGCCCTTTGAGATATAGGTGACATTTTTCTCAGTATTTCACCTGCCATGTAAATAACTTATTAAATTAGGGGGTTTATTCTTTAAGAAACACTAATTGGCTCTTATTTTATGCAGTGAACGTAGAGCATCAGTTTGTGTCAAGAAGTTTTTTCTGTGTGTGCATTAGTATAAAGTCAAAATTTTGGTCTCAAATTCTCCTTTGAGAGCCTCAAGAGGAAATGGTTCAAGTTCCACTAGGGAAGGTTTAGGTTGGATATCAAGAAGAATGTCTTCACCAAAAGGAATGTCGAGCATTGGAACAGGTTGCCCAGGGAAGTATTTGAGTACCCAAACCTGGAAGTATTTAAGTCCCATTGATGTGGTACTTAGGGACATGATTTAGTGGAGGACTTGGAAGTGCTGGGTTTGTGGATGGATTTGGTGATCTTGAGGCTTTTTCTATGCTAACAATTCTATAATTCCTAATTTCTTCATATTGTCTGCATGTGCAAATACAAATTCTTACCCTACTACTCCCATAATTTAATGGGAAATTCTCTATGAAGTGTTTGGATCAGTGGTTCCTTCTGCATAGTGTGCAGTCTGTACTTTATTTTTTTGTTTGCTGAACTCTATGAGATGCTTTTGTTCCATTGTGCATAGCGAAAATTTTGAAGAAGGATGTGAAGTTTATACTAAGAACAGCAGCCTCAGTGAATGAAATCCTACCTCAGCAAAAACTGCAAAAGTAGCTACACAAGCACAGAGTTTGAATCTGATTAGTACCAAAATTATTTTAAATGTATTTGTAAGAGAAATAATTCCTGGTAAAGTATCCACAGGTTAGCCAAATCTGACTAACTTTTAAGAAGCATTATACTGGTATATTCACAAGGATATTCCATTTGAAAAAAAAAAGATTTGGGACATTATGTCTATTCAGATGCTGACACACAATAAAGTCCCATCTAAACTCTGAAAGGATCATATACTTTTTGATTTGAAGGTACAAAATAAACATATTTTAAAAGACCGATGCTAGATAAATAATTTAGTACTTTTATAATAATAATAAGTAAGTAATAACATATTTTATAATAATAATAATAATAACTATAATTAATACTTATAATTAATACTTATTATAATTATAATTTATACTTATTATAATTAATAATAAGTATAATAATAATGTTTTATAATAATAATAAGTAAATAATAATAGTAATTTTATTTAATGGACATACACTCTAAAGCACACTTTCGTGATCTGTAATTTAACCCCACTAGTGAAAGCTATTCTTTCACAAAAAGAAAAAAAAAATCCCCTCCTCTCTTAAGATTACAAATTATCCATATCTGTTTACTTGTAAACCATACATCTTGTGTTAGCCAATAAGGTTTTAGGCCTTCTTTTGTCTAACTGCAATCCAATTTTGGAGGTACTTTCATGCAGACAATTAATTCAAAAAGGAGCGTGGGGGCAAAGCTGAAACGTTGTTTCTTAACAACATGATAATCTATTGTTGTAATGCATCAAGATATATTTTGTTTAAGTAATAATAACATAAAGGTATGTTTTATGTGAGAGTTATGGTTTCCTGTACTCTGCCTGCCTCTGATAATACAGAAGTAACATTTAAAATTATGTGGAATTTGATCACTTCTCTGGAAACAGGTGTGTGCATTCAGAGTAATATTTTCATTCATTTCTGTTCACAAGAAGATTTATTCTTCAAAAATAATACAAAATCCTCAATAGTATTTGAATAACAGCAATCTGTGATTTCTTGGGGCAAGTTGGAGGGACCTAAGGATAAAACAGAAAACCCATGAACTGGATTATGACTTGACATGGTACTTAAATCCACTCTTCTAATAAGCCTAAAATACCACATCAAGGAGAATTTCAAAGACTACCTTTTTGCAAAGTCTGTGCAAAAGTCTCTTTTTCTCACTCTCAAAAGCTTTCAAGGGCAAAAAGGCCAAGGCATGAACACTGTCTTGTCTGCAGAATTCACATCAAACATAGCATTTAGGAACAGTTTTCTATTCCATGTTTTATGAGAGACATTTAAACAGTTACTGGGTTAGATTTCATTTAATTATTAAAGAAGGCATTCAGTCTTGAGTATTTGTTATTAAATCCTTTTGACAGAAGTAAAGCTCACTGAAATTCACTGTTTATCAGTTTAATATTTGTGCACTGTGAAAAATGACTTTGCTTTGCTGATTGCTACAATGCAATCATGATTTTTCAAAAAGACACTTTGCTTGGTTAACCTTAAGGAGGAGGCTCCAAGATTGACACCTATAGGCCCAGAGTGCACTGATCTGTAAAGATATTACCAAAGAAATATCTATATGATTCTATTAAATTAAAACTGACATCTACCTCATCATCATCATGAAAAGAAAATAGGAAAGACCATGGAAGCAAATATCTCATTATCAAGTGTGACAAAGTTTTAATTAGGGTAATTTTTCAGGAATATTTGCTTACCAGGCTGTGGCTTTTATATGGCTCTGATTCTTCAAATATTTAAAGTCTGTGTTGCCTCTGCAATAAATGAGCAATAAATTCAGCAATGTCCTCATTCAACTTTTTTCCCTTTTTTCCCCTCACATAAAGGGGGAATGCCCAGATTCACTGGAGCAGAAGTCATTCTTTGTTCTGCTCAAGTAAAAGCTGTTTCAGGAATGGAGCTCAGAGCTGTAATCCAACCACATTTTAATGCTCAATTTCATTGAAAACAGGAAGCAGGTCTTGAAATTCTGAAACATTATTTCATTTTAAACACATTTATTGTGGGGTTTTTCTGCATATATATATATTTAGAGTACATATGGAGTTGTAATACTGGCTTAATAAAGAAGTATGATAAGAAATTTGTTGATTGATGCTTTCCAGCAAATGTGCATGTCCATATAGTGTCAATAAAGCCTGAGTTTTAAGTTCTATTTATTAAAAATAATCATTAATTTAGTGGGGTTAAGGGTTAATTATCCCTTCCCTTCCCCTTCCCCTTCCCCCTCCCCTTCCCCTTCCCCCTCCCCTTCCCCTTCCCCCTCCCCTTCCCCTTCCCCCTCCCCTTCCCCTTCCCCTTCCCCTTCCCAACAGCAGTGTTTCATTTACAACCCTTTCTCCAAAAAAAAAGGAAAACCAATTTTTCATTGGTTCCCTAAATTTCCTGGGTATTGCTTTTACGTTTAATTCCAATGTATACTTATTTTCTTGGTAATTTTCATCAAATAATGTCCCCAGACATACTGCAAGCTGAGCCTTTATGGCAGATCTCAGACCCATGTGCTTTTCTTTGTTTTGTTTTGTTCAGTCACTGAATGACAGAGCACACCTTCAATCATCTGTGAAGTGCAGGGTGAGCATTTCCATAGGGCACAGCTGATTTTGCTTTCACTATGCATAGCAGTTTAAATAGATTGCCAGGTCAGCTGGTGTGTCTTCAGGTGCTACTGCCATGACCATAAAGAGAATTAAAAATGTCACAGGAAAAAAGTGCAAAGCAAATGCATTATTTTATGTGACTCCACAAAAAGAGACTCTGGAGCGAAAAGGTTACACATGCAGAAGCCATTCTAAAGGCCCCAGGTGGATTGGCCAGAGGAATCCTTCTTGAATGGTCCCTTGAATGGGGAACTCTGGGGATTAAGGCCTCTCTTTCCCTCGGATAAGGTCTGGCAAAGGAGTTGACTCCAGCGGAGAATGTCAAACCTGTTGGAGGTTCCTTTGTGTTGCAAAGCAGCTGCATAAAAAGAAAGTTAATTCTCAGCTCCCCAGAAGTCATCTATACTTAGGTTCAGGAACATAAGCTTCATGTGGCCAAAGGCTAATGATAAACGTAATATGTTTCCCAGATGAAAAGTTAAGGGCACAAACTATCTGCCAATAAAATTGAAAAAGAATGAAAAATAGCTGAGAAACTTAGAGAGGTTTTAGTGTTCTATGAAGTCTGTATAGTTTTCTTCTAGGAACCTGCATCCAGACATCCAGAGAATTAAGTATTGCCTTGTCTCTCCATTGCTAGATGTAAAAGAAATGCACATGCCTTTTTTTTTTCTTGAAGCAAATGAAAATGCTTGTCTTTTTTTTTTTCAGTGTAATAATGTGCAAGAATCTGTTACAAATGAGAAAATGATCAATAGTAACAGCAATGTTGAGTCTCATAGTTGTGTCTTAAAATGAAAATCAGTCTCCATGTAGAAGAAAGAGCTGTCAAGACAATTCTCCTCTCTGGCTGTGGAATAAGTACATAAATAAGATAAAAGCTTTGTGAAAAAATAAATTCAGTCCAACAACCATGCAATTTATTCTTAAAGTACTATAGTGAATGCAGAATTTTACTACCATAAGCTGCCATATAAATGACTTTAAATCATATGGCTATCTTCAAGATTAGTAGAAAATACTTCTTCATAGCTAGTTAAAAATATATTTGTGCATGTGTGTGTATTAAAGTACGCATATTATTTCTAAAGTGATAAACAGCTCAAAATCATAGTACCAGCTAATTATGTTGATTCTCAAGAGCCCAAGGAAGGCAAGAGAATAAATTGCGAAATGTGAGGAATAGAGAAGGTGACAGGCGTGATGGAAAAGAAGGAGGCAAGAGATGTGATATTTGTTTAATTTAGTAGAGTCTTCTAAATGTGATATTCTCAGAAACTGATGCAGACTAAATTAACTTACTGTAAAATAGGTTATGATATTAGATACTATTTCTTTATATCACTAGATATCACTGAATAGGTGTAAGAAGAAGACACTGTTTCATAATCTGCAAGTCTGGACAATGTATTACCTGTGGTTACATAAAAAAGAGTTGTGGCCCATATATCACGTATATGTTTTTTGTCAGGTTCCTAAGATGCAAGTCAGAACTATATGTGAACAAATAGTGACAAGCTTCATTTATAATTATGGATAAAAATAGGTATTTTTGAAAGAAGTCAAATATTTAAATTATTCTGATCAGTTTAGCACTGATAAGGACTCAGAAGGATGATTATGTTAAGATCTACACATCAAAGTTGAAGCTGTATGAATGCTGGAACAGAACTGAAAAGGAAAAATAATGATGAATGGTTTAGGAAGAATAACCTGTGGAGAAAGGCTGAAAGCACCACTTCATCTACTCTAGGAGAGACCAAGAGAAGACACTAAAATAATCTTCAAATATGTGGATGATTATTAGAAAGACAATTCATGTTTTCCACTTTACCTGAGGACAGAACAAATCACAACTGACTTAATTTGCAGAAATAAAGATTTAATTAGCTTAAGAAAAAAAATTCTTAAACTGTAGTAATAGTTAAGCCCTGCATCAAGCAGCCCAGGGATATGGTGGAACTTCTGTTATTAGATCTTTTTAAGGATCATATTTTAAAAGAATATGTCTTCTACGTAAGAATGATTTTTACATTCCTAAAAATGAGATTATTTTCTTTCTTGAAAAACTATACCTACATGCATGCCTTGAATTATTTTATCTGTGAAATTTTTTTCCCAGATGAAATGAAATATTGTGAAAAGACAGTAATACTAAAATCAGAAAGCAGATCATGAGACCACTGATACAAAGCTTCTAGCAGGGGTTTGGAGAGTACATCCTGGAGTGTGAAGAATTCAGTTGCTCTTTAAAAGGTTCTTAGCCACTACTGTAAGATCATTTTTAAACAATAAAATGACACCTCTCTGTTTGGAGTTGAATAACTTTTATTATACTGAAGATGAAACCTCAATGCTATTTTTTTCTAGCTTTTCATGTGAGCATTTCAGTTTTTCCTTTCTCACTAATGTGACATGTAAGTTTTTCTTGTTGTGTTTTATTTGTTTAATTGAGAAACTTGAGCTTCTGTTAAAATTTATTTATTTTTTATTAATACTGAGTCAGAAATGTTAGTCAGTCTCCATAAAATTCCAGGGCGATCTCCTGGTATAAGTGAATTTGAAAAGCACAGATTATGTGCATAATAATTTGCTGGAGAGAAAAAAAAAATTCTGTGTTTTGTACCAATTAGGCTTATCAGTCCAGATGTGGTATGTAAGATAAACATACTTCTACGCTATCTTGGCTCAAACCAATAATTCATTGATTGTGTCAATTATTGGTATGCTGCACAACATCTCTCCTGGCCAGATAACCAGCTCTGCTATGCAAAATCTCCCCAAGTACTCCAGGTCAGGTAATTTTTTTAAACTACTCTGGTGATAATATTTCATAGTTGTATAATTGGTGAAAGCTTTGTTTGAAGCTGTTTGAAAGCTCTATCAGCCTTCAAGGGAAGGCAATTCAGTTGCAGGGCATCACAGAACTTGAGCTCAGTCTTGACTTCCTGATGATGCAAACAGAGCAAAGGCAGAACAGAGAGATTACTTTGGAAAAAGAGAGCACCTGAACAAGTAGGGCAGCTTTATATGTCCCAAACATAAGGTCTGTGAGAGAATAAGGGTGAAAGAAAAAGTGTCCCAGCCCCACCTTGTCTTTCCTGTAATCTGTGAAACAGAATGGGCAGAATGGATTGTCCCATTTTCTGCCTTGTACTCTGGACAGTGCAGTATTATAGACAAATTTGGGTGAACTCTGCTAAAAATACTAGTAGTTTTCACAAAGAAATTCACCTTTTTCAACTTTTTTTGTTGCTGATAAAAAATATTAAACTGTTTGAAAAGGGTTTTTTAAACAATGTCTTCACTATTTTGACTTTTTAATTCCTTTTGTTCCTTATTTCTTCCTTTTCAGGGTGCTTTGTTTTGTTTTTTTTTTTTTATATCCCACTGCCTATTTTGAAATTAACTGTGTCAGTGATCATGTACAGGAACACAATATAGATTCAGCCTGCTCATATGGAAATGTCTAATTTCAGCACAACAGCATTAATGGAAAAATGTGTAAATCTGTTGTGTATACAGCAAATACTCATGTATAATCCGTTCTGCACTAGAATCTCCAATTCTTTAAGGGCAGAAAACTACAAAAACAATAGCTTTTACACAAAGCAGAGAGAAAAAGGGGACTGAAAAAGGAACAAAGAAGCAAGACAAAAAAATAATTGAAAAGCAATGTTTTAAGGGCCAGCTTTAACAAGTCTGGTTAGATCTTGAGTTCTCTTGTTTCTTTTTCTCCTCTTTATGAATGCTGTCCATTGAGCAGTGTTTATCCTGGTTGAAGAAAATAGTAGCTATTTTTCTACAAAGAGATCTATTTCAAGGACCTTGAAAGTTTTAGTTTTCTCTAAAGACCAGTTGGCTTAGTACAAATCTTTCCTTATACCCTCACTTATAACCTACAACAACGTTTCTACTGTGTAAATGCTGATTGCATATCAAGATTCTTATCAAGATTCCTATTCGGATAGATTTTGTTTTTCAAGAATCTAGTTTGTTAAATCACACTGTAAAGTAAGTTGTACAGAAAAATTCTTAAAATAATGACATTCTTTGGTCTTGAAATTGTCCAGCAAACTTGAGTTGGATAGCTAGAGTTATATGAATAAAGAGGATTTATTTTTTTTTTTAATGTATCAGCAAAGAAAATAAAAATATATTTTCCCATAAACCTGATATGTTATAAACAGGGAAAAAATTGCAAAGTAATTAATGAAATAGATGTCAAACTTTTTTTCCAAGCTCAAGGGAGGCATCACAGTTCTTATTTTAAAAAGAAGACTTAAAAATTGTCTATGCAATCTTAAAACCTAAAGAAGACACCAGGTAAAAATTTGTTCTTAGTAAATTTTTAAATGGATTATTGGTGTAGTATTTATTTGACCCCATGGTATCTCTGAGAATGACAAAGGCACTAAAAGTCCCACTGAAGTGTCTTGGAGAAAGCTGAGGCTCAAAGCAGTTGACAATAAACCATTTTTTTTATGCTGTCAACTTCAAAGGATTTAAAATTAACCCCAGGTAAAAAATACATTCCTCTTAATTTTCAAATAATTCAAAACTGTGTTTTTGAATTAAATATGAATTACTGAATTAAAAAAAAAAAACTTTTTTTTAAATTAAATGAACAGGTCACATTTCTTCATTTTCTTTTTCCTTTTCTTTTTTTCTTTTTTCTCCCCCCCAGTAAGATCCTACTATTTATCTAGAAAAACTTTATGTGAGTAAGTTTGGGTTTCTAGACTTCTTTCTGCTATGGAGTACCAAAAAACCAATACTGGGCTATATTATTATCTCAGAAATTTATATATAAAAGTCTCTTCATACAGCAGCTTTTCACTTAAGAAGGATCTAAGAAAGAAATAACACCTGAGAAAGAGATATAGTTCATATATGTCATCAGAGCAAAAATGTGAATTTACTGCATCACACCTGATAACTAAGTCAAGCCCATGTACATTTCTTCATCAGAACAGATTGAATAAGAAAGCAAAACCTAACTAGAAGGAGTTAATGGAGTGTTTTTACATCAGTTTTCTACTAATGGAAATTTATTATAAAAAAAAATAGAAAGAAAATTATTGGTGTTACAGTGTATCTATGTTTATCTTGGTGTCTAATATTCAGAAGTGTCATTGACAAAATTAATGTCTAGCAAGGGTACTTTCCAAATGCTCAGATTAAATCTGAAGTCTTAATGAAGGCTTATCTCTTTGAAAATGCTATGCTTGTGTGGTCTTGTAATGGTAATTATATTTTCTCCCCAGACAGACAATGGAAAAGAAAGAGAAAACAAAAGTTTCCAGGGTAGGAGATTTCAGATCTCCATGTAAAGGAATTATCATGTACAGTAGAATTATCTATATCACTCACAAAATACTGATGCTGTTAATCTACCCTAATTTTTCAGCCTGGATTTTTAAGCTTTTCTCAGAGATCTAAGAAATATCTTCATGGGAACAAATCCTGTTAGAGAGTGCTGAGGAAAAGATGTGCTGTAAAAGCTGCAAATTTATCACTCAGGGGGAAAGAACTGCTCCTCAGCTTTTGACCAAGAACATATGCATGCCTGTCAGGCCAGAATGCGTGCAGACACCATCCCCTCAGTTCCTCGTGCCCTTGTCCCACTGGAACTAACACCAGAACGTGGGAAAATCCAAGCAAGATGAACAGATGGAAACGCAGTTATATCCAACAAATCCCTTAACTTAAATTAGTTATCTAATAAATATATATTTTTTTTTCTTTCAACAAACATTTTATTTCTTTCATTTTCCTTGACTCTTTTTACTTTTGTCAGTTTCCAGGATCAGTGAAATCCAGAATTGATATCTAAACTATTTCCTGGAAGGCTGAAAAATTAATTTTGAATCAAATGTTAAACTATTTAAGAGCACAATACAATAAGTGTCATGGAGAAGTAACTGGTGGCTGTGTGTCAAAATAATTCTATTAGAGTCCTACATATGTGACAATGAGAAGGTTGCCTTTAGACAACGGGGTGGTGAATAGAACAAGAGCAGGTTGGAGATTTTGGGGTAATTTTGTCTAAAGAGTCAAAGATCAGTAGATACATCACTTCTTCTTGTGAGTAAAGGACTTGGCGAACCAAGAACTTCCACCCATCTGGAATGGAGTGGTAGAAGAAATGGATGGACAGCAAAGAACAAAAGTGAAAGGAGAAATTAAGTCAAAAGACAAAAATTAATGAGAGAGGTCAAAGAAGAATACCCAGAAAAAAGCTAGCAGTAGTTCATAGATAAAGAACATGCTCTGGACTGACACTGACTACAGGATTCAGTGCAGAAAATCACTGGACCAGAATCAACTACTGGTACACAAAAATCTGGTAGAAGGAGCACAAAATGGAAGAAGGTCAGAAAGATAAACTGACCAGCAAGAAGAAAGGAAACTTCTGGTCTTTTTGCTCTGCTATAAGGAATTAGAAAAAAACAGAACAGAGGGCCTGAAGAAACCTGAACCTTATGGAATTAGCTCAAAAACAAGAGGAGTTTCCCCTGTGAAGATAAGTTAAAAGTTATGGTGGCAGTATTCTTGACTCTGAATATTGGTAATGTATCAAAGAGCAACAAGGCTGTGAAAGACAGAATATGACTACAAAGAAAACAGCATTGATTAAAATATAAGCCAAATAGTAGTGAAAGCTTGCAGTATGCTGCAAATCTTTGTTCCCAGGTAAGCCCATGAAACAAAATCTGCTCTTGTAATCAGACATGAACAGCAGGAAGAACCCACAATTTTAATGATCGACTCAATTTCATTTAGTCTATAATGAGAAACAATAATTATGATAAGCATCCTTGGACTTTACCTTTTTCTCCCACCTTGTCCATTTATGCAAACACTTATGTGCATGTAAATAGCTGGGTGCCATGGAGACCTGTTTGCTGCCTTAGTTCAACCCACTTCTGCCTAGCATTTTATCAAACTCATCAGTTTAGAAAGGAAAGACATTTGGCTGAATCTCAGGGAGGAAAAAATTACTCTGACATTCACACTTCTCATCTTAAAATATGTAATCTATCATACAGTAAAAATACTATTTTTACAAACTAAACTAATTATTTAATTATGCAACACATTTGAACATTTCTTCTATGGAACAAAATTATTATGATAAAATTTTCTGCTGTAACTTGCTATTTTCATAAACTATTCAGGTAGTCCAAGAATGAAAAATGAAAAAAAAATTATTAAAAAATCAAACTTCTTTCATAATCAATTGGGAAACAATAAATAAAATTAAAAGATTTATCAAATAGATTGTTTGCAATAGTTGAAGCCAGCTCTATTCAAAGATGATAATCTGTTCTTTAAAGTCTCCTTAATCTCTTATTATTTTACCAAATTTCAAAATATAATGTTGGAAAGGCAGTTTGGTATTTCTCATATTTGAATAAGTTTTTTACATTTTAACTTATAGAAAGAAGTAGGAATAAAAATTATTTATAAGTGACAGAAAGCAAAGGATTAGCCCTCCTCACAAAATCTGTGAACTTAACTTATAGTTATGTTCCCCAAAATGGAATTGAATATTTCTGTGGTTCATATATTTTCTTCCTAAACCTTGTGTCCTAGTTTTGGCCAGGATAGGGATATTTTTTTTCAGTGTCCAGGAGGGAGATGGACAGGATCCAGAGGATATTCTATTCCATTTCACATAATTTTCACGAATGGAGAAGGGCTCATTTCTGAGTTGGAGTAACATGGCTGCAGTCAGTTCCGCAGTGAGCATTTTGCATGTGAATCCCTTGTCTTTGGGAAATGGTCCCAACAAATCTGACATAGATGTCCTAGACTCGTTTTTGGATTAGCTGGTAAGCATTGCTCTAAAACACACAAAACATCCTACAATCAATTAACTCTTTTGAAAATGGTGTTTTCTGGAGATTCAGTGAATGGTAACAGAAATTAGAAAGCAAATTGCTGATGTAGTTTGGAAAACATGTATTTCTCAGAATGAACCATCTACAGTGCACAAGATGCCTGTGATTTTTTTGAGTTTTGTTACTGTTTATTGCCCAGTGGATGCACACATTTTGACTGTGAAGTAGCTGTAATTATTCAGCCATTACCATTTTGGAAAAGACTTGAACATACCTTCAGGGAAAACAATAGAATCAGAGTTAGATAGAATTAGGAACTGCATTTGGGGTGAAGTGAGAAAATACATGTGTAAAGCATAATGAGGTCTTCATGAAAACTGTTAGGCTCAAAGTGACAAACTGAATATAAACACTATCCATGTACTTTAAGTACTACGAATAGCAGCTTTTGGAAAACACCTGTTTTGCACATCACTTATGCAGCATATAGGGACTCTTTATGCTAGACTGGCTGATGTTAAAAAGCAGAGAGACAATAAAGATCTCTAAAATACACATGTAGACTCAGATTTCAGTTTAGCATTTTCTTGAAGAAAATTAGCATTCAGCAGGAGAAAAATAAAGTTATTTGGTTGACAGTATAATGTTACTCAGCCTAAAGTTAAAGAACTTTACATATTTATAGCCTACTTTTCAAAAGTTTTCATGGGTAAGTTTTACTACAGGCACAACTATGATGTCAGTAATATAGAAGAGAGAAGATTTTGAGACAGAAAAGACAGATGATCTGGACTTGGACAGTAGAAAAAAAAGGTACAAAGAGTTCAAAGTGGAAATTCATGTCCTGCAAGAAGCATTACCATAACTTGAGCCACCTAAATATGAGGAGACTGATCAAATTAGCTGTTTAGCCATCCTTCTCTTTTTTCAGACAGTGGAGAGAAAGATGGAATTCATCCTTCTTATTTGGAACACTAATTTAGAGCAGAGTGTATTAATTTTCCCATAAAATATAGAGGCACTACAAGCTGATCAACTTAGACTCAATGCTGCAATTTTTACATACATATATATGTAATTAATGCCTTCACAGGAGTAAAAGTCTCACTTCTGTAGTAAAACCAGTCATCCAAAGGACACCACTGATTTTAATAGTTCAGGGGGCATAGTAAAAATAAAATATCCACTCAACAGAAAATAAAATCAAGTATATTTCCAATTAGATAACTTCAATTAAATTGGGATGACCTCCTAATAAATCTATTAATGAGGTGGAAATTCGTGCGAGATTTGTTGGAACAGTTGGGTCAGTAATGCACTTGCACTGAACTTTAAAACTATACTCCTTAGTTGATAATGCTGAATTAATATTTTTATGTAGATCAATATTATTTGTAGTTGTTGTAATGTCTAAAATAATGCCACTTCCTTTCCTTTGCTTTTAATTTGGCCATATTAAATACTTGAGTAACAAATGTTTCAAACTGACCTAATTCCTGATTAAGTTCAAGTCCAGAAAGCAATATATATTTTAAAAAACATAAAATTCTACTACATTTTTCCAGCAGTGGACAGTGTCATCCATTATATTATGTATCTGTTCTATGGGATTGTTTTGGAGTTGATCCTACAGAGAATAAAATTTTATCACTGTTCAGGTTCATTAATCTCTTCTGTATAAAATGCTGAGCCAAATTCTGACAAAATAAAATGTCTGGATGTACATAGCTTGGAGTCTGAGGACTCAGGAATATTTTCCCTAATTGACATCACATAATTTTTAATTTTCTGTGCATGTATTTTCAGAAATAACTAGTGTCAATTAGTTGCATCAAATAGTTTCTTCAATTTCCTCTCACAAAATTTCAGGGAGCAAAGAGAGACCAGAGCCTCAAAATCTTTTTGTAGAAAACTGTTCACAGAGTGATTGCTGGATAACACGAGAGGTTTGTGGAGGTGCTCGTATGACCCACACTGGGGTAGCCCAGTGTCCCTACTGTCCCCAGCTGTTACAGCAGGAGCGTGGGTGTGCACGAAGGACTGGGATGTGCACTGTGAGCCTGGGACCAGACACAGAAGCACCGAGGGGCAGCCTGGCAAGAGGCACAAAGGCAGCAGGAAGACCTGGGAGGCAGAGCAGACCTCAGAGGCAGATGGAGAGCACTAACACCCAATCTCTGCCAGTCTGTGCCATGTGCTGACTGAGGGAGTGTTTGTGCCCCAGGGGCTGGGAGCAGAGTGAGCTGCCTGGGAGCTGGGGGTGAGCTGGTGCTATGTCCTCCCAGGGATTAGTTACAAGTCTGGGAAATGCATAGCTGCTTAACACTTTGCAACTGTCCGGTATTGTGATTTATCACTTCTGTTGGTATTGATCTTTGTTAACGTGTTGTTCATAAATCAATGAACTGCTTCAATCTTGATGTGGTTTGAACCATGCAAACTGACTGGTTTTCCCCTGTGACAGGATCCAACACAATTTACTTTTATTTTGCCCAAGGTCAGAAACGTGGTTATTTTTACCTAGTCCCTACATCTTGGACACCTTTCCCTTCTTTCAGCATCATACCTTTAGGGAAAGGGACTGTAAGCAGAGCAGACAATCCAGAACTCATTGTTCAAACAGACCAAAAACTATACTGAAAATATCAAAATTCATATTTCTTTCCAAATATCCTTTTTGCAGCTAGTTAATTTGCCCACTATTCTATTTCTCAGTCTCCAGTTTCTCACTTCACCTTTTTCTTTGCTTATCCATTTAGAAATTTCCTTCTTCTTTTTTTTTTTTTTTTTTTTTTTTTTTTTTTTTTTTTTTTTCTGGCAGAAATGAAGAAAATAAATACCTCACTTCAGAGATAACATTGGCAGGAGTGACTCAAGTTCTCTCCTTTCTCTTCTCTATTGAGCTGATCATCCTTGTACAGATGATAAGTTCCTTTAACATGCAGCAATGCTATAACTGTAATTGTTTTGTGGTAGAATAACTGTATTTTAACTGAAAAACAGATATTCCCATGCCAACAGGTGTGAAAATGTTCTTACAATAATAATTTACAGGACAGCTTTGGTGAAGCTTTATCTTTTGAGATGGGCGACCCAAATATGAAAATCCTAGTCTGACAATTAAACCACATTTCACATTTAAAAGGTAAATTTGTCAGCTACTAGACTAATATATAAAATATAATATATAAAATACTATAATTCCTCTTTCTTGTTTTAAAAGAAAGAGTATTTAAATTTGTACAAACAAATTTCAGTAGCTTAAATTTTTCCAGCTGTTCATCTCTTTTTATGTATTTATCTCTCTCAGATGAAGGCAAACAGTCTACTTAAGGTACTTGATTGTTGAAAATTGAAATTAAATGTGATACGAAGAAGATGAAAACAGTATTATAATTTTTCGCCCTGTTTTTCAACTAGATAGATAATCAGGGAGAAGGATGGAGGAAGATATACCCAGATTACATGCTCTCATAAAGCCTATACTCAAGTTAAAATCCAGCAGATACTTATGTTCTTTGCTTAATCAGAATCCAAATCTCTCAAAAGGAGGTAAGTATTTGGAGCAGGTAAGAGATTAGATTAGGATAGTAGACAAATAAGACTGTTTAATTATCCTTTCACAGGCCACACAGTGCTTGCCTCAGGCTCTTTTCTCTGAAAAATTATTAATCGTGAAGATTTATTAGCCATTTGCCGAGTTTAAATTTTAAAGTTCTCCTGTCACTTTCCTGGAAAAGTAACTGCATGTGCAGCAAATGTTATAGGCTGTTATAGGCTGTCTAGTTTTTTCAATGACTCCATTCTAAAATCTTGCTGAAGGATTGATTGCTGTGCATTGTCAGCATCCTCTGGTATATAAAATATCCATGAAGAATTAGCCTACATATTTAAACTTTGCATTTGTACAAGCCAAAGTAGCCTCCAAGCTGCACCAAGACTAAAAGTTGAAGGACCACAAGCAGAGGCAAAACAATAAATTTATGGATATAGGCATGTGCTATGTGCATGAAAAATACTTTTCTAGCTATAACTATAATCCCTTATTTTATTTTTTTAATTTAATGTCTTAATTTTTTCCCCTTTTGTTTAGCATAAAGGTATTGTTCTGGTTTGTAGAGTTACTAGCAGAGGATAGCACCATAGTTGGCTGGTCAAGCCAGTGACTATGGATGAAGTCTATATCAGTATGGTTTCAAGAATTCTTCTGCTTTGAAGACAAGAGTAAGAAATCCTAAGAAATATTCTCATGAGTTATAAAAATCAAAGTAAATCTGGTTTTAGATTGTGGCGTGGACAATGTATTTTTGGTTCAAAAATGTATGCATGCATGTTCAACAATAATAAGATCAAAACCAAAAGTTTCTATATTGCTTTCTGCCTCCTGATATGAAACAATTTGACACTATTCCTGGCTGCAGGAAAAAAAGCCAAAAAGCCTCATTAATTAAGCCTACAAGACTTTGACAATAGGATCTACAAACACATAAAATGATCTAATGTAGATAACTCGTAAAATGATTTTATGTCCTACAAGTACATGGCAGAGGTACAGACTAAAATCCATAGTTTTCCATTGACACTTTAAACATGAACACTAACTAAAATGTCTTCTAAGCATCACCCTCTCTCATGCTTCCATGGATGTTACACTTTCTGTGTGGTTATGAAGAACATCTTTTCATGTCATATGGTGTCACCCTGTTCTTCTAAAAGTTTTATATGCCTTCTGATGTTTACATATTTCTGCTGGAGTTCTCATGCACTGTTCATGTAAATAATGACCATTTTGCATTCTTCTTTTTGGGAGGCGAGGATTGCTGGACTGTTGGTTTAACGAGTGTGGTTGGAGAGGTGGCAATTTCATCCTCCAATCTTCTATCACTTTTAGAATTCTATATATTGAAAAGTCAGAAATAAAATTGGCTTTTTCCTCTTTTGAACTTACCAAGCTTCTGTATACTCATTTTGGGTCCAATAGCGGCAATATGGCATTCATATTTACTGTGTGCTCTTATTCTACCCTATATATTGAACAGTTGAATTTACAGAATTGTCTGGTGTTTTAGTGTGGAATTCCAAAGGATTTATTATTAGGAGAAGAACTTCCATTGGTCTAAGATAGCAGGGTGGCCTGACAGACTGCCCTCACACAGAGAAATCTGAGGAGGTTGGAGGTAATGGATCTTTCACTAATTTGTCATTACCTCATTGGCATAATTCAGATGAGCAAGTTTTAGAGTAAGGCTCAAAAATTCTTCTTTTGGCACCAGAGAGCAAGATCTTTCCATACGTAAGCTAAAGAAGTATTGATTTATTGTCTATATATAAGATGAGCATTACCTTAATTCTATTTCAAGAGTGTTCCTATCATGGATAAAGCAGTTGTCTCCAGATCTGCTTCTACTCTGCGGAATGAAACATTCCACTGAATTCAGAGACCACACAGAAATCCCACACATAAATGTAGCTATCTAATCCTCCCAGAAACGAATGTATATGGGTAAAAATTGTTCCAGTAAGATTGATCCAGATGACACAGAACAGCAATATAGTCAAAATCTTTTTAAGAGATAGTAAAATGCTACCTAATTTTCCCAGAGATGAGCAACTGAATCAAGCTTCAGGTCTTCATTGGAAAGATTCAGTTAAAAATATACTCCTTTGATCTTGCATTTGGAAGTAGCTAAGCAAAGGAACAACATGTTGACATTGTATCCAGGGTTAGAGAAAAGTAGAGATCTCTGCTGATCTCATAGGTAGGTTCTCTTTATTAAAAAAAAGAAGGGCATTTTCTCTTTATAACAGGCTTCATGTGATTTGATCAAAAGCTCTTTTTCCTCGCACCATTTAACAAAAGTACAGGTCAATAATTTTGTATTTTTGTCACATTCCAGAGTAAAATTCATCTGCAGAAGGTTTTAATATTAGCATTTACTTAGGAGCCAACTAGATATGAATTTTATGCACTCACTCATTTCCTCTTGCTGTGTTATATTTTGACTTCCTTGCAAGCTGCAGGAAAGTTACTGCTGGTTTTGGCATGGCAAAAAGCCATGTGGGCTCCTATGCCTTCCACTGTTCATTTTCCTGTCTCAGGTTTCACTGGCCAAGGTCTTTGGACATCCACTGTTGTTTGTCTCCATGCACCTCTCCTCTCCTCTCCAGAATCTTCCTTTATTTGCAGGATCCTTCCTCCACCCACAATCTTTGCCACCTTCTTTCCAGGCCACTTTATTTTTTCTGAAACCAACTCCTTTCAAGGATTCTCTTTATAACACCCAAGGACTTTGTTTTCCTAACTATATTAGACTGAATACAGAGGAATAATGCATGATCATCCTTCTCATCAGTGATTCTGTCTCATGTCTCTTTAATAATTGGAGGGTTCATTATGAACCACTTTTTCAGTCAGGTGATAGAAAAGTTTGCAGTCAGTCTACACAGGATACAGCTAGCAAGTAGGAGGTTTGTACCTGAGAATTCAGAAGTCAAATTTTATAAATTAGCACAGACACATGCACACACATCTACAACTTATCATTTTCCACCGTTTCAATCAAACAACTAAATCTAAAAAACAAACAAACAAACAACCTCCAAGCAAACAAGCAAAACTAAACAAAGAAAAAACTGCAAAATAAACAAATGCTGGAATCCTTTTCCAGCATGAGTTCTAACAGAAAGAGTTTTACTTGCAGATTCAACTCTACGAAATCAATTTCTCTTGTGAAAACTAGGTGCAAATATTGGCTTTTGTGTGATGAGGTCTTATGTACTTCATTAAGATGCTGAGCACTGTCCCTGAGTGCCAAACACCTCCTGTGAGTGATTTTGTGGTCACAATCTCACAGGATTTAGCACTACATGCTTTACATTAACATTTGTCTCAATACTATGGGTCTTAATCTGCTGAAATTAAAAAACTCAAATTGACTTGACTAAGAAAATGACAGGTCTTGAATATAAAGAAACAGGAGACTAAAGGGTCATAGCTGGTTAATTGAACACAGTTGAACACAGTAATCTGTAATTTCAGCAAAGAGATGCTTGGATTTTTAGTCCAGAAGAGGAACATAAAGTCTTTTTACCCTGTCCAGCAAACTATAGGTCAGAAACCCCAGAACACTCTTATGAGCTTGAGTCCTACATTAAAAGACCAAAAGTCAGAAATTATATTTTGCTACATGAAAGAACTGTGGAGACTCAGGGGTTTATCTTACATTTCTGAAATAACATTACCTTGCCCAAACAACCATGGTAAGTAGATTGTGTACTGCTTTGATTGTGAAAGTTGGAGGGGAAGAAAACAGGAGAATAAAAAGCAAATCACCCACCCCCCCCCCCTTTTATTTTAAAAGAAAAGCTAAGCTGCAGTGCTTTGAACAAGGGCAAAAAGATCTATATAAATGACTAAATGACTTTTAATAACCTGGGAAAATATGTCAAGATAAGGATCAGTGACCATTTTAGTGCTGATCATGTATAGTTTTGCTTTATAATCAGAATTACTGTAGAGAAAGGGAACCAAGAAGGCAAATCTCTGTCATAGAGGGAAAAAAATGAAATATGATCAAAAAATGAGAGCTCAACCTTCCTTACACTTCTCTAAAGGTAAGATATTTAAAATTAGATATTAAAAAAGAGTTTATAATAAGGTGTTTACCTTCAAATTAGTCTTTTAAATATGGAATAATTTTCATTAGTCTCTATGAGAGTACCCTGGAAGAAACCAAATCCTGTCAATTCTTACCAAAAGATGTTATAGAGAAATGCACTTATAATTTTGAACTAAATCTCACAGAAACATTATCAAGAAGAAGCATAACAAAAATAACATAGTTTTAAGATCTATATACCTTGCTAATTTTTAAGGAAAAAAAAGTACTAATCTCAAGATAGTAACACTATAGGTGTGTTTGATATTAGCCTAGAGAAAACACAGTCATAACATCTTTACATTAAGTGATCAGTTTTAAAAAAATGCTTGTTCATATTAGGAACTATATGGATGGGTCAACTATTTGGAGCTTCACTTTTAGATGCCTGAAATCAGAGTGTGTCCTGTACTAAATGAAAAATCTGAAGATGAGCCATGAAGGTGTCCAGCAATCATCATGGCAGAACTAATATTTGATTAGAAATTATAAAGCCTAACATTACTTAATGCTGAACTGAACTGACTTAGTCAAGGCACTAAAAATTTAGAACTGAAAAGTCCCTCATCATTATCTTGTGGCAGAGTTAGCAGTGGCATGATGCATAATGATTCCATAACACAGAGTCTTTCAATGTAATTAAAAGTCAGTAGAATGGAACACAATTATAAGAATTTAATTTTTTTTAAGGCAATGTGTGATCAGCCAAGGAAATTCACTGTCACAGAAAATCATTGAGACGTCATCTATGCCAAAACCTGGAGACTATGATAATTTTTTGATCAATTATAATATTTGTGGGTATCCACTGTAGAGAGAAAAGCAGCACTGGACATTATACCACTATGTGTACATTTATCTAATGTACATGGATATTGCGCACTGGCTAGACCCCAGAATTAATTCAAAAGGTAGGCACTTGTGTTTCATAAATCACTTACCCATAGGCATAAGTGCTGTTAGGTAAGGAATTCTCATACCAGAGTACTCATTTCACAAGTATTTAAACATCTGTAAGTTGTTTGTATTAGGTAATCAAAGCTAGTCTTCCTTTACACTAACCAGAGAAAGCATTTCCAAAAAACACTTCACAGATGCAATGTCTTAGGCTAATTCCCTCCTTGGATCTCTTTATTTCTTTAACTCTTTATATGGAGAATCTGTCATAATTAACTTGATTCTAGTCAACAAACTTTTTAGTTACTGATAGGCATTAGACTTATACTGTCCTCATCACCTATGTCCTGTCTGCAGAAAGAGAGACATTTCCTGGAGAATTTATCTCTTTTAAAAGTAGATATGTAAAGTAGCTGCTAGGAGTGCCCTCTCAGATTTCACAGTTCTGTCCATTAAGCACAGGAACAGCCAAAACAACCAGTTGCCATTTGAATTAAACTCTTATAACATAAAATTTGATAGAGAAGATCCCCACTCTTAGATGACTTGTTGAAATTAGGTAGATTTGCTGGCTTAGCAGACAAATTAACTTGTGTGGGGTAAATCAGTTATTGAGTTTTTGACAATGAGACATGAGACCTGACCATAGTCTGGGATGTGAGATGTGGTACCTGCTAGGTTAATGAATTACAGTCCCTGAACAGTAGCATTCTGACTACTTTGTCTCTATGCTGTGAGGTGAAGCCTCTCTGGAAGCACCTTCGGACACCATCAGAAGAAATGGGGTATAGGACAATGACCAACTCAATTTGCTTGGAATTAATGAGTGCAAGCGTATAGCTAAAGGACAGGCTTCAGTTTCTATAAGAACTATATTCATTTTTTTATTATTTTCCCCTCCCAATGAAGAAAATCACAGAATGCTCTGTGGTGCACAGAGCTGTGTATCCAATAATGATGTCTCATTATGATAAGAATGTTCTCGTTTTCTCACATATATGAAAAGAATGTGTTAAATAATCCTTAAAATACTGATAAAATTACAGTCAACCACAACTGAAAGTAAAAATCTAACTCAATTATTAGGTAATAGGCCCTGAAGATTGCAAGATGAAAATTTTAATCTATGTAACACTGACAATGTCTAAAACAGACACATGGAATTAAAATGACAACAGTATTATTTTGGTGATTTTGAGAGTTGATAGAAAATACATAGTTCCAATGTTATACTATGCCAGATCAAGATGGCTGAAAGTAGCCAGGATGAGTACACTAGTAAATTGCTTAAAATTATATCGTGGGCTTATATAAATAAACGATTCCTTTAAATATGTTAATTTACAAAATAGAAAAAGAGAAAATCGTTCCAAAAGGAATGAATAAAAGTAAGAATAGATCCCACTGGTCTAACTTCTAATGCGCATACACAAACACATCTGTAGTGTCACAAAACTAAAGAATCAGTAGCACAGTGATGATAATACAAAGACAGTTTTGCTATTGCAGGGCAGGGATTGCACAGAGCCAGGGCCTTCCCTCCTTTTTGTACTGCCATTCTGGGGAGGGATATGGGGGTGCTTGGGAGGCTGGGAGGAAACACAGCCAGGACAGGTGACCTAAACTGACCACAGGGATATTCCAGACCATAGAACATCATGCTCAGTACATAAAGTCGGGAGGAGAGGATGTTTGTAGTGTTTGTCTTCCTAAGTCACTGTTACACATGATGGGACCCTGCTCTCCTGGGGATGGCAAAAGAGCTGCCTGCTCATGGGAAACAGTGAATTCATTCCTTGATTTGCTTTTTGTGTGAAGCTTTTGCTTTTCCTATTAAACTGTATATATCTCAACCCACAAGTTCTCTACCTTTTGCCATTCTGATTCACGCCTTGATCCTGCTGGTGGAGGAGTGAATGAGAGAGCTGTGTGGGGCTTAGTTTCTGGCTGGGGTTAAACCACAACAGCCTCCTAGGTCTAAAAGCATCTGAGGTATGCTCTGCGCACATGCAAACTGCTTAGGTGTTATCCAGAAGGAATCCAGCTTGTGTGTTTTAATCCAGCACTGGGAGAGTGGACAAATGGGGGCTGGGCTGGTTTGGGCTGGGCAGAGTTAATAGTACTCATAGTAACTAGTACGGAGCTGTGTTTTGGATTTGTGCTGGAAAGAGTGCTGAAAACACAGGGATGTTTTCATTATTGCTGGGCAGCTCCTGCACAGAGGCAAAGCCTTTTCTGCTTCTCATCTACCACCCCAGCCAGGAGTCTGGGTTACACAGGGAGTTGGGAGGGGCACAGCCTACACTGCTGATGCCAGCTGATCAAAGGATATTCCATATGATGTGACCTCATGCTCATTATATAAAGTGGGGGGAAGAAGGAAGAAGACAGAGGACATTTGGAGTGATTGGGTTTGCCTTCTTAAGTCAATGTCAAGTGTGATGGGACCCAGGTTTCCTGGGGATAGCTGAATGGCAGCCTGCTGAGGGGAAGTGATGAAAGCATTCTTTGTTTTGCTTTGCCTGGGTATGCAGCTTTTCTTTGGATAATAAACTGTCTTTTTCTCAATCCATAAGTTTTTCTCATTTTTGCTCTCCAGATTCTCTCCCCCCATCCCAGTACAGTGAAAGTGAGTGAGTGGCTGTATGGGGTTGAGGGATCAGCTGTGGTTAAATCTCAACAGTGGTAGATCAGCTTGAAAAGCTCAGTCCTGGGCCAAAATGATATGCCAAATTTTTATTTCCCAAATAATATGTTGGAACATCCATACACCCTGATGAAAGGGTCCATTAGAATAAAAGCACCAGCTGTATCAGTTTACTCTTTTCGGAGTCCTGCATTTGTTCCAAGTATGGGACTGATAGGTCTCCACCTTAAGGGGCATGTGGCATAAACCAATATTCCCCCAAACTCCATAAAACACCACCATTTACATGTCACTTAACACTAGCTAACAGGTAACTGAAAGAAATTAGACTGACCCCAATCTGTTCCCTCCAAAATACTTGTGTGAACTATGCTACATAAAAGCTTTCTTATTGAAGGAGTGCCAAGGTCGTAGGTCTCTTTTGGAAAAACTAACAGTCACCACATGCGGTCTCCTTTGGAGGCGATTGCCTTTGTTTCTTCCTTTTTAGGAACAAAATTTTCTTTGTGGATTTTATTGGCCCTAACTTCAGTGCAGCAGCACCCAGACACAGTTTTCTGTACATATCCCTTGGAACAGGGATTTCTTTCTTTTTTTTTTAAATCTGTCCCAGCTTTGAAATGCAGCTTTAGCTTAAATTATCAAAGTATCTTATCATTCACATATTTTAAAAACTAAATTTCTAATGCAAACATAATTAGCCTCTGTCTGTTAATGTACAAAGTGAAATGCAGGAAAGGGACAGTTGAATAGTGAGTCAATCACAGAGTAGTAACTAGAGCCTTGCTTATCAACTTACCTCCATTGTAGAAATGGTATTGATCAAGGACAGTTGAAACAAACCTACAATTATCAAGGACAGAATGCAACGTACACAGAGATCTCTGGAAATGTGGGGGAAATCATGCAGACTAACAATTCTTTTATGTGATGCAGATAAAAAGTATCAAAAATACACACAGTATCAGCAGCAAAATAAAACAGATAAGGGTTTTACAGATTCTTTCTGAAATGGATGCCATAAAAAATCATAGTTATGGAGAGGAAACAAAAATATCGAAGATCTTTATAATCAAAAGCAAATGTGAAGCATCGGGTTAAGATTTTATCTGGGAATTTTTTTTTTTTTTTTAAATAACTTCTTTAAAAGTATGTTAAGAAGTAATGTTATTCTAGTTAAATTACAAATAATTTAAGATACAAAATAAATTGATATTAAAAGAAATATATTGTCATCATAGTGTTTTAGGATTATTAAGTATTCTAATTATATATTCTGACTATTGGAGTTTTATATAGGGTTTTATAACTTTTTTTAGAATATTTTCATTATCTGAAAAATTGAAGGATTTATGTAGATGATATAATTTGTTGAGGTTTACAGTATCAGCTACATAATATTTTCTCCATATTTTTACATAAACCTAAATCCCCCCAAGTACAGTCAAATTACATGTAGCTCTGATGCTATAATGGTGAAAGACGAGTTTATAAATGGCATCCAGAAAGGTCAGCGTGGCACTGCTAAGAAGGAAAGATGGTTATAGAATACCTGAAGATCGGTTGATTCATTTCACAGAGGTAAATACCCAATGCTGCATAACTGTCTCCTTTTAATTAGCTTGTCAAAAGATTTTGACAAAGGCCTCCAGTGGATTAGTGAGCAAACCTGAACTGCAGATTACCTCTATTGAATCATTTATTGTCTTTCAGAGCTTTTAATAGAATTGGTATAATCAAGCCAGTTTTATTTTCTTATCAATTTTCAGCTTTGGGGCTTGTTTTGTTTGTTTGTTTGTTTGCATCATTAGTTACTACAAGGTTTCCCAGCAACATTTTTTTTTCTGTTTAATATAAGACTGTATTTGAGCATGCACTTTAGATCTTCCTTGATATCTTTATTTGGACTTGTCTACCTATCAGCTCATCAGCAAATATAGTGTTTCTAAGCTTTTTATTGCTCTTTTCTTTCACTGGTTTTAAATGTATTTTTATGTTAATGGATGATTCTTCATTTTAAGGCTACGACATCAACACAAGTTGTCCTTGTAAGTAAACAGGCATCTACAAAGGAACCTAAAAAGAGTTAATTAAGTCTTCCTCAGTGCTCCATTGACTGTATCTTACATTATATTATCCTTCTATAAGCACAACTTCATGTCACCAAAATTCATTGCAATTAGTATCGTGACACAGATACATATTTTTGTTAGGTGGAATTTGACAGACATGGTAAGACAAATCAGGAATATATATTTAGAAACTTTCTGATTTAGAATGCCAAGGACTAGGAGGAACAGGAGAAAGAGCTTGATCCTCTTTTCCCATTGAACTTTTCCAAACACAGGTACTATAACTATGTGCTAAAGTCGCACAGATATTTGGAGGCATGCCAAGATGTTGTCAGAATATTGGTGCAACCATTTAATATTGAGGTATTTTGCTCATGCTAAATAGTATAGTTGGAGGACAGAATGTCCATTGCCTCTTTCTGCTGACATGTGTCTAAAGTTTGTAAGTGTCTAAAATAAAGTTAGCACTGGAAAAATTACTGACATTATAACAAGGGATGGCACAGCATGGCACTTACTGCATTGAATCGCAGCCTACATGGACTGCATATGAGAGCACCTAAAATGTGCTGCTATCCACATCATCCAAAACAGACTGAACTTTACAATTAGAAATGTTAAATAATGTAAAGCAGTCTCATCTCTAGCATAGTAATAATGGTTTGCTACTTTAGGCATAAGAAAAAGAGCTTATCCTCTTGAAGAATATTATCCTCAGTCTTGAATGATTTTTTTTTAAGTTTTGATAAATAATTTATTAATTAAAATGCAGTTTTCATTAAATAAAAAAAAATCTTTATGTTAGATCAACCTATTTCATATTAAATTGGGGGGGGACTAGAAATTCACAAATCTTTTACAAGCCCTCAGCTCATGATACCATTTATTCTGGGAGACAATTGAACTCTCTCCAGACCCTACTGTCTGTCCAGATAATCTGGATCCATGCATACTGTCACATGTTAAGGGTTGTCCAGGGTGACAGTGATAAGGTAGCCTTATTTTCATTTTAGCAGTTTTTCAAGGCATTGGGCAAACATAGCAAAGCACTGAGGGATATGTGTGCAACATACACATCCCACATTTTGGAACATTAAGAGTGTGAAGAGTATAGAGAATTGGCAACAGTATGAAGAGAGTAGACTAAATGAATGCTTCTCTTGCCAGATTTGTACCACTTAACATGTCATTTAGAGCTATCGTTTGACCTGGGTGAATTGGATTCAAATTTCAACAGAGAGAAAGAGAATTCAGCCTTCTGCAGTCTGGATAGGGGCACTGACTACTGTGTTATTCAATCAAAGAAGGGCATTGCTCTCACTGTATTTGTTGTATCTATGTTTTGCCATTCATCTGCCTTTTTCTTGTAAAATATATAATTTAACATAACATAAACAAGACATTTTACTTGTGTTTTCACTCTGAAGTAAAAGCTTGCACACAAATATGTATGTGCATATACATATGGACACAACTAAAATGTGTGTATATTTGTGCGTATATACAGTTTTATTGGTATAGGGGTAATGGCTCTTTTGTTCTGGTAAATTTTTAAACTAGCAAGGAAAGCAAAACATCACTTATATAGCAACACTCTTGTATATCCAATAATGCACACCATCCTAAAGTTTCCAGTTGCCTAAAGAGTTTATAAAATTATATGTTGTATAACAAAATTACATACAATTACTACAGTGTCCAAAGCCCCTAAGGATTGAATAATGAATTGTTAATTTGAAATATTTATAAAAAACAGTTGAAAGAAAAACCTTCTTGAATAGTTTAAGGTAGATAAGGAAACCTCTCTGAGGAAAAAAATCTGATAAAGTGAGTGTATTTGGGAAAATATGTTTAGTGCAGCACTATAGTCTAAAATAGATGCTGTACACAGCACATAAACATATTAATTTGTCAGCAGTTTCTCAGTGCCAAAATACTTGGCAAAGTTTTAAAAGAGCTATACTCTAGTCTGAGTGGTATGTTGGCAAGAAGCCTGCATTTTTCCTACTATTTCAGTATAGTTTTACTTACCACATAAAGAAATAAATATGATTACTTTTTCAGTTATTTTATTGTCCATCTTCCCCTTCTCAAAAATGTCTATACTCTGTCTTCCAAACATCTAGATCCTATATCAGCAGGTTAAATTAAAAAAAAGTAAAAAAAAAGTCTGTCAACACCCAACCCACGTTCAGAGCAAAGCAATTAATTTGATGGGTTGACAGTTGAAAAAGGTAGCTTCTGACAGACATCCAGTGTGATGCCAGCCAGAATGATGTATAGCGTTACACTTTCCTTAAAAGGAAAAGTAAATCAGGCATCCCAAAGGCTAGTCCTTTGTATTCCATTGAAGCTTTTAGGCATTAGTGTATCTTTGTTGTGCATTCCTGACAAGCTGTACAGAATTCTACTGTACTAAAATGTATTTGAATAGAATTCACAAAAAGCTATATGCAAATCCCACGCAGGAGAGCTGAAGAGCCTGGCAGAGGGCAAGGAAAGCAGCAATGCACTGCTCAGTCACAGAACAGCTGTACAGACCTCTGGAGCTGACAAGGGCAGTGGGGACAAGGAGCAGGTTAGTGGAGCTGTATTCTGCCCATTATGCTTCTTCAAAGTCCATTAGTTACTATAGTAGTTAAAGCATCATAGGTTAGTGCTTCTCTTCTATTTTGTATGACTGCTTGTGCATAACAAGGAAAATTATCACAGAGTTAGTAACCTTGTGTGTTTTTTGGTTGAACTTTTGTTGAAGACTTAGAAATTGCATAGTTTGGAAAAAACTCACTACATTCTTAGTATCTGCATGTTGAAAATCTCCCATATCTACTTTTTTGAGTCCAGTTCTCAGGAAAGTGAAATGTGGAGTATGAACAAGCACCCCAAAGACATGTTTTCTATGAAAGATACAAGTCTTTAAGGCATGGAAGGGAAAATTTGCATATTTTTAAATTGAGGGGTAAACATCAGCCAGTATTAAGTTAAATGCTTTGTATAGACATTGTCATATGAAAAAGCACAAACCAAGCCAATAGCTAGATAAGTGCATAAAATATCTTTTCTAGAAGACAAACTAGTTAAAACTCTTTCAGAACTGTTATGATCCATGGAGGAACTGTTTCGAAATGGAATAAGGTTCACAGCTTGTAAATATCTCTGTGTCTCCTGTGTTACCAAGGAAACACTCAACTGAGAGACAGCTGTGCTGTCCAACAGATTTGTGTAGAATCTACACAGTCACTCTAGGATGACTTTGAGCATTTGGAGGCCATGCACTACCTCTTCTGGTTATAGGAGCAAGAACATTAGTGAATTTGCCTTCCTATAGTCTGGAGCAAACCCTCCTCTCAAGATTTTCTCCCAGGTCCATAAATGGAGTTCAATGGACCACTGGTTATATTACTGTTACAGGCATTGAGATTTGGCTCAAAGCTTTTAAAAATGTAAGATTGAATAAAATTCAATATTTGAGACTTAGTTCACTGGGATATATGGCAGTGCTCCAAAAAATGTCCTCTTATAAACATTATTGTGACAAAACTTTTTATGTATTTCTGTAGGGATTTTGATTAAGATTGTAAGCACTGATGATCCTCATTTAGCAAAAGAATATTTTAAAAGGTACGTGTGTATGAGTAGCTGTGTACATATTCTGACACACACATTCACACATGTAGATATAATTTAAGGTCTTTGTTGTCTGTGTGTATAATCCTCTCTACAAATCTCAACACTAAAAAAAGTTTAGAAAAATGTTTACCAGGCAGTGAATTGGTCAAGTCCACACAAAGTTACCTGATGTTCAAACCATTTGAAAGTTAGAATATTAATATTAAAAACATCATGCATCTCACACAGCCCATACAATAAAACTCTACTTTTTCTCCTCCAGGAAAAAAAGTTGTTTAGCAACCAACAACTTTAGCTCCTGCATCCATGTATGTATTTTCAACAAATTTTTACTTTACAACAAGATATTTGCTAAATAAGAGTACTATAGAGGCTAATATAATCACTGAATAAGTGAACCAACTGACACAATTTGGAATAAATATCAATCCTGTTTTACAAGAAAATTCTTGTTAAATCTACAGGAAGATTCTTATTTTTAAAATAGTCTTGCATATAAGCATAAACTTTTGGCCAAAGCTTAGCAGTCAACTAAAGTGTATATTTGATCTTTTTCTTTATTTCTTGTCCAGTAGACTGTTATACTGGTTTTATCCTACAGTTCTTAAAATACATGCATTCATTTTCAGTTAGAATGTTAAGAGATATAATTTCTCCATAATACAGAGATTTTAACTGGTTTCTTAGTAAGGTTAGGTAAGTTTGCCCATATTTTATAATAACAAAATAATACAATCCGTGGTAGAGCTGTTTCACATATATGCAGTGACTGCCAAGTAAACTCTTTGTTTTGCAGTGTTTCAGAGAAGATGAGTAGTTGATTGATTCTTCAATGCAGTGCACAAAAAAGTGCACAATGATACTTCCATCATTATACAATCTTTTTGACCACACTATATTCCTCCTACCTTGTGACAAATCATGAGTTTATGGACTTCCTGACCTACATGCTTAGTGCTCAATGTTCTGATTAGCAGACTTTAATTAACTTTTCTCTATGAATTTGCCCACTTGCTTTTCAAACACATTTCAGTTTGGCACATTTCAGTGTGCATCACATTTTAACTATGTGCTGTGTAAAACAAGCTTCTTTTTGTTTGTTTTAAAGTTTACACCTGATGATTTCATTTGTGTGCCCCTTGGGTTTTCTGCTATTAAAAGTTTTAGATAATAGTTGTAATTCATCATCATTACCCATTTCCTTCTCTGTGTGTTACTACGTCCTTCCCCTGTTGTCTTCCTTCCACTCTTGGAAATCTTACATTAATGCATTGCTCCTTGTAATGAAGCTGTTCAACTCTGATAGTACTTTGTGTCTTTCTCAAGTTCTGCTGCATATATTTTTTCATACTGTAACCTGAGTTCCTGTGTTGTATAATGGAGTAATAAATTGACAAAATATTAATAAATAATTGACAAAATATTTTTCCATGACTTTTCAGTTGTTTCTGATTTCTTTCTGCTACTCCCTTGTACTGTATTTGTCCCTGAGCACATCAGATCAGTAGCTAGTGGTCTTAAAAAAATCAATATCCACAGTGAAGATAGTCTGTGCCTTGGTGACCTGATGTCAGGGTCTCTGTGGTGTATCTGTTGTTCCTGCAGATTTTCCTTAAAATTTATAATTTTGAATTAGTTTATATTGTTTATTTTTAATTCATTTAAATTCTTCCTCTTTTAATGCAAATGTTAGGTTGACTTCATCCAGAGAAAATCCTCAAAGACATTTTGGCTCAGACCATGACTGCATTAGGTCTTGTTCATTCATCTCTGCCCATGAAATGAGCTGATTTGATGCACTAAGTCTCAGAAGGCTGTTAGATCATGGCAGGTTTATGATTTTTGAGGTACTCTTTTATTCTGTAAATACCTTGCTTGTGATCACTTCAGAGTGTAAAGCAAAGTCACAGTCAACAAAATACAGCTGGGCCACTCTACTCCAACATGACACTTGGTGCACTTTTCTTGGTTTATAGTAGCATACATCCATATTCAACTGTGTTCCCATAGCAAGCAACATTAAATATCCTTTGTTCAATTTACTCTTTTCTTATATTTCCTCTCTCTCAAGCCATCAACACTGGAGAGAAATTTAGCAGCACAACCTTATGTGTGCTTATGTTGCTGTCATTGACAGGAGTGAAAAGAGCAGCCCCATCCTACCTTGTTTATTTTGGTACTTAGACAATACATGTGACAAACAAGCTTTTAAATTTCCCTCAAATATTTGATAGTATATGATTCAATGCAGGGCTTCACATTCACTTTTAAATTTTATATTAGTTGTATTATTTATGTTCATAAGTTGTATTATTTATGTTCCTAGATGCTAATGGGATCTTTTGGATGATCATTTGAATGAAAAAATGGTTTATTTGTCTGGTTGGTTTTTATCTCAGCTTGTAAGGGATATATTTTTGTTACAAAGCATTTCTTTTATACTTTCTGCATTTGAAGTTATTTGCACACACTTCCTCAGCATAAAGAATTGTTTCAGTGGGGTCACAGCCTTCAGAGTTCAGCTGGCTGTCAGCATTCCAGCTGAATGGCATCTGCACTTACATCCTGTTTCAGGGGAAAATGCAAACAATCATGCTGCTTCAGGAACAAAACCCTCAATATTTATGTTAAAATCATTTTTGATTAAAAGCCAATTATACTGAAGATGATGCAAATCTCTCCTGCCTTTGTTTGGGCAAATCCAGAGATAAAAGCCCTGGATCGAAACCCACTCTTCTGCTCCTCATTGAACTATCTGTAGTTTTGAAATTTTAGCTGCTCTGTAACCCTAATCAGCCACACAGGATGCCAAAACATATGACCATATGAAGGAAGTATGCAGAAGCAGTGACTGCTCGCTACCTCTAAGCTGCCAGCTTCCATAATGATTGTCTTGGGCAGTTTAGAGAGTTCCTGGTTGATTGTGTATCAGATATGCAGGTAGACTACAGTTTAAAATCTGAAAATTATGTGATTTTGCCATTCTCAGGAAAACAAGGAAATTAAATTTTCATTAGGTTTATGAAATAACTAAATATGGCCTACCTAAATAGAAGAAGAAAACAGTTCAGAATGGCATCTTCATGATATTTGTGGGGGTATCTACTTAGCTGAGTAATAAGTAGTATTCAAATAGTATGATTTATATTTTGGTCTTTTCTTGACTTAATAATGCTGGAACTTACTCTTACATAGAGAATTTCCCCATATTTCCATGTTGAAATTGTATATAATCATGTTGCAAGGAGTATCTCAAATATAATAATAAAACAGGCTAATATACCAACCTCTGTATATTCAGTACCTATTTTATAAAACAATAAAACTTTAATAACTGAAAAAAAATATAATAGAACATTCATGTCTGTAAAACCAAACACTTCAGCACATAATTAACTTACTTGAATGTTTAAATACCTTTAAGTAAATTATTATAAACAGAAATGGACTTAAGTCTGCTGAGTTCCATCAAACTTAGGCTAATACAATACATTCCTTAGAGCCCGGGAATGTGTTTCACTGTTCATGAATAAACATAGCATGCACAGTATGATACCACAAGAGAAAAATGATATAAGAGGAAAAGTTTCTCCTGCAAAATAAATGGCCTGTAATGTAAAATAAACACAAGACAGCAAATGGAAGAAATAAAAAATAAGCAAACTACAAGACTATTGTATCACTGAATCAAGCAGACACGTAAGGCTTTCTATTCTGTTTACCCTTTCATGGGATTGATTTAATCAATCTATCTACATAGCTACTTTGATTTTTTCTTAATTTTTGCTATTAAGATCAGAAATTAGGGCTGGTCCCCCTCCCCCCCCCTCCCCATCCCTAAATTGGATTGAAATTACCATGTAGGTCAGTTCTGTTTGCCATAGGACATTGTGTGTAGGCTAAAAGAATAAAATAGCAAAAGACATGTACCAAGTTTTTCTTCCTCAGGTTACTCATTTCATACACTTATTCCAGTGAGCAAGGTTTAAATTAATATATCACATTCAACAACCTGCAGAGAAGTTCACTGAGAACAAAAGAGAGCAAGGGAAGGATGAGACAGAAACCTTTCCAGAAAGTCTTTTTGTAGGTAGTTCATGCACATACTAATTTCTATTGTACCATTCCTGATTCTCAAAGGCAGATCAAACTTGAAAGAAGACTGAATTCAAGTACTATTTTTGCTACTTGAACTGAGCACATTGCATGGCTCTTATCATCTTCAAAGGTTGCCTCCTGCTTTATGAATAATGTGTCCTTAAAGCAATGTTGTCAAAATAAAAAAGCAGGTAAGTCACTGCACAATTATAATTGTTACCAGCAGTAAAGGGCAAAGGTGTTTTGGTTTCTTTTAAATAAATTTTCAGATTAAATGGGTAAGCCTTGGTACAAGAAACAATTAAAAACAGAAATTTTAGTCCAATTATTCTAATCACAAATATGCTCTCTAATTAGAATTGCCTATAAACTGGAAAGTTGAATTCAAATATGCTCAAACTTCATGACATACAAAGGTTATTTATTTGAATATCAATTCTGACTAGATATTTCAGGAACTTCTCAGACAATATTATGAGAATTTCAAGCCATACAGCAAAACAAGCTCTTGTTATCTTTCTATTTTTTATGGTTTTTGCATCATTTAAATTTGGTACCACACATCAATGTATCAGTGCAATATCTGCATTGGCTATTAATGCAGAGCTCTGGGCAAAAGTAGTCAAATATAATTTTTCTGAATTTTTCTTATAATTATTTTCTCTTTCACTTGAAAAAACAATTTTTTAAAAGCTGAAAGCTTAAAATGAGATCAGTAAATCTGCCATGCTCTGAGGCAGTAAAAAACCTAAGGGATAGATTTAAAGGTATATGTAGGAACCTTATTTTCCTTTTCAGTGAGAACTGGAATCCTAAATTCCTCTTGACTCCAATCTTATTCGCAGACACAAATTTAGAATGCAGAATCAATCACTTAAAAGCATTCAGGTCTTCTCAATTAGAACTTATAGAGTTATTGAACATTGAGGTATTTTGTTTTAATCTTCTATGCAAACCAAGAATTTTTAAACTTTCTTCACACATCAGTACACTTTTATTTTCAATTAACCTGAAAACGCTATTTTCTATGACCAATTCTAATAATTAATATCACCCTAAACATAATTTTCCTGTTCTGAATTTAAGCAAGATTTCAGAGGCATTAAATTTAAAACTAACAACCCAGTCTTGGAGAAGGCTGATTATCTTTCCTATTCAAGAGATTTAGAATAGACATGTCCTAAGAATTAGAAAGAAGTATTTAGATAAAATAATGGCATGTGAAAAACCAAACATATAGAATCTAGAGTGGTTTTCATCTTGTACAATAAAAATAAGTTCACATTTACAAAACAATATTGGAGGTGTTTAAAATTTATTAGATTTCAACAAAAGAAAAGACCTCATCTACAGCATAAGAACAGTAAATGATCCGAATTATTGTCAACCCGAAATATTGTCAACCCCAGGCAGCAACCCAGAACCACATGATCACACTCTCCTTTCCATAGGGATTAGGGGCAGAATTGGAGAGGTAAAAGGTAGATAACCTCTGAATTGGGATAAAGCCAATCTAATATAAAAAGCAAAAGCCACATACACAAGCAAAGCAAGGAATGAATTCACTGCTTCCCATGGGCAGGCAGGTGTTCAGCCTTCTCCAGAACAGCAGGGCCCCATCACAGCTAGTGGTGACTTGGTGACTGCAAACATCCTCCTCTTCCTCCTTCTTCCCCTGCCTTATATACCAAGCATGATGCTACATGGTCTGGAATGTCCCTTTGGTGAGCTGGGGTCACTGTCTGGGCTGTGTCTCCTCCCAAGCTCCCAAGCACTCCCCAGCATGGCTGTACAAGCAGAAGAGGCCTTGGCTCTGTGTAAGCCCTGATCAGCAATAACAAAACCATCTCTATATTATCAACCCTGTGTTCAGAACAAATCCAAAACACAGCCACTGTGTGAAAAAAATTCACTCTACTCCAGCCAAAACCAGCATAATTAAATACTTTATTATCTTTTCTTAGTCTGTTCAAATGTTGGTCAAGAGCTATGGGGACTTTCAAGATGTTGGATCTCACATCTATCTGGACGATATTTGAGTGGTCTAATGGGAGAGCTCTGTACTGCCTCATGCCTGCTGTTGTGACTTATAAACAATGGCATGGCTTGTTCAAATCATAGCCACACTTTATGAATTGCACTGAGTGTAGAAACACAGATTCCTTTGTATGTATTCCTCCAGATTATATTTGAAGAGGAAAACAAAAACTAGAAAAACATGTATAAGAAGCATCATGCAGCCTTACTTACATTCACATCAAATACTCTATTCAACTTACTTATTTCAAATACTTGCAAATCCTGAGGCAACTTCTGGATAACCATAAGTCTAAGATAGGAGATGAAACTCTTAATCTTGGTTAAGAACTTAAATAGGTAGGAGATATGCAGTCAAACTTGTTAAACCAGAGGGAATAAAAACCCTTATAAGACCCAAATGGTCTTATTCATCTCAGCCCTGCCTAGACAGCTCCTAGGATATTTAATAACACTGCACTCAGCATCTCTCCAGTACATTAGGGACATCAGAGCCAAGTCAGACTGTCTGTGAACTCCTGGAAAGTGTTAATTGACAGGAACCTGAAGAGGTGACTCTTTAAGGTCACAAAGGATAGCAGATAGCCTATCAATAAAGGTAAAGTAAAATTACATTTAATGTTTGTGAGGTCAATCAAATGACTTCCCAATGGATTGTAAAACACTGAATAAAGCACTATGAAGCAATACTCTAACCTCTGTTTTAGTCTCAATTTACACTTAGTTCAAGGAAGAAATACTTGCAGAACGAAAATGTTGTATATGCTGCCTGCCTCCTTTAAAGAAATGGATATTATAAAATAATACACATGGCAAAATTTGTTCTGGCTAGTTTTTATTTTCCTAATTCTTAATATTATTGCTATTTTCAGAAAGCTGATTGCTTGAACTTTATTTTTCTCATTTTTACAAGCTGCACAAAGAATAACTCAAAGTATGAAAGTTACTTTACATGTGGTTTAAATAGTGAAGAACAAGGAATTGCTAGTTGACCAAAGAGATTAACACAGGCTCATTACAAAAGTCAAAGAATAAATGTTCAGAAATACTTTCCACAGAATTCTTAGTTCTTCTGCCAAGTTTTGCTGGTTTTATTTTAATTTTATTTATTTTCTATTATTTTGAAAATTATCTCCTGACTTTTGAAGGTAATGATAATATTTTATGCTTTTTATTATGGCCGTTAATTCTTAAAAATTATAATAACAGTAAAAATAATACTGATGTTTAAGGAGAATAACAAGATTACTGCTTAAAGGTAGTCCGAAGGAATAATGAGTGCTTATAGCTTTTTGAACCTTATCAGGCCTCTAGTCTCTATTCTTGGAGTAGGCAATATAAAAGCAAAAAAAAAAATAAATTCTTGTAATAACTACTAAACATTTTGTTTGTAACTGGAAATAATTTCATATCAACTAGCATGCTTCACACATGATAAATGGATTTCCATGGAACAATGTGTGTCTTGTCTGTCATAAGACACAAAGAGCAAATACCCAGTTGCATCCTGTGAATGCATCTTTGTCCAGGTTACAAGGAATTATTTTTGGCAGTAAGGTCTGATAGGTCCATATGGAGACAGGTCAGACCCACAATGAAGCAGTAAAAAACGTGTGTGGATTATGTTTTTTTGTTTGTTTCCCTGGGTAAAAGGGTAGATGTAGATGCTGGATCAAGCAATGGTCTGCCACGAGACAGACAAAGGAAGGATGTATGTAGGACATGGATAAATCCAACCCCTCTGCACCCAATCTTTACCAAGCTTTACATCTGGGGACAGCTTCTATGCAGAAATGGTGGCAATTATTATTCCATTTCTTCTTAGTTTGAAAAAAAGCAGAAGAAAAATGAAATCAGGAATCTTACATAGGACTTTCATTTCAGGTTCCTTTGCCTAATGCTGTATTGTAGATATCTATAGTTATTTTAGCGCTTTTTAATATGAAAGGGGAAAAAAATTAGACAAAAGGCAAAAAAAATCTTACCTTTAGTGTTTAAATAACTTATGATTTATATAAATAGGCAATAAGTAAATGGCTAACTATAATAATATAACATAAAATCTAGATTGTGGAATAGCTTGGATGAAGGGTTAATTCATTACTTACCTTCTATAGTTTAATTTTTATCGTATAAAAATGAAGTCCAAGATTGGGACCAGACCCATGGCCTTCCCTGTACATGCTTATAGTTTTTCTATTGGTACATACACAGTACCAATATGGACATTAAACTAGGGAGTAGACAATCCTGGAGCATATCATGCCCCAGGAACCTGATACCTTGGCTGGGACTCAAGGCCTGTTCAAGTTCTCCATCATCATAATCATCAAGATCTTCATATGTTCTGACGGACATATATTGATTGCACTTGTGTTTAAATGGGGTGAAGGGAAGAGCCTGGGAAATGAAGAGCTGGTTCCATGGCGTGTCATAGTTTGCTTATTCTTTGTATAGCATAACATATAGCAAATTCTGTTTTCTTTCACTCCCATTCTCTGTATTGAAATTATTTTCTACAAAATTATGAAAGGCATAAATGCTCTTGTCTGCAAGCCTCCTCTATTTAAACGAGAGTGGTAGGGGGAGAGGAGAGTGATGACTGCAAAGGAGTTCAATGTAAAAGGAAGACGTTATTTTCAAATTATTTTTTCATGTACTGAGCATAAAATGTGAAGATTATTCAGGATGTCCTATTTTAATAATTATTCTCTTTGTTCATACTACTGTAGTACAGCAGAAAGTGCATTAGACCTCTTTCCTGATGTAAGTCCATATTTTATGTGAGCTAATAACTTCAAAGTACCGTGCAGATTGTTCAAATCACTTTTATTATACAGAGCATATTCAATATAGCATAGAAATATTTGCCTACTAAAGTCTCTTTTATAATGGATTGTATTGACTTTGCTGGTTTTAAACTAAATATCAACCATAAGGTAAGAGTGGGAAGGAACAGATGGAGAGTTCATTTCTCAGAATGTATTGGAATCAAAATACATTATTTAAAATTCATACCCAAATGGGTCTCTGAGAAATTTTAAATGATAACTCTACACTATTTTTATAGTGATGCCTCTGCTACAGTGTTAACATAATGATTTTATATCTATTAAAATAAAGAAATAATATCGTGTAGTATTATTAATGTTACTCTTGCAAATATACAGCTGCTGTCTTACACAAGGAAGTAGGACTGAAAAAGGAACCTGTCTGTGTGTCATTTTTGAGGACTGGAACCACAACAGTTTCCAGGAACCAATGAAATATTTTACTAACAATGTGATCATTTATGTCATTAATCTTGTTCCCATTTCAGCAAACCTCTGTACATATTGTCCCTAACTTATACTAACTCAGCTTTTGGGAAAAAAAACTAACAAAAGTATTTATTAACAAGTCTTTAATCTCACCTTTTTCTTCAGACAGGTGTTTCACTATCTATACCTTAGATATTACTACTTTAACCTCTTTTTTTAGTCAATAGAAAATACTGGGTTTACAGATATTGGGATTTTTTTTTAATCTATTTTATATATGTAAAAATATAAGATAATGTGAGTTGTACATATAGTGTCAATTTAAGCCCACTGACTCTGAAGAGAGCCTTGATGACAAGCTCAAATAGAAATATGTACAAAGCAAATGTCTTTATTAGATCAGATGAATGTAATCTTCAGCATGAGTAGAACAAGTTTTTGATAAGAAAATGGATGAAATTGTGAGCCTTTCCTGAAGAGGACCTGCTTCAATGCTGCATAAAAGACATTTTATTTATCCTGTAGAGGTCTTATTTGTGGAAAAAATTAACTTATAGAAGCTGATCTATAAAGTCGGGCAAAAATTTATGCAGGGAATGATGTATTTATCACAGAAATGGAGCGAATTGGTTTTGGCATCATATTGCTGGGTTGAGGGATGCTGGGTGATTTTTTATTTCATTTTCATCTAACATAAAACTAAATTAAAAACATTGCTGTTAGTAAAGTTAAGGCAGTGGCCATTAATGTGCTCCTCCAACCACTGGATATAATCACTTGCATTTGTATTCTGTCAACAGATCTCTTCTCACAACTTACACATTCAGTCAGTGTCCAGCAATCACTTCCAGTATCTTTAGCATGAAAAATACACAGCACTGAATTTAAAAAATGGTGGTTAAGTATCAAAATATAGCATGGCATTTAGTCTAAATTTTATGATGCTTTGCTTGTATATGCTATATCCTTCATACAAAGTGACTTGAATGAATGCAAGACTTTTTTCTTCCTTCTTTAGATACGAAAGTGTTCTGGTTTATTATTTTTAAGTCTTTTTTTTTTTTCTTTTTTTTTTTTTTTTTTTTAAGGTCGGACTGAAAGCAAGGCTGCTTACAGAGAAGCCAGGGTCGTTTAATATATATTAAAGAATAACTGAAATTGTTCCTACTCCTCCCCTGCAGTCTGAGGAAAGGTACAATGTATAGCTTCCAAGATATTGTAAATATTCGCATGCTTCTACAGAAGTCAGATACACCACCTGGACTCCCAAAAGCATGTTAGACAGAAGTCAAGCGCTGCTGTGAGTACACGGCTTTCTAGCTGGCACACAGCATGGTTTTCCTTCTCTCCTAAGTGGGAAAGGCTGCCAGCAGCCTCACTGCTGCCAGTGCTGTGCACACCTGGCTCACCATCAGCAAGCTCCGTAGGGGCAGGAGGTTCAGGCCCCCTCCTGTGCAAAAAGCAGCTGCCTATTCTGCAAGGTAAGAGGTCTGACCTCTGAAATGTTCAAGTCTCTTGTGCTCCATATATGATCAGAAAACCTGACAAGTCCTGGGATACTTTTTTCTGATTAAATTTTTATGAAATAGATTCGTCTCCCAGAAATCATTTATTCCCATCATCAACATTTTCAAATAAAGGTGCACCTCAGGAAATTCCTCACCAGCTTCACTAGCCAATAGGCTTTGTCTGAATTTTGGAGTGATAACCTTGTAAATTAATTTTTCATTTTAATTTACAATATGTTTTTATTTTATGCAAGGAACAAAAGATGAGGTCTCTGTAGTTAATTTAGCACCTGTATATTCTGAGAAATTATGATGAGACACTGCACGATTCAGCATTTATAGGGCAGTGAATTCTAATCCTGTTAGGGTGGTTCTTTAATTAAAATGTCTATTAACTTTTCTGCTGTTAATGCAATTATGGATTTATTACTTCTTGCCATTCTAGGAATAGGTTTTTATGATCCAATAATACTGAATTTATAAAATCCTACCTTAGGAAAAGAACAACTCAACTGAATAACACATTCTATAAAACCATCCACTTTCAGGACTAAAGTGTCCATTTCAAAGTACTTGAATAAACAACACATAATTAAAGGACCTTGGCTTTACATCCTCGAGCTATACTTGTCTTTAAAATGTAAAGAACTATATTATAATTTATTTTTCCATCATTGTGTGTCTTTTGTCACACTTCCTGTGAATCTAGGATAACTATAGCATAATTTCCCTTACATATGTAAAGTTTACATATGTAAACTTCTGTCAGTTTAACTGTTAAGTATCCAGAGAACTTTCATAGTTATGTTTTTTTTATATGTGGAATACACCAACTCTCCCAAAAAGTCAGGGTAATCGCAAAGTATATTTTTCTTTTCATTAAATAAATCTCTAAAATTTTCTTTTGTGCACATGCACTGCCATTTTATAAAGTACTGCTCAAAAAAAGAGACAATAGTGAAAAATATCTAATGAGTTATTCTACTCTTCCAGGATGAAGAGGGAAATTATAACATCAAAAGCATCAAAGAGAAACATGGCTGAGACTTTAGAGTGTATGATCAGACCTGTAATCCCCATGTGGTCCAGCATTTACTGGTGATACTTTACACAGTATCAGCTGAATTAGAAATCAATGTGTTAAAACACTGCCTTTCAAGATTTTTGTAGCTCCTCCTTTGCAGTAAATATTTTGTACTAGCCCTTAGTGTGAAGAAATCAAAACTCTATATACCAACTTAAATTAATGAAAACAGTACCTAGTGACTTTGATATACATACTAAGATGCCTATTCTATTGCTTTTTCCCAGAAAACTGAGCTTTCATAATATTTCTACTCAGACTTGAAACACTTTATTTCTAAAAATGTGATTTGAGACAAAAAGGAGGGAAAATGCAGTTCTCAGACACATCAGGGGCTTGATACAATATAACAGTTAAGACAGAATATTATTTCACATAAGGTTTTAATAAATTTCTTGAGAGTGAATTGCATTACTTTATGAGTATAATTTTGTCATATTACAAGATTTAGCAAAATCTGAATATCAAATTGTGCAGTACAACATACATGTTATAGTTGTGCAGCTAGTCAGAAACGTAAGATTGCACAGCCACATGGAATCAATGCCCAACAATCAAAAATTGACTTTTTCTCATATAGCCTAGGACCACTATCTGGTAGAAACTTGAACAGCTCTTATTCAGTCCAGGAAAGGAAATCTCCGATCGGATGTGTTCTGGGCTTGGAGTTGGAAAAACAGATAGGAAGCTGTGTTTATGAAGGCAAATTGGGTTGTTTTTTTCTTCCTTAAAATGGTAATTTTTTGTATTATGTAGTTCTAGAGATCTTGAACAGGAAATTATTTTTAATGATAATTTGAATTCTGTCCTCCTTGACACTTATGCTTTTTTAAAAGATGTGTATTAATTTTTGAATATTTAGGAAAAATAAACTGTCAGCTAAGTCTTTATAAATTGTCATGCTCTGACTGCAGAGAGTAAATTAGTTGTTCTTTCCCTTTCCTGTTTTTATAAGTTCTGAAATGGCAAAAAAATCTTCTAAAGAAAAAGCAGAAGCAAAGAGGGTAGAGTTTGAAAACCAGACTGAATTTTTAGCAATTGTGCAAAATGACACCACTTTGGTTTTGTTTTCAAGCAGAGAGCAAAGAGCTGCTTTAGCATTCTGGAAACAGAACTACCCAAAGTGGAACATTACCAGGGCTTTTGGTAGAAGAGGAGCAGTAGTAAAAAAACACAAAATCAAAATGTTTCTGCACAAGGATCTCTAGCTTTGTAGTCAGGGAAAAATATTGAACTATCACTCTGTGATAGTGGGCAATGATACACTGACTCATACATTGGTGGCTTTGAAAGACAGGGTCCAGCTGAAATGGGTAGGGGAGGGGTCATAAGATTTTTCCTGATGAAGCATGTTGCTTCAGTACATGGAACAGTACATGAATCTTAAGTGTATGGCTTTGTTAAAAGCTAATTGGTAATTCACCATGTTTTACAGTGATTTAAGACCATGTAAAATACACAACTATACACAGATATATAGATGTATAGACATATCAGAATATTTTAAAGGGGGGAAACATCCATGACACAATCTTAAATATAATTCAATAATCTCACAGTCTTTGCAGGCTGATGGGAAGTAATTGCTGCTTACCACTACTTACACTCTGTCTTTTCCAGGAAGACCTCTCCTACAAAGAGATTTAGCCTTCCAACATACTCTGTAATAGCTCTGGATGTTGATGTTCAATAAATACAGTCCATAAGGACAAGCTGATAAGAAATTGAAACATGATTAAAACAGGTAGAAAATGTAGCTTAAAGATGAATGGATTGCAATATCTAACTAAAGCAATGCTGTTCTGCTTACATTTGTTCCAGGTTGTCATTAAATCAAGATAAGAAGCAGAAAACATTTCTCCATTGTTTTGTTGTTTGGTTGTTTTTTTTTTTTTAATAGAAATATTTGAATTACTATACTAAATTCAGGTGAGCACTGTCTGGTGCTTTTCCTTGTGAGTTAGGAGGATGCTTGGAAAATCCAACAGCTCTTGTTTCAGCTGTGGAACACAGTCACCCTAGTGAATCTTTTCTGTGTAAATGATCTACAATAGACAGGGAACAGTGGTGGAGCAGAAAGAATGTGAGGGTAGTTGCATATACAGTGTTGATTTTCTTTCCTAAATTTCCTTTTACTGATAATGGTGGAAACCAATAACCATATACCTCATCCCTATTTCTCAGAAACATCAAACAAAAAATTGCTAGTGTGGGCCTTTTCTGATAGTGCAGCTTTGTCACTTTTGACTGCAAAAAATACACTGAGAGTGCACAGCTAAGTGATAAAAGGTCTTCTGCCCATAATTGCCAGCTTAGAATACTCTTAGTGATATGTTGTATTATAAGCAAAAGAATCTAATAAAACTTTATATCACTAATTTCATAGATACACATTCTTCTTTTATATACTCCAATAGAAATATAGACTAATTCAATACATATGGAGCTGCCAAAGCGATAGAGCAGAATCTAGTCTCCTCACAGTAATTCATATCTAAAATAAGAAACTATCATCAAGATACATAGTTTAGCTTTTTTCTTTTTATGAACAATTTTAGCCCAAATGCTTTAAAATGTGCAAAATGCCCATGAATTTAACTGAACCAAGGGGAACAAAAAAACCCTAGCAAAATGGTAATAAGTACTCATGACAATACATCCCACATACAGGTGACAGGAAACACCCTGAGGGAAAGAACAAAAAAAGAGAAAAATATATTAAAATTAGATGTTTTCATCTTAATGCAAGAGGGAAACAGCATCTATACCATCCATTCTTAATGATCATATTGTTCTTTCACTATTCTGTGTGTTATGTTTTTAAAGACAGGATCATTATATTTTATTTTTTTTCTGACCATGGATGAGACTGGTCAACAAATATTAATAAATTTACTCTTTCTTCATAAAAACATCAACAGGAAATTCCAATTAAACTTTGCTTCTTCTATGATTTACAAGAAAAACCATTATCTCATTGACTTCAATGTGAAGATATTTTAATGCAATAAGAATATAAAGAATATATTAGGTCTAAACTTGACTACATTTTCGAAACACTGGTAGGGTGTTCACATTTGTTTTCAGTAGTTCACTTTAATGTCCTAACTTTCTTTATTTTAAATTAAAAATAGTAAGGAAAAAGGTTTAGAAATCCTTTGTCTTACAGACCAAACAACCTGTTTACCTTTACTCTTCAGAACACTTAGGATTTTTTTGATAAAATACTGCAGTAGCTGTGCATACTCCACCCCTGTGGTGATTGTTTCACCTAAAAATCTGAATGATAGTTGCAAAATTAAAATTTTGCCTATCATATATCCTGTGAGATCTCATTGAAGATTTCTTCCCAGGCTTTGTGGAGAAAATTTAGATCTAGGATACTGCTATTTCTTAAGTTACCCATTATAACTTGCATTTTATTTCTATTTCATTGCAATTTCATATTTTTATCCCTCAGACTGTGGGTTGTGCATTGTAAAAAAAACAACTCTTTGCAGAACTGCTGTTCTGTAAATATCCACAACTTAATTTCTTATATTTAATAACTGTTCTCATGTTATATATTTCATGTCTTGTATTTTTATGAGAAATTTTTTTATACTTGGATTGCTCAACAAAACTTCCTGACACTTTTTCCCTGCTTTCTTTGCTTCTGAGGGGAGAGGGAAAAAATAAAAAAATTATGTTCATTTTGTATACTTTTTTTGATGCTGCTACTGATTTACATTCCGTGGGAATGACTTAACACTTTAAGTCTAAATATTAGTAATTTATATACAAGCTAAGCATTGCATTATCTTTTTATAGTCAGTTAAAACAAACTGCTTCTGTTGGAGCAAAATTCATGGCATCTCTCTCAGACAACTAATTTAGCCAAACCATCCCAGAGAGGTGCCTATTTCACCTCATTGACCAAAAGAGAAGTACATTGACCAAAAGAGGAACAAAGTTCAGTGAGGAAGGGTTAGGACAGTTCAGACTACACATTTAATCTTAAAAGCTCCATTTTCTGTGGCATAATTTGGTATAATCTTCCTCATATATATAAACATTTAATAGAAATTATGACACGTGGGAGAAAAATACTAAGGCAGATAATTAAAGTATGTAGTGCACAAATGTTTTGAGTGGGTCAGTTATGACACCCATTGCTGAAAAATGGAAAAAACCTCAAATAAAGAAGAGAAAAAAGTTCAAATCATATTGCAATAGAATGCACAGCTATAAAAATGTGCATATTTGTCAAAATAATAAAAGTTTGAAGCAGAACTGATCAAATAAAGAAAGATTTTTGCTAAGTGCTGAAACAGTTGGAAAAGTATTTTTTTCTCCCAAGTCCTGCTTTTAAGTTCCTTTGATACAAGGTGGCACAAAGTCAAGAGAGAACTTGAAACAAGCTTCACATTAATATTTGAAAAAGGGCACCCAATGTGTTTGATGTGGCGCCCTTCATGCAAATCATGTAGTCTGAGAGAAATCCCAATAGGAAATACGATTCTTTCTTCTTAGCACTCGCTTTTTTTCCTGGTTGATAATAATGAACTTTTCACACTCCCCTTGCAACCCCCCTGAGCTATACAGAAATGAAGTTATTACTCACTAGGTGATGCCTATTTGGGTAGGATTTTTTGTTGCTTTTTTATTGATTTTTTTTGTTGTTGTTGTTGAAAGTACAATCTCAGTTCAACACATATTTTGTACTTATTTTTCACAGACTTCTAAACAATAAAACCCAAATGCTCTATCAAAACAATAAAATACCTGCTCTCTCTAGGATTTTCAACTGTAAGGAAATATATACATGATCAAAAATATCATGATGCTATAACATCATGTATTGATTTGATCAGGAGGGTGTTAAGGTATAGCTGACATTATTGAATACAGTGTAATTTTTAATCTTTATATAATGGGGTTTTCAATTTTTTTTCGGTTTTAATTATGCTAATAATAGTAAGTTACATCTTCCAGAATTCTCCATGTAAAGTATGGAGGTCAAGCTGATTACAACCCATTCAAAATCCATACCAGTGTGGGTAGCAGCACTGATCACATTCCTTCCTTTTATTCTTGTGCATACTTCATTCCTATGTATAGCAACTAATGTATCTCCCACATTACACAACCCACTCACTTACTAACACTTTCTGAAGGCATGGGGACCTTTCCCTACAATTTATTTCCAGATTATATTTTTAAAAATGTCACAGATCGATTCTGGAAATTGTTGAAAGCAGACCTAAAAAAAACCCAGGTTCTGTAAGAGACCCTAAGGGGAAAGAAATCCACAGGAGTCCCCCAGTACAAGCTTCACACAGGAAAAAAAAAAAAAAAAACAAAAACAAAAAAAAAAAAACAAACCTTGAGCAGGAAAAAAACAACCAAACAGATATTTCTGATAACAATATTTTAATTACAGGTGTAATTATTGTAAGATGAGATATTGTCATTCAGAAAAAATATTGATTTTCTAGGAGATAAATGCATTCTGAAGAAGGTTTAGTTTATGGATTTTTGTAATATTTTCTGATAGAAGAATTTTGTTATGTCTTTGCAACTGAGTCTGCAGGATTGCAGGCTTTGGTCCTCACAGAGAAATTCAGCTACCCCAGTGTCTGCTGGAAGTACAACACAGCTGCTATCCAGAAGGTTTTGGAGCACACTGGTGATTTCCTGACATAGGTGAACTGAGGTCCTGTGGAAGGACAACCAGTCTCCTGTGGAAGGACACATTTTTTTTCACACTTACAAACAGGGAAGGCCTGATCAGGTGGGTAAAACCTTAAGTGCAGGAACCAGGAGATGGTGGAGTTCAAAACAGTGAGAGGGGGAATCACAGCCCTGGACTTCAGGAGAGTACTCTGGCCTTTTCAGGGATCTGCTTGGAAGAATTCCCTTAGAGATAGTACTGGAGAGATGAGACATCCAAGTATTGTCCTCTAGATGGTTCATGTCCTCCAAACTCAGGAACAGTCCATCCCAATGTACAAGTCAAGCAAAGACAACGTCAGGAGACCTGCACAGACAATCATGTTGATCTTGACTGAAAAGGAAATGTACAAGAGAGGGAAGGAGGGAAAGAAGGAAGGAAAGGTGACACAGAAGGAATAAAAAAGACATTGTCTGATCAACTTTTACATACTTTTAAATCTGGTTATATAAAGATAGGATTAGAAAGCCTGGTCCAGACTAGAGAGGAATTTTGCAACGCATAAAGACAAGATAGACTGCTAAAAAGGGAAGATTAGAGAAAATCTGGGTTTAGTGCTGAATGGGGCAGGGGAACTGTGAAAATGACATGAAAAAGCCTGAATTTCTCAAGGATTTTTCACTTAAGTCTTTACTGGTAAGGTTTACCCTCAGGAATATCAGGCCACTGAAACCAGTGGGAAAGTCTGGAGAAAAAAAAGCTTTAGTTTTTAAGAATTTCAGGTTAGGATATATTTAAACAAAGTGGGTGAACTAAAGCATGGGGCTGGATGGGATACACCCACAAGTGTTGAGGTAGCTGAAAAATGTTATTTTGAGGACATTATTCATTGTCCTTGAAATGTTATGGTGACTGGGGGAGACTCCTGACCGTGGAAAACAGATAATGTCACTCCTATCTTCAAGCAGGGCCAGAAGGAAGATTCAGAAAACTGTTCACTGATCAGCTTCACCTGATCTCTGGGATATAGACTGATGAAGTACTGGATAGATGACAGTAAGGTAAGATTAAAGCCTTTTGTACTGATGGGCCCCAGCATTTGTGGCCAGTGGCACAAAGTCCTGCTGCAGGGCAGTGACCAGCAGTATGTCTGCCCCAGGGGTTAATTCTGGGATCAGCACTGTTTAACATTCATGAATGACGTGGATCATGGAAATAGTCCACCCTCAGTAAGTTTGCAGATCATAAAAAATTGAGAAGTGTTCATAGTTTAGATGGTTTCCCTCAGTGGACTGGAGAATGTGTCAAAGAGTGACCCCTTGAGCTCTAACAAGGAGAAAAACGCAGCTGTGAACCTGGGGACAAGCAAGCCCATATGCTGGGGGCTGACTGGCCAGAAGGCAGCTTGGCAAGGAAAGACCTGGGGCTCCAGGTGCACACCAAGCTGACCTTGAGCCAGCAATGCATTCTCACAATAAAAAATCCAGGAACATCCGTGGCTACACTAGGAAGACCACTGCTATCAGATCAAGGGAGGTGCTCCTTCCTCTCTGCTCAGTCCTAATAAGACACATCTTAAGTACTGGAGCCCCAATACCAGAAGGACACTGGGCAAAACAACTGATTTAGCAAAGCACCATAAAGTTGGTTAAGAAAATACTCTATCTGACATATAAATAGAGGCTGAGAGAGATGGGACTGTTCAGCCTGGAATAGAGAAGGCTGAGGGAGAAGCAAAGAATCACGGAATGACTAGGTTGGAAGAGACATTCAAAATCATAAAGTCCAACCCATGCCCTAACACCTCAATGAAACCATGGCACTGAGTGCTGCATCCAGTCTTTTTTTAAACACATCCAGTGATGGTGACTCCACTGCCTCCCCTGGGAGGCCATTCCAGAACTTTATCACTGTTTCCGTAATGAAACCTTTTCCTAATATCCAGCCTCCTATATTTCCCTTGATGCAGCTTGACTGTGTCCTCTTGTTCTGTCAGTGGTTTCCTGGTGAAAGAGACCAAACCCCACCTGACTACAACAACCTTTCAGAAAGTTGCACAGAGTGATAAGGTCACCTCTGAGTCTTCTTTTCTCCAGGCTAAGCCACCCCAGATCCCTCAGTCATTCTTTATAGGGCTTGTAGTCCAAGCCCCTCACCAGCCTTGTTGCCCTCCTCTGGAAGGGCTCAGGAATCTCCACATCTTTCCTACACTGAATATAAAGAATATATTAGGTCTAAACTTGACTACATTTTCGAAACACTGGTAGGGTGTTCACATTTGTTTTCAGTAGTTCACTTTAATGTCCTAACTTTCTTTATTTTAAATTAAAAATAGTAAGGAAAAAGGTTTAGAAATCCTTTGTCTTACAGACCAAACAACCTGTTTACCTTTATTCTTCAGAACACTTAGGATTTTTTTGATAAAATACTGCAGTAGCTGTGCATACTCCACCCCTGTGGTGATTGTTTCACCTAAAAATCTGAATGATAGTTGCAAAATTAAAATTTTGCCTATCATATATCCTGTGAGATCTCATTGAAGATTTCTTCCCAGGCTTTGTGGAGAAAGCCACAAAGGGGTTCTCTTTCTGAGAATCCCAGAACTGGACACAACACTCAAGGTGCCACCTCACTAGTGCTGAGGGAAGAATGACCTCCCTGGTCCCTGGAACTGATCAGTGTGTCTAAATACTTGATGGGGTAGCAGTAGAGAACATGAATCTAGACTCCTCTCATTGGTGTCCAGTGATAGGACAAGAGAGACAGGTTGAACATGAGAATTTCCATTCAAACATAAAGAAAAAGAACACTTTTTTTTCCCTTATAAGAGTGGTCAGACTGTGAAACAAACTTCCAAAAAGAGGTTGTGTACTACTTTGAAAGTATTATTTAAATTCTTACTGCACAAAATTCTGCACAGTTTGATCTTACAGAGACCAGGGGCCTGGACTAGGTTATCAGAAGAATTCCCATCATATTTCAGTTGAACTCTGATTTGGGAGCATGTCCCAGCTAAGAAAGAAAAAATATTCCTTCATTCTTAATACCTCAGCTGAGTAATTAAGATATGCTTGGTTGTGGGCAGGCTCTTCTCTGCTTAAAATGGATGAGAGTTCATCGTGGACTGATTTAGAGGATATACAATTGGGGAAAAAGTAAATGTTAAAGTGGGTGGAGCAGGACAAAAAAATAATTAGAAAAGAAGATTCTTTTTAAAGAGAGAAAGAAAGCAAAATTCATGATTCAAGAAGAAAGACACAATAGGGCAAGGGCGAAAGGAAGGATGAGAGATACAAAATGAAATAAAATAAATAGTACCAGGGAAAACTGCCATAGGAGGAAATAAAAGAAAAAGCATAAATAAAAGATGATGAAGTATATTAAATCATATGTTATTTTAAAAAGTGAAATAATACAACAAGAAGATTAGTTTGACTCTGTAAGTATGAGTTCCTATGCTGAACAATAAAAAAATGATGGTTTTTAGGAGGAAATAAGGAAAAAAAGTTAATTATCCAAATCAACTTATTTTGTCTGGAAAGGAACATGTTTGAAGTATTAATTATAAATTTCAATTAATTTTTGTTTATGTATACAGCAATATATAGACAAGTGTGCAAAAAAATTACAACATAAATCCTGTGAAGAGTTAAAAAATATTCTTTAAACTTCAAACATTAAAAAATTAATCAAAACCATATTTTTAAAAAAAACAGTAGAATTATAGAATTAATTTCTACCATCTCTCTATGTTTCTTTCCTTAATTTGTCACCACTTTAAACATGAAAAAAAAACAGAGGAAGAAGGACATGTAAAAAAGGAGAGAAAAGAAAAAAAAAGGTTTCAAAATACTTCAATATTTTTTATTTAGAAATAGATCAAAACATGTATTTCTTCCCCCTTTACTTTTACTAAATATATTACACTTTTTAATTTTTCTTAAAGAAATTTAAAATAATAGAAATGAAGGTATTTAAGATATTTACTGGGATCATAAATAAGCTTACCATTATAGAAGCAAGTAATATGGTGAGAAAGAGTGAAATAAATTAGAATTTAAATTAAAGTGGAGTGACATTTGTGATATTTTAAATTTATTCCAATTATATAATGTTCTAGTATTTTAATTATTTGTACAAATATTATCATATCATTCAGGAGGTCATCATAACTGGCTGCTGCAAATTTCTTTCTCATATTTGATTGTCAGTTATAGCCAAAATTTTATATTCTTCCTAAAATATCACAGAAATTATTATCTAAAATGATAATCATAAATTAATATTCTATAGATTTCTGACATTTTTAAAAGAGAAAAGCTTTAATAATCCAAAACCTTTACTGTAAGATATAAGACAATTGATTCTGATAATGATTTCATTTTCAGTTTGTTCAGTTTGTTCAACCAGATCATAATTTCTTGATAAACCTTGAACTTCATGTTAGTTGCATACTTGTAAATATCAATTTAGTCTTTTTCCTTTTTTTGTCTCATTCATAGACTTAATATTGATGTATCAAATCAATAAAACAAATTAATAAACAAAAAATCATTATGAACTATTGCTGCACAAACAGAATTACTCTTTGGTCTCACATCTACTATTTAATTTATATTCTATTATTATAAAACTTGAAGTTCCCCTAATATATTATGGCAAGCCTTACTCTGCACCCTGTTTCAACTCCAACAGATAATACGGAACTGAAATTCTGTTCTCATTGATGGAAAGTTTCACATAAATAAATAAGCATGAAGAAGTTATTAAAAATAAAAGGAGGAAATTTGCTCCATTGAAATAGGTGATTATTATTCTATTTCAAAAAGGGGAATTAGTTTTCAGTTTCTGGCATACTTCAGGCAAGCATTCTCTTGAAATAGTTAAGTGGCTGCTTTTTTTACTGGAGTACAGATGCAAGACACCAATCAATTACCTATGAGAGACTTAGAACTTAGGAACTGAATTTTGCTTTGAGGGATCATTAAAGACAGATTCTATAGAGGAGGGAAACTCAAAGGGTTTCTTTGTTTGCTGAGGAACATTAGTTTGTTTTTTTCTTTTTTTTTTTTTAATTGTCTTCTTCTTTTTCTTATTTTTGCTTTTCATCATATTCTTGTTCCTCCTTTGGACGGTAAACGAGCACTGAACTGCAAGGAGCTGGCTGCAAGCTGAAATAACACACCCAACTGTTCAAATTTTTAAATTCAGTTTTACTTAAACATCTTCAAACTAAAGAAAGAAAAATAAACATTGTAGTTCTGGAACTCAGTGACTTTAGCATTCATTGCAGACACAATATGGTATAAGATTGGGAATAAAAGAGTACTCTCATGCAGAAAAGAAGACTTAATAATGCAAATAGATACTTTGCTTTTGAGGACGGTTTCAGTCATGTAGTACTTTTGTCTTAATAGAGAAAATAAGTATTTTAACACACCAAAAAAATGGAATAACTTATTCTATATTTCTTTTTTTAATTGTAGAAGTACAAAGGTATGTAAAAATGTGCTGACTGAATGTTCATAGTTCTCAGTTCGCACACAGATACATTGCTAGGCTTCTGCTATACATTTTTCTTTGCCTCTTTTAGCACATCTAATTAACCAAAGAAGAGTGAGCTCAGTATCATAGTTATATAGACTATTTGAAAATTGCTTTTGACAACCTGGAGATTAACATGTCCTTTCCCTGATTATTTGCACTAATGAAGATTGAGCACCTGAATGTGCACACAGAGTGAAAACAAGTGAAACACAGAGACATCAACAACATGACTGAACGAAATATTCTTATGAAATCACAGTCTGAAGAGTCGATGCAGAAAGCAAGTAAAAGGATGATTCTGTCATTTGCTCAGCTGTGGAAACAAAATCACTGTCAAAAACACCTATACAGGGTGAAAGATGTGAAGCAAATCTTTGCTATGATTGGGGATGAACAGGCAACTCTGCTTAAGATTGATGCCAAAATTGGAACACAAGGATGTGAATTCTTGCTTTACACAGGGCACACATGGCAGATGAATTCTTAATAGAAGAATGTAATTTTGAACAGATTGCACACAACTTTTTCTTGAACTTAACTGATCGAACATTTGAACATTTTCTGATTAGCATAAAAAAGGTGTACATGTTCATCTTTTTGTCTATTTCTCCTTTTTTGTCTCCTCTGATTCCTGTGTGCTGCAGAGGATGGTATGGAAGAAGTTGTTTCCATGGGGCTTGGAATCTGGCATGTGTTTTCAAAGAAGGACAAATTACATCACTGGAAGATGTCTCAAGAGTAAAAGTCTTTTGGCCAGAAGTTCTTACTTATTTTGAGAATACATGTTTGGAATGAAAAATTTTCAAAATGACGAAGGACCAATGCCTGTGCTTTCAGAAAATATAAAAAGGAAGAATTACAGACTGATAGGTTAATTTGAAATTCTTAAACATACGAAATATTATTTTTAAGCAGGCAAACTCACATTTGACACCTAAGCTTAAATCACCTGTTTTCATTTTTGTGGGAAGAAAGAGGAAGAGCTATTTGTGGCTCATTTGTGGTAAATGCTAGTCAGATACTAGGAAGAAATATAGGCCTAGCTGGAGAATATGTCTGATTTTGGATCCAAGAGGATGAGCACTTTGTTTCTTCTGGGAAATTTTTATATTAAAGTGGGTTTTTTTGCTTGTTTGTTTGTTTTTTGTTTTTTGGGTTTTTTTTACTTCTTTTTCTTCCTGAGTCTTGTAATGTTATTTCAGCCAAAGGAAAAAAGTGCTTAAAATTAAGTCCATGGTTGCTTTACTATCAGGCCAGTTAGGCCAGATGTGATAAAATGATTACAAGCTACATATTGCAATAACCATGGTAGCTACTCCTTCTATCACTTTTTCTTCCATTAGCTTAAAACCAAAGATAAGCATTTAGATCAAAAAAAGCATGGTATGGACTAAAACATTGTTTCTCTTCCTCTCTCTGCTTCTTTCTTCAGCTTTTCTCTATTTGGACCATAGCAATGCTAAAATTCCATATCCATGTCACAGAAGGAAAGCACACAGGCATTCAATGTGTACTTCTGATTTTGCTCAGAAGAAAGGAGAGATGTTAGTCTTGGTTTTAAACACACAACATATTTTGGATGAAAGTCTTATAGTAAAGAAATCCAACACTGAAAAGAAGAACAGAACTTGTAAAGGGCACTGTATTGTTCCACTGAGCTGTGGAACATAAAACTTCTTTTAGAGTAGCTACTGCCTGAATGAGTCCTATATTTACCAACCATTTCCCTTGTGAGTTCTGAGGGTTAATCTCTTCTTACTCCATGTTTGCATGATAGAGATTTCTGTATCAGGGATGAGTGTTTTCTGAAAGATCCACCCTTCTTTCTCATTTGGGAGACTAAGATTTGCACTTGTCTTTTCCCCAACCCCTTCACACCTCCTCCACATTTATGCAGCAAAAAGAAGCATGTGGCCCAGAGTAGCTAAACTGTGTGGTATGTCAGGGAGTTCTGCCAACCTTGGCAGGAGTCACGTAACTCCTGCTGGTTGCAATGGCTTTCCTTGTCCAAGAGATATTTATTATTTATAAATAAAAAGTCTGGTTGCTAACCTCATATAAACTTTAAAAACTGTTACAAAAATGTATGACCATGAAGCAAGTTTTCAGCAAAATATTTCTGTTTTCATCCATGTTAAAAAAAATTCCTAAACAGAAGGCTGTAGCTTTTGAAGCCTTCTTCATGAGGCAAGATATCATAGAATTTTATCAACATACACTTTCTTAATCACAGAGAATGCTCTCAGGTTATTAAGAGAATAATTGGTCTTTACTCTCTGAGGATGATTGCACAACTTGAGTTGAAGTATAAGGGGAGGGATGGGTATAACATAATTTAACATGTTTTTCTATTTTATCCTTTTTAAAAACAATTTCAGAACAAGACCAACAGTAAATTACCTCAAGCCTAATTTCAAGCCATGGAATGCACAGAATAATATCCTAGAATGTCTCATAAACAAACAAAAAGGAGGAAAATACCACTTTGTCCAAATCTAACTTCAAAGATAACACCTTCTGTTTCATCTGTGCCTGTGTTGACCAAACCTAAAGTTCTTCTTCACTTATTTTCATTGGTGGTGATTGAAAATGAGACACATTCATACACAGGGCCAAATTTTTCCCCTCTTTTTAATGTAATTTTTCCTCACATAAGATGATTTTTCTCTAAGCAGCTACAGCCACAAATCATCTGATTTAATTCTTTCCTCCCAACATCTACTGTAAACCAGCAAAGACACCTTTGAATAAACATGGTGCTTTCATTTATTTTGTATTTACGAACCAGGGCCAAGCACCAGCAGAGTCTGTGTTTTGGCATTCAAGAATGGAAAGTGTGAGCCTCTGTGAGATGTGTAGCAGGAGCTGCAACAGGTTTGAGTGCAGAATGCTTATAGGGAGGGTGTGCTCCACAGGGAGCACCCGGAGCTGGATGCAGCAGTGGGATGGGCTGTGCCTGCTGGCCCCACAGAAGGCTCTCACTGCACCCTGACAGGGGAAGCTGAACAGGGACGTTATCCTGCTTTAAATAAGCTATAAAGTGCTTCATGCCAGTGACTGAGAAGTATTGTTCTGGTATGTATCAGATGAAAAGGCAATTGCAATGTAAGTACCTGAGGCTTAACTTTGTAATAGAGCCTGCTATATCTGTGAATAACAAGTTCACATTTTTTGAAGAATAACATGAATGTATTACTTTATAGTATGGTAATGTCAAAAGCCGCATCTTATTTACTATGTATCCCGGTACAGTAAGATACCAGTAAGATAAGTACCTGTACCAGCTAAACCCACTTTCTGAAGTCAAAGATTGCTTTTTGCCTCAGTGTGTGGCTGCAAAGTACTATGTGTGTGCTCTCTACATCCTTGTCATCACCTTTTATCCTCTCAGGAAGCAAAGGATGACTTTGAGAGGAAAAAGGTATTCTAAGAGGGAAAAGCTATCTTGGTGCAAAAGTATCCAACACATCCATATTGTGAGGGTCTCTAGCTGGGCAGAAATGACTGAAAAATAGAATTTAATTTTACAAAGTAGAGCATTCATTAGTGTGTCATAAAATGCCCTGACTTTATGATGGGCTCTAATGAACTTGGACATCTGCAATTTTTGTCACATTATTGGAAAGGATGTGATGGACCTTCTTATGGGCAGCTTAGATCAAGAAGTTTCAACCAACCTTTAAATACCTCTACAAAGGTATTTAAATACAAAGGTATTGTATTTAAAAATACTTTTGTAAAAGTGTCTGGCACTAATGTTTTCTGTGCTGAATTTAGCATAGATAACCACAAGCTCATGGACCAAAAATCAAACTATGTTCACTAGATTTAGACTTAAATCATAGGATTTTTTTTTTATTATTCCTGAAAACAGTGATTTTGGAGAGAGCTTGAGTATCACAATGCACATCAAAATGCATATGATTTCCCACTCTAGTGTAATAAGAGTAAACCAAATAAAAAAAAAAAAAGTCTTATTGTCAATTCTTAACTTCTTCGAGATTATTAATTGGTGGGACTAGTAACCACATCCAGATCTGTTGCTTACAGGTTGAAAATCATGTTAACAGCTTGAAAAAAATTCTAAATCAATATAAAATTATTCTGTAGCTTGAAGTTTATTTTATATCCAAAAGAGTAAAAGGGTTTATCACTATCCATAAGCACTTCCAGGAGGCACAGAGATTAGATAAAAGTGGTATTTAAAGAGCTAAACAAAGTCAGAATAAACCTAAGGACTGGAAGCGAGTAACATCCAAATTCACATTCTAGACTCTAATGGCAAGCAAAAACTGGCACAATTTCTGAAGGTTATGACTGTCCAAAGTGCTAATAATTTTATTGGACAGACAGCTTTTCTTAGACGTATATTCTAAGACAGCAAGAAGTCAGGAACTTAATCCCAAAATCAGTCAGTAAAATTCCTTGAATTGTGTTGTATGGACAGTCAACCTGAACACAACAATATCTTTTGACCTTAGAAATATATCAGGAAATCTCTTCACTGCACTGAACATAAAGATACGTTTTGGTGAAAATTGGTGTAATTACAAGTTGCATTCAGTAAAAGTCAGAAATAATAAGTAAAAGAAATAATAAGTAAAAGTCAGAAACAATAAGTAATAGTCAGAAATCAAGGCAAGGGGAAGTGATTATGTTATTCAAGTACTGGTTTAGCACTAACAAGGTTGTAACAATTTGATTTACTATGAAATATCAGTTCTCTAAATTGAGCATATGCCCAGTAGTAAAATTGTCTTAAAATAATTCTGCTGCATTTGAAAAGATCTCTTCAGTACAATTGTGCTATCTTCAGGTATAGTTGGAGATTGCTAAGGGTATTGTTGATGATATCTAAACAGCAGGAATACATATAATTCCATTAGATTCAGATATGCTGGATGCACCATTCGTACTGTTACTCTTAATATGTGGTTATGCTAGGTTAAAGCAAGTCTAGAAAGTACATGCAAAGAGAAAAAGCAGAGAAAATTAATGTTATCCTAAACCTGAAATCTGTTTCATTTGTTTTATTACTGGGATGAATATTTAGGCTGCTGGTTTTGTAACATATAATAATTTAGTCATAAAAATAATAATTCTAATTACAATCATAATAGCTGTTTATTATCTTTTAATATTGAGTTGTTAAGTTCTTCTCAGATGATTAGTTTATTCAAGTAAGTTCTTAGAAATTTTTCAAAATAGAGTCACAGAATTAGTTCATCAAAGAGGGATAAGTCAGGGGGCAGGATTTAACCAAAACAGGCAGGGCCAAATTTCGGGCCAGGTAAAGTTGCAGAATACTTCACAGGAGTGACTGAGCTCTTTGCAGGACTGTGCTGTTCTGTACATCCTTTCCAGGCAGGAAACTCTTATCTGCTTGTCACAGATCTTCCAGAGTGTAAGACTGCAAACACTTAAAGCAAACTATGAAATAAATCAATGATAAAGTAATCATGTTATTTAGAGGGCAATTTTTGTGTTTGAGGGTTTCCTTAGCAAATGGCAGTGAGTGTCACAGTGTGAAAGATCATAGAAATAACAATGGCAGTCAGATGAAAACAAGACATAAATGACACTGCACTGATGTGGAAGGGCTAAGTTCACCTCAATTAAAGCACAACCAGGAGATGAGGAGAAAATATTGCAACATACACAACATGAAAAGGAATTCAACTGATTTGTGAGTCCACAAATTGTTTAAAAAAAAATTTTGTCTTTTCTTTGGCAGTCTTGCTTGCTTGTCATTTTCTGTCATTTTCTGAGGTCAAATAATGGGAACAAATAGCACTACATCTGTGGCTACATCAGTAAACCAGGACTGCATACAGAACCAGAAATTTTATTTAATCATTGTCATGCAAATTATTTCCTACTTTTCCTTAATATTTCTCATGTTCAGGGACTGTATCCTCAAAACACGAGCAGTAAATACATTCTGAATAGCATTTGTAATAGAGGTAAATGGAAAGTTCATAAATCAACTATTAGATGAAATTGCCTCAAAGGTAGTTTAGGTACCTGGCAGTAAGGGTGAATCTTTAATAAACTTTAATGCATACACAAACACCAGGAGATAGAAAGAGATCTTGTTTTCCTGCAACATTTGACTTCAGGAGGTACAAGCAGAGGGGGGAGCATGGTAAGGAAGGCCTTTCAGGGGAAACCTAATAGTTAAAGCACCAACAGGCTTCCAAATTCTTTCAGATACTGGCAGTAAATGATGTATTGATTTTGCTGTTAAACTGCACAGATGTAACCAACACATTAGACATGGAAGATAAAAGCAATGACTAAAAGCACCTTATTTCATCTGTCACACCTGAGGCTCTGCCTTCTTCAGACCTTTAGTGTATTAGCACAGAAAATCAATTAGGTAAAGAGCTAAACAAATGAAGGGAAAATAAAACTAAAAAAAAAGCCTCATTCACAAGGAGTCAGGAATGTCAGCAAGCCCTGGAGACTTCAGCAAAGTGTAAGACATCTCCAAATAAATGACAACAACTTTTCTCAACTTTTGTTTTAGTAAGCGATTAAATACTGCTTGGATACCCTGATAAGCACCTATTACGGCAGCTCCAGCAAGTGATTTATAATCACAAGCACACGATATGTTTTCACAGAAAAGAAAATAGAGAAAATAATTTCTCAGTTTGTGTTGTTTTGTATATCTATATTTCTTGTCATATTAATCAGTGTTGAATCAGCTGTTAATCATTACATCCAGAAATAAATTTTTTTCTGAGCAATACCATAGTACAAGGCATTGATAACAAGTATTTCATTAAGGTCAACGATATATTACTGAAGCCAACTGCTGTGATACACAACATATTGTTACTGCTTTCATAAAGCAAAGTAAACCACCTCTGACCCTAAAATACAGTAAGAATTTTCTGCTGCCACATGTAGTTTGCACCCAGAGAGCAGAGAAGATTACAGATATTTCATTGATTGATTCACAGTGAATAAAATGCCATAGTGATATAATGGAGATAAGAAATTGAGATTTGTCAGTGGAGAAGGATTCAGAAGACCTGGATTTCCTCGTGGAAACAGATACTCAATTTCCCATTTACAACACAGGGAATTTCACCCCTTAGTTCTGTCCTCCTCTGTCCACTGAGGTTGTAAGCTCACTGATGAGAATATTTAAAGACAGGATTTAGTCAGTAACAGTAACTGACAGGACAGATTTGTGATTTCAAGTGGAGGTCAACAATAATTAAATAATTATTTAAAAGGATGAAACTAAACAAACCTCAAACTGAGAATTTAATATAGGTCCCAGTATGTTTTTTTCCACGTTTAGAATATTTTTCCCTGTATGTGGATGCAGATGTCAAAGTAACCTCTGCATAGAGGTATATATCTTTTTTGGCTGTGACATCTGAAAAAAAGCCACACCTTTTTTCTTTAAAATAAAGTTTTCTTTTCAAGCAGAGAAAAATGTGTTATTTTAAAAAAAAAAATTCCCGAAAAATAAATTAAAATAAAATAGCACCAAAAGTGCTGGATTGTGAGTCTTCACACATTTCATCAGTGCCACCTAGTGGAGACACCTCCCCATCCCCCATAGGAAACTCCTTTGCCTGACTTTGCTCATCTAGGGGAGGGTTCAGCCTCTGCAGGGGACAGCAGGTTTACAAGGTGGCTTTCCAAGGTGTCCGAGCTCTTTCTGCAGACTGCTACTAGCTACTGGAGAAGAGAACACCACCCCAGCTCCTGGTGCTTTCCCTGGAGTCTGAAGGAATAAATTATTTCAAAGGGACAAGAAAGATTTTCACGTCACCAGCCCAAAACATGTACATTCAAGATGAAATGACAAGCAAAGCAGTACAGAACCCTAAGAAGATTTGAAAAGATGCTGCCAAGAAACAATTAAAATACCTATAACTTTCTACCACGCTGTCAGTTTTTTGGGTTTGTTTGTTTGTTTGTTTGTTTGTTTTTGGTGGTGGGTGTTTGGGGATTTTGGGAGGGTTTTAGATAGAAAGGAAAACTAAATTCTTCTGCTTAATAAACAAAACAGGCAAGATATCACTAAAATTGAAAATAAGAGCCAAATACAACTTTTGCACCTGGATTTCCTGCTTTCTTTTTTGATATCTTCTGTTATTCCTTTTTTTTTTTTTTTTTTTAGTGTATTTCACATCCAGTCAGTTTTCTCCACCTCCAAGACCCAGACTGAGTACATAGCTATAACAACGGGATCATGGCATTAAACAGGCGCATACATCTCAGTCTTAACCCACCAGCACAGAAAGTTTCCAGCACTGTTGGAATTGCATGACACATGGGCACTGTAATTATGTAGATGCACATATAGTTATACACACATTCCCTGATATCAGATTGAAAATTATACTGCACCCTTCTGAACAGTCACCTCAGGAACAAAGCAGCTGAGGAGCTATTGTGGGAAAATACCATGGCATGGCATAAAAGTAGCAGCCAGCACTTAGAAGCTGAAGTACAGTAGCTCTGTGCTGCAGAGAGCAGTCTGAAAGAGCATCGTAAAAAGAGTGAATCATGAGCTTGTGTGTGTCAGAAATGATGCCCTAATGGGTGTCAGCTGTTAGCAGATTCCTGTCATTTAAACGTTTTGAGTTAGTTCCCCACCACCTCTCTTCTCTAGGAGAGTTACCAAGTCATTCTTCCTATGGAAAATCCTACTATTCTTGGACGAAAAATAGTTCCTTTATCTCCGTGGTTTGAACACACACACAAAAACATATATGCACGTAAGACTAAGGTGCGCTTCTAGCTACACTGAAGCCCACAGCATTTTCTTCCTGATTTCAGCTCAGACAAAATCCCACCCACGGGTCTTGAAAGGATTTTCTTGCTGACTATATTTCCTGGGCCAGAAACTGCACACAAACACAACCAAAGAAGAGAGCCTGAAAATGTCTAGGTAAGTGAATGAATAAAGCAGTGAAGCCAAGTAGTTCAGGCATGATTAGAAAGGGGAAGGGCGTCTCCTTCTGCACTGTTGAATCAGCCATTAGTGTCAGAGTGGCTTTTAAATTTAGAGTAATTCTTCCTGTCTCTGCACTACTTGAGGTGTTCACCCAATGTTTGCCTGTATTATTAAAGGATTGAACCCTGTCAGAGGGCAAAAGCAAATTACCTGCAGGGAGTCAGGGGCCAGATGAGATATACCTTCACTGTGCTCTTTGCTTTAGTAACCAGTGGTAAAAGACTACAAGGCAGCTTTTATGTAGATGTCACATCATTCACTGACTGGAACACCCAGCTGTGATAATAGCAGAGGAAGCGGGGGTGGGCAACCATTACTAATTCCTCCCTTATCCAACCTCGCTATTTGAATTATTAGCTAAATTGGCATCTTCAGAACTTAATTTTTTCTGGCTTGCAGGTTCAAGAAGTTTATTTCACATGTTTAATTGTATTGGCTATTGTTATCAGTGAGTGCCTATTTTGCCTAAGAAAATTTTTTCTTGCATTTTGTTAAGTATTTTGCAATGATTGATTGTCACTATTACATATCCATAGGGTAAACAACAATGAAAACAATATTTAAGCTTTTGTTATCTTGGAAAAAAAAATATAATTAATGTATTTCTAAAAAAAAAAAATACAAGAAACTCAAAGCCTCTCATGGTAATGATTATGGCATCTGGAAAAAGAAATCATCAATTAACTCAAATACACATGAGGAAATGTAAATAAATTGATGAGACATACATGTTTTTTCTTAATATTTAAATAATATTCTTAATATTATAAATAATTTTCTTAATATTTAAATATTTAATATTTAAAATATTTAAATATTTTTGTAATTCCTCTCACTCAATTTGACTATAAAAATGTTTTAAAAGAAAATTTTGCAATGTTTTGTAAAGAAATCTTTTCTTACAAGAAAGAATGCACATTGATTAAGCTACATTAATTTTACTATTGAAAATACAAATATATGTAAAAGCATGAAAACTACAAAGTGATGTAAACAATAACAAAGCATAAATTATATCTGTTATTTTTTCATACTTTTTTCCTACTGCAAAAACACCCTAAAAACCTCCATTGCTCCTAGTTCTACATGCCATTAAGTGGGGAATTAGTGAGTGCAGGAGAAAGGTATAGATGCTTTGTGATTCTCTATGGGCATTGCCTGCACATTCCAGCAGCATATAGAATTTGCTCACGCTGGAGCTACATTGCCTCTAGCACTGTGCGTGCACAGCATAATATCACAGAACAGCTTCAACTGGTTACAACTGATTCTCATGCTCGTTAAAACAGTCAGCTATTATAAACAAAGTAAAACAAGCTATTATTCCTTCCTTTCTTATTTGAGGGGTTGTTTGGTTGGTTGGTTGGTTTGGGTTTCTTTCCTGAAAACCCACTCTCCCTCTGTATCCCCATGCATGATCTCCTAATGCCTTTCCTCAACTCCATGATATCTATGAATTTTCCAGGCTCTTCTTCAGCCTTTAGTCCTTGAAGTTTATTTCCAGTTTTCCATTCAGTCACCTCTGATCCTCCCTTCATTAGCTGGGAATTTAAGCTGTCCATGGGCTGATTTTCAAATATGAAGATTGATTTTTGCATGGCTTGCATGTTATCTATACAGCTGTGTATCTCTCAATCTCTCTGTGTTGATTCAGGAATATTCCAAATAATTCAAAGGAACATTAGAACTTGTTGATCTTCACATGCTCTCACTAGTGGTAATTTTACATTTCCATTATGTGGTATTACCTGAAGAAAAAGTTTTACTTAGTAACAAGATGATGCTTGAAGCACTCAGTCCTCAGTTGAGAAGACCATACAAACTTAGTTTCCCAGTATGAAGTTATTTCCAGAGCCATGTCTAAACCATACATGGGATGATGTTAGCACTTCTGAATTAATGCATGCTAATTTTTTGCATTTCAACCAGTGAATTTACTTTTCATTCTTCTTTCTCCAGTTATGACATTGATACTGTTTCCTTGCGTAGTTCATGCCTATCCATTCACGCAGATGAGAAGCCGCTGGATGAAAATTTTTAAGAAAATTTTGTTTTCTCTCTGACTGATGAGCACTTGGAAAGTGGAAATAATACTTCACCCCGTGTTGGCATACTGTAATATCCACAAATGGGAAGATAATATATGCCCTAGCCAAATGTCAGCATGTACAGATTACATTTGCTGTTGATGTAGCTAGAATGCCATTAAAGCTGTAAGCAACATCACCCTGGGTAGGGAACAGGGTGCTTTTGAGACTGAAGGACAGTTAATTCTCACCAAGCTTCAGCAAAAACTAGATTGCTTTCAGCAGGTCTGGCATGGGTCCTTACAGTAAAACCACTGGGCACTGGCAGCAGCAGCATGGAAATGTTGCTGGGGCTTCAGTCATTCATAACAACTTCCTTCTTACCCAATATGTCCCATTTTCATCAACCTTCATGCTAAATAACAAGCAATCTTGGGAGGTCTCAAGCTTCTTTCAGAGTTGAATATGGAGGAAAAATTTAACCTGAGCTCTTGTTGCAGCCCCAGGAAAGTTTTGATGGTAAACTGAGCCTGATGTCTAAGGGTATAATATTACTTTTGCAGAAATATCTGATGAACAAGATATTCTGTCTGATTGTGTTGCTTAATTGTGATGAACAATCATTCTCTTGGCTGAGAGTTATATCTTTCAATAGGTTGAAATGTTATGTTATTGAACAGTATGTTGGATTCTTGCTTTTGCCCTAGTTAAGCCTGAAAATAGATTAGCACCTCTTACAATTGGATCATTTTTACTTTAGCTTTATGCACAGGTGGGTTAGAAATCAGATAGAAATAAGAATGACCACTGAATTCAGCATTCACAGACCATCTCTCACTGTCCTAGACCCAGGATTTGGTCTGGTTTTCTCTACAGAGATGTTTTAGTAGTCCAAACATTTACGATTAAGCTAACTTTAAAGTAGAGAATACCAAAATCAAAGCAGTACTTAATAGTTCTATGGAAATACGTGGAAATACAGAGGTTGAAGACAGTAACATCTCTAAAATATATCAGATACTTTAAAATACCAATCAGAATCCTCAGCTGAGGTCATGCTTCACATTAGGTCTGATGTTTTATTATACTCTATTTGAAAAGTGTTTTTCATTTCTGTCCCATAAAGTTGAATTGCTTTATGCAAAAAAAATACCATAAGTGATGGAGATAATAAAATATAAAATGTCTATTGTAATGCATGACAAAAGAAAAAATTCAAACATACAATAACTCTAATTCAGACTGACTGACTATTACAATAAGATATAGAAAATGAGTGGATATTTGGTCAAATCATTGAAAACAGAAGCTCATTTTATGGTATTATTGAATTTTAAATTATCATAAGTTATTTCCTCTAACTTGGTTCCATCTCAACTATATGCATTAAAGGAAAATTAATTAAATTACATCTGTGATACCTTAGACAAAAAGTCTGAGATATCAGCACAATTGTCACTATAAAAATAGTACCATAGACTCACTAAGAGCAGTAACCAACACAGAAATATTTTATAATAAAATTAAGTTTCATTCATTTTTTACCTTGGTTACTCCAGAAAACAAGGGTGACCATGAAGTCTATTCAAGCCATTAATAAGAATCAATCTAACCTGACCCTGACCCAGGCTTTCTAATCATATGGTATAACATGACACATTAATTTTCAGTTTATAGATATTACTGAAATCTTAAGTTGTAGTTTTTCTGAAAGGACTGTTTTTTTATACAGTACTTATAATCTACTTACAATTTTCATCTCAGTTTGGTGTTCACAGCTTCCTTATGTTGGTTATGGAGATAATTTTACTTAGCAGTTTAAATCTACTTCACTTCTGTAGTTATTCAGACTGCTATTATAGTGGTGTGATCCCCTTGCCATTTAGAACATGTATTTTCATTTTTTAGTTCCTGACCCAAGACTAGCAACAGTTCTGCAAATTGTTCTCATAAAACTTCCTGATAGTGTTGTATTTTTGACTGCTCAGAATTTTCCTCTCATCTTTCATGACTAAATTGTTCCTGATGCTTTCTAAATATACATTTATAAATATATACATGCTTGTGTGTGAGTTTGCAAAAAACATTTCTGTTTTGAACTCTGCACACTTTGCAATTTTCTTCAGTAAAAATATCACTTATGAAAAGTATCTGAGCAATGGTGGTTCATAAAGAAAGAAAGCAAGCATGCAAGGCTAGAACACTCATTTCCCCTGTTCATTTATGCATTTAACATACACTCATAGTCAGAGTTCAGGTATAGAGATGATTGAACTTAGTGATATTTGCCTTCTCTTAACACCTCACAACTGCTGGGAGAAATCTATAAGCTGCTCACCTCAACCATTCAGGGAGACCTGGATTTTTAAACTGGGATCTGGGAGAAAAATAAGAGGGCAAGGGAAGAAGACGGATGATCACTGGATTTAGATGTTTTATAATAAACCCTTCAAAGTAAAAGTAAGTGTAACTGCTGTTCAATAAATCACATGCTGGGAGAAAATATTTGATTTTCTGAGGCAAACCCAAGGAACTCTTGTTTCCTTTCTCAAAGTACTATTATTTACATTTTTTTTTTTTTTTTTTTTTTGCATTGCGTGAACTATATTTTGGGCCATGCACAATCTTAAAATTAAGTTCAGATCATTTTAAACCTGACACCCATGTGACTTTTATCTCATATAATCTAAGACAGCTTTTCACAATTTGCCAGCTATTATGCTTTACAAAGTTGCCTGCATTTAGTTGTCATCCTTTGCCTAATGCTATTACTTGAACATCTTTTAGGAAAAAATTAAAACAAAGCCAAACTCTCTTTGTTCTGTGTTATGGCTAGGATTCCTAGACACCACTAAAAATAATAAATAATTACTTCAAAATGCAGAAACAAATTATTGTTGCTTTTCTTCAGCTTCATAGCAATTGTTTCTGTGATGTCTTTCTGCATTAAGATTGATCTTGCATCAAGTATGCACAACCACCATAAAAGCCCTTGCATATTCTTAATTCAGCTCTCTTTAGAAAAGCCAAATGCAGAAGAACAGCCTAAAGTTCAACAAAGGCAAATGCAGTGTCCTGCATTTTGGGAGGAACAACCCCAGTCCCCAGCAGAGGCTGGGGGCCAACCTGCTGGAAAGCAGTTCTGTGGAGAAGGACCTGGGAGTCCTGGTGGACAACAAGCTGTCCAGGAGCCAGCAGTGTGTCCTTGTGGCCAAAAAGGCCAATGGTGTCCTGGGGTACTTTAGGAAGAGCAATGCCAGCAGGTTGAGGAAGGTGATCCTGCTGCTCCACTCAGCCCTGGTGAGGCCACATTTGGAGTGCTGTGTCCAGTTCTGGGCTTCTGACTACAAGAGAGACCTGGAGCTCCTGGAGCAGGTCCAGAAAAGGGCTACAAAGATGATGAGGAGACTGAAGCAACTCTTCCATAAAGAAAGGCTGGGCCTGCTCAGCCTCAAGAAGAGATGACTGAGAGGGGATCTCATCAATGTCTGTAGGTATCTGAAGGACAGTGCCCAGGGAATGGATCCAGGCCCTTCTCAGTGGTGCCAAGCAATAGGACAAGATGCAATGGGCAGAAACTGATGCACAGGAAGTTCCACCTGAATAGGAGGAAGAACTTCTGTACTGTTCAGGTGACTGAGCACTGGAACAGTTTCCCAGAGAGATTGTGGACTCTCCCACACTGGAAATATTCAAGAACCATCTGGACACAATCCGATGTCCTGTGCACAATCCAGTTCCTCCTTGAACAGGGAGCTTGGACCAGAAGACTCACTGTGGTCCCTTCCAACATTGCTCATTCTGTAATTCTCCTACTGAGTTATCTAAAAAGGTTTTTTTTTTTTTTTCATTTGTACTAAATCTGTAGTTCTTTCTTCCTTGTCCCACCTTCCTGGTTTAGGCAACAGAGCTGCATTCAGTACCTCATTATCAGCATCAGTGGTGCTGTGCAAATGTGGACTCAACTTCTCATGCTCAGTCTTTAATTTATACCTCTGACAAATGCACAAACCTTTATTGACATTTCATTGGAACAACTGGTAATCTTGAATCAGTTGCTCAAAAGTTGACTTCTGTGGGCAGATCTATATATGCTGCTGTGGTAATATTAAACTTAGCAATTTGAAAGCATTCTGAATGTCGGTCCATTTTGCAAATAAAATACATTTGCATTTCCTGTGACTGCCTTTTTTTTTTTTTTTTTAATTCTTAGACTACAAGCATTTTATTCTCTAGATAGTCACATCAGTGTCTCAGCATGTCCAGGGAGTCCATGATATCACTCTTGCTTGGGGTATCCTGCTGGTTTTTAACGACAAAGTTCAGACAGTAGTCATAATCCAGTTAATACATAATTTTTTTTTGATATTGCTAGGAACTTTTTAAAGTCTGAATTTTGCATTTCAGTAACCAAAATCCTTCATAACATTTGTAAAATTGCACATACTTGCCTGTTTACCTCAGTAAATAATTTCAAATAATGCAAGAAAAAAAGGTGAGATTATTGTACATGCACTTTTTGCCACAAAAATTTTTAAGGGAAAGTTCTACAAGAGTGCAGTGTGAGTAGGATAGTAAAAGCAGTTTTGTAAGATATGTATTGAGACTGGGGTGCTTCTAAGTAGGTTGAACTTGGGTATAGATTGCCAATACACCAAAAGGAGAATTCTGGAAGAAATTGCATACCCCTAAAAGCCCTGGCTCTAAGTAATCCAGGCTCTGGGTAAGACAGAAGCAGAGAAATCCAGTCCTAACAGTGATGTGAGGGACCCTTCTATTTTGTCGTGTTAAGTCAATGGAGTTCAGACTGTTTTTTGGGGTCCCAGCTAATAATGTTAGACTTGGAAATGAATTTGTAAATATAATAAGCAATTCCCATGAATGGAAGTACAAATTCTTTAAATCTGACTTCTCAATTAATTCTTCCTGTAAGAAGAAATGGAAATGAATACAGTTGTTTACATGTACTAAAAATAATATGCTAATGGACCGGTCATAAATAAACCCCTCTTTTGAAAGACATTGTATAAGTGGAACTAGAAAAGTAGTTTTTTTCATAAAGGAATAGGAAAATAGAAAGTTTTCTGTCTTTCTGCATATACACAGACAAAAAAGTATATACTTTTCTCAGTTGGAATACAAAAAGTAATTTCTTCTTACTTTAATATAAATCCTGAATTTAGAGTACTCTCCATTGCTGGTGAAGTCAGTCATTTAGCAGTGTGTGGCCTCTGGAATCAGAACAATGCTTTCAAGAGTTTAAGGAGACTTAGTGTTACCGCTGCACTATTACTCAAAAATCTATTTTAAGGTGAACATGTAATTTTCAAAGTCAGGGTATATAAATTCAAACAATTGTTTCATTTTCAGCTTCAAGTTACACAAATTATGAGTGCAAATTTCTTTACAGGCACAGAAATTTCCTATATACCTGACTGACGTGTTCACGCAACAACAAGTTCCATGTCTCATGTATGTGTTGATTAACTACGCTTATCTCCACAAGTCAGAATATGACTGCTCTGTGTAATCTCTTTGCAGGTGAAGCGATTAATTTTCATATGTTTTACAAGCCATGCAAAGCTACATTTCTTTGTTTTGATGCATTGGGTAAGCCACACTTGATATGCAAAGGTGGGTTTATATACAAATGGTTTCAGGAAGAGAGAAGATATTTGGAGCAGAAATACTATAGATCCAAATTTAAATGGAAAAATATATTAATAGGTGGATATGCATCTAAAAAATATTATATAAATTGATAGATGTGATTTAGTTTTCTTGGTTTTCCTGCTACATTTGGATCTCTTTTTATTAACCAGTTCAAAGTTATGCTATTTTTGCATACTGCACAGGCACTTTTGAGAACAAGTTCATCCACAGACTAACCAGAAATGTTATGTTCATTGGGGAAAAAATAAAAAGAAGAAGATAATGCTGGATACTCCTAATAGAAGAACCAGACAGGCATTATGTAAAGTACTTTATCCCAAAACATGTTCATAAACTTGTTATGTATATGCATTATATGTTTTCTGTGTCTTGATTTCCTCTCATTAGATGTCTGACAAGGATGAAAAGGATACTGATATTCAGAACAAGTGACAGTATCACCATTATATAAGAATTATGTTTCATGCATCTGTCCATAACATGATGAACAGCCATAAGTTTTGACTTACAGCCTAGGAATTTAAAGATAAATCACACTGATATATTTACTTTTATTTTTCATTCCATAAAATTGCTTGTTCATATGGGTTTGAGTAATATATTTGGAGAAATACAAAATATTTCTCACACCATTTAGCATAATTGTTCAATTCTCCCAGAATAATTCAGATTATGTCAGTTTATGTAAAAAAAATATTAATTTCCCAATGAATCAAAAAAATGTATTTGCTTTTAAGAGAAGAAGGAATAATGGCAGACACTCACAAATGGAAGTGAGAACTTGAGTAATTTAATAAGGTGTATGTTCTAATATGAAAATCTCAGTACAAACATACTTATTCTCTTATTCTGTGTGTATTTTAGTATTTCCTTGGATAAAGAAATCCCTTAGTGTTTTGGGGTTTTTTAGTTTTATATTTGTGCTACTTGTACACATAATCAAAATTTAAGTTAAACAATCTCACCATACCTATATTGCTAATTTCTTCAGATTTCTAGAAGACATCATTTTTTACAACTTCATTTTAGTCTCATGAGAGACTTGGTTCAGGTTAACCTTTTCATATTTCTCTAGCTTTATGTAATCTGCCTACCCTTCCCTCTGTTCTTTATCCTCTTGTCCTACCTTTAGAATAATTAAATGAATGAGTACTGTGCCACATTACTTCTAGAAGAGACAGTCCTAAGACCTTAAGCATTCTGCCCATTTTATAAGTCAGTTAGCAGTTATAACCTAAATTTCACTTTAGATAATAATTCATGTATTTTATGATTGCAAAAGTCAGACATTTCTTTTTTTAATTAGTTTGATAATATTTAATTTTGGATTAAATTACCCTAATCCTTTATTCTCTTTATTGTCTAGCCTGTAAATAGTATAAAGACAAGAAAACATGTTTCCAATGTGTTTTTATTTTAAAGGGATACATATAAATTCATATATATGCATAAATTGTTTTATATATATATATATAATTAGATCTATATGATTATTAATAGGCTTTATAACAGGATTAATCAGAAATGATAGAGACAAGAATATTGAGGTAGGGCATCACCCCCAGAAAGAGACAAATATCAAAACTTTCAGCAAACAGAAGCAAAGAGCTTCTGTTCACGGAGGAAGGCCAGGGAGAAAGAGAATTGAATTTCAATTTGTAGAAGGACCACAGTGCACAAACTACTAGAGAGAGAAAATGCTAAGAGAAGAGGAAGGGACATTCAGCAGCAATTCAGAAGGGAAAGAAGCCCTTCAGAAAGGAGGATGATTCAGTAACTTACCAGAGCCAGATTTAAAGGAGATCATGGCTTTTAGGGGCCAAGGCTTCAATGTGCAACAAGAGGAGAAAGGTTGATTGGGAGATGATTAGAAAAAGTTAAAGTCTCTTGGAGGGGAAAAAGATGTTGTAATAAACATGGGTGAGTGCAGTGAAAAGTGTCAACCTTCAGAAGCTGAGGTTTTATTAGATCTTTAATGTCAGCCTTCCCAACAAAATGTACTGTCATACTAAAATTAGGAGAACTCACTTACAGACCCATGTTAATTACCTTTTGCCATGTTCACTGAATGTGTTTAAAGGGTGTCAACAGTAATGAATAATCAGGGATAAAAATGGAGTATAAATACTTCATATTATGCTTATTGGATGTTGTATCATCACGTATTTCCAGACTAATACTCTGTATACACTGTTGCAGCTTTTAGTTGTTTTAAAACGCTATCAGGAATAATTTAATGGGGATAGAATAACAACAAAAGAAGCAAGCACATTTCATTGTTCTCTCAAGTTACTTATTTTCAATCACTAAGGGAAAATAGATCTAAATCCTCACTCAATAGAAGATGTTAAAGCCCTTCTTTGAACTTGGTGGAACAGGTTTATACTGACACTAATGAACTGTGTTCTTTTCCTTTAATTTTATTTCACCAGTCTTTCTTTATCCCCTCAAAACCAAACCAATCTTTCTCCATCTTTAAAACCTTTATTAAGCAATGAAAGAATATCTCCTCCTTTATCTGCCTGATGATTTGAAGGAATGTCATAAAAAGCATTCCAGATCATCAGAATGACTGAGGTTATCTGATGGGTTTAAAATATCTGCTGTGTGTTCCTCTATCTCGCTCATGTAGAATAAATATAAATGAGAAAAATAATCACATATTACATACATTTTCTTTACTTTCACTTTGACTTGCCTAACAATGATACTGCATATTAAAAAAGCCAGACTGTTGTTTCAGTCATACTTTGAAAAGTCTATTAGCTCTTAAGTAACCCATAAACTTCTATATTCAAATAAATGCATTAGAAACATGTGTGCAGATGTGTTTTGAAATTTTGTATACCATATATTTATTCTCTGGTAGCCAGTCAAAAACTCAATTTAGGAAGAAAAAGAAATCTTATGTCTTACTTGCAGTTCTCATGCCCAATGATAACTTTAACACAGATCAGGAAGAGTTCTGATGAAAAAGCCATTGCATTAAACCAATAGAGGTGAAGTTTGATTTGTGTTGGTTCTTTTGTACCTGGAAGCAGTTTTTACTGAATGAGGCAGGTGTGGAACTTTGAAAATTTATCTGGAAATTAATTTAAAGGAAATACACCACATGACCCCTCTAGAGACACCCACCATGGATATCAATCTCACTGCTTCAAGTAAGGAAGTGAGGATGGTGATGAGCAGCAGGTAATGTGGCCCTGCTTTGATAAAAGGGATTCACCTTGTTGCCTTCAGAGAATTCTTTCAACCAAAATTATTCAATAATTTGGTGATTTTAAAAATTAAAAAATAAAGGAGAGAGAGAGGATAAGTAGGCTTTAGGTCAGTCTCATATCTCAGATCTTAAGATATTAGAAATCTTATACTACTAATCTGAACTATTCATCTGCAGCTAACCAATGCAAGAATTTTCACTGATTTTGGAATAGTTTAGATGATTAATCTGGAAAACAAAATCATAATTTACAGCTAAAGTGAAAGCAGTTGAATCCTACTTCCTCTAAAAGCATTTTTGTCAGTCCTTTAGCCAGCCTGGGTGTATTACTAAACTTCTACTACTAACAGAGTCTTAATTCCAGAGCTTTCTCAAACTGGGTTAGCAAAAAACTACTCTCTTTTTTGATTCATTCATGTTTATACCATTTTTATTAAAAAATATCTATCTGGTTGCATATCTCAAACTCAAAAATATCATTACCAGTTCTACTATCAGCTGATCCTCCTACTGTTGCTGAGGTATATATGATCTCCTCGTCCAGCCAGAGGAGATTGATTGACTGATTGATTTTATCACTGACAGCACAAAAAGCAACTAAATGATCAGATTAGGTATTTTGTCTATCTAGATAATATTTGTGCTCATACTCTCAATTAGAATCTAAGCTCCTGTTTTTTAAGGTTTTATTTTTAGCAAGTATTTAAAAGAAAATGTGTTGTCCAATAAAAAATAATTTTGTGCACACCGTTCATGAAGGAAATGAAAACCTCTATCATCTCCAGTGAGATGAAAGAGAGGAATAAACACGGTTGAGGCAATTTCTGGACTCCGATCATCTTTGAAAGTGTGCACAGGGTGGTGTTGTTTTCTTTATGTGTATGAATACAGAACTGCAGGGGACCAAGGGATACTTTTACAGTATTATCCATTCAACTATGTTTTGTACATTATCTGAAAAATTTAATTATTTCAGAATGTTTTGTCCCATTAGTACTTCATTCATCTGACTACTGTGATAGGCTTTCTGCATTTTTGCTGATAAGCATGAAGTGGTTCCTGGAATAAATCTCAGAGTTTTTGGCTGGTATTATTTCACACTATCTAGGATGTGTTCCAATATTCACTGAGTTTTGCTGCTTTCTTTGGTATTCAAGTATTTCAGTATGTGCTTGTTTGACATGAACACCATGACTGTGATGCTATCATTCATAAGCATTGTTTAATCCCTAAAAAATGGAGCAATATGCCTTTATATCTCTAAGCATGGAGAAAAGGATTGAATAAAGTGTGATACTCATTTCCTGATTTCCAGATGACTAAGTTTTCCAGTGCCACTAATACTCATGCACTTACAGTTTCATTCAAACAAATCCCAGCCTTTTCTCAAAGGACTTCTCCATTTCACCCAGTGTGCACTCCTGGCAGCAATGAATTGGTGATCAGTTTGCAGCAATTCTTTTGCCTCATTCCAAGGAAAAAAGAAACATTTGCCAGGACATATACTTGCCTTTCTGACTTCCAAATCCAAGGGTGATATTAATCTGTATAGTGAAGAGAATTATTTAATTTCTTTGATTTTCCTCACAATTTTCTGCCAAAATAATAACTGAGGTTTTCTTCTCTTCACAACTTTATGTGTATTGAAGCCATTACAGACAGGCATCCTAGTATCTCCTTGGGACAAGAGGCTAATTTTAATCTACTTATTTGATATAAGTCTACATTTTTATAACATAATGCATAAGTCAAAATCAGCATTGTTTCATAATGTGTAAGCCTACTATATATTTATGGTGTCTTTATTAATATGAATATATCTATTTATATACATACAGATATTATCTAAGATATATTTTAATATCTAGATTGTGGCACCTTGGAGACACTGTAGCTAAAGGTTCATGTTTTTCCAGTATCACACTTCAGTTTGAATGTTCTTGCAGATTTCTAACAGTTAAAAATTTAGAAAGAAACAGAAACTGAAACAAACTATAAATATCCCATCTTAAATTTTGGTGCCTTTTTTGAGTTAAACAACACCTAGTTCTCACCTATAAAGTATTACTACAAAAAGTTACATAACTGTTTCAAAGGATTTGGGAAGTTTAACTATTGCAAGATTAGCACCACTGATTACACAGAATCTACTAGTGCTAGAAAATACAATTTTCTGCTAAGCTTTCTGGATGCCTCAGACACTTATTGTTGAAATAACAGAGCAGAGTTGGGAGTTTTCTACATTCTCCCATGGCAATATATATGAAACCATAATACTTGGAATTTCCTATATTTTTCATTTATTGCCCAATCTTGCTCAAAACTTCACAAAAAGTGTTTTCCCTTTTTATTCTAGATGTATATTGCCATTTTTGGAGAATGTTTTTAGTTATAAGTATTTAGCACAGGAGGTCGCAAGAATTCACAGCCTAATAACACACCCATTCTTTGATTAGAATGGCCATTTTCTGGCAAAAAGGAAGGCTACTAACAAAAAAGATTATCTGAAGAATTTACTGTATTGAGCCCATCACATCGGCCAGTTGCCAAGCACTTAATATGCCAATATTTTGAGGATACAAGTTGAGGTAACAGATTCTTAGCCTAACACTTAATATGACAGAATGTTTACAAGATTCTTCCTAACAGGTCATTAAGGATGCTACAAAAACCTCTGGTGACACAGCCAGTCAGTGCAGCCAGAGAGGTTATAAACACTGGTGTTTTTCCAGGGTGACAAGAAACTGAAAAAGAGAAAGGCTATGAGATGAAAAAATACAAAGTACAGAGACTGAAATGACAGTTATAAACATTGTGAATTATACTTTGAGAAAGGCCACAGTGAGTGCCAGAAAAGTGAATTGCTGGCTATCAAAGCTTGGAGGGGGAGGAGAGAGGGAAAGAAAGAAAAAAGAGGTGTATAGTTATAAACTGCTTAATGGGATCTTTGCTCATACTCTGCTGACCTGGCAGAAACATTTTGGGTTCCTAATGGCAGATCTTTTCACAGCTCAACAGGCACCAGGTTTCCCATCATGTACAAGTTTTTCTAGCCTTCATTGTGCTGCCTGGAAGTGACAAGAAGAAAAATAAGCTTGTTTTGACACATCTTTCTCCCCCAAAAAAAGCAGTCAATGAACATTTGATCTCAAATGAGTCATTTGTTGATTGTGAAGAGAGATGGAAAAATATTTTTTTTTATATTTGCCACTGGCAATGGGTAGACATAGAGGTAAAATGGATATAAGAAGGGAGCTATCAATAACTCAAATAGTCTCTTTTATGTTATTACAATACTGAGGAAAGAAGGAAAACTAGTTGAAAAATACTAGAGAAGTTTAAGAACAATGATAAAGAAAAAGAAAGCTATTAATAATTGTTCTGCTGCTACAATCAGTGATTTTTTATGAGAGAAGAAAGTACATGCTTACATAGAACAAAAGTAATAATAATAAATATAATTTCTTGTCAATTAATGAATCATTGATGTGAGTTCTTCCCTCAAATATGTACAGGTGTGGTGTTTTCTTCAAGTGACAGTTCAAGATGTCAACTTTATTTTTACAACAACTTTTATAAAATTTCCATGTGAAAATGAAATACAGAATCAAAGAATGGGTCAGGTTGGGAGAGATCACATTGAATCATGTGGTCCAGCCTCCCTGTTCAAGAACAGTCACCCTAGAGCACGTGGCACAGGATTGTGTGCACCTATATTTTCAAATATCTCCAGTGTGGGAGACTTCACAACCTCTCCAGGCAATCTGTTCCAGTGCTCAGTCACCTGCACAGTACAGAAGCTGTTCTCTATGTTCAGGTGGAACTTCCTGTACATCAGTTTTGACTCATTGCATTGGCATCCTGTTGCTTGGCGCCACCAAAAAGAGCATGGCTCCATCCCCTTAGCACCCTCCTTTGGAGACTTAGAGACATTGATGAGGTCCTCTCTCAGTCATCTCTTCTTGGGCATGAGAAAGCCCAGCTTCCTCAGCCTTCCTTGGAAGAGACATGCTCCAGGCCCTTAACCAAATTTGTAAATCTCTGCTGGCCCTGCTCCAGGAGCTCCAGGTCTCTCTTGTACTGAGAAGCCCAGAACTGGACACAGCACTCCAGATGTGGCCTCACCAGGGCTGAGTAGAGGGGCAGGATCACCTCCCTCGACCTACTTTCAATGCTCAAATGAAGTAATTTTTCTCTTTAAATCAGCAGAAGTCTCAGTACCTCAGACACAAAATACAATTAACTTGCTACTTAAAAATTTTTAGAATTTATTAAACTTCATAAGTTACAAAGACAGCATATACTGTGAAATAATTCATTGTTTTCTTTCCACAAAAGGACAAAGATGAACAAAATTTTTAATGGTGTCTGATTCATGAGACTTACAGGAGTGAAGATGATTAGTTGCAAATTTTTAACTAAACCACAGAACTTCTCATTAATAAAATGTTCAGTATGGCATGGTCAAAAAAGCAATCTCATTGGTGGACTATGTTAAGTAATATGTAGTAGGGGATTTCCTTGTTTGTTTCAATCCAATCTTCATTTTATCCTCAGGAAAATAAAATTTTTTTAAAAAATAGAAAAAACCACAACAACAAGAGCCACCAAGCTCTTGGTCCCATCAAGTAGTATATAAGATTTTAGGACTTTATGAAAAATTTACTGTAAGTATATGGCCTGAATACATTTGTTTCTGATAGGGAACAGGGAGAATGAAGGTGTTAGTAGAGGTATGAGGAAGGAAAAGCTATGAGAGTTAAAACTATCAGGAAGAGTTAAAATCCTATTGCATGCACAGCTGAATATTATATAAATAAGTAATCTAATTTGACAAACATAAGAATTGCTTACCTAAAAATAGTGTAGATCCTAAATATTTAATAAAACTTAAGTCTGCAATCTGTTAATTAACTGTCTAAACCATGTCAGAGTTTAAATATGGCAAAAGACTGACCAGAACAAATACAATGGTACCAAGTCCATAAAAAAACCACAAGAATACTAAAAGAAAAATCTAATATGATTCTGAAACTACTCAACACCAAGACAGAACATCTGGCCTTCAGGGAACAAAAATCCAATTAACAGTAATGAAGCATGCAAATTCTTGCCAGCTGAGATTCTGACCCCAGCTTTGGTCAATGAATCAGATTCTTTTTCCCCTCATTTTTATGATTATATTTATGTCTGTATTTTAGAGAGAAAATAACTGATATTTCTTCCATTAAAAAATACTTGGTCGTTTGGCTGACTTTTCTGACAGTGACACATTGAGGACATTAATCTAGAGTTGGTTTTGTGGGTTTTTTTCTTCCAGAGGTCCCCGTGATAAGCAACAGCAGGTTTCCTGCTAAATGTCCTAGTGGTGAGCAATGCAAGTCCACTTTAATGTCTCAAAATAAATGGATGAGTTATCACTCAATACAGCCAGGAAATGCAGTACTATCCTACAAGTGGTATAGCTGACATATCTCTCTGCATTATAATGAATTACTGACACCACATAAAAATATTTGAATTGTATACAATATTATAAAAATATCAAAGTATCCACAGGAACAGTTGAAATAAACAATTTTTTTGGCCACATATCCTCCAAAGTGAACAGCAATTCAAGAATTAAATAATTAACCATTAAACTGTGAGTTGTAGGGTGTTAAAGAGCACTTATGCCTTTCTGAATTTTACAGTACAGTGTGTACAGTCCCCATTAAAGTTAATGACAGAACACCCATTAACATAAACACTTGTCAGTATTTCATGCACTGTATTTTTAAAGTTTGGATTGCATCTATCAACTCTGTGCAATGTGGAAAACTACTGATGTGGAAATTTTAAACCAAATTTCCATGACATTTTTAATAATTAGCAGTATGTCCCCTGTCTGGCCAGTAATCTGAAGACTGCATCTGAAAATGTAATCATCAGGACTTCTCTGCCTCTGTTAGGACCTCATTAATTGTTGGATGGATACAAAATGTCTTTAAATCCACTGAAAAGCTTTCCAGCAACTTCCTGAGTCTGCATCAGTTAACAGAAGTAGAAAAGCCAAAATACCAGGAGTAGCAAGAGAAAAGAAACTTACCCTGCAAAGAAGAGTAAGATGAAAAAAATACTTTCTGACAAATACTTTTCAAAATTACTTTGTGCTGAGATCCCAGATATAGTACCATAGCACAGCTTTGTATACAAACTATTTAAAAAGCATGGTGTTTGGAGGGATGTTCCTTGTGTGAATGGCACTTCATCTAACCAGGGTCTTAGCTTACAGTTGCACTTATTTACTGAAGCTGGGATGCCTTGATAAGAAAATTGACTACTTCAAATATCTTTTCCCTTTGTGAAGTGGAATGAGATCAAAACAAAAACAGAATAACGTAATCTTCCATTTGTTCTTTTGAGGTAAAATAATATTAATAGGCTTCACAAATTCTGAAAAAATATATTACTGTATCTTTATATTATTATGTATATAATTATATATATATATATATATATATATATATATATATATATATATATATATATATAACTCACACAAGGCTATAGGGATTGCATACCAGAGAATTAAAAGTAGTTGTGCCTCATGCTCTGTAATGCCTAAAATATATGCAGTAGTTTGGAATTGCAATTTGCTGCTATTTTTATTTCACTCATTGATTCTGGACACCTCTTCATATCAAATATAATACCACTGATATGATCTACAGTATCTCTTGTTCATGGCAGAAAATAAAATAATGTTGTAAATAAAGAGGCAGTCATAAGTTTTGCTATATGGTTTATATTTATTGTTATTAAACTATTTTTCATATTGTAAATACTGTCAGGTGTATTAATTTCAGAAATTGGGTTCTGTAATTTATTCTTTTGAACACTTTTCTTTAAAATAATTTTTGACAAGCTTCTCTGGGACTAAAAAACAAAAAATTCTCAATAGGCCATGTAATAGAGAGTCTCACATTCTCATTAATGGTGGTCCAAAATTCTATGGAAAAATATCTGCAACTGATCCATGAAATAATATATTTTTTCCAAATTTAAAACAATAAGAAAAAAATTATCTATGGAAATTTTGAAAGGTAATACAGATCCTTTAGTTCAAAAATTTTAAGGATTAACAGCAGGCGGTGAAAAGGTTCAAGGATTAATCCCATTCGGTCCACAGAATATCAAAACATAATTTTAATATGCCATTTTACCTGTTTTTTTTTACCCTTAAATTAGAGATTCACATAAAGAAAAAAATCACAAAAGGCAACTATATTAGTTAGTCTAGTCTAATTTTCTGGATGTTTAAGCTTTGATTTTTATCAGGTTACCCTCATTATGCATTTAGTTATGCAATCTAGTTGAAATGGGACACACCAGAGTCCCTGTGTGTACATAATGGCAGGACAGATGTCCTGTAGACAGATGTATGTAGACAATTCTTGGTTCCTAGAGTAGTTCATATCATTGTGATTTTGAAAGAGCAGCCAGGAGGAAAACATGATACAAGTGTCATAGGAGGAGAACATTATTTGGTAAAGTGCAACAGCAAGCTGAGTAACTATTTCAAAAGGGTTCTGTAAGTTTTCTGAGTATGTTATTTCTAGAGCTGTGTGCACCTGGTAATTTAGAGTGATGAAGAGTTCAATACATCTTTGTCCCAGCTGATATTTATCTATCTTTCTGGTGTGTGACTAGATCCCAGTGGAGTATATATAATAATTAGACCTACACTCTCCTTCATTCACTTGTAGGTTAAAGGGTAGAGTCTGAAACTCTGTTCTGTTAAAAACATATTAAGTATGATATTAGTGGTCTAAAGCTATATACTTCCCTAGAGATTCCCACTTTTAATAACCTCCAGTATAATAGATAAGGCAGAGGGCAGTAATCATTACTGAAATGGATTTTCTGGCAGAGTTAGACATCACCTCCAGGAATCAATAATCATTTTAAGCTAACGTGGTGATTAAATGACCTTCCTTTTATTTTCCTTCATGTTGAGTTGGTTTTTATCTTGATTTAGAGCCACACAACCAGAACAAAGATAAACAGAGGACTGGCAGCATTACAGAATCACAGAAAGGCCTATCCCTTATACAGGTAAAAGCATTTTAATGTAATGAATGCATTTGCTGCCCAATCTGTGACTTCTGAAGAATTACAATAAAAATTCTAGATGCAGTCTATGTTAATGGATTATACCCGAGGATAGTTCTTGTTTTTAAAACATTTTCACCATTAGCTTGGCTACAGCAGGTGCTGTGGTTTTATGTTTAATAATTTATTGTTGTGGAGCTTCCTTGAGGATATCTGTGTTGAATGGTGTTCATTAATCCTTTCTTCTTCCACATCCTCCTGCTCTCTGTGAAAGAGTATTAGATTACTACATTCCTTCCTTTTCTCCCAAAGGAAGGAGACTGAGAAGCATGCTATGGCTTTGATGAGCTACATCTAACCAAATAAGATTGTTGCTAAATTGACTTTTAGCTCTTTTGAGTTTCAGTTTCACTTCTTGAAATCCAAAGACCTTTGTTTTGGCTTTGTTTTGGGTTTGTTTTTTTTTATTTTGCATCTTCTGAAACATACCCATAACATGGTTCTCTGTGGTTTGTGGGATGTTTTGCTTTGGTTTTGGTTGTTTCTTTGATTTAGTTTTTGGGTTTTTGCTTAATTTGTTTGTTTCAGGTACAGGAGGACAATAGGGTTTAATTCCAGATTAGAAGACTGCATTATGAATGTTCAAAAAATAATGCACAGAACAGAAAAGCCTGAAGGACACCCACAGAAAACATCACAAAAATGATTATGTTGTCTGTACCAGTTTGAACAAATGAGGAGGAGCACATGATAAAAGCATATAATATAGTGCATAATCTGTAGGGACACTTTTGCTTTCAGACTACATTGCACTCTCCATTAAAACAACTCTCTGAGGCTGATTTTTGAGCACATTTTAAATCTTCATTGTCTGGTTTGGTCATTTTTTTCCCAAAGGTTTATCTGTAGAGCTAGGAAAGCACATCTGAAACTGAGTTTAGATTTCACTGAAGAAGAAAAAGTAATAATTTAAACCCATTTAAACCATTTATATCTTTTTTTTAGAATAAAATGTGTGTGTGTTTCAAGCTCTTTTCTGGGATCCTACAGGTCTGATCCAATAGCAAAGAGCAGAGCATTGTGCCCTTGGCAGGGAGGAGTTGATCCCAATGAGGCAGCTGCAGCAAAAAGAGCACATGGCTGAGTGCCATTGCTCTCCCTCACCCACTCATTCTTCAAATTCCCATTCACCCTTATAAGCTCTTGCAAGGCCTTTCAGCCCCTGACTTCACTGCTTTTCTCCTCTTACTGTGTCAGATATCATGAGATCTCTTAAACTCCAGATAATGCTCTGAGGCAGAGGATTAAGAGGAGATAGACAGTTTTTGTTGCCCAAAGGTAGGAACTGGCAGCTTATCTTTGCCAGTAGAAGCTTCCTGTGGGGCAGGCTGACTAAACCAGATGAGAAACTAACTCTTACAGTTTTGGAGGGCTTTGGGTCTGATGGACAGTGGATGGCTGTGAAAGCAGCAGAATGATTTCTTCCTTTTTTCTTTCACAGAAAAAAGGTCGAAAGGACAAAGAGTAACAAGTTCTATTACATGCCAAGATTCATGAACCAGAAATCCTAGGATTATACTTGCTACCCTTCTTTACATAATTTAGGTTATTATTTTTAAATTAGTCCATAACAATACTGTATTCTGATTAAATACTCATGGAAGTAATTATTTAATTGTTGTGAACAATGAAATAATAATTACGTGGCTTCATGTTGCCTGATTTCTGACATCTCAACTAACCACAGCCGAAGTTACTCCCAGGATCTATAAAGAAAAACCAACTACCAATGAGGGTGGGAAAAATTCACCCACTGACCGTAAAGCCAATCCAATTTTAAGTATAAAGCAGACAGTAAAGTTTTATGGAGTCAAAGTCAGGTGAGAAGAAGCTTCACATGTAGATCTCCATATACTACATTCAGAACCTTTTGTTTGCATGTCAAGAACATAACTCCTAATAGCTTCCTTTCAAATCCCATACTCAAAATCTTAACAGACCCCAAATGTTTTTATAGACCTGGAAATCATTATAAGGTCAGGATAATTAAATGGAAAGTTATGAGAGCCATACATTTAAAATAGATCTTAAAAGTTCAGTGTCCCAGTCTAAAAGATTTCAATAGGTAAGGGTTATTATGGTTTCAAAGTAACAGGTCTGTCCAATAAATTATACAGATATCTTCAATCACTCACTACTCTTAGTTTTCTTGTAATAAGAAAGAGAAAGGAATGATGGAAGTATTTAATTTGATCCCACTCTCATGCATCCTTTGTACAAAATTATGAAAATAAACCAGTAGTCATTACTCCATTAAATGCAAGGGTCACTATAGTGTGAAATGAATGTTATTTTCCATTATTTAGATTTTACAGTTTCAAGACCCTTGTGTCACTGTCTCATTCATGCAGCCTCCAACAATACATTAGCCAAAGGAAATTAGCTTTATTTAACATCCACTATTCCCTCAACAAAGTTCAGACAGGTCACTTCTGATCTCCATTATTATTCCCAGCTTCCCAGCTCTGCCCACTGCTTCACAGAGCAGCCTAGGATAAGCATTACTCCTCTAGCTAAAGTGCGCACTTGACTGTGCAATCTTTAAAAAAAAATAAAGTGATTAATTTTGGAAAAAAAACCAACAAATATTTTATCTGAAATGGAGCATGAGTTCATGCCTGGTGGAAACACCATCTAATTAGTAAAATAATTGCAAGTGTTTTCATGTCAATAAGTCACAAATGATGTAACTGATTCTCCTTTTTTTCAGTATTTATTCCTTATTCTTTTTTCTCATTATTTTTTCATTTCTGAAAGAATTAATTTGCATATGCTTTCTATAGTAACATTATAATGCAAAAGCTTAATGGAATTAATGGAAAATGTGAAAATTATACAAAATTATTAATTATTAAATTGTTATACTAAAATAATTTCTTGTTTAATTTCTGTTAATTCTACAAGACTGGAATCTGACTGGCATCAACAAAATTCCTTTATATGCCCATGGAACCTAAAGGAGCCTATGTTTATGGAGATGAGGTCAGATTTTTAATTTTTTTCCCCCACAAAGAAGCAGAATTTATACTTCTTGTAATAAGTAAACAAATCAAGTTGCCTTTATGACAAGTGTATAAGTGATGTGCATGTTCTCTGTTGTTTAAAATACTAACAATAAATAGTAAGGCAGTTCTGAAACTTAAATTTGCAGCATGTTACATGAAAGGGTAAAGTAGTCTACAGAGCCACCAATGTTTGCATTCACAGTCAAAAAAATGGATATATCCTCAATCTAAAAAATACATCGGAATGGAGAAATAAAGAACATTTGATATTTAACTAATAATCTTAAGAAAAAATATGAACATTACAAAAAACAAGACCAAGCATGTTTAGATCACTAATACTTTATGTGTCTCAATATTATTAAAAGAAAAAATAATAATAATAAAAAAAGAAACAATGCTACAAGGCTTACCTTAATTTGTTGATACTCAGATAAAACCTATCAAGTGTCCATATATGTGTTATCACAGTATTTAATTACAATTTACAAGAATTTACATTGAATTAAATAAAAAATAATTTAAATATTAAGTAACTTAATATTCTCAAATAAAAATGATGAAAGAAATTTGCAGCTATGCATCCCTTATTAATAAATAATAAAACAATTCATCTCTAATTGGAGAAAAGTCATTAATCTTATCTCATTGTGAGCAGAATATTTATTATAAAGGTTATTTAATTTGTGGGTTTTTTACAGTTTTCAGACTGCTTTTATTTTTAACCATAAAAGTAAATATAGAGGATTTTTTTCTTCTATTCCTTTAAAAAAATCTAATTTTTTAAATTTTCTTTCATTTCTCAGAGCACAAATCCTCAATATTGAGCTCACATTACACAACAGCTATTTAGAGGACTAATATAGTTATTAGGAATTTTGGAGACGTTCAATGTGTAGATTTTATGGGAATACATGTAAACACAGTGGCATAAATTGAAAATAGCTTTGTATAAGTATGCTATGCATTTGTTGATAACTGATTTCAGCCAACTACAGTGGACAGCCTATCTTCAAATGTATGCCATAAATGCAGAGCCAAAAGGTAGGAAGAAATGTGTCTGGCAACAAGACAGCAGCTCTGTTAGGCACTTATCCAAAGCTTCTCAGCCTCCAAAATAGGAGACAGACATTAGCAACTGAAACACTTTACCTGGCCATTGTGCTGTTCTAGATTTCTGCATTTAGGTGAACACCTGGGGGCCTAAAGTCAATAGCATAATTCACCAAGAACCATAAGGCTTAATTGTCAATTTTGTTCCTTATTCTGCTGCCATAGGATGAATACAGACAATGAAAACACTTTTTTAATGCCATTTCATGGTTTCTGATCCAATCTTATTGCAGTTCCACAGCAAGGACCGTTCTGAAATGAAATTGAATGGTGGCAAAATCTTGACTGAGTCTTCTACAATGTTTGAAGCTAGCTCTTAAGGGAAAAAAAAAAAAAAAAAAGTTCTTTTAGAGTATGCATAGTATACCTGCTTCCTTGCAAAAGTGAATTAAAAAAATTATGTAAGCCTCTAAGGAAGCTCAACCTACAGCTGCTGATCACTTTTGCTTCTATAATATCTAAATAAAAAACAGTCTCAAAAACTGTCAGGCTGAAAATTTGAAAGAGATAATCTTTCTAATTCCAATGCTCAAAACTTTATTTGATTTGAAAGTTGTCTAATCATAATATCCAAAGAGAAAATGTTGTCAGCATAGTAAAAAAATTAAGTTTTAATAATCCTAAAATCAGAAGCAGCATTAATAATTTATGTCAGAATTATAATTTTATGCCAGATTCAGTTGCAGATTGTATGTCAACAGTATTTTTCCTTCTTGACTCTACTATTAATTAATTAAACATATATCAGTATACAGCAACATTTTTATGGTAGTTACAGAGAAGTATGAATACAGAGATATAAGAGGGGACCCTCTGAAGTATCGTTATATTATACTCTTGTAGAACTTTGTTCAAGATGCTCTGCCCATGCAACCTGATTTATCAACAAAATACTTTATAGATTCTCTCAACCTCCTCTTTGCATCTAGCACCTCAATTTCTCTCAGGCTTGTACCCAAATCCTGACACCATTTAGTTCCTCACAACCAAATTCATTAGAGTGTTGGGAACTGCTGATATGCACAGAGTGCCAGATATGTAACTTTGACTCTTACTGTTTTCTTTCTAGAGTGCTTTAGATTATCCTTCTCCTCTTCATACCTCTAGTGCATCTGATGCAAAAGCAATGTAAACAGCCTCTTACTAGGCTGCCAAGAATGGCAAATCCCCCTGATTCTCATCCATTCCATTCACATGGCATTTTCACTCTACCAGGCTGCCCTCATCAGCTGTTTGCTCTAATACATTAGAAAGAAATGTGAAACAGAAGGTGGGCAGGGCAAACATTTGCAGGAAAATAATCCTGTCAGCTGTCTCTGCAAGATTCACTAGAGCTCCTTTTCTGAGAGCAACAGAGGCTTAAAAATTCACTCTGTTCTCTGCTGTCAGTTGGAAACAGTGCCATCAAAGCTTTTCTTATAGTGGTGACAATTTCTGAGTAGTCTGCGTTGACACAACCCTCACACTGTCCTTGGCTAGGTGAGTCTGGCTCTCAGCTCTGATGAAAATTCCAAATAATTTATTTCTTTCTATGAATGACAAAAAACCCCAAAACAACACAAAAACAAACAAACAAACAAACAAAAAAAACCTGCAGCCTGCTTAAAGCTAGTGGTGGGCTCATAAAAGTCAGAAATTATTTCACTGTCAAGATATGAGTGAGGTATAAAACGTAGCTGTGCTCAATACTAAACCAGATAAGCTAGAGTTAAGATAACCCCTAAGAAATGTCATCTGTCCCTTTCTCAGCTGTGTTTGTTGGGTTTGTTTTTTGGTTTTTTTCTTCTTAGAGATGAATATTCATCATAACGAAATTTTTTTACACACAAACACAAACATACCAGTTCTGTCAAAATTTTTGAAGAGAAAGCTTTTTCCTGAGGCAGCTGGTTAGTGGGTGTGAGTCATGGACAGCATACAGAGAGAAATACTAGGGTGTTATGATGATATTCTATTGAAAAGTAAGTGAAAGTAGTTCAAGTTTTGGCTTTGTTTTTTCTCTCAGTGATAGGTGACTGTTTAACCCCCAAGCCACTGTGATGTGGGTATTTATTGCTTATGTTGGGCCTATTGATTTTGTGTAAATAAACATTCAATAGTACGGAGAAATGAACAATTATATTCATTACTGATGCTTTTACTGACAGATTGTAGTCACTATTAAGGGCCTAACTATAGATATCAAAAATTGTATAAACAAAATGTGTTTTATCTCAGAATGAAATCATGGAGGGAGGGAAAAAAATTCCAGAGGCTTGCAAGCTACCCATCAGCCACATTTAAGAACATATGTTTTTGCAGCATACTGATACTCAATATTTCCAATTCCTTTAGTGTGTGTTCTGCATATGTACTTCTTTGTAGTGTTTGGCTGCTAAAGAGTGCAGAGAATTCTACACTCTTTAGATAATCCTACTCTACTGTAGGAAAAAGAAAAAAGAGACATAAACAGCCTTAATTAACACCTCTTGTGCAAGATCTGCCAACCTGCTGTGCATAGGCAGTTAATAAAAAAAGGCAGGCAACGGAAGGAATAGTCCATGCTCATTTATCCATCTAAGCTGTGACAAACTAAGAGTAGCTGGCATTGGGCTTTAACAGAATAACATCTTAATTGCTTATCAGGATAAGAAAGGTAAGTGGCTAACCACTACCAGTGAGAATTCAGTCTGTTCCCTCAGGAATCTGGCTGTTCCCTTGGATGCATTTTTTATTTTTAACATCATTGATATATTTTTATAAGGTTAGCAGGTTGCAGTTAGAAAACGGTTGAATTCAATTTATTTTTGTTTTCATGAAAACCTTTATCCTCTGAGAATTCATTTCATAGGATTTCTCCTCTTCTTTTCCAGTAACTGGCAGCAGGCACACTTGGTTGAATGACCTTTTTTATTTAACTGGGTTGAGAGTATACTCATATACAAGAAAGAGGATTGGTTTCATTTTTCCTGCTATGGTTCTACTGAGAAGTTAAAATTCACTAGCTGACTTAAACTTTGTTTTGAAATTTTAATTATGTTTGCTGTAGCAATCTCTCTGCTCACCTTGGTTGGGCTACATATTTACAGAGTCCATAGCTTCTAACTCAGCCAAAATACCTTTTGAAATCAATCAGTTTTGCTTGAATGAGTAGCACTAAGAAAAGACATTTAAGATTTAAATGTAGTCAGCACATTCTAAATATTGGAGTTATGACACTTTGTTATAAACTGATATATATCCTAAGCTTTCAAATAAATGTTTCAAGTGTAATCAGAGTGGTTTTATTACACCACGATCCCTATTATGCCAAATCACAACTTCATGCACCAGCATTGTCATGCTGCAATTTTTCATCTAGATGTCAAAGCAACTGGATCTTCAGGAGGCCAGTGAGATCTACCAGTATGAAAAATCTCTTAATAATCCCACTTTTTAAGCTAATTTCTGGTGGAAATAGCCGTGGCTTGGTTACTTTTGAAAGGAGCTGCAGATGATCCTAACTCTTTGCTTTCTTTAAAGGTTGACTATTTCCCCCATTTTTAAAGATCAATACTTGGAAGAAAATTTTTTTTAATTTATTCATTTTATTAATTTTATTTCAATATTTAATTTCTTTTTCTTATCTGACAGGTGTTCATACCAGGGTTAAGCATGCGTGTTGGGTGTGAGGGAGATTATGGTGTCTAAACATTAGCAAACAATGCAGCTTGGGAGTTTCATCTATCAGTGAGGTAAAATATCTCAGGCTGTCTAAAAGCACCCACGACCACTTTGTTCAGGCAGGCAAATCCTTTACACAGTGTCTTACACGTGCCAACTTTTGACTTCTTATTCACAGACTGTGTACTTTAATATTCTAATTGGTCGCTTGGTGAAATTTTCTTGCAGTGTTTCCTGCATTCCCACCTCACTTTTGTAGGGAGGTAGCATTAGCCATGGAGGTCCTAGGGAAGGTTTGTTTTTACCACCCCAATATTTTGTCCTAAATCTGCCAGTCCCGCTCAGAAACATAATCTTGCTATATACTGGATCTTTATCATTTGTGTGCTGGTTCAAAACATGAATCTGTGTGACGAGCTGGGCTTTGTGAGTCCATAACAAATGAACAGTTTTAAGCAGTCTTTTCTGGGTCATTTAGCAGGACACTCATCAGCTTCCTAACACTTTTCCCCATCTAAGAGGGTTTTGCCTGTCGTCTCTAAAGCTGATCTTCAGCTGGTGTATTATATGACAGAAAAGACTACACATGCTGATTGCCTGTCATTCTCTTTAGTGTTGTCAGTTTTTCTTAAGCCCAGTTTTATGATGCAGCTGAAAAGGCCAGATTCTGCCAAATAATTTAGTATCCACTTCATTGTCATGAACTGGCTGATGCAGCCTTTTCTTAAGTTCTGATAAGGTTTTCATATCAGTGCTGCAGACAGACAAATACCCTAAAAATTTTGTGTTTGGTTGTTTAAACTATTCTCATGCCTTCCAAAGCTTTTGGAAAAGATTATTTGAAAAAAAAAAATTCTGAGGATCAAGTTTTTGCTCAATTAATATATTATCATGGTTCTATAAAAAGTTCAAGGTAAACTTAGAGACTGCAAATTTTATGAGACATCTATTAATCTATTAGAAATGTATTATAAAATACAGTTCATTATATATGTCTTATAGCATCATGAAAGTGTTGCTGACAGACATGTAAATTGGGAAGTATTCACAAGTTAAAAATTGAAACTATGGCAGTGCCTATGAAGGTACTGAAGTGTAGCTCAGTGCAGCTACAGTATGATCCATATAAAAACTAAAATGAGAAAGAAAAATCTTGAACACAGGGAGTTCAGAAAAAAAAACAGCAGAAACTGAGAAAGTATATAATGTACTGGTTGCTGAACTAATTTTAGTTCCTATTCTGAATGCTGGCCTCTAGAAGATGGATGAATACTTACCTGAATTGTGATTTTTTTTTCTTTCAGCCCATATATATATCAGGTAACTTAAATAGCAGATATCTTTGGTGTGAACAAGGTAATAAGGAACACATTTTACTGTTTTAATGTCCCATTTTATCAACATTATTTTTGGCTTTCAAATCAAAAGTTTCAACATTTGCATCTCTAGATCAAACTTACCTGCTTTTGACTTTAAATTTCTTTTTATTTTCTTAAGACTGAAGCTGAGGAGGCTGAGAAATATAAGACTCTTTCTGCAGAAAAAGGGATGCACATGAATGAGACACCCTGAAAAAGTCTCGGAAGCCCATAAGCCAAGATGAATCTAGGAATATCAAGATTTATGTTTCCTGTTTTGCTCCAGGGGTCAGTTTAAGGATAAAATGACAGCTTACAAGGTACATTTCCCAAAAAGACATTGCCTAATCTTGTAAGAAAAACATCTTGTAGCTCTTGTTGCTCCCTGGTAAATTATAGATGCTCAGGTAAAAGCTGGAACAGTCACAACAGTCCTAGAGGCTGCCAAATCAAATATTTTGCAGGAAAATTCTGCAGCTAAAATTTCTTGACTTGGACTGAACAATCTTTGAAATCAGAAGTCAATCAGTTGCAGAGCTTTCACATGTTTTTTGCTTTCCATTTGTCTACATTTCGATCTTATGTTAAATGTCAATCACAGTTCAAAATCTGACATTATAAAACCAGCCTCAGCAGTTTCTAAGGGAGGTAAAAGAAGGGAGTCATACAACTTATTTGTAGTTACAAAACACTTGATTGCTTTTGTTTCTCAGTACTGGTGCTCTTCTGTGTGTGTCATCCTTTGAATTATTTTTCTTCTTATGAAACATGTAGAAACAGTGATTATAACAGAGAAAAACAATTAATTCCAAACCATGGATGGCATCTGGTCTTTGCGCTTTCCAGTTCTGTGTTTTAAAGGTTGTCTTAGTAATTTTTCGTTATTTGTGTTTGCATTTTCCTATTACAGAATCTCCAGCTGAATTCATTTGAAGTTGTGCAGTTCAGCTGGATTCTACTACATGTTTCTCCATTTCTTGGTAATATATTCTGGGTCTGTGAGCTAGGGTTTTTCATGACTGATGTTCTAGAGATTTCTTGAAACAATCTATTTTGGCTAGCACTGCAATGAGTGCTATTTTAATTCTTTTAGACTGATTTTTTTTTTCCTGACATTGTGACTTGTTTTAGTGATTCAATTAATGTTTTCTGATCTGGCTGCCATTTCATTTTGAGCATTCTCTCCTTGTTTTTGATGTTATCACCATTGTAAATAGTTTGGGTTTGATTTAACCTGTACACACACCTCTTCACCATACCTCTCAAGACTTTCTGTTGGAGATATATTTTCCTTTCTCTGTGTAGGATGTTGGTGTTTCTCAAGGACAGAGTAAAGCTGATGAATTCACCATCATTTCAGAGACTTCCTGAGCAGTTTTAGCAGTACCTGACTCCTCCTGTCAGGCACTGAACTTGACTGAATTTAGGGATTCCTGGGTTTTTCCTTTCTTTGTGCAGGGCTGGTTTCAGGCTTCTCAGCAAGGCAGAACAGACAGTGACTGTCCCAGGCACTGTCCTCAGCAAGCAGCTATATTGCCCACCTGACTGGGGTCTCTTTGGGGGCTGTGGCTACTCTCTAGCCCCATTCAAAAAACTTGCTTGTCTCCTCCTAAAAAGAAATGCTGTAGCCAGTTCTTCCAAGAAAAAGAAGAGGCAGAGTATAGCCAATTGACAGTTTATCCTTATCTTTAAATAAAGCAGTGTGTATCCCCTCCACTCCCAGCAACAGCTTTCAGAATGGGGTTCAGAGAAGAGCCAGGCACAGACTGATTCCTGGTGCTGGAATTATAGGAGCCTGCACCATTCCAGGAAGCATTTGGAGGACCAACTCCATCCCTTGAAATTCCTGCAGAATCCTTCTTGAAATGGCTCACTCCTTCTCTTCCTCTCTCAAACCTGTGATTTTACTGATCCAATCATCCTGATGCCTGAGGCAGCAGTACATCCACCTGTATTACACCTGTCTCTGTTTACTACTACTACTACTACTACTACTACTATTACTACTACTACTACTATTATTATGGTATTTTTTGTCATACATGAACAATCAGAACCACAATAAAGACCAAGGAACCCTTTTGCTATAGACATTGAACACATTTAGGCATCAAAAAACCCACCAGGGTGTTTATAACAATACAGGAATCTTGGGACAAGAGGTAGGTGCAGACATAGAACAGAGCCTTAGAGAGCAATGATCTGATAGGCTCTCTGCCTACCACAACGCTAAGCATGGCTTAATCTATTTAATCTACGTTTTGTTTCTCCATTTAATTATTATGTGGAAATCGTGTTGATGTTCCCATCAGAATATGTCTCTGTCTATCCTAACTGTGTCTCCTGCCCTGGTGCAAGGAGGCTTGGCATGGCTGCATTTGTCTCTGACAAATATGAGTTGGTGCTGCCTTGGGAAAAGGAGCTTGTCTTCAATGCAAATCTCCATACGAGACAAAACACGTAAACTGTTCTATATCAGCAGTCTCATATGAACAGAAAGATAAGCTAGAACTGTGCATTCCAAAACAACAACAAAAAAAAATGTTAAGAGTTCTATTTTGCCTACTATAACTTTTCTGTGGTGACCTTCTCATGCAATCAAATGATAAAGACAAAAACAATCCTGCTAAACATCTGTAATGAGCTCCTCAAGAAGCAATAAACTTTACCTATGAACTTGGAATTATTATGATTAAAGCCACTTGCTTTTAGAAGAATATAGAAGAATAAATATTTTTGAAGTAGACCAAAAGGTAAAATAGCATTAAATGACATAGGGGCTAAGTTCAGTTCTACCATAGACTATTTTAACTAAGTTAAACCAAAAAAGAAGAAAAGAAAAGAAAAGAAAAGAAAAGAAAAGAAAAGAAAAGAAAAGAAAAGAAAAGAAAAGAAAAGAAAAGAAAAGAAAAGAAAAGAAAAGAAAAGAAAAGAAAAGAAAAGAAAAGAAAGAAAAGAAAAGAAAAGAAAAGAAAAGAAAAGAAAAGAAAAGAAAAGAAAAGAAAAGAAAAGAAAAGAAAAGAAAAGAAAAGAGAAAAGAAAAGAAAAGGTGAATTAAACATGGAATTAAGTACTCTTGTATAATTTATGTGTCATTAACCTCAGATTAAATTCTATTACCAAGAAAATAAAGCTTCTAGGGTACAAAGTACATTTTTAAAGGGGAAATGGAGGGCAAATAATATTTCCATAATTAAAGTCTTAAATCAAGTTAGAAAGACTGATCCAAATAAAATTACCTACACATCACAATATGAATCAAAAGTTTTAGAAAACACCATTCAATTTAGTTACTAATTGTAAGTGATTATTCCTTGAGTGGGGGCTTTAAATTCTGAAGTTAGATTAGAAGTAGAATATTTTAGGCTTAATGTTATGTCTGCCTGACAGATTTTATCTTGCTGCATGTGGTAGTACCACTACTGTATTTAGTACAGGGGTTTGAACTTCTGTCTGCTCATTTTAAAAGAAGTTAGTAGGAGCAGCAAGGCATTTTCTCTGAGTGATCCTTCACAGAGAAATCCACTCTCTACTCCCTCTCATGATTCACTGAAGGCAGACTCATTAACCTTTCTTAGAGTTTATTAAGGAGCTGACTTTTATTTCTCTGGCTTATGATGAAAGGGGTAGAAAGGAATGTCTCTTGCTTACATACAAGACATCTTATTTATCATTGCTAATATTCTCTTTATCTTGACTGAAGGAGTTTTATTCCTTTTTCTTTCAATACTTGAATAGAATAAGGAAGCAGCTGGAAAAACACCATGAAAGAAGTTTGGATATACTAAAAAAAGCTTATGAGATTTTTAGAGTAGTCCCTAAGAGATCTGTCAGAAAATACTACATTTTCAAATTAGGATATAAAAGTATGAAGAGTTCCACTACTTTCAGAGTTTTTTGTGTCATAACAAAATAACTAAAAACAAACTAAATAAATAAATATGTATATATATATATATATATATATACACATGTTTATGTGAGCACTCACATACACACAGAGTCTTGAGTATACAAATGACTACAGAACCTGCCTTGTATTTTCAGATTCTGAAAATGTATCTTAAGTGTCTTGTGCTATTTGCCTCCAAAACATTAGTTCTGGGATAGGGTCAATGCACCAGAAAATTGGTTTCTAAGTTTCAAATACAGAGTAGCTGCTCTTCATAATTTTAACCCTGAAATAACCAAAACAACAAAATAAAGCATACCAAAAACATGAAAATATTTTTTTTTTCTCATTAAATAATTCAAGAAGTTCCAAGTGTCAAATTAAAGCTGAGACAGAGTTTCTGATAAACAAAATATTTGAAGCCTCACTTCCAAAAATACAAAAGAAAATATTTTGCAGGGGGGGAGAAAAGTAAATTTATAATTTTTGGTCAAACTGATATCTAACATGATATAAAAATGGAAATATAAATATTGGAACATTGAAATAGCTTATTAATAAAAAAGGTTTATTTTTCATTTTTAAATGGCATCTTTATTGGTAAATTAATTTCCATAACCCAAATTTTTGCCAGTATTGCATTACATTATTAGGCATATTTTCTATCAGACATTGAGCAACACACAGTGAAAAATTGCAGTTGTTACTATGTTGGATAGCTCTGTTCCCAGAGATAAGGTATTTGACAGCTCCAAAAGGGAAAGATCAAAAATGCTGTTTCAGAACAGTTTGATGTCAGTTTACTAATCATAAATTTGAGTTTATTTTCCATTTTGCAGAATGTTAATAAATGCTAAATAGCTGGCTTGAAATTCCAATCATTGTTTCTGAAGGCACATTCATAGAGCTATATAATTTTTATATTGGAGAAAGCACAAAACCCAACAGTTTTAGATTAAATATCACTTAGAATTTGTGTCTCAAAATGAACCATAAAACTATGCTCTATTTTCTTCATTTAAAGCCCTACCAAGATTAAGGTTTGCCTCCACAATTTCTTACCAGTGGTCATTATTGAATTTTTAATTAGTATCTTCTCTTAGGCAGGAAACAGTTAGCTTTCATACAGAGTAGAATTTTAAGTTAGAAACTTTAGTATTTCTCTTGAAATTTTGGCTTAAAAATTAGGGATTAATTTGGATTCAGCATTAAACATTCAAATTATTGCATTGATTGACTTGACCAAATTATCTAATTAGAACTTATACCCAAGAAGATAGCAAACTTCTTAAAACTTATAAAGATTAATCATCCTTTATAATTAATCTAATGTTTTAATTTTAATTTTATATTGAGTCTGCCTTGATTAATTGGATTTTGATATGATTTTAATCTGACAGTCCTAGGGAAACTTAGTTTTAAGGTGGTATTTTTGAAAAAAAATAAATTAATCGGGAATAAAATAAAACAAGAAAAAATTCTACACATTTCTTCCAATGAGCAGCATGGGGCAATAGCTGTGCAGGAACTGGGTGGATACCAGGTGGCAAATTTAAGAGGCTAATCTGTTTTCCCTAATTAGCCCTTGGTTCTCACACATCTACCTCCTGTAAAGCAACAGGGTGCAGCAGAATCATCACAAGCACATGTTGGAGGGGAATTACTTCTGTCACTTGCTGCTCTTAGGCGTGTTAACAATTCACTTCTTGTTTACGGATCTGTGTTCCTCTACTGTGGCATCCTGACGGCAGCTGCTGATCCTCTCTAATCTGGATTTTAAGTCATTCTCATTCTCCATTTGTAGGCAGCTCTCCTACAGGTTTTTTGGGTTTTTTGTGGTTTTTTTGTTTTTGGTTTTTTTGTGATGGTGGTGAATTTTTACTGGGCTTGAAGAGGTTCATGAGCCACTGCTATCAAAAGTGCCCTCTAAAAAGCATTATGAATGTTCTCACTATTGATAAGACAGTCATCAGCTCCCATAGGTGTTAATTTCCTTTGCAACCAAATCCCAAAAATTCTTTGTAATCCAAGGAGATTGATGTGTTTAGCATACTGTTGCTCAGACCTGACTTCAGCACTAGATTCCCTTTATAAACTGTCACTCTTAAATCCTGAAGACATCTGCCCTGAACTGGTTTGACCTTTGATACATTTTAAAGTTTTAGATTTAATAGTGGCTGCAAACCAACTGAGGAAGTGGAGACTGTGGGAAGCTTAATCAGCCCCTTGATAGTCCTGCAACAGGAGCAACTTCCCAAATACCTCTCTCTGGCACTTCCCCAGCCTTAGCATTTAAACCTTTCATGAGCTCTTGATTCACTTTTAACTCCTTGAGTGTTGAACTATGAAGTGCTTCTTAGTGATTTAACCTTATGGCAGCCCACTCTTTAACTGCATGTGGAGGATTTCACTAACTCTGTGTCTCCATTCAAGCTGTCATCTTCCTTGACATCTGACATGACTGCCCACGTTTCAAATACCTAATTGCCCAAAGGCTCAGCAGGGATGAACAGGACTAACCCCTTAGATTTCAGTGGAATCATATGAATTTAGACCAGCTGACAAAGTTGGAACGATGTGGACATTTGAAATGTTAGATGTTGTCTGCCTCATATTCTGCTTTTTTGGATGAACTCATTCAACATGCACTCTCACCAAACTCATACATAATTTTTAGTTAATACAGTCCTAATAAATAATAAAATTGATACATTTTTTCCCCTTCAGTCAGCACCAGCCTTTACAGTTTTGGATGACCTCAAAAACTAATTTTGTCCTTTTCTTTATACATAACATATTTACACCCTAATGGCCTCATCATCTGATATAGGGCAGCCAAAGGATTTTAGTGAGATGATACTCTAGGATGTTCTCCAATTTTGACTGATTCTCAGTGGAATTTTTTCAAGGGCACAGTCAGTTCCCAAAGGAAATCAAAGGGACTTTGCTATTTACTTCCTTTTTAGTATTTGAAAGTCTTTTCTTAAAAACAAGGTTTTAGAAAGAAATTATATTTCTAAGTTTTTACCTTGACCAATAATATTTGCATAGTCTTCAGATGAAAGTTACATAAAGGAGAAGAAAAAGCAGGCTTCATGACTTTATCAAATAGTGAAGATAAGAAATCATAACACTTTTAGATATGAAATTAAGACATATTTTTGATACTTTTGAAAACTTTGGGGTCACCAGGTGAACTCCAAGCAGGTCTCTAATCATTACAGTATCAGAAGCATTGCTTAGCACATCACATAAAACATTCTTTACTTGCCTATACAATATGCTCAATGGTTTCAGATCATCCGCTGAATATTGTGTTGATTTCCACTTGGTGTTCTTGCTTTGTGAATCCTCTTATACGGATTTTCATTAAGTCTATCAAATACTTAGTTGACTGATACTGAACTAAAGCTTTCTTTCCTCTTCTTTTCCTGTAACTGTCCTGCTAATTAGATTTGCTAATGAAGGTGTAATATGGGTGCAGAGATGGGATTTTTGATGAATTTTTGGAACCTGTGTGATAATAACATTCTACTAGGAATTTTGGATTTATAGTAAAGTGACAAGAATTATATTGCAAAGTCTAATTATGGTGATTCCCTAGACTGGGAAATATAATTAGAATGTACCAGTCATCATCTCAGATCACTCATTAGCAGTGACAAAAAATTTAAATAAAGCTTTCCATATACACTGAAAAATTGGACATTGTAATTACGGAAGCCTTTTAATTCAGATATAGCAGATTTTGTAAAATGTAGAGAAATAAACCCCATGACCAAAAGAAACTGTCTAAGGCCTTCTCTGGCAAAAATACAAGGTCCATTTCTTGATGGACCATAAGAAAACGGAATACAAGCAAATAACTTTTATTCATCCAGTAACCTGAAATGCCACATGCACCACATGCTGCAGTAAGGCTGAGTGGCCATTCCACACAGCAACTATAACACTGAGAATAAATAAGGCCCAAGGATTTTTAAATAACAGAATCTGGCTCTTATCCCAGCACAGCCTTTTCAGGCTAAGCAAGAGTCACCTGTTGGCTGTACAGCCTCTGTTATTTGAACCTACACCTAGACCTGGAGAATCTCTATTCCATTCTGCCAGTGCATTAATAAGAGATGGACTGGTGTGATTAAAGTGTTTGTAGCAGACTAAAAGCATCCTGGTTTTGCCCTGTCTCATGTATAGAATTTTCTTCTTGGATTTTTTTTTTCCTGTTGTTTGTTTGTTTGTTTGTTTGTTTTCTGTTTTCCTGTTTTAACTACAGAATTTTTAATTTGTGGTGAAGTATGTCTGATAATAGTGGCCAGGACAGGATCTGGCCACCAGTATAATTTAAAACTGAACATTTTTACTGAGAATCTGTCTTAAAGCTCTACACATAAATACCAATATCCTTAGGGCCAACAAAGGAGGAAAAGTTTAACAGGAATATTAAAGACCTGTCCCTTCAAATAAACTTCCCTACACGTAGCTAATTCTGGCCTGAATTTGTGGAACTACATCTGGATCCCAACATATCTGCTTGCAGAGGAAAATCAGAATATGTCACCTAGAAATGGCTATAATAATCTCCCCTTATTTTTTAAACATTCATAAACAAAGATTGATATGAGCTGTAGATGGAAATGTATATATGTAAATATTGGAAGAAAAAGCAAAACAAGGGTTAAGACAGTGGCATGTAATGTTAGCAAAAACCACTGTTCTAGCAATAAATTTGAAAAATGTGTTGTTTCTAGCAAAGCTGGAAAGCCTGCAGTCTATAAGGCCAGAGACCAGGGAACTTGTTGGGAGAAGGATCTGTTTGTACTGTGACAACAGGAGGTTGAAAACAAAGCTACAGCACCTCACACAAGCAATTATTTCTTCTGTTTGACCAAAAGGAAGATAGGCTGGAACCATAAAGATTTTTGTGTTCCAAACAGAAAAAAAGAGACAATGACTGGTAACCTTGACTAATATTTATGGAGGCTTAGATAAGCTAAATTCTAATGCAAAAGAATCACTTCAGCAACTGCTGGCATCTAGAAATTACAGAAATACTAAAAGAAAAATTAGTTTCTGATCACAAATCAAAAATGTCACAAGAGATGTGATGTGGTCTCATTAGATGGATGTACAAATGGTACTGGCTCAACTGCTAGATTGAATCCCCAACTTGAAAGCTGGGGAAGTGTGGCAATATGAATACATGAAATGACTTAGAAACTTTTCAAAGTAAATGTCACCTTCTTCTTCCATAAATTATTACAATTAATTTTGCTACACTGCTTCCTACACAAATTTCCAGAAACCAGAAATGAAAATCAAAATCTGGTCCATGGTCTCATCAGTGACATTTTAAAAGTGTTGTGTAAAAAAGTTTTGTGTAAGATTCTGTAAAATATTGAATAAATTAATGGTATTGTCTCTGAGTTCTGTATTCAGCTTTGAGATTTATATATATTTAATCCCTAAGTGACTTTCAGGGACTCTTTCATTTATTGCAGTGTTTTCTTACTTTTCATAAAAGAGAAAATATTAAATGCAAAATATAAAAGTAAATCTTAGCAGGAAACTAGAAGCCCTATCAATTCCACTTTTTAAAAAAATTGCCAAAAACCAGTGTGCAATTTCAGATAATTACATGTAATCCTTAGTAATCCTCCGCAGACAGCGTGAACTGGCAGTCATTAGTATGCTTTGAGCCTATTATTTTGCATACACACCAGGATATGCAGGATGTTCGTGTCCTTGCTGATTCTCTGACTAAAACATGGGAAATGAAATAAGATCAAATAATTTCAAAACTTCAGTTGAGAACTGGGAGAAAAAGAATAGTGAGTACCATGAAGCAACAGCTTTTTTTTATCTCAAAGACTCAAGTAAAAATAAAATGCAGAAGTCTGTTTCGGGCAATCTTTTTTTTTTCTATTTCAAATCCAGTGGGTAATTGAGTACTTGCTGTTCTGACAGTGCTAAAAGAAACTAATTCAATCCAATATACTGGATTCAGTTTAGGGATTATGGCTTTTTTTCACCTTTCTTGAAAATTGAAAAAATGTTCAAAATCTAGACAGGAGTATTGTCTCAAGTCCATGCTTTTTAAAAACAAAATTTTGGAAGTATTATTATGCCATTCACCATTCATTTTTTCATGCCTGTTATCAAAAACCTTGTGATTCAGGCATTCATCTGAGAAGAGGAGGTAGGTGGCTACCATTTTCTGAATTAATAAGCATTCAATTAATACAAATTGAAACAGCTTCACACTCCAGGCTGCTCTATAACTTGCTGACTAAGGTATTTTGCTGAAAGAGGGAAAATTTCTGTTGAAGTTTGTGTTCTGAGCTAGGAAGACACAGAACTCTACAGTAGCCTGTCTCTTCAAATGAACTTCCTTACACCTGCCTAATTCTGGCCTGAATTTGTAAAATTACATTTGAATCCTAACACGTCTGCTTGCAGAGCAAAATCAGAATATGTCACTTAGAAATGGCTGTAATCACCTCCTCTGATTTCTTAAGCATTTCATTTACAGTTTTTCAGCTGAAAGTATATATTCAAATTGAATTTGTGGGTAATTTCAGGTAGTAGAAAAAGTTCTTTCCAAACCAAAAGGGAAAAAACCGTTTTTATCACAATTTGCTCTATAGTCAAGAAAACCAAAATTTTCTAACACAAACTAAAATGTATTTTAATTGCTAAAATACTAGCAAATGCAGAGGCTTAATACTGCAGAAGTCTTTTCAGATCAATCTTTTCACACAACCAACATCACTCTTGAAGGCATTGTGACCATTCTATTCTGACATATTAAACCTTGACAAATCCTTCCTTATCCTGTTAAGTAGACAGAGGAGTGCTTTGGCATGATTTTGGCCAGTATTCTCCCAGATGTGGCTTGAAGTTGTATTAAAGCAAAGAGAATTTCCAGTTCCTAGTTTGAATGCAGATGCCATATTCTTAAGGGGAAGAAAGTTTAGTAATGTCTAATTAGCTATGACTTATTTCTGTTAGTTGGCCTCAAAGACAGACTACAGGTCTTGATAGTGTGACAGTGTTTAATTTACTGCTTCTGATGAAGCTCTGTCCTGGGTTCTCAGAACATGCCTCTTCTCCACTTTTTGTTGTTGTTGTTGTTGTTGGTTTTTTTGTGTTTGTTTTTTTTCTGTTTTGTTTGGGTTTTTGGTTTTTTTTTTTTGTTTTTTTGTTTTGTTTTTTGGTTTTTGCTTTTTCCTGCCAAGAGGAAAAGGAATTTATCTTGGTGGGAAAGGAGAAATTTCATCATTTGTATTGGATTCCCAGGAGTACAGTTGCTCCATCAGAGCAAGAGCAATTAAAATAAATTAAAACAAAAAGCAATTAAACCTCTCTGCAATTACATAGAGCTGAAATCATCAGGAATGCACCGATTGTTCACAGAGTGTATCAGTAAGTGTTTAACACACCTGCTATATTTGTTGAGTGCTGAACTGGCTGCACATGTATGTATTTAGTGTTCACAGGGTGCATGCAGAAAATGATAACTACAACAATATAGCATTGCACCACTCACAGTATGTTCATTTATATTTCTCCTTGGGATTTTGGGGACAGGGAAAAAAAAACTTGGTATTTGCAAATTGACCTGAATATTTAGATCATAATTTAAAAGTGTGGCAATATCATCAAATTCATGCTTCAAACACTGTCATTGACTTCACTGAGATCCAGATTTCTCTCTTTCTGTTACTGCAGCTATTGCTGTGTAGTCATACTGAAGTGTGCAAAGTGCCTTAACTGCAGTAGGTGTGAGATTATGCTGACTGTGGAAAAGTTGAAAGAGTTTGTGGGACACTTGGATTAGAACAGTGTTCAGGTTATGACACTGGACAAGTGGTGGAGACAGGTGTAGTGTAGGAAAGAAGTATGTGGAGAGGAAGAAGGGAGACATCCCATCATTCAGAATAGCTGCAGAGTAGCTCACTATGGCAAAAGAAGGTGAAAAACAATTATGGTCATTGGCATATATCTTTACTTAAGGGATTATTGAATAGGTTGTCTAAAACACAGCAAGAAATAGAAGATACTCTTCCAATCTACATATAATCAGTTTAGAACATTGCACATTTTATGACAACCAAGCTGATACTCTAAAGAGTGTTTAATATTCATCATGAATACAATATGAGTATGAATCACAATTTCACTGCATGGAATTACTTCAGTATACAAAAATGCTTCTTAAGCCTTTTTAAGTAACTTATCAGTGAAAGGTGTCTTAGAAAAGGTAGAATGTTAAGAGTGATTTGATAGCAATGCAAACATATTCAGCACTTGATACTTTGGCACATTTGAAATTAGTTCTCATAACAAATTAAATTTTAAAACTCTTTAAAAGCCCTTTAAACCTGTGTTAAACCTGTGTTAAATCTGAGTAGAAGGTATTATTTAATATGATTGAGCTCATAGTTTAAAGTACTTCAGCACACTTTCATATATATATATATAAATATATATATATATATTTATATATATATATATACACTTCCATTTGCATCACTGAAAATATCTGATTATGGTACATTTGAAGTTTATAGTATTAATTTCTTAAAGTCCTTGTTATGTGTTGTAGTTCAATATTATTATGCAGAATATTATAGAAATCAGACAGATATATATTGTATGATAATTCTGAAGTACTATTTCTTACTTCAAAGCATATTGACTGGCTTTGTCCATCATTTCTTATTTTATTGAGTACTCTAGTGAAAGAAGCATTTTGTCACTGGTAGAACTTACAGCAAGCTAGTTCCGAATTTGAGTTGATGTGTCTCTTCACAGATAGGAAAAAAATGCCTCTGTATGTAGCATTCAATTATGGGAAAATACTAGCATGGAGAAGTAAGTTTAACATTAAAAATTTGTGACGTGATTTCATTTTTTCATTTGTATTGATGATCTGAAAGCGCTGGAAAGTAAACTTTAGTTGTCTGTTCTCAAATAACATATTGGCTCTGTCTAATTAAACAAAACTGAATGTGCTCATAAAATTATGAATTTCTTAATTCCTACTACGTGTTACAACAATTAAGAAACACATGCAGCAGTAAACATGCTATGTTAAAAGCAAACAACAGTAGTTAGTTGTATAAAACTTTTGATTTCATGTTCCACACCTTTTAAATGCTAGGTGATGTCATAAAAAAACACATTAATTTGACACTACTTTCCTATTGCCCACTAACCTGTTTTATGAAAGGCCTCTAGAATTTGCAACAACTGACCTTTCCTACCAACTAGGCTTTCATAATATTTTAAGTATACTCTTTTAATATATTTTTATTTGCTGACCTATAGAAAAAGCAGTCATTTATTCATTGCAATAAAGATATGCGGTTTTATTTGCATGTTTCAACTGTGTTGCACCTTCAAAATTTAAGCCACTCTGACTACACTTACACTTTCCTTTAAATTTTCACTCAGAAACAGAAGACACATGGAGTGTGTCTGGTGCACACACAATTTGTGTCTTATGAACTTGCTAATTAAATTATGCTTTTGTTGACTTATGGTGCCTCACTGTGTTCTGACAAGGTAGATCATTTTGTGTTGTTCTATGCCTAACTAAAATTACTCGATCTACTTACTATGGACTACCACGTGCTAATCAACTGAGTCCGATGTTCAATAAGCAGTTAAAAATAATTAATCCACATTAGTATGCATGCATATTATACCCATGTGGGATATTTCAGTAATGGACCTACTTACTCTATTTTCCAGTAAAATACTGGGTTTGTACTGCTGCAGGAATGACCTGACTTGTAATAATGGAAGTTCAAAACCGTAGCTCTGCATCAACCCAAAGGGAACTTAATTGCCCGTGTTCTGAGTTCATTATCACCTTTAAAGTCCAGTAGTTCACAAATGGTAACTCTTGGTTTATCGCATCAAAACAAACAAGGCAAAAACAAACACAACCGCGGGAGGAGGGGGAGGGAGAGGAAAAACCACAGCTCCTCCCCCAGTAAAGCAGACGCGGGACCAAAGCGTCTCCATGTAGCGCGGTTTCGGCAGCATCTCCTCTCCCAGGGCACGGCTGCCGGCGGGAGGTTGTCTACCCCCGCCTAGCGGGAAGCGTGCTCCACGGGCCGGCCAGAGGCTGCGCCGGAATCCAGCGCTAAACTACCGCCGCAATTGCTGCTGCCGTGCGGAAATAATTAACACCATTTACAGCGCCTGCAGGGATTAAACAGCTGAGACCCACGAGCTCTGTGATAGCCGTGATCTGGAGTGGGCTTTGCTGCTAGCGAGAGCATGTCTGTGCGCTGTAGATGGTGTTTCAGCTTTGTGCGACTCAAAAGCATCATGCAGGCCTTCTCCCGAAAATACCTCGCTGCTACTTTTATCTGTGCGTATTTTTCACAAGCTGCGTGATTAAAGAAGAAAGACGGGGGGAAAGAATCTATAAATAATACCCTTCAAGAAATCCTTGCACCTTTCTTTCATCGAAATTCAGAGCAGAATAGCAGAATCTACCTTATCGCAGTGATTACCTTTCATTTGGTCTGGTGAATGAAATGAAAAATCTGCAGTACAAATTAGCCAGGGTTTAAAAAGAGCCTTGCATAATAAAGGGAGTGCAATCTGCATTGTAGAATCACAATCAGGAAACTGTGGAGATATGGAAATCTTTGAATTCCTATATTTTATCTCCTCAAGCCAAAGGTGAGTTCAACCACTTTGAATACACAGGGTAAAATACACTTTCAAAGAACTGAGTAGTTCTTATCATCTTTGAAATAAAAATAAAGAGAGAAATGGAGGTGATATTTGCTGGTTCTACATTGCCTTGAGAACACTTGTCTAGCAAGCAAGACTCAGATTTAGTTCTCTCTTTATTCACTGCGTGTTTTAAACTCAATTGACAAGGTCACTTGTTCTCTTTCTGGATTTCTGAATCAAGTATTCCTGGCTGCACAGCAGCACAGCTTCAAACAGAAGAATGACGAGGACATGGAACATCCTGGAAAATCAATATATTGGTATTAAAGAATATGTCTAGTCCACTAAATTAGCCACAGCAATGACATGGGGTGCAATACTGGAAATTTCTTGTATATTCTATCATCAGCCTGCTTTCAGCATGGTTTTTGGCCCAGATCAGCCTGTATCATACTGGCACAAGCCTAGGCAGAGCTAGGTCAGAATTTGTACAGTTAAACAGCCTGATGGGACCCCTAAGAGAGTATCACCATAAGGTGATACTATCCCACCATTTACCCTGGGTGTCCTATTGATTGGTTTAGAAAAGAAAGAAGGGATGGAAAGTCAGATCTTCCCAGGTTAAGAACTGTAACAAGAATTTTGATGCCTGCAGCGTGCTCCTGCCAGTGAACTATTTTCCTGAAAGGCAGAATTTTTACCTGCTTATATTTTAAGGGAAAGGCATGACCTGTTCACATGAACTGAAATGGAAGCTGAAAACCCTAAATCCCAGCTGCACAGAAGCTGCTATGCAAGATCCTGAAGAAGGCACTTCAGATGCACCTCTGTCTTTGATGTTTTTTATTCTGAGATGCTAAAAAAGAGTCCCAGAATTCAGCATTCTGTGCAGCTTTCTCTGCATCAGCCTCTGTCTAACTGCATTTCTTCCTGGAGGGGCAGGTACAGGGATGAGTGCTACACCTCAGTTAGAAAACTGAATTTTATTCTCAGATAGTTGCTTGATTTACAGACTTTATAACTCAAAGTGTCATGAGATCTAAACCTACTTGCACGGCTGACTATGGATATTTTGAGAATAATGCCAATATATAAGTTGGAAGATTTAATGGTGACAATATGAAAGTTTTCAGAGCATTTAAAAATATATTTAGATGCTAATATCTGCTTGTAATATTAAGTGCCTAAAAGCTTGAAATAGCAGGTGCATATTCCCAGTTCTAATGTATCAGTCTTCATATAGGAAATAAATTTAAAAGATCAGCAAAGATTTCAAGATTTTAACATTTTTGTTATTTTTTATTTATAATTTTTCATAATTTCACCACTTCCTTCAAATTTACCAGAAAACTGTTTTCTATAAATTTTTCATTTTAATTTTTAATATTATGTTATTAGCATTATTATTGTGATATTATTATTCTGATTTTAATATATACATTTTGCTGCAACAACACCTGGCAGCCATCATACAACAAGATACAGATTTGCTTCATATTTTTATGGCTTTAAAAAGTTCACCCTTGCCAAGTATGCAAGGATTCTGCTCAGGAATTCTGCCCATCCATTCTGACAAAGTTTCAGCTTGCACATGAAATGTGCCTTTGATATAAATATAAATAGGCTTTGTTATTTATATGTCACTATAAAAAAAAAAAAAAGAAAGAAAAATACCAAAAATAAAATAGTTCTAAGGATTTTTCAGCTATCAAAATTCTATATCTCTATTCAGCTTACAGAATGTATGTTCTCAGGAGATAATGGGAACTGTTCATCAGTGGAAGGCCATCATAAAAGACCTAAGTAAAATTTTCACTAAACACTTCTTCCTATGTTTGGTTTAAGGAGCAGGCATTCCCAAATGCCTAATTATGCTTGAGATGCAATCTCTGACCTTTATAATTGCAAATCATGTAACACTTGAGGTTTAACATACTGATCATTAGTAGATGTCATACACAATTCTAACACATATACTGTCTGTTATTTCAAATTTGTTGAGACTTTGACTGTATAGTCATTCAAAATAATTTAAATGTATTAAAGAAAATCATCCTCAGGAACTACTTAGGAATTTGTTTTAAAATTACAAAATCTCATCTATATTGTTGATATATTCTGACACAGTGAAAAAACATCAAAAATCCTTTTTAATATGGTGTCCATAAGCATTAAATTCAAGCTACAAAATATTGAGGCTTTTTCATGTTTCCTCCCTTGACAGACTGCAGACCATTTGTTAGAGGCCATGAAATTATTCGATCAAGAAATGCTGAGTACTCTTTCTTATCAAGGGGAAAAGAAACTTTTCCAAGAAAAAGGAATCTAATTTTAGTAACAATATGGTGTCTCTAGATTGATTCAAAGATCCTGCAGTAGGTAATGAATTAGAAGTTCTCCATTCCACTTTGTTCTTTTAGTCATACATCAGTGTGCATTTCAAGAAATTGAATTATCTTGCCATTCAGTCTTTAATAAAAGGGATCTTTGACTTAAAAAATAATACATAATATAAAAAATTTTGACCGTGCTAATCACTTATTGACCTAACAGCCATTATTTGAGACAATGGCATGAAAAGTAGAACTCAATATAACATATAGGATCATGAGAACAGAGATCAGGAGACTTTGCCTATGTGAAGGCTAATGCTGAATAACACTGGTGCAGAGATACGTTATTTAGAGATTATTAAATTCCACTCACTGAATGCTTTATCTTATTATAGGTTTGCTAAGAAAGAAATAGTATAATTCTGAAAATCAGTCAAAGCACTCAAGATTGAAAATTCTGCACCTGTCATATGAAAAAAAACCAAACCCAAAACAAAAGAAACACCCATTTAAAAAAAATGCATGTAATTCTCCATACTTGTTTGAAAAATCAGTGATACAGCAGTTTTGTGTGTTCCCTATTCCTCCAGATTCCTACGTCACTAAAACAATGTCACAGTCAGCTGCAGGCCTTCTTTTTTCTGACAGGAAAAAGACTAGTTAGATTTCCTACCTAAAGAAAACCACTGCTGGAAATCTTGCCATAACTAAAGGGGCTAAAACAAAAGCCAAGTGCATCACCACAGCCAATTAGAGAGGATTTTTTTCTTCTATATGTGTGTTAACTTGCTTTTATGGCTGTTCTGCATACCTAAACAGCACATTGAGGTAAAAACACATTCGACATAAATAAGAAAGGCAAGGTGCTAAGTTATCAGGGAAAACATTAGTAACACCTCCTGCAAATATGACCAGTTAGGCTCCCTGTGCTGCACTCACTGACTAGCAGATTGGCAGTAACCTGAGGGAAGGTCTCATCTCCCTTGTACCTCTAAAGAGATTGGAGGAGAACTGGAGGAAGTGGAGAGTACAAATGTGTTACTTCAGTTCTTATGACCTATCTAGATCTTCCTAGCTGAAAACTAAATAACAAAGAAATATAGGTATTATCAATTTAAATCAAAACGATGTATATCATCTTGTGTGTAAATAATATTTTCAGAACTGAACCTTTTTCTCTCATCAATAAAAAACCTGTTCTCTTACACTCTCTGGTAAATCTTCAATTTCTACAAGCAAAAACACAGAGAATCTGCTGCACCTGTGATGCTGGGGATAACTGGGACACTAATACATATCAGATTTATATTCAACAGGGGAAGTAATATTGCACCAGAGAAACCTGGATATTCTCTTTGAACAGATATGAAACCACTTCAAAAGTCAATAAGTTTCAGCTGGTACTCCAGAAGACACCTGAATAAGTATAGTATATGCACTTAAACAGACAGACAGAAATTAAACATATTTCCTGACTGGTATCTGGAGCAGATACTTGTGACCTGGCAATGGCACAACAACAGTCCATCAGGAGTATTTTGTCCTGAATGTGTCAAGTACTGTTGCACTTGTCCCCATCATCCCTGTCCTATTTTTTAATCTTGCTCTTTATATAACTTAGTGATTTGTAGCTCTTTTTAATGGCTACCAATTAAGTAACTCATTAATATTTTTTTTATTTGCACTATCCTCTGATATGTTCTGGAAACTATAATTATGGTTTTTAGGAATGCTCTCGGTTGTGGTTTGTGTGTATGTCTCATGTTAAATTGCACACTGCTTCTAATATTTCTCAGTTTTCATCATTAAGTTTAAAATTCAGGTTTTCCATAATTTTCTTCCATATATATATATTAGGGATACCATGGAGTGTAGGTGAAGGGGATATGTCTGTTTTAGACTACATTAAGGCTAAGATAGAATCCACCAGTATAAGGGTATCTCAGTTCCATGTTGCTGCTTGGGACTTGGGACTTATGTCTCTATATACCATAAATTATCTTTATCCACATGCACTTGACAAGTCATATGTCCAGAATAACTTTGTAGATTAAAATAAAAAAAGAGCAAAAAATGAAAAATAAACCCCAAACATAAGCGGATGAGTTATTGTACAACTAATTAATTATTCATTAAGAAGGGAAAGCATATTCTGTGCTGAGTGCTGTGCACGTCCAAGTACAGCCCACTACTTATTCCCAGTGTTAAATAAGTATGATGCATCAGCTCACTCACACAACCCTTCTCAGCTGTTTTCATGTAGTGATTTCCATCCATGAGGTGATATAACTCCCTATTTAAGTCACCTATGAAACTTCTCATGAAGGTTTATATTTGTGCAATCACGATCATTAAGTGTTAGTAGAAGCAAGGGTGAACCCAGAGTTTCTTAGGATGTCTTCTGAAGATTAAGTAATTTTAAAACATGCTGCTGCAGCTAAAGATAGACCACCCACATCCTGCATTTTCTCTCAGCCATGCTTGACTCCCAGCCCTCGCTGCCTGAAAAAAAACCTAAAAATTAAGAATTTGTCAGTGTAAGGAAAGCCACAGAAACATGGAGTCAGGATACAAATTAACTGGGAAAGAATTGGGTGGACACCTCCATGCCTGTTCCAGAGCAGGATTGCAGTAGTTCAACAGGGTGTTGCAGGCTTTTATGTAAAGCTACATGAAATTCAAGATAAGAAACTTTAAAGAGAGTATTCATTATTTTAAATGTACTGCTTTTCTAAAATGCCTTCTCATGAAGTTTTCTTCAGTTTTTCAGGGGTTCCTGGAGGGCCACCAGCCAGTGCCACTCCCAGGGGCAGCCGGAGGGCACCAAGGCACCTCACTGGGGATGGGGACAGGAAAGATCAGGCTGGGACGGGCTGAGAGCGCACCGGGCTTAGGGGCCTGTGGTCAGACAGGAGAGAGCTGTGGGGAGATGGAGACAGCTCCTGCTGTGGCACAGGAAGGGTGGGCAGGGACAGCAAGAGCAAGCAGTGGGCTTGGATACTCTCACAATCAACTGCTTTATCTGCAGAAAACGTTAAGTGGGTGAAATTGCAGCCTGTGCATTTCAGAAGACGAAGAAGAAGAGTATGAGCAGGTCAGAACTGAAACCTGTGGGTCTCCTTACATGTGAGCTGTATTCAGCTTTCCACCAGTGAGGGCTTTGTGACAAAATGCATTCCTTTTTTAATGCATAACCTTTTTTGCTGAGATCAATTATGAGATTGTTAAAATGTGTAGACCTCAGCAATACTCTTTTTAATTTTTTCTCTTTTCAGCATTAGATACAAGGGAATAAACATTTAGATGGACCTTTTTGCTTGTGGAAGGCTTGGGAAAGGTTACTTGCTCTTGGGCTAAATCCACCAGCTTCTAGGCAGACACATCAGCCAAGTCTTGCACGAGCACTGGTGGACAGCCCTCGTGCTGCCTGCCTCTGTGCCAAGGCCACAGACTGGTGGCACTTGCAGCCTTTGGGCTCTGACTGGTGAACTCAGATAAGTAACCTGGTGTAGAAAAAAATGGGTGACCACACATCCTGGAGCCCACAGCCCCTCTATGTGACTCAGACTACCCACCTCCCTCTTCCTTCTCTTCCACAAAATACTGAGGGAGAGAATATTTTCTCTCTGGTACTCGGTCCTGCTGTGTTTGGGGATGCTGCCTGCTCAGGGCTGAATTGCCATCACCATGTCTACAGAGTGTACTGCATAGGTTGATTTTAAAGTAATGTATGCATTTGTTTGAGTGGAGGAAATGTTAAAAAATTACTTATAAATATTGAAGGAGTGGGGAGAAATCTAGGGGCAGAATTATGGTGTTAGGCAGGTTTTTTTCTTTTTTACCACTATTTGGATAGGAATGGAGAAGAAAAAAAAAACAGTGAGAAAAGATGCCCACCCAGAGGGAAGATGGAAAAGAGAAAGCTAAGAGCTAATAACGTATTAGGCTATGAGTTTCTTCTCTGCTTTTTCTCACAGAAAGGGAGCCAGATGAGGTAATGTGAAAAGCAGCAGCACCAGCTAACCATAAAAGAAAAAGGTCTGGCTGTAGCTTGACCTGAAAATAATGATAGGTGATGTAGACAGAGTATAAGGCACAGAAACAGCAACATCCTGGAGGTCTAATGTGAATTACCACCATGGGGGGAATGACATAGGGGAACATATACAAATAAAGAGCATCAAGATTCTGTGGCCATGACAACTGTCTTGGAGTGTGTCCAACAGCCTCCTTGGGGCTCAGTAAGTTCAAATAGTAAACCTTGCTGTGCCTGGACAGTCCAAGCAGACTCCCAGGGGTTCCTTGAATATATAAGACATAGAGAAAAAACAGAAGCAAAGGACAATTCATATAAAATCACAGTCAAAACAAAATATCAGCATCTCTTCTCTAGATATATTACTCTTATGAGACAACAGTGGGCTGGTGTCCCAGTGTAGTTAACATATACAAGCAGAGAGTGGAAGACACAAGTCAGATGCCTTTTCTGAACCAGACAAAGACAAATTACAGAATCAGAGTTGGTCTAGATACCAGGATGAAGCTAAGCAGTCGCTTATTAAGCACTATAAAGTCTATTTTTCCTTTCCTGTCTTTTGGCCTTTATCTGATATATTCACTAAAAAACGTGGTGATTTCAATTAGGTGTTAGAACTGTCCAACTATTTATATATTCATCATCCCACAATTCTTAGCCTTAACACAGGCAACATGACAGGTATCGGTATGTCTTCAGCTCTCTTTAAAGAACTCTCTTCAAATAATTGAATAAATGTCTTTGGGGAATTATGTAATTTCCAAATCCTGGATGAAATATATATTCAGTTAATACATTTTTCTTTTACTTTTAGATTTCTTACAAGAGACCCACATCAAAGATTTTATTTTCAGTTCTGAGTAAACAATGCATTCAAATAAAATGAAACAAAATTTTACATCTCTCTGCATAATAAACAGAGCTTTTTGCTATCTTTAAGAGAAAAAAAAAACATGTGACAATTGTGCTTTAACTAACAAATTGTGGATGTTTAAAAATAGCACACTGAATCAGAACAGAATGTTTGTTTTTAGAGCATATGAAAGTTACAGCAGGATGTGCTGTTTAGAATGTGTGCAGGTGTGAATAATTAAAACCCCACCATGTTTATGTGCCTTTGATTACACAATCATTCTCATAGCTACAAGTAATTCTAATCAGCTACACTGAGAGGTGATGAGACTCTATAAATAGCATATAAAGCAAATTTTTGGAGCCTCTATGTAGTTTGGATCCTCTTTTAGCATGTACCTTGCTGAACAATAATGAAACTTTAAGAATAGTCTTCACTCTTCACACGTTTTCAGAATCTTTTTCCTCTCATTATATTACAGTCTTTGAAATAACTATCCTTTCAGTGTTAAATAGTTTTGCAATAGTAGTTTCCTTCCTCCAAACTGATTCAAAACACACATTGACATTTCAAATGTCTTAATGAAAATTTAATTACAGCAAGCCAGCAGATATCTATTATTTCAACGAGCAAAAAGGACCCATACTGAGTGAAATCCTCTGCTCTTTTCTATTCTTCTAAAAATGAAAAGGAAAAAAATCAAATGAACCTATGGAACAGTTTTGTATGTCTTTACCTTATCTAATCCAAAGAATGATGCCTCATTCACAAACCAAAGCTTCCTCATGAACAGTAGACCACTGGTGACATGCTGTTGTATTCACAGACAATCAATTTTTAGTTCTTTTTGCCTTCCCTTAGACCACCTGGTCTTGATTCTCCTACTGCTTCTCTAGTGAAGAAGTGGCGACATGCTGATCCATAAAACTTTCGTGTTTCCAATGGGTATACACTTACCAGTTTTGTGGGTGATGATTTCTGTCCACCCACCTCTCAGCTGTTTTTATTAATGAACCAGTATTTTGAATGTCTCAATGAAATAAGGGATCCAATGTCCCAACCACTTTATAAGTTGCTTGTGCCTCAAGAAATTAAATTATCTCAACACACACAAAGGACACAAGAGTTAGGAAATTAAAAAGGTAAAAGGAGATATGACCAAAATTACAGGTCTTTTATGGATCAATAGAAATAGAATTTGGATGTCAAGATACCTATTCAGTGCCAGGTGCTATCAATATTACAGTGTAAACTGTCTACATTCAAGTCAGTAGTCACAAGACTGAAGGGTCAATAAAGTTTTCTGATAGAGATTTACCAGGTAGGAAAAAAAAAAACAGGAGAGGATCAACAGGAAAAATAAGTTATTTCCTCACAAAAATCAGGAGTTAATCTGGTCCTTTTTGCATCTTAAATTCTTCTTTTTAATAAAGCAATAACTGTGGGCTGTGGTAAACATTTAAAATAGAACAAGACATTTGCATGGGAAAAAATCAGACGTCTTTAAGGCTTGCAGATATTTTTCCCTAACAAAGAGAGGTCAGATTGTGTAAAGTTATGAGGTTAAACATAAAGGTTTTGATTAATTCCCCCTCAATCTAAAAGACAAAGGCCTGTTACTCAATCAAGGAAATTTCAACTACAGGTCTGCAAAACTCAACCCTAGTTTAAATGTGAATACTGTTTTTTGTTAGACACTTAGAAATTAATTTTTTAAAGTGAGGGAAATTTAAAGACTCTAAGAATGTGATAAATTTAGGTGTTATATAATCTGTTAATAAATGAATTTAACTTACTGTTAACCTAAAAAAAAATTATCTTCCTGTTAACTGTTTAACTTTCCTTGTTTGAAGCCTGGGTTGGGTTTTTTTGCACATATTCTAAAAAATATAGAGCATTACCTAACAATTCTATGAAAGTTCCTCTGAAAAGATAATAGTTACTCCATAGCTGTTCCCTCAATTTTCAAATAACTAGTATAGAATAAGTTTATTAACTACGCATATGTAGACAACATAAGGTTAAATAATACAAAAAAAGGAGGAATTATGGCTGTCAGGTCACAGGGTTTAAATAGAGCAGATGAAATTTTACCATGAATGTATAACTTAAAGAAAATTATTTTTGTCTAAATGTCTTAAAATCCATTTTCTTTGAAATTTTACTTTATTATATAATTCCTTTCAACCAGAAATAGTTCAAACACCATAACTATTGTGTTGGAGAACCAAGAAGGTTATTCTAATGAAAGGAAGTGCAGAAAAAAAAATTAAAATTAAGGTGTGCTGGTTTCACCTGAGAAAGTCACTTTTTTAAAGTGTCTAATAGGATGCTGTGTTTTGAGTTTGTGCTGAACACAGGGTTGATAATATAGAGATGTTTTTGTTATTGATGAGCAGGGCTTACACAGAGCCAAGGCCTTTTCTTCTTCTCGTACTGCCACACTGGGGAGGGGGCTGGGGGTGCTGGGGAGGCTGGGAGGAGACACAGCCAGGACAGGTGACCCAAACTGACCACAGGGATGTTCCAGACCATAGAACATCATGCTTGGTACATGAACTGGGGGGAAGGAAGGAAGAAGAAGGGCACATTTGGAGTGATGTATTTGTCTTCCCAAGTCACTGCTCCATATGACAGGGCTCTGCTCTCCTGGGGATGGAAGAACCCCTGTCTGCCCATGGGTAGCAGTGAATTCATTCTTTGTTTTGCTTTGCTTGTGTGCACGGCTTTTTCTTTCCATATTAACCTCTCTTCATCTCAACCCATGAATTTTATACTTTTTACCCTTCTGATTCTCTCCTTGCTCCTGCTGGTGTGGGAGTGAGCCAATGGCTACATGGAGCTTGGCTGCTTGCAGGGAGAGTGGAATTTTAAAAATTAACTTAGGGGTTTGGTGGAGTTTGTTTTGCTGGAAAAAGAAGAAGAACAAACTTATTTTTCTTAATGTCTTCTGATTCGGGTTTTTTTTAAATTTCTTTTTCACAGGAAAAATAACTGATGATTTTCAAGCTGTTTTAGTCTAAATGTCTGCTAAGCTGACCTGTCTAGATCAGGACACACTATCTTAAGGAAAATGTTCTGATTACCTGGCTAAATTTAGTCACTGTTCATTGTACGGCTGCCCAAGATATGTGTTCCTCTACCCCTTGAAGTCATATTCAGATGTAGAATCAGTTGAAACAACAGCTTCACACACTAGATTCAGAATTCAAATCCTAGAATTATCTTGAGCTATAATGGTTGCCGACATTTCGACAAATTATACTCATAAATTTCATATGGTCCTTTACTTCTGTCAGTGAGCATGTATTGATATTACCCCAACTCTTGTAGATTCCATAATCACAGTGTCTGAACATAACCCAACAGATAATTAGAAAATGTTGGAGCACTAGTAAAGAGTTGTCTAAATAAATACCTTCAGCTGCCACCCCAGAAGGATGTGGGATGTGTAAATTCCAAACAGATGTCTTGAATAACCCAGAGTATGTAAAATAGCCTATGTTTAGGCAATTCATTCTGTCCTCACTAGTTTGAGAATGATACACACCATATCAGATAGCAAACACCAAGACTGTATGTTTCCACCAGTTCTATTTTATCCAGTAGACTTTGTCTGGACAATTAAAATTTTAAGAATATGATGTTCCAATATCTTTTGTTGCGTGGGGAAATCACATCCTAACATTTTCTACATATAATTAACATTTCACCAAGAAATAAGCCCGGGGCTCCAAAAGTCTTTTTCTATTATTGCTATAGAAATTCCAGCATATTTGTGTGAATTAAAAAAAAAAAAAAATATTTGCTAGGAGAAGAAAAGAGAGAATTTAGAGATGGACAAAGTATTCATTCAATCATTTATGCCAGTGAATATTTCATTAATTTTGCAAAACACATTGACTTCACAGAAGAGACTGAAGTACATACAGTCATACACAGCTACAGTCTAGCCCTGGAATGAGTTAAAGCTTTCCTCATTTGAAAACAGGTTCCCTCAGGGAGTATCAAACCAAACGTGAGATGCTTACTAAAATGAAACTGTGGGAAAAGATGGTTCCAGCATAAATCTTTTTCTGGGACTGTCTTCTGTCTAAGATCTCACCTGGCTTGGATGTTTATCTGTCTCTGCAGAGTAATGGAGATTATTCAATCAGTGTTTCAATATGAATTCTCACATAGCAAAAACCATTGAGTTAGACACAAGTGTATAAAGATGAAGGAAAAAGTCAACATGTTTTCTACCACCTGTCATCATTATGTTCTGTTACTTCTGGTAGACTCTAAAATAAATGCAAACATATTATATAATTTACAGTTACAAAAGTAATTTATCTACATCAGCTACTTCACTTTTCTTTACATCTGGTATCACTCATCAAGGCAATCCATGTGTTAGTGAGACAGTGTTTAACAGCTCATCTTTAGTAGGAAAACATGCTGCTACCACAATAAGTTTTTCCTTATTGCATAATAAACTCACATGTGTACTCTTCATACAGTCTTTCACTCTGCAGAAAGCAAATTAAGCAGAGATAGCAGCTGTTTTCATCTTAAAAAAAAAATGGCAGAGTACCATTAAGAGAAAAAGACAGTAAATAAAATCCACATATTATTTACATTATGATTTTAATGTTACTATTTTTAAAGATGCCAGAAACAACCATTCACACAACAACAAAAAAGGTGCACACTGAACATACTCATTCTAAGATTACCATTGCATCTCTAATATCCAAGCCAAAGTCAAATCTCTTGCTGGGACAGCTTACAGAGGGATGGAATTTAGCTCGTTTAATTCATTACACTTTGAGCAAATGGTTACCATACTGGGAACCCACTACCAAGGACCAAATGAAACATTAAGATGATTCCCTCCCATGGGAATATCAACTCAAAGATGCTGACAGCTTTGTGACAAGACCAGTTGTCAGATTTCCAGAGTCACTGTGGGTCTTGCTGCTTCTTTGTCATGCAAAACCCTGGGTGATGTACAGGTTACATCTGCATTAACAAGCAGCTACCCAAATGGAGCAGATCCACACAGAGGAGCAGCTGGTGCTAAAGATCCAGTGTGCACAACACATTACAGGAAATTTTACTTCTCACGAGCTGATTTGTGTGCTGAGCAGTCAACTGGGCATGAAGTGTATTAACATGGCTCCCAAAGTGAATTATCCATCTTAGTTTCAGCAGCAAGAAGTCTAAATTATGTGCCCAAGATCCTCTTGTGTCAAAAATGAAAGCAAATGTATGTTCTTGATCCAAACTGAAGTGCTATTCCAAAGCTACTCTGTCTCCCAGCAGAGGCATCTTTCCCATTTACGTGCAGGGAAAGTTGCACCTCTATAGTTGCCCTTTTCTGCCCTGGTAATGCTAAGGAAGGTCCTAAGGCAGATAATTTTGTAGCAACCGGCTCCACGAGTGCTTCTCATAGAAACAGGCACTTTTTATAGGAAAAGATAGTTTTGGACTATTGAATCCAGTCCTGTAAAGGCTATTACATCACAAGATACTTGTTAATGATACTTGTTAATTAATCAAATGCCACTTATTAATTACTTTTTGTCTTGCATATTCACTTCAGAAATCTGAGGTACAGGATAACTTAATTAATCTTGTACCACCACTGTCCACTAATGAAATCAGCTATGATTCGGGTTCCTTCAATATCCCTCATTTTCCATATGCCTATACACACACACTGACATACCATGTCCTTCCTTCCTTCCTTCCTTCCTTCCTTCCTTCCTTCCTTCCTTCCTTCCTTCCTTCCTTCCTTCCTTCCTTCCTTCCTCTCTCCCTCCCCCTCTCTCTCCTCTCCTCCCCTCTTCTCCCCCTTCCCCCTCCCCCCCTTCCCTTTTCTATATTTTTTAGATTTACTAACCAAATATACATTTTTGTACTCCATGCTCGTACACTCGACTTTTAGGGACTCTAGATCATCACAGCAGTTGTTTGCCTCCATTGAGGTTAAATTTACTCTTCTTCAACATGTGTGATTTGCATGACAGAACTGCTCACAGTATCTGTTAAATTGTAGCCTCCATATTTTTATTTAAAAATACATATTTTCCAGAACTAACTGGAAATATTTAGACTGTCATTACCTGGGATCACATTTCCATTTTCACATCCATATGATGCATGTTGCTCATAGTCGACCTGCAATCAATTAATGTGAAAAGTTCTTTCTCTTCCATAGTAAATTCTAACTGCTGATATTTTCAGAGTAACACTTAAGTTGTTATTATTTTGTTCCTAAGAGTCTTATGAAATTCTTGCAATTAAATTTCATTCATAAGCATTAGTTAATTTTTCAATTTCTTTTGATACTCTGTTAAGCTTTCATGGCACTGATATCTCTGAATTTAAGAATATTAGCAAGTTGGACAACAAATTGCTTCAGTGATGTTAATATTTATCCTAATTTGATCCCTAAAGACTTCTGATGGTAACGTAATGTTCCTAATATCACTGTCTATTTAATTTTTTTTCATTTTAGCTAGTTCTTTTTTACGCATTTTTCTGGTTTAATTAAAGATTTTATTGCTCTGATATTTTACTAAAGGTCCAGAAGCATGGAATCTCCTCTGTTTCTTTGATTTAGAAAATAAGTTCATTAAAGAAAATTACCAGGTTAATTTGCCGGTCACTAACTCTACCAAATGATGTTTCACCTTATTTCATCTGACTGAGCCAATTCATTATCAAAATGCCCACAGCAGAAAAAATAATCACTACTTACATAGTACTGTGAATTTTTTAAAAGCATTACAAATTGATATTTTTACACAGAAGAATGAGAAGTTTTAGATATGGTGGACTTGAAAATAAGAGAAAAATTACCTAAAGGTAGTGTCAACACTGAGAATGAAACAATTGTTTTGGAGACCTAGATTCACACTCAGTCATTCATTCCACAGAATATACCATGCAAAAATTTACTAACATATTTGCACTTCATGACCTTTATGGTAACTTACAGAGTTATGAGAGATCAGCATAAATTATATAAGCCACTGGATACACTTTTGGTAGAAGATGTTGAACCTATATACCTTTATGATGCCAGGATGAAGTGGGAAATAAACTGGAAATCATTAGAATTCCTTGGACTTCATGAATACTTGCTAGTTAGTTTGAAAACAGTATCTGTCAAAGCTTTTTCCTTTTTTTTCCCTTTTTGCTAGCAGGGTTTCTAACAGAGCCAGTACCGTGAAATTCTAACATTATACTATTCCTTTTTCTCTGAAATTTTCTCTGAACAGGTATGAATATTTATATAACAGCAAGAACTGAATGTTTTTCTGTTTAAGAGTGGACTTAAAAAGCTTTATTCCTCTTAAGATTCTCTTTTAAAAAGTCATGAAGAAGAACCAGTAATTTTATAATATTCTATTCAGCCATTCCAGCATGGTTTCTTTCTATGCATATTAACTGGGACTATGAGCATGTAAGGTTATAAGAATTCACCTTCTACATTTCAGTCCAGCAAAATATTTTATGACATATTACAAGTAATCATTATTTTTTTATAGTATAAAGCCACAAATTTGGGAAAGATGATTTCACACATGCACCTTTCATCTTTGACTCTCTTTGAGATGCATTTTTTTCCTTCTATTTTCCCTTTTTTTCCTAGTAACTAGTACTCTGAAAGTTTCTTCAGCTGTTTTACTGACTTCAGACAAAGGTGTATTTTACTGCACAGTTCCAAGAAAAGTCTAACTCCATCTTCACTACACTCTTCCATTAAAGTGTTAAAGATGAGCACTAGGATCCCTATTTAGCTGTCTCTTTTTCGGATTTAGCAAGATCACCTTATAAATCTCATATATATGTATACAAAAATCAGTGAAATGTCAAAAATCTCTTTTTCTAATGTACATTTATTATATATATTCTGATACTATTAAATCAGTCAATAAATAAGTACATAAATAACGGTTATATATCAGGATGCTCAATTTAAATGACAGAATTTTCTGAGAAATGTCAGGAAAGTATAGATTGCATGGAAAAATTATGCTCTAGTTGAATTTAAAGGTGGTAATAAATCTTCCTTTGTTGTTCCTTTGTGATAATGAAGTATTCTATTGGCTGCATCTGCAATTTTTCTTTTTAATTGCAGTATGACATAGGATCCCTACTTAACAATGAGCAATGAATTTGAAACAAGTCTAATAATCATTGCCATCAAACCAAGTGTGGCCAACTGAGGCACTAACTTCATTCTCATCCCACACCATGTTAAATTCAGATGGAAAAAGGGAGACGATGTCATTTTTTAAAACCTTGGTTTGAAGTTTTCCAGAAAAAAATTCTAACAAACCTTTTACACATCACCAGAGTGATAATGAAATGTGTTAAAACTAATGTTCATTTCTCTTTTGATCTTTGAAGCAGAAGAGGTGACCAACAGAATGAATAGTTATAACACTTAGTGACTCCATGAAAAATGGAAAATACATACAATTTAAGCTGTGCTGGATGGAACACTGTATTTACGGTCTAGCAAAAGCATTTTCTTTTAATGTAAAAATCACAGTCCTTTATGCAATTTCTGTGAAAAATTAGAGCTGGCAAGTGTTTTAAATATATGTCAGATTTAACATCATTTTCTTAGAATGAGGAAAATTCTGACAAGTAGTCGTCAGCAGACAGTAGTGGACCCAAACCTAAAAATATATGTATCAAGCAACTTCAGATTAATTCACTGCTCAAGAATATGCTTCATACTCAGTTGGAGTCAGCCAGAATACCATGAGAGGAATCGAGCAGAAGGATTTGTTCAGGCAAATATACCTTTTTGCTGGAGGGGGAGCAGGGATGGGTAGGGAAGTAGAACAGGGAAGTAGAAAACTATTAGTGCAAAAATTATTTCTCTTCCTTAAAGCCATAAATAAGGACAAATACTTAAACTGATGCTTAGCAAAATTGTTAAAATATTTCACTATCCTCATCTCATCTGTGTGCCTAAGTTTAACATCTTAACATGATTAGTAACAAGGAATTACCATCAGTACCTCATTTTCTTTGAGAAAGTAGTCATCTGCTTCTTAAACTGCCTCTAAGATGCAAATGATGCTGTTGAACAAATATTTTTGATCCAACTGGCTCAGTGTCTGATACTTCTCCTCAACACTTTCATAAAGCACAAGTCTCTTGCAAAACTGCCACCATTGCAGCACTATGAATACTATCTCCATTATTTTTTACAAATAAAAGTGGCATTACATTGTTTGAGCAAGTTAGGGAGTATTCATACAAGTTATATAATTGATAGATCAATGAAGGCCACAGCTTCTCAGGAACGCATAGGCAGTTACACAAAATAACCTTTTCTGCTGCCCTAGGCTGATCCAGAGGAAGATTCCTCTTTTCAGATTGATTATATGACTTTTACTTGCCCTTTCCCATGAAGTTATTTATGTGCTAAAACTAATTTCACTAGTGGTTTCAACTAATCTGTTAGATTTCTAATTGGAGAAACAAAATAAGAGCAAGCACACTAAGATCATGTATCAGCTGGAAGACAGAAAACTCAGTAAGGTAATTCTAATAGCTTCACATCCCAAATCTTGTTTTGGAGGAAGATCTATGATACAGATCTGTTAAGGTTTGTTGTTAGCAAAGCTAACCTTCAGCTGTTCTCTGAACTTTATTTCTTTAACCTTTCAGAGGTGCATGTAGAAACTCACAAGTACTTACAAAGGTGGCAGATCAAGAAATTAATCTGTTGTGATCTTGCCCTGGATCAGAGATATAATGCATATGTGCCTCAATTTCTGATCAAGCCTACGAGATAGCTTGTGCTACTTTTACAAAGGTTTTCATTTGGTCAAAAGTCAGTTCATCCTCTGAAGATAGATAGACAGTTCTCTTTTTGTTCAGACTTTCCATTTCCCAAAATTTTCAGGGGAAGATAAAGGAATGTATAGGACATCTGTTTTAGGCAACTCTAAGTAATTTGGCCTAGTTCTCATGATATTCTGTGGCCCACCATATGCAAAACTGGAAATCAGTGGGTCTAAGACCACTTCTGGCTTTAAAAATCTATTTTTAAAAGTCTGTTATGTTTATGGAAGAGAACTATTTAAATATGATACTGTTTTTACCATAAATGTTCTGTATTTTACATTCAGGCAACAAGATCTTTGTAGTCAGCTTTTAATAGCTGTTTGGACAGATGCTTTTATGAGATTTCCAAATGTATTAAAGTGAAAAAGGGATGACTTCATAGAAAAATTGCATTCAACAAAGCACTTCTTCCTTCTTCTCCCCTTGTAATGGTGTATTGTAAACACATGAATGTTATACATTTATTCCAGGGACTAAGTAAGCATGGTAGTCTAAAAAATGAACAATGTTCCTTTGGAGAGATCATATGGTCTTAAGTTATAATTTCTAGAGAAAATAGCTGAATCCTTGGGGCCCTTTATGGTGTGTATTTGGGAATTGTTTTCCTATGTAAGTGTGCATATGAAAAATGCCTATTAAAAAAAACTTATTTCTTTTTAGATGTTAATTTTTTATTCAGTTTAAGAAATATTCCATACATTTCCAGACAGAATTTAGGAAAAAAAATAGTTTTTAAAAAGAAGAACAAGAAAGAAAAAAGTAAAAAAATAACACAGAAAAAGACAAGACATCTGATGAAGATCTGGTTTTAATTATATACAGAAGACAGTGTACATTTAACTTAGAGAGCGTGTGTATAAATCATTTGCTTTTCACACTGGAGCTACCAGATACTCAGATTAAAGGGCTGCAAAGATTCAAGGCTACTGACTATAACTCAGGACACAGACTGTATAAAAATATACTAAAACACAAATTAATAATACTGAGTGATATGGTGAGTGTCCAAGGGTAACACAGAAAGAAGAGCAATCTACTTTAGTACCTGAAAACATAGAAGTTCCTGAAAGTTTTTTACTTCTAATTATTTGTATCAAAATTCAAAACCAATTCTTTAATCAGAAGAAGCAGTTTGTTCCTAAATATTGTGTATTGTATAATTTTCCTCCCAGTTCCTTCTAAGACATTGGAGAGGAGCAGCAATTTCCTCTGCTGATTTTTTTTTCTCTGTTTTAAACACCTGTTTTAGAATAGGATTAAATGGCCTCTAATGACCTAGTTTAGTGGAGAAGCAGTGTCCCCAGCTTACACACAGGAGTCAAGCAGCAGAGAAACCAAGGTCACACATAAAATAAGGATCTGAGCAGGATTCAATATGATATTTCTGAATTCCACTGAAATGCACCATATCTACGAGAAATAATACACTACATCAGCAAAATACCAAATTCATTTCTCTGTTCATTTTTCTCTCTTTCTTTTGCACAGTTACCCTATTTCTACAAAATACCTTTCTTCATATGTAAAAAAAGGTCCTTTACATTGTTGCCTGCCTTAAAATTCCTGTCTAAGAATCTTCTTTTCCTATATGGAGGCAATTCTTATAAAAAAATGAAAAGTACAGTCTAAGAACCTGAGGAAATGAACTGTCTAATGACATATGGATAAAAATAAGGGAGAAAAAGAAATAAATGAATAATTAAATAACAAAAGCCACATCCAAAAATGGCTTGATTGAGTGAGAAATACATATACAAAGACATGGAAATATGTATTTTAACTTTTTATCCAGACAGATTGAATATACAATAGGCACACACACAAGAATTTTCTTCTCTAGTAGAAAATTTAGCTTATCTGTCAGATTTTTAATCCATCTGTCACTGAAAAAATAACCAAAAACTTTAGCCAAAATGATTCAGATATTTTTAAGAACACATGAAATAAAAATACTCTGGAGGATTTTTCTTGAGAATGTTTAGCATTTCTTATTTCAGGGTGACAAGATATGCATTGCTGACTGATGGAGATGATCTTTGTGTCTGAGATGTGTCTTTACTGATGATGAGAGTCTATCTGTGAAATCAGACTGCTCTGGGTGTGGGTAAAAGAAAAAGAAATCTAACAGAAGTTTCATAGGTATTCTGTTCTACAAAGAATAAAGGAAGGGAAACTTCTCGACATTTCCACACAACAATATTTGTTTTCTAATATCTATGTAATATCTATTACGTTCTTTAATATCTTTTCTTTCTGTGTGTGATTGTGAGTCTTGTGTTTGTATGTGATTCTAGTGCATATCTGACACTGGTATTTATTTAGTTTTTGCAAAAAAAAATAAAAATCAAGATTTCTTTTTATTATGTGTACAGGAACAGGCACTTGAATTGTTATTGATGTAAAACAGAAATATATCCTGGAGCAGTTGTATTTTCCTAAAAGGTATGTCTTATGCTTTATTGAAGTAGCCATGAATCAATTTCTTTATTCAGAGTGTACTCCTAAGTTTGGCTTTTTACTCTAAATATTGACAGGAGTGAATTTTTCCCTCATGCACACATATATTAAGAGGAAGTGAAAACCCTGCCAAAGTTCTTGGTACACTGTTTGAAGCAATTAACATTCTGTCTTGTGAGTTTAAAAAAATGTGTTTGAAGAATGCAAAAACTGCACAGAGGAAAACCCAGCATATTGCATGCACATCTATTTCAAATCAAATGGTCTGTGAAAGCATTTTATAGTTGTCTGTTTCATACTAAGGAATTGTGATATTTCAGAATAAATACAACTCTTGATGTGGCATTTTATTCTTCCTTGGCCAAAAACTAGCACAACTCACAAGCCAGTCCTAAACCAGATTCACATTTGAGCAAAGAAAAGGAAGGGGAAAAAAGGATTACTTAAATGCAGACTGTCCTCTAAATACACTCTTTAATTCATTTCAACAGAGATCAAATAATAGAGAAGATCAGAAAAGATCTTGTATTCAGTACTAAGACTGACCTGTTTTTTATAGAAGCTGTGCCTATCATTCTCATTAAACATAACGAGAAGAGATTAGCAGGTGGAGAAAATGTACAGATAACTTCCTCCCCCACCCCATCTCCCCAAAAACTGGCTCAGGAAAGGACAGGAAAATAACTGCTGCTAAATCCTGACATCCCATGCTTCTCTTCTGAAAGTACTAGGAGACCAACATCCAAAGTGCTGTTGCCATGTCCAGAACATTGTGTGTCCTGACACTTCACCAGCCTCACTGATCCCTGCTCACTGCAGTATCTGGAAGGGTTTTGTTGTACAGTATCATCATTGCACTGAGACAGACAAGTTGCTTTTTCAGATTAAAACTACACCCATCCCTTTGGGTTGATGCACAAAAAGGGTTCAAATAAGAATATGAACAGTGGATTAATAGACAGTTGGAGATAAAAAATAAAATATATTTATTTATTCTGATCAATAAACCCTGAATAAATTTAGTTGTTGTTTGTAGCAATAGTTTTTATTTACTATAACACGGTATTGAGTTTCCAGTAATGTTCTTCTTTTAAGCACACTCTTCAGGAGCTTTTTTTTTTTTCTCCTATTATATGTATCTATGTAACTGGTATTGTCCCTTTAGAGCATAATAAAAGCTGATTTATTTACAGCACTGGTCTGTTTAAGAGATCTCAGTGAGACTGTTCAATCTAGACAAGATATTTGGCTGTTATTAGCCGGCATATGTTGTGAACATGTCTGGTTTTAAACCATTTTATTTCAAAATAGCCACATGACAAAGGGTCTACAGGAATATGAAGACTTGTGCTGAATTTCTACCATCCTAATAAAAGATTGTTTTGCTGAAGTGCAGAATGATTGAATTGTCACCTTTTTTTTTTTTTTTGATTGCTAAGACAAACAATGAAGGCTTTTATATTCAACATCTCTAAATATGTAAGGCTACAAACCTTCTCCTGTTTATAAATTATGTTACCTCCTTATAATAAAAAAAACATGAAAATGAGGAGGAGAGATGTCATTAAAAGATAATTGTTTTATCTGCAGCTTAATCCCTTGAATATCAGGCTGCAATTTCCCTTCAGGAGATGAAATACTTTGAAATGGTGCTGCTAATTTGAGCAGAATATCAGGACATTAATCAAACAACTGTAGTGCTGCTTTGCTGGGTAGGCATGACAAATCTTTAAGGAACTGAGCCAGCAACCTGAATTTCTAAATCATCTAGAAATACAAATATATCAGTGGATAGTTAAAAGTCTACACAAACTGAGGTGTATAGGCCATTATATTTACACGTGTATTTAATTCCAAGCTTAACTTGTGGAGGATTAAAGAAGTTTTGTTCGTCATTACTAAACTGAAAACAAAATGCTTGAAGCCTTGACTAGCTATATTCTCTATATTGTAACTCAGCTGTCAAAACAGAACTGACCTCAGCAAGTATAAAATAATTCACAAAAAGATCATCTTGGAATGTGGTTTCCTATTGCAGGTAATCAAAACAGAATATAGCAGAATTTTGTTGGAAACTGATGGTAGAGCAGATATGGAACAGGATGACTGGGATGGGATGATGTGAGTAGTCCTAATGAAATAACACTAAAGTGACTAACCACTTAGAATGGAAAACAGACTCATGGGATCTAGGGTTTCACTCTTGGTAAAGCTTGATTTTCTGGCTCAGTAGCTGCCAGCCACATGGGTGGTATTACATCTACCTGATACAGTGACTTGAAACACACTGCTTCACTCTGTTCTTCCTCCCTATTCCTTTTGAATTGTCAGGGTTATAAAGGCAGCTGTTCCGTGCTGCGTTAATTCACACTGTGTGCTTTTCTTAAAATACAGCATTACATTTACATTCCCAGATTAACATTTGTGGATTTGAGAAGACAGTAATATTCTTTAAAGTACTCTTTTTCTTGACATATTTTTGTATACTCAGCTTCAGACTAATTACATATTTTTGCATATAAGTGAGCTGGGAGCAAATGAAAATGCTTAGTATAAATAACTATCTGCCTCAGAAGACCCCACGCTGGCTCAGAGATCAGGGCTCTGATGTAACAAGGCAGGAAACAAGCATATTAGGAAAAATATCACAGCTGTTAAATTCATCAAGATCTTCTTGGGAGGGATTGGAGGGATTATACTTAGATTGTCACAGAAAGTCTGAGTTTGGAAGGGACCTCTGGACGTCACTGAGTCCATTTCCCCTGCGCAGACCAGGGTCATCTAGAGCAGGTTGCTCAGAAATGTGTCTGGCTGGGTTTTGAGTGCTTCCAAGGATGGAGACTCTACAGTTTCTCAGGATTACCTATTCATTATCATCCTCAGTCTGTAATATTATCATGTTTTTCAGTCAGTGTAAGTTTGATGAGAATTACACCTCTGTAAGCAATAGAAGTAAATTGGGTGAATTTAAACTTAAGTCATATTTAAACTAAAGATTTGGAAAACGTTTAGAAAATTCACTCTTTTCTTTCTACTTTTTTTTAATCTTTCTCATCCGTTTCACAGTTTAAGGCAGAACCAGGAAAAGAATTATACCTAGACAAGTAAGAGAGTACCAAAAGCAAATAATCTCCTCAGCATTACTGAGAGTCTAGTCAATTCATTTGAGAATTCCAGTTTGGTTTGCTAAACTGGACAGCTCAGATAAGGTTCATATCTGAGCTAGAACACTGCTGTTTTCAGCATTTTTCTGTGTTAGTTAATGATTTTTTGTTTTGTATTTAACCATTGAATACAAGTTTTCTTCTTTATTAGCAATTTTAATAATATTTAGAACAAATTGTCAGTAATGTCTTTTGAAATTAATCATACAAATCTGATTTCTATAATAAGGAATGGTTAGGATCAGCTGTAGATGAATGAGATAGAGTTTAGTGAAGAAAAAATCAAAGATTGCAGGTTTTTTATGAAAAGCAGTGCCTGCAGCTGAATGGTTACAAGAGATACTATTCCACATGTTCAAATCAAAGAATTCTTTCAAAGAAAAACAAATTAGCAGAAAATGTTCTTGGAATTTACAGAATTACACTTATTTCAGTGAACTTTTGATCTGTTTGCCACTTCTTAAGGAGAGCTTATAAGCTCCATACTAGAGCTTCCAAACTAAACCTTTCAAGCTTCCCATCTGTAGCTCTCAGAACCAGGCCAGCATGAATCACAAGGAACCAATTACTGCAAAGTGTTGCCATGCCAGCAGTGGCATTCACTTTTCTTTAATATTTTCACTAACCTTATTTCCCCTGTGGGCAAAATAGCTGCTGCTGTTTGTTCAGACTTGGCGGCCGTGGTAGGACTAGCTGTCAGACAGCCTGAGCTCCTCTTGCTAATTTCAAGCTCTGTTGAGCAGTACTGTGGTGGCAAGACTATTGCTCAGGGTTTAGGAACAACCCTAGCAGGACGTGGAAAAAAAAAAAAAATTAAGGGAATATATAGACTTTGCTTATCAGGGAAAAAAATGTTGGAGATTTTTATGGAAGAATTCAGTGTTACATCTTTAAGCAGATGTCACTAGAAGACAGTGAACAATATCAGCTGACCACACACATATGCTGACCTATGGTATGGGTTCAATTATGATTTGCAATAGTAAGAAAATCTCAATGAGAATAATTTAGCTCACTGAAACTATTAACTCTATAATAGCAAAGTAGAACATATCTGAGGAGCATTGGTACAGAAATATAAATTTAGAAATGAAGAAACTGCCATAGTGATGTAGAATATACCTGCCACAGACCGCTGACCATGATCAAAACCACATTACTGCCTTTTTATTCCTTTTATTTTTCATTTTTATAAGCAACATAAATTAAATGCGGCATTATTGCCCACAGAGGAAGTACACAGGCATCCTAAGTAGGGCCACTTCCAGGCTATTAGCAAATACTGCCATTGAGGAAAACCATTTCCTAGAAGGAGGATATTCAATCTGTAAGGGAAAATGCCAGGCTATGACCCTGGAGAGAAATAAGCCCATGCACCAGTAAATGCTTAGGACCTGAGCAGCTGAAAAGCATCCTTAAAGAAAGGGGGGAATCTGGTTGGTCACCAGTTGAACATGAGCCAGTGCTGTGCCCCCACAGCAAAGCAGGACACAAGCATCTCTAGCTCCATTTGGTGATCAGACACATTGGAGTCTTGAGCCTTGGAAATATTAAAAACCTACTGGACATGGTACTAGGAAACTAGGTACTAGTCTGCTCATGGTGGACTCTGTTGGGAGCCATGGGGTAGACTCTTGATCTCCAGAGGCCCCTTTCCACTGCAAGTATTCTAGGATACTGTGATTCTATGGAAAGCTGAAAATATTCAGCAAACAAGATCTGACTAGATAGAAGGAATATCCTGAATATCCTGAACTTCCAGAGAAGATGGTGAAGTGATGAATTGAATAATAGGACACAGATCATGTAGACGGATATGTCTGTGATGACAACAGTGAGAGTATGCTGACAATACAGCAAAGAACATTGTAGTCTAGACAGTGGAAATAATGGTCATATATGCCTTGTATGGCTAACATTTGTAGCATGACATGGGACACGAGAATAGAGATTCTGAAGCCAAATTTAAATGAACAGTTGAGAAGACCAAGATTGAGCAAAGTCATGCAGTCCAGATGGGTTGAGTTTCTTTTAATTTGTAGACAGTTGTGTGAAGAAAATATAATCAAACTCAATAGAAACTGGAAAAAATCTCATCAAGTAGGTGGATGTCTGTTTTATGAAACTGTCTGTTATTTCAGATGAGCTACATCTAAGTGAAAACAGAATCATGATGCTGAAACTTAAAAGTTTATGGGGAATTTTTACACTAAGCACTATGAGAAAGCTCAGAGCTGCAGAAGAGCTCACAGACTCACTTAAATATATTTTTTTCAGTAAAGAGGAATAAGGATTTTATAAAACAAAAAGGAATTTAAAAATCAAGTTTATTTTCTTAAAAAAAAAAATCTTTTTCAGGATGTCATATGTGAGGAGACAACCATCCCAAAATGAAATTAACAATTCACCTGTTTAAATGTTTGAAGTGCAAAGCATAAAATAGGTGAATTTGTTTGCCTGATTTTTAATGAGGACAATAATTTATGAAGACTTATGAAATTGAGGAAAAAAAGCCAATCTTGCAAACATGTCATGTCAGGCTGCAAATTACTTAAGCAAGTCAGACAAAGATTTTTCTAGAGCAAATAGAGTAATAAGCCATCATTTAAAAAGTAGTAATAATTAAAAATAATACTTAAACAGAATGATAATGATGCTTAAAACTCACATATTAATTTTCAGCCTTCAGTCATTAAATGTGAATAAGAGAGACCTAAAAAGCTGCAAGAGCAATAAACACTGTAATGAGGGGAAGTTTTAGTTATTTCCAGGAAGATTTAGATAGGTATCTGAACACATGGTATCAGATCAAACTTCAGAGGATAGACCTTTATTAGGCTTCAGCTTCTTAAAACAGCTACTCAGAAAGAATACCCTTGGTGGTAACCAGAAATTCTTGTGAGTTGTAGGTTGGACTTATTCTGGAAAGTATCTCTGAAAGAGTCTTTCTGAAGGCAATGCAATCTGGTTTGAAACTATAGCAGGAGTGAAACTTTTACACAAAGTAAACCACTGCAGAGAAGCTCACTTTCAAAAAGAGAAATGATGCGAAACAAGAACACTCATAGTAATGTAAAAGAATCAGCCAAAGAACAAATCTTAAGATAGTATAGAGTTTTCTTCAAGACATCATATTGAAGGAGAAAAGTAAATATAAAATCAACCTGGCTAGAGAAAATAAACAGTATTGATAGTTAAACAATAGTTAAACAGTAAAAATAAAATTGATAACAGCAGTAAAGTGTTATGTTTCAGAAAATGAGTATTGTGTCCAGATAAGGTGAATGGAAAAGAAATAAGCTCTATCGAGTTAATTTTGAGATTTTAATAAGCCAAAAAATTACTTCAAAGAACAATTTGCCAGAGGCATGAAGATATTAATTAGATGTTTTCAAATATGTTAGAAGCAAAATACTTGACACAAAGTCTGCAAGATCAATAGACACTTAATATAGCAAAGGAAGGGTAGTTAATACAGGAAATTAACTAGACCATGGTAGAAAAGTGATTTACATCACTATCCACCACCGAAAATTTAGGAAGAGTTCCATGTGAGAACTATTTCTTATACAAATATCATGGAGCAACTGTCTCAAACTACATTGTCGGCTGAATATAAGAACAACAAAAAAAAAATAGTAGCTTCTTGCTGAAGTTAGGTACTATTTAATTTTAGGCATTGAAGAAACTTAGAATTAAAATTTCTTTAAGTAGTAACTGTGTTATATAAAATAACAAATTAGCTTGAGAATCAGAGGAGTGAATAGCTAAAATGACAGCAATTTTGGAGAAGTATTTCAAGGCCAGTCAACCTATTACAGGCTAAATGTCAGAAATAGGTTAATTGTCTAAAATTCTAACAAGAATGGAATAATTAAATACTCAGTTAAATAAACTAAGATAAAGAATCAATATAGAGGGAAACTGTTTTTCAATAACATATTTGAATTCTCTGAATTAGTCTGCAGAAGTGAAGGGTAATGATCCATTTCTTAAACACACTAGACTTCCAAAAGTCTTTGATAAGAAAGTATTGAGAGAAAAAAAGTTTTCTGATTATGCATAGTTATGCAGCATGGTAGAAATGAAATGTGATTGCCGAGAGATGCAGGGAGATCTCACAAGAAAATAACTATTATCATGTAAAAGTCCATAAGTAAAGCAATATTAGATATTGATGCATAATCATGTGTTCTAAGTCAGCTATTTTAGAATCGTACAATCATTTATGTTTGAAAAGACCTTTAAGATCATGGAGTCCAGCTGTTAACCCAGCACTGCCAAGCCCACCATTAAACTATGTCCCCAAGTGCCACATCTATACATCTTTTAAATATCTCCCGGGATAGTTAACCTAACCATTTCCCTGGGCAACCTGTTCTAAAGCTTGACAGGCCTCTTAGTAACTAAAACTTTCCTTAATAATCAATCAAAATCCCCTCTGGTACAATTTAAGGCTGTCCCCACACTTGTCCTATCACTGGTTTATTGGGACAAGAGACTATCTGACTGCAAGCTCTTTTCAGGAAGTTGTAGAGAGCAACAATTTCTCCCTGAGGCTCCTTTTCTACAAGTTAACTACCCCAGCTTCCTCAACCACTCCTTATAAAACTTGTGCTCTAGATTGTTGTTGCCCTTTTTTCAGGCATATTCTGTTCAACCAGACTGGTCTTTCCCACTGGTTCATATTTTGACATGCTGTGGACAGCCTGATCCTAGCCTCTAAAATTTCTTAAAGAATGCTCAGCATTTGGGGAATCCTTTGCTCTTCTGGACTGCCTCCTAAGGGATTTTCTCAACCATTCTCCCCCCTCTCTGGCCAAAATCTGCGTTCTGGAAGTTCCCCTTCATAGTTCTTCAAGAATTGAGGACTAGATCATTTCATTATCACTAAGCCTAAGACAGCCTCTAACTATCACATCTCTTAGCAAACAACACGTGGTTATTATCACTCTGAGAGGAGAGCTTGGAGTCACTGTGGATAGATTTATAAAAATATCAAGCTCAGTGCTCAGTGACTTACTTATAGAGATATATTGCATTTTGAAAATTATTGGAAAAGGATAAAGCAACAAAATAGAAAATATAATTGTACATCTGTGGAAACCTCTAGAGAGGTTTGAAGCCTGTATGGAAATCTCAAAAGGGACAGTTCCTTTTTAAAGGAAGCCTAGAGAAAGGGCAGACATAGATCAAGAGAGGGTTAGGCTTCAAAGAGTAGGTTTCTAGTGCCCTAAGAATATTGCATATAAGTAGATGTAGCTTTTTAAAATATATATATATATAAAATTACCTCTATAAGCTCAGGGTCTCAGATTTTTCTACAAGAAAGAGACAAACCCAAGCAAACAAATAGAACTTCTTTTCTCCAGAACCAGGGCTGGCCTTTGACCAAAGTTAAGAATAAAAAATTTCCAACATGTCTAGTCAGGAAATGCATTACTTGCTTTGAGTAAGATGTAGGATGCCTATGACTAGAGTTTATGCATTACTAGTCTACAATCCAATTAATATGCTGCTATTAATTTGCAAAGAGTAGAAATGTAGAAATATAATGTCTTTTAAAAAGTCATAAAAATTTGAAATTCTTATTAAATCTTCTGGAGAAAACCAGAATATTTAGAATGGTTTACAGAAACAGTTATGAAACAATTGAAGCCATATACAGATGTTAATCTGAAGAAGAGCAAACAATTTGAAAATCAATCAGTACAATTTCTTCATCAACCACAAGTCTGATGATACATTTGGCAGAGAAGGGCAGACTCAATGATTGCTTAAAGATCCCTAGCTACTCTGTTGCCTGAAATTCAGCAGAACATTTTCCATCTCCTGGAACATTTTTTATATTTGTCATGATCAAATGTGAGAAGTATTCAGCAAGCGCTGTAAAATCATTAAATGATTTTGGTAGAAGGGCTGAAATGAAATTGTTGACATTCAATCTTCTTTGAGTAAAACATCTACATGAAGCCGTATATGAAAAAAAAATGTATATAGCCAGAAATGTGTGATTCCTCTTGCTTTAAAGAATTTCTCCTTTAATTAACAGTTTCTTACCTGTTTGAAATCAAGTTCAGGGAATAAAAAAAGCCCTCTTTAGAACTGGCAATACACAAAATAAGAAGCTTCTTAGATCACATACATTTGAGTTTCCCTTATTAAGAACAGAATGCTTGAATAGTATTCATCTGCCCCTGTTTAGACTTTTAAAACTTAGCCAGACAAATTTCAGGTAATTCACAACATTTTAATTCCCATTAAAGGAGAGAAATGAACACCTCCATTGAGCAATTCAGCTTTTCACTTTCCCTTATTTTAAAATCCGGTTTTGGAATGTAATGAGTACGTGTCTGGAGGTGTCTGTTTCTCTTCACTGAGCATGACCCTTAAGTTATTAGACCTATGTGGCTAACTTTTAGATGTCTTAATTTATGGAGAAGACTCCCATCTATATTACTTTTTCTTTTCCCTTAGGAAATTTTTTTTGCCATTGTGCCTCATTCATATAAAGCAAATTATTTTCTATGAACTTTTAAAGATAAAATGGATTTCTCATAAAATTCAGCCAAGAAAGTTTTAGTTTAACGTCAGACTTCTCCAAAAATTTATGTCCAGGTGGAAATATGAGTTTATTATTGGAAGAAATTTTGCAACCTTAACTTATAGAGTTTGACTATAATACACGTATAAGGACAAATTATGTTTTGTTACCAAGACAACAAAGGTAAAAAGCAAGGAAACTAATGGAAGCAATTTACAGCTCTGTGGGACAGCCAGAGACACAACACTGCAATTTTTTTAAAGAAAACAACAAGATCCATGGAACTTTTTTATTTTATTGCAATAATAGACACACCACATGATAATAAAGAAAATCACACTTCCAATAACCCAAAGTAAGGCTTATTTAAAGAGCCATCAGATGAGTACTTGGAAACATATATATTTCAATCTAGGATTTCCATCTCATTCACTCCTACCTTCTCCATCCCAATACTAGGGGGACAAAAATTTTAAGTTTTCTTGTTGTTAATATTTTTATATTGCAGTGGAATCCATGTTCCTTTATTCTTTCTTATTCCAAAGAGTTTAATATTGTTTTCAGAAACATTTAAAATAATAACAGCAACATTTTTATTGCACAGCTATGGTGAAGTGTACTATATAACCTATGTACCTAGGGCACACACAAAAAGAATCCCCAGCCAAACAAAAAACAAACCAAAATCCCCTTCTGTCTCTAAGAAAAGATTAAACACTTTTATGAAAAACCTACAGCCAAATCATAACCTCTGATTTTAGTACAGCTTCATAATTACATATAAAAAAGAATAATAGGTCTAGTGGAAGAGTTTGTCTTCCAATAGTTATCATAGTCACAAGCACATTCAAAAAGGCAAAGCTACTGCTTGAAAATTTTCTTCAAAAACATTGCAGCAACACCTAAAACATTGACCTTAAACAATCTTGCCTGTGTCATAAGGCACTACCCAGAGTACTGAAATAGAATCTATAACTCATAATTTTTGGGCTTTCTGACTCATTGACATTTTGTGCCTGAAAACTAAGTCATAACTTGGTCCATATGAAGATGATGTCTACAGTTCACTTATAAAATCTCTGAATATGAATTCACCTGAACTAAATCTGTTTAAATCTCAGAAGTAATAAGATAGCAAAGATAAGGAAAATTCAAGTATTGTTTCCATCCCACGGAGTTCAGAATTACATTACTCTCAGAACATAATTAACTCTACTGTATTATATTCTAAATAGCAGGTTAAGAGAATAGAATTCATCTATTAGCATAAACAGAATGAGAGCAATGACATATACTACATTCATTAAAACATCAACTGAAACTCAGCTACAGAGGAAAATGAAGATGGAGGCAAAATCCACAGTCATATATAGGGAGTGATTTCAACTATTAATAAAATTACAAACTAGAAATTACAATAAGAATCTGAAAAAGTATGGAGATTTTAAAATCACTGATTATTATAGGAAGCAGCAGCAAAGCAAGGAATGAAAAACTGTTTTCTATAAAGAATAATGTCGCTGGGGCTATGCAAGTCCTAGGCCTCAAAAAGCAAGAAATCAAACAACAGAATGGGAATGCGACATTGTAATGGTGAGATTCACCTCAGTTAATTTAGTTATCTAAAATCTATGCTGCTTTATTATCAGGGTTCTTGCTGATATTATTGAAAATGTAGACTACTCAGAGGGCTGATCTCCCTGTACTATTACATTGAGGTGAATTGCCCTGATGTTCATCTATCTTTCCAACTGCATATGGAGGAAGCCTGGAAAACCTTGTTAAACTCCACTTCTGCATTTTGAATAGTTTGTATTTATGTCAGTTAATCCAAAACAAGCCAAAAAAATTGCAAAGAATATTTTTTAAAATATTTTGCCCTCATCTGTAAACAAAATAATGTCCAAAAGATTAAGCATCTGAGAGTCTTCTAGTAAGACAAATGCTGTGAATCCACACTGAACCTCTAAAACAACTCCGCAATGAAACCAAAGGGACAATATTTGTCAAAACAATTAAAAATCAGAGTCACAGATTGTAGTTCCAACCTTTAAGTGGACCAGGAACAACTTTCACTAGACCATGTTGCTCAAAGCCCTATTCAAACTGGCCTTGAACACTTCCAAGGATGGAGCATCTACATTTTTGGGTAACATGTTCCTGTGCCCTCACAGTAAAGAATTTCTTCACAGTATCTAAACCTACTATCTGTCTGAAACCATTCCCCGTTGTTCTGTCACTTCATGTCCTGGTAAATAGTGTCTCTATCTTTCTTGTAGTCTTCCATCAGGTACTGAAAGGCCTCAATCAGGATCTTGCCCCTCAGAAAAAAAGTGAAGGTGTATTTTTATAAATAAATCCTGCAATAAAAAAGTCATTAAGTACCCAACAAATAATGACAATCAGAAAGAATGGCTAGTGAAACTTTTGTCAATAATGCTGAGTAATAGAGAGTGATGGAAAGATTGTATTTATATTATCTGACATAATCAGTTAGAGGAAAGTGAAAATGTTTTCAGGACCTATTTTCCCTTATTTATACAAATTCAAAATCACGTATTTGTGCTTTTTGTTCATGATCTGTAAAATCCATAGAACCAATAAATATTCAGACCAAATATGCTTATTAAAGAGTGACACAATTTTCCTGTTGTCTTTTGAGTTTGTGGCAGGGGGATGGGAGGGAGGAGCTGGTTTTTTGTCTGTTTGTGTTTTGAAAACAATGGTAGTTTCAAAGTACTGTGAAATCCACGGTCAGCAGTGGACAATGATAATGTCTTTTCACAGGCTGAGTCTATGACACAAAGCACCTGACTAAAGGTCTAATTTCTTTTAAAAGTGTAGACCAGGTACTCAACTAAAGTATGCTGATCTATGTCCTTTCCATCAACAAACCTTTATCAACTTGTGTCAATTGAAATCTGGCTTTTTTTTGTTGTTGTTATGTCAACGTAATTTATCTAATCAGGCACACAGCTCCGCTCCATCAGTAAAACCTGAAATCCCTTTGCTCTTTTGTGGCTGTTTCTATGAATAAACACAATATCACCAAGGAAAAGTATTCTGGTGTTTAATTTTTATTTTTATTTTTTCTAGATGTATGAAAAGAAACAAACAGTAGATAAAAAAATTGTCATATGCTTTTTTTCCTAAGGAGTACATCTCATTGGAACATTAGAAATCATTTTAGTGCTGACTGCAAAAGAACCTGGGATTACTAGCTTCTGTAGAGAAGATGTTTTGTAGGTTTATCCTTTTCTTTGATATCTTCACTCTGGTTTATTTTTCTCGGTTTGCTTTACCTTATTTAATTAGACCTAGGCAATACACTGATTAACGAGCATCTCACTGAATAAATCTATATGAAAGAATAAGTTTGAAATAATTCACTCTCTAAATGTGTTCCTTATATTCACTTTAGACTATGTGTTTCAATGGCAAATTGAATCATACTAGTGAGCTGAAGGCAATTGAGTAATGATTTTTATTGTTTTTTTATTATTCTTGTTACAGAATTCACCTTAACTTGAAATCTTCATTATTGCTCTGATGGCAAAAAGCACTGAAATCTTATTCTGGGTACAATAAATACCATTTCATACACCTAAGTGTGTGTGCTTATACAGCCTTCAATCCATAACAATCATTTTATTTGCTCAAATAAATAGATTTATATACTGATTGTTTGGGGTCTTTTTCCTGAAGAGTATATTATATTTTCTATTTAACGGCAATTTCACTGCTTTTAAAAAGTTTTTTTTTTTTTTTCTATAAAAATCAAACAAATGTAGAGAATTTTATGAGAGTAAAAGGAATATTTTTATATTTCCATGTCAGTTTGCCTGATGTACAAACTCTCTTTCACATTGAAATAGCAATGTTTCCAAATGAAAGTTGTTTTTCCCTTAAAAAAGAACTGTTCATGCTTTTTCTATACATGCTTTACTCAATATGGCAAAATAATACGATTTTGAAGCTCATTAACACTGGTTTATGTAAGAGACAGACCCAGTAAAATGTGTAGCACTATCCTGTTGTAAGATTTTATGCATTTAAAGATGACAAACTTTAGAATATCAAATTTAGTAGTGCATCAAATCTAGTATACATTCTCTGAATGTGTCAACTAGTGCTTCAGAGAAGGGTACACTTGCTCTGGGCTCCAAAAATAAAACCCAACAGCCAGGCTAAAGAGACAGACCTTTGGGATGAGGAAAATAGGAAAGGACACTTAGCACTGTGTTCTTTATGTTACCAAGCAGGAAGAGAATGTACAACAGAACTACACTTGTTAACAGCCTGAGGGTGCTCTACCATTATCCTCTTCTCTGGGTAGCATACTGCCCTCTAAAAGATGAGAAAGCTCTTTAGAAGACGAAAACAATATCAGCCTTTTTTTTCCTTCTTTTTTTCTTTTTTTTTTTTTTTTTTTTTTTTTAATTACCTTAGGATCTACCAAACTGAATTAAAGACATTTTCAAGCTTCTTCCTTCACTCTGAGCTTTCTGGTTGGAGAGGCTGGCTAGCAAAATTTACTGATTGTTGCCATTTTGACAAGAAAAAAGCAGTAACAGGCATTAATCACATGTTTAGGGACTGTTGTCATCACCCTGTTTGTATTTTACCAGACATCTCTGCTATGTAGTCCCTGAATATTAGTGCCCTGTGAAGGATTGTGTCGTTCGGTTTGTTTTAATAGACTTTCTTTCTTATCTATGCAAGTAGAGGATATGGAAGCAAAAATCTATTTTGCACATTGTTTTAAAGCTGTTTATCAAGAAACATTATTTGAGTTCTTTCTTTTAGTATTGGTTAAAACACGCTGCTTTCCAAAATATGTGCAAATCTTTACACTCTGCTGTATTATAGAACAGTTCAACATTAAAAGACAGCAGTAGAAGAAGTATGTTTTTAAGTGAAAATATGGCTTTAAATATTTGAAGGTTTGAGGAAAAGGGATTTTTCTTTTTTTTTTAATTTGAAAAACAAATTAATTTTTTTCCATGTGATGGTCTACTGAAACAGATTGAATATATGTCAGAGCATCTGTCACCACTCTAGTAAAAACAGAAAACTGCTGTTAGCCACTTATTGCTAAGATGCTTTTAATTTCAATAGTGTTCATGCCTTTTCAAAAATATGTTTGTGTTTTACTGCAAAAATATTGTGCACTGTTTTCTAAATCAGACATTTTAATACCACATTTAATCATTATATAATTATGGCTTCTTCCTGTATATAAATGGGTGTTAAAAAATGAGATTCATCTCACTTCTACTGTCAATCACAGTTAGTTTAAGTAAAAGGTTCTCTCTCTGGTTAAAGGGGAAGAACAAAAACATTCAGAATATGTGTCAGACGCATATATATTATAATATTATGATGATCATGTGTCAGATGCATATATATTATAATATTATTATAATGTAATAATATATTAATGTTCTACATAAAATGTTTATTGTAGAATGGAATTTAATTGTAGAATAATACTCAAAAGCATTGAAAGTTTCCCAAAAAACAAGCCAAGTCTCATCCTTAATGAAATCAAATGAAAGTATTGATTTGATTTATACATCTTTGACTGATTGTAACTCTCTAGAAGTCAGGACTTCTCATACCAGGAGCTCCTTCCAAGGTTATTTTATCAAAGTCAGTTCTATAACCATGAAAGATTTTAGTAGAGGAAAAAGACGGGAAAATTGTTACGAAAATGAGGACAGATTGAATGCTATGCTGAATCAGGGATTATTAATTTACAGTTGGATGACATGCCATGACATTTGGAAAAATACATTATAACCTAAACTAGTCTACAAAACCAGATTTATTTTTAAGGAGACTGATGTCTGCAAAATTGTGAAAGATTTGGTCAAAAAAAATCCTAAGCAACTGTGTACTCTCTACACTAGAAAACTCAAATTACATTACAATAATACAAATTAGGCTTTGCAATTCTTTCACACATATTTCATGCAGTTACAAATTTACACTAATAGGCAAATTTGTTCCCTAAATTTTGATATGCACAGCTCAACAGAGTATTAATGTGCTGGCTGCTATCAAGTCATTCATTTTCATTTGAAATCCCACAGTTCTTATTACTTTTTGCAAGTGACAAGCAAGGTAACAGCAAAATCTGAAGTTTACAAAATTATTTTACTTAATCCAAACTATAGGATTAAGTAAAACATTACAGAGAAGCAAACAAATGGAGAGATGATGTTCAGAATAAATAAGTGAAAAATCATTTATACATGAAGAAAATCTTAAACTGCTTGCTCACCTCTATCTCAAGAAAGGGACCATTAGTCATTGCAGTAATTGAGAGATATTTGCTTAATTTATAATTGCAGCCAGAAAGCAAACAAAACATTAAGCTGCATAAAAAGTAAGATAATTAATATCATAGAGTTTTAAAGTTCTGTATAAATCAATATCTTGGCATCATCTGGAACACTACACATATACACTACAGCATTGTGCAAGGAGATAGATTAGTACAAGATTTATCTATTTTTCCAGCTTCCACCAAGCTTTGAAAGATCAAGGAAGATTCTGTGCACAGGTGAAAGGAATGGAAAAGGATGCTTGCCAACACCAAAATAAGGCAGCTGAGGATGAAGGTGAATGTTACCTAAATTTCCTGTTTCCTGTCCCAAGGTCCATTTTTTTCTTGGTTACTTACCTCAAAAAAACACCAAAAAAAAACTATAAGGAAAAAGGAGGCCTGGAGAGAATGTCCAAGATCAAGGAAGACAATAATTTTAAAAGAGATTTAAAAGACCATGTTTCTTTTACAAAAAATATTCATAGAAAGAGTTATAGTGTAAGCATATCAAATAATGAATGGCCTAGAGAGGATATGTGTCTGTTTTTCTGGTCTTATACCACAATTGAAGACAGCATAATGGTAATAAAAAGAATCAGGGTTTTTAAAAACAGCAGGAGAAAATATTTCCTTGCAGGATGTGTAATTAAACCGTGGGCTTCATTTCCAACATCTTAAGAATAGTAATGAGGAAATTGAGAACGGATGCTCAAGTGCTTTGCCTCAAGATATAAGCTGTACACTTATTATGGGAGATCACTTTAGTGGACTAGTATGTGATTTATGGGAATATCTGGTTACTGCATCCTCAGCATAAGAGTCTAGTGTGAGGCTCTAGAAAAAAATTGAACACCCAGGTATACAACCTCCAAGGTACCAGAGATAAGAGAGACAACACCAGAGATCAGGACTAATCAGGACTGCTTGGTGGGCCATTGAAGGAATTGCACAGACTTGAGGACATTCAAACTGAATTTCCCAACTGATAAGAAAGGGGATAAAAGATTATTCTTAGTCTTATGGGAAAAAGCAGATTTATTATGGGATATCTGAGGTGTTGTGTGGGATCATATAAAATTAACTGTGGAACTCTTAAAAGAAGAACCAAAGATATACAGTTCTGTTTATGCTAGCAAATTTCCCCTTTTTTGAAGGCTTTGGTACTGGTGATTGTTCAAGTCAGGCACAGGACCACACAGCCCTCAGATCTGACAAAACAGACTAATTTATTTTTAAATATTTCCTGTGTGAAAAAAAAAAAAAAAACAACTCTCCTTAACTACCAAAATTTATATGAACAGAGAAAAAACATGGTATTGTATAAGAAATAGTCACACTAAACAAGAAATTATATTGTCTCAATTTTGTGTTTTGCAATAAATAAAAAGAACATAAGAATAGTTTGTTCTTAATATTTGTACTATCCTTACCTATAAACATCCCAGTTCCATTTCACTGTGACAATCAGCCTGTAACAAAGATTATATTTACTGTGGTAAGTACCACACATAAGGATCATATTTCATGCAAGTTGTTTTTCAAATTTAATGTTATGTAGGTAGCAGTTTTCATGGTCGTAAAATTGAGTTAACTTAAGAGAGACCTATAAAAATTAGATTGTGTATATCAAATACAGTGGTGAAATGTCACACTGAAATCCATTGTAGTAGTCTGTGTAACTATGTATTCAGAACATTGGTTCAATTCACTCTGGAATAAAAACTGGAGCATACAAAAACCTGCAACTTCAATTCAGTGGAAATTTTACAGGAATAAATATATATATATATATATATATATATTTTTTTTTTTTTTTTTTTTTTTTTTTTTTGTACTGCATGACACATTTCGGCAATACTATATTCCAGTTCAGCTAAGCTTTTGGGAAAATTAACATTTCTGTAGTTTTTAAACACATTTCTAAGTGAAATATTGATGGACCATCAAAGAGCAGAGCACTGTCAGGACTAAATAAACAGTGCCATTTAATCAGTCAGAGGTAAGTTTTGAGAGAAAGATTTCCATATCACAGAATCACAGAATGTGCTGGGTTGAAAGGGGCCCACAAGAACCATGGAGTCCAGCTCCTGACTCTTCACAGGACCATCCCTGAGAGTCACATGTTCCTAGGAGCATTGTCCTACCACTTCTTGGACTCTGTCAGACTGTGCTGTGACCAGTTCCCTGGGAAGCCTGTCCCAGTTCCCATCCACTGTGGGTGAAAATTTTTCTAATATACAGCTTAAACTCCCTCTGACACCATTTCAGGCCATTCCTTCAGGTCCTGTCAATGGTCACCACAGAGAGGTGGTGAGGCTGTCCCAGTGCAGAGCAGAGTGGGACAATTCCCTCCCTTGTCTGGCTGGTGATCCTCTGCCTGATGTCCCCCAGGACAGGGCTGGCTCTCCTGGCTGCCAGGGCACTGCTGGCTCGTGTTCAGCTTTCCATCAACCAGGACCCCCAGGTCCCTTTCTGCAGTGTAAGTGAAGCCCAGTGGGATGACTCCTGTGACTGGAGAGCCCTGTTGGACAGTTACAGGCTTTTCAGGATGGGTAGGCAGGGCAGAAGAGGCAGAGGGATGGCACTGTATGTAACAGGAGGTTTAGAATATATGGAGCTTACAGCTGACAGTGGCACAGTTGAGTACCTCTGGGTAAAAATTAAGGGCAAACATATAACAGATGTCATCGTGGGAGTCTACCACAGACTTCCCAGTCGTGATGATGATGATGATGATGATGATGAATTATTCTTTGAGGAGATAATGGATATTTCCAAGTCAATTGTCCTTTTCCTTACAAGGAACAGAAACTTTCCAGAAATAAACTGGGAGTATTACACAGCTGGTAAAACCCAGGATGGAAGATTCCTAAAAGACGTGGATGACAACTTTATGGAACAGGTCCTAAGGAAGCCAACTCAGAAAGACCCTCCTTCATCTACTGCTTGTCAAGAGAGTGGATCTTGTGAGAGAAGTCAAGACAACTTTTTTGGCCATAGTGACCACAGAGTGATCGAATTTAAAATCTCTGTTGACAGGAGAAAAATTGACAGAAAACTCTTAGCTCTGGACATGAGGAGAGCTACCTTCATATTGTTCAGGGAATTAGTATGTAAGGTCACTAGAGAAAATGTTTCTGCAGGTGCTGGGGTCCATCAGTTCTGGTCACTTTTCAAACATCACCTCCTAAGGGCACAGGAGGAGACAATTCCCAAATATCAGAAGTCAAACAGGCAAGGCAGAAGGCCAGCTTGGCTGAACAAGCATATTTTCTTGGAAATAAGGCAATAAAGGAAGTTGTGTACCCAGTGGAAGCAAAGTCAGGTGACATGGGAAGAATACAGAGATGCTGATAGCCACTGTAGGAGAAAATTTCTGTAGCCAAAATTAAACTGGACACAAAGCTGGCCAGAGATATGGGGAACTATAAAATGTCTACTCAGACTTTTACAAGGTAATCAAAGATTATTTTGAGGTTTACAAAATGAGTAAAAGTACACTTTCTTGAGTAAAAAGGAAAAAAATCAATGTTGTGGGTTAGCCTTTGTTAATGGCCAGAAGCCATCCCTGTGATTCTCTCACTCCTGCTCCTCAAAAAGAAATGGAGAAAATAATATAAGAGAGCTTATGGCTGGAGCTAATGACAGGGAGATAGATCACTTACCAATTACTATCATAGACAAGACAGATTTAGTTTGGGGAAAGTTAATTTATTGACAAGTAAAATGGATTTGAGTGTGCAGAAATAAAGTCAAACATTGGAACAAATTTTTTCTCTTCCCTCTCCCAAATCCAGCTTCATTCCTTCATTCTTGCCTTGGGTCACACTTAACCTCTGAGCAGTGCAGAGGGATGGCAGTGATTCAGTCCATAGCATCTCCTCAGCCTTTCCTTCTCCTTACACTTTTTCTCTCCTCCCACATGTACTTTCTGTGGGATGTGCTTCCTCCTGGGAATATGCCAGCTCCAGCATGGTCCTCCCCAGGCTGCATTATGGTTATCTGCTTTACTGTGTCTTTCCCATAGGCTGCAGGGGAAACTCTGCTCTGGTGTCTGGAATCCCTTCTACCATGCTTCCCTCACTTTGGTGCTCATAGTTCATAGTTCTGTTTCTCACTTTTCCCCCTCCTTTTCTGCTTTCTCATTATTCACTACCCATTCTTAAAGATGCTTTCTCAGAGGCTCCACTACCTGTGTTTCAGTGCTAGAACTCCATTTTTAAATAGCCAGAGATGTTTCTTTAGGACTTTGATGTATAATAAAAAAGGGAACTACATTCCTCAAATCATCTGGAAAAAGCATTGTGTATAAATGTATAAATGTGCCAAACACTCTGCATAGTAAAAATAAGCTTAAAAATCAGAAAGTGCATGGAATTGTAAATGTTAAAATTCAAAAATAAGTTATTAGAGTCATCATTTATGAATTTTTGCATACAAGATCAGAAACAGTAATTCTTTAGGATTAAATATGTACCCATAGTAATCACTGGTCTGACAGCTAAATGAGGGTATATATAAATTACTCTGCTGAAACTCAACATTTTTATAAACAGGAATGGTCCTTAAATTTATGAAAATTTGAAAGTGTCCTTGACCTCTTCTTGCCCTTCTGCTCTTTCACTTTGTACTTTCACATTCTCTGGGATATGCAGAGATCTCCCCTATTCATTCAAATTTCAAAATGAGTGGAACTTTTGTAAAACAAAACAAATTTTTATTCAGGCCTCAAAGCAGCCTCTCTAAATTCCTGATATTTTTAAGGGAAAATCTGGAAAACTGGTCTAGATTAGAAATAATTATCTTTTTTACAAAATTATGATGATTAAAGAAGTAAAAACTAGACAATTGCTTTTTTTTATCCCATTTCCCTTTCAGAGGCAGGCTAGAATTTACAATTCCAAAATACTATGAATTAAACACAGAATGAAAACCCTTCTGGTGCCTTTATTAATTCTTTTATTTCTTACTTCTAATCCTGCTCTTTTTCTCCCATCTTGCAACTTGCTTTCAAACATCACTATTTAGCCTTTTCATCATTTCCCATCTCCCAGCTTCCCAGTTTCAGTGCTAATAGTTTAACATTTTTTTCAGCCAGAAACAACCTAAGTTTTTATAAGCATTTCAGAATACAGAAAACTAGGTTTCAAAAGAAAAAAAAACCTTTTAATTTACTTTGACAGTCTGTGACAGAAGGAAAATATTATTGGAAAACAGTATATTGAGAGGTGTCAGCCAATAAAACACCATGGAGAAAGTCTTAAAAGGTATCCAGGCCAATGATTTCACATAGCATAGTGACAAGTTAAATATGCCAGACATGATTTCACTGTGTGAAGGTATCCAATTTTGATATACACCAGAAATATAATAGAAAAGCCTTGAAGTCTACAAAGATCTCAGTGACTACAGGCAAGCAAGGTTTATTAAATGACAGGGAGGGAGGGTAGTGTAATCAGGTGCAGAAGACAGCTGGTAACATCATTGCTGTCAACATATCATCCACCTGGTTACTCTGTAAGCAGTGGACACACACTAGAATTGGTTCACGACTGAGAATAAATGAGATATTTTCCTTTGTGAAGGACATAGGGACATGAAGTGTGGTAATTTGCTTAATTCCTGCATCTATCAGTCTTCAAAGTCACTTTGGGTGGACTAATAGAAAAATGAAAATTATGGTAACAGCAACCACAATAAAGAGAGGAATTTTATAACATTTTTATTTTTATCTTAAATAAATTTAAACTCTGGAAGCAACAGCATTGACACAACATAGGGCTGGAAATAACCTTTTGCATCATCTTCTTGTTTCCATTAGCTGTTTTAATTCCATCTAGAAACACATTTAATTTTTTTTACTAACACTGGCACATCAAAGGATGATTCTGGTTCTTTATAACATAAGAATTTCTTCTCTCTTCTAGTCTAAATTTACTCATGACAAGCACATACACCCTGTTTCTCTCTATCTTTTAGTAATACCTGAAACATTATGCTCAGGGATAACCATTACTTTCTTGGTGACCATACGACATGCATAATTATTAAACTTCAGTTTTCATCATATTGAATCTCAGAGATGTTCTTTGACTAATCAAAATGGACAGATCTTTTTCTTCCTCTATCATTTCCATCTACTCTGCACAAGTTTATTGTGGATTGTCTTATTAACTCCTGAGCAGGTGACCTTGAACTTGCTTTTATTATTATATTACTTCCAATTTCTCTTTGTTAAATCTTGAAAGTAGTCAACTTTTCCTGTGTAACATTTTGATCATCCCCTGTGTTGAAACGCTTTTATATCAGCACCAGGTTTTACTATCTCATTACACCTTCTTCTATCAAGGGCATATAATAACACTGTGTTCAAGATTCAGATATTTTCTGAGTTTAACAAATGCATGTTATTGAGGAGACAGTTAGGCCTCAGCACTCTTTTTCTAAATCCTATCAGAATTAAGAAACTGTCCTGATTCAACACTTTGCGTTTTTTCAGCAAACACAATTGCTTCATAGTAATAGAAGGCAAACAGCATTCATCAAGGGAAGTTATTCTTCCCCTCATCACACTCAAGTCCTGCGTCTTCACTATGAGAAGGACAGAGGTGCTGCAGGGAGTCCAGAGAAGAGACTGGAGCAAGTGGAAGGTCTAACATATGACAATAAGTCGTATGAGCAATGGCTGATGGAGCTGGGGTTTTTTAGCCTGGAAAAGAGGAAGCTCAGGGGAGATCTTATTGCTCCTGACAGGAGAGTATAGCCAAGTAGGGAGTGGCCTCTTCTGCAATTTCTCAAGTGAAAGGGCAAGAGGAAATGGCCTTAAATTGCACCATCTAATATCAGATTAGATATTAGAGAAGTTTTCTTCCCTGAAAGAGTGGATAAACATTGGAGTATGATTCACAGGGTTATGGTGGGGTTACTCTCTCTGGAACTGTTCAAAAGACATCTGCATGCAGAACCTGGTGATATGATTTAGGGGTGGTTATGGTCATGCTGGGTTGATGGGTGGACTAGATGATCTTGAAGATGTCTTCCAACCTTGATGATTTTTTGATTCCATGAAAAAGTTGATAACACTTTTCAGAAACCTGAAAAAATTCTCAAGTATGAAATGCAACCCTAGTATTCAGCTACAGTTCTGTAACTTGCCCCAAGTACCAACAAGTATAGTTGAAATAATTCCCCTGGTTCAAACTCTCAATCACATTTGATTAATTTATAGCCAGAGAGGAAAAGGGCTGTTGATAATGATAATTTGTAGCTACTTGGATCCTTTATCACTAAAATATTTTTTTAAAATGCTTAATGTAAACAATAATTACTCTAATTACCAAATGCTTCTGTAGAATAATAGTGGAAAGACTCTAGAATCTCACTATATTTCTGAAGATTTGAGTCTGAGTTTCCCTCAGGTACCATGATGAGAGCTTCTCACAGCTGAAACAGCTATAAATATGTTTCAGCCATTTTGTCTGGAGATCCAAAACTACTAGATACATTAGTAATTATCTTGTTTTATTCCACATATTGGCTAGAGAACATAGAGTTCCTTAATCACACAAATGCTGTTACTATTTTTGACTTACATACTCTGCTGAATCAGGTCTTTTGGTTTAGCAGGTCTATGACAGTACTTTGTATTCTTCTGCTGTTCTACACAAAAAGTTATCAGTACTTGAATCGTCCAGTCAGCACAAGTAGCTTGAACAAATACCAAAACGTGTTTAATACTGTGGAAAGTCATTATGTTGTATATATTACAAAGTTACACCAAAGTTTTACTTTTTTTTCCTCAGAAAATAGCACTCAAATTTCACTCAAAACCTTGAGGCAGATCAATATTTGGCCCTAAAATTGTTTTGTTATTTTATTTCCTTACTGGAAGTGAGGAAGAATTCCTCATTGATGCTGTTTTCTGATGTATGATTAATTATATACCATGGTAAAGAGACAAAGTTATTGTCTAGAGAATAATAATATGTCAAAATTTTAGCAATAAAGCAGTAAGAGATAATCTGTAATAGAAATTTTATTGTGAAGTATTGTGATTATAGAAAAGATAAAACATTTGGATGGCAAATGACAAGCTCATCTGGTGCAATAAGCACAAATCTCAGTAAGCTTCTGTGCAAAACCTATGTAAAGGAATGAAGAACCATACAACAACGAGCACTGTTTTGCCACACACTGAAATATGAGCCATCTCTGGACATTGGGGCATCTAATATTTTTACATTATGAAAAGGAATTTTCAGTATTCATGAAAGGAATGGCAAGAATGACCAAGTAGGGAATTTCTGAGAACTAATCAAGTACAATTCCAAATGTAGGTATCATTCAGCATGGTGATGCAGTGAGTGCATTTAATAGTAGTAAATGGATTAATTTACTAAGACCAGTTGGCACAAAACTGTTATGTCTCTGTGAGTAACTGTCTTTTTCTCCAGAACAGGGTGACTGCATGAAACTACTTAAGGGGAATGACTCCTAGAATGCTCTTATTTTTCAGTAATAACTTAGAATATATCTGTCATGATCCATTCTAATAGTTTATTATTATGAAGAATCAAATTTCAGTGCAATTGAACATTTCAAAGCACTCTTTATTTTTTAGATGTGTAGATTTAGAATTCAAAAGTATACTCAAGGACAATTCAGGCTAGTGTCCAATACTACAAAAAGTGACAGAGAAGCTATAGAAAAAAACAGAACATATAGGGGGGAAGTTTCTGTAGGTTAATTCCCCATCAGAAGGGATAGGTTGTTTAAGAGCTGATAGTTAGGGAGTGATCTTCATAACCTATTATGATTCTTCAAGAAAATCTCAGGAAAATTGTTCTCAATGGTTGAATCCAATCAATATAAGACACTGCACATGAAGGAAGTCAAAGAGAGAAAAAAAAATCGTGGTATTTTTTGGTATTTTCCAAAACAAATTACTTCTAGTACATTCATGTAAACTATGACAGCTAAGAGATGAAGAAGGAGACCTACTTGGATAAATATGGTGCTTTTCACTGATTCAAAAGCAAGGGGAAAGCATGCAAAGACTGAATGAAAAATCAAGCCAACCAATCTCCTTGGAATCAGCTGGAACTTAATTTGACAGATGTGAAATAGGACCCAGATATAAATATATATCTAAAATTTCAAGAATCAAGTCCACAGAAATAAGAAAAAAAGCCAAACAAGGCAGCATCTGGTCACAGATCCACAAGAGGGGACGCTTGATAAAAAACAAGTGGGCTAAGTATAATTTAGGACACATTTTCCCAAGCGAAAATAACTCAATTAGTACAAGCAACAAATGCTGAATTATCCAAAGAGAAAATTAAAATTAAAATACCTTTTTTTTTTTTTTTAATTGTTTGGGTCTCATGATTTTTATATTAGGTTAATATGCAGATAGCTTAAATAGTCTCTGAAATGACATCACTTGTATTTGAGAATTTGTGGAGAATGGCAAATGGATCAAAATGCTAGAAAGAGAAAAAATATTATGCTGATGATCTTCAGCACAACAAAGAAGAACATTTCAAAGATTTTAGACTATAGCTTCAAAAGAACTCCAAAACCAATAACCAAATAGCTAGTTTGTAAATATGAGGAAGCTAACAAGCAACTAATATATAGATGTCAGACCAAACCATGGTAAGCAAAGTACATTTCTTACTACAACTAACTAATAGCCCTTGTGGCTAGGAAAGAAGTTGTATGTCTATATATGCATCTTGACTATTGGATGGATTTTCACATTGATTAATATGACAATATTGTAAGCAAGATAGGGAAAAAAGTTCTGAAACAAGTATAATATCTACCAGAGGCATGATGCATTAATGCAGGAGAAGGAAAATATTTTTACATAATTTATTTAAAAGGTGTGTGTGTTGCTTAGTCTAAGAGAAAGTGTGTTGCTAAGTCTAAGAGAAAGGAGGAAGGACAATACTATTCAAGTATAAAAGAAGCCATTGCAAGTAAAGAAGCTGTAATTTTCCTTTTACCATAATGGATATGAAAACTGGAAAACTGTTGCACAAAATATTCATGGAAACTAATATCTTGAAATATCTTGAAACAGAAAGTCAGTCCCATGGATGAAGCAGGGCCCACTGGTGGGCTTTAGAAACAGACAAGGTAAAGGTCTGTCTGGAACAGAATAGGAGCAGTGCATACTGTCTTGACAGAGGAGCTAGATTAATCCAAGTTTAGCACCAAACACTCCAATTTTCCTATGGTTGCTCCCTCGGGAGTGCCTGCGGAGGTGTCTGCTGCTCACACAGTACAATCCTGCATGTTCTCTGGTGAGTGTGGTAGGTTCGGTTATGAGCATCTCTCTAGAACAAGCAGATACAGCAGCCTCAAAGATATGACAGAAGAATTTGTAAGCTGACATAGACATGCTGCCCCCTTTATGCTGAACTTTACTACTGTGAAGCACACAATATCCCACTGCAAAGGTCATAAATGACTGAAAATAAAGCAGATCTACTTTTGAAGCAGGACACATAATTTTAGGCGTTGGAACACCCTTATTGATTTTACTCTGTTTGTAAAATGCAGGTGATTATGCTTTCGTATTTCTTGAGAACTTATGCTGGGCATAATGAACTTATTTTTAAAAAGTAGCATGAAGAAGGGATTTGATTTAAAAACATTCCTTAAACAAAAAAACCTGAAGAAAAAAGGCTGCCAAAATATCAAGAAAATCTATATTTCTACTTCCTTTTTATCACTGTTTTTTTTCTGTTCTTGCAAAAAACTGGCAAACTAATAAAATCCTAATAATTTCAGCCAGCTAAAAAGAATTTTAATGTTGTTAAGTTTTGGGAAAAGAGTAATTTCTGGATACCTTTGCAAATTTATACAGAAACAAATCAACTTTACATTGACTTTGCAGTCATGCATCTAAAATGAATAGAAATGCCCTGGGTAACAGATCAGAAGATGAAAAAAAGAAAAAAAAGTTCAATTCTCTGAATTGCAGGTGGTATTCTATCTTGAGTGATATAGAGATTACACAATCAGAAAAGTTTGGAAACACAGAGGATCCCTCCTGCATTTCCCAGCCCTCCTGTGACGGTCTCTAGGGTCTGGCTTCCTTCTAGTCTGATGCAGTTACCCAGTCTCTCCAGGAGTGAGTCTGAGTATGAATAATTGACAAGTAGTTTATGCTATCTGCAATATATATGTACATATACATATACAAAACCTGCCACAGACCACAGCAGACACACGGAGCACTCATGAACACCAAGAGCACCAATGCTCTCATTCTCCTCCCCCCTTTGACTGAACAGGATGGAGTTCTGACAGTGCAAAAAATTTTTATGTACGTAAAAGATGAGTGCACCCAGCAGGTGGGCTCAGACTTTCATTCTGCCCAGTAGCTGTTCTTTGATCCCAGTATCTCTAGTTGCTGGTTTCTGGTATACAAGCCCCCAAGGCCTCAGTCCCACTCCAGTGGCTGGTACAGACCCCCTCACTCACACACAAACATGCTCTGATCCCACAGCAAACTTACCTGTACTCTTGACACTGGAGACAGAAACACTTCCCCACCCAGAGATCTCTCTTTGAGGCCCACACATCCCACCCTCCTAGCTCTCAGGACACTTTAGCTACTAACTGGCTAGCCCAGCGTGATCTTGTCTATTGTTCACACATTCAGTCAAACATCTGCACAAACCTCTTTATACACACAGACTAAAGAGCCCCTTATGGAAAAATAGCTAGTGAAGAAAATGAGGAGAGATGAAAAACTGAGGTGATCAGGCAGAGGACAGGTTGTGGACAGACAAATCTGTATACCAATAAAATACCATGACAACCCCTCTATTTCTCACATTTGTTCCTACACACAACAAAATACCATGCTTTTTCTTCCTCTGGTTCCTCGCTGTGCTAGTTTAATACAACTTGGCTTTTCATGGAGGTGGAGGAAGCCACAGAGAGAGAAAAGCTCCTCTAAACTTCTACTATGTCCATCACAGACAATCCGTAAAGGTTCTGACAGCAGACATATTGGCTGGCCCAAATGGAGAAATTAGTAAGACTTCTGTGATGACATATTTAAGAATGAAAAATGCATGAAAGTTCTCTTTATTCCTCCGAGGAGGTGGAGAGGCGGCCGCTGGGAGGTTTCCTGGCAGGGCCACCAGGGCCCTCCTGGCTGGAGGAACTCATCTTGGTGCACCCAGTCAGGCGCCATCCTGCACTGGGAGCAGCACCACAGCTGCTGCCATCTCGGCATGGCTCACAAGGAATTTTACTGCTTAGCTGTTTTTAACCAACCGAGCTGCAGACAGAAAGGCAAGGGCAGCCAGCATGGCCTGCATGGTGCCAGCAGGACCACGTGGCCTGCAGTGAGAAGCACGGTGAGCAAACTCATGATGTGGAGTCCAGACGGGATCAACTTTTCAACATTGTAAACTCCATAAAAACTTTTCAATTGATAGAACTTGGGAACAAATAAACCTACTGACACCAATATTTTCCCAAGTCAGGGAAAAGAAAAAAGTGAAGACACATGAGGAGAACAACGTGACAACACTAAGGTCAGTGCAAAAGAGGAAGGGGTAGGAGGAGGCGCTCTGGGCGTCAGAGCTGAAATACTTCTGTAAGCCACGGTGAATCCTATAATACAACAAACTCTTTCCCTGTAATTCATGAAGTACATGGGGGCATGCAGATTTCACCCACAGCCTGTGAAAGAGTGCTCATGCTGGACTGTGAAAGCAAGTTGTAATCTAGTGAGAAACTAGAACAGAAAGAAAAAGGCCTTTGCTTTCAGAGATAAAGAGGAGACTTGCTTCTAGAGTAGAACAGTTCATCCTTAAAAAGACTTCACTACATTAATTAAAATTACCAACACAAACAGTTGTGAGAAGACTGCTTTGCCCATGGGAAGGACTTACATAGTAGCAGGTCAGGTGGGACAGCTACTCATAAAAATTTGAGCCACCTAGGAGAAGTTCACAGAGAACTGTCTCCTGTGGGGAAAACCCCATGATATAACAGAAGAGGCTCCTCTCCCTAAGAGAACTGAACAAAGATTTTTTTTAAGTGACAAACTGACTAAAAATCTCATATTTGTCTCCCTGTGCTGTCAGTGGGAAGGAAAGAAGGGCTGGAGGAGCTGGGAAAGGTGTTCTAAAGATTTATTTTAATTCTTAATTATCTTTTAATTCTGTTAATAATTTTTTAATACCTTTTAATTTTTGAGTGTATTTTGGCCTTAGAATGTTTCCTCCTAATCATTATCTCACCCCAAGCGCCTTTTAATTTTTCTTTCCCCTTCCTCTGCTCAACTATAGCATAGGAAAATGAGTGAATAATTTTTCATGGGTGTCTAGTTTCTAGCTAGTGTCAAACCCCAACACTCCCTTAAAGGAGGCTAAAAGCTCTGTTCAATACCAAACATGCCTTTTCCATGCATCAAATAATGTATTACACATTCCTAGAGAGGGACCCCCACTTTGTCTGAAGGTGATCCAGGGACCTACTCCCCATCATTGTGGTGAGTCTCAAGCCAGGACAGCAGATTCAATGACTCTGTTGGGACAGTTCCAGGAGGGGCCTGGGCAAGATGGACATTCCTCCAGAACCCTTGATTTGGGTTCTTGACTTTCCTTGTGCCCCTTTGCTCCTCTGGTCTTGTTGAGGTGAAGGGTCTTTTGTTGCGGATGTTCTTTCTTCATGTGTGCAAATGAGCTACTTATCACTTAATGAGTACAACATGATATTAAGTTATTAATTTAACGGAAATCATGTAAGGATTATAATAAAACTACTAGAGAATCAAGGACTTGTGAATATTTCTTAAAGTAGTCCTCTCTGCTTTTGTGAAAGGTAACAGTGGTAATAGTTTCCTAAAGTAATTTGATAGATTTTGCCTAAGTGTATGGCTAAACCCATAAATACAGTAGTGTGTACAGATCTACAGTGCTGTATGTCCATACAATAAAATTGACTTGCTTGTTTGTTTGTTTGTAGATAAGAAGATGTTAAGAAATAGTGATAGAATTAAGTATTTCAGAACTATCTTTATTCTCCTAATCTCCAATCCATTTCAAAGAGTTTTCAGAAGTTTCAAAAGTAAACTGAAAGTCATTAAAAACACACAGTGGTCTCCCCCTGATCTTTGCTAGGACTAATATTTCTAAAAAAACATGAATTATTGCTAATCTAATTTCTTTCATTTATGCTGGATTCCATGGCAGAAAATTCACCTTGGTTCATCTGAGGAAAGCATACCTTGTTTAGCATCTGCTCCTTATCATCTACACTTCTAAATCAAGATTGTCCCTGTGATACCTAAGAGAATCAAAATGTATTAAACTAACAGAAGGAGATCTTTTTATCTTTCCTTTTTTGACTCCTGCATTTCTCTTTCAAAGGTTAGGTTTTTTTCAAAAGGAAAGGTTCCGCTTTGGTTTATTTTTTGGTACATTAACTCAAGAGATTTTGCTGTTGTTGCTTGGAGACAGTTGGAATGAACAGGGGATCTCACATTGTACAAACTGATTTAGATATGTTACCTCTCATTCTGCCTACCCTTCCATGTCACCTCATCCAAATGCCAAGTCAAAATTCTCAGGCATGCAAGAAATTTTTTTCATTTGCAATGTTTCCTTTTCCATGCCTTAAGGTACACCCCTCATTCTTTATTTTTTCCTTTCACTGAAGTGAGAGGAAATTTCAGTACCAAATTCACTGTGAAAGAACCAATTACAACTGTGGTCATTACAGAGTATGGATAAGTGGAAATGTTTAGAGACACGTTCACAGAAAATACAAATGCTGTGTACAATGACAATAAATAAAAAAGATGTTAACAGAATTCCAATATTTCCCTCAGTACCTGTAATTGATGTTCTTGAGATTCATTCACTATACAATTATTCAAATCTTTCATATGAATGACAAATACACCACTACAAGAAGATAATGGCTAATATCTAACATTTATTGCACAGAGAAACTCCTTTTAATGCATGTAAATGTCTCTGTTCTATGCTTACTGGAAAAAATTACATGGTTTAGCAAGGCTAGTTTTGATCTCAATGTAAAAAGAACTCAAGCAGCTCCATTCCCTTAATTGGATTTGCTATGCATTGTAAACCAAGCAGTACCTTTTACTCAGCTGCAAAAATAAGCCAAGCTTTAAAAATAGTGCAGCTGCAGATGTTTACAATATACACTGAAAGTCACTAACAGACCCATGCATCTTTTTTGTTCCTCACATAAAGGCTAAACAATGCATTAATGTCTGCTACTTGTAGAGTATAAGGGTTAGGTGCTTCAAGGCACTAAATGTCCAGAGTTGTACTTGGATGATTCTAAATATGTTCATACTTCTGGCTGATTATGTTTTACTATTTAAACTAAAGTATGTGTTTGAGTGCTTTGCTGGATGAATGTAATGGGCTTGACTCTTCGTGAGATCAAGTGTGAGAAAAGAAGTAGTAGCTTCTTCAAATTCTATTTTCAACTAAGAAAAAGTTGAGCTTCATACAAACTTCAGCATAAAATAGAATGCAATGATATGCCTAAGAAAGGTGTCTTATGTGAAGAATTTTTTGTATATGTAAAAATGTATATCTGCATCCTCTACTGACATATGTGTCTTTTAAAGCAGTTATTCTAGTATCATATATTATAGTAGCTAGCCTTTGAGATTGCTGGGTACCTTAAAAAGTGCACAATAATATGGGCACTTCTGTCACCTCTGTGACCAAAATTTTTACTTTAGGAAATTATATGTTATTAAGTTTCAAAGTAAATCCTTTAAGCTTAGTATTTGATATTGATATAGCTTTCTTGCAAGCCAGGTTAGATGAAATAAAAAAAGTTGATGATGTTTTTAGAGTACCTAATTACATGCAAGGCCTCTGATGATTGCTCTAGAATTAGGCAACAGAGAGGACATATTTGCTACTTATTTTTACTTATTCAACTGACAATTGCTTCTTTCACCTTTTACTGATTATATTTTAGCTGGACTAAAATAATGCATCTCTGTGGTCTGTGGTCCTTTCCTTATAAGTCCTTTACAACTTTTGCATGCAAATATTCTGTCTCTTTGCAACGTATGTTTTCTCAAATTGATCTTAGTATATAAGGTGGTCCTTGATGCTCCTTTTCACTGAGGTTTTTCCAGTCTTAGATTTTTGCAATAGCAAGAGTAAGCTAAATCCCTATTTGTAGCATAGCAATTTGTTTTAATGTGTATTTACTCAGTTAAATGAGTGCCAACATAATTGAGTATTGTAGATGTTGGATATGTCACCTGTTTACAAATAAAAGCCATTAGTTTAATGTTTATTTTCTTGAAGTATCTTCTCTACATCAAATTGCTACTTCCATACTATGGATTTCTCAAGATTCACTTTACTTACATCTACTACCTGGTTTAATATTTTATAATAATCAGTTTTACAGGAAGGACAAAGTGATTTCATTTAATAAAGAGGGGAATTAGCTCCTTCAATAAAGGAGAAACCTCAGGCTGGATTCCACTACAGTTTATATGTAATCTCCTGCTAATTCCACCATATTCAATGTTCAAAGATATGATGGCAGTGTGCAAAAGTGCTACCTGAAAGGATCTTCACAAGCTTCAGTATGAGGCAAGGTTACAGTATTAGCAAAATACTTCTGGAACTTTGCTGAGTCCCTAACTTAATCAGATTTAAAAGGTGAGCTGAGACAAGTTATTCAGAGACTAAGCCAAAATAGGCATCTCAGTTCCCAAAACAATCATTTCACATTACATCAGGAGATCATTCCTATAATTTTTATTATACAAAAAAACAAACCAAACTGTTTACCTTTGCCTTATATTAAAAATCACGTTAAATTGGTAACATAGATAACACATATTAATTTAGACTTGATTATAAATGCAAGATGTGATGGGAAAAATTATTTATGTTAGGGATGGCAAAGTTTTGGTTTTTCTCTCATCAAAGTAAACACAAATAAATGATTTTTGTATGACCTGAAGAAAATCATTGTATTCAATGCAAAATGAAATATTTTTATTTGAATTTTTTTTTCTATCTTTTTTGAAAGCAAAAACTAAACCTTGCAAAAAATCTCATAAGGAAAAGCAGAAAGATATTTGAATAATATATAACACACCATTTTGAGTATTTGAATGTTCAAAATAAGACTTGAAAAGATAAGAAGTAAAAATACCCTTTGCAAAGTTGTAAATAGTTCTATATTCCACAATCATTTATGTCTTACCAAAAAAAATCCCACAGCATGGTCCCATCAGGATCCATTCAATGGAAAAAGACAGGTTGATCTGGTCAGCAGATAAGGAGCAAATGTATGGCTTAGTCTTTAATTGTTGTTGAACCATAAAACTCAACAAAGACAAATAATCTTGCAGCCAAGAGGACAGTCCTCTTTGTTTCTGAAATTCACTAAAATTAATATATACCAGCAAAAACTGCCTATACAGAATCATGAAATCATTCAGGCTGGAAAAGACCTGTATAATCATTGAGCCCAACCACTGCTAAACCATGTCCCTCAGTACCACGTCTACACATTTTTAAAATATCTCCTTGGATAGCTTCCCTGAGTGTGCAATGTTTGATAACACTTCCAGTGAAGAAACTTTCCCTAACACCCAGTCTAAACATTCTCTTTAGGCCATGTCCTCTTCTCCTGTCAGTTATTACCTGGGGAAAGATACTGGCCCTCACCTGGCTACCCTTGTTTTCTGTTGTAGATAGTGATAAGGTCTCCCCTGAGCCTCATTTTCTCCAGGATAAATACCATCAACTCCCTCAGCTGCTCCTTTTAAGACCTGTGATCCAGGACCTTCACCAGCTTTGTTGCCTATTTTTGTACTTTCTCCAGTGCCTCAGTGTTCTTCTTTCAAGTGAGGGGCCCAAACCTGAACACAGGATTTGAAGCTCAGCCTTACTAGTGCCCAGTGCAGGGGAGCAATCACTGTCCTGGGCCTGCTGGCTACACTATTGCTGATAGAGGCCAGGATGACATTGGCCTTCTTGGTCACTTGGGCAGGTGGTTCTTGTTCAGACAGCTGTCAAACAGCACCCCAGTATCCTTTTCCACCAGGCTACTTTCCAGCCACTCTTCCCCCAGTCCCCAGTCTATAGCACTAGCTCAGATTGTTGTGATCAAAGTGCAGGACACAGCACTTCTCATTGTCTCCATAACCTTTCCCAGCACAAAAATCAAACCAACCAACCAAAGAAACAGCAACAAAAAAAAAAAAAAAACAAAAACAAAAAAAAAAAAACACCAAAAAACACCAAAAAACCCCCAACACCCCCCAAAAATACCCCAAACAAAAATCCTAAAAATACACATAAGCAAACAAACTAAACACTCAACTGCAATGCCAGCATTCAGTAGGTAATATAGAGTGTGCTTATTCGTATTTTCTTCTCTTTCAGCTGTGGTAACAAGGATCATTCTTCATAGCTCAGGAGTCTAACAGGAATGCCAGGGCCAGATGGTTGCTATTCTGTTTAAGGCATCTGCCTGGAGAATGAAAACTGGACACTTGGAACCTCTGCTATCAGTGGTAGACTTAAATCAAGCCTGTCTTACCTAGCTTATTATAGTTGCACTATAGTTGCACACTAACAATGGCCACTGTCTTTTCCATGATGTTGGTGAAAAAAAAAATTGACATCTCTCTATACTAATATTTTTGACTAATTCAGGGAAACCAATAAGGAGTTTCTGGCTAACAAACCTTATTTCATGTGGTCTTTTATGTCCAGATCTGGCATCCAGATTTGGATGCCAGTTTTGTACATACTTTAATACGCCCTGAATCTATTGATTTTGTGTAATTAATTTTCTTCTGGGTGGCCAGCATATATCCCAAAGATTTCAAGTTAATTCTTAATGATTGAACAATTTACAGTTTTTCAAATTAATTTATGAAGGAAATTGTCATAAAGCAAAACAAAATTTGCTAACTTCTCATTAACCACTAAAAAAATACAACAATCCCTTACATCATTCTCATATTTGAATGAAAGTTACTGTTAATGTATAAGATTTTCTAATTATTAATATAATCATCATAAAATTCAACAAGGTTGCAAACTTAGGTCTATTGCCTTCATTGATATTTGGGTCAGATCTCCTGATATGAGCAGCAATCATAAATAATCAGTAAGAGAACAAAAATAAACCTGTATCTTATGAATACAGTGTGAAAACTACCATGCATAATGGGAAATTGCAGGTAGTGGAAAAAAAAACAAAACACAAATGGGAAATTCTGAACAGCATGCTCAATCAGAGAATTTCAATTTTATGCTTGCTGGTGACCTTCCACTAGGTGATAAGCATAATTGGAAAATGTAATGTATTATGCATTCTGGTGTATAGCCCAAAAGCTCAAATTTCCCCTTTGTCCATCAATCATTAGTTCATATGGGGAAAGGAGCTATGTTTCATAGCTAATGTGCTAGTATGTGACTCCATAAGTATTTAAAATCTGTGAATTTTACCTTCAAATATATACCCATGCTCTAAATAATAACTTCTGCTGTTTGCAGATCTATTCCTTCCCCTCTGCACTCTAAGTGTGTACAATACTCAGCGGAGATTTCAATTGTGCTTCCATCCTGATAAAGACAAAACCTTTTCCATTACCTCCAACTCTTCCCTTAGGACTCAGAAGGCGTCAGAATCATGTTTTTGTCTAGTCTTCATCATTATCTAGAGACAACTTTATCCATGCCAGTAAAGTAATTTTTCCCATAACTAGTGTTATTCCTACTGCTACATATGATAATATTGTATTACACATTTCTCATTCAAATATTTCATCTTTTCCTCTTAGATTTCTACACATTTTATTGAGTAGAGATTTACTAGACACAGTTAAATTAACCTTAGTTTAGTCATCTAGTTTTACGACTTAGCTTTATTGACCTTTACTTGCTAGAAAATTATAACTTTTATCATAATTTTGGGCATTCTACACTGCTCTTTAGATAGATATTCCCATTTAGATAACCTGATAAAAAGAAAAGAAAAAGTCAGCCTAAAAGTATTGGAAAAGAGAGATATGTCACAAAAGGGAAATTCTATAATGTTTGCTATAACATTTTAAAATTAGTAGTGGGTTACAAAAGCTTTTGCTGATTTGTAGTGGAACGGAGAGGCAAATGTACAGTAGCGGACAGCAGAACTCTGAAGGAGCAGTTCCCATCTTAGAGGCTGACATTTGCTTCAGATAGAGAGATCCTTTACAGAGAATTATCTAGGTATGCTGCTATTGTGTTTCCTTTTTTTATTTTTTTTTAACACTGATTGAAGTCTAAGTTAAAAAATTGCTCAAGCCCATAGATTTTTATCAAAAATAAGTATTGGGAAGTGTCAGTTATGGCATCAGAAGTTAGAATAATTTATATATCTCACTGCAAGTTTTTATTAGACCGTATTCTAAGTGCATCTTAAAGATCTGCTCCCCTCATTATTATTCTGTAATATGAGAATTACTTGCACTCTATTTAGGCATAACCACACATATTTTTTATCAGCCTTAATGATTTAAATAATAATTCTTTAAACAATTTATGATAAACAGCTACTGATCTTGAAATCTGAATATTTATTTGTGTTTATTGATAATTGTGGAAGTGATTTCATTACCTACTTAGGTAACTAAATACTTAGGATTCACTAAGACTATTTTACAAAAGGATTTAAGTATTTTCTGCACAAGTTTATACACATTACAGGTTAAAAGTAAGTGCTAGAAAGAGATGCTAAAGGTCTAACCTCTAAAACAAAAGAGGTAAACGGCAATCAAATATCTGTGGCCATATACACCTGTGTTGAAAAAACTTTATGTAACTGCAGGGACAGGCCAATAAAACGTTTACCAGGGCTACAGCTCAACAGGAGCCACAAGTAGCAAAAAAACCAATAAACCAAAAAAACAAAAACACAAAACCAACAAACCCATTGATGTTAATAGTATATTTTAACAGTCTGCTTAATACTAAGTATTCTAGTCCCAGAAGATGCTGTCTAGGATATTCAGGATGTAAGAACTTGGGCATGTTGTGGAGGTGTCTGAAAATACTTATTTTTGGCCTGGTTATATAAGAAGAAGCTGTTGTCAAGATGAGCAATGTATTTTAACTCTATCTATAGAAGTTAAGGTCTGCAGTTCAGCAAAGAATTAGCCATGAATGTCTCTTATGTAAGTAATCACATCAGTTTCAGTGGAACTGTACATATGTACAGTATAACTATAACACAAGCTCTTCTCAGGATCATGAGTCTTAACGTGATGGACATTTTGAAAAATCTATGATAATAGAAGCAGTATGATCACACTGGTATATAATTTCATATTTCTTTTTGTTCTTTTAGCCTGGTATTTCATTAACCCATGGTCTAAGGTTCCTCTAATTCTTTCACAGATTTCTTTCCTTGATTTCTTTTCAGAAAGGCCATGAAAGGGCCAAATGAACTTTGCATGAGAGTCTGACTGATTGGTACCAAATATATTCTACTTCTGAAAAAGATTATCAACATCTGGCAGCCTAGTGAACTTTGTTAAAATAAAAAATATCTAAAATACAACAACATCAGTCATCATACAGCTCAGAAAATGAGTCTTGCCATTTATGGTATAAAGTTTATGTTGGTAACAGTACTAGGGAGAAGTAGCTTATCACATTTCCAGTCTTGATTTTAAAAAATATAAGCTCTGATATTGTTTTGCAAGGACTTAATTGATATAAAGACAAAAACATAAGTAAACAGGTCAGATAAATGTAATATTTATGCAAAATTAGGGTTTCAAATATTCCAATATCCTTCACTCAAGTACAGTGTAAAGAAAATAAACACTCTTTAAGTTGCCAGTACTTTACTTCCACGATAAAATGTATGTTAATTTCAATGAAAGACACTGACTCTGCATGAAAATACTCAAATTCAGCATTAAGTAAAAAGTTAAAGTCTGTTATTGCTTTAAATCTGCTTATTGAAATGTATGAATATATATGCATATGAATATACATATGCATGTATGTCTTATTTAAATGCATAACAATTAAATAAACTGGAGATAAAGAAGCTGACTTCTTAAAAGAACTACACTTTATGAGATATTGTGTCCCGACTACTGCTTTGTGCAGGATCAAATCAACACATTATTTTCAGTTTTAAAAAGAAACAGCACCACCTTGTATCCTGAAATAAATCTACAGCTACTCAGTGTCTTAGTGGCCATGTAACATATATAGAAATATGCATACAAACATAACTATTGACAAAAAAAGTATATATTTTTGTATTAGAAATGTCAAAATAGGGCATTTAGCCTTGAAAGCTTGGTTCAAGACAAATCTAGTTTTAGAAGAATATTGGTACACAGAATTCTACGAGTATTTGAGCTAAAGTATGTTTCTATTCATTACTGAAGGCCCATCAAATTTTGTTGTTTGTAAAACAAGAGATTAGGTTCAATTTGCATTATCCACAGGAACAGTGCTTGGTTTTCTTAGCTAAATGGTGATAGATGTAAGTGAAAATGCTTCCAAAAAGCCTATATAAATTATTCATCAATGATATTCAGTAGCTGATACTTGCTCTGCTGCACTATGAATGTTTATCATTGAAAGCAGAGAAAATGCAATATGATGTAGGTAACTAGCTGTCCTCTACTGAGTAAAAAAACCCCAAATTTATATGAGGTCCGCAGCTGAAATTTTTTTTCCTAAATGCATAGTGAAAATGAAATAATATACTAAAAGTAAATTATGATCTATTTGTAAACCACTCTTAATTTAAAAATAATTATATTATATAAATTGAATTGTTTGCAATTAATCTTTGAGAGCTTTTACTAGAGAGAACTATTTCCTCACTGATCACTAATGTGTCATGATTGCTAAAACAAAGATGGTTGGAAAACTGCCCTTCAAGTAGATGTATTTTTATAAAACATTGTCTTAGTTGAAAAACCTAAAAGGATCTCATAGTGGAACTCATTAAAACTGCACTCAGGTACCAGGTAATGTCTTGTTTTGTTTCTTCTCCACTGCTTACAATGTTCTGCAGAAAAGAAGGAGGTTAAAAACAGTGAGACAGGGAGATACAGGAGAAGAAATTAAGATATAGATATAAATATATAGATTATATAGATATAGATAGGTATAGATATAAATATGTAGATATATATCTGTATTTTAGATAGATATAAATATATAAATACATAGATAGATATAAATATAATCAATATTTTAATAAAAATCCCAAGAACCACAGTTGTGGCATCATCTGAAACAGAAAATTATTTCAGAGCCTTACAACATTCACTGGAACTACAGCTACATAGGCCATACCTGATGCTTTCTGTATTTTCCACTATAAACTTTCTTTTAATATATTTAATATTATTTTATTGTTTGGGGAGAGATTTTTTTTTTGTTGCCAGTTTTTAAACTTGCAAACTTTCACAGTGGATCCAACATGATGGGACAAAAAACTTGTATAAAATCTGGATATATTAATGCACATCCAGGAGTAACAAGATGAAGATACTCAACAGCAGTTGACGGGGTCAATTTATAAGATATTTATAAAGAATGCAATTCTGTTATACACATTTAGATTTATACTGTAATATTTCTACAATTCATACTTTGCAGAAGCAGACCTCTCAGTTCACAATGAAGCCCACCCTGCCTCTTTCATTAAAAAATCAAAGGTGTAGGGAATATAATAAATCCCTCACTGTTTATACATTCAGTATTTTTAATAATTGCTTCTTCCATCTTTGTTAAAGCATATTTACCCATAATAATGTCTCCAGCATCCATGAGGATTTATTCATGATTCTGAGACTGTAATTAAGCATTGGCACTTTATATTTTTGGGAAAATTAAGCAATTCCTAAAACATGGCATGATATCATATAGTTTCTGTGGTGTTTTTTCCATTACCTAACATATTTTTCAGATTTTTTTTAAAATCACTGGATTTAGTTTCTATTACTGATTTTTCTCAATTATTGATAAATCTTACTCTATATTGATAACATTTATTAGCTAAGAAAGAAATTTTTGGGCTAGTAAGCTGTTAAATATAAATAAATATACTACGTTTCCAGTACCCTGAACCAAAAAACAAAACCTGGGACAGATGCATCCATTTATCAGAGTCCTTTAAAAAAATCATTCAAGACAATGGATAAACTACCTGTTGGAAAAGTGGAATAAGAATTTTCTGAGGCTGAACCAATGATGCTAATATGATATTGTATTTCAAAACAGTTGCACATTAACTTGTGTTTACTTTTGTTTACACTGATTAGTAGTCTACAGACACTGTTACTGCTTGTTTTGATTCTATGATATGCATTTGATTAGCAGCAGAAAAATACACAGATTTTTTTTCTTTAATTAATAAATCCCTTAACAATGTGATTCATGCTCTTATTTATGTATACCTACACAGAAAGTATCAATCTTAGTTGCAGGTGGAGGAGTATTCTACCTCTTCCAGTGAGGTATAAAGTATGAATCTCCATAGAACTGTATTTCTTATAGTCCTTACACAAGCATCTATCCTTCTCTTGTAAATGAGTAAAGGTGTATGTATGTAAATGTATGTAAATGTATGTAAATATGTAAATGTAAAGGTGGCTGCAGAGGCCTGTGGTGGCATGGGAGAGCAGTTCACTAGGAAATACACAAGTCTGGGGAAAGCAGTGACCCAAAGGAACCCCATGCAAGTGAAGGGAAACATTTTGCATCTCTTCTCAGTATCTACTCCTTGAGTAGTAGAAAATTAATTTAGTGCTCTTAATGTGTGCAGCTTCAGTTTCCTCTGCATGTACAGTTCATTCCAATATGAGCACTCAACAAAAGACATAGCTGATTTTCTGGGTTTTTTTTCTCTCCAGTAATAAACACAAAAAAAATAAAAGGTTAATAGGAGGAGTAATAAGAAATTGATGCGACAATAATTTCCCTTGGTATAGATATTCTACTTTATCTTTTCTTATAAATATATTATATTATTAGCGTGTTTCCTGTATGAAATCAAATCATACTGTATAAAAAAAAAAATAAGTGCAAATTTGAAATTGGAACAAGCAGCTTTACAGATTTCAGAGGTAGTTTATGTGCTTTTGGTATTTCTCTCACATCAGGCTCTGGCAAGAAGCCCAAGGTCTGAATGGTTTTTTACATTTTATTTATTAAAATAATCTGGAAACAGATTAACTTCCTTTGTGCATTATTTATTATTGTTTCACCTACCATCAAGAGGAATAGCATGCAAACTGATGGATATACTGAAGGTGGCCTACTTTCAGTGTAATGAAACCACAGATGCCTGTCATTCAACTTTTGCAATGCTACTTCACAAAACACACCTTTTTGAACTCCTACAGAAAAATTACAGTGAGGAAATGATTGCATGAGGAATCAAGGAACTCATCTTTTTCTCCTGGTTTGATACTTGAGACTGCTCTTGGAGTCAAGTTCTCTGCTACTTGTGAGTGAGGTCTAAAGAATGAACAGGAAACTACAAAAGTAGTTCATTTTAAGATATAAACTAATGAGGATACAAAATATGTTAGAATTTCTATTGAAAAAGTTTTCTGTGCATTTCCCTCTTTGGACTTGTTCATTAAGGAACCAGAACTTCCTTCTGAGGCATTAATTTCTGCTGCCTGATTCTCTGACTTTATGCACATGAGAACAATGAGAGAAAATTACAAAGAATAATTACCTAATGGGAGAAAGTTTCCGCTGATCACAAGCATTCTGCCCTCATCAGAGACTAGCAATACTTGTTAGAGTGAAAATTCCAAAAGGTGTAATGTACAACCCTCTATTTGAAGTTATTCCATAAGTCAAGTCACTGTTCAGCATTTGTCCTGATGGTAGGTTTAGCTTTTCTTTTTATCATGGCAGATATATCACAATTTTCTTGATTAAAAAAAAAAAAATTAAATAAATAACCGAAGGAAAATCAAACTTTATACAAGCATATTGTGGCTGTTTTATATATCCTGCACATATAGCTTTTATACTTCTTTTTCTTCTCAGAAATCAATCTGCCTGGTTTGTAATCATGTCAGTACTTCTCTCTCTGAACTACCTGCCTAGAAAAACTCTTAGAGCTGTCCATATATTTCTAGTATCAAGATGCCTGAATTTAGCCTGTAATTCCTAACATGACCTGGTAAGAGCTATGCAGAGATTAGCACTTCATTTCTGCATGACTTCATTCTTTAATGCAAGCAGACAAAAAATCCCACTTGCCATTCTCCCTTGAGATTCACTGCATGAGTTCATCTAAAATTTACTGTCCCCAGTCACCCTAGAGTCTCTCTTACTGTTCTCCCTTTTCAATTTTATCCTTCATCTAGAATATTATAATTCAGATAAATTCATGTATGAAGGAACTGAATTTTTCAGGAAGATCTATTTTTCATCCAACTTCACTATGATTTCAAAAATATTTAGTTCTCCTTATTTTTTTGAACGCTTTTTTCTCACATATTTTCCCCCTTCATTTCTCACAGCCTGTTCCTTTCTTAAATATGCTTTTTCAGATGTGCCACAACCTTGACTGCAGAGCTCAGCCATGGTGGGTCTGTTGGAATCAGCACAGGACAGTCCTGGCCATTCCTCACAGAGTCTGCCCTGCAGCCCTTGCTGCCAACACCTGAGCACAAACGCCTAATATACCAAGAACCAGAGACAGGCTAAAAATATGAACAGCATAATGATAATGAGTGAAATATTAGTGTCTATAGATTTTCATTGTTACATATTTTTTTAAGTCAGAATATTACACACACTAGAAATAGGAAGAGGAGTCAAAGAAAGAGAGAAAGGCAGAAAAAGTGAAAGAAGCAAAAAGAAGAAAGGCAAATTAACGGAGAGCTTGTGATACTATGAGCAGAAAGGATTTAGAGAAAAATGTTAATCAGTAAAAGAAAGGGAATGATACATCCACCTTCTTTAGGAAAAGAATGGAAAACTTCAGCCCCAGGTCTAACTGTGAGAAAAAGCAGGAGGTGGCAAACTGGTTTGCATTCTTAAATACATCACCTCTGAGCAAGTGTTTGCTGTAATAAGTAGAATAAATAACCTACATTACAGAAATTTATGTTTTCCCTGCTGCTCTCCATCACAGTTGATAGATGTTCCCTTTAGATTTTCAAGTCTTTTTAGCCTACACATAAAGCCAGACACTTTATTAAATTTTACCTGTTTGTTCTCTTTTAAAGATAAAAATAAATGTATTTTGCTAGTATCATTCATGTTAGCATGCCCATATGCTCATGGACACACAGGTATTCCTTACAAATAAGACAAATGAATCTCTGGGGGGGTTCTCTGGGAAAATAATGTGTTAGATATATAGAAAACTCTATTAAACATCCAGGCATGATACTTCCACTTTCCATAAGCATTTTCAACAGTTCTTTTTTGATTATTTATTTTATTTATTCTTCTTTACAAGTCCTGCATTTCTGCTCTGCTCGCTAATCTTAACTTGAAGACTTTCTGACAGCTATTTATCCCTTGATCCTTTATGTAGGCAACATGAAATAGGATTAACAGATGTTCCAGGCTCAGAAGATGTTTTCAGGACTAGCTGATCTTCCCAGACCCTCAGCTGTTAGTATTTCTTGGAGTGAAAATCAGACAGCAATATGAAGGTATTGAGAACAATATTACAGAGCTGTTTTATGTCAGCAGGCAGGAGTACACATGCAAACTTACAGTTTGAAAGATGAAATGTCTTAGAGATGGAATTTGACTAGGAAGCCTAGAGCCTCATTTCTGATCCCAGATTAGCAAAAGGTATTTTGGTCTGCTTAACAATTAAAACAGTAGTATCATATTTAGATTTAAGATGTTCTAATGTTTGTGGAGGGTATAGTGACTTAATTGAACTATTTTTCCCTCTCAGTTCTTTATGGAGAAATTGCCTCTGACTTTAATTATCATCAATATTTCTTTTACCCTGTGAGCTGGCAAAATAAACACAAATTATGCTTTTATAGTGGGGAATTCTAATGTAATGACAAATTAATTTTATTATCCCATCCTCCCAGTGAAAGGACTCAGGTATACAGCATGGGAGTGAGGCATCCAAAGAAATGCTGTAGAATTATCATACAAGTAATAAATTTGCTTAGGTATAATGATAAAAATAATAATAAAGGTCCATATACTCCTCATTTTCACCAGTTAGAACAACAAAAAAAAAAAAAACAAAAACAAAAAAAAGAAACAAAACAAAACAACAAAAAAACCCTCATTGACCAAGAACAACTACTGTTATTTCATAATGCACTACCTGCTTTATTGCATTTCAATATTTTCAAGAACTGCGATCACATCAACAAACACATCTCGGGGGAGTAAAAAGCTCCAGTCCAGGAACTGTGCTGGAGGCTATGCATGTAATTCTTTATGACGTGAAGGATTAATGGCATTATTATTTATATACACTGTAAGAGTAACTGTACATGAATATAATAGTGGATAAGTAGCCATTGGCTTCTTCATCCTAAACATTAAAGATGTTGTTTACCATCTCTCATTTTCACAGTGTGTTGCTCTGTAAAACAAATAGTGCAGGCAAAAAAAGACATCTTGAAATATATACATGTATTTTCAAAGCACAGCAGGGAGAAGGAAGGTCACTGAACAATGTAATTGATGGCAGTAGCAAAATGTTTTCTAACCTGAAACATTGCTAGACTGTGTTGATCACAAACGCCAAATCAGATCAAAGTATAGAAATGCAAGGTAACACCCTCTATTGTTCATATTGATTGCATCAAAGGAAATAGAATGCAAATTAGGAAAGCTTTGATGAATGGATAGGCAGCCAAAAGAAGTACAATAAAGTGTTGGATTTCTCCTTCCCAGCAGAAGCATACACTGTATTACCCAGCTAATCAAAATGTGCAGTGCATATTTCAGCAGATTGAAATCAATTGTAACATGAGATAGCCTTTTATTTTATTCATCTTGACTCTACTGAATGATTACCTTCTGCTGTTCAGCAACTTTCAGAATAATGCACAACTCAGTGGACTTACTTAATGCTTGTGTGTTGAATCTTTGCTTTATGTAATGTATTTACCAGAAGCTGGTGGTGCAGAAGACTGCAGCCTCATATGCTACCTTGAAGGATATGTAGGTCACAGCTTCACCAGACAAAACTTTGGTTTCTGTGCCTCATATAAAGTTTGCACAGTGCTGGAATCTCATTCTTTGTCCTTACAGTGGAGAACAATGCTTTTTACCTTTTTTGCACTTCTGCCAGCCAATTAGTGGAACACCACTGATCGTGTAGTTTCACAAAAGAGCAACAGGCTCTACACATTGTAAAAAAAGAATAAATCCTGCAAAAATTATGGCCAAATTACTGGCAGCTGAGGTGCACAGTGAAACATAGTCAATTAATGTGATCACTGGAAATCATAGTTACAGCTTGCTGTGTAAATAACAGTTTATAACAATAAATGGCAATGCAAGTGACTTGTTTTAGCAGTGGTATAAAACTGTTGATGATGGTCCATGTACTGAAGTGTGGAAATTTTACAGGTAAATAGACATCAGAAAAAAATTGTTTAACCACTAAAGCAATGCTTTAAGTGACATACAAATAAAGGAATTACTAGATTCAAAGTGGCAGGTTGACAGAACATAACCAACCAAAGAAACTCAGTAACAGAGGGGAAAAAAAGCCAGATATATATAGAAATTAATGAATTGTGATATATTTCTAAACAAAAATCTAAACAAATATCTATCATGAGCCTCTTGAGTTGTAAGAGGCTATGAGAGGGTCTCATAGCCTCTTAAATTCAGTAGTCTCTTTATCCCAATGACATCTATAACTAAATAATTATAGTCTATTTTTTCTTTCCCACAGCATAATTCCCAATTAAGTCAGCAGTCAAAATTCAGAGCTTCAAATTAAAATTTTAATTTGCTCTAGTGAATGGAAAGAAATTTCCCTAGACAAATATGTCCCTAGTTTTTTTAAAGAATAGTAGGTACAAGACCCAGGCCTCTCTATTCTGCCCATGGTGCCCTTTGGTTGTCCTGCCTGGAAATCCTGACCCATGAGTCACCCTGGCAATTAGATACAAGAAAATATTCTTTGGCAGAGGAAACAGCAGGTTTCCTCTACAAAGCCTGTATAAATTTCATACTCAGAGGTATTTCAGAGCTCAAATGGACAAACCTCTGAGTGAAGGACAATCCCACATTACAGCCTAGAAGCTGACTTTGATTTGAGTGAGATGTTGGAAGACGCAACCTCTAACTACACAGAGAACTGGCAAAAAATTCCATGTATGTAAATGAAAGAGAAAACTCAGGACGGCCACAATTTCTGAACAGTTGAATCTACTTATAATGCCCTAAAAGGTGTACTCAGGAATCAGCCACAGTTCTATCTTCAGTGGAATTGTAGTGATTTAAGCACTTCAGTGTAGGAGTTGGCTCAGTATTTGATTATAATTACTTGGGTAACTCCTCCAGGTTTCCAAGTTACAAACACAGACCAGGATATTTTAAAATTTCTGGTACTGTTTTTAGAAAAATTTTAGAAAAAAATTATAGAAAATTTCCTTTTCTATACCTAAGTATTTTTGCAGATCTGAACCTCAATGACTATTTTCATTCTAAAATAATCTGTAATTATTAACACCAAAACTGAAAAAAAACATCTCCAGAAGGAAAATTTTCTCTGTGTGAAAATTTTCTCTGTGTGAAAATTTTCTCTGTGTGAAATTGTAGGTGATTCTTTGTGTCTTGAATATAAGATGTATGAATTAAATTCCTAAATATTGACAAAAATAGAACATAAAAAGACTTAGCTGATAGAAAGCATCAAGCCCTGCTATCATAGATACCACATTTTATAATCTCCAGTTTAAAAACAGCTAAATATTTTCATCCTAGTACTCTCTGAGAACAGATCCAAAATCTAAGTCTCCAATGGTCAACAAGATTAATCTAATTTTCAGCCTGGATTTATTCATATCTAGTTCAGACAAATCTGCTTTTGTGCCAAAACAATTCTTTAGTTTGAAGAGCATTTCTTCATTCTTTGGATATTTGTAAGCAAAGCCATTTTTCTCATCTTGGCTTGGTTAATCAAGCTAATATTTTCTATTAAAAGGTAGAGTCTCCTAAGTATCTTTATAGCCCTTCTCCTGCTCTGTTTCTGTCTCTTTAACTTTCTGTACTACATCTGATCAGGATTTTGCACAAGAGGAGTCTTTTATAGCAGCAGCTCTACCACTTCCCTTTTTTTAGCTTTTTTATTCACTCAGAATCAAATTTTGCATTTTTAGAAGTGAATGCCCTTGCCATTTTTAGAAGCACTAACTGAGCCTGTGGATCAAGTAGAACACCTGAAAACAAGACATATATGGACAAAGCTCACTGAATTTAGAACGCAGCATTCCATTATGGATTATCAAGGGCCAGACCTGGCATTTTATTTTTCATCATACCATCCCTTATTACTTCACTTTTAAACATTTTTTGGGTTTGGTTTTTTTTTTTTTTTTAAATTGGTTTGTTTGTTTAATTTTTTATTTAATTTTAGGAAGTCTGCAATCTTCTGCTTTGATAATGGCTTCCAATTTTGTATAAGTATTTAATCAGCACGGTATTTTGTTTCAAAAAGACTTATTTAATAGGAAAGAGCTGAAAGACACTCACCTTGGAGACACCTCCAGCTGTCCTGTTTCAAAGCTTTACTGATGCTAAAAAGACTAGTTCAACCCTCCAAGTTCTATTAATGATCTGAATAGAAAATCAGTTTTACTAAATTACCTACAGGTTAGTTTGACATGACAATCTAACATTGATAATCCATATATAAATTGCTTCAGTGGACATTTAGATTTGATATAATGAAAAAATTCTTCACCAAAAAGTTTGTCAAGTGTTGGAATAGGCTGCCAGGGAAGTGGTTCAGTCACCATCCCTGGAGGTGTTTAGAAGACATGTAGATGTGACACCTGAGGACATGGTTTGGTGATGGATTTGGCAGCACTGGCTTTAAAGATACCTAAAATATATTTTTCAGCCTAAATGATTCTCAATTATCTCTTTCTGCCGTTACCACCAATACTCTACCTGTATTTTTCTTTCGCTTTTCTTTTGAGCTATTCATTTTCATACCCTTAAGGAAACACAATTCAGTTTAAAGTTCAGATTTTATTCCTTTTATTTCTGCTACAAAGACAGGTTCTTGCTGATTTGGTCTTTCCCAAAATATATTTTAAAATCAAATTTCAATTTCTTTTTATCTCCTTATAGCATTGGTTGACTGGTTTCAGTAGACTCAGGAGTTATAATTGCTGAAAATTGTAATCAAAATTCTTTCAAAATTGTTATATCAATTAAGAATAAATCATTGTTCTGCTCTTATATTTTTCTGGAGGATGAATTTGCTTATGACCTCAAGTATATACTTTTCTTTTCACACAAAATTCTATCAAATTCAACAAACATTATTGCATTTTAATTGAGAAAAATAGTAGTCTATTTGAAAAATAGAAATAGAAAAAAAAGTAGTACTTTTGAATGAGTACTACCCATTTATGAATCATTACTATATGCACAAAACAACCATTTATTTTAGTTAGTGCTAAATGAAAGAAGAAAAAAATATTCTTTCCCAAGAAAATGTAAAAATGTGCCCTCTGTATTAACAATATGTTTATAGTTATATAGTTTGCCTAATGTCAGAAGAAGTCTAAACACATCTATCATTATTACATGTAGTGGTTTACAGCTTAGGTCATCTGTCATAGTATGTGGTTATTATACATCAAAGGTCAGATCTATATCAGGAAAATGGAAAATCCATTTTCTGTGCATCATATTTTTTAGCACTTGACTTGTTTCAATCCAAAGTGTTTAATGTGGACTTTTACAATATAATTATTCATGTTAGAGAATATACTTTTAGAAGTTTGCTGAAGGTAATATACAAAATGCAATAAACATTAAACTCTAGAGGTCAGTTTAAAAAAAAAAAAATTCTCTCTCCACGCTAACATGAGGTGAGGGTATTGCCCTGTGATGTTGAAAGGGAAGAGAAGCTACGTCAAAAAGGCTAGAAATAAACAATCAGCTATAAAAATACACAGGCAGCAAGTAGTGGCTTCCAAGCACCTGCAAGCTAAGAAGAGTTCATTTCTGCTATGTGACAAAGGACATTTAAGTAAAGGGATGCCAGCAGAGCGATGGTGCTGCAAATCAAGATACGGGCATACTTTGGCAGATTAGTCAGCTGTCTGTGCAGTTGCTTGTTGCCTATGGGACTCCAGAGGATTAATTACACTGTGGCAGCAGGACTCGTCATGACTTAGCTTTGTCTGTACAAGTAATTGAGTGAGCAGCATTGAACAGCAGCGCTGCTGAGGCCATAGTAAAGAGACAGCGAGGGACAGGCAGGCCCTGTCAACGCAGCCTACAGACCCCAGTGCCGTCCCAGACAGGGGAACTGGGGAGCAAATCACACGTTTTCCCTGAGTTTCAGGTTCAATTCTGTTGCTCCAAGTTGCTGTGGTTAATTGAAAGCAACTTCTGTAAATAGCATAATAAAGAATTCTAGATGGTACCAGAATCATTATTGTTTTAATCCAAAGTAGAGCACTTTAGGCCAGATCATCCCAGACCTGGCCCTTATTTGCACAGTGCAACTACACCGACAGTATATGAACTTTCACCAAATGAGAACTGAAGGAGCTGTGTTAAGGAGCTATGATTCTTTAATTCAAGCCCAGAGTATTTTAATTTTTACATAATACTGGATAGTCTTCATGAGGATGTTGATAAGCTTCTCTACACAGATTCAGGGCAAAGGATCCCTTTTTTAAAGAGTAAGTTTTTAAAAAGTAGAAACAATAACTCTTATAATTGTTAATTATAATTATTATTTATATTTATTTATAACTAATATTTATTTGTATATTATGCAAATATTTCAGTCTTCAGTGTCCAGACTGGTGCTGTAATACATGTTAGGTACATATGATGGACAGAATACTTTCTAGTGAATTTAATCATGTTCATAATATAGAACTGCATGCCTTCTGAGGTTGTTTCATCCCCATGCACTTTGGATTCTTCCTGTCCTTCTTAACAAAAAAAATTCTAAAATTTCTAAAGAGCTTCCTTAATTGTAGATCCTCTATATATACTAAATCTATATACAAAATATTTTCTGTCCTTGTGCTATCATTTTAAAGTCTATTATAAGTATAATTAAACTAAAACACTATATTTAAATAATAATGCTCTTTCTCCAGCTATCTCAGTTGGCTTTTGATTAGTTACAGAATAACTTTGGGTTCAAGACAACATACTGTTGATAGTCTCCATTTTGATAGAGAAATATCACAAAGAAGCTGAAGAAAAAGTTTTGAAAAGTACTAAAAATCTCATGGATCCTGAAAATAACTGGAAGACAGTGGCTTTATGGAGGACTAAGGATCACAGGCATGCAGCAGACAGTGGGAAACTGTTGGATGTTTGATGAAATAGCAGTAAATCAAGAAAGGAGACAGAGGCTATGGTATCTATTGCACCAGATGGCAGAATGACCCAACAAGTACTAGGCCCACCGTACTTTATTTAAACCAGAATTTCTGTTCTTGACTTTTCAGAGGCCAATAATATCTATTGGAGAAAACATTGATATATTTTTCTACCTGGATTGTTAGGTAATTCTAAAGTCACTTTGTATTACAAAACCCAGATTTGGGCACATCATAAGGCTGCACATCCTGACAAGCATTTTGTTAGTTTCCAATTTATTTAGTACTTTATTTTTTCATTTTGAGTTTCTTAAGATTTTTTGTTTATTTTGTGTATTTTTTTTGTCTTTGCACCAATGTTTTATCACTTGTCATATGCACTAGAAGAAATAGATGAAGAATTTTCACGTGATGTCTGGCAGCAAAGAAATGAAAAGCATCACAGTGCAACAAATTTAATCTATTTTATAGGCTAGGTATAAAGAGGTATAACAGGAAAGAGATGGTATTTAATGTACTGTGAAAAAGTAATGTCAGGAAGAACAATTAAAAACTCTTCAGATTCCCTTTCTCTACATCAAATGGGGATTTTACTCTTTCAAAGGCATATGCTTTTTCAGCTACTCCTTTGAATGCCTTTGCAAGACTGAAAGTGAGTACAAAAAACCTTATATGTGATTACTAAAAAATAATTTTTACTTTAAAACCTCTTTCCAAATTAGCAGAATATTATAAGTTTGTGAGCTACACATTTATAAAGACACTTATATGGCATTCTAGTGCTCTAACAGATACAACCAACTTACCATTTCACTTGGAAATAATATTTTTTTTTTCATCTCCAATTTTTTACATCTAGTAAAAAGTAAATTCTGAAAATTGCTTCAGTAACTTTGCAGGCTGTACCTACTTGAGTATTGATCTTTCTAGAAATATTTTAGGTGTCTCATTATCTCAGTTGAAAAAATTACAATGTCAGCCACAATTTTCATAAACTGGAATCAACAAATACCATTAGTATCTTTTTTTAGTTTTTTTTTTATTATGGCAGCTATTCTCAAAGCTGCAATGAAATGAATCATCAAGGCAGCAAATATACACGAAGCTGATGAGAACTACTACAACAAAGACATATAAATTAAATAAGTAGGTAGTGAATTTCAGCTAGTTTTGTAGGTCTTCGCTGATAACATATGGCATCAAGCATAGGGGTTCATGGCAGGGAAGCATGATAATAATTAGATGACTAAAAAAAGTAACTGGGTTCAGTAAGATAGCAAACACAAGGAATTCTGGCAGAAGATCTGAAGGGAGGTGTTTAATGTTGTTATCCCCTCTCCTCTCCTTTAGAAGTGCAAGCCTTTGATCAGTTTTTCATAGGTGTGAGGTTAAAGAATTTTTATATTATGAGATTTCACAACACTATTTTTTCCCTGTCTGAAACTACTTACATATGGTATCTTCTATTTTTTCTCTCTTATATATTAAACAAACACTAAGAAACATATATAAGAACACATATTTTCATAATATGTTCTCTGTGATCATTAAAAGATGAAGATTTGGTTTTTCCCAGAAACCCTTGGGAAGTGGCTGATGGGAACAATCTGCTGAGTCTGGAAGTTTGGCCTATTCTTGACTGAAGAATCTGTCCTATACTACTCCATGAATAAATATTTCAAAAATCCATAAAGTAAGGTTAGCATAAGTTGACTCCAGAGCACCAGAGCAGAGCTCAGAAATTATTTGAAATCATTTCTCTGTGCCAAGTACTTCACTGTCTCATGTATGGTATCCTGTCCCTGTTCGGGCGCCAGTTGTTGGAGGGTGCCGCGGAAGACAAGACTCATGATATCATGATCATCAAGTCTCAGTTTATTGTAACAAATTACACAGTTTATATATGTTCATTAATTAGCTCATACATATTGCAAAAGCCAAGCTCATGATTGGTTGCTATGTGACTTGTACTATTATCTTAAAACTATCTTTGTGAAAGATACATGCCTGCCCAGCTGGCCTTGCAGTTAGAACAGCTTAGTACTCCTTTGTTCTTCTCTATCTACTTCTACATACCAAGCAGTTTCAATATCCTGCTTTCTGCACACCATCTACTCTTCAGGGCCATGCGAACTTTGCAGCAGTCACGTAGCCCTCCCTATTTGGATTAATTTTACAGTATCATGTCCCTTGTTGTACAACCATTCCTCTGTCAAGCTCTCTTCAGTATCCAACTGAACTATTTGCTTTGTTACATAGACAGCACTTTATTTTTCATGACTATTAGTAGCTTAACCCTACATAATTTTTTAATTTTTTTAAGAAAAACCAGATCTTTCTCAATTAGCTCATGAAGAAACTAAATTACCTGGCTTGTGCTAAAGATAGTTCAACTGTGCTATCAGTTGTGTTGTGAGACATGAAAGTGGATCATCATGTATGTGATGTAGCTAAACCCAAGAGGATATGATTTCTATTTACCTCAGTTGTTCTACCAGATGTGTCAATTTAACATTAAAATAGACAAATAAAATCTCTTTAGTATTGCAGGATAGGGTAACAATGAATCATACTCATCCATGTTTTTCTTTATGACATGTTATATGTCTATGTTCCTACACTAAAGTCCTACAATCTACTTTCCTTCATCTTTATTATTGGAAAATAATCTGAAAACACTAAGTGCTGTGATCCCTGGGAGCAGGAGTATATCAATAGCCAGTGAAGAACAATCTGTATGCTTTCAATACAAAGAAGGATATATTGGTTGTGGGGTGTTTACCCAAATTAATTGTGCAAGCCAATAAGAGGACATCATCAATTATTTGCTGAGCTTGAAAAACATTGATGTTATGAAAAAGAGACTTCTTCAAACAATAGAGTAAAATAAAATCCTCACATGTGGAAGAGAGTTATAGTCAAACAGAAGTAACTGTGAAGTATGACAGCTATATATTTGTTTAAAACAATTATGATTTATGAAGACAGATAAACTAAGAGGCAGAAATAAAATTAATTAATAAACAGGGAATCTAGTAAGTAAAAAGAAGTGCATATATTAGAAGTTTATGCATAATACACAGCAAGATAAAAAAAAGAATCAGAATATCTAACTGGTGATTGTTTTGACAGCTCTTGAAATGAAAAGTAGTTTTGATGATGACTGAAAGCAGTGAAGAGCAAAGGCTGAAAGAAGTAGGGATGATTTCCTGTGAAGAAAGAAGACAGCTTTTTTTACACAACTCTACCATGAACACAGCCAAAACTGTGTGCACTAAAGGCACTTTCTGCTTTGGAGCAAATGGTGGAAGATAGAGATCCGCTGTAGGAAAATGAGCCAGAGGTTACAAGCTGAATTCCATGTTCCCATTAAACAAGAACTGAAGGAAAACTGACATATGTAAGCTCTGGAAATCCTATGCAATGAAACATGAATGCAATAAAGAGTGATGTCATACACGGTCATACTAGTCACTGTCAACTTTGGTTCATATTAGTACACATTGATTTACCACTTCCATCTTTGTTGGAAGAGGTGTCTCTCATTGAAAACCTGAAAATCGTATAAAAAAAAATTGAGCTGTAAGACCAAAAAATTACTTCAACTGTCAGCTCAAAAGCTGTTGTAAAAGAGAAATTGTTCAATTTCAGATTAATTTATTCATGCTCTATTTCTCTTGGAAACAAAGCCAAAACCACCTGCAGCTAAGATACATAGGAAGCCAAACAAAAAACTACATATAGCTAATTTGTTCTTGGTAAGTAATTTAGCTGAATTTCATATATCAAGTTTTGTGTTCAGTGTCTGTAGCAGTGCAATTCCAGTATAACAATCTCTTTAATAATACCAGACACAGGAACAGGCTTGGATTTGGTGTGTCCTCTAAAAACAAAGTTAGGGAATTTTCAAGCAGCTCATAGCAGGCCATCAACAGAAAATTAAGTTTCTCAAAAGTTATTACTTTTAAAATGCTATCCCTAAGTGTGGGAAATTTCCCATTTCCATAATTGAATTTTCATTTGATGCCATTATGGATAGTTCTGCAGAAGAAAATTTAATCCAGTTTAACACTCTATGACATAAAGTATTTGTTCATTTAAAACAAGACAAAAAACATGCTAACATCAAATGTTAAATTGCAACCAATGCCAAAGGCAGAAAGGGATAAAATATAAATATATTTTTTAAAATAATTCTTTAATCATATACCTTTTATGAAATCAGCAGAAAAATACTTTAACTAAGCATAATTTGTCTTAAAATTTGAGCTGAATTATCTTAATGAGAAATTCAATTCCAACAAACATCTGTTTCAGAAAAATCAGAAGGATTTTTACCTCTTGAAATACATCTAGAAAACAAAAATACATACCAACTTTCTATAAGCAAATGAAGTGCCTTAGAAGACAGCATGGAATACTAACTGAAGCTTACAGAAATTAAACAATTTTGCATTTTGAAAAATACATTTTAATTCTAGTCACTCAAACAAATATGGATGTAACTGTAAATCTATTAAATAAAAATATAACATTAACAGCAAAGGGTAAGTACCATAAATTCCAAAGTACTGTAATGTTTGCATTAATAAAACCATTATTAATGACAGCAAAAAATTGTGTATCACTCTAGCACATAAAAGATGGATCACATGATCTTACACTTTATGACATGTATGCCTTGACTAATCTTTGTATCCTATAATACCAAATGGCTAATCCAATACTGTTCCTTCCCACCAAACTATATTCTCCTATATGTTTCTGCAGGCATCTTTTTTGTGGGAGATGTATATTACAAGAATGCAATATACCTGTGAACAGGTATGGAAAAAATCATTCCTTCTTAGGAAAAAATAAGCTGGAACGGAAGTGGAAGCAGACATCAAATTTACATGCATCAAAACTGACAAAAGCATGAGAAGGGATGATCTGAATGTGCAGAATGATTGACCAATGGGAAAGAGCCATAGAATAATAGACTCATTTAGACTGGAAAAGACCTTTAGGATTATTAAGACAAAGAGTTTACCCAGCACTGCCAAGCCCACCACTAAATCATGTCCCTAAGTGACACATCTATTTCTCTTTAAATACCTCCAGAAATGGTGACTCAGCCAGTCCTTTGGGAAGTCTATCCAGACTCTGCAGAGCTTTCCTACCCTCTAGCAGATAAACACTCCTGCTCAAACTGGTGTCATGTGTGAACTGACTGAGGGTGCACTCAAAACCCTCATGCAGATCATTGATAAAGATATTAAACAGAACTGTACCCAATACAGACCCCTGGAGGACACCCCTTGTTACAAGCTGCCAGCTGTAAACAGAAGGGATAGCTTGAAAATATTTGACTATGACTAAGTAAATATGTTCAAGGAGGAAAAAAAAGGGAAAAGAAAAAGGAAAAAAAATAACCTCATAAAAATAACTTCATATTACAAACATTGGTCAGGACAAAATCAGAAAATATTTTGCAATTTTTTTTTATAATTTACTAATTCAAGGTATTTTCAGCAAATAATATTGTGATACTATTGTAAATAGCCTGTCTACTTACAGTTGCAGTAGTGTTACTCCTAAACTGAGTTTTCCCAAACCCTTCTGTGATCAGGTTCAAGTCACACCATATCCGTAACATATTATCATTGAAAAATAAGATCCTACCTTGGAAATCAGTCCAACAACAAAACCTTTGAAGGTCAGGAAAGTCTTGTTCTGTTTGATTTGGTTTTAAACCCAAATGAGTTAACTGCTTTTGAAACTAAACCGTGGAAAATCCAAAATTATCAAAGTAGTGATGGAAGTGCAGTAATTAGTTCCCAGTCCAGAACACTGGAAATCTTAATGGTCTATATTAGGGAAAAAATGTGTTTCTCTAAGCTTCACTCTAACCCACAGTCACACATAAAACAACTGTCATGGTTTTTTTTAACAGGGTGCATTAATGGGGCATTGTAATAAGTGTATAATGATCTTTTTTATTAAAGGAGAAAAAGCACAATTTCATGTGAAGAATCATATTCAAGGGACAAGGTAGTGTGTCAGTGATTATTTCCTCTTCAGAAATGAACATTTTATTGTCACTTAATATGATGGACAATAGATATGGATCATACAACAAAATGCAAAAATATTTTCTGAGTGACTATTTAAAAGTGCATAAAAGGTTTATGCTTGGCAAAATGAACAACTGTCTACTTCTGTTTAAAGCACCTAGAACCAATGTGCCTTTTTTCCCCATTCAAGAGTAATAAGCCTGGATGTTTCCAAATATATACTCAGCTTTCCTTCTTCACATAAAAAATGTATACAATTTAATTAAACATATTTGAGTCTGCTAATAATTTTTATACATTTGCTCATACTAATGATTCATAAGGACTAACTTTAACTTCTAGATACTTTAAACTTTTAGGGACTTAAATATTCCTCTGTCAAATTCTGGGCCCCCACAGCATGCAAAACTTTGCAGTTCTGGAGAGTGACCAGAGAAGGACAATGGAGCTATTGAAGGGTTTAGAGACCACAAGAACAGTGGCTGAGGGAGCTGAGAGTGTTTAGCCTGGAGACAAGGAGTCTCGGGAGGGACCTTATTGCCCTCTACAACTGCCTGAAAGGAGATTGCAGCAAAGTGGGGGGTCAGGCTCTTCCCCCAGGCATGTAGCACAGAATCATGGAATCACAGTTTATTCTACGTTGGAAGGCATGCACAAAGATCATCATAGTGAAAGGTAAAGAGGAAATGGCCTCAAGCTGTACAGGGGAAGTTCAAGTGGGATATTATGAAGAATTTCTCCATTAGAAGAGTTGTTAAGCATTTGAAAGGGCTGCCCAGGGAAGTGGTAGAGTCACCATCCCTGAAAATGTTCAAGAAATACCTGGACATGGCATTTAGTGCTATGATTAATTTGACAGGATTGTGTTCAGTCAAAGGTTGGACTTGATGTTCCTGAAGGTCTATTCCAACCTCAGTGATTCTATGATTTTATACACATAAATCTTCTTAGATTTAGAAAAGAAAGGAAAGCAACAGACTTTACACTATCTTCATGACAGAAATTTTTGGTTTTTTCTAATTTTGCTAAGTATAATCCTGTATGTGTAACCTTTACTTAGGTATTAGTTTCATAGAAACACAGAATAGTTTCAAGGGATCTCTGGAGTCTGTCCAGTTCAGCTGCCTTGGTCAAAGCTGGGTCAGCCAGAAGAGGCTACTTGGAGCTGTGTACAGTTGGGTTTTACCTGTCTCCAAGGATGGAGTCTGCACAGCGTCCCTGGGAAAACTGTTCCAGTGTTCAATCCCCCTCATAATAAAAAAAATGGAAAACTATTTCATATTCAGACAGAACTCTTTGTGTTTCAATTTGTGCTCTGTTTTTCTAGTCTCTAATTGACTAGACACCACTGGCAAGAGTCTATTAGTGAAAATAACAATAATTTTCTCAGCGGGAACGCAAAGACATAAAGTACACTTCTTTGACAGAATTAGAATGATAAAGGTAACCTTTACGGGGAGTGAGAATAAAACAACCCTGATAGATGGAATTAGCCCAAGAACAGTACTGAGCTTACCTAGCCTGCTTCACAGTATATAAAAGAGATTCTTCTTTGTCGAGTCCTTGTAAGGCCACAGATGCTGCCTTGTCTCAAATTCTGGGCACCATATTTCAAGTCACTATCAGCTGAAACAAAGCATGAGGAAAAAAAATAGCAGTGAGAGGTCTATTGGCAGGCCCTCTCAGGAACAACTGAATGATCCAGTTTACTTATCCGGGGGTAGAGAAGACTGCAAGAAAAGAGACAACTATAAGATGATATTCATGAAACACACAATGCATAAATACACTTTTTTTTCTTGCCTGTGTGAGACAAAACAATAATAACACTTTTGCATTGCAGCAAGGAAGATTCAGATTAGATATTAGAAAAAATGTATCTTTTGCAAAGGTAATGGAGCAATGTATTAGATTGCTCTGGAAAGCATCAGTCTCCAAAACTGCAAACGTGTGGAAATATATATTAGGAATGACATAAATATGGATCCCTGGTGAACACAGTCTAAATGACCTCTCAAAATTCACACAGTATTATGAACCCACAATATTAAAATTGAATAAACATGCACTTATTAATTATACATGCATTTAAATTAAGCTAATCTTTACTGATTTAAAAATAAATTAAGAAACATCAATTTATCTCTTGACAAAAATGAAATGAAACACTGTTTAACCAGAGAAAGGGCTAAAATTATTATGAATCCTTAAGAGTAAAACTTAAACCTGGATAAAATTCAGGAACTATAACTTATGTGATGTTTTTCTTAAGACCTGAACTAGAAATAAATTGCTCCCTGAGGAACAGAATAATAACTGGAATCAGTTCTTTGTTGCAGAATTAAGGCAACACTGCTGTGTTGTTGATGCTGACTGAGTATTTTAAGCTTCCTTAATCTATTTCTTCCTAGATCTATGATTTATGACATCTGAGGACTGACCTTTAAATTTCCACCCTAACAAGCAGGTTTATTTGCACTCCTTGGAAATAGAAAATAAAGGCCTCCAGGCCAGTAAGTATTAACTTCTTTAAGCATACCACATTGTCTCACATACAGCCCCTTAGAAGATGTGACAACACTTTTTGAGGTCCAACAATTTCCTATTTTTTTTAAATACATCTAATTTATACAGTCTAATGTACTTTATTTTTGTGGCTTAACAGCTATTTTTAATGTCAGCAGAAAACTATCCTTTTGAATTAAACTGGATTCTGAAATGCAGTGCAGCAAGGAAAAATATAGAATTATTTTTGTTGAATATGACTATGAAATAAAAGATCTATTATTCTTAGTTTGTCAAACACTACACATATCAATAGCCTTTCTACTAAAAATCTACAAATGTCAAAATTTCTCTTATTATCTATTAAGAAATATGACATTGAAATTAATGAAAGCATTTATTTAATTATAAATGTAGAAATGCATAAATTTTTTAATGCTTTTATTATTATAAAAAATATTAATATTTTTTTATTATCGAAAAGCTGGACTTCTACAAGGCAGATATTATAAACTTTGAGTCTAGGAAAGAAGACGACCCTTAATTTTCTCTTTAGAGATACCAAATTGTGTTAAGGTCACATCAGAATTTGAAGGCAGTAATAATGTGCTTAGATGCATTTCTCTAAATTGCAGTAAAAGTCGATACTGTTTTATGTCAGTTCCTGAGCTACGGACACCACCTAGAGAAATCCAAGTTTTGTCATTTTGTTGCTCCCAAATCTTCACTTCTGCTTTTAACTTAAAAAGGAAAGAATTTGGGCCACTGAGATATAGTTCAAACCAATGGACAATGCAAATTCATACGAAAAGATGAATCTCCAACAGCACCACAGGGGGGAACTTACCTGCCATTATGCCAAACGCAGATTCAGAATACTAAAACTAGAACAAGAGGGTTTGAGCTAGTAGCTGCATCAGACTCCCATCTCTCTTAATAAAACACAAAAAAGGATCACAAAGTTCCTACTGTTATGAGTTATGTGATTTTACAGGCAGTGCCCTACTTCCCCTTCTTTAGCAATGATGGTGGGTAGGTAGTCAGTGGGGACAAGACCCCTCATTTCTCTCTGTGCATACCCACATTAGGAGGAAGTTGAATTACACTCCTAAATCTAGATTCACCTCTTCAGTCCAGAAAAAGCCAAAGCTGCATCACTGGCTAGGCTTTCAGTAAATTTGACTGACATTTTTACCCTTGCGATCAATTTGGCATCTATATCAACTATCTTTCTGCAATTCATTAGTTTTATTTTAAAAAAGTGTATGTAAGAAATACAAAAGGTGCAAGATGTTAAATCCACTCAGGCATATTGAATAAATAGATATGAGTGCTAATATTACAGACAACAAAACAAAATCACTCGACACAACTGTTCAAGTGCTTGAATTAATGGGTTATGGAAATGGGAGAAAAGATAACCAGCACTTTCCATATTTGACCGAAGACTAACTGTAGTAGTAAAAAACCTTTTCAGATATTTAGGTATTTAGGACACTAAGTGACAGAAATAGACTTGTAAACATGTGGATCCTAGATGTCACAGTGACATACAAATGCGGTCCTAAAAGGAATTGGCAAAATAAAATTACATTACTTTCAGACAAGTATGTAACACATTTATTCCAGCAGGATTTTTGAAAATGAAGTAGCTGGTCTCATCACCCAAAAGGTGTATTTCTAAAACATTTTTTTAAATAATTAGAGTTTAAGGATAAAATAGAGATTCATCCAATGACTAATTAAACTGACAGAAGCATTTGTCTGACTCATTGGTTAGTCACAGTACTCCAAGCAGTAAAAATAGTGTCTTATTAGTCTTTTAAACATTTATTCCTTATTCTACTTGAAATTTATAGTTAATCTTTTTCCTAGTGTACAACAGCCACTTATAACACAGGGAAAACTTGGAGAATAAAAAGTATATAAAATGTCTGTCAATCTCTCCCACATGTTAGGAATGAATCATTATAATGGACCATGAGCTGCAGGGTGACTCTGAATGGAAGCCTGTAATTAACTTTGCTTCATGTTTTATTGATAGCATTTGCTGTTTTCTGAGATCTGATCATGCATCTTGAGCAATGTGCAAAGTTATAGATCATGCTGTGCTTAGGTACCCTGGAATTGGGAAATACATGCAGAACTAAATAGATTAGATGGAAAATGTACCACATCCCTTGTGATCTGTATACACATTTCAATTCTCCCTTTTCTGCCACCTGTTATTTTTTTTTTTTTGTCTCGAAGCACACTTGGCATTTAATATGAAACAGGGAAGTCAAAGTTCTTTTTTATTGTCTTGGGCCAATATTTACTGATATTAGTCATGGGCATGCTGAGATAGAATAAGAAAAAAATATTCTCACTTAGAAGCAAACAAATCTGTACTTTAAAATGCTATAGACCTGACACTTCAGAGCAAATTTGGAGTTGCAGGCAATTTGCAGTTACAAACTTGAGGAGAGTTTAATGGGTGTGGATGAGCCTTCTGTTATTCTGCAAGCAAGTCACCCAAAAATTGAGAAAAATATGTTGCGCTTTTTTTTTTTTTAATATGGGTAATTTGGCAATGCTAAAAACAAATTTTACAAAATCCTGAAAGACCCTGGATTATTTAGAAGCAGATGGTGTGAAAAGCATTTTAAATCCCTCCTGCAAGCTGTGTTCTGCTTCATATACACAATACGAGCAGAAGCTCACAAACTAGGATCTTCCTCCAGACAGTTTTGACCCCAGCCTTCACATCTGGTATCACATTCCTGATCCTATGGTACACTTCTATCATACAGCCACTTCATGTTTCTAAACCTCAATAGCTTTCTTAACTGTAAAGCCTCAGTTAGAGGAGGTCCCTCTAGTGTGATAAACGAAGCAAATATTAATGGCGAAAAAAAATCACAGTGTAACAGCATAATTAAAAACTGCAATATAGAAATGAAAGAATTTAGAAATGCACAAGCACAAGTATTTCTGAATTTCTTAACCACTGAGTAGTCAATTTAGTCAACACAATGCTATTCCTATGATGCTATTTTTGCCTGTGCTCTTACTTAAATTGAGTCTTGGCTAATGATGGAAGAAGAGGAAGCAAATTGACAGACAACACTTGTGTCACAGTCAAATCTAAAATTCTGACTACATGGAAAATCCTCTTACGAGGATGATAAGGAAACTGATAAAACAAGTGGTGGATAATGGGAACATTTCTGTCAGAAACACTGGTTATATTTTGGTTTCACTGACAAACCTGTGTGGACTGAAACACATTTCTGTCTATTGGCAGCCTCAGACAATCATAAAAGCATACCTCATGTTTTAAAAACTCATAAACTGATTATCACAAAGTTTACAGAAAATTTTACATTTACCTATCTTCTTTAGTTCTTCAATTTAAATGGATCATTTAATTAGCATTTTCAAGCATTCTTCTGTCAGTATGACAGGCAGATTCTCATGCAACCCCTTGATTCTGTGAGTGAAGGGTTTGTGACAGTGCGCTAAAAAATATGAGCCTTGAAATGAAATCCCAAGATAGAAAGCATTGCTGCAGTCTTATACTGGTTTGAAATAATTTTTCTTGATTTAGCACAATCATTAGGGAATTTTTGCTCTATTCAACAAACAGTTCCCCAGTTTGACAATCTATGCTGTTTGCAGTGATTTTTAATAGCTAACTATCAATAGCTCATCTCTTCAAATAATTTAAAAGTCACACAGCCATATATGTCACTCAACCTGTATTGCAATCATCTACTGTGAGTTATAAAGCACTGAACATTTCCTATGAGACCAAACACCTCACACAGTGAAGGCCTGATCTGAATAAATTACCAACTTTATGCAATGAGTTAAGTCATAGTGAGAGTTAGTAAGAGACTGAAGGATAAAGCCCAGGTTTGCAAAAATGGAAAAATCTGAATCCAAAAAATTCTCCCTATATCATAACTTTGACCCATCTTTTTAAAATTACTTTCAAAAATAAACAAAAACAATTTACCAAAAACCAATCAAATTAAACAAATAAAAAACCAAAACCAGAAAAAAAAAAAAAAAGCCAGAAAATCCTTTAGTATGTGCATATTTATTAGTTTAAAAATATTATTTTTATTTAAGGACAGTTACAGCTATTGTGTAAGCACCTTCCTCACCCAGGCAATGCAAAACGAGATACAAGAACATAACTAACTCTCATCAGCTTATGCAGACCTGACTCCACACCTACTGCAGAGGTTTGACATAATGGTGATAAAACAAGATTTTTTTCTGTAAGGTTGTATTTTTGTTATCTTTCTCATGTGAATGGAAAATGGTGATTTTTTTAGTCAAATGTGGAGAGAACAGAGATGTGGCTCACCGTGGTCTGTAGATGGAACTCAGAATAATACTAGTACATTACTTGTGACTAAAAATTCAGTTAGATACTTTTTTAAAATTTTCTAAGCTGCAAAAAAGAACAACAAAAAAAAAAAGGACTATCAAAATTAGTTTCCATGACTGAAAAACAGAGAACAAATTATCTCCCATTTGGCCAATGAAATTTTTTTTGCTTAAAGAAATATTTCAAGTAAGTGCAACCCCTGAAGTGTTCAAAAACCAGCTATTGTTTTATATATATTTGTGTATTTGTACATATATGTGTGTGTGTGTGTGTGTGTGTACACACACACAGATATTTTGAGTGGCTTCATTTTAAAACCTGAGTGCATCACAGAAAACAGCTACTTGTATTAATTTCTCATGTGCATCCCTTAAAATGCAAATAACCTTTAAAAATATACTTCTTGCTACAACTTTTTCCAAACTTCTGGTAACTTTTCAGGAATTCTTTAAAAGCAGCCAGTGCTGCAGCTTTTTCTATCCCTTCTGCAACCCACAGCCTGTTTCTCTTCTATACAGAAGAAATGAGGGAGATGCTATAAGCCATTCCAGTGCTTCTTAGTTGATGCATTTGCCAATTAGTGTGCAAAACATCCTCTGAGAGCAACATTAAATTGCTGAAGATATTTAGATTATATCATGAGATCCCAAACAAGCTCAAATATTTCTAAAATTACCTAAGTAACATTCTTATTTTTCTTAATTATTAGCTGACTCCTTCTGAAAAGTGGGGTCTCTAAATTAAAGAAACGCAGTAGATAAAATATTTTTTTTGCTGCCATAAGCAAAAAGATTTTCCTCTATGAGGTTGTGTCAAATAAAAACCATAGTAGACCACTAATAGCCATGACCTATGGCAGCCTTGTAGTACTGTGTAACTGAACTATTTCCTTTGCTAAATCTCCAAACACACCACTGAGAATCCTAGGTCAGCATATATGGTAAGCAAATCACCAATCGCCCAACAGCTACTTCACTATCTGCTCCAGAATAAAAGATTTCTTTGCCAGCTTGAACTTTTGGACCTGGGTTTTGACCCTGTCTGAATTTTCATTGTGTTAACAAATGATTCTGATGGTAAAACTGTGAATCTACATACAGGCCTGGTGAGGGAAACACATCAATAAGTAATTACTAAAATAAGTCAGGTTGCTTGACCTAAGCATGCAAGGTTTCTAAATTTATTTCCTTCTCCCTCTTCTCTACTGTCACTGTAGCTTTAATTTGTCCTTCTCTTCCATGAATCCATTTATACTGATTGCATCAGTGCTCTTGGCTATTTATTTAATATTTCTAGTTCTCTTTGCATGAAATAGCCCTGCTGGAATTCCTGTTTATTTCTAATTTCATTTTGTCTGCACTGTTTTTTTTCAAGCAGTAGGTTACAGTTGATTAAAATAAATTTGAAAACAGATGCATTTAGTATAGGAAGTGTTTGTAAATTGATACATTTTTTTTTTTTAGCAATGTTTTGAAATTCAACTTTATTAATGAAATTGCAGAAATAATTACCCTAAATCTCATATTCAGGTAATTACAAAAATAAAATTAACATCTGTTATTACAAATGCAGAATGCCAAGTCATAATGTGCAGGTTAGGGGTTAACACAAGCAAATTGGACATGGTATATAAACACAAGATAAATTATTGTATGGTGGTCTAATTATGTTCCAAGCATTATGTTAATTATAATTTATATCAATTCAATAATTAAAGAAAACAAGCTCTTTCTTTAGTTTCCTATTCAAAATCTTCTGTGTACTAAATTACTCTGTGTCAGCTAGGGTGGCAGTAAACCATAAATCCAGCAGCAGCAGCAGACAATATTTTTTAAATCTAAGAGGAAGTCTGTATGTTAGATTTGAAAGAAATTTTGCTCATCAAATGGGGTCAAATGTAAACAAGATCAAGTTAAACAGGGCATAGACAATCCACTTGTTGTCTGTCCAAAGAATTAAATGAAATATTTATTACCTTAAAGATACTGACCTAAAGTGTTAGTTTGCAAAATTAAATTAGAATGGGATATATTTTCTAAGGACAATCCTAGGAAAAAACCCAGAAAATCATATAATATAAATACATGGCTAAATATAAATTTTAGAGGTTATTTTTATGCATTTCCTTTAATAAAAGTATAAATTTTTTATCTCCTTTATACAAAGAAAGAGATTTTCAAGAACAGTTGATATTCTGACATAAATTTACACATAATCTGAATGTGCTGCATCTTCTGAATATGAAGATATTTTACTAGGACATCACCTGAGTAGTTTTCTCTACCCTCACAATTAGAAGATTAATCTTAATATGCAATCTATCTCCATTATGCAATTAAGTCAATTATCCTTCCTTTCTAACATCACATATTTTATAAAAGTAAAGGAATACCACCTATACCTTTTATAGCTATAATTAAAAATGTGAGCCAAAATGAAATCAACATCATGGACCTAACAGATAGTTCAATCACTTAAATATGATTTAAGAGCAGGCCCTTCCAAACATACAGTTTGTAGTGATTTCACCTCTATCTGCAATTCCTAACAAGATCTTTTCCATTCAATTTCCAGAGTGGGTTTTTTATTTGTTTGTTTCTTTGTTTCCACAATTTCCCATTAAATCATGAGACCCCATTCAGCCTGGCCTTGAACATTCCAGGAATGGGCCATTAGTAACAATCTACTGTACATCTACTATTGTACTTCAGTCCTGTATCTGACTGAGATATCCTCATGCATCTCAAATGGTACAAGTTGTCTACATTTAGCCTATAGAATTAAGACCAAAGCATAACTTCTTTCTTTTGCTTAATTATTGAATTCTTGCAAAATTTTGGATAGACTTGACCCTAGGTTCAAGACTCGAAAGCCTAAAAAACTTTAGTAATTCTATTTGTAGATGTCATATTCCCAGTTTCAGTCCCCAAGCAGAATGCAAGCTGGCCTCCAGGAAATTAAGTCTTTATCAATAACTTTGCATCACAGTTCAAGCTTTTACTTCAGTGACATTCAGATTTTTCATTTAAGGACATATGTTTTCACTTTGCTCATCTAAGTGCAATTTTAGTATAGGTTCTCTTCTGACAAGATAACTTGTATTACTTTTTATCTCCATTATATTATTACTATTTTCTTCTTGTCTCTTAATACCAAAAACTGAGGAAATATGTCAGCAATCTTTTACATGATGTTTTGAAAATCATTCACCACCTTTTCACTACATGAAGATTATTGATACTGCCTAGTCTTATATTAAAACCCTGTCCAATCAAGGAATCTAGGATCTAGACAAACATCTACTCTTAAACATTTCATATTTCAGTTTGTACAAAAAGACTGTAAATTGGTGGACAAAAGTGTATTGTCACTGTCAACAACAAAGCCATTACCAATATCAAAGTGGAACAAGAGACATTATTTCTAAGACTAAACAAAAGAACATGTTTCCCAGACTATGGTAAAGGGCTTGAGATATCATTCTTCAGATGTCTCAGAACAAGCAATATTGAACAAAGTAATATTTCAGTTCCTGTTATAGAAAATGAAAGATGATTCAGCACTTGTTATAATATGTTTATTTTCTGAATTTACCAATCTGTATTTAATTTCAATGCCTTAGTTATTCATATTTTATATTATTTATATAATCAGTGCTTTCTTAAGAGGAAAGGCATAGAATTAAGCCACTGATAAGGTCCTAGTTAAACACAGAAACCCAGGGGAAATGAGGCTGGGTTTTTTTTCCCACATTTTCTTTAGTGCTAGTGTCATAAAGGATCTATTCTTATATCCCTTAATAGCATTTATACTCTAGATGCCATTTGAAAAATGCCTTCTTAAGCTATTGTATAGTATAAGCCCTGTATAAGCACCTTCCATTTAGTTGGACTTTGCTGGCCTCTGAAGTCTGTACCAGCTATGTAAGAAATTCCAGTACCTATCTTAGGATTTCTAGGTTACTTAGACTTAGTCCTAGGCCAGTTCTTTATCTTAGAGCAATGCAAAATGAGACCGAGAGGAAAAACTGTTTCTGATATTTTGATTATACTGGAAAATAGTTGGGTCTTTTTGAATTTACTCATGCAGCATTTCTGAGTTCTTTCTTCCTGCAGTCTGACAGGAAAATACCCCAAATCAGATAGATGTCCTCTGACTTCTGTCCACTCCTTCCATCATAATAGCATATATGTGCCAAGTGCTGCTAGGTCCTCTTTTAATTACTCAACATATAAGATACCAAAGCACATTGTCAGAAATTGTACCAACATCTGGTTACTGAGCTGGGGCTGAAATAGAAGAGGAACTCTTACATACCGAGGCTGGGGAAAATGCATTAGTCCTGAATCAAAGCCTGAGAAAGAGATGATGCTTTGCTGTAAGAACATGTCGAGCAGAGGTAGAACTGAGCAGATTCTTTACAATTTGTGGGACAAGTCTATTGTATGTTGACTCTTCTTCAGCGTGGTGATATTTTATTGGCATCCCTATTTTTTGTCCCAAAATGAATTTATCTATCACTATAATCTGTACTAATCACTGTAGTTGCTAACCAATTTTTGCATTTAATGGTGGATTAGCCAGCAGTTTCTATTAAAAATGAGTATGTTCAGTGCAGCACTAATAGGCACAGCCAGCATTGCCTGCCAATCCTTTACCATTCAGTTGCATCACATAATCTAAATGATTCATTAAAATATACTCTTTTTATTTTATAGTGATATATGTATTAAAATTAGATGTACATAAATAAAATTATATGCATTTTAAAAATGGCAAGAACATAGTCAAAAATGATGATTCAAAACATAATATAGAGTTTCAGAGAAAGACAATTCAATAATAACTGTAAATTGAGTGTCTCAGGCAAAAGCCTACATTGTTTATGCTACCATAAAGTTGTGTAAAGATAGAACAAAAATACAGATCTTCTTTTTATCTTTGGGCCAACACACCTGCTGTAACATAAGCTACGTTGATCACCATGTTCTGCAACAATATACTTATATGTTTAGTTCATGAAATCCCAGACTTGCAGGAATTCCACTTAGATCCATAGTCAATATGCTATGAGAAAGACAAATCTTGGTGCTGAAGCCTGGGCAATATCATGTTTCAGCATCCAAATATTTCAGAAATGTGGGAGTCAGGCTTATAGGACCTGAAAATATTTTGATAGGCCTTTAAACTCTTTATTACTTGTACCAAAAGAAGAAAAATAAAATGTTTTAAAATGAAACAAACTTGTGAAGAACTGCAATAACATTCATTAAAACTTATTATACATGCATTTTTTTTAATTTGGGAATGGCAATATTAGGGTGACCTAATATTAGGGTGACCATGTGTTACTTCCTAATTAATAGCTCAATTAAAATTTACCTTATCAATTTCCCTCTTTTGAGAAACACAGTGAGGATGAATAGCTTGGGATGTTTTTCACTAGATTTATTGTGTGATGAAATAATATGTTAACCCATCATAAGAAGTGGCTTGTATAATATAATACGTTTGATGGAATTAACCAATGAAGAATATTTTTATTCATTATTTGGTTTAATTGTACAAAAAGGAAATAATTTCTTGCAGAAACACATTAGTACAAGAAATATGTTTTTCATTTTCATCATTCCTATTGGTGGCTGGATGCAAAAGAGAAAAGGGAGGAAGCAAAGGCACTGGAGGTATTGGCTGTGTCCAAACTGGAAAAAGGTGTGTTCATGTTTCACAGTCCTTACCCCTCATGCCTGGCAGAATCTCTCACACAGTGCTCTGCAGATCCCCTCCTGTACACATAAACATATTTTCTTTAAGAAAAAGGATTCATAGGGAAGGTTAGAGCACATCAAGACCTCAGAGAAGGAAATTTTATGTCTGATCATCCAGTTCAGACATTCCTGCTGAATGTCTGGCAACTGAAAAATTCCACTGAAATTGTATCTCCTCAGAACAAACTGATAGAATGAGGCTTAAAAAATTATTTTGACTACTTGTGGAAAAAAAAAATATGTTGCAAGGATGAAAAAGTGAAAATTAGATTTCTACTCGGAATCACTTCTAGAGAACCTGTTTTGAAAGGATTCAGAGCAGTAGCCTAAATCTACATACTTAAAACTGCTCCTTGCATCATGGTCTCCCTCATCACCAAATGCAGAGGAAGCCTAAAGGTACTTCATTCCCTGGGCTAAAGTGACAATTTGTGAATACCAAGCCTGTTCATTCTCTTACTAATATTTGACTGAAGTTTCCATGTAAAGGTAAAATTTTAAAGACAAATGGTCTGTACTGTCCTACATTTGATACAATGGAAATTCGTTGTCAAGGAAACAAGTACATAATGCTACCTAAAAAAAATAAAGAGTGCCAGAAATGAGTTGGTTGGTTTATTACTTTCTGCATGTTCAATGACCGAGCTTGTGAGATCCTGCCTATCACTCGAGGACATATCCACCTAAGTCAGTTAGGACTGCATGATACAAACATACCTGACAGCACACTGTGCATCCTGTCTAAGTGAGATTGCACTGATTTTACATGGCATCATGTGCACTTGTTTCTTCTCTTATTCAACACACTATTTTACCTAGTGTTCTATCATAACCACTATCTAATGCTTACTTTGCCTTAGGATCCCATCAGAGATATTCAATGTTGGGAAGAGGGAAACAGCAGGGAGGATACTGAGGGGGTTTTTGGTTAACTTTCTTCCTTCAAGTATTATCACTATTATGCTTTTATAAGTTATTAGTGGTATGAGATGCCATTATAAAACATAACAATGTGTGATGGTAATTGTGCCATTAAGGTCTCTAGTGGAACGTAAATTACTGATCGTTGCCTCAAGAGCATCAGAATGTTGCATTAGAGCTGCAATGAACTGTTCACCTTACAAGCACTCAACTGAACTATGTCATTTAAAGGTGACAAGGTTTAACTCTGTTACTATATTCAGGGCACTCTAAAGAATGCAGTAGAATTGCTAACACAGCCACACTGCCTAACAAAAACAGGATATCTGACACAAATAACCTTATTTTTGGACTGGATATTTTTTAATTCATTTTTGGTTTCTTATTCCTTGTTCTCCTTCTGAGTTCCCTTTCTTCCTACAAACAACACTTTTAGCAGTAAGAGTTTGGGAGAAGGGTTATAACTCTTCTTGAGTGGCATTCTGGTCAGTTCTGTCAATACCATTCAGGGATGAAAGACCCCTGCAACAAAGTCCTAGGTTTACAAGCCAGTTGAGCTCCCTAGTAGGAATTCTACCTCAACTAATTAGTGGTATCCCTGCAGTGATATGGGCTGAAATAAGTACAAATATGGCAGAACCACATTCAAAACAAGTCACTAGGAAAAATTAAGGCCTCCTCCTGCTGCAGTGCCACCAGAAAAGCCTCTCTTCTTGTTTTTTTTTTTTATTTCTGAAGTTTCCCTCATTAATTTGAGCTACTGAAGAGTTACATCCCTGCTGATAGAGAAACTGGTTGGTGTGTTGTTTTGTAATGTAATGTCACACAGCACAGCCATCCTGCTCTAACTCTTGCTTTCATAAGCATATATTATAAGCCTTACTATAAGCATTAGAAACTGCCACACGGCAGGACTAGAAAAATACTTTAGGTATCATTTACCCACCTGTGGCTACATCTAATTTTGTTTAACACTTTTTCCTCTGTCCCCGCCATTTCTATCTCTAATAGAAAGCACAGAATATTCATATCTTCTTCCTTATTAAGCTGGTGCTGACTTTGAAAGACATCATTCCACTTCTGGCCATTCTTAAACATAACAAATTATAGACTGTACTTTTCACATTCACAGAAGTATAGTATAGAAAAGTAATTTTTCAAACAACACTTTTCTTGCTGTAATTGCCTTTTCTCTTCCATTTTTCCCCTTGCTGACAGCCATTAAAAGAGTTCTCACTGACTGATGTGATGTTGGTCAAACCTGGCCCTATAGATGATGCTTTCACATCATGCTTGAGTCTGGGCAGGTGAAGAATCAGTCCACAGGGATGAAAGATTAATTGTCTTAATGTTAGCACCAAATTGCAACTGCTGTTTTAGGACAGTGCTGTTGCTACACTGTGGCAGGTTTTCAACAATTCATAGTAGGAGAGAATTTAGTTCTGATACTTGCCAGGATGAAGATCAGATAAGACTGAGACATCCTAAGGGAAAATAAATAGCAGATATATTCTTTTATATAAATAAAATCTTTGTCCCTAGAGGGAATTTCCAGCTCTATTTGACCTGCATAAAGGTTTAAGGTTTAGATTCTGCTGAGGTGATTTTTGTTGGTTTTTTTTTTTTTCCTTCCATTATCATCATGACTGTTGAGTAAGGATTAGGTAACTTTTTGTTTCAGACGTTATCCAAAAGATTTGAAAGAAATAAACAAAGGAAAAAAATGTGAAATCCTCAAATCCTAGGTTATTTGAATAAATTCATGAGGTATGAGCTACAGAACAATAGCTGTCTGGATCAGGTGCCACACAGCAGAACAGATGTACTCCGTAGGTAAAACTACCACATTCTGCTAATGTTGGGAAAAAGTCTATAGACATAAAATTGCATTGCTTTACTGGTACAAGTTGGCAAAATCTGTAGAATGGATACAGTAAACAAGAGGTTTTTCTCAGCTTAGCCTGTGACCTGACAAAGATAATGTGGCTTTTTTGATAAAGCTCTATTTTGCCACAGGCAAAATATCTCAGCTTGAGAGTTCCATCAGCACATGTGGACATCAAAAATAGTAAGAAAAATCTGAGATATAGGTATGAGTATCTTAAACAGCCTACTAACCATCACAAAGAGGACATACATAGAGAGAATGAAACAAAAATACAGAATTCACTAGGTACTGGAAAGAAAGCACAAAAGATTAAGAAAAGCCTTCCAGCTACTCTAAGACTTGCCCCATATTTAATTTCATGTTCTCTGATATTACCCATAGCACCTGTAATTGAACAATGAAAGAAAGATAAGCTTGCTATTTCTTTCTAGATTCTGCTACTGTAACTGTGAAATAACGTCATGACTTCAATGCAGAGAGAGAATTTCACTAAAGTTATTTCCAAAATTAAAAGTATTCATTAGGTACCACACAGAAGTGATATCAGGATTCGTTTCAAGGATTTAAATCTGTCATCTTCAAACTGACATTTAATTCCAGCTCAAACTGAAAGCGGCCAACAGCTATCTCATGACTCTTCAATGCATGGGGTAAAATGACTGTAATTCAGTGTTGGACAATTCCCAAACAAAAATATGCATCTTCCTCAGCTAGATAAGCGACACTTTTACTGATAGTATCACCATTATGTCTTGCATTCCCTCTGACAGCTCCTCTAGCAATAGGCCTAATGCCTGGTGAAATTGATAGGCATCAAAGCTATAGCAATTCAGATATGCCCCCATTACTCTCTTGCTTGTGGCTGTATCAAGCATCACTGCCTTTATTGGAGCTCTGAGAAAATTTAAGCCTTTTCCACATGGAGCGTGTCAAGTGGACAAGCATCTGTTTTTATTTTAGGTCAAGTCTAGCACACCTGGTTTTCAGAAAAATTCCAAAAGAAACAACAATTCAAGTGATGATGCATTTTAAAAGGAGCATATTTAATTACTGGGCAGTCTGCCATATATTGAACAAACTCCTCTACTTGTTTCCCATGGCTGTGCTCAGAAACTGAGAGTTGTAATACTGACCCACAGCAACCAACAGAAAATAAGCGAAGTTTAACAAAACCCCTGAGAGATCTTTCATTCTACCAGTGTTTAGTGCTTAGAATAACTCACACCTAACACTTCAGAGTTTTCATGTAAGTGTCAAAAAATATCAGTGAAAACATGAACATATATCTACTGATGCATTTAGTAGCTTAATCTATAATAATAATCTATAATTGGTTCTTTACAAGACCTAATAATAATGTTAGATTGCAAAACAAAATAAAATAACGCCTCCACTACTACATATCCACTAGCAGGCTCTGAACCACCGTTAACTAGAATAAATGTCAAAATACATTTTTCAATATAGCATAGAGGAAGAAGCAAGGATGCTAACTTCTCTACCTTTGTACAGACACCCCAGCACCTCCAAATGCAAATTTATTCTAATACTAATGTCCTAATTCTTCCCTTTATTATTTCTTAAACTTCTCATCCAGTTTAAACAAAATCTTATTTCCACTGAATTTTATCTACTTTCAAGTAAGTAGTATTTACAATCATCAAGACATATTTACTTAATATTTTACTAGAATTTAAAAGTCAAGCATTACCTGAAAAATCACTATTGTTGTTTTTGTTCTCTAGGAAACAGTAATTTATAGACTTCTTTAGATTTTGAATTCTGGAACCATAGTGGCCTCTATTGTTATCATATTAGAATAGCATGTATTGCAAGTATAAATAAAGCCTCTTTAGACATTTTTGAATCATTGAAAATATATGACAATAGTTCTTGTAAATCAACCTGTCACCTTGTCTCCAATTTACAGAAAAACATTAAAGACATCTAGCATCAGATCAGTCATAGACATGCTAAGCTTTGTTGTCAACTGAAATTGGGTTCTGCTTTGAAAATTCATGACATAAGGCCTGTAAAATTATCTCATTGTGTGAGAATATCAGGAAAGTCACATAAACTAAATGTAGTCTTTTTCGTCTTGCTGATAAAATGATTGCTTGTGTGAAGACCAAAGATGGAATTGTATGCAACCTCAGACATCAACAAAGTTTGATTAGATCATAGCTTCAATTTAGGCTTTTCCAGTGCTATATACAGCTACATTAATATTAAAAAAATAATGTGTTTTTTCCAAATTACAGTTTAAACAAACTTGAAGTACAGGTATAAATCTGCTTTGGAGACTACATGTCTCTTTGTCAATTGGCTGCTCAAGAATCCCAGTTTCTTTAGAAAATGTATCTAGTTTTTAGATTAATAAAATTAGACAAGATGAATGTCATCCTAAAAGATTAGATCTGATGTCAGTTTACTAAAAAACCAACAGAATAATTACTCCATAAAAAATACCCAGATGCAATTTATGTCAACACTTTATATAGAAGAATGAATTTTCACTGTGAGAAAGTTAAGTACTATCTAATTTATGAATCAGTTTTCCCCAACACAGTCAGGAGACAATTAAAATGATGCTCTGAATTTCAGGTCTATGAAGTACTGAAGTCTGATATTAAATATTCCATTGAGAATAGATTAAAATGTGACTCCCTTGTTTCCTTTTCCCTCATGAAGCATGACTGATCTTCCCTATTTGCACTATTACAAGATAATTTATATTCCTTGTGTTTAACGTCATATGAAAAAAATATTTCCTTCCCAGTTTTGAGCCCATAATTATACTGTTGGACTTATAAAAAGGAGGCAGTCTTTATGAAAAGAATAGGACCAAATGTTTAAGATTTCAAATTATACAGCATCAAATATTCTTAATATCTGGAAGAGAATTAATATAAAATATTATAATAAATAACGGTCTTAGTTATTATATTTGCAGCAAAGTATGTATATATTTATTGACTAAATTTGGGAAAATTATTAAAAATAAAAAAATATTTGTGGTTATAGTGTTTTAAAAATGCATACAATCAGATTTTTTTATCAAGAGCCCAGGATGAGATGAATGAAGCTTGGGTAACTTGGACATACAACTTAGAAAGAAGACAAGCCTATCACAAAATAATTGAAGTTGTTGAGAGATCACTGTTCTCATACCTCAGTGGCTTTGCTGCAAACAGATAAGATGCAGGCACTGCATGCATCTGTAAATAGGCAACAGATCTGAGCAGATCACTCTGTCAATCTCATATTTTGAAAGGCTGAACAAAAGGCTATTTTTATGTTAAACTCAAATTGCAAACTTCTCTAGTTGCTACTTCTTTTCATCCACAAAAAATAGTAACAATCAGCCAGGAGGCAGAAAGAGAACAAAATATGCATGTGTGAGATACTTCCCTTTGAGAGATGTTTACTCCCTTTCAGGTATCAGTAAATAAAAAAATAAGGCTACTTCTGCTGGTAAGACTGACTCGAAGCCAGTAGTAGTGCTCATCCATGGTCACCTTTTGTCAGTACCTTGCTACTCACCCTGAAGAAAGATGATATTGGATATTAGTCATATAATTCAGTAGAAACAGTTGTTAAACAGTTAGTATTACTGAAGTAAGCCCTGAGGTTGTCTCCTAAAAAGCTACTTTTTCCTTGCCCTTTCATTTCATAGATGTGACAGAACTATAGAATTCCTCCAGCTGAAAGGGACCTCAAAAGATCATCTGATCCAGTTTTTGGGGAAAGGGTACCTAGATGAGATTATCTGGTACCCTGTCCAATTACACCTCAAAATCCTCCAGTGTTGGATCCTCTACCACATCCCTGGGGAGGCTCTTCCATTGAATGATTGGTTTTGCTGTAAAAAATTCCTTTGTTATATCATGATAAAACCTGTCCCAGTACAAGTTGCATCTATTCCCCCAGATCTTCTCCAGGCAGCTACTTGTAAAAAGAGAGCTTCTGTCCTCTTTGAAGCTCCCTTTAAGGACTGAAATACCATAAATTAAATCCTCGTCTAGGCCTTCTCTTGTCCAGGGGAAAAGAACCTCTAATTTCTTCACTCTTTTCTTATAGGGCAGGTTCTCCTTTGGTCATCTTCAAGGTCTGCCTTTGGACCCTTTCCAATCTGTGTTGTTCTTGAATTGTGGGGACTGTAACTGGGCACAGCACCTCAGGTGCAGCCTGACAAGTGCTGAGTACAGTTGTCAGTGGGATGCTCTTGTTTCTACTGCCAGGAATGCCCCGTGGATACAGCCCAGCACCCAACACAGCATTGCTGCTGCAGCAGCTCACAGCTGGCATACTTGTCTTCCAGGTCGCCTTCAGCAGGGCTCCTCTGCAGCCAGGTGAGCTGAACTGTTTGGTTAAGGCATCCCAGGTGCATGACTACCCTTGTCTTTGTTTAACTTTGTACCATTCTGCTGCCGTTCCAGCCAGTCCAGGTCTCTCTTTAAGATGTCTCTCCCTTCTGTCTTATCCACTGCCCAGTTGAGTGTCAGCAGCAAACTTGCCGTGTTTCATTCCCATCATCCAGATTATTTATGAGGGTGCTGAACAGTGTGGAGCTAGGTATCAATTCTGGGGGACACATCTCACTTTAGAAAGGCTGCCAGCCTCAGTAAAAAACATTGATCACTGTAAAATTACTAAGAAATATTACTCTATTAAAAACAGAAAATAGGCTCTAAGTGATGGGGAAAATGTAAATCTGGTTATATGAAAGGTTAATTTATGAGAACCTCCATTTTTAAAATGTCTGTAGGGTATTTTGAGTATTTTCTGAAGATATAGCACTTTTTCCTTATTGAAGCACTATGAAGTGCTACTCTAGAGATGGTGTGGTGACTTTAGTAAAAAATGTATAGGATTATGTATAGGATTATGTATAGGATTTTTTTTAAGTTTAGTTGAAACAGAGCTGTTGAAGACAGAATTTAGTAGCAGGATTTTTTTTTTTAGGCTAGTCAGTCAGGTTCATGGTGGTGTTAATTTCATTTAACAGAGTTTCATAAACTTTTATTTGGCTTTTTAATCCAACCTTAGACTTCTTTTAAATCTGTGTTTTTCACACAAAGCATCTGTGCAGCTCTCATTTCCCCCAGGTCTTTATCTAGAGCAGGAAAATAGAGTTAAATTCAAATGCAGCTTTGGGCTTTCATTGTTCAGATGCTGCTAGAGATTGCCCATTTTTTTCAGAAACTCAGAGCACCCTTGGGGTTCTGTTAGCCATTCTAATAGCAGAATTAGGAGAAGACAGATGGAAAAAAAAAGAATTAGAGTTGGAAGCAGCTGTTATGAAATCTGCTTCAAGAATAAAATTGCTTATATAGCCTTACTCAGACAAAGCCAAAAAAGGAAAACACATTTTTCACCCTGGCACACCAGCTGGTGTCGCTGCTATAGTCGATGCAACTGTACAACTTAGAAAAACACAGATTAGAAATTGCATCATCAGTGACAACATGAAAAAGGACAGAAATACAAATTAATATATGTCTCACCCATTCTACTATAAATCTTGAAGCAACAGGATTTATGTAAACAAAACCTTATGTAACTATAAAAATAAGTTTTAACTTATGATGTTTAACCCTTGAGCATTCTCATTAGTATACCTTACAGGGATTTTGGGAACAGTGGAAGAGGCACTGATTAAATCAGTGTGAGGGTGGTGAACAGGAAAGTACTTTCTTTCTCAGATAAATCCACATTTCCTAACCCCTGTCCTAGAGCGACCCAACAACTTTTATGTTTTATACTACATATGAGCATAAGCACAGCATGTAGTAATGCTGTTAGTGGCATCTCATGTAGACAAATACTTCAGCTTGCCCAGATGCTATAGAAATTATATATACAGTCCTGGAACCCTGCCCATATATGAGACTTGGCATGGACCACTGGCTGGATCACTCTGATTTACCTGGACATTACCAAAGTGTTCCATCCCTGACCTAATCAGCAATATTAAACTTCATACCATTACATCCTAGGTATGATTGGGAACAGAGGTGATAAAGGTGAGACGGAGTTATCTAAGCAAAACACCCTGTAATGTGTCCCAGCATATCTTGCCCAGGTTCCCACTGCTACTCCAGATCATTGCAGATCTTCTGCTGGTTCTGTATGATATCTACCAGCACCACAGAGTTGGCTCAGACAGCTAAGAGCAACGAACATGACAACAAATTAGTGTTTTCAGGGAACTGAGAACTAAATTACTCTCCTTTAACTAATCTTGAGTGTCAGGTGCTACTAGATAATCTCTAGGGCTTGCTCTAGTAAATTAAATTTGGCCAGTGAGGGTCCTGCTGATGAATGTTAAATGGCACTGAATGCATTTATACCAGTATCTAACTATCCTGGCACTCAAAACTAGGGCTTTCACAAAGCTGATTGTTGGCTTTGTCTCAGTATAGTCTACTGAGGCAGGGTAAAAGCATGCAAGGAACACTCTGAGCATTTAATAATATGGGTGATCATATTTCAGTGCCCAGGAATGATGCCTATTATGCACTTGTGATCTATTGATCCACTGTGTTTCTAAAGAAGGCAGGTGGGGAGAGAGATATCTCTAGTGACTCTTTCTATAGGTGCTCATGAAAGTTGAGCATTTTACTCCCTAGTGACCAGAAAAATACTCCCAAACCCATGATGAATATAAAGAAGGGTTATCATCATGTCCATATCTCTGGAATATGCACTTATCATTCCTACAGTTTGGTCTCAAACAGTTCAGCCTTGGACTGAGCCCCAGAAGTCTAAGCTCTTGGGTTGGCCTCCAGTAGGTGGACATCAGAAGAACCTGGGCTTGAAGCTGCTGAGTTGACATCCCTTAATACGCAGTCCCAGAAACCTTCTTAGTGATCTGAAAGAGCTGGAAGCATCTAACTTGAAATGTTTCTCAGACCATAACGAGATGAGCAAGAACAAGATGCACAGCCTGTAACTGAGCTGCAATACTTTTTGGAAACACATAGTAGAGGAGGTGGTTAATTCTGTAAATCACTTTCTCAGTAAGACTCATCAGAAAATGTGAGTTCTTACCATTTAGAAGCTTCACATTTTTTTCCCCTGGGGATGGCTACTGAGAAGTTGATGCCAGAGCTTGACAGGTCATCCAATATACAATCTCTTCTATAATCTGAGCTAGGTGTAAATCTCCTGCTTTCAAGAAACAACAGATTCAAGTTTATTTCAAATAAAATACATATGTCTGTTTCCATGAAAATATTGTCCTTAATTCAACAAATCCTCTATCCTCTTGTCATACTGTTCCAAGACATTTGCAGGCAACAAATATATCATACCTGCATTTTGCTGATCTAAAAGAAAAAAAGGAAAACAACTTCTACTCCCCTCTTGTAAGTTGTCTAATCTAATGGGATATTTGTCAATCCTGTATTGAACTCAGATGTTCAATTTATCTTTCTTGAACATAACTGACTAGACGATAACACACCATTACAGTAACTTTTTCCTTCTTTACTCTAAATACCTCTTCTGACACAACTTAGATTTTAGTTGGCTATTTTCATGGTTGAATCACTGCAGATGCTTTCAGTATCAAATCTGTGAGTTTGATCTACTCTTTACAATCTTATTTTCCTTTGAGGGGCTTACTGCAGAAATGTTGTTATTAATGCTAAAGTGCATCACCTCACACTCTGTTATACAACATTTCATCTCAAATCCTTCAAAAATATTTTAAAGTTAATGCTTAAAATGATGTGCAGCAAGATCTGAATCCTTTGTAGCTGAGAAGCGCATTCAACAGGATTTTCAGAAAATCTTTTGCTTATCCTCTAATAATTAATGAGGGAAGCAACCCACAACAGTCCACTATTTCCCAAGGTCCCAGTTTTGGAGCTGTGGCTTGGGTAGGAGAAGATGTGCAGGCCTGGCTTACAAACCTGACCTCCAGAGTAGGGAAGCAAGTCAGAAATACTCATCACGGCATTTCCCTTCTTCACAAGCAGACGTCACTGTGAGGAGCTAAGACTCAAGTTCTCTCTGGAGATCAGATAATGTGCATTAAGCTTTGTTGGGTATCATTTGCAGTAATCTTTATTGAATCTGAGACTGATTAAAGTGAGAACTATGGTGTCCTGATATCTTAAGCAGTGATTAAACCACAGAAGATGGGGAAGATCATGAGTGCAGCACAAAAGTACAAAAGTATTGCATTGTTCTGAGAGAACTAAAGACTCATAAACAGAAAAAAAACCTCTTATTTAATTTGGTTAATTTAATGAATATAAACTTTTAAAGGCCCTATTTTTACATTCAGCCTTTGGTAGAGGTAAGAAAGTTATCAGAAATGCAGCTACAGAGCACCACATAATAGCTGCAGGTGCAATGAAGAGAAAATATTTTCTTCAGAACTAACCACACTCCACTCTTATTCTGAAAGTACTTAGATTGGCTGAAATTTATATCATGATGAAAGAATATCTCTAGGCAATTCCATTTTTCCTAAGACCACAGACACTATAGCAAAAATGCTAGCACAGCAAACTGGAAGAAAACTTTCCCTAAATGTGATGGATTGCTGTTTTCAGGCAATTTTTCAAAAGCTGTTTATCTTTCATCTAGATATTCATATGCTATGGATATGAAACTTTGAAATATAATTTTATTCTTTAATAACCTAGAGTACTTGTTCCCCAGGGAATATTTTAATGCTCTAGCATAATTTATTAAAGAAGAAAAACTAGAATAAAATCAAGCTTAATATGTTCTTCTATTTACTAAATCTGCTTTGCTCGGGATAATTTGATTATTTTTAATTGCAGCTTAAATGGCCATAAGTATATAATTTTCAATATTCAATATGTGATTTATACTATTTGCAATAGGATTTTTGAACATTATCATCATCTGATTAATCTACTTAACAATCACCAACTGCTGAGCATAAAACAACAACAATTCATAAGATCTACAGTGCTCTCACGAAGAATAAAACTGACATACAATTTTCATTTTTGGTTCAGTGTTTATTTTTTTTTACTCTATGTAAAGGAAGAAAAATGACAATATTTTGTGCTGTAAACATATTCCCAAAGAAAGCCAAAAAATTATAATGTTCAAAATTACAAGTAGGAATTAGGGATATGGGTAACAATTATAGTGGAGGAGCAAAACTAAAATAAGAAATCTTGCCATATTACATCTCACATAATGTTCAGAAAAATTGCTTTTATTCACACAAGAATGATGGCAACCTGTCCAATAGAAACCTCTTTTATAGTAACCTTGACTTCAATGCAGCATCCACAGGCAGCTTGCGTGTGCTCCTATCTCTGGCTCATTGGATCTTCTCCAGGTTGCAGTTTGGAGACTTGAAGTCCTGACTCCAGGGAGACCAAACAATGGTGCTGGAGTGTCAAATGCCTCAAAACATCCCCTGCTCTTGGCCAGAGCTGCTGAAATTGTAAGAATACTCTTCACCTCGGAGTACTATGATTAAGTAGCCCCTCCTACTAGCACATGTTTTCAGTGGTAATTCTTAAGGAATCCACAAAACAGTGACCTGAGGTGCTGGGCACAGAGCTGCTTCATTCATTCCAGCCACAGGGGCAGAAGCCTTGAATAGGAAGACAGAATATGTAGTTTGTCATGGTTTGACACTGGCACAATGCCAGTGCCCCCATGAAAATGTGATCCTTACTTTGAATGCTGTGAAGTGGAATCTAGAATAGAGCAAAGCAGGCCCAAGTTTAATAACAGGAAAAAAACTTTATTAAACTACTACTACTAAAGAAAAGAGAAAACTAAAGAAGGGGGGGAAAAAAACCACACAAAGATCAAATGAAAACTTTGCAAAACATTCCTCCCCCCACCACCCAACTCTAACAAACCACAGTGAGACACAATCTGGACCCCAATCAGGTTTCCACCCTCCAAGCAATCGATACTCAGTCCATCGAGGGAACAGAGTCTCTCCTGTGCCACAGACCCCCCCAAGAAACACAGCTCCACATCCTGTGTTTCCATGTCACACATGGCACCGCCCGGAGAAAAAGTTTGCCATGGTGACCTTTCTTCTTTCCATGCACAGTGCTCTCACCACCAATGCATGGATGGTCAGACTGCCTTTAGGATTTTTCCTTTCAAGGATGCCCTGCCAAGAGGGGAGAAAATAACAGTTCAGTTTTTCATTGTTTGGGACCACAGTCCCCCCCATTTTCCCCTGGGGCCGAGGGCTCAAGAACAGAGATCTTCTTCTCTTCTCTTTTCTTTCCAGGGCAAGGGGGTGCCACCACAAACTCCCTAACTTTTTCTCTGTTCACTTCACTTTTGTCTTTTTCTCAGCTGAAGCAGGTCTCTTGACTCACTGGCATCCTCCCAAAACACAGTCCTTCTTGACGGAGAAGATTTGGTTCAGGTTGTGGCTAACACGGAAAAGTCCAGCCAAAAGCCACTCTTTGTCCCCCTGCCATCCAGAATTCTTCCTTCCAACATCCCATCCCAGGGTCCAAGGTGTCCCTCTTCCTCTCTTTCAAACCGAGGAGGGGAAAGGAAAATTCACAAAGCTTTCATTTCTCAAGGAAGGGTTAAAAGTCCGAACTCCCAGGATGGCTCGATGCCCGGACATCCAGCAACTCCCACACAACTGGGCACCTTGCAGCAGCTCCCCCCGCTCCTCCTTCCTTGCGGCTTTCTCTCTCCCTCTCGGGAGAGGAACTCTGGGGGGGGAAATGGAGACATCCCAGATTTCTTCCACCCTTCCATCCGCAGGGGCCAGCCCGGTTCCAGTCCTTTCACCACCCTTGGGGCTTTCGGCCTACCTTTCTCAGGCCATGGGCTTCCCCTCCCCCACCCAGCTCGTGGCTGGGCGGGGGAAGGTCTGCACTGCACGCTGACCGGAACCAAAAAGAGCGAGTTCTCCTGGGAATTTTGCTTTTAACCTCTCTGTGTTCTCAGAGGCGTGTCTACTTTCAATTGGTCAATATCTAAATTGACCCCTTCCTTCCGGAAAAAATTATCTTTCCGTGTCAAACCACGACATAGTTCTGGGAAATAATGGCTACACTGGAGCAGCCAAATCTGCTTGCAGCTCTAGGCAGAGGCCTTGGTCACATACAACACCCAATGGTTTTGAACTGCAGAGCCCACTTGACTGCAAGAAATCTTCACCATAGATTATATGAAACATCATCAGCAGTAGAATTTAATATCATAAGATCCATGGGAAAAGAGGTGGCCTTGAATACATATAAATAGCAGCCCTTTGTTCTCCCCACCCCACAAATTAACAAAACAAGGAACAGCAGGAAACCAGAGAACCAGTTACAGACAAAAAATACCCCTCCTGATTTCCTCACTCTCTTGGCTAGTGAAGGGATTTGAAGCAGCATAAAGCCAAGTCAGTCAACGCTTAGACTGGATATCAGGAGAAAGTTTTTCACACAAAGTGTGTCTAAGCACTGGGACAGGTTCCCCAGGGAAGGCACAAAGCCTGACAGAGTTCAGGAAGTGTTTGGACAACATGCTCAGGCACATTGTGTGACTCTTGAGCTATCCTCTGCAGGGACTCCAGGAGCTGGACTTGGTAACCCTGATGAGTCTTTTCCAACTTTTTTTGTATGATTCTGTGAACATTTTCAACTAATAAGGAGAATACTGCATTATTTTCTCTTTGATGTTGATACACATCCCTTCTATCCCAATTCTTCTCCTGGTCCTTATTTTAAAATTCTGCTCCTTTTGAGAACATTTTGGTACTGAAAAATTTGCTTTTTAAAGTAAGATATAGAGATATTTTCTCTGATTTTACTACATTTCTCTCGGTTCCATAAGATTACCCTTGAACCATACAAGTCCTTAATTCAACTTTCTCCCAATGCCATAGCTGTTTATGCCAATTTAGCAGACCCACAGCCTTCATTCTTATGGGCTGAAGCACCTAAAACCTCATAACAATTTTATTTATTTGGTGGCCCTTTTAGCTTATCTTTGTAGACCAGAACTCAAAATTACACTGCTCATGGAAAGAGCACTTTTCTCTAAAAATCTCATTATTCTCATAAAATTGGGAATTTCTATGGAAAAAGTACTCTTATTTCATAAAGTAGGGGTGTTTTCAGTGACACAATCTTACAAATTTTATTATAGAGGGAAAGGATTTTAAAAGTAAATATTTATAAATAAATATCTTGAAGTAAAAATATGACCATGAAAGGATTAGTATGTCCATGTCTTAAAGCACAAATGAAATACATTTTTTCTTCAGGATATTTTTATCTGTGGAATTTTTTTTTTATTATGTTGCAAGGAAGAGTGCAATTGCAGTTTTGTTCCTGTTGGTTTATAGCCTCATCTAACTCAGGTTTACTGTAATCCAATAATTCTAAAACCGTTGAGTAACATCAATCCATCAGCGGTTCTTTTCAGGGACAAGTTAAACTGAATATTTTGGGAACCACAAAGCTGAGAACTGAAGATCATTATTCTATTAACATTTCTTATTCCAATTAGAAAGCACTCGAATTTGTAGATGCAATGAAAATTTGTATTGAAGTTGGCATTTTGAAATAACCTCTAAATATTTATTTTTAGGTTGCCTTGAAGAGAACAACTCTAAGTAGCATGCATATTTAATCTCAATTGGTGCTGCATCAAGCATGTTAATTAGAATTTTTCCTATCTTTCATAAGAATATTATGTATTTTATACAGTATTATTTCTCCTTGGCACAGGTTCAAAAAAATTGAGGGTGCAAACATGCCATTCACTTTAGCAAAGCTTCACGTAACAAAATTGCATAGAAATACTGCAACAGAAAGCTGGTATGCTGGTGTCAGAAGTATTACAATAAATTGTACCACTTCATTTTCATACTCCCAGAGCACCAAAGCAGTGACTAAGGCTCTAGAATAAAGGTGTCATTCTGTCTATCCACAAATTATGTGCCAAGTAAGCACAGCTGGATCATTGGTATAGAATTAAAGAAAAACTTTAGAGCATATAGGTGCTGCTCTAGCAAATATATTACAGCTTCAGTTATGACACAGCTTTTATTCCTTTGTTTTGTTATATAAAGCAACAAATCATGTTATCCATAACTTCAATACAGTGTCACTGCTTTGAAGTAAAATCCAAATCTTTGCTAGTTAATTTCCTTTATACTACTTTAAAATTAAAATGCAGTGGCTTTTAGCTTCCCCTTAACAATTCATATTCTGAGGACAATGTAATTAAAGGTAGAGTCATACAGGTGAATTAATGGATACAGACAAAAGAAAAAAGAACACATCTTAAAAGCTTTTGCTTTGCAGGTCCACACCAGAATCTAATTGGATGAATTTGAGCGCACACAGATTTATCCCGGATTTTTTGTAACCAAAAGAAACCGCTAGAGGGCAAAATGTCCATTGCTAAAAAAATAAGTGACCCAGGCATATGAATGAGAACAGTAAGAGAGCAGAAAAAATTCTCTGAAATAGCTTTTTCTTTTCTTCTCCTCACACCACTCTACCCCTCAAATTAAAAAGAAGCTTTTAATCAAAATATAAATTAATAATATAGCAATTTTATCTTAAACTCTGTCAAAGAGATGATTAGGTGTCATTTCTCATGAAGTCAAATCTAAGTTGTTGCTTTTTCTTTCTTACTTCTACAAATAGCTACTTTCTGAAAATATTTTGGTGTTCTCAGCACTAGCCGCTTTGATTTAGGATATGGAAATAACAGGAACTTGAACTTCCAAGTTGACCAAAAGTATGGGGGGAAAAAAGAAAACTACAAACTCACAGGAGCAATACCTTAATTTACAACTAATTTTGGTTTGGCCAGCTATAAGACTAAATATGCATTTCAACTTTTTAAGGCTGTATAGTTAAATTGCATTTATGATCAAGTGACACATTCAAATCTGAGACTAAAATCTTACTGGGACTGAGCTCAAAAACTATTGCCAAATTCAACTTTTGGGCACCTTTCTCTCCAGCCAAGTTAAAGCCATGAGTTGGGAGGCCAGGCATCGCACAGAATACACAGGGAAAATCTGATGCTGAAAGGTAGAACCACCTACCAGCATGTGCTGAGGGCTTTGTAGAAAAGTACCTGGGGTCTTGCTGGAGTCAGCAACAACATGTCTCTGCAAAGAAGGCAAATGGCATCCTGGGCTGCAGTCAGCTGAGCACTGCCAGCAGATCAAGGGAGATGATTCTTCCCTGCTACTCAGCACAGCTGAGGCCATGCCTGTTGAACTGTGCATCCAGTTTTGACTCAGTATGAGGGAGGTGAAGTCTTACTGGAATGAGTCCCGTGGAGAGTCAGTAAGATGATTAAGGGACTGGAGCATCTCTCCTATGAGGAAAGACTGAGAGCTGGGACTGTTCAACCTAGAAAAGGGAAGACTCAGAGAGGATCTCATCAGTGTATATAAACACCAAAAGGGAGGGCGCAGAGAGGACAGAGACTGGCTCTTTTCAGTGGTGCCCAGTGACAGAACCAGAGGCAACGGGCACAAACAATATCCAGATGTTCTTTCTGAACAAACGGAAACACTTTTTCACCACAAGGATAACCAGGTTGGCCAGAGAGGTGGTAGAGTCCCCATTCTTGGAGATGCTCAAAAGCCATCTGGACATGACCCTGAGCAGCTGACTCAGTGTCTCTGCTTGAGCAGAGGAGTTGGACCAGATGCTGTCCATAGGTCCTTTCCAGCCTCAACCCAACTTTGGTTCTGTGGGCTACACTGAGAGGCAGCAACTCATTCTCTTCTAGGCAGCTATAAATGACCTTGGGTAGTGAAGATACATAGCCTTGTTCTAATGAGAAGTAAAAGACACCATAAAGAGGCAGAGACAAAGCAGAATTATTATTATCACTATTATTATTATTATTAATATTATTATTATCATTAATAATAATAATAATAATAATAATAATAATAATAGTGATAGTGATAATAATAATAACAGTAAATAATGATGATGATGATGAATAACAAAATAAATAGCTTTCTTCAGTTTTTAACAGACCATGACATTGACCTTGTGGATAACAGTAAAGCAAATAAAACAAACAAACAAACAAACTGAACAGAAGCAGAAACAGATCTCAAGGAACTAAACATATATTAATTGCTCATAGTTACAAGCTGAACTCCATCCAAGAATTGTGGAAGAACCGAAAAATGAAGTTGTAGGTCAGCCAGTATATATTTTAAGATAGCTTCCATAAGAGGAGAACATACCTGAAAAACAGAAAAAAATACTTGTATTCAGGAGAAAAATAATAACCAGATAAATGTAGAGTTTTTTCTTATTACTGAAATAATGTGCAAGGGTTTTGGGCACATTTTCCATTTATCTATAGACTCAATTTTGTTTGTCAAAAACATAAAAATATGAGCTTTTAAAAAATGAAATTATTTTCCACAGTAGGGTAATGAATTACAAGCTTATCCATCTGGGCTCTAACACCGTGACACACTGAAATCTAGTAGTCTAGCTAAGCAGATAAAGATTAATAGGAACCTAACCTGAACAAGGAATTGGTCTAACAGGAGACAACACCAAAGAGAATTAAACAGGAAACTCCTGGATTAGATTAATTAGGGAAGAAAAAAATAGCTTTTGGCCTGATCTCTTTACAAATTTCCATTGCTAGAAAAGGACTCCTCATCACAAAGTTAGGAGGCAATTTTAGCAAAACACAAGGCTAAAGGACTGAAGGACCATGTTGGTGGATATTCAGCAATACTAAATACACGTCTGTACGGTAAAAACTGAAAATATTCAAACTTATTTTGAATTTCAAATTTATTTCTACCATATGAAAGCAGAAGGACCTATTTGTTAATAATAGGTTAATGGGATATTGGAATATAAATGTGATACATCTGCCTGAAAGGCAAATGCAATACTGGCACATCATCATTCAGAGTATGGTGACTGACATTCATAAAAAGGAATAGAATTAGGTAAGAACTATTAATTTGGTAAGGACAACAAAAAAGTCTGTCACAGGAAAGAGGACTAAAAGACCTCTAGATTTTTTCACAAACCAAAATGAAGTCTGAGAGATAATTCTTCTCTCTATAATACTTCAGGAGATTGGCACTAGAGGAAGAATAGTGACTTCAAGGGAGGACCATTGTCAGCACAAATGCAGCTATGAATAAACTTACAAGGAGAAGTCAGGAGAAGCCCTCAAGCAGCTTTTCTATGGGAAATGGGGAGGAAAGGAATGGCAAGGGAAGAGCATAAAAGTACTATTGAGATGGGGGTTTATATACTTATGAAAATATATTCCAGCCCTCTGCAATTGCAGTCATCAATCAGAGAGATCTATGAACTCCCTTGTAGTCCTAGTCCTCTTTTGAGGCCATGGTCTGAGATCTTATAAACAGAGTAAAGAAACTACTCAGTGGGTTCCGCTAGCACATTGGCATATGGATATGTTTTCAACAATTTGACAGATTGGATTAGCATTTCCACAGTTAGGCGGTACCTGGGCCAGTACTCTGAGGAAATTTAGATATTTTATTAAGTTAGGCAGCAAGTGAGAGATCTGAGGATCTCAAGTGATTCATAAATTTCACTCATTGGCTTGTCAGGGGTTCTAGCCCACAGTGATCTATGCATATGCACAATAAACTACGTGGCAGCATACAGCTCCTTCATGATAAATCATTTAAATTGCTTTCTGTTCCACTAGCCAAGCTAGCTAGGCCTTCCTATATTGAAGTTTGCTCTGTACACACAACAAAAATATCTTGCTTGTAATGAGAAAGAAATCTACAGCAGTAGACAGCTCTAGTAACTTTTGGGTATTATTACAAAGTGGCTCACAAAGAAAGTCAGAGCTTTTCTTTCCTAGAATGAACTTTCTAGAAAAACAGAAAAAAGTAAGAAAAGTCTGTCAGGCATACCTACTGAACCAAGAAAATGACTAAATTCTTAAATCATTGTCATCACTTTAGTACTCAGGCTTAGGGGACAGAATAACTACACCTCTGACTTAGGGTGATAAAAAAGACTCACAATAAGTGAAAACAATCAAGATGTTCCACAATAACAAAATAACTGAGTGATTTCTAGCTAGAAGTTTGGAACAGGAATTGAATAAGAATCAAAAACAATGCAAAAGAATCATTAAGTGCTCTTGACATATTTAGACAACCCTTTGCAACTGGATCCAAAGCCCTAAAATATATAGGAAATTATTTTAAGTAACATTCCTATATTGAAATTACCAGCTTAAAAGAATTGTAAAATAAATCAAATTAGATTATTTGGGAGGAAAAATCCAAATACATAAAAACAGATGCCAAGGGCTGATAGTTCTTCATTAATAGGACATAGAAGGACATATAAAAATATAGTGACAGAGAAGATGCAACAAGGAAAATTTGAACTAAGTGAGTGAAATCAACCTATTTTGAATTAGTAAATTCATAAAATTCATTATGGACCAGCAAAAAAAACCACAAACAAACAAACAAACAAAAAGAACAAAAACAAAACCAAACAACACAGTAACAAAATTTCTAGTGTTTTGTACATTTTTTATGAAATATATGACTTCATATGTTACAAATAATGTCTATTCCAATTCATCTACATTTTGGAGTTGTGTTTTTTCACTTTATTAATAGTGCAAAGAATTACATTTCTTTAATGATTTTCTTGATCTTTGATGTGGTGCATACTAAGTAGACAGTACATAATAATAAGTTCTAACTTTACACTGGACATTGACGTAAATAGTGACAGAGGAAAAGCAAAAAGGAAGGTGCTTGTGTCTTGTAGGAAAGATAGAGGAAGTAGGAAACTTTGTCTAATCCTGATGCAATGGATTTAAAGTTAAATACCAGATTTCTGGATCAAGCTATTCATCAAAGGAAAAAAAAAAAAATAAAGACAATGACTTCTCTCTTCTGTGCTGGAAAATTCTGGCTTTCTCTTTCATACCACAGAAACAAAAATTAAGCTTGATGACAGTTTTACACTGTATTTTGTTCATGGAAAGGTTTTCTCTTCTGGAAAGGGTGAACCCTCTTCTGCATTCTTAGGAAATCCTTCTTTTGAGAAGGTGAGGATGTTAAGGATGTCAAGCTGTCATCATCATAAAGCAAAACAAAATGATGGTGCATAGTCATAGGATTTAAAATAATAATGTAGCAGGGTTTAGCAGATTCTGTCTCATCAGCAGAGCTGTTAAAAAAAAATTCTCCCAGCTAATGCAAATCTCTGATCTATTGCAATGGAAAGTAAAATGTTTCAGCAAGTAACCGTGAGAGTGGACTAGATACAAAACTTATAGAAAATGCATTTACATACGAAATAATTTACAAAAATTATAATTTTCACTTACTCCATATAATTTATCCAGGTACTCATGATAGAGGTTTTAGGATTATATTCTAAAAATTGTTCTGGTAGGATTTAGGTTTAATTTTTTTCTTTTTTTTTCCTAAGAATTGTCTCAGTAAGTAAATATTCATTTTCTTTGGGGAGAGATTTCACACAATAGAGATGTCTCCAGGTGCACTGAAAAAAATTCATAAATATTTAAATTATTAATTTTGTTTCCAAAATCCTTAATATAGAAAAATTCTTGATATCATTCAAACTATGAAAGACATTCAGAAGATCTGTATGGCAGACTGAAAGCCTTTAATTTAAAATCAAGGACTTTAGTAAAGTCAATTATTTTTGGTAATCCTCTGGTACCATTTTGAGACCTAATCACTAGCATGAGTGCAAGAAAGTACTGTGTTCCCTGAGAAAAAAAAAATATGTTCAGAAATCATTTGAATCTCCCTGCTTCTTAATTTCTGTTGTTACTTTACTATTTTCAGCTGCTTCATTTGCTTCTTTTTCCCACACCTTGTCTATTTTACTCATTCTCCCACCCCCATTACATATAAATCATGCCTTTATATAGCTATTTTTTGTCTCTCTCATGCATCTTCTTTGCTTTGCCTGAAGTTTTCGGGCTTTCTTTTTTAGCTGAGGTTCAATATAATATGCTAGACCATGCAGGCTACCTTTGCCTTAGAGCACTATAAAACTGCAAGTAGTGAAAAAATTCCTTTATTGCAGTCTTACAGTTCAGACGTTATAGCAGAAATTAATAATTTTTTGTCTGGTTTTCTTTAAATAAAATTAATTAGCTGTTAAATCTGTCACTTAAGCCTTTTTAAAACACCTTGATTTAAAGTAATATATATTTTATCCTTTCATGATTGCCAAATTGGAATAAAAAATAATTCTAGCTTATTTAACAGTTAACAATATTATATTAGAACCTAGTTTTCCTCTTTGTTTTGTATTACATTTTTCCTTTCTCATCTCTTTCTAACACCCAAAAGCTGGTAGAGAGGGCTGGATCCCAAAAAGCTCTGCTTGAGCCATGCTGCTGTGCACATAAAATCAGTGTTCTGCTGTAAGAAGCAGCCAAAGAGACAAAGGTGTCTAGGAAACAGCCTTTAAACCCTAAGAAGTTTTAAAACTTAATTTCATAGAGTTATTGTTGGAATTTCTATAGCAGGCTTGGGAGTTACTGAGTGTCCCAGCTCTAGAACCTGAATGTTAAAACAACGCACTAAGAATGCTTATGAGCTAAGAGCTGAAATGGACTGTCAGACCATAAAATAAAAGCTCAAAGGAAGGGTCAGATTCTGTCAAGTCAGAGGAATTCCTTATGAAGGACGGTGGTAGCCCATTCAACAGATATAATCTCTTGATCTCTCACTACTGAATCATCAACTAGATCATATATATCTTAATCACAATTTCAACTAATAATATAAATTTCTACTCTCAGCAGAATTTTGACCAAATGACCTTCAGAGGTCATTTGAATACTGAATTACTCCACAGTTCTCTAATAGCTCCCCAGCTCCTTTTTTTTTTTTTTTTTTTTTTTTTTGGTGAAAATAGAAAACTACTCAACTTGTTGATCTGGACTTCATCCCATGAGATGAAATGTCCAAGCACAATCTATGGTTCCTTGGAAATACATAAACTTTAAATCTCTTTGGTGAGATTTCCATCTCAGCGACAATAAAACTGTGTGGCAAGGGCAGAAAAAGATGTTGCTGAAGTTTGCTTTAAAAATAAACTTCAATTATAGATGAGCTCTTAGTCTGAGGGCATTTAATTTGACAATAAACAAGTAGAAATTTTTTTGACATCTAAATGCCAAGAATCGTATTTCTAGCAGTTTGAAGCACTTACGTGCATAGTTTTCACTCCCCCTGCTTCCAGCTAGCAGTCCCACGTGTATTTCCAGTGCAAAATTAACTATGACTGGCACAAAGCATATTCCTGCAGGCAAGGAGACTGGAAGAGGCATACATATTTTGCCTTGGCTGAAGCTGGTATTAGTTGGCAACTTCAGTTACCTTCCAAAATGGTCTTTTGCAGAATGCATTGGTTTATGCTGGAAAGTAGACCCTCGAGTTTTAAATAAATCAGTGTGCCATGTTTTAATTATTCTCCTGCCTCTTTTGTCTAGCTGCATCAGATGCTGTGTATTTCCCAGCATTATTCTTTCTAATCAAATTCATACTTCAGAAAATCACATATATTTTACAGTAGATTTTCTTGTTTGTATCATTATAATCTAAATCAACTGCTTCATTTTACATGAGCAGAAATTTTATGGTCTCATTAAAACTCCAGTAACAACCTATTCAATTTGTTGTTGAGCAAAACAAAAGACATATCTCAAAAGGGAAGTGTTTTATTGTTTGGGGGGCTTCTTTCCCAAATTTCAGTCCAATATTCCTCATTGTCTTGTTTATAATAATTGCAATAGTAAAGACAAAAGGACATGAGGATCAGTAACAACTGAATGCTACCATAAACCTTCACTTGCTGAGTTCCCTTATATTCAAAGTACAGTCCCTGTACATAGACACACACAGCTACTTTCTTTTTCTACTATATCAGACCTCCTCTAAAATAACGTCCTGACAGTCTATTTTTCTTTAGTTGCTATTTCTTCTTGAATCAATGTCCTCAGAAAGGCATCTGATCTATTGCAAAAATATGTTTCCCACAACCAGAACTGGCTCAGATCCTCGCTCTGATGTAGGCTTGTGGGACAAGAAATTGCTGCATCAGAAGAAAGGAAGAAAGGAAGCTGAATTAATAACTCTGCTTCTCTCTTCTGGCTCTGTTTGTCACTACTTCTGCCCTTCTATCATAACTAGAAAGATACATTGAGCATTGGCACTCCTTATTGCCTGGAACAGTCCATGGAACAAAAATACATATACACACAAGAAGTAGAAACATGCAGGTCTGAAGATGATGAAATCTATCACAGACTTTTTGGTATCAAGTAAACGTGAAAGGTGCTCTGTCTGCCTGAAGAATGAAGCTTACTGTGGCACTCCAAGACTGCTGTTCCATCTCCAGATGTCCTTTGAAGCAGTGAAGCCCATGAGCAAGCTTGTTAACTTTCAGCATGCTCCCCGGCCAGACCATGTCCCCAGGCTTTGATAGTCCACACTGTCATAGAGAGAAAACCACAGCTTCGTCCCCTTTGGTGAGCCCACGTCAGTGTCAGCCTGACATTTCAACACATAATGCTGAGAACTGTCTAGGAAGGTCTCAGCTGACTGATCTGCTGTGGCACAGGTGATGGCAGATGTAGCCAGTGCAAGGAAATTGTCCCAAACCTGCACATTATCTTGTCTGTCTTCATCTGAGTATGAGCCTGCATCAAAGTACCAACAGCAAAGAATCCCTTGGACTTAAGGGTGGTTTCAGGCTACCTAGCTGGATCTTAAAATGGAAACATGATGAAAATGAGGTGTGCACTTTGTAAAAAATTGTGTTACCCCTGCATCTGGTACAAATATACCACCTGTAAAATACCATGTGCTGTTGGTGACCCTGTTGTAAGCAACATTTTAGTGAGATAGAACTGAGGAAAGTGAACCAGCAAAGGGTAACTGTCTGAGAAGGGCACTCTACACAGAGTTTTAAAGCTCCCTATTCTGTTTGTGAATGCTCATGCCTAAGAATATTGGAATTTGTCTCTATTGAAAGTGTTACTCTCAGATTATTATCTTAGAAAAGTTCTATTTCCTTCAATTTGGCTATCTTATATCTATATATCAGCATATAGGTACCTTGTAACAAATACACAAAAGTTATTAGGTTTTTCATATCATGTATGGGTTTCCTACCTTTAAAAATATGAAAAGCTATTTGTGCATAACATAATTCCTAAATAATAGTGTCACATAAACTAAAAGCTGAAAAGGATATAGACAAGTAATCTAAAGTGGTAATAGATTGCATGACTATATATATATATATATATATATATATATTTATATTTATACATATATAAGGCAAAATTATGTTTCTCCTTATTTGCTACAAGTAAAACAAGACAAAATGAACCCTTAAAATAACATTGCCTCACTCTATTAAACAAAAATACACTCTTACAAAAGACATCCTGACAGCTTCAATATTACCTAGTATCTTCATGTCTAGACTACAAATCAATGTAGATATATTTGAAATTGTTTCCTTCAAGTAAGTTGAGAGATTTCTACACTTAAAACAATGACCTGATGAATTATATGTCATCCACATTACTGCCTTTAAATACTATTAGAATTTTCCTTTCTCATATGCTTACCCACTTTTATGTTAAAAAAACAACAATCACAGCTATTCTTTGGAGAGTACTCCCTATGTCAAACTTTTCTCCTATGCTGTACAGAATGAGAGCATTTTCTGAAGTGTCAACATCTCTGACAACTCTGCCTGACTTCACTCAATCCCAAAACAAAGAACCTTTTATTACAAGATCTGAACCTGACAGGAAATCTAAGAAATGACTAAATTTGGTGCATTCACAATAAAATAAATAAATCTGTTTCTATAGGTTCTGAAGACTTCTCAGGTAAGGCCTTAATATTTCCCAGCATCAAGGACAAGACTATTGGCATCTGCTTGACCCATAATTCCCCCTCAGTGCTCCTGCTCACAGTTCCAGCCCAAAGCTATTCAAGCTGCACGAATTGTTTTCACAGCTTCTGAACACTCACATCTCTCTAAGAAGCCTGGAGTTCCCAAAGTGGCAGATCATTCAACATATTTCGCCCCTACACTGTGGATATCATAACATCAAAAAATAGACATTTGGACTAAAACTGATGTCAGTATCTTACCTACAGCATTTCACATGACTGTGCAGTAACACAGCCTAAGAGATAAATATTTCAAGTTTAGTACTGTTGATGACTCCAAACATTTCTGAATTAAGCCTGAAATTTCTTGGCCTACATCTTAAATTGAGTTGCCTCTGAATGTGTTCCTTAGAGCTTAGCACAGCTAAGCTACACTGGTGCATGCACACAAACTGCAGTGCAAGAGGAAACTGTACTATTAGCATAAATATATTCTGAGAGCAGCAGAGATACCAGGGAAATTGTGGTACCTAAATGAAAGAAAAAGAAAAAGAAAAAGAAAAAGAAAAAGAAAAAAAAAGAAAAAGAAAAAGAAAAAGAAAAAGAAAAAGAAAAAGAAAAAGAAAAAGAAAAAGAAAAAGAAAAAGAAAAAGAAAAAGAAAAAGAAAAAGAAAAAGAAAAAGAAAAAGAAAAAGAAAAAGAAAAAGAAAAAGAAAGAAAAGAAAAAGAAAAAGACCAAACAAAAAGCCCACAATCAATGAACAAAACAAAACACACAAACAAAAATAATGAAGACTAACAAACAAACAGAAACCTAAACAAAAAAAAACCCAGTATTTATATTTATCATTAAAAAAATTATTTTTTTTCTTTCAGCTGGGTAGGCATATAAACTAAGAGTGATAAACTCCACTGATATATATTATCAGAATTTTTCATAAGAAAAAATTTTATTGTCATTGTAGCTTGATGGCCTGGGAATATCAAGTAAAGGAAATATTTTCTCTCAAGTATAAAAAGATTATCTTAAAAAGAAGGTGAAAAGAGTAATATTGGGTTCCCCAAGAATCTAAGCAGTTCATGGGTCACCAGTGAATTGCAGACTTCAGAGATGTGCAAAAACTGCTGTTCAAGTAATGAGCAAAGCTTCAAAACAAAGAACAAGTATCTCCCCTCTATGTAATACACTATGCATTGTAAATTAAGATATATCATAGTGTTGTAGACCAATGAAAAAAAGAAAGATGTAAATAATTTTAGAAAAAATTTAAACTACTTCAAGCAGATATTAGAATGGCAAGACAAAAAAATATATACTCCTTGAAAGAGGAGGAAAAAAATCATCACCATCTTCAAACTCCTCTCTCTTGAATTCTGGATCCTGAGAACTCACTGAAACTGTCAACACCCTGAAACACCCTGACAACACCCTGACTCATTTAGGATCAAAGATGCAGAAAAGGATGACCACAAACTTTGATATAACCATTTTAAACATATTAAGCATCTATTTGATATTAATTTGGACAGTAATTGTTATTATAATTTCACTGGAGTAATAGTAATATCTTTGTTTCATCTTAGTAAAATCTGTTAGGATCTTAAGGCAATGAACAATACATTTCCTTGTTTTACATTTAATGTATGTCCTTCTTTTTGTTCATAGGAAGATTATGAGTTTAGCAACTATGGCAGGTAGATTATACACAGGCATGTAATTTAAAGGATACACAATGCTGTAACATGAAAAACAATATACAGATCAGAAAAGAGAGAAGATACAAGCGTCCAGCCATACAGACAGCATAGTGGTTTTCAAGCCATTAATTAGTTCCTAGTCATGCAAGTTGTCTGCAGAACAATTTTCTAAATTAACTTGGATAGTTAAAGTGACAAGATCACAAATCCAAACTATGCTGATGAATACAGATATATTTTCCATACATGTGTGTATTTTGCCTGGGAAAACATTTACACATTCAAGAGGAAACAGTCCCTGACCTCATAGGTACAAATTCTAACAAGAAAAATGAACAATCATGAACAAGATTAATTAGGTGTTAGTAAAGCAATTAAAAAAAAAAAAAAAGAAATGTATTAATTGAACAAGATTACAGAGGGGCAGTATGACAAAGATGTTTTTAAGTGACAAGACACCTTTTAAAATATAGTGTTTGACAAATAAAATTTAAATTATTATGTAAATCATGTTTGCATGCATGATCCTTGCCAGAAGTTCATTTAACCTTGTTTCCTTTCCTTAATTCTGGAATAAAAAATAATTACATCACATAAGGGCAAGTTAATATATTTCACCTTCTGCTACAGTTTTCTTGAAATTCACCTTTGGCATTCCCTGTAGCGACATCTTTTGTGCCTTTAATAACTTTAACCTTATGTGATCTTGGAGGACCTGATTTATCTTTTCTAAGCTACTAATAATAAAGATGGGAGTCATAGTGGCTGGTTACAGGGAACAAACCAGCAAGCTCCAGACCAGGCTTTACAGACAGATACTGTTTGTTGTCCCAGGAATTTAAGAAGTTGAACCTAAAGCTATTTGCACAATAGTGTAGGGTAAAAGAGCAACAGATGATGTCACCTGCAGCATGTTATCACTGTTGTAAGTGGTTTAATGGCAGAGTGCCTGCACATTTCCATACCAGATATAGTACCATAAGCTACTTTCAAGGTCTTCTTCTCTTAATTGCTCATTGATTACTCACCATTCTTTACAATGAGAATCCCTGAGTTTAACTGGAATCAATGGTGACAAATGGTGTATGTTCCCAAACCCTTACTACTGACTAAATTGGAGAGATAGACACTTCCAGTGTTAGTTGTAAGTATTAAATGCTACCTCACCTGTTTTGCTATTGTGCTCTACAGCAACACGGAGTCATTTATCGTTTGATATTTGGTCTGAACTGTTTGATATTTGGTCTGAACTGTTCTGAACTGCATCACTTCAAAACGTTTTGTTCATTTGCCCTCTAACACAAAAGTGTTCTTTTCACGTCTTTTAGACACTTTTACACCCTTCTATCTGAAGGTCATTATCCTGTGTTCCACACGCACTTTTCAATCTTAATATCAAAGCAAAGTAGTAGTTCTTTTCAGTGTTCAACAAAAGCAACAGACCTCATCTAAAGCAGTGGTGGAAATAGGCTTCCATCATGCATGTCCATATTACCTTCTAGCTTAGGAAAGGTTAATAGAATATGTGCTGTCATTTAAGCTGCAGGAGATCCAATTATGAAGAAAAAAGCAGATTATTAGGCTAGATACATCTATGTACATCGCTATGGTAAATACATTTTTAGACAGGTGGGCACTGAAGCAATTATATTCTAATTATATACCTGCAACATTTTTGTCACACTTAATTTAACACATGACGTAACCTATTCCAGAGGAATACAATTATAAAAGTTTTAGTGCTGTGTTACTACCAGGAAATAAGAAGCATTTCTGCAGTGTATCTATACAGGATTTTAGGCTTATTTTACACTCATCTAGGAAAAGTAGAAGATAAGTCTTGGAAGAACCATTGAAGCAAAGCAAAATAATATCAGTTAAAATCAACAGGTTCTCCAATAATGTCAGAACTTTTAAATCTAACTTTTTAAACTATAATAAATGATAGATTTATGAATTTAAGCTATATCTGATATCTGATTCTTGGAAAATGATGTCATATGAAATAAGCCTCACTAATACAAAACAGAGAGGTAACATAGAGCAGTACTTTAGCTTAATAAACAATGACTTTGAAAGACCCTTCTCAGCTTAATAGTTCACTTATATTGACTATGCCAAGATTTTCTTTTTAGCCACTTTAACTTAGTCAATATAACATTTTGGCTGTTAGACTATATTGCTTTAAATTATTCAGGAAAGAAAGTACAAGGGCAGACAGATAAAGTCTTTTTGTTCTTGCTATAAGAAACATAGTATATTATCTTCACCTCTGCTCTACTTTCTTTCTTCCCCTGCAATTTTCATTTTGGTGCTCTTTAATTGATCACAGTCTGATTCCAATATTTAGTTCTTTTTTTCTGAAGTCCTATAAACCAAATAATTAGAGAAATTAGAGTGATATTCTGTTAGATAGAAAAGTGACAAAGCAATGCAGAACACATTAAGATATCTTGGAATTTGCAATGTAGTTTAGGTCACCTGTATTAGTCAAAATGAGGTTTGGATCTTTACAATGTAGCACCACACAGCTAAGAAAGTTTCAGGTATGTAATATTGTTAAATGCTACAAAACATATATAAAATATATAACATTTATTTCTAAAAAGACATTATAAATTTTATAATACCATAGGTTTACAATGGTAGGAAATTTAGGATGCCTGCTTTAGATTCAATGTAAATGCAGACACTTTTCTTCTCCACTGACAAGACTTTAAAATTATTAATGCATGTGTTTCAACCCCTAAATTATCCTTTTAGGGTACTTTTTTTGAATGTGTCTGTATTATGGTTCCTATAAGGAGAAGGCAGCCTGTATAAATACCAGTCAAACAAAAAGGAAAGGCTTGATCATTACTTTACTTGCTCTGATAACAAAGATCAAAAGGTCTTTACAAACATCATAACAGATTTCACAAGTTGAGCCGAGCTTAGTACTAGGCTGAAGAGCTGTGGCAGAAATAAAACTTCTGTGTTTAGATTATCCATTTGATTGAATAAAACTTATTCCCATTTTATCCTGGGAAAATGCCATCTGGTCCTCAGTGTATCTTCTCCTGGAACACATGGGATACTTAGAATCTCTAAAATTACTTAAGAATAAAGTTAGGGAATGTAAAGCTGGAGTAAAATAGAATAAAATGTTCCCTCTGTTTAACTTCATCCACTTAAAAGGAAAAATATGCTATTTCTTGCCCATGCCATTTTGTTATGTTCCCAGGTTGTTACCTATGTTCTGAGACAAGTTATTCAACTGAGTAACTGTCTATTGTTTATAAACAAGAACATCTCCTGAACAAAGTTTAGAAAACCCAAACTCTTTATGTCATAATGCCCTAACAAAAAAAAAAAAAAAAAAAAAGCATCAGTTTCTTAGTTCAGGAAGTTAAAATAATCATCTAACACTTGTCAATAAAAAATTTTAATATAATGAAGTTTATTTTTTTGAATTTGTGATGAGGGAATTCTAGCATTCTGAGTAATTTTCAATTAAAAATTACATATAAATGTTAAATCTTGCACCTAGGTGTTTTGAATGCCATGGCATACATCAAGACATTTTAACAAAGCTATTCCAACTGAGCATGGGGCTAAGACCCTGAAACTTGTCTTTTCACCTCATAGTAGAAAGGGCTATACAGTGTAACAGGATTTTACGGGAGATTTTTTAACCTTATAAAACTCAACAGTACACATAATTTGCAATAGTCTTTCAACGTTAAGCTCTGTAGGGTGTCTTCATTATCTTGAAAGACACAGAAAAGATTAAAAAAGTCCTTGGTGCACAGGGTGGGGATTGATGAACAGGCTTGTAGCAACATTTATTTTTAAAGACCGCTGCTGTGACAGGAACGCACAACACCCAAGTAGATAACTTTGATCAAATTCATATAGCCTAAATTCCACAAGAACATAAAACCCAAAGTATTATTCTCCTGTTTAGGGGTCTTTAACCATATCCAGTGTTTAAGCATTCTCTTCATCATCCACTGAAGAAAAAACAACATGCATAATAAACATCCATACTGAATCATAGCTTCCTACTGAAACCATGGCTGTCTTCTTGGCATAATCATTATGGAATTGGAAACAAAAGTGTACATACTTTCTTAAAATTAGAGACAAATGATAGTTATATGACAGTGATATGTAAGAATATGAAGAATGTATCTTGGCCTAGAAATTGTTTTATGGAGTGGGCCAAACAGTTACAGTACTACAAAATTATTGTATCCTTTTAGGATTTAGGCTGAAAATGGGCTGATTGTACTCTCTGACAGACTGGTTTTTGGGTAAATCAGTCACGTTTGATACCATCTCCACCTCTGCTAAAAATGAATTGAATCTGTAAAAAAATTGCTTTATTTTTTCAGCAATGAGGCCACACCTCGAGTGCTGTCTCCAGTTCTGGGCCCCTCATGACAAGAAAGATGTTGAGGGGCTGTGGAGTATCCAGAGAAGGGCAACAGAGCTGACAAAGGGTCTGGAGCACAAGTCCTGTGAGGAGCAGCTGAGTGAGCTGTGAGCTGGGGTTGTTCAGCCTAGGAAGAGGAGGCCGAGGGGTGACCTTATTGTTTTCTATAATTACCAGAAAGGAGGGTGTAACCAGGTGGGAATTGGCCTCTTCTCCCAGGCAACAAGAGGAAATGGCCTCAAGCTTTGCAAGGAAAGGTTCAGGTTGGACATTGGGAAGAATTTCTTTACTGAAATGGTTGGCAGCCATTGGAATAGGCTGCGCAGGGAATTGGTGGAGTGTTCCCTGGAAGAGTTCAAGAAATAACTGGGTGTGGCACTTAGTGCTGTGGTTTGATTGACATGGTGGTGTTTTGTTGAAGGCTGGACTTGATGATCTTGGAAGTCTTTTCCAACCTTAATGATTCTATGAGCACTTAGGTGTCACAACTAAAGCCAGACAATATAATATTTTCAGCACCACTGCTCACCAATACTCATTATTCCCAGAGGAGTAGTTAAGTTTAAAACTAAATTCAAGATGTCAAGTTGCACAGCACAGAAAGCACACAGGTTATTTCCAAAGCAAAAAAAACATCTGTGATACAGAAGTAACTCACATTTATGGCAGCTGCCACATATGCACCATAATTAATAAAGTGCTATTTTCCCCATTTCTAATTACTAGTATTAATATATTTGAACGACAACACACTAGACATTTAAACCTGGGACAAAGCTTCTAATTTGAAATAAAGAACTTATAGTTTATACTCTATTATTTAAACAACAAGGAATAAAAACTGGTCATAAACATGGTAGAATTATGAAAAAACCTCAACCTCCTGGTATGCCACATATAATTTTCAAAAGGCAGAATGCAGAAAGAAAAAATAATATTCAAGGAGGAAAGAAAGAATATAGTAGTGACACTAATTAAATCACATTTAACATGTACCAAATAAAAAAAAAAAAGCTTTTTTAAATATGGAAGAATAATCTCCTATGTCTCTTCCTCTCATTTTCCAAGCCCTTCAGGCAGTTCCAGTGACAAGAAATATGGTCCATATGTATGTTCTGATATCAAATTTATAGAATATCAGGAAAAGCAGCTTCAAAGTTATTATATCTCTAAATTACTTTCTGTTAATACAAAATTGAACCATCTATAAAGGCAATGTGATTATACACGTATATAATTGGGAAAAAAGTCAGGTCACAGTCAGAAAGCCTTTATTTTAACAAGAAACATAGCTTCAGGCTAATGATGTTTTCCACCATTAGAAACCAAAAAAAGGCAAGTCAGGCTAATTGTTTTCCATGATAAGCTGGCTATTACCCAATAACTTTAGTGATTCTAATGGAATTTGGTTAAAGTCAGAAAACCTGAGGCTAACTAGTCAGGCTTGACTTTCCCTGCTAAAAAGGTTCCTTCATCAATTATATTTAGGGGGAAAAAGAGATCTGAAATATTTTTCACGAAAATATTGTTTTGCATCTCTTTAAGACCCTTGATGCTAACTGCATAAACAAGACAGCATGGAAAGCTCAAGCTACTTTTGGATCCAGCCAGGCCTCTGAGGCAAATCATGCACCTGGTTGAGTAATTTCAGTGTGCAGCCCCCAGGAACCACTCTGTCTGAGACTTTAGATTTGCCCTATCTCAACTGATAAGTATTTTGCTTCCAAAACATATGAACTTCATGAAGGCTCCCAGAGGTTAAAGACATCTCTGAGATGTTTTGAGGGACCTGAAAGTCTTCTCACAAAACCCCCAGGGGTTTCTACCATAACAAGAAAATAACAAGAGAAAGTGGTCCACAGCACAGAATGGCTCAAAAAAAAAAAAAATTACATCTTGATTATCTTATTTATAAAAATTTATCTTCCAGTAAAATGGATAATATATAAGAAATATGAAACTTCCTAGTGTTGAATCTTGCCCTGACTTTCACCCTTTGGTGTATGTTGTACATGTGCCTTTGCAGGATAGTTTGGTTATAACCAAATTATATATTCCTGTGAAAATCATAGTACTTTTTTAAATTTTTAAAATGGTTGATTATTATGCAGCTACTCTTTTGTTAATTTGTTTGAATTAATTGTATTTTTAAAGAAAAAAATTAGAATAATTAGAAAGAAGCTCCTAATTGCAGTGGTTGAAATTTTGGTATTTAGAAAGTAATGTTACCATACAACATAATCACAAGCAGTATTTTGTGCATAATTCAATAGTTTTCCTAGTTTAGGAGCTAAAATAAAAAGTATTGAAGGGAAACTTAATTTCCAGTTTCCCTTTTGGGATTTCTGTTTTCAATTATTGATAATCAAAATAGTGATTCAATCACTTTCAAAACTAATTATTTCTAAATTATCCATTAGCTGTTCCAACTTTTTTAATTAAAGTAAACAGCAAGCAGCTGTTCTTCCACAGTCACAACCTGCTTCTTGTAACTGAAGCCCTTTAATTTTCTATCTTGATGGAAATTAAAATACTCTTTGCTAATTCTATCCAATTATTTTTACCCTCTAGTATATAGAATTCCATTACATTTCAAGCATCTTTGAAGGCAAATGAAGGTGTTCACATAATAAGGGTGTGCATATATTAAACAAAAAAAAAAAAGTTCATAAAATCTGAAATTATGTGGACAGAATCAGAGTGCTTATTATGAGGATATTATAAAATTTAAAATTTAAAATGTCAGTGTCTCTGTTAGGTTAAAGCAAAAAAAAAAGAAGATAGGTCCCTAAAATAAACCTCATCTGCTGTCCAGCTTTATAAACAAGTTTTCATTTTTATTTCTTTGGAGGATTCACTCTGACTATAGAAGGAAGGGAGAGAAGGAAATTTCTTACGACCCTTAAAATGTTTTGAGACGCTCCCATTGAGAAAGGTGTGATATATATATATATTTTATAATCTTTGTGAATTGTATTGAGAAAATTTAAAGTATTGAAGCAATATTTCATTGAGATAAAAATAAGTGGTGCTAAATTATACTCCTTCATAAACAGCAGATGAGAATCTTTTTCTTGTCTTATAATCACCTCCCTTAATTTTAAAAGAATAGGCATGTACTTTTTTAAAAATTTATTTCAGAATTTTCTCTTGTTTTTTTAAGACTTTTTTGGCTCTTTTTTTTCCTTTGCATTGTAAGCATTGGTGGGTTTTTTTTTGTTGTTGTTTTTTTTTTTTCTTAACAGAGTTCTGTCCAAAGCTTTTGCTTAATTTTTTCTGGGAGGGGTAAGAGGACATGGCCGGGGGTGCGGGGGGGGGGGGGGGAGGGGGGGAGCAGGGGAAGGCCAGGTTTTTTTGTTTGGTTTGGTGTCTTTTTGGGGTGTGTGCACAGATTGGAGACTCTTAAGTTAGGAGATATAGAGACAGGCAGAACAAGCAGAGAGAGTTCAAAACAATTCACTGACAGTTTGGATGTGTATATCTGTTCCTCAGTCCTTTGGAAAATATATGCTGTCAGATGTACATGCCATATCCACTTAAAATATTGCAGACATGATTTCAACAGGAGTGACAATTATTTCTTAAAATTTCAGAGAATGTGGAAAAAATGCCCTGTTGCCTAAAAGTAGCATTTTCTGCTGACATTAAAATGAATCTTTATTCATAGAGAATATAGAATTCAAAAATAAAACCTTTGCATCGGAAATTACTTTGTGATGAATGTATAACATTTTTTTTTCCATACATAGCATTGAACTTCGTTTTCCTCCCTATCCTCTCACCAAGGATTTCTCAGTCTATTTCATCCCCAGGATTCACATTTCTATACTGTAAAGCATTGAGTGCTGGGAGAAGCAGGAATATTCCACTCTGAATAAGAAATGCAGGGTCATTTTATGCATCTGAGGAAATATGAATTATTTCCTCTGCCACCCTCCTGCTCTACTAATAGCATTTCAATCACTAGACTGCCCTGCCTCTTCCCTTTTCTGTATCTGTGCTGTCTTATTGACAATCAATCACATCTAAATGAAACACATTCAAACTTGGTTTGACTCTGGGCTTGTACTTGTATACTGTTAGAAAAGTCTGAGTATTCTGTGGAATCCTGCATCTCAGGCCACCATGCCAAATGGATATGTGAGCTGAACAGTTTTGAAAAGCAAGTTTAAAAAGTTCTTTTGAAGCTGTTAACTGCTGTTTCCTAAAACCAGGAGAAAGGAGAATAACTCCTGTTAGCTGGGGTCAGACTACGATGAGGTAAAACAACAGCTCTTACTAGCTGATATTGCCATCCCTGCTGCAGATATGGCTCTCATTTCTCATTTCTGGCTCTCTTCTTCCAAAAGCAGGCAAGCACAAGATTTTTGGGGAAATGTGCTTTTATTTGCCATCTCTCCACTGAAATCAAAGCACAGATGTAGTGGCACCTACCACCCACTCCTGCTCCTGGAAGGAGAACCTTTTCCAGGACAATAACTTCAAAAAGTCTGAATAAGCATCAATACTCAAGCATTCATAGCTACAGTTTAAGCACACAGCCCATTAATGCAAGTGAGGTTTCCTAAATTCTGACTTTGCTGGCAGGTAAAAAACATGAAGGGGTTGTGATGTTGGCAATGACTCCTGTCAGGGATCCATTAAAATTTCACAGCATACTTTCTCTTTTGTTGGTCCAGAGAAGAAATAAATCAATGTTTCTCTGCTTTCACTATAATGACACCACACAAAATAGATGGATAGTGGAAAGTGCCATCAAATTCCCCCTGTCACAAAGGCTCAAGGAGTAACATGAAAAACAAAGTAAAGGAAACCCCTAATGCACCTAAATATATTCCCATGTGGAAAGAGCAAGGATAAAAGGCTGTGGTCCACTGAACAGGACACTGATCAAGGAATATAAGACTTTTGATTATCTTTCTAGCTGCACTGCTAATCCAGTGTGCACTCATACTCATGTGACCTTAATGCCTCATGACTCAGAATTCTCTTATGGGCAATAACAGCAATAGCCTTTTACAGAGAGCTTCTGTTGCACCAGATTAAAATCAAAAAATTTTACACCCATTTGTTAAAAGTTAGGTTTTCTTTTAAGATTTACAGTGAGAAGAATTTAGTAGGAAAGAAATCGCTTACAGCTTGCCACTTACAGCTTTTACTGTGGTTTGCAAGAACAGAATGTCAGTCTCCACCAAATATTGTGTGTCACTCAACCAGCGAAATGCAACACTAGGAGGCAAGGTTTACCTATACAAACATGAAGATTTCATTTCAGCCCCTATGATCTTAAACAGAAAAGCTACAGGGTTTAAATAATAGTATTTCAAATTTGGATCAAGTGAAACCAATTAATCCTTTAATCCAATTAATCCTAATTTATATCAATGATGTTTAATAGCACATCATTATCGCTAGAAATTTTTCATTAAACTTACATTTGTCTTAGATTTGCTACAACTATAGGGAAATATCTATTTTTGTATATTGTAGAATAGAGTGATTTAGTTTAATGTTTACTGGAAGTAATTAAACACAAAATAATATGAACAGAGTTTAACTGCCCAAATGAAATCTTAGGGTTATTTTTTTAAATAAAATCCCTTGCAATGCATCTGTAAACACTTCACTGTTCTAATTTGCAATAGTAATGTGTATTAAGGCTGATGTTTTGTCCTCTCTAAACATCTAAATTATATCAAGTGAATTAGCAAGTGACATATTACCCTTTAAAAGCTTTAAGGAATACCATTGCTTTTAACATGTACTCTGCCATATTTGTTAATGAAGCATAATTTGAAGAAAGTGCATGATGTCTACTGCAAAGCATGACAGCAATCATTTTTCCAAGAATGTGTGCATCACTTAATTTATAATTTGTTCTAAAACCCATGTGTTGATTTCTAGTCCTTGAAAAACAGATACAAGGAACAAAAAAGACCTGTATTTTGCTACAAAACGTATAGTAAGAGGCTTTAGTTTTTCTGATAAGGTCTGTCGTCTTGCAGGCACCAATTTCTAAACAATAATCACAACAAGAACAAAATATTTTATGCATAAAGAGAAAAATACTAAGATATCCAAGGGAGGGTGAGAAACAAAAATCATGAGCTGTTTTAAGTTGATTGCACATAGAGATTTCAAATCAACATTTCCAAAAATTTATGCTATTTTATAAAAAACTGCAAAAGCAAGCATATGACAAAAAAGTTTGCTGATGCTGATACCTGTGCTGATAATGCAAGTCTAGTCATTAAGTGTTGAAAGAATATAATTTATGTTAAATCTGTAAGAACAGAGTGAAACGTAGAAATAGATTAATGGCCTTGCGCACAAAAACTTTGACTTAATAGAGAAGAAACAAAAGTATCCATCTTACTGTTTTATCAACTCAATATTCTTTCTCAAAAAATCTCATTATTTAAACAAATTCATCTGGATGAAAAAAGTGCTGAAAAAAGTCTGTTACTTTAGATACTTATCTGCTTAGTGACAGTGCACAGCACCTAAGAATATTAAGGCCATCAAGAAACACCATTACCTGGCCCAGGGACAGAAATTATGTCTTACACAGTGAAATGCCTGTTTCAAAGTACTCTTACTGTAAGAGAAGATTAATAAACATCATCACACAGAGAAGCTGTAGCTTCCATCCTGAAGAATTTTATGTATAGATATATGTATAAGCTGAGTTGCCAGCAACTTGTTCTGAAAGTAAGCACAGCAAAGGCCCTATGAATTTTTAATGCCCACATATTAGAATACAAATTAAAGTAAGATATCTTTTAAGGGACTAAGTAACTCCCCTAGTTGAGACAGAAGGGATTTGAAAATGATTTTTCCAGGCCTGTTTGAAAGTTTAGAAATTCAATCCTTATCCTAGGACCTTTTAGTGGCTTTTAATATTGTATTAAACACTGTCTATCCATTTGCTTTCCATGCCTTCATATTTCCCTTCCAAGCCTCTGAGACCTGTCCGTCGTCACTTCCTGTTCAACATCTCCTCTCTCCAACATCCCCATTTCTCTCATTTCTTTTTGGCCAACCTGCCTTTCAGAAGGTTTTTTCAGGTGAGTAGTGTCATTTGCTCTCAAGGAAGACATAGTCTCATTTCTGTTCATGAACTTGCAGGCAGTCTTTGAGTGGGACCCATGATAATCTTTTCTGTATCATTCCATTTTGACTTTCACTTTTAAAAATATGCACTATTTTCCTCAGCTGTAGATAGTATGAATTTCTTGGCTTATCTCAATCTTCAGAAGAATTTTAGTTTTTCATGAAAGACAGAAGGATTCAGCACTTATTTAAATACATAAATTTATCAAAAATATTACTGATAACAGAAATTTCAGTAAGCCTTTTTAAAAAAAATTAAAATCTGTTTGACATGACAAGATGTCCTTTTCTCTTTGATAGATTCAGTAAAACAATTTTTTTTCCTTATCAAGCATATTCCTATATTTTTGGGAAAGCCTGTTGAATATTTTTCCTTTTGCTTTCGAAAGAAGACAAAAAGTCACTTTGTTATTTCATAGTTAAAATGTTAAACAATATCTGAAACAATCTCCAAGTGCACAACAAAAAAAGTTTTTACAATTTTCAGATAGTGCTTTGCATTGTCAGAACATCTTCTAATCATGTAATGAAAACTGTTTAATAATGCATACCTCTACTTCAGATGGACTTCTTGAATATTATTAGTATTTGTGTAGTGTTCTGGGGATGTGAGAGGTTCTGTAAAGGAGAACTATTACAGTTATAGATGATAGCTGCAGCATACCACAGGGACTTGCAAGACACAGAGGACAAATACTGCCTAAAGATAATCCTCCAAAGAAACATTTCAAAATAAGCATCAGATTCTATGGTTACCTGAGTGATTTTCATTTTGAGGGACTAACTTCAGTTCTATAAGATAATGCCAGTGTATGTGTTAAATTTAGCTATTTTAACCAGCTACTGAAATTATTTTTGTCTCTCAGCTTTATATAGTTTAAGTCATTCCTCAGTTAAAATGTGCAAAGAATGAAAAATCTAGGCTACAGTGATCAAATCCAGTTTCCAAAGAGTTTAGAAGTCAATTCATTCAGATAGAAACCTACATATGTTATGAATTCATTTTATCACGTAGATATTTAAAGATATCATAAAACAGTTTTTTTAAATTAATATTTGTCAAGCATCTCAAATGTTTACTAGAAGGTGATAATGAATGGTATGACAGGGTATTTATAGAGAAACAGAATACAGGTTAAACCAGGAGAGGAAAGGAGCTATACATTAAATCATGTTAACTATATATCATCTACATCAATAAGGAACACAGAAAACAAGCATACTGAAACACATGGAAATATAGATAAGGAAAATATCTTGCCCAAACACCCATGATGGCAACAATGAAAACAATTTGCTAAGAAGTCAGAGACAATATTAATGGAAGATTTGGCTGGCATATGTAGATTCCATAACAGTTATGTCCATTGGAGGTGACAGTTTTTGTCTCCTATTTATGACTCCTTTAAGTGATTAATGACGGAGCCACCAGAAGAGAGATTTGTCATCAGTTTGGCATAAGATTTGGTACAGAATGTAACACTTGAAGATCATAATATACTCAAATTTCCTATCATCTAACAAATTTAAAAGTTAAAAAAATCCATTATAATAATATTTTAGCTTTTGAAAAAGATTGTGACAATTGTAAAAATGGTAACAAATTTATTTTAAGAATATTTTAAACAACTGGTTAAAAGAGGAAAATGTTGTTGGTATGGAGATTATTCAAATGCATTAATTTAGAAGCTGATAGCAAAAGAACCTCAAGATATGAACACAGTCTTTAAAGAGTAAGTGGGTAGATTATTAAAAGAGGATAGATTATTAAAAGAAAAGCTGATGAAAACAATTGCCTATGATAATAGCTGACTGGTAATTAATGTTATCAAACTATATATTAATGTATAAGTCTATGTCAAGAAATTCATAACAAAACAAAACAAACTGAAAAAAGTAATGGAAAAAAAAAAAATACCAAAACCAACTAGCTATTTATTGCTAAGAAAATGGGCTACAGAGATAATTTTACAAAAAATCTAACTTGTTGCTTAAGAGAGATCAGCAAGTCAAATAGCATGTTAGAAAGAAATAAAGAACAAAAAAAAAATCAGTATTATGCCATGATGTAAACTCAGAATTAGCACCTATGACAAATATTGTGTGTAGTCTTGATCTCCACATCTCAGTAGAGTTCTAATAAAAACATTAAAATAATACAGATGGCAGGGAGGAACACGGAAACAAGATCTTCTTTACACAAAGAATCAAACTGATAACAGCTTTCCTGCTAGAGGGGAAACTCCTGGTGGGAGCTATGATAAAGTATTATAAAATCATGGATCATATGAAACTGAAATACCTACTTTCCATTTTCTCACAGTGCAAGACTGAAAAAAAAAATCTGTAAATGATCAGATGGCAAGTTGGAGGCTCTTTAAACAAAAATTTAACAATTTTCATCTAACATATGCAACATACAATTGAAGCATAGAACCACATTACCATACAAATTTACATAAGTCAGTTGTATAAAAGAAAAGATAGAAAACAATTCAAAAGTTAAACTGACAAATCTATTGTGAAAAGCCTGTGAAGACAGTCTCTGGTACAGAGCTGACTGCTGGAAGCAAGGCGAATGTTCTAGGGGACTCAGGATAGGTTTGATCAATTCAGGTAATAAACACTTCACTGGAAAAAAAAAACAACATGGGCTGAAAAAAGAACTTTTGTCCATCCTAGTGCCGAAAAAAGTGAATATCAAATTATCACATGCCTGATTCTTGAGGAGATGACATTTCCTCAAACTCTTCTGAAGTTTTGGAGAGAAGATGGATGTCACCATTTGCTGCCCCTCCAGATGGATCATACATGTTTACAAAATTCACAATTCAGATGTGCAAAATACAATTTTCCCCAGGAGTTAAAATAATTGCAAAACTTGGCAGCAATACAAGTATTTCCTTCTGAAGTTATTTTCCACTAAATTAGTACAAAACAACATGTGCACTAAACAGTAGCACAGCTGCAATACTAATAACAGGGCAAAACCTGGCATACAATTTTTCACTGTGAGGAACAAAAAGGGAATCAAGTAGCACAAATGCTGTCCCCAAGTTAATGAAACACTGGAGAATTTTTCTTATAGTAATAAGCAGCATAGCATCCTATGCAAAACAGGTAGAATCAATTGTTATTTCATGCCATAGTAATTGTTTGATTCAAAAAGAAAAAAAAACATAAAGTTATAGAACACCTTATTTGGGGCTAATTTTTATCACAATCCATGTGAGACTAAAGGAAACAATAAGGTCTTTCTTAAGTCAATGGCTTAGAAAATCATTCCGGCACTCTGCTCTAAAATAGATTTTCTGCTGATGGATATTGAAGCTTCTCAGGAAGTTTCAACGGCTTTCTTAAAATATTTGATTTTACAGAAGTCTTATGAAATACTGTATGAAATAACAGTAATTGTAGATTTGGATGATACTTTTCTTAGCAGAATTTTACAGTTACAATTTCAACAGAGGTATTCAGATTTATCTTGCAGGAAATTAGAGACAATGTGATACTGTACTTTCCACCTTTCAAGCTGTCAGAGAAAATACCATGTTAAAGGAATCTACAGAGAAAAAATGCTTATTCCTCGCTTATGTGATCTATTTCTTCCCTTTATTATTATACTACTACAATTATTCCATTAGTCCCTTTATTATCTAGTTTTCTGCCCTATTATGCGTTTACATATAGTCGGAGAAATTTGTGATGGGTTAGGTTGCTATTCATTAGGAGAGCTAGCTGTAACAAAAGCAATGCCAAAAATATTGGAAGACTGTTATAACTGTTTATTAATTAAAGATGTGTTTCTCTGAAAATAATTAAGAGAGGAAAGTTCAGTTCCCATTTTCCTCTTTTGCTGCTATAATATTATTTTTCTCTTTCTGTATTATCTTGATCAGAAATCCTAAATAATAGACTGTCATCTCTGAATACATCATTAAGTTTCCCTTTCATTTTGGTCCTCATTATTTTCATGCTGCTTCTCAACCACTGATCCTCCTAAAGTAATTATTTCCATGTTTTGTTTGAATTTTTTAGCTGGTCATGTGTCACATGCTTTCAAGAAGCCTCTTTGTGTGTGGCAACATCTAAGCAGTATGATCATGCAGTTTTTCCCAGACTTGGAGCTGACTTACCCAATAAACAGCATCTTTCTGCCTCAGAACAGCGATATCTCAGCTGAGAATTCACATAACCCACTTCTTTACCCTCCTCCAAGTTCTCTGCTCTAGTCTGCTTGTGTACAGACTTTTCAAATTCCCATCCAAGTCCACCCACTTCCACAGTTGCCCAAGGCTTTCTCTCACCTGTGAGGTTCCAACTTCATCTCTGGTTCTGAAGACTGAAAACACCTAGGCACAACAAATACTTTTTGAAATTCTGCCTATGTGGCCACCAAAAAAGGAGATGCGAGAGCTTCACAAATAATGATGCCTAGTTTATTTATTTATTTGCAACTTGAATTGTACTGTATATATTTTACTTAACTCTAGAAGTTGCTGTTAAAACATAGAGGTTTGTTGTGCTGCGTGTGATTATGACCATTTGCAAACACCATCTGGAATTCAAAGAAAAGCAATAGAGATATCCAAAAATATTAAAGAATGCAGATATTCAAAACAAAAACAACCTGCAACATAAGGGGGAAAAATTGTCATTATTAATACTGGTGGGAAGCAGTCATTGTAAAGCCACATCAGAAGTTTATCCAATAGTTTGAAAGTGGACTGTCAAGAGCATGGTGAAACACATAAAAAGGATAAGAGCCACATTATCAGAAGCAACCTTGAAGGAAAGTATTTTTCTGCAAAGCAGCATGCAAGGATTTATTTGTAAACTCACATTTTAAGTGGGTTTTTTTCAGGTTATCTTTTCCTATTTTAACAAAATATTATTTAGGCATGGAACCCTCCCTACCTCTTTTATGTAAATAATCTCAGGAAAAATGGGCAGATCCCCCTTAAAGCTTTAGCCTAAATTACTTGTAGGTCTGTACATTTAAAAAATATTTGTAATTTATAAGAAAAAAATTTTTGTTGACTATTAGGGATGGGAAGAGACACATAAAAGCAATATAAACACATAAAAAGAAGTCCTCTTTCTTAGTTATTTCTGCAAAAGATTTGTGGATTCTACTGTGCTAAGGATGTTGTATGAAATTTCTCCTAATTGGCATATTACTTTAAAAATAAGAACAAAAAAAATTAATTTATTGTGCATTCATTTATTATCATGACAGAAAAGAGCAATATGATACATCTCTTCTGGTATTTAAAAGTTACCTGAGGTAGATTTGTTATACAGTAAAAGTGATTTATTGTCCTGCTGGGTAAAACAAACTGTAATAAACACATACAAAAAGACCAGAAGAATTGAATTTCCCTCCTTTGGGAGATGGCATTTCTCAGCATGGAAAACATATTATTTGAACAGTCTAATTTTATATATTTTCTCCTAAGTTTTTAGTGACTGAAAATTTAATTTATGGTATTTTTCTTTCAGTTCTTTCTTGACACTTTTGAATATTCCTCTATGTGATTGTATGTACCACATAGTAGTGTTCCAAGAAGAAGAACAAGTCCTCTGTGGGACTACTGGCTGAATGAAGATTATCAAATTCAGAGCAATAAGTAGAATACAAAAATACAACCCTGCCCCTGCTTATGTCAAATGAGGAAGGGATCTATTTCTCTTTCCTTATTAAGGTATGAAATAAATTTCTAAGGATGTCATAGAACTCGGCATTATACATAGAAATTATGTAAAGCCTAATCCTGATGCAGAACAAGAGTGACACTCATTTTTACCTTACACATGGCAGGATGAAAGTTGAGTGCTCTAGAAACAATATATATTTAAACCTATAATTTTCACCTTAAAAGTAAACACATAAGGACCTAAAAGAAACTGTCATTACTATTAGTGTGCTGCCTAACAAAACATTTTTCAGTCTGATCATCATAAAAGTGGCATTAATATAGTTTCATGTCAGATAGCAAAAATAAAAGCAATTTTTAGTTTGTTAAGGAAGAATGCAAGACTAGACTAGATAGCCATCAATACTGCAGAAAATTATTATATACTACACTGGATCACAGCTTCTGAGTAAAATTTAAAAATATTATTTTCTTGTGATTAAATGTAATTCTGGGACTTTTATGAAAGAGTGGTGCATTAAAAACATTCAGAATATATCTTTTTGTCATGTCAGTACTCTTTGAACATCTGCTGGCCTTTTTTTTTCTCTTGTGTGTGTTATTTTGAAGGAATACAGCTTAGGAAGGATATGGAATAATTTGAGACAGTCCAAAAGAAGCAAATAGAAATGACAATTGGTATACATATCTTGACCTGCAACATACACAATAATCTTGTAATAATGTAAAAGGAGGTCTTACAGAAGAAAATTCATCTATCTTTGTATAGTCTGAAGACAAAAAGCAATAAGGTAAAATTCCATAAAAGGAGATTTAAATTAGAAATCATGAAAATATCTTGAAGAGTGAGGACAGAGAAGTACAAGAACAGGTTGCTTAGGAAGGCTGTGCAATCTGTTAAAGGAAGTATTTTACAATCAGACTTTAGGAGTGACACAATTATAATATATTCTGTCCTCATGCACAAAATGTATCCAAGGACAAGATAACCATTTTTACTGCTATTTTTAACTCCAGTGATCAAATGTATCTCTAAATATATCCCTATAAGATGGGTTTTCCCTGGGAAAAAATGCCACTGGAAAAAATTGCTTTCAATTAACATAATGTATCTAGTTCTTATGCCTAGAGTTCACACTAGACATAAGCAGAGAAGACTTGGGAATGATTCACAAGAATGATCAAAGATATGTGAGGCATCTCTTCTAGAGGTATGAATAAAATTTAGCTTATCAAACAACAGAAAAAAGAGTGACTTAGTCTCTCTACCGCCAGAAGAATGTAAATTTCAAAAGTAACAGGATCTGCAAAGCAGCAGACTAGGATATAAGGCACTGTAACAGATAATGAACAAGAGCACAAATTTTTAACAATTAAACAACAAAATAATTTACCAAGGACTTTAACAGGACATATGAATTTATAGAAACAGATATGAAAATTATGCTCATGTATAACTATAAATTTAGACTCAAAACAATAATTTTATTTTGACCCATTGATATATGAATATTCATTCAATGTCACAAGTGCAACATCAGCATGCAGGAGCTGGGCTGCTGAAGTGTTCAAAGTGTCTGGTGAACTGTGGATACAGAAAGAAACACGTCACACCTTATAGTTAACCTTATCCAGAAAGTGCACCTGGATTTCAAGAATGCAGAAGTATCTACATCACCCTTGGAAGGGGGAACTGAAACCTTGCAGTCCATGTAGAAGGTACAAAACACTAAGGAGGCAATGCAAGAGGGATTCAGTTGTCTAAACACACTCAGTCGCATGATGTCTTCTTGTTCAGTATGTTTAATTCTGAGACATGGATGTTTTATCAGGAAGAGGCAGTGAGAGTCTGTTGTGATGGACCAAAATCTTAACAATCTTTCCTTAAGGAAGGATAAAAAATAAGTAACAAGTAAAGAAGTAATTATGGATTCACTGCCCAGAGAGATCACTGAAGGCTCAAAATTTGAAATTAGCCCCCTCCTAAAGAAGTCTGTAGTTGTGTTGAAACTTCCAGCTCCAAGTGTATGGGAGTTTTATGATGATTTAGTGGATCTTAGATGGCAATGAGTGTCTTTGTTTAGATAACATCACAATGTTGAGTGCTAAGAATTAATTTTTTAAATCTTTCGGTGATATTTTTGTCACGGCTGTGTTTAGGTAAATTAAGCTAGTACAGACACTAACTAAAGCACTTTCCAAAAACTGAATGACTGAGGATTTGAACTAAATATGATCTGCTTCAAACTAAAACCAGAAGTAATGAAGGAAAATACTGAAAGAAAATACATGTTTGTATAACACAATTATTTTAATTTCAGTAGCATGCAAAGGCTATAATCAAGAATTAAACCCAACTTACTCTACATAGTTTGCATGTACAGAACATAAAGATCATTCCTGCTTTCTAAAATTTTAATGCTCACTGTCCACTGGGCTTTTCTAATAAATAATGAATTCTAAATGAAGAAATAGAAGGGCTTTTTCTGTGTGCTATTTTCTAATGCACTATTATGTAACTTAGTTGCCAGCACATTGCTAAGCACTCATAAAAGATGGTCAGGATGTGTTCTTGACCCCTGATTCCAGCAGACATACAAAGAATCAGTCACTATACAATATATCATGTTTCATATATATATTTTTTATGTATTTTGCGATTTTCTTTTCTCAGTACCAGCTGGAGAACAGGTCACTTTCAACCCCACTAAGAAAAGCAAATACAGCGAACTACTATTTGCTTTTCTTCTCCTCATCCATTTTTCCCAGGAGGCTGAGGCAAACAGTTGTTTCCAAGCATCTGCCGCTTGTACTGACAAATTAACACAACAGAATTCTAGAAGGCTATCAGAATCTCAAGGTTAACTTTCAGAAAGCAGTAACTGAAATGCATCAGTGCTAATATTAAACTGTTCCTTTTATCTCCCTCTTTGTGCTGCATTGGTTTTGCTTCACATGATACCATAGTGCAAGATAGGTTATAAATTATTATCTTTGATTCAGTGATTTTTGTGCTAGTTAAATGAGTCTTTGCTTTGCAGTTTTTTTTGAAAGTGTGTACTAAAACATCCCTGAAACATAAAAGAAAAAATATATATAAATATTATGATGGCCAGTCATGTCCACTAAAAAGCTTTCTACTCCCTAGTACACCTCCAAGGTAGTAGAATTAATTACCTGTGCAGACTTCATACCACAAGTTCATGTAAAGCAATGTCCTTCAACCAAGAGTAGAGGCTGAAATGTGCCTACAGCTCAGAACTTATTGGAACAGTTTTGCAGCTGTTAACTTTCATAGCATACCTGACCCTTTAGTGACTCCTGTGGATAAAAAGCCTTTTATAATGGTTTCTAACTTAGCAAAACAGAAAGTGTAATTTCTCATGATCTGCTACTTATTTGTAGAAAAATTGCAAAATTATGAAATGGATTGAACTGTCTTTAATCAAGGGATATGTTTAGTCCATAAAACATTCTTGTTTGATGTCCAGTGAGTTCTAAAAGGAATTCAGTTCCACAACAGAGCTGCCAATCAACATCTATATTGTCTGCAACGTAATACAGTATCATTAAGCAGGATTAATTATCTTTAAAATAGAAAATCAGTAACTACAAAATTATTTTAAATTCATCATCTATATTGTAAAGTGTATTTTAATTAACCTCTTGGCTCACATAAGCTGCTTTTAAAGAAGTGGGCAGGAAATTAATCCTACAATAAGTCTTAAAAGTGAAAAATCCATATGTTTCATTACAGAGAGCAGAGAAAGTTGCTCTTCCCCAAAGAAAGATGCCCCACAAAAAAATCAAGAAGTCTAAATATTTCCAAGTGAGCACCAAGTGTCATGTCATCTTTTGACAGTATTTTTCCTGAGACTAAACCATAAACAGCTACAAACTTGGTACTATACTTTAGTAGAACAACCACAAAAAAAGGCAAAAATCTGTGTTCCCATTTGGTATTTTACTTCTACAGCTTCTACACTCATTGATGTAATTGTCTGTATTTTCCAATATCCTACATATATTTTCTTCTGAGCTGATCTGCAGTGCTACTAAGATCCTCATTCAAACCAATTAATTTTGCAGATCCTACAAGAAGTTAGCCAACTAAAACTGGTGTCTTATTCCATTTTTGGAAATATCAATATACAAATGAGAGTTATACAGGATAAAGACCTCAACACCCATGACTACATCTCAATTCTAATACTACCTTAAATCATGCTCGAGAAGCCCTCAAGACAGGCAGTAGTATTCTCTTTTCACCTATTCTGAGAAACACTTTCATACAATTAGGTGCTACAGTCATGAATTCTTATTTTTATTATTAAAGAAGCACTGTTAATAATCTAATGTCAAAAGTTGTTAGTGTTGATAATACTGAGAGCTGGAGTGTTTAATAATTTGCTAGCTTTGCCAGGGTTCCTCTTCTCATAGTGAGAAATCAGATGACAAGTTTTCTACAGTCTTGAGGTAACACTAACAAGCTGCATGAAGATCATCCTCTCTCACCCCATAAAATAATATGATATTCAAATTAATCAGATGCCCTCATGATGAAGACAGTTTTAACTGAACAATTATGGAAATTACTGCACTCACTTAGCAACTTTTCAGGTACTAATGATTAGCTATACTGTAAAAACAGGGGTTTTTTTAACTGATGCCTTCATTAATGGTCTCCACGACCTTTCTTTGCTACTACAAATTCTATCAGTGTTCCAAAACAAGATCCCCAATACAGGGAAACATTATTGTAGGTAGGATACATCTCCAAGTGCAATAAAAAAATGACTGAAAGAACAATAAAGATTCTATGTCTGTAATATGCTCCTAATGTTTTATGCATCTCAATTATATCCACACAGACATACAGATGAAAAAAAAAATGCTGGCTTATAGAAAAACACTGTAATAAAAATGGTAAAACACTTCCCATTCTAGCTTATGAGCTCAAACTAACTGGAATGGAAGACAGAAATACTTTAACAGAAATACACCTTTCTTTTATACTTTATGAGATAAACCTGTGTTTCATAGTGCTTCTATTACTGGAAGCTCTCATTCCATTGTTTAATTCCACATATTTCCTCCCATTCCTTTGTGACTGCTTCAATGCCAGAATCTTTTACAGTGCAGCCTAATTAGGCAGAATATACACTGCTTTGTAATCTTCTGCCATCGCAGCTGCACTACCATTATCAGCTCATGCAATATGTTTGGGTGGTTTGAGAAACTGCATACCTTTGGCTTATCCTGAACCAATATTAAAAATATATGAAAATATTTAAACTTTTTTACTGAGAAATAAGATAAATATATTTGCTTATAAGCAATCCTTAAATTAAAAAAAAATGTAGATTTGTTACCATTCACTCACCTATAGATTAATCATGTACCTAGTGGTCAAAATGAAAATGTAATCACTTTTGTATAACAGTTGCATGTTTAAATAGGAAATGTATTAATTAGTCATTTACTCCTAAAATAAAAGATAGTAAAAAGTTGGAAGTGAAAGTACAGTACATTATCTGATACTTTTACATTTTCATCCTGCACCAAACAAAAAATGTCACACTATTAATGACAGTACTGATTTGAAAAGGCAACAATTAAGTATGTGATTCCTTTAAACCTCAGAGTTTTGAACAGTAGTGGTAGTTATTTTAACTCTGGAGAGGGTTATGGGTCCCTTACAAGACTAGGACTCTTTCACCCTGCAGAGCTATCCTTACAATTACAAAACCACTAGGCTGCTGTATCATGAGAAACTTAATTGGCACTCTAAAAGGGGACTTCTTAAAACAACAAGTACTGTGAACACACAGTAAGAGAAATCTTTGCTTGTGTACTTCCATTTTACCTGTAAACTGCCTCACACTTCAACAAGAAGAGTACTTATTTCTTCTGAAAATCTGTGTGCATTAATACATGACTAGAAACTGAAATGCTTGAAATACTTAGTCTTAGAAGTGAGATGAAATATAATTAATTTCCTTTCTTAATACTAATCCAACTCAGGATGTTTAAATAGCATTTAAACACTCTGAATCCAAATGTATATGTTAACGCACAGGATATGTGTGTCATATTTTTTTTATACTCTCCCTTGATTTGGCCCCTTTTTTTCATCAATTAACTCAGATATTTTTAAAGTACACATCACCCCCTAATCTCAAAATTACTCTCCTCCTTCAAAGAACTATTTCTTCTTCTACAATTGCTGAAAAAATTAACAAAACAAGACAAAAAAGGAAAATAAAAAGAAAAAGAAAAGAAAAAGGAAAAATGAGTGCCCAAGACTACTGAGCTGAATTAATTTTTTTGCAAGAATAAGGAAACATCATTGTCCCATCACAGTTCATTTAATCTAAGAAGAGGCCTCTAATTTCTGAAGGAGATGAGAATCCCAATAAAATACATCTGCAGATAGATAGGTACTTTAGGGAAAATCTTAAAAACAATACATAAATTCTTCCTGTACAATTTTCTTTATGGGCAGAGGGAAACATTTTTTCCCTTACTCTCTAAGGTGCTATATAACTTTATTTCTAACAAAAGAGTATTAGAAAGAGCTATGTTTTATGTGGCCATACCCTTCCAGGAAAGGTCTTAAAACAGTATGAAAGAGAGGAAAAGCATATCCTAATACATGCTGATATAAATGATGTGACGTATTTTCTGTACTCATTGCCCAATCAATAACCTTCATACAAATCCAATACAGCACACAGTTCAATAAGCCTGGTAGGCAGTCCTGTATTAACAAAGTATACAACATTTGACCCTGTACAATTAGCTACATTAGATTACTTATCTTTGTAAGTAACGGAAATTTCTACTTGCACATGTTATCTTCACATACAAAAGTAAATGGAACTTTCTAATGTGAGTACAGTACATTATCAGTGGCTATAATTACAACTCTTTTTTTCTAGTTTATCCTGCTGATTTTTTTTTAATTTCACAACACAAGTCTAAAAAGCCCCACTGTATTTGAAGTTGAAACCCTTGTTTTATAAGTACCAGAATTACAATAGATTATGACATAACTTCTACACATAGTTTCCTTTCTGAAAGGCTGGAACAAATCTCTAGTACACTGTGCTGGTTTGGACTAGGATATAGTTAATTTTCTTAATGGCATGTAGTATGGGCTGTTTTGGATTTGTACTGTAACTGTAATCCAGTACTGCTGAACAACATTTACCCAGTCAAGGCCTTTTCTGCTTCTCACCCCGACCCACCAGTGAGGAGGCTGGGGTCCACAGGGAATTGGGGGGGACACAGCTGGGAGAACTGACCCCAATTTATTATAGGGATATCCAATACCACGAGGTGTCACACTCAGCATACAAGGCTGGGGAAAGTAGAAGGAAGCAGGGACCTCTGAAGCGATGGTGTTTGTGTTCCTAAGTCACCATTTCATGCAATGGAGCCTTGTTTTCCTGGCAATGGCTGAACACCTGCCAGTCAAATTAAAGTAATGAATTAATTCCTTGTTTTACTTCACTTGCATGTATGGCTTTTACTTTACTTGTCAAACTGGCTTTATCTCAAGCCATGAGCTTTTTCACTTTTACTCTTCTTATTATCTTTCCCTTCCCACGCAGGGCAAGTGGGTGAGTGGTAGCGTGGGGCTGAGTTGCTGGCTTGGGTTAAACCATGACATAAACACAATTCAAGAAACCATTCAATAAATCCAGAGATTAGTTACATGACAGAAAATGAGTCTGAGCTTTAATAAAACCTGTGTATATTTGCAGTTTGAAGATCTATAGCTGCCCTAGGAGGCAGTCAGGTAATTCATTCATTCAATGTGCATTATTGAACTAAAATAATCAAAGCTTTCATTGCTCTAAATTGTCTGTGCAGCCAGACTTTACTGTTTCACAGTTATCTTTGGAAATTTTTAAAGAAGCAAGAGTATAGTTATCCAAATTGAACTAAACTGTTACTCTATTTCTACTGCTACTGAAAACTTCCAGTGAAAAATGGACCATCACTTTGCAACTGTTTTTTTGCATAAAATACAGGTTGTCTTTAGCTTCTGCTCAGGAAATATGGGATGCAGCAGTAAAAGGCTCTGTGAAGAAAAATTCAAAGAGATGGCTATGTATTAGCTAAAGTGGCAGAGATTCACATAACTTCAAAGGAGGAGGTCTGGCTTAAGAATGACTACTGGAAGGAAAATAGAGAGATTCATGATTTGGAGACAGATAGGACTATTGAGAATAGAAGGAAAGGCTACACGCACAGACTATTCCCTATTCTGTGTTTGTTCTGAAGCCAGAACAGTGCATCATAGCTATTATAGCCATAAACACAGTACAAGTGAGAAGACACAGGACATAATGGAGGCGAAAATAATGGAAGCTACAAGAATGATAAGAATATCAGAAGGCAGGCTAGGGAAAAGTACATCTTGACCTTACCCAGGAAAAAATTAGCAATCAGGAGGAGAAAAAAACAAAGAGGAAAAATAAATATATGGCAACACATTAAAAAAGAAAGTTAATCATTAATATTACCACAATTATATTAACATCCCTTGTTCTACCTAAATTTAAACTGAACATAATTACTTCATATTTCCTTACTTTGCAAAAAGGCTTCGAGGAAGTTGTGTGATATGGGTTTCCTTTTGTTGCTTTCTGAAATCTTATCCAGTAGATTAAGTGTAATCAGCAAAAATCCTCTAACATAATGGAACTATGCCTGAACAACAACTTTTAGGATTTATTTCTTCTCATTAAATATTTTTTTCCTGCTTATTCTCTAACATTAGTATACTTTTAGCCTAGTAAACACATGCTCTTAATGGAACGTTATAAAATGCTTCTGATTTACTTTTTACACTCTTTAACTTTCTAAATATCTTATTTTCAAACAAATTTTCTTACTTCCAGAAGAAGTTCTTCCAGATGGTAAAAGGAAAGTGAAAATTAACATTACATCCTCCATAAAACAGAAGCGAAGACCACCCCTACAATACCTTTTCTTTTGAAAGAGAAAAGCAAAGAAGGAAAGAAAAAATAAGAAAGGAAAAGACAACAAGGAAAATAGCAATACAAAGTTTTGGGATACTGTGAGGATATAGAACAGATATCAAAATTTGATCTCCAGATTATTCATATGCCAACTAATCCATTATTAAAGCATGACATTCCTGAACCACTTACAACACATTCTGTTAATGAAATTATTCAGAAACATGGAAGAAATATTAGAAATTAGAATTACTGCAAATTTTTCCCTATAAAATCAGTCAGCATAAAGAAAACATCATGCCACAATTCCTTCAATTTTCTTAGAACTCAAAAGAACCATGGGAGCTATTGAATTTACTTGTTTATAGCTACACTATGAGACACTCATTCCAAGTCTTTTCATTCACATATGAGGTGAAATCCTGTCTCTGTTGAAATCAATGAGACTTTTGCCTTTGATTTTAATGAAACCATAATTCTGATCAGTGTTTGTACTCTCTCTCATGGCCTAGAGATATTCTCAACAAAAAAATCAGGCAAACTACACCACAGGGATCAATTCATTACAGTTACTTTTCATATGGCAGAGGAAAGAAGTGTTTTGATTCAATGGGAAGATTGTGATGTTTACCTAGTGCAATAATTTGCATTGAGTCAGTCTGCAGTGTTCAAACACAAACATTCTTCTGTCCTTCAGACTTCTGCTATTACAGTAGACAATGATAATATATTGTTTCATTGAGTTGGTTATTAATCTCATAATGACAACTATTCACAGCCCATTTTCACTGCTTAGGAAAAAAAGAATAAAGTACACATGAAATGTTAGTGTATGAAAGATCAGTGAAACCATTTTTACAACATTGCAATTATATATAACTACAAAATGACTATATAACATGATTACTTACTGAACTTCTATCCACATTTCTTTTCCTGAATTACACCCATATAGCTGACAGTGTATAAGGACTGGCAATTCCCCCAGCACGCTGACTTTCTCAATTTATCACTGTATTGAACACCCTACTCTAATGTAAAATTGAAAAATAACTCTAATGGTGCAGAAGTGCCATACCCAACATTGCACACAGATTCAATCCCCAGGCTTTATCCAGCCGTTACTTGCACATCTCTCTCTTGAATCCTAAATTGTAGGTAACAAAAGGTTAACCACAAGCAACATTGCAACAAGATGTGCAAGTAAAGCAAGCAAGGTAGCAAAGCAACCAGCTAAAAAAGCCAGTGAGATAACATGCACCATCAAGAGCAAGATAGCAAGTTTTAATGGAACCTGCAAAACTGCAAAATTAGCTAAAAACAAGTTAGACTGAAAAACAAGAAGCATCAGGCGTGTGCTAGAGGTGAAAAGTTCAAATGCGAGGAAGACTACAGAAGCCTTCATCAAAAGACCACTAGAAGACTGATGACCACCTCAGAAGGAACTGACACATGCGCAGAAGCTAAAAATGTATAAAACCATGACACAGCTTTATGCAAATATGAGTATGCTAATGATATGTTGAAATTGTGACCTTGCATGGAAGGACTTTTAAAATGTAGCTGAAAGCTAAAGAGGATTGAGTGAGTTTTTGGCAGAAAGATCCTCCTCACTCCTAGCACTGAATAAACAAATTTGGCTCGGTAGCCGTCTGACAATAGAATTTTATTTTCTTGCTCAGTTTTGGGCATCAGGCTAGAGAGGGCACCAAAGCAGGTGAAGGGCCTGAAGCACATGTTCCATGAGGAGCAGCTGAGGGAGCTGGGATTGTTTAGCCAGGAGGAGAAGGCTCAGGGGTGAAAGGAGGTTGTAGCCGGGTGGGAAGGTCAGCTTCTTCTCCCAGGCAACTAGTGACAGGATGAGATGACATAAGCGTTATGCTGCGGGAAGGGATATTCAGGTTAGACATTGGGAGGCATTTCTTCACATAAGGGTGATTAGACATTGGAACAGACTGCCCATGGAGGTGGTGGAGCTACTATCCCTGGCCGTGTTTAAGGAGACTGGATGTGGCATGCAGTGCCATGGTCTAGTGGACAGGGAGCTGTTCGGCCATAGCTTGGAGTCGATGATCTCATCCTAAATTGATTCTGTGACTACCATTTCACAGCTGAAAAGTGAACTACACCCCAGCAAACGCTTTTAATGAACTGAAAGATTTTTTTTTTTTTTTAGGCCTTTCGAGTAAGGAAAAAAAATAATAAAAAAAAATAAAAGAAAGAAAGAAAGAAAGAAAGAAGCGAACACAAGGTGAAAGCCCAGCGGAGGCCCTGTCCTTCAGCAGCCGCAGGTCCCCAGTTCCCAGCGGGAAAGGCGGGAGCGCGGCGCGGCTCTCCCCGCAGGATAACGGGGCCAACGGGGCCCGCCGCCGCCCGCCCCGCGCATGCGCCCCGCTGGCGCACGCGCCGCCGCCCCGGCCCGGCCCGGCCCGCGCGCTCCCGCAGGGGCGCCCCGCGCGCGCGCCCGCCGGCAGCGGCCCGGCCTCCCGCGGGTGAGTAACGGCGCGGCCCGAGCCCGGCCGGCCCCGGGCGCCGGGAGCGGCTGCTCGGGGCTGGCAGAGGCCGCGAGGGGACGGCACGGCGCCCGCCCGCAGCCGCTGTCAGAGGGGCCGCGGCGCCCCGCGGGCGGTGCCTTGCCTCCTCCCCGCTGTGGAAGCCTCGCCGCGCCCCCCGCCCGCGGCTGGGGCTGCTGGGGTGGGGGCCGGCCTTGGTTCCGCAGAGGGGGAGCGGAGCGAGAGCGCCCGGAGCTCTGTGCCTGGCTCGGGGCGTGCGAGCAGCGCGGCGGAGTGGGTCTGCTCCCGCCCTTGCTTTCGGCTCTTGTCAGCAGCCTGGCTCCGAGCTGCCCCGGGCAGCTCCCGGGAATGAAGGGTGCCCTCCTCTCGTGGCCTGCAGCCGCCCAGTTAGGTGTGTTTCCATGGCCTTTCGAAACAGAAGGCTGGCATGTTGAAGGCAAGTGCTGGAGGCTCTCTTACCGCCTCTACAGCAAAGAATCCTGAAGGATTGTGTTTTGTTGCTACTGCTGTCTTTCTTAAATTCAAATCACAGTTTCTGTTTTCTGGTTGTCGGATTTTAAATGCCTTTTTCTAAATTCAGTAGACGTGAAAGAAATCTGTTATTGGAAGTGTTTAAAGATATACCTTTTTAGCATGTAACACAGCTGTGAAGTGTCTGCATGCCGTATCTAATGTTTTCTTATATCTTTAATGATTTTCAAGCTATTTTTTTAAAAAGGCTTTAGGAGAAGACTTTTCATATACAGAAAGTTTTTGAGAAGTTCCCAGGTTCTTCCTAGTACTAGAAACACTCGCAATGTACCTACACATATAGTAGTCAGCTTCTGTTGCTTTTTACTCTTTGTGATCTCCAGATCACAATGTGCTATGTAAATGTGCTTTTAACACTTTTACCAGTCCTCACTTGGTCAGTCACCTGGAAACTGAATTAATGTTCTAGGTGCACATCTGCACTCTAGCTCCAGAATTGAGGCTTTAAGGTCTAGCTCTAGAGCTGATCTGTCAGAGTTTTCAGCTTCTTTGAACTGGGAAAACCTAGTAGAAACTAAGTTTAGATAACTTAGCTGAGAAGCTTTGATCCCATCCATGAGCTACCAGCCTCAGTGGCTTCTGGATGACCTTACCCTTGATCAGTAAAATCAGATTTTCAGAGCTCTCCCCTATGTTGCATTTCCATTTTTTATGGTTAAGGAACTTCAGAGCAAATAAATTATAGTATTTGCTGATTCTTGCTAAACTAGGTAAATCTGTTTTATCTCAACCTACTTTCTTTGCATAGTGTATTTCTTTTTTGGAATTTGTAAAACTGAAAAAAAGCAACCCACTAGGCAAGGCACTAAAACTTGAATTGCCTTACCAAAATTATCTCAAGTAATTAAGCACCATCGTCCCTTTCAACCACTTTTTTAAATTGCTTTTTCTTCTCTGACTAAAGAAAGATTCATTTTGGGGAAATACGCCAGGGGAAGAAAAGCTCATCATCTGTATATCTGTATGGTTTTTTCTTCCTATAGTGGAAAGGACAAACAGAAGGTTTCCTTGCACAGTAACTTAAGGGTATAAAAAGCAGTATTGAGGGAGAAAAAAAATCACTGTTGAGTAAGAGCTTGAGACATTCAATTAAGTATGTGGAACAGTTAGGAAAATTACTCCGACTTTCTCATAGACCCTTTTTTTTCTTCATGTAGGAGTTGTTTTAAGAAGAACATCTGGAAGTTTTGCCTACTATGATGAATTTAATGCTACTTATTACCAAAAAAACCCAAATTAATTTGGAACAGGGATGATCATAATGGGATAGACTTACATGTATTTTGTGCTTTTTCAATTCTGTATAGTTATTTGCAAACTAAAAAGTAAAACAACTGTGTCAGATGTTCTGGGGTTTTTTGAGAAAAGAACTGGATGTTGAGGAAATACAGGTTTTAACTTTTCCTACTAAAGTGTCATATTTTTCTCATATTATAAAGGAAACTACTATCTGTATTCATTAAAGGAGAAACTCTGACCTGTTACAGATGGTTTTTTTCTTATTTTAAAATTTGTTGAGTAGTCAAGAGAAGGAACCCAAACTGCTTACATTTTTGTGTGGTACACCTATATGTGTGAACAAACATGGAGTTTGAATCCAAAAGCTTCTGAGTCAGGGTAACTGCATGCAACAACTTAACCTTCATAAAGCTGAAGTTATTCAGCCTGACTTATTCCTACCGAGAACGTCAATTGCTGTTAGATCCAAGTGCACCCAAAAGTCCAAGGCAGGATACTTCCTAAGTCTGTAGGAGTGACGTGTACCTCAGTATATTGCAGTCAGACTCTAAAATTTGAATGTTCTTTGTCTAATGACTGTTGAATAAGAAATGCATTTTTAAGGTTTTTCCACTTCCAGGGATAGACATTATTTCATGTATCTGTTTCACAGGCATGTTTGCTCAGTCTGTTCCTCCATTATTGCCATTCTGCTGTGGCACTAGCATTGATCAGGGTAGTTTATCTGTCACTGTCTCTGAAAAGTAGATCTGAGCAAGATTAAATGACACATGAAGCACTGCCAACCTGTAGCTCTTTGATGCAGCTTTTACAATATAGGTATCTGTGCCAGGTGTGAATTACATTATTGTCATTGAGACTGATGTCTCCCTAAAACACAAGCCTTTATTTACCATAGATATCACTTCCTTGTTCTAGAAATTTTGCACTTTGATGCTGAGCCTCTGTATAAGCATAGCAGAAGTTAATCATATGATATAGTAGACCAGGGTATGTCTTAATGCTAGTCAAATACTAGTGGGCATGCTGCTCATTTTTTAGTATACTTCAATGGTGAATGTTCCCTATAAAAAAATTCTTGTTGAAATAATAATGTGGTGCACCAAGATCAATTCCTGACACTGTAGACAAATGACTGAATGGTAGTGAAGTCTTGATCTAAACAGGAGGCATTGAGTAGCTGATATGTCAACCAAGAATAAAAAGGAACAGCTTCTTTGGTATGGAATAGGAAAACCCAAATGACAAACCTTGTGACATTGCAGTCATGAATTCTTCTTCACAGAAGAGATAAAATTATAATTGCAGAGGTGGTTTATCTCTGGTAGTCCTGTATGTTGTTTAATGAAGATCAGTGGAATTTTATTTAAATTAAATGGAATATATTAATACACTAGTCAGATGGATAATATTGTTTCCTTAAAAACAAAAATCCTAACCCTTCAGAAAACTTCAGTTTATCTAATCTGAAAATTGAGTTAAATTACCAGGTAGAGGTAGCATAATATACTATGAAGAAGACTGAAAAGGTAATGAAAAATAGCAGGAGCAGTTTGAGTGTATTTAAAGTTAATTTCTTATTAAAGTAAGTGTTCTATACTCCAGACAATCTCTGACAGAATTCTCAAATCATGGGGATGGATTGTTAGCCACAGAAGAAGAACCCTGTATTTTGACGTAAAGCGATGTGAAATCCTGTAAGCATGTATGCTGTAAAATCATTTTCTCTGACAGTAGCCAAATGTATGGTTTCAGAATCCAGTTGGGCAAAATGAACATCATAGTCTTGCCTTGTTCCATCTGTTCTTTGTTGGCTTTAGTGCTGTGATTCTCATTTAACTGAGTTCACTCTCTAACAAGGTGAAAGTGCATTGGGATTTTGTTGTTTATTTTTGAAATGTTAACTGGACTTTTCTCTTAAAGTAAATGAGTGACCAAATGAATCCCAGAAATTATAACAGACAGTAGAAGAATGGATTAATATTGGAAATGGGACTGTAATACTGCTATTCCAATTCAGGCTGTATTGTTAAAAAACATATTCTAAGACTGCTTATCTAAAATTATCATAGCAGTAGTAAGCAGCATATTGTGACAACTGAGCTCTATATTAATGCACTGGTAGGAAACTAAGGTCAAATAATTTACAAGTATTTTAAAACTACCTGTGTATAGCTCAGTAAATTAAAATAAGAGTCTAAAATTTGCAGGTCAGTGACAGAAATAGAAATCACAGCTATACTATGTCGAATGACCCTTGAATCAGAAATTAATTCTTAGGTTTACTGGTTTAGTGTTGTCAATTTTATGCATAATCTTGTTCCACAGAATTCTGTGGTAACCTATATTTTGTTAATCCTTTTCTCTGGTTCTCTTGTGATAATGTTGTACAGGAATTAAAGTTATAAATAAAATGACCAGGCCTTCCATTATAATGATTTTCTTCCCCCTAGTTTCATGATTCAAATCTTGCTGTGTACCATTGGTCATGTTTTTAATTTAGCCCTGGAACACTACATGAAGTGTCAGGCAGCTGTGACATTGTACTAACTGGCTGCCAGCAGCTAACTTACAAGCTTTCTGTTTGATCTACATCCTTAATGCTATGCTGTTTTTTGCTTATGCGGTTCAGAAAAAAAAATAAAATTTTAGATCTGTAAAGTTGTAAAACATCATGGTTTCAAATTTAGTTTGCTGGAGTATTTTGTTAATGCATTGGTTAACAGAACGCAAAGTGCTTGGTCTCAAGCCAGTAAATAGGTTAGTAAATGAAACCTGCATTCTGTACACAAGCTGTAGTTCTGTCATACCCCATTTTGTTTTTTACTCTTGTTCTGCTCTGTTAGTGTCCTTTCATAGCTTCTGTTTTTTTCTTCTGTTTTCTTTATTATTGCTACCTGAATAGCATTTGCAAAACATAATAGTTCTGAAATAATGTAACCAGAATTTCCATTTCATGGGATTTGTCTGGGTTAGGATAAAAATTAAGTTCAAAAGTAAAATATGTTATAAAATATATCTTTGGTGGTAGAACCTCAAAATGTGACATATGTTCTCAAAGAAGGAAATGGGATTTTGTTTGTGTACCTCATCCTCCACAGTCTCTTAGTTCTGTGGTCAGTGTATGCGTCACATTTGTCTCTTGTTATTTTTATTATGTAGAGATTTTATGAAGCATTTCATACTGCTAAATACTAGGTAATAAGAAATCTGACTTAAAAATATTTTGTCTTTTGATCAGTTCCGGCCAAAATCCTTCTGTTGGGATTCTGAACTATGACATCATGGCAAGATTTCGCAGAAGAACATGCATCATTTTGTTGCTTTTTATTTTGTTTATTTGCTCCATAATGATGGCTTTGAAGACTCTGAGACCTGACAGAGCTGGCTTTGGGGATCCATTTGGACTTGGTTTGTTGCCGGAGCTTCAACAACGGACAGTGCTCTTAGACAGTAAGCAGAACTTGCTAAATAGGGCTCAAGGAGATACTGTAACACGTGTCAGTAATTTGCATAGTATTGCTGTCAATACTATGAAGGCATCTATGTCTCCAGTAAAAAAGCTGGAAGAGGAGCTTTCTTCTCCTAATTATAACTTTCACATATTCTACTATACTTGGTATGGGAATCCACAGTTTGATGGTAAATATATTCACTGGAATCATCCGTTGTTGCCACATTGGGATCCCAAAATTGCAAACAATTATCCAAAGGGAAGGCATAATCCTCCTGAGGACATTGGGGCCAACTTTTATCCAGAACTTGGATCTTACAGTTCCAAAGACCCTACTGTCATAGAAGCCCACATGATGCAAATGCGTACAGCTTCAACTGGTAATGAATGTTAACATTTCAGCATGTTGTTCATTTATCCAGCCTTACATCTGTGAATGAGCACAACTGAGCTATCTGTTTTTCTGTGTAATTCAGGAAATGTCTGAAACTAGTAAATGTCTTTGTATCTCTGAGTTTTAACCCTCAACTGAAACCTACATCTTCAGAGCTGTGTCTGATGAGTGTAACAGCACAGAAATGTAAGAACGGTGTTTGTAATACTGTAGGTACATGTTTTTCATTACTTACTGCTAAACACTGATAACATACATGAAAAAACAGAAACCTTGACTGGAATATGTTGTTTGTGTATTTTATTTTTGGAGATGAATACTTCAGTTTAAAGGACAGGTTTCAGTAAATCATGCTAGCATGCTTAAGGAGCAGCCTGTTCAAATATGAGTGGGGTTTTCTGTGAATGCTGTGTGTGTGCAGTAACAATTGAGTATTAATTCCTTACTATCCAAAAGTATCTTCTTTCAATGCAAATTGATGTTCCCTTTTTCTAAATAAGGTGAACTGCAAACATAAGAACATTCAATGTATTTTTGATCTTGTTCCTTGTTGGGCTTTATTGTCCTTTTTATGTTAATCTTCTTTAAAATAAGCAGTCATATAGGCTAATACTAAATTCTGAACAGCTTCTGTAAATGTAGTTGGAACAGCATGACCAAAGCTAATAGCATTATTGATACTGCTAATCACCTTGTATTGAATGTCCTTCATTCATCTAATCATTACAGTTTAATGTAATTGTTATATTTTGATTGGCAATGTTTACTTGTGTAGTGTCTACTTCTTGGTTGTTGTCATCTTGTGGGTTTTAACCTAACCTTTATTTTATACAAGGGTTAATAAAATCATAGGAAATTTCTCACCCTCTTCAGTAACATAACTCCATGAACAGGAGTAACAAGACTGTTGCAGAGAAATCTCAGATACAAGTTGCCAGTAAGCAACTAAGCAACCTAGACCAAAATAATTTATGATAGTGCAATGAAGGCAAGGGGGGCACTTGCAGCTTTAGAAGAATATGTGATGTTTCTCATCCTCTTAATACAGATGTCTAAGAAAGTTGAACTCCTAGTGAAAAAGGTGCCAATTACTAGGAAGAATGCTTTGCATAATCATTTTTTTTAGTAACTTCAGTCAGTTTTCCAGTTAAAACTCAGCAATGTGAATGAGTAGTTCAGACTTCCTGTGACATTGATACTTATAAAGAGTCACTTTTTCCTGCTGCTATTCTCACTTAAGGATTTAAGTACAATTGAATTTGTCCTCTTCCATCTAGATTTGACTAACATAAATCATCAATTTTTTTTTTAATTATACTTCATTCATTTTTTGCGTACTGTGAGGCTGACTACTTACAATTTCTACTTTTTCTCTCTTAGCCAGTGTCTCATCCATGACTGTATTTTACAGTCACATAATAATTTTTTCTAGCCATTTTTGAGGCTTTATCAAGGATCTTACGAAAAAAGAGAAATGTAAGTGGTTCTTTCAGCAAATATTGTCTAATGATTGAAGGCGCGTAAGAGATTGGGGCAACAATCAGAACAAACAGAAATCTCATGCTTCCCTGTCTTCTTCTTATATTTTACAATTCTTAAATAATAATTTCCTAATATTTTACAGATTAAACCAGTAAATTTTATTAATAAGATTGCTTAAGGAAATTTTTTTTGCACCAGCCTTTTCTTTGCAATAGTCCATTTTTTGTTTTAGTGACTATTCTGCTTTTAAAAACATTTATGACATTGTTTTTAGTGTCAAGTCCATCCTCTTTTTTTTTTTTTTTTTTTTTGACTCTTTAAGTGGTATATAACTTTATTTTTTAACCATAGGAAAGAAAGTGTGTAGTAGACTTTTTCAGGAAAAGACCAATGTGAATTTAGGTTCCTTGATTAATAATTCTGTCTCCTGAACTTTTACATATTTCCTAAAGGTGTAAAAAAGGGTCTTGTCAAGATAATCTGGATTTGTTGCTGTTCTGCTTGCCATAACACCTTACTCATTTACATTTAGTCCTTTGCTTTTGTGTGAAATAAAAGATAGTACGACAAAATGCAGTAAAATATTTCATTTTGCTTTCCTTGAGCAGACTGTCTCTTGTGATTATCTGTTATTTGTGATTTTCTTTTTGATAAAATGCAGAGATAGTGTGCCTAAGGGTAGTTAAACTCCCTTCTGTGTGTGGTGAGCCGAAATTTCTGGTTTGGATATTGTGTGACTACGTACTCACTGTAATCTGTGGCTTCTTTTTCCTAATTTTCAAATTGTTTGTTGGAAATTGTTGGTCAGAAATTGTATAATGCTAGTTAAGTAGGTGGAATTTAGAATATATACTTCCCTAGCTCAGTGAATTTATTCATTTACTTAAATCATTACCTAGTTAAAAAGAACCACATTGACTTATTCTTCTATATGTTCTAAATATCATTGATAGGAAAATATTCCTACATCAGTATTTCATGTATTTTTTTCAGACTTAGCTTCTTTTTGATATTGTTTCCAGCTGTGCATTTAAAAGATACAATCTGTTTTTTTGACTGCATTTTATTTTAGAAGGAACGGGTTTTGCCTTTCTGAAGAGTGTGTTCTTTTGCTATTCTTGGAGAGCATCAGAAAAATTTACAGTATGAAGACGTTATTTGTTGTCTTTTTTTCTCCACAGCACTGGTAACATCCTTAAATTATTGAGTTACTCAGGCATTTTTGAAGATAATAAATTTAAAAACTAATTTCACATGCTTGGAAGGATGGATTACACCATAGTAACTGTACAAGCAAGAAAGAAGGTTGTGGGATTGAATCACTGCTTCTAGTAATAAATGGTTGTTTTATATTTGAGCCAGAGGTACAATGAAGAAATAAGATGGGGAATAAAGTTCCATAAGATAAGAATGTCTTTCATCACATGCACAGCTCTCACATCTCTTGCCTATTCTATAACCCATGTATCTTGATATTCTCTGCCTGTATCATGGTGTAACTTTAATGCCTTAGAGGGGAGCACACTTTTCATCTTGTCCATCCTGAAGGTTGGAGTGGTGTGCTGAAAAGTGGGAGGGAACAGCTCTTATGTGTTAGGCTTAGGACACTGAGTACAGATTGGATCCCCTGATAAATGATCTAACCATTGTTTGTTTTGCAGTCCTATAATGAGAGTTGTTAAATTCCACTCTGAGAATACTGAGATTTTGTAACTGATTAAAAAGTAATTTGAGATTCTGATTTATTTTATGTAGATTTCACATCAATAATTGTAACTCATGACAATGTTACAGTATACCTGTAATATTTTAAACAACATGATTTAAAACTCAATTTTTGTACTTTCAGGTGTAATAGTTCTTTCATGGTACCCACCAGGTATGGCTGATGAAAATGGAGAGCCTACTGATGATTTAGTGCCAGTTGTTTTGGACTATGCACACAAATACAACCTAAAGGTAAAGTATATCTAGATGCATATAATAGGACCAATTAGGAAAGTAAACTTTGCTATTATACTGCACTTCTTTTTGTTTATGGAAGTCTTTGAATTGCACTGAACTTTTGTAGGACCAGAGTAATATTCCTTTATAAGCAGAATAAATATTGTCATCTGCTTTAGCTTGCAGAGTCTGAGGTATAGTGTTGTGGATTTTTATTCTTTTCTAATTTCTTTTCAGAAAACAGTTTTTAAAATAAGACATTATGTTGTTTTCCAGTGAGTCTTGGGAGTTGAGGGAAGTATTACATATTCCAAAATACTATGAAATACAGTGAGCTATAAACTAAGAAACTTTGAGAAAGGAGAAAGACTTATCTTCATTTTGCATTATTTCATAACTTTCTAGCACCTGATCATAGAGGTCAGGAGTGATCATCTATGAGAAATAAAGACAAATTTGGAATATCTAGTTTGAATAAATGTCTTTATTCCAGAAAGTATCAGAAACACTTGTTTTGGACTATAAGGTCAGAGACATGCTACTCAGACTTTAAGGTTACTTCAGGGCATGACAGGACAGGAGGGCTAAGTTATTGGATTCTTAAAATAGGTGAAATATCAAGTCAGTTTAAAAAATACATTAATTGATCAGTAGAATCTTAAATTTGGTTTGATTTTGTTTATTATTAGAATAAAACTTGTATTTCCCTTTGTGATAATGAAAATGTGTATTTCATTTTAATCTCTCCCAGGTAATGAATTTGAGTTTTTAAGTAGCTGCATATGTTTCATCTCTGGAGTGTGCTGTCTATACTGTGTACTTAACACAGAGCCTGTTCATCTGCTCGAGTTTTAGTTTGTTATGCAAGTTGCAGATTGTCAGTGAAATTTCCTGTCACTGGATGTAACTGTAAATTCCTTAGCAAGCAGGAGGAAAATAGGATAATTAAATCACTTACAGAAGTAATTTTGAAACTGTTAAAAATCCTGTGTGATTTGCATTATATAATATAGATTGCACTCTAATAATAAATTTCTAAAAGGACAGAAGAAAGGTATTGTCCTTCCTCAAAATTTTCAGACCATTTAATGGAGTTTGCTCTCACCTAAAAGAATTTGTTAAGCATTCAAGTCTCAAAGGAGTCAAGGCCAAATTAAATAAGCTACCAAGGAAAGTACAGTAGTGTGTAAAAGTGTGCTAATGATTGCAGTATGAATGAAGCTGCAGTTACCACTTGGAAGAATTACTGGAGTACAGATATTCAGTATAGATATTGCAGGAAGGGCTACCTTCACTGTAATGTTTTTAAGCATTCTTGCACTAGTAAGTTATTAGAATAAGTCCATTGTAGACCAAAGCCAAAATACAAAATATATTTCTGTTACGTTTGCTAAATAGAAATCTGGGAGAAAATACACCCTTTTGATTTGTCTGATTTTCATAGTTGGAAATGGAAGATGAAATTATAGTGCTTTTCAGCCTCTACTGTCAGTCAGTGATTTAGTCTAACACTATTTTTCTATAGTTTCTACTTAATAAAGGAGAGACTGGCTCCGCAATGGAATTTTTCTACTCTTGCAGAGTTGTCAAAGACTTTATTAAATACATTCTGCTTCTGAAAAAGTTGTTGCTGTGATTAATGTAATGTATTCTTCCATGATTGTCTATTTGAAAACAAATTCATTTTTACATTGGAATTCACACACACTAGTTAATCAATTCCATAAGCTCCAAGCTTGACATTCAGAGCAATAGCAGTACATTATATTATATTTATTTCCAAGAGCTTGTTGTTGTTGATAAATCTATAAAATTTAAGTTTTCATTTTGCATATCTTAAAATGTATTTAGACTCTGAAAACTATCCTTGGAGCATTATCTTTAGCAGATTTTAATACATTAGTTAGAAATTAAATATTAAAATGTTTCATTAGTTTATCAGTTCTTTGACATTCAAATAGATAATATTTTGTTTTAAGTTTTAGGTTTTGTAGCTTTTTAATTTTTATGAAGCATGATTACCACTTGCTGTAATCTAGGGTAAACAAGAACAGTGCTCTGTTTTAATGTAAAAAACCTAAGTATTTAATACCAAATTTCATGGAATTGGAAACTTCTAATGTCTGTAGTGCAGGGTTGGATTATTATTAGTATAGACTGATGAAATGTTTGGTCTGTAAAGAATTACATATTTGGCTGGTACTTGCTTTATATAGTACCCAGTGCCCACGTATTCAGTAGTGTTTTATGTTTGTGTTGCTGTTGCTTTGTTTTCATCTTTCAGGTCACTTTTCATATCGAACCTTACAAAGACAGAGATGATCGCAGCATGTACCACAATGTCAAGTACATCATTGACAAGTGAGTTTTTTCAGAATGGTGTCCCTGGAGTTTCTTACCTGCTGGTTTAGGGGACTTTGGTATATGAACTAAAGCTTATAAAAATAGCTTATAATGCCTACAGAGACTGAAGAGAACTAAAAGAAACTTTGTTCGTATTTCAACACTGCAAAAATCAGTCTTTTTTATAAATCCTCAAGTGTGAATTTTACATAGATTCTCAAATTTAAATTGCTTTCTACAGTCTTTTAATGTCACAAGTCATACATTAGATACTTCAGATTAGCAACATGATTTATAGTTAAATAAAATGTACATTTTGATAATGATAAACTAGCAGATAGAGCTTTATTGTGTTGACCTCTAATGATTTTAATTTATCTTGACAATTTCCATACATTTGTTAGGTGTTTTGCTTATCAGTGCTGCTTAGACTGTCTTTATTTCATGCTGAATTAGAGAGTTGCCCTTCAGAGGAAGCTGATAACTGTAGCACAGTTTGACACTAAGTTACTGTCACAGTTTAACACCAGCCAGCAACTGGATATCACCAAGTGCCCCTTGCTTCCCCTGACATCCCTCAGCACTGGAGAAGTCAATCAGAAAGAAAATATAGACTTTGTGGATTGAGATAAGAGCAATTTAATGATTGAAACAAAATAGTATTATAATGGAAATGAATAGAATGGTAATGGAAAGAAGAAGGAGAGAGAGTAACAAAATCTGAGACAAATTGCTCACCACCTTCTGAACAGTACCCAGCTCAGCCCAGGACAATGTTCCGTCCCCTTCCAGGCAGCTCCCTCAGTTTATATATGGGCATGACATTCTGAAGTGTGGCATATCTCTTTGGCCAGCTTAGGTCAGCTGTCCTGGCCTTCCTTCCTCCCAGCTTTTTGTGCAGTTCCTCACTGGCAGAGCAGGAGACACTGAGAAGTCCTTGACTTAGGATAAGCACTACTTAACAGCAGACAAAGCATCAGTTTTATTCTCATGCTAAATCAAAAAAAAAAACCAAAAAGACACAGCACTGGAGCAGCTACTAAGAATATTAACTCTATTCCTTGCCAAACCCAGGACAGTTGCTAATTTGTAGTATTTTAAAGGTTTTTTGAAGAGTCATTGTTTGATACTTCAGCAAGCTCTGGACTGAAGTTTTGTGGACATGATGTTTTGTGTTTCAAAGTCCATGTCCTGTCTTTTTAAATTCATTTTTTGGAAGAGTCTTCAGCTCAGGTTGTACAACAGTATTTTCCAAATGATAAATTTTATCTTAACGATACTTGTTTGCTTTGTAGATACGGAAGCCATCCAGCCTTTTATAGGCACAAGACCAGCACAGGCAGACTTCTTCCCATGTTTTATGTTTATGACTCTTACGTAACAATTCCTGAAATATGGGCAAATCTGTTAACTATGTCTGGATCCCAGAGTATTCGAAATACTCCCTATGATGCATTATTCATTGCACTTCTTGTAGAAGAAAGACATAAGCATGACATTCACAGAAGTGGTTTCGATGGAATGTATACGTACTTTGCCACCAATGGCTTCTCCTATGGCTCATCTCATCATAATTGGGCAAGTTTAAAAGCCTTTTGTGATAGTAACAACTTAATGTTTATTCCAAGTGTGGGGCCAGGTTATATTGATACCAGCATCCGACCATGGAACAACCACAACACGCGGAACCGTGTCAATGGGAAGTACTATGAGACTGCCTTCAGTGCAGCCCTTCTGGTGCGACCAGAAATTATTTCCATTACATCTTTTAATGAATGGCACGAGGGAACTCAGATTGAAAAAGCTGTCCCAAAACGGACTGGACAGGTGGTTTACCTTGATTATAAACCCCATAAACCAAATGTTTACCTTGAGCTTACCCAGAAGTGGTCTGAGAAGTACAGAAAAGAACAAGAACAGTGGCTTATGTGAGCTGTCCCAGCTGCAGGTGTTTCCTAATGCATTGATTGTATTGAGAAAGAAATTGAGAGCTGAAGAATCTGTTACTAAATATCTTTCTTGTATCTTTTGAATGTATATGCACTACTACTGAATTTTAATTTTGAAAAGTAAAAAAATTATGAGATTATTGGTAATTCTGTTGTACTGGATATTTTAGTTCAAAAATATTCAGGGAAAGCTCTTTGTTGTTAATTTGTTTTTGTTTGTTTTTTTATTTAACTTTGTAACTTGCATGCTGAATTTTCAGAACATCTGCATGGGATAACGCGACATGACCAAAGTATAACAAAAAAACTGGCACAGTTTCTTCCTTCTTTTATTCCTGTAATTGTGTTTCTAATCAAACTGATGTTGTAATCTAAATCCTTATAGCTTCTTGCAGGATGCATGTCTATAGTGTGTGGAAAAATCTACATTTATGCTTTATGATGCTTTGCATATGGAGTTCTTGACATATGGCTAGCTTGTGGTAAAAGCACTGAAGAGTTATGTGTGATGCAGCACCACTGGGTTTTGTTTGAAAAAAAAAATAGTATTTGAAAGAATGTTTCAAAGAACTGCTGAAAGATTTCTACTTTGCTTATATTTTTTTCTTTTTGGTACATGGTGTCGACTTTTGCAGATTACTGGATACTGACTGGGACCGTTTTCTTTCTCTTACTCTGAATTTAAAAAAAAAAGTTTGGATTACGGTGGAAAACATTTTTTGAGGGGAAAAAAAACCCTAAAGATGCAAAAAATTTATTAAAATTTCCATTGTTGCTTATTTTCTGCTAATTGACTGCATACACAGTGTGCTTTTTTAAATGTCTACTTTCTAAACTCAGTATCTTACTCGTCCTACAATAACTTAATTGTAGGAAATACTTTTTTTGATTCTGAATTAGGAGCAACCTAGTTTGGTAGCAATGAGAGCAAGTACCCATTTGTTTAATTTGAAATCTGAGATTTCTCTTTTTCACCTAGTCCATTTAGTTGTTCCAGGATTCACAATTGTAAATACTAAAATCTTGCTGTTACTCAGATAAGCTGAATAACAATGCTACCTGTAAGACTATGGTATGGCTGGAAATGAGTATTTTCAGTCCTAAGAATCTCATCTGTTAAATGTTGTGATTATTAACTGGTGTTTTTTATGAGGTTTGAAAGGTTCAATCACACAGACATACCTCCTCAGCCATACATTTTTTTGGGATTTTCATAGAGTTTCATAACAAAGCCGTAAACTTTGGAATAGTAGAAATTGCAGTGTTTTGTTAATTCGCGTCAAACATTTAATCCTAGCCAAGTGGATTCTTTCTTAGTTGTTTATTTTTTTTAATTGGCATATAAGGTTTTGATCCTGTGTTTTAGTTCATATGCTCAGACTGTTGTGACCACTAGTAACAGCTAGAATTCTACTGATGTCAGCAGAATTCATGAAAATTACACTCTTTACTGAGATCTCACTGTAATCTGTTAAGTGGTAAGGTGAATATGAGGATTTCTGTTAAAACAGAAACCAAACTAATATTTTTTTTTTTCCAGAAATCTTTTTCATTCCAAATAAATGTTAACCAGTTACCACTATAAATTTCTAGAGTCTTTTTGTTATGAAAAAGATTTGTTTATTTATCTCTTACTTTTTTATGGTTCATTTTTTTGTTGTTTCTTTGTGCTTGCTGAAGTGATGAGGTGTCATCCAATGCCCTCAGCTGCTTGAAAAAATTCAGAAATTGAATGGCAGATATATAACCTGGCATGTTGAAGTGTGCCTCTAGACTTACTGGAGTCTTACAATCTCTCTTTTCATATTTTTTTGTACTTTCCTATTGCATTTCTGCAAGGTCTGAAATGCTTCTGAAAGAAATGTTTACTGATACTTATTTGTTTTTGCCATACTCAGGTGGGTAAACTGACATAGACATAGGCATGACCACAGTCAAAAAATAGTTTCTGAGACATAAAAAGCACTTGTTAGTCTTCTACCACTTTCAAGTTAACTACTCCCCTTTTTATTTTACTTATTTTTGTTATTACTTATTTTACTGTAAACCCCTTAAATAGCTATATATAGCTCATTTTTATAATTTTTTGTATGTTTATGCTTTTACAGCCCAGAGTCCTTATATTTATTTTAAATGTAAGGGAAAAATTAAATGTTTGCATATATTATTAAAAAATCTTCTGAAATCAAACCTTTTGAAAGGACAAGTATCTTTGTTTTCCTTTTGCTTAAACTTTTGTCATCCACTGGTCTTTTCTCACTGTAGTTATCTGAGCACTTTACTTGTCTTGACAACTTTGCACTCATCTTTCAGCCCTTCCTTTCTCCTAGTGGCAGTTTTTCTTTGTGAATGTGAAAGCCACTCCTTTGTTGCTATGTATAGAAACATTTTAAATCTGTTGTATGGTATTGTACAACTCAGGTGATCTGTCGTGTTTAAAATGCAGTTTATGGTAACAGTGTAATGGATCTCCATTACACTGAAAGAATTCCAGAATTGCTGTAAAGGTATCATTTAACCATTGCCATGAAGTAGTTTGGGCCATGGCACACTGAAGTGTGATGGGACCTTCAGACGAATTTACAGAATTTCTGTAGAAAAGAATGAAAATTAAGTGCCTAGAAATTCATTGCCCCTGAACACAGTGTATTTTTATGTGCTTGATGTGATTTAAAACATAATATGCAACCTCACATAATATTTCAGAGTTGAGAATTTAATTTGATGATCCTAAAGAAAGTTTATGGAATAGCAGCTACTAGAGCTACCCCAGCTGCCTGACTAATGCTTTCTCTGTACTTAAAGCAAATCAATGTGCTGCTTCTTGTCATAGGGAGTGGAGAGTTTTGCTTATGGACTGTTGCTGCAGTCATGATACTTATTTGAAATTTGAGTAAAAATAGGTCTGTGGGAAAGGATTTGTACAAATGCCAAGGAATAAGATGATTACAAGGGCACAGTTAAAAGAGGCAAGGGAGGAGAAAAATTAGTGTATTTAAGAAGGTGGTTACTCCAAGCTTTAATATTACACTAGGGGGAAAAGGGGACTCCAGTATGCAACCAAAATTGAGAGGCAGGGAAGAACATTTGTAATGATGTTATGATTTGAAATAGATTTAAGGAATATATGGATCCTATTTCACTTTGGTGTCCCACTAGCGTTACTTCTTGGCCAGCTGGAAAAAAATACTGTAATGACTGTTTTTAATATTTTTACGCTGGTGAAATGTATTTGATTCGTTATTTCCTAGTACTTGAAGTGATATGGGAAGTTCTAAAAGAGATTGTGCCATGTTACACCTCTGCAAATACAGAAATACCTGAAGTAATCAATCACATACTACTGACTGAGTATCACTAGGGGGTAAATGGTTTCTAGTCAACGGAGCAAGTCCTTGTGGTAAAAAGAGAACATATTTTTAAAAGAAAATCTATATGTTCATTTCTGCTTCTGTGAATTATGATCAAGTAAATTGTTTTAGTTCTGTGAGCTGTCTCAGAACTGAAGCATAGTGCATCAACTCTGAAATAAGAATGTGTATTAAATCTTGTATAGTAGTGCATGTCTGTCAGATCTGTAATATTGTACTGAATTTTGTGGGCAAACATGTGCTGAAGCTGTTACTGTTTTAGTGGCAAGCTGTAGATTATGGTGAATATAGTTTCTACACTGATGTTCATCATCTTTGTCTAGTGCATTTCTTTTGAGGTGCCAATGATTTGTCTCTTAAGAGGTTGTTGAATCAGAAGGTCCTTCAGTGAAAGCATTTTTGTTATGAAATTTGATATGTGTATTCTCTCCATAGTTTGAATTAACACATTTCACACATGGTTCTTAGATTCAGTTGAAAACATCTCTCAGGAGTGTTTTTAGCTCTATGTTGCCAGTAAATGTATCTCTGGGCACATGGATAAGGACTTACTGTGATTTAGGGCTCTGTTTATTCCGAATCTCATGAACACAAAAATAAAAAATAAAGAATTTATAAACAAATTATTTGCCACTGAATATAAGGTGAAAATTTCTCTCCCAGTCCTACAAGTACTTGTCTTCATCTTTCTACTTCATTAAGATTGTGTCAATGTTTTGTTTCTTATCTTTTACTTCTGACCAGCATGTTAAATGTTCTTTAAATTTCTAAAGTGACTGTATTTCTAAGATTTCATAGTTGGAGTATTCAGTAAAGAGAATCTACAAGGTTAGCGGCATGGCAGAAAAGCCTGATGTGAATTTCATATTGTATAGGTGAATTTGTTGTGAATCGATAGTGTGTCTTTATATGAGTTGAACACAAATAAAAAATACCCTTCTTTTAATACCCTACATGGCTGTGACAGAGATGAATCTGCTTACATAAAAATAAAAAATGTTTATGTGTCTATTTTGACATGTGCATATACCTGAAGTCATTATTTTTAAAGTGATAGGTCATTGTAATAAAATTACAGACTCTATTCTGCTACTTTTAAGTAAGCAATGGTTTTAATCCCCTTTGATATTTACAGAAAACCTTTTTGCTTATGAATATTTTCATGAATAATAAATATATGCCCAAAAATAGTGATTTTTAAAAGAATGTGTGATAGTGGGGTCTTTTCATAATATGAGTTTTGAAAGTTAATTTTTATTTTCCTATTACTGTGTGTGTGTAGAATTTATTAGACTGAAAACAACAGGCTCATCGCAATTTTTTTTTTTTTAATAGACAATACTCCTGATGTTTTTAGGCCTAATTTTATTACATCTTGTTAGGCTGCTGAGTTTACTACTGCATGATGTTACAAGTGTCTTCAGTCTTGAAGTACAAGTGTATGTTGACAAAGTAAAACTGAAGTTTGCGGTTCATACTGAAGTTTAGGAGGGATGGGCACACAAATAATTAGCCTTGCAGGAGAATGGTTCACAACTGATTACTACAGAAGGGTGAACGAAGTATTTGTTGCATTCCAGTAGCATATTATGCTCTTCAGATATAAAAAGTTTGGAAGGTAAGCATTGCCATCTTATTTTTCATGGCTGTGTGAAATCACATCCTTGGTGTTTGAAAAATGTTTTTTGTCATTCTAACAAACTGCACTGGTATGAGAAAAATTAAAGCTAATTCAAACGCATAGTAGTGTGTATTTCTGTACATACAGTTATCATACAGCATGATGATTTTATGGAGAGATGAGAATTCTATTTTGTATATTCCATTCTTGCTTCTATTCAGAGCTGGCTTAGCACATTCAAACGTGTGGAAATTTTTTTAAATTAATGTAGGTCTTAGAATATGTGTATGCAAATATGTGCACACACAATATTTTCCTCATCACGTCTTTGTGAAAAATGCTACTGTCCTTACATGGATAAAAAAGTCTGGAGCAGTTTCAGTCAGTTCCCAGGTCTTACCAATGTTCATGGAGTGATTCAGAGTGTCTCACTTCTTGATTCTAGCAGTTAAGTAGTGTTCTTAACTAGAAATAATCAGAGTATTCACATTCATTTTTATGGTCTTTTATGTAAAAATATGGGTAAAAATCTACTGAACTTTTCTAAAGTAGAGAATTTTAGGAATGGTTAAATTTTTTTTGAACATAGATTATAATATAGCAAAAATATACACTAGCTTACTAAAATCCATGTTGGAGAAAAAGATATGTTTTATTAGATAATGTCAATGCCTGCTATTGCATTAAGAGCTGATATACTGTTTTTAGAAGACAATTTTGTTTTGAAATTTGGTCTCTGCTTAGAGTATTTAAGATAATTTTATTTACAATAGCTGTTTTTTAAAACCTTGATGAGGTGTATTGCTAGCTCTCCATAGAACCAACACAATGACAGGTAGTTTCTTGTTTTTTGAGATAGGGGGGTGAGATTTTTTTGGGTTTTTTTTAGTCCATGGAAATGAGCACTATGTATCTGACAGCAGGATCCTGTCTTCAGTGTTGGTTTTATAACTTGAAGTCATTGCTATAGAAACACAGCAGGATCTCTCAAGACTAATTTCTCAAACTGCAATGTGATTCAACAAACAAACTACCAGCAGTAATTTCAGTTGATTTTTAGAACAGTAGTGAAAATTAGGATGTTAGTTTGTTGTGATTTTAACAGAAGTTTCTTGGAAAATTCTAATATACTATGGTAGAAAATACTTTTATCATAGAGTTGAGATTGCTTGCTCATTAAGATCAGATAGCCAGTTAAAGTTTGAGAAGTATGATTTCAAATATGGTGTATGTTTTTCAATAAGACAGTATTTCATAATACTATTGCCACTATTCAAAATACTTTAATAACAATGAATAATTCTTTTTAAAGGGTATTCTTCTTTAGTTCTAGAAGAAGTTTAGTTCTTCTTTAGTTCTAAAGAGCTAAAGAGGGCTTCCAAAGGCATTGACCTCAGGAAGCAATGTTAATAAATGAGAAATAATTCTAAGATTTTTCAGGGGAGAAAGAAGTAGCCAGCCATTTGCTTTGTGAAAAGCTTTGCAATCCTTATTTTGTCTCATATAAATGATTCTTGGTGAATCTTGAAATTTTATTCCAGGTGAGAGAAGAACTTACTTCCAAAAATAAAATACATTCTGAAAACACAAGTGGTAAATTGTATTAATTGTACTCACAGCATACCAAAAGTACATGTACTTTGCTATTTAGGTCCAGCCTTTGGCTGACCAGCTTCCTGATCTACTAATTCACTTGGAATTTTTTGCATATATTTTTACTTTTCTTTTTTTATGAAAACACTGGAGAACAAGTACAAAGCAAAATTTTAAAACTTCATTGCAGTAACATGACATTGAAAAAGATAAGCTGTATAGAAGGGAGGAATGTGGTTAAGAGATGTAAAAATTATAAACTGTCTGGAGACTTCATGCAGGCAATATCACCATATTCAGATTACTATATCAGTGAAAAGATTTTTAAGAGACTTGGAAGAAGTTCATGTACTTAAGCAACAGAATAAAGAAAGGTGTTAGAAATAAAAAAGACGCTTTTAAATGAAGATTCTGTCCAAGGGATCAAACAAAAGAGGTAAGTTGGTAAGTTCTGGCATTCATTCTAAAGCTAAAAAAAAAAATTAAAAAAAAAAAAAAATCCCATACTAAACTTAAAGGAACAACTTCCTAGACCTAAAAAAACAAAACAAAACAAAACAAAACAAAAAAAAAAAAAAAAAAAACCCTCAATAATTAAGCTTCCCCCATCCATCCACCAGAAATAAATACAGAAAACCATGGAAGGCAAGACAAAATAACAATATTAAGGAAAAAAATACCCCAAAAAAATTTAAGAACTAAATACTAGAGTCTTCTTTAATGCATGTTTCTAAAACATCACAAGCAGATAGAAAGCTGATAGTGTGCTAGTAGTGCTGGTAGATAGCAGGGCAGCAAAAGAATCTTTCACACATCCTTTAGATCTTGGATAACTCTGTAATAGAGAAGTTTAAAGTGTCTTGTATCCATGTTTATTACAGAAGAGGTTAGAGATTTTCATGCTGGATCCAGTATCCATTGGTAATTAATCAAGAAATATCCTATGTTGAAGTGTCATACAAGTGGTTTTGTGACTGGATCAATAAAACAAACAGCAATAAATCACCCTGTCTCAATAGTACTCATGCAGAGGTTTTCAAGGAACTGAAGTATGAAATTCTTAAAAATGTGTATACTTTGTTGTTTAAGTTAACAGTAGGCACATGAAGTGGTGCCAATTTTAAAAAGACTTCTAGGAGGGATGCTTGGAACTCTAAACAAGTCTGAAATCCATCCTTGGTTTAAAAAAAAATTGTAAAAATAGACATACAAGATATGGCAATATCTATCAGTTTTCCAAAGCAAAGTCATGCACCAAAAATCCATTACATTTTTGAAATTTTAATTAGAAATGTGGTCAAAGGCGATAAAGCTTTCAGCAAAATACTTGGCCTTCAAAGGATTCTACATTTTTATGCCAGTAGAGGAAAGAATTTTTCAGTATATCACTTGCCATTAAAAGTTAAGAAACAGATAATTGAAATATTAAATTTTCATGGACACAGGCAGATACTTGTTTGGTCCCAAAGACATCTGTTGTGGCATTTGTGCTGTTCAGAAAGTCCTTTAGAAATATATGCACTGGCGCTCAACAATTTCTAAAGATAATCAAAATTAAAAACCTAATTATGTAATAGTAACAAATTGGGTGATGAAAGAGTTGGAAAAACATAGTATGATGTGCATGTATAGTATCAGGACATATTACACATACACAAAGCTGTACTCTGTTGTAGTGGTCTATTGCTTCAAATTGATTTGGCTGTCCATTTTGTTGGTACTGTAAAAAAATTAAGCTCAAAGATAGTAAACAACAAATATATTATTAGGAAGGACAATTAAAAATATCACTATACCATTGTATAAATCTGTGTCATATTTGTGTCTGGAATATTGGTTATCTACTAAAATAAACCAAACAAACAAACACACAAACAAAAAACCTAAAAATATACCTGGAAAGATTACAGAGATAAGAATAAGAGAGATTTGAACCAAGGAAAGTGTACATTAAAGATACTCATCTTCAAGAAAAATTGTTCCTCAGAATGTGCCAGTGGATCATTGAAGCCATAAAGAAAATTAATAGAGAACAGTAACATTTTCTGTTCTTTATGCCAAAGAAAGGTCATCTAATTAAATTTTCAGATACTGTATTAAAACAGAATAAGAAGTTGGATTTTGTTCACTCAATAAAGTAAAATTATCAAATGTACTGCTACAGGATATTGTAGAAATTGAAAGTATAATAGATACAAAATCACAATAGCATTGATCAGACTTCATAAGCAAGTTGGTCCAGATACAACTTTTTTATCAAAACATCTCTAAATAACTGATTATCAGAAAGCAAGAGAAAGTTTTTTTGGAAATACATGAGTTCTATTTCATGTAATGTTTTAGGTATTTTGCAAGACATTTTGACTTACATGTGAAAATCAAAATTGTCATCTGTTTCTGAAATTAAGAGGGATATTCATATTGGAAAGCAAGAAACTGGTTTAGTGGCAACTAATTATATTTTAGTTTTCTTCTTTCTATAAAGTTGAACGTTGCTGCCTTTAAACTCTGGACCATCACAGTAGTAACCACTCAAGCTATGCTGAACTAATGCCATTTATTCTCGAAGATATTAAAAGATTGTGGTGTTACTGTTTATGTGTCATGAAGACTAAACCCCAGAGGGTCTGGAGGTAGACCCTGCATGTTACAGAAAAGTTCAGGCTACCTTTGTGAGTGCTAGAAATATTCAGTTGGATTGCAGAAAGTTTTGGAGTTTAGCAGAGAAACTCCATGGCATCAGGGGACTTTGAATATAAATGTAAAGGAAGGAGAGAACCAGAACATTAATGATAGGGCTTCCAGGGGATCCAGCACAGAAGACTGTAATTTGATAAATATGTAATTTATGATAAATATGTATTTTTTTTATAAATATGTAGTATATATAACCCCAAAATTTTCATTTTAGCAGTGGGGAGCTTTGTACAAGTTAATGACTCTCTTTTGTTATACACCCATTAATGTTTATATATTGAATTTCACCTGCAACTTTATTTCATGATAAAATGAAGTTTTATAAAGTCTTTTCTTCAGAATTCATGCAATTCTGCAAATTAGCCTGTGATTAATCCAAATTCTTGAGTAAATAAATTCTTTAATCATTATGTCAAAACCTTTTTGACTGCTCACTGCTAGTTAACCGCTTACAATAAAGATTTTAGTGTAAAATAAAACACAGCTTAAATGATCTTCAGCTACATCTGAGGTGAAAAACTGGATTAAATTAGTTCAGTGGGACTAGGAATATGTTAAATCTTCATGGAACACAACACTGCATAAGCAATGTGAGACTATTCATGTGATGTGAAGTAGTCAGTTCTTAAAGTAGAACTTTATGGGGATCTCTATTGCTTCTTTTATTTGTATCACAAAGAAAAGAAGGATTGCACATCCCAAAGATGCATCTTGAATATGTGTAATATGTAAGAATATAGGTGAGATACAAAGGGCTTGTTGATAATTTTATGTAGGTCAATTCATACTTTTATCTCTCTGAAAATGCAATGCTTAAACAAAATTTCTCCACAGTAATATACTACTAAATACAACCAAATCTGTTCAGTAAATGCATAAACAATTCATGATACCAAAAAAAAAAATTATTTTCAATTATATTCATGTTGTCCTCTACATTTTTTCCAAATTATATGATTCTATGTTCACAGGTACTTAGTTTCTTTCTGTAATTTGGAATCTTAAGTATATTTCTGTGCCAAATCTGTACTGATGAAAAAGTACATAAAAATTTTAAATTCTAAGATTATTTGAAATATATAAAAACTTCTTAGACCTAGCTTGCAAATTTTTAATACTTAACATGATTATAAAAATTGTTTCCTTTGCCAGATTCAGCCTTCAATGGAAACTTACGACAAGAAAGTGAACAAGCAGAGAATGCAAAATATGGGGGTTTTGGGGTTTTTTTCTGCCAGTAATTGAAACCTTCAAGGTAAGAATATCTCATGATACAGAATTAATGTGCTCATTTCTGTGCACTCAGTATTTTCTTTAGTTGATATTTCATAAAATTTTAATCTGTAGCATGTACAGAATATTAGAATTTTAGGGCTTATTTTTGATTTTTTGAGCTTTGGTTTAAGCTCTAAAAAGATTTACCGAAATCTATTAAAATAACAGACAAGCAAGAATATGGGTTATAAGAATACTTAACATGTTGTGTTCATAAAAACATGACAGCAACAGCTAAAAAGCATTTTAAATTAGAAGAGACATAAATTTAACATACAGTGTCAATAATGTCAATATGTAATGTGAATATAATTCTACCAGAGATATGTTACTGTAAGATATGTGGAAAATTTTGAGTGTAGTTTTGAAATGCTGTGGTTTTTTTATTTATTAACCCTAAATCATGACATTATACAAATGTTATGCTATTCATAAATGTTTCCTTCCCCCCTCTTTCTCCATCTTCACAGCTGCATAGTTTATTGCACCACAGATGCAGAAAAATAGCTATGTAATATCTTTGGGTGAGATTCTTAGAAGAAGGGTAATTTTTTTTTTTTTTATTTGCACGAGACCCAAGATATAAGATTCAGTTCCCAGCTGTGTTACAATAACTTGCTGGCCTCAGGCAATTGCCTTAGTCCCCAGTGTGTAAAACAGAAGAAATATTCCATATCTATTATGATCTGACTGTCTGATTTATTCAGTTGTCAAAAGTAGTTTTTTCAGACAAAGACAGTTGCTTACAACAATTTGTGTGCAAAGCACGGGGGGTATCCTGTCAGTGTCACATGCTTATCTAGCTGCTGCTAAAACAAGCTATCTTCAGAAACTAAAATCTCAGACAGAGATTTCTCCTGGAGGTTTCTGTTTTCTAAGTAGAGCAGTTAAAGCTTAGATTTAGATTCAGCTGCACAAGAATTGGTGTTATAACCAATACCATTTTTTTCTCTAAAGCAGGAGAAAAAAAGATATTATCAGAAGAATTCTTTTATCATCAGATACTATCATTATACCATCTGGGCTGTTGAGAGGATAGCATGTAAATATTGCAGTTACCTTAGACAAAAAAGAAATGAGGGACCCTGAGGTTCTCTGGGAATGCTGCAAATTGCATGTGCTGAGTATGTGAGGAGAAGGTTCCCAGAATCTCTTCCTCTAGAACTGCAGCAACTATTTGAGGTGACTGAAGAACTTGGCTTTTTTCTTACTTTTCTTGTTCATGCCCTTCTATAATTCACAGGGTTTATGACATCTATTCTTCCTGCAGTTGGCATTCCTGTCTCACTGCCCTGTGCCAACTCCCACGCTTGCTGCCTCCTGCTTACTTCACAGTTACCCCTCACTTAAGATTTTCTAAGTTTTCTAATAGCTAAGATTGATTTAGTGAGAAGCAAAAGGGAGGGACTGCTGGAGTGAAAGAGATTATTTTTGAGAAAAACTCAAAATAATATCTTTCATTTTCTTTGGTGGAAAAGGGGTATTCAGCAATGTACTGGCATAGAGTGTAAGCTCAGCACTGGACTGTACCATGGCATCCAAGTGTTCATTAACAAAACTAAATCCTGTGGATCCAATATGTAAAGTAAGAGGTTGTACTCTTAACACTTTGCTGACTGACAAATCCAGTTTCAAGTGCAAGATGAAAAATTACCTTGAACTGTGAGTATCTTAAAACCAAAATATTGTTTGCCAGTTTAAAATTTCTGAATAGATATTAACCTGCCAGTAAGGGCAAAGTTCTGAGCATGAATCCATTCTGCATCCTCAGATGTCATTTTGCACACATTTGCACACAAGATAGCAAATCAGATAAATATATTAGACAAGAAATTGCACAGTGAAATTCAGAAAGTCTGTCAGAATATGGGTGGCAAGGATCTAAGGAAGCAGATTAAGAGCAGAATAACGTTGAGACATGAACTGTCAGAAAAGTGACAGAACAGCAAATATAGCAAGTACTGCTACTACCTATCTAGGTGTTCCCTTCATGAAAATAACAATGGTTGGGCAACTTATTGAGTGCACACACTCAGGAATCCAGAGTTAGCTAGGTTCAGGCTAGACTTGTGCTGTGGAAAGTAAAAAGCATGATAAAAACTGGGAATATCTCCTTAGAAGGTTGTCGTTGACAGACTTTGGAAAGAACATGATTTTCTTTGACTTCCATTTCCTTTTATGTTTTTTTGCTCGAATTGCTAAATGGATGAGTCACTGTGGATTGCTCGTTACTGTCAGAACTACTACACAAGAATAGGAACAGTTTGTATGAAATGGGGAGCTTTCTTGCAGTTTCAAGTATGTTTCTTCTTTCCTAGCACAAGTTATGAATGGCTTGGTTGATGAGTACTGTGTTTTTAGACATCCTTAGCATATTTCTCTCTTTTCCATACCATGAGCAGACATTCGTTGGTTGTATGTTGAGCTGATTTCCGCATGGGGTTCTTAAATTAATGAGTTTTTAATATGGAACTATAGAGTAGCTTTATGCACATATAGATATTTATTCCCATAGGCCTTTTATGTAGGTGTAGAGATGCATTTAATTATTTGCATCCCTTAGTGCCCTTTATTCACCTCCTAATGACAGCCAAGTGCATCAGTTCACTTCTGTTTTAAATGAGTTTAAATAATTTTGAAGGGTTTACAAGCTCTGCAAGTTTTGTTACGGAGTCCAGATGAAACTTTGTCTGTAGCTGTAGCTCATTTTTTAATATCACAGAGGAGAGAACTGCAATACTGCAAGTTATCTTGTTCCATATGATAAGTCCACTGCACCTGCGCAGTGCAGATGTGGCTTTATAACAATAAATTATGTTGTAAATGGCACACTCAGGAGGCAATGGACTTTTACACAAGCAATAATTTGGTCACCTGTTGAAAGCATCACTGCTGTTGAGCAGAGGAGCAAGAAAACAGCTGTGAACCCCAGAAGCACCAAGTGCAATACATGTGTGCAGGGCTGAGCTATTGCACTGCCCTGGGTGAATGGTGTGCACCAAGCAGCCCAGCAAATTCAGCAACTCCAGAGCTCCCAGGACATGCCAGTTCTCTGCTGGTCCAAGGGTGCAAGAGGAGAAAGGCCTGAGACTCATCCAAAAGGGCAGCTAGGTGCTCTTATATCCACTTCCAAAACAGTGCCTGCAGGTGCCCCCAGGCAGAATGGGGTCAGCACCACCAATGGCTGCCTCACTGACTTGGGCCAGGAAGGTACAGAACAGGACTGGAAACCAGTGCAAACTGAAAAGCAGCTGTGCTAAAGAACAAATGTTCCAACACCATTCTTATGGTGAGTGCGATAACATTTTTATTTGTTAATTCGTTTCTTCTGGCAATCAATGTCTTAAATTATAGTCTGTACAAATATTGGCAATCTATTTAGACTAAACATTGTATTAAATTGCCCTTGTTAAGGGGAATACCAGCAGTATTAATTACAAAATTGTGCCATACCTAGAGCATTTTTTGTAATGTTTTGCTAATAGTCCATTAATTTATTATATTTTTGCCTCAATAATTTATAACGTTTTGGCTAAATTATTTCTATTCCCTTTTCTCTATTAATTTATACAAAAATAATTTTATAAAGCATAGCTAGTCTATATAACCTTTTATCCAAATAAGTAAGAGTACCCATGATATAAATTACAGGAGTTATATAGGAGTTCAAACAACACTTGGACCATTAAAAATATTTGAGAACATTAGTTAATATCATTTTACAGGCAAAATATACTGGGTTTTTTTTTTAACAAATGAAATATTTTGAGAGCTGTCTTATTGGTTTTCATTTAATAGAAGGCAAAGAAAGGAATAAATTTAGTTTAGTAGAACCTCTCAAAATAATGTGTCATTGCAAATGATAAAAATTGAAAATCAGCAAAAAGGCAAATAAACATTCAAAACACGTATAACCTATTCCAGAAATAAACTGTATTTATTTCTGTTTAAGTGCATCATCAGTAATATTTAATTGAATGGTCCAGGACAGTCAAAACAAGAAGGTTGTACAAATACTGTTCCAGATTTTCTACCAGCTTTTCCTGAAGCAATGTTTGGATTTGGAGGAAGAGCTGAGAGAGGATTAGAGAAAGGGCGATGTCTCACTGTGAAATGCATATATTCAGTACAAAGTAGCATTAGAGAAAGGGTGATGTTTCACTGTAATGCTGCCTTTGTGTAATGCATGTACTCAGTATTTCATACCTATGAGATGCTGAAATTTCTCATTACTTGGCTGTAACCTGTGTTCCCAATGTAAGGTATTTCCTGATCTGTCATCTCCTTTCATCTGGAATACTCAAAATACTTGGGAAAGAGAGAAATACATAATAATAAAAAATACACAACACATACTTGTATGTGTATATGTTTGCTGCCACATTCTTCAATTTTTTTAAATACTTTGAGGCAATAAAACTCATATTAAACCTTTCTGCCAAGCAAGTAGCACTTTTGTCAGGAGAGGCTATTTGATATAGGACATGAGGAATTAGCCTGATGATTTAGTCAAGTACCCTGTTCTTACCCTGTCACCAGTCTTCAGCATGGCTTTTGAAAAGCCATGTTCCCACTTTGTTCTTCCAGCTTTGACCTGGTGTTTGAGACTAATATTGGTGGTTCCTTTTACTACACTGTGAGATCTACAGGTAACCAATGCTTTGTGAATCCTTTATTGGCCATATTTTGTCTTATTTGGAAATCTTCTGGTCTTTATGTCCCAGCTCAGCTGATAAATAATGAAGAAATATTCATGTAATATTCATTTTACTTATCTAAAAATGGTGTTATGAAGAAACTAGAAAACCTTGTTGCCTTGATGGTTTGAGTGATTACTGGTGAAAGCAGACAGCTTTAGGAGAAGGTTTAGGACAAAGTACATTCTGTGAATAAGTCATTCCCTATATATTGCATTTTCCTGGGCCAGAAAAGGCCTGGCTGAAGCTGAGGAGTAGAGAAATAAGAATGGAATAAGGAGAATGAAGGCAAAAGAAAATACACACAGAAAATAGAACAAGAACAACAGAAAAAAAAAAAAAAACAGAAAAAGGTTTAGATTTTAAACTAAGTGTTAATCTTTTCCTTTCTAATCTGCTGGCTAATTTTTGCAAGTCTTTTTAATGTATTTGAAATTGATTATTTAATTAAAATTTCATCCTAGTAATAGGTTGAGGTTGCTTCTTGATAATTTGCCACTACTAATTCTATCCTTCTCTAATATACTCTGAGGCTTTTGGCCTCAAAATTAGCCTGAAAATTATTATTATTATTATTATTATTATTATTATTATTATTATTATTATCTAATAAATGGGAAACTTCCTCAAGCTATCATTATATTATTTATAAATCTTCAGATTACACTAATAGCTGTCCTGCCTTGTGAAGGGACTAAAAACATAATTATATGAGATCTTGCTATGTAGATCACTCTCTGTCACTCAAAGGCAGAGGGAAATTTCTGGGTGAATCTTGCAACCTTGTGGTACCTAAAGGGAGCTTGCAGGAAGGCTGGAGAGGGACCTTTTACAAGCTGGAAAGGGCTTGCAGTGGTAGGACAAGAGAGAATGGCCCTAAACTGAAGGGGGGTCGATTTTCATTAGACATTAGGAAGATAATCTGTAATATGAGGGTGGTGAGGCACTGGAATAATTTGTCCAAAGAGTTTGTGGACTCCCCATCCCTGGAGGTGTTCAAGACCAGACAGTGTGGCTCTGAGGAACCTCATCTATCTATAATTAACAAAATGCTCATAACTTAGTCAATAAGAGCTACAGATTTGTCCTTCCCATGCAAGATCTTTCTGACAGAAACAAATGTCAAGACAAGATGTCTAATTTTCTCTCATATTTTGTAATGGATTGCATTTTCTCTGTGACACTTTTAGAAGATATGTATGTGCGATAGAATTTTCATAATGTCATGGATCTTACTTTGTTTATATTCAATTCACATCCATGATAATCCTTTAGGACATAGTACTGCAAGGTGCTGAGCAAAACTGGGGAATTACTGAGCAATGTCAGTTCTCATAGAAACCGGTGAAGTTGAGGGCAATTTGCTACCCAAGTAGACCTTTAGTACTTCAGAGTTAGTTAATCCATTTGTCTAGTAAAATAAATGGATAAGACTGGGGAGGAAAGCGTCTTACCTGTGGCTCCCCTGAGGTGTATCTCCACTGCAGTCACAGGACTGCAGACTGGCTGCTTTGGCACAAAACTCTGCATAGGCTGCAAAATCTGTCCTGGAGGGAAAACAGCACCTGCCAGCAGGGTTGATATGTTGGGCATGTGACAGAGTTTCAGAAAACATCTGCCAAATCCAATCACTGGTAGACGGTAGTTTCTGAATCTGACAAAGCACAGTCATGAGCTGAATCCAAGCGTGTGGTGTGCTTGGGCCAGTTGTGACTTGGGTCACTCTAAGTATAAGCAGAAGTTAAAAATATACAGTCTAGACCAGCAAAATTTCTTTGGTATTTCATCTTAAGAAGCCCCGTGTGCGCTGTAATGTCCTTTTCTGCTGCCCCCTGTCCCAAAGTAGTTAGCCAAGTCTGGATCCATAATTCTCTATAATAGGCACATCACTAAGACTTGTTTTCCTGCACCCTCTCTACAGACAATAAAGAAATACTAAAATCTCTCATTTCCAAATTGCCTTTGAAGCATTTGCTCTGTAAGTAAAATAAATTATATTAGGTAACATTTCTAGGTGCTGCTGCTGCTAACCTATGCTGTTGATGTCTTAGGATGGACCTGGCACAGTTTTAGCCAATGCTAATAGCCATATCATGTCTTCAACAGTTTCTGGGTATAGTTTGAACTCCAGCACCATCAATAATTTCCAAATAGAAGTTTGGATGTGCCCCTGTTGTCAATGGTGAGAGTGTTTAGCAGTGTGGCTGCAGGATGTTCTCTGTCAGCAACAGATGAAGAGAGTATATTTTATTTGCTGGTGGAGAGAGCTTTCCATTCTAATACAAAGAACAGGTGGAAGAAGTGATACCAGCTGTTATTTAAATGTGTTGTAATTTCAGCATTCATACATGAAACCTCTAGTGTCTTCTAAACATTTGGTTTCCAAACACATTCTTGTGTTTCCTTGGAAGATCTGATTGTCAAATTATTGGCATGGATTGGGTTGAAAGCAAAGCTACGTGTCACTTAACTTAAGTCTTGTGAATTCAAGCATTGATAGTGGCTAGTGGTGCCCTGTGTTCGGATCCTGGCTGTAGAGGATACATTTGGATGGTCTGAAGAACTTTTTAACCAAGGAAGTCTTCATTTCTCAAACCAGAGAATCACTTTTCACTGAGAAGTAAGAAGTTGACTCAAACTAAGGAGAGCCACAATCCCTTTGAAAATGTATTGACCACTGAATTCATGGCCAAGTGTGGCCACAAATACTTTCAGTTTCAGGTGCTGTACAAGGGATCCTGGCCTTCTGAAGTGTGACTAGATGGAGACAGCAAATGGCACGACCAAGACAGACACTTCATGTTCAGCATTTCTCAAGCACATCTGCAATGATGCAGAATTTGTTTACTTAAACCTTTGTTTCTGAGAGTAACCCTTTTCTTTGCAAGAAATCTGAGTTATCTCCAGAGATTACTAATAAATTTGTTAATATTCAGATAGCATTTTGAATCCTTCTATGCTCTTTTACATCAAAGAAGGTTAACTCTTCTATGTATAACCTCATTAGTTTTGTTAGTTTTAAGTATATGCCTAGCCTTGTTCTTGGCTTTGGTAAAAGCTGAGCAACATTTGCAGAATCATGTTTAATGAAGCTTTAGCATTTAAGGGTATTGCAAATGCAAATATCATGGTATGAAAGTAATATTTGTGGGTTATAGGAGTTGAATCCTGAAATATATTTAAATATAATAGTATGATACTTGGGCTTTTCCCCTGAAGTGTAACAATATCTGCCAAATGTTTGAGAAAGGGGGGAGGGGAGAGGAAAAAGGAAGGAAAAGAAAGAGAAAAGAGAAAGAAAATTTTGGTATGCAGGAATCAATGAAAATTGTCTGCTTTTGCACCTAAAGTTTAGAAGGTAGTGGTTTTGTTTGTTTACTTATTTTCTATTGATGGTTTTTACTTTGTAAAAAAAATACAGTCAAATGCAGAACAAATGCAGGAAAAGGCAAATGAATTCATGTGTGTAGCATATCCAGTCTGTCCTAGATGCTAAGGATACATGTATAGCTTCCTTGTAATATAATAATTTGTAATCCCAATATAACATATAATTGTAAGAGTATAATAACTTAATATGACAATGGTACATATTATATGTAGGGGAGCATATTTTTAAACCCAGGAATGACTGATATATAAAGCATAAAGGAGCATAAAAGTTTGAATTCACCAGACATTTTAGGCTGGCTCCTGAGTTATTTTATGCTTTTTTTAGTCTTACAATAGCATTTGAAATACCATTGTGCTCTGCTTCAAAGTCAAGTTAGTGCTACTCTACATAAGCACATTGCTTTCACCATTTTTGAATATGGGGTCAGCCAATTTTGTTGGGGGCAAAGCTCTGAGTAAGGATAAGCAGGAGGGCTCTCATGACCTTGTCTATACATGCATACATTCTCTAGAGCATGTCACTTCTCATTTGTCCCATTCTTACTGCTCAAATGCAGTGTCTTCTTTCCCCACTGTAGCATGAGAGAATGCAGATGTCAGGACTGCTGGTCATGATTATTGTTCCAATCACAGAAATTCACCATTTGCACCTCTTCTTGGACAGCTGTAGGATTTAGGATGATCTTGCAGTTTCCAGTTCCCTGTTATGAATTATTTTCCTGTTCATTGTCAAGCATGTGTGTGTGCAGGTGTCTGGCTGTTAAAATGGGACAGCCAGTGGATCACTGTTTGGAAATTACTGCTCAGGCTTAGCTTGCAAAGCCATCCTAGCTAAAGATAACATTTAGTTCTCCTCACACTGCCTGCATGGCCTGAATACATTTTCAAAGTGTCAGTCTTGATTTCTGTCTTTCTCTCTGCCCTTCCTAATCTCTGATGCCTGTAGTGGACACCATGAAATGGATTTTTCTTGCATTTGAATTTCACTGATTTCCTAAATCCTGTTTGCCTGGAGGGGGAATGACAATGTGATTTTCTCCGTTTCTACTTGGCTCTCAGAGGTAGTGCTCAGGACAACGCTACATGTCATCACTTAAGCATGACCAGAAGCACTCCCCACTATGGCTGGTTCTTCCCTTCATCTTATTTTTATTTCATATTTTTATAAAAACTTCACTGCAGTTTCTTGTGCCCATTCAGTTCTTGCTGCTTTGTGTCTTGAGCCACTGCTCAGATCATCTTGACTATTGAAAGCAGAAAAGGAGGCTGTACAGCAGAGCTGCTGTCAGCCCAGACAGCTGTATTGACTGAGGGTGTGGAAAGCTCATCCCACCAAACTGACATCATGCTGTTGCCACAGCTCCTGTGAACTTCTTTTTTGTTTATTTTCTTAGTTTATTTCAGAGGCATAAAAAGGCAGAAGAGCTTTTGCTGCATTCAGATCATAACTAGAGATGGAGCCTGGTTTCTTCGTATGTCACTGTGGTTGCAGGGTCCTCACCCCTGAAATTTGTCATGTGGACAGAGGTTTTGAATAAAATCTAGAAACAGGACACATGCTTTTACATCAAAGGTAGACACCAGATTCAAAACTGCAATTTGACCTCCTTTCTTCTTCCTCCACTCAAAGGGAAGCTGCCTAGTTGTCAATCAATAAACTCATTTTATTTCATTTTAGTAACTCCTAGTCTCTCTGGTGCATAGAGTTTTCCCTTTTGTACAACCTTTGCATAGTTAAGTAATTCAGTGCCTAGATTGACTTGGTGTCCAACAAGGTCCTGATCTATCAAAGGAGAGGTCAGTCTTCTCAGAGCATTCCTAAGCCACAGTAAAGGGATTGTCTTTCTTCAAAAACATGGTTATGGTAGCTGCCTTCTTTTGAGGGCAAGTCTAGAGTGAAAGTTGCTCTCCCTTTCAGAAAAGAGCCTACTAAACATTTGGCAATAAATCAGGAGATTCAGATCTGCTGTCCTGTAACATACATCTTTCTGGGAAAACTTTCTTAGTATTGTGCTACAAGTTACTTAAATTAAGGAAGGACACTTTCTACTTTTCCTCTTAATGTTATATCATGGTGAAAAAAAGGCATCAAGATTCAACGACTTAAGAGAGGGAGAGGAAGAACATTGACAAGGGAGCATCTCAGCCATACCATTTACTGGTCCTTGCTTCTGTAACTGGTTATTTTGTCAAAGACAGCAGGGAGGGTAAATGTTACAGACAATCTGATCAAGCAAAGGAAGTAGGTGATGCCTTTGATCAGAGAATTGAACTTTAAAGTTAAATTAATAAAAGGTCAGAGGCCTATTAAATTATTCCAGGTGCAAAGCAGAGTTTTAAGGAGAGTAATTTTGGCCTTAGGTACCAATCTTCCCCCAAATACAATTAAATAGACTGATGTGTGTTTTGTTGGATTTGGTTTTTCTTACCCTTTTTTGCTCTTGTCCTGAGGCAGTCAAGGAAAATATATGGAATAGCTGGATTTTTTAGTACTTTTTCAATAACATGAAGTGTTTTTTTGTCTGTGATTGTTTTGGTACTGTGGGGATTACCAGTGCTACGCTTATGCTTAGTCAGAGTTCATTCTTAGGAGACATTCAAACTGTCTAGTGCTTCAGGGCTGCTGTCACATGTATTAATTTTTAGCGAACCATTCCTTTAATTACATCACAGCCACACAGCAGTTCTCTGAATTCTGTAATAAACTTTGTGTAAAATCCTCATTGTCTCTGTGGGAACATAGCTACCAGGAAACTCAGGGGATAACCACGTTAGACCTTTGAACATTATAAAAATTGAAAAACAATGTGCTCCAAGCAGCCTGCATAAAATCTTGTACCTGGATTCAGCTGATGTTACTATGTCAGCATGGGATGCTTGAAGGAGGGGAGAACAGCAATGCTTTTCTATTTCTAAACACTCTTTTTTATATTTGTTTAGTTTATGCAGCATAGTTTCATTTTAATCTATGCGGTGTTATACTGTTGGCATGTTGCTTTCACTATTCACTTAAAATAGAGACTATAAAACAGGGAAAGTAAACTGCAGCAAGGAGGACAGATGGAATTTTTTTTTATCTTATGTAAAAAATACAAAGTAATGAATATGTATACAATCACTTTTTTACATGTGAAATGCAATGAATAGGTCTTTGTGTCTCTGTCATAGCCCCCTAAGATACTACAATCTCACAGAGATTCTTCTATAAATCAAATTGCAGAATCTAGTGTCTTTTCATTAGCAAAAGGGAAAGATGCCCCTTCTTGCAGGGAGTGGCCAAAAAAAAAAAAAAAATCACAGGTGTTTCATTAAAAATATTAATGCTGTATATTTTCAGACTGAAAAAAAAGAATGCCATAATAAAAACAAGTAGCCTAGGAAGGAAACAAAGCACACTTTCAACAACAACATTCTTCTACCGTCTATCAGTTCTTCTGCAGCAGCCATCATCCAAATAGCTGAAGGGCTTCTTTTAAGCCTCTGCATGCATCTCTTTTTTGTCTGATTTCTGTATTAATTTACAAAACCTGTGAAAGGAAATTTAATAATGCCAGCTAACAGTAGGATTCATATTCTGCTATTTATTTATTTTTTTTTTTATTTCTATATATTTACCAAGGGAGTTAGGGTCTTATTTTGTTAGCAGCTGGCAGAAATTATGTGCGGTAATGTATTTGATCAAGTAGTTTGAACAGTCAAATACAGTGAAAAGTTCATTAAATAAATCTTAATAAAAACATATGTTATCAGAACAGAGCCTTCAAGTCAGTGCATATCTTTGAATACCTCTGAAGCTCCATTGCACATACCAAAAAGTAAAATATGCAGAAGTGAATTTTCAGTTGAGTCTAGTGAGACAAGCATCAATCCCTTTTTTGATCTCTACATGTGAGTTATCTGAACATGAAGGATTTTATTTTCTCTTTAAAAATGTGTTCAGGAGAAGGCATTTACAAGACTGTTGATTCAAATGAAACTCAGTAATTGAGTAAACAGTGGCTCATACTATATCCCCTGCAATATCCAAGTATGGCTCAAGAATGCTGTTGGAAAAGCTAAACTCCAAATGATTTCTGGACTGAATTCTTCCTCCTTGCTTACCTTGTACTGCCTGTGAACCTACAAACCTAATGCCCAATAGGGTACTTGAAAGCAGGTGTGACAGGTTCTTATCTAACATTGAAATCGTGAGACTCTGACTAAATGGAGCATAGTTCTTACACTTTATGTTCCCTGGCCATTTTCCATTTGCCACGTTACTGTGTATGTGCATTTATTTTAAAACCTATTGTTCACTGTTTGGTTAAGTCATAATTAAGTAAATACATCCTTTCATTTACCATAACACTGAGCTATTGTTTTGAAAATTTGTGCTGCTTAATTTACAAATCCAAGATTGTTTCATCTGCTGTCTTTTCCAGCAACACAATGGACTTTGCCAATCCTTGCACTAAATTTGCTTAAGAGATCAGAGTTAATATGAGCTCATTCAGCTTTGCCATCTATCATGCAGCCGCATTGAGTGGCCTCTTTAGTATCCAATATAATTAAATGTTATCCTTGAGGAGTTTGCATATTGCTTATTTTCATTCCTGTTATAATGGGAAAATTGCTTTGCCTTATAAGCTTGATCTCTACAGTCCCATATGAAAGATGTGTTTATTTACTGCATTTTTAAAATAGAAGAGATATATTCCAGGAGGTAAAGACCATGTAAATATATTTGCTTTTAAGTGAACAGAAGAGGTGGTACCATCTTACGTACCTGAGAGGCCAAATTCTGGGTGTGCCCAGTGTGTTGGACCACCCCTGGAGAACTGGCTCTGCACAGCACTGCTCCTGTTCAGTGTGCTGAGGCACCTCTGAGGCTAAGCCAAGAAATGCAGCATCAGCAAAGTACGTGGCCAGGCACAATCCTTGGTTTATCCTCAGTGCAGCTAGAGTCACAGGCCCAACTCCAGTGGAGCACAGCTCCCAGGTGGAGGGACCTTGGCTTCCCACTGCTCTTGCTTACACAGCCCAGCCACATCATCTCAGAGCTGGTCTGAGCACCCACAGCCAGAGCTCCGGGAAGGGCAGAGACAGTGGAGAGTCTGCTGATGCTCTCAGGGCCCCAGCAAAGCATAGGAAAAAAAGGCTGCTGAGGCTCCCATAAAGTGCTGCAGTGGTCTTCTATTTTGTAGCATTTCAGAATAATTCCTGCAGTGTTTCCATAGGAAAGCAGAGTGGGTGCTAAAGTATCATACTCTTCAGCTTCTCCTGAATAAGGCTGTAAAGACAATGACAATATTAAACTCTACCTGTATGTAGAACTAAGAATGTCTATAATTGCTTCCAAGACTACATTTCATAGAATCATGGAATCAGAGAATCATGGAATCATGGCATAATGTGCATTGTAAAGGATTTTAAAGGTCATCTAGTTTGAATCCCTCTGCTGTGGCAGGGATACCTTGCACTGGAATAGATTACTCAAAGCCCCATCCAACCTGGCCTTGAACACTTTCAGGGATAGGGTATCCACAGCTTCTTGGGCAAACCTGTACCAGTGCCTCACCACCCTCACAGAAAAGAATTCCTAATATCTAATACACACCTACTCTCTTTCAGTTTAAAGCCAGTTCAGTTTGAAGGAAAACTGAACTATAACTATAGGTAATAGTCCTTAACCTATAACTAACCTTAACCCTTGTAAATAGTCCCTCTCCAGCTTTCTTGTAAAACTCCTTTGAGTACTGGAATATTTCCATAAGTTCTCCCTGGCATGTATATTGGAATATTTCCATGAGTTCTACTCTCTTCTCCAGGCTGAACAGCCCCAGCTCTCTCAGCCTGTCTCCATAGGAGAGGTGCTCTAGCCCTGATCATGGTCGTGACCCTCCTCTGCACTCAGTGCAGTAGCTGCACATCTTTCCTGTGTTGGGGGCATCAGAACTGGATGTGATTGTTGTTTTAAAAGTTCATTGACTATTGAGTTTCTTTGCTTTTAAAAAAAAAGAATTTAAATATACACTGTACTTTGTTGTTTTTGCAAGAACAACATATGTAGGACTGATACACTGTGCAAATACAAATTATTACAGCATGATTTTAAAGTATTCTTCATCTTGTGTCAATACTAAGGTCTGTCCATATGTTTTACTCAGGCAGATTTGTATAAATATATATAATTTACTGTAGTTTCATACAACATGAATTTGCTGATTAAAAGCAGGGTGAAAATGAAAATTGAACAATCATTAGTTTATTAAATGCTTTGAAAAAAATTTCTATTATAGGGAATGATGTAGAAATACAAGGAAGTGTTTGCAGGAAAAACAAAAAACAAAACCACACAAACAAAAAATCTGAAAAGCAGCAATAGAATCAAGATTAAGTCAGAAATCCATGATGTATGAAAACTTCTGTTTCTCCAAATGATCAGAGAAAGACCAAAAAAGGGCAGAGCTTGCATACATTAAGACCATTCTATTGCAATGCCCTATTCAAAACTGTTTTCAGCTTCTTAAGAGAAAATTTGGGCTCTTCACAAAGGTGCTCATTGAGCATCACCCTCTATTATAAGAAATATGTATAATGTACTATCAAATAGCATGAACATAAAAATTAAAAAAAAAAAAAACTGTATTCTTAATTTCAATAGATTTTCTTCCTCCTTTGTACTGCCTGATAAACTAGGTAGAGAATTTTTAGTGTCATGGAATATTTAGGGTCAGTTTTTCTGTTAATGTTTGCTAAGTTATCAAGCAGATGCCCTGGTCTACAATGATTAGAAGCTGTTAGTGGAATTAACCCCTGACACACCTGTGTCAAACCAGTATGACAAAAAGCATGAAAACATAAGAAGCAATCTACAAGGATGTGCCATAGTCTTCTGTTCACTCTCAGATAATATTCAAGTCACATGCCTTTAAGTAGTAAGGGTAACAATAAAAGTAATTTCTAGAAATTTATATGCTAATCACAGCCCCAAATCAGGGTCAAAGTCTAACAGTAGTTTAATTTATATGTCCTTTTTAAGAAAATTTCTAATCATATAATTGAGTTAAAAGCTGCAGACTTACTGACTTGAAACCGAAAGATTTGCGTAAGGTTTGTTTGGCTTTTTCCCTGTTTTTTTTTCTGTATTGCTTCAATATTTTCTTGCTGACAGCTTCAATAATTTCTTCAGGTGAATTTTTTAGGTCCCAATTCTGTAAGAACTAATTAAATAATTATTTCTTGTATATCAGGAATTTAATGGAGGTTTGCCATCAACTTTGCTGTATTGTTTTGCTGTTTTATTTCATGGACAAATTGAAACTCTAATTGATGGAAGGTTGCCATCAATTGTGGGTTAGACAGAAACTGTCTAACGCACAAGCAGTTTCTTAAAAAAATCAAAACAAACAAAAACAAACAAAAAAACCACAAACAAAAAAACTAAACTAAACAAAACTAAATCTTGCTTTTCACCTCCCAAGAATTTAAATAGTGGGGCTGAGCCAAGAATAGTTAATTTTCTTTCTCAAGGATGATAGATATATGATATGAACGAGAATCACAGTTGGCAATTGCACCTGTCTAGTTCTGTAGGTATCTATTTTTTCAGGTGTATTGACAGCACTGTTTCTCAGAGTTTACAACAGCACAGAGAAACAATGGTAGTGTCTGCATGAGAGAGAAAATGTCAGCTCAAACTGGGGCTGACATTGAATCAAGTAAAATTTTTGGAGACTAAGATTATGAAAAACAGGGATTTCTTTCTCCTGACAGATGAAATGAAGTCATCACTAATATCTTCTGTCAAGGAATATTGTTATTACATGACAGTATCTGTACACCATTTTAAAGAATAACTTTAGTTTTAGATTGGATTGGTCATTTCTTTCTGAATCCTGTGTCCTAGTTTGTACATAATTAAATCAAGGACAATTTAAATGTGTCTGTTGTATAGGAATTTAGATTCAGTTGACCTAATGATCATAACTATATATCTATGCATAATGCTAAGCACAGAAAAGCTTCTTCAGATTGGAGAACCTAAATTTCATCTATTTCCACAAGGCCCAAAAATAAATCTCAAGCCCATAAAACAAACTGGGAACCATAACACCAAGGGATTTATAAATCTATCAAGGTGAAGGGATCATTAATGGTAGTTTTTTGTAAAATGAAGATACTATCTGAATGTAATTTATAGACAATATGTCATATGAAAAGGTATATTAACACAATTGAAATCTAGTTAATTATAATTCGGGTTCATTACACTGTAATTACTCAAATAGGTTAACATAACTGGGACCTAAAATAAATGATGGAGGATTGGTTTTGTCATGTATTTGCTACCCTCAGCTGAAGCTACTTCAGCTGCAAGAGGAAGGCATCTGAGATTTCAGGATATTGTGGAGACTCTGGGGGCCATCCCCTGAGTTGGAGAGACCCAGGAAGCTTCCCTCAAAAAGCTGTTAAGATTCCATTGACTCCTTCCCCTGTTCCTATGTCTGTTCCTATGTCCCTGAGCCCTCCCTATTCCCTGACTGGCCCTTATCTTTGTATTGCTCCAAGACCAGGGTCATCCCAGGTCTTTTGGGAGAGAGAAACCAGGACCCTCCATGTGTGTGCCTGGGAACTCTGAATGTCTCACTGCGTGGCTGAATTAAACATCTGTGGATACCATGCAAAGGCCCTTTCTGCTTCTTTACCCTGGACTTTACTTGTAGCAGTTCAGGCTGCTACAGGTTATGTTTTCAAAATATTCGCCTCCATGAGAATTACTGCTATACCTTCCTTACATTTATAAAGTCATTTCTCAGAGATATCTGTGTATTTCTGTGTCGTTGATGTGATGTCATCAGCAGTCAGATCTCATTTGTGCATTTTTCTATGTTTTCAAAGCTAAAATTCTGTTTTCTCTGCTTCCTGTGAATTCTTCTATATTTATGAATACACTTTTGGAAGTGCTCAGGCAGTAACAGCCATTGTAGAAATAATTTTGGCATTGCTGGATATTCAACACTACCAAGCTATTTCATCTAGGTGCTTAAAACAGAAGGGGAGCTTTGGTAGTTTTGCCCTCTACTTCACAGCCTGGCCAGTGGCAACGACATTCCCTTGCCAGAAACACAGGAATGGTATATCTTCTGTCAATGGGCGTTTGTATTTAAAATCTTCAACTGTTTTATGTAAAAGAATCTTATTGGTTTCTTTAATTTCAATAGAAATAAAAACAAGACCAAAGAGGTTTCTTTGAACATCTTTGTCAAATTTTACCAAATTCCATTCACATTGAGATACTTATAGAGAAGTTTATAGCTAGGTGCTAAATCATTACTCATTAGCCACCTAGGCTGGATTAGTCACCTTTTTAGTCTCAGGTACATTTTTTTCCAGTGGCATAGAACTCAGAAGAAATCTGAGTATTAGCAACTTCACTTTGCTCTGTCTTTGCATAAGTGGGCAAAACTGTAAGGATTATGAGTTGAGATTCTTTTAGTTTCATGGTTGATCCCTGTGATAACAGGGATTATGAACTCAACCATGAAACGAAAAGAATCTAAAACTAAAATGTATTCTTCTCAATAAATTTGAGTTACAGTTACAGGATTTTCATTGTGTCTTCCACCTCCACAGCTGGGAGCACCCACAGTTAGTCTCATCAGGGCTGTAAGTGTACCCTACCTAGCTACAATCTTTGCCTTCCAACAGAACGGAAGCTGGACAAAACTCTGATAAGAGTATTATACACACAGTTCTGCCTTAGGCACAGATGCAGACTACACATTCAAGCACTCTTTTCTATCTCTAATATTCATTAACAGATAATACTTAAAAGCATCAGCTAATAAATTAGGAACCCAATACCTTGCCTTACCTTGCTAGATTTTTATACCTTATGCCTGCATGGACTGGCTAGTTCAGGTTAATTTAGGATATAAATTTCAAACAAGAGAAAGCACTGTCTCAATATACTTCCAGCACAGACTTCAAAACAAAGTTTTAGCATGGAAAGAGACTATAGAAAGCATAGATCTGAGCTGGACATCATTATCTTAAAGCAGGATAACTTCCCTTGACCAGGGTGCTAATGAAAATATTTCTGTTATATACTTTGCTCTTGAGTTTACTGTTAATTTTCTTGGACCTTATATGTGCCATGCAAATTTTTCCCAAGCTTTCTGCTGGCAGTTTTCCATCAAAGCACATGGGAATCAGCAGACCAGGTTCTTCCAATATGTGTGATATGATAGAAGTGTACTTCACCTTTCCAAGAAAAGCTATTCTCCCTGCTAAAACCAAGTAACAATATTCTGGCTCATTCTCCTTGGAGAGCTCCAGAAGAGGACCAGCCTTCCAAATACTAAGAGTACTTGTTGGTGGATCTATTGAATCATACAAATTAGGTAGATATTGCACCTGTAAACACCTTGTTCTCTTGTAGAATGTTATGTGTCAGGTTTCATTTCATCACTCTCTCCTTGTTTTACATTATGTCTTCATCCTAGACAGAGAAAGTAAAGTCCAATGCTGAAAAGATTGTTGCATTCAAGTTTCAGCAACTGGAAGAGAAAGGAATCTTGGGATGTTGAAACTTCACTATCTCAAATAACCATTTTGTATAATAGAAAAAATCTGCTTTCAGAGAATGCTTCCTCATAGCCCACTCCCAGTGTTGCATTGCTATGTTTCCAGAACCTTTCAGCTACCTAAATTTTTAATGTGCTTACAACAGAACTTACTCTCTACAGAAGGTTCATGTCCAATGAGTAGCATTGGAGAGAATCTGCTGAAATAACTTCCCTTACTCTGGCAAGCTGAGAGACCCTCTGACCATTTCTGTAAGATGCATTCTCCATGGGAAAGTGCTTAGAGAGCAGAGGAATCTGGCTGGCATTACTGTCCTTGCTTTTAAAAGTTCAAAATCAACAGTAGTAGAAAGATATTCAGCTAAAAAATGAATAGAGCTAATATTGGGACAGAAACATTTCATAAAATATCTTTCCATTGCAATGTATTGGACTAGTTGATTGTGGTTAAATATTTAGTAAAACAAGTGTAATTGCTCTATTATTTTGATTAATAATAATAATGATAATAATAATATATTTTATTCATCTTGGTAGATAGAATTAACTTACTCTTTTACTAACAATCATTGTCACTGAGTGAACTCACAAATGGAGGGAACCATCAGCCTTTACATGGAATAAGCTGACAACTGTCAACAAGTCTGTTACTGAGGTAGAATTACAGAGTTCTCAGGAATGAAGGCATGTTTTTTCCATCCCAGTGAAAGGGCAGTTTGAGGGTGTGGTGACACTAAATGCAGTCTCACTAGACAGTAATCTCTTCTGGCAGGCAATAATCAAAACCCTTTGGCAAGCAGCAAGAAGGATGTTTAAGTGGCTTCTGACTTGGAGAGTGAGATACAAGTCAAAAGTTCTCAAGGTCAAAAGACTCAAAAGTGCTGCTTATGCCTTTCTGTGTTGTCTCTCCAACACATATTGGGGTGATTGAAGTCCCGTCTTAGGGTCAGGACTTGAGAATATGAACACAGGGCTCCTGTCTGCCCATAGAGGGCCTCACATACTCGGGTTTTCTGGTCAGACAGCCTGTGGGCAGCAGATGCCCACTATGATGTCTCCCATCCCTGCTTTCCTTTTAATCCTGGACAGCAGCTCTCACTCAGCTCCTCATCCATCTCCAGGTGAAGCTCCATGCACTCCAGCTGGGCAATGACATAAAGGGTAACACACCTATTTGTCTCTTTTCCTGTCCTTCCTAAAAAGCCTGTATCCTTTTATTTCAACACTCCAGTCATAGGACCCATCCCACGACATCTCCTCGAGACCAAAAAGATCACAGTCCTGCTGGCATGTGCACGTCTGTAATTCCTGTTTTTTATTCCCCACCCTGTGTGTGTTCGCACACCAGCCCCGGTGAAGCTGAATTACTGTCTGCAGTGGTTGGAATGACCCTGAGATTATCTCACTTGGTTAGAGTATGGTGCTAGTAATTCAAAGGGCCTGGATTTGATTTATCTATGGGCAATTCACTTAGGAGCTGGACTTGATCCTTGTGGGTCTTTTATAACTCAGAATATTTTCTGATTCTGTGAATTCCTGTGCTACTCTTCAGGTGCTCGCCTGCTGATGTGTGAGGTCTCTCCAGGCTCTAGGAATCCATTTCTGGCCCTGGCATCAAACTGTTGGGCTGGGGATCAATTGAGGTTCTGCTTCCTTGGTAACATTAGTTTTAAGCCCTCTTGACCAGCTTGGCAAGTCTGTGACTGAAGATGACATTTTGTCTTCTCTGACAGATGGACCCCATCAGCCCCACAGAGAACAGGTTTCTCAAAATTAGTCCCATGATCTAAGCAGCTGAACTCCTGGCTGTGGCACCACTCCTGTAACCATTTGTTGATCTGCCAGATTCAATTGGTCCTCTCAAACCCATTTGCTTTGATTGGGAAAATTGATGGAAAACATGCCTGTGTTCTGGAGTCCCTTACTGCTGCTCTCAGGACTCTGTGATCCTTTATACTTGTCAGGGCATTATTCCTGGCGTCCACATGAAGCAACAGCAGCAGCACATGATAATCAGCGGACTATATGAGACCTCAGCCTTAGTGAGACAAGCCCCTGATAAGCAGCACTCCTCTCTAGGGGCACACCAGGTCAGTGAATGGGCTCCTCTGCACCTCTGGGAATAGAGTTGCCTACTACTATTACCCATTACCTTTTCTTTGTTGTGCTCCTTGTTACACAGGGAGCAGATCAGGTTGCCCTCCCAGCTCCAGCATTTCTCTCTGAATTATGACAAGAAAAGCTGTGTTATATCCTCACCCTATGTCTCGACATAACACTGTTTGTAATTCACACTTCAGAGTGAGTTATATAAGTTACCATCATTAGGCAAAGCCCTAGTATATGCGAGATTTAGTAGAAGGACCTTCTGTGTTCGATGCATACAGAAAGAATCAACTTTCAGCAGACTTACTGCGCAGAAATCCCCTTGATTAAAAGTGTAGTCATAATTGCATACAGATCAAAGTGGTAATCATGCTGGCTGACAGCACCAGTGATGCAAAGTACTAATATTCTATCCAATATTCCCTTTGAAAAATGCCCTCTGACTATGGAATACAGGCATGCTTTGCATTTGCTGCCTTAATGTTTTTGGAGGTTCATAGAGCTGTGTTTCTATCTTACAAGCTTTTCTTGGCAGATGTTTATCAATCAGCATCTTTTCATTAAGCTGGCAGCCACTGTAAAAACCATGAAATCTCTAAGCACTTCTGTCCTAGGCAATTTGTCCTTCAGTGCAGGTCTTAGCAGAGGTGCTCGTACTAAAAGGTCCTTGTAAAACTCATGGCCCAAAGCTCTAATTCTGTAATGATCTCTCTGTCTAAAGATTCCTGAACCAGTGAAGAATTTATTATTTTGGCCTCTCCCCATACAGAGGTATCAGGAAAATAGGAACGAATGATAAATTAAGTTATCTGGAATTCAGAGTCACAGTCAAGGCAGGAAAGATATTAATATATTTTTTTATGTTTAGAGTGAAAAAAGAAGGCTCTAGCTACTCTGAGGTATGTTCATGTCAGTGATAAGCTGGCAGGCATGCTGGTGCTGTATTTTTTGGTACTCCATGCAAAGATTTAGTTTCTAAACAAATGTAAAAGGCACAGCACTAAATTGGATATCAGCAAAGCTCAGAGCTTCTGGAGGGCACTGCCATGACCAGGCTCATGGGCTTGAATTATTGTTACAGTTATTTTATTATAAGAAGTTGAAAGGTGTTTCCAGATCAAGCTGGGAGAAAATAAAAATATGAAAATATTAGAATATTCTGAGGATGCAAAAAAGGAATAATATATTTTCTTAGACCAGCTGACAGAGCTTGTAAAAAGCCTGAGCCTTTCCTCCAGATGGGAAGCAAGAACTTCCATTGTCTGATAAGCACAAGTGGAGTAGAGCATGCAGCTTGCAAGAAAATAGGTGACAGGATCATTAGGTCCCAGTCTAGGAAAAGAGCAAGACACCACCTAAATCATGAGAAACATTGAGAAATTACTTTAGGACCAGAAGAGAAGGAAGAATTTTTATTTCTTTTATTGACAAAACAATATTCCTTTGGGTCTGTGTTGGGTCTATGACTTTAAGTATCTGGTAGAATTATGAGTCTTAGTTCCCAAGTTTGTCTTTTAAAAGTATTTTATAAGTTTCCTCTGAATATTGGGCTGAATTGTTCAAAGATGAAGTACCTGGCCTGTGAAAATTTTTTTCCCAGTGGTAGCTGTATTTTTACATCCTGCATTGATTGCATGTGTGAATTCTTTTTAGTACACAGTGGGTGTGTTGTTTTATCCAAGTAATTTCAAGGATGTTGTTTTGTGCACTGCATGAAAGTGTAGAGTAGAGCTGTTTAGGTGTTCATTGTGAGCACAAACGCTGTGGTCTGTGTTGCTATGCATTATTAAATAGGATAACCAAAGATCAGCACACTTGCCTCAGGAAAACTCGCTCCACAAAAATAATGATTTACAGATACTCCAGTGCATTTGATCTGCAAAGAGCACTGACAAAACTACCTTCATTATTCTTAAGATGATGCTTACCAAAAAATTGGTACTCTTCTAAGCAAATAAATCAGACCTGAATATTCCCATGACTTGCTACAATATAAACGAAACAAAATACAACATAGCCCACTGACCATACACTTCTGCATTTAGTAGACATTCTTGCATAAACCAAACAGTTAGCTAAGTAAATTTCAATGTAGATTGGGTTTAAAATTGAAGTATGCACTACAGTTGAGCTTTTTTCATGCTGCACTCTGTGTAATCAAATCATTAAATATATACAGCCTATTCTGGAAGACAACTCATCCAGAATATTCTCTGCCTCTGTCTCCCTCACTCCTCTCCTGAGCTTTCAAGTACTCTTCCACAGCATATCAAACTTCTCATGAAAGACAAGCTTTCCATAAACGAGCATACATCATTCAAGTGAAAAAATTGACAACACATATCCACAGGCACCATAATAAATGTCCCACTAGACTGAACCTATATCTCTTTACTCAGATAGCCCTGACTCCAAGTTCTCTTCCTTTTCCATGCTATTCTCCTTCCAGACAGTTCATCCACGTTTACTCTTTCCCCAAAGTCCCCATTTTTATTGACTCTTTTTCAGTATACATATGATCATTCTCAAAACTCTTACTTTTGTCAGCATCCCTATCAAACTAGTGTCATCCTTGTGTTCTCTATACTTTTCACATCAGTATCTTGTTCACAGCATCCCATGCAAGAACATAGGAGCAAGAGTCAGTAGTTCTGGCTACAGATCAGTGAGGACGCGATGAGGTTAATTATGTTTTATGCTACAATGCATAAATACTCACTGGAAGAAGTAGTCCTGGGCCATCTAACATGTTTTTGATTCAATGTTTGAGTGATCTTTTACCATGTATGGTTTACCTTTAATCTCACACAGCACTTACAACATAGCTTCTTTAGTATTGATCTTTCTTATTATAATCATTTTAACTGTAATGCTGCAGAGCACATTGTGCCTCATAATGAAATAAGACAAAGAAGATTTTGAGCTTCAATTCCATGAGAAGCATTGGAAGGATAATAAAAAAACCTTGCAGACTCAGAGTGAAGAGAAAAATATAACAAAGTTTTTACTGGAATTGTATTCAGATACAATTTAGTAGATCAAAATCATGGAAGATGACTTTTCAAAACATTGGAGCAAGGGGGGACATTGTCTCTAGTTGTTATTGCAATGCACAGAAGACATTGAACAGGTAGCTGGTTACCTACAGGCAACTTTATTAAACAACACAGACAATAATGTTCCAGCAGGCCATATCCTATGCAAGCCCTACCATTGTCATACCACCTATCCTGTATTATATAAAGATGTCCATAGAAGAGCAGGAGAGCTGGTGAGAGGTCTAGAGAACAAGTACTATGAGGATCAGCTGAGGGACCTGGGGTTGTTTGGAGAAGAGAAAAGAAGCTGTAAACTTTATATCTCTCTACAGCTATGTGAAAGGCCATGTTAGTGAAGTAAGAGTTGTTCTCTTTTCCCAGGTCACCGCAGATGACATAAGAAAGAACAGCTTCATGTGGTATCAGGAGAGGTCCAGATTGAATACTAGAAAAAATATCTTCACCAAAAGGATTGTAAAGAATTGGAACAGACTGCCTGTCACAGCCTATGTCACAGTCTAGACAGCCACAATACACAGAGTATCATTATACAATTTCAGAAAGCTTCAACAAATGCAGAATAACATCAATTGAAAAGTCTGCACGCATCTATCATTCTTATTCTTTATCTCAACCTTTTATGCCCCTCCTCGTTCATGTATTGCACCTGTGTGCCCTCTGTTCCGTTTGGTGATTGGTCAGTGCACCTGGGCACTCCACAGCTCATTGCTTTCAATCCTGCTCACCTGCTTTTCACAGCTGCAGCCCATTGGGGATGAGCCTTGGCCACATCCCCACTCCCAATTATCACAAACTATGTGCCTACAGCTGCCCAGGAAAATGATCTCTGAAAGTATTTAAGGAATGCAAAGGGACATGTTCTTGACAGTCCTAGATTAATGGCTGGATTTGATAATCTTTTCCAGCTTAAATGAATTTTTGAGTCTAATGATTTTAATATATCAATGCTTAAAATCCTCCCATCACACATGATGGAGAATAAAAAGATCTCTTTATTACACTAGCTGCAATAAGCTGTTTCCCAGATATTCACTTCTGCAAATACTCTCTGTTGCAGACTAGGAGAGCATGGCCTGCTGCCCTGCCCATGCAGAGGAACCCTCGCTCCCATGTTCAGGAGAAAGTAGTGCACCTTGAAATTTAGTAGTAAATTGAGGGAAAGGACAATGACAAGAATGAAAGCTTGAAAAAGGAAAAGATTTTCCTTGCCTTGCTTGTCCATGCAACTGTTGCGTATTCCTGAGGCCTGTGTTGGGAGAAATTTTCAGCAGAAATTTTTAGCTTCAAAATGCAGTGAAGCTAAATTAGGATGTTGCTGAAATTTACAGTGAAGAGGCCAGTAGGAATGTGAGCTTTCTGGGCAGCTAGTGGCATTTATTGTTCCAGCAGCACAGTTTGTCTCCCCACAGACATAAAAATAATACAGAGAATGTACTGCAATCGTGCTGTTGCATAAGCTTCTGTAGAAGGTGTGATTGAGATATCTTCATATCAAGGTTAGCAACCAGCCTTAGAAAGAAGAGCTCCACTCTACTTTCTCCCCAGCTCAAAAAAAAGACAAAATTAGGTATTTTGAAAAATTGTTCACTCTTAATGTTTCTTGCTTGTAAGTGGATAAATGCAATAATTGCCACAGAACTACTAAATTCTAATACTTGCTGTATTTCATTCTGTTTTCCTTCTGCAGCTCTCTTTTGTGCTGGATTGGAAATCTAAGAGTCACAGCTTCAACTTACACTCCAGTTACAAATAGTAGAACACTTATACTATTAATTATTTTTCTCATTCCAGTGTTCTTAGGAGTTTAGATTGAGTCCTCTGACATTTGCTTGTACATGTCTATCAGAAACCATAAATAAATTCTGAGACCTTTGTTATTTCTGACTGCTCTGGATTTGCAATAACAATCCAATACATGACATATTGACTAGGGAAGAATTGTCACCATTTCTGACCTCCACAAAGTTATTTGTGTGAAATAACCTCATTTTTTTGCATAGATTTATAGGAAATTCTGCATACTGGTACATAGTCCAGCATGAAGTAAATCCTGAGGGCAGGACCAACACCTTATTGAGAAATTCTCAAATTCTGGGGAGTTGTTTAAAACTGAACTTTCAGTGGAGAGCAGTATTTCTTGGGGACAAAGAAACCTGATCAAATTATTATATACTGGATTACATTTAGGCTTATTTTGCCTAAAGAGTTACTTCAAATTCCACGTGGAGAGGTCAAGGCCAGGTCTTTTTTTTTGGCCATCAGGATCATGTGATTCAAAGGATTTAGTTCTGTATGTTTGTTTCCTGATTAAAAGTTTGACTTGACTCTATGTCATCAGGCTTTGTTTTTCCACATAATTTTGGACTTCTAAATTTCAAAGATCCATCAGAACTGGAGTACTATGAAATGGAAATGAAGATAAATAACTATGTGTACAAAATCTTGGTCTGTATTCCTAATACACCTTAAAAATTGTATCTGTTGGATTTTAAAATTAAAATGGTAACAAATGGGAAACAACTGTGTATATCTTCCCATTCTTGGTGTAGAATTGATGACCCATTATGATATATTGTACACAGGTTTTGAAATTTCAGCTGATACACACATTCTTCCCTAGTTGACAATCTGTTCTCTTTTGACTTTTGTCTATTATAAAGGTCATCTAAGTCATTTCGTCCACAAGCTAAGGAAATGAATCGTACCATTAGAAGTAGTAAAAAGTGAATGATAGCAGTTTACCTGTATGTCTACTATGTTTTATGCAATGACCTTTCCACATAAGCATCATTTTCATTTTCATATCTGCTACCACTGCTCTCATTCACATGGTGCTGGTGGGTGTTTTTACGGTTTTTTTCTTGGTCTTCTTTGCAATATCTTTATTTTTTTATTTCAGGCTTAAAGTACAAACATTAAATTTGTCAGGCTAAAGAAAGAATATAATTGTTAACTATGTGTGAGATGCTATAGATCCACTAACACTGGAAATGTTATAGACTGTTTATAATAGAAGCTGTTGGATGGTTTTATGTCAAAGATGTGAAACAGCAATGACACTGAGAAGAAAAACAACTTTTAGAAATTCAGTGAGAGATTCTAAGCAGATCTATGACAAATGAGGCAGAAAGCATCATCTGTCATAAGAAAAAAGTACTGGATAGGACAAGGGTCTTGCCAAGGGCTGATTAAACGTAATATGCTACGTGCCAATGCACAAATGGGACATACTTCAGTGAAGAAGATGAACAACAGGTCCTTCACTGCATCAGAAAAGCAGATCATTCTTGCTGAGGTCCATTATCATAAGAGTTGTTAGCATTTGTGTAACAAAACATTAAGAAGAAAAAAGTAGGCAAATAATATCATTAGAGGGATGATCCAGATTCCAAATGTTCTAAAAGACTAAAAGCTCTGAATTACTTGCATTCACTGAAAACAATCTTTTTTAGTCCCACTTAATAACAATCAGCAAGCCTAGATATGTCTGGGAAGTGTCATGAAAGATGATAAATAAAAGGTTTGACCATGAACCATATCCATCACAAACTGAAGGTCAGTTTGAAGTAATGTTTCATTTTATCCATTCCTACTGAAGAAAAAATAATTTTTATCCAGGATAAATTTGACATTGATTATCTAGTGCTACAAAAGAAAGAGTTGAAAGCAGCCAAACCAAAAGAAATATCCACACAGTTTTACAAGGAGCTGCTTTACAGACAGGAGTTGATATTAAAGTACAGGTAAGTTTTGTTATTCTCTACCTTCAGTTCTGAATCAGTACTCAATAAACTTTCTTGCTGAAGGATTAATCAAATTCATTAGCTAGAACTGGAAAATTGATAATATTATTTTGTCATGACAGCTTATGCAGTCACTTATGAATAAAGTCATCCACGAAAGCATCTGACATTTATCCAGAAGTTAATAACTATCACTGTGAAATTCATTGAATACTAAAAGAGATGGAAGAGAGTGCTATTCATTGTACTGCAGCCTGAAATACCATTACTTAATTTTATGAAGTTTAAACAGAGATTAAGAAACATCATAGTGTTGTTTTTCCCAAACTGGTCTCCAGTGTTGTAGAAAGCCTGTAATGCCTGCAATACAGATCTAGAAAGATCTAGAATCCCAGAATATCTCTAATTAGAAGGGATCTATATAGATCATTAAGTCTAACTCCCTGTTTCTCACCTGAAACTAAACCCTATGACTAAGAGCACTGTCCAGACACTCAATCCCATTACCTCTTGTCCTATTTCTGATCACCAGAGCAAGGAGCTCAGCACACCTCTGCTCTACTTGCCTGTTTGACAAAGTTAGTAACTGCAATCAGGTCAACCCTCAAACTTCTTTTTCTCAGGCTGAATAAACCAAATTACTTCTATCACTCCTCTTAAATCTTGTCCTCAAGATCTTTCACTATCTTTGTTGCCCTCCTTTGGAAACACTCAATTTGGTGTTTTCCTTATATTGAAGAACCCAAAATTACAGACAGTATCTGTGGTAGGGCTGCACCAGAGGAGTGTAGAGTGTGGAGAGAGTGGAGGGAGACAATACCCCAACTATGATTCATGGATCAAAGAAGAAATATCTGTTCAGATATTTCCTTGCTTCTATCAAAAATAATCCAGGCTGGATTATATTTTACATTTTGATCTACGGTGTTGTCTCAGACAAGATAGAACAGACTACCTGCCTGCTTTTAGTATCCCAGCACCAAAGATGTCTTTTATCCTTCTCCTCTATGAACCAAAGCTACACAATGCAACTGTATGCTTGGCATAGACAACAATGAAGGAATAGCATGAGACCTCTAGAATACATCTTCATTCTCCACGCTTCATTTTCAGAATTAATAGCTTGTACAACATCTGTAGTTTCATATCTGAGATGTTACTTTTTGAAAACTGTGCTAAGAATCTGGTTGAATTATCTACTCAAGGACAGTGGGTAGATGTATCAATGCTGAAGTTAGGCTTCATAAATTCATACACCTCTAGATGAATGGAAAGAATTTTTTCCTTGGTTACAAGATGATTACCTTGCTGATGGATTTCACTTGGAAATGGCATTTCAATTCATCAGCAGTGATGATATCTGAAAAACAAATGTCAGTGTTGTAATTTAAAATTGTTTATTTTCATGAATCATACGAATTTCTGTGATTGTATGAACTACCAACAAGACAAAACATTCCAGTCTTACATTTGTTTCAGGCTGGGGTTAGAGTAGTCTTAAGAGAGCAAGGCTGATTACCTTATTGCATCTCTCAACTGCATTGGATTTTGCATGTAAGTTAAACTAACCATAATACATATCCAGTGATAATGTAATAATTCCTTATACCTGCTGTTCCATTTCCTAAATATAGGTGTGTCTCAATTTAGCTGGGATATTCAAGCTTTTTGTGAGAATCTCAATGTTTCTATGAAACACTTAATACTGATGCTCAGATTCTGGGAGACATGAGAATATTCATTTCACAGCTATTGATGGCTAGACAGTATCAACATGCCACCTGATATGTGATTCTCCATATAAATTGAGAGAGAAAGATGATAAAATATTTTTATTTTAATTCAGATCTTCAGATGCTTAGTGTTTAAAAAACAAGACAGATATTGAAGCCTTGCTTGAGATGCTTTAGGGTAACTTGTTGATGTTAAGAAGTGTGTATTCTCAACAGAGCTATCAGGACTGTGTATTTCTCTATGTGTTTCTGTGAACTATTGACAGAAATGTGGAAATGTTCCCTGCTGTAGACTTCTCCAGTGATTCCTGATTCATAAATGACAGCTGAGTATTAAAGTTAAAACACAAAGGAAAGCCAACTACCTGTATCTTCTATGTAGAGAGGTCAAAACTTTAAAGGGTAGCCTCAAAGTTTTCTAAACCTTTTGGACTCTGGTTTGTTTCTAACATTTATGACCAGTACACATTCCTAATTACCTGTCTATTGACTTTCAGCCTTCAATAACATCTCCAGTCAAGCAAATTTTGCCAAGCCTTTTGCTATGTGATACCACAACACATAAGACTGAGAAAATAAAATATACATTTGGATTTTTTGCTTACAACAGAGTTTGTAGATTCTAATGTAGTTATAAAATGGAAACAAAATCAGTGATAAATCATGCCTTATAAATTTTGATACTACCATAAAGCCTAAAGCAAGACAAAAAACCAATGAATTACTGTAGATTTTTTTGGGGGGATAGACATTAGAGATTAAATTACTGTATTAAATAAAAAGTGTTCAGGCTGTGGACAGATTCAGTCAGGGAAGAAGATTGACATAGGGAGCAGCTGCAGCAGAAATAGTAAAAGAAAATCTGAACAAGGAAATGCTACTGGGAATCACTCTGTCTTAATTAATAAGATAATAAATTCTTTTCCCATGTAATTCTGTGGAATATCAGTTTTAGAAGAGTTGTTTGAAATCTTGAGGGAAAAAAGATGGAAGTAATCAATACACAAAATATGTTTTTTTTCTTCTTTAATATTATGTAAAATGGAAATACCAGTATTTTCATTCTAGTATTAGACCTTGATTTAGTGACACAAAGGGAGCCAGCAGAGAAACACGTCTGTAGTTTCTAAAGGTTCAGAGATAGCCAATAAGTGGTCATGTCTGAGGACTATCAAACCAACATTATTGCCAGAGCTACAGGTGATCTGAGCAGAGGTTCAAGAGAACTTGAACTAAGAGAATAATGTAACCTGAGCAAACTGCTAATGTACAGAGCCAGACAAAAAATATATGGGGTAAAAAGAACAGATGCACTTACATATTTTCCCGGGATTTCTTTACAGAACCACAGAATCACAGACTGGTTTAAGCTGGAAGGATGCTCTGGAGACACCCAAGTCCAGCTCCTCTGCACAGGCAGGGACACATTGAATCAGTTGCTCATGACCACACCCAGAGAGCTTTTCGGTATCTCCAAGAATGGACTCCACAACTTCTCCAGCCAGCCTGTACCAGTTCTCAGTCATCCTAATAGTGGCAAGAGTGTTTCCTGATGTTCAGAGGGAACCTCTTGAGCTACCATTTGTGCCTGCTGCCTTTGGCCCTGTCACTGGATACCACTGGAAAGGGCCTGTGCTTCATGCTCCTTGCCTTCAGATGGTTGTGTGTATGGATGGGATCCCCCTGGTTTTTCTCTTCTCCATACTGAGCAGTTCCAGCTCTCAGCCTTTACTCACAGGTGAGATGCTCCAGTGCCATCATAGTCTAACTGGCCTTTCACTGGACTAAGTCCAGTAAGACTGTATGTCTTTTGTGCTGGGGAGCCAGGACTGGATGCTGAAGTGTATATTTCATATAAAATGCAAACTTTTGATCTGAGTACACTTGATAAAATTAGTAACAGGATTCTCCAGATAGGGCATTCCTTCAAAGCATTTCCTTTGTTAAGTTTGGACTACAATACAAAAAAGATGAACAGGTTTCCCAGACTTTGGGTTCCATGGTTTTAATAATGCCATCCGAATAGCAGGAGAGATTTTTGAAATTTTTCGTGCATCTGGGGAAAGTACATAGCTTGATAAATAAATAAAGTTTTGTGTTGTTGTTTTCCTTGATGTGCAAAGTTCACAGGTGTTCATTTCAAACAGAAAACTGGCATCATGATTAAAGCACAATGTGTGCTCTTTTATTTGGCTTGAGATAGAAATGCAGGGGAATGGTGTCACACAATGATATAAATATTGCAGAATTAGTTATCTGAGAATTCTTTAGAAGGTTGGCATTATGTGTATATTGGGGATTTTCAAAAGGAATACAAGCTGGAGGAAACATTTGTTGATGCTCTCATTCTGCTGCCATTATTATTGCCTCAGTAAAACTCTCACTGGCTGATGAACAAGTGCATAAAGCAATGAATGCTTTTGGAAGTCACAACTATGGGCATGTACTACTGCAAATACTTTGTGGACTGTGAATTTTAAATAAAAATAAAGTATCTTGTTTTATCAGAGCAAAACAAAATAATAATTTTCATTTCCAAAGCATTCAGGATATACCCTCAGACCCTAGCGTTTCCACATGAGATCAGAATATTTGAGACATAAATTGTCAAATGACAATTTTGTGTGGGAGGTTGGAGCAGAGCAATGAATGGCTATTAAGGTGTTCTAAGATATTTGAATAGAGATAAAGTATAATTTTCACAGAATTTAATTTTTGTTCCCAGTAGACATATATTTTCCAAAGACAGAACACCTTCTAAAGATCAAAGAATTCAAAGAACATACAGAAAATCAGCTTCATTAGCTAAGAAAAGTCCTAAAATATTTCCTAGAAACACTTGTTGGTGGATAAATTCCAATGGCAGGGACTACTCCTCACTTTAAGCTAAAAACAAATTTATGATAATGATGTCTAATGTGTTATGATTCACCTGTTTACCTGAACATGATTCAAACCCCATGTATTCATCATCTGGATGGGTTTGTTGAAATATTATTGCAATATTTTGCAGAACCAACATATCAGTTTTGCTGGTAATATAATATCAGCATTTCAGACTAAATAATTTTATAGGCTTTCCTTTGATCAGTAAGGTATGGTAACACTGCTGCAGAAACACAAGCATCACCTTATGCCACACAGCTCATCTAATCTGCCGCTGAGGCTCAGAGACTCACAGAAGTTCAAGCACATAAGTTGGGAGGGAGTCTGCCTGAATCTTGTGTGTCCCCCTGTGTTTGAGTTTCGCAGAATCATGTTATCAGAATCATAGAACAGCTTGAGTTGGAAGGGACTGAAAGATCATCCTGGAAGAGTATCCTTCTTCCTCCTGTGTATCACTAGATCACCTCTATGACTGACCTTTGCTCTCAGGGTAGTCTGTAGTCAGTCATGGGCCGGGGACTTAAATGTTTCTTTAACTAACTTTACTCTGTCAAGGTATTTAAACATGAAAGTGTCAGTGACACTTCTATTCTGGCTTCCTTTCAGCATTCTTTTTGATTCCTGTCATATTTATTGGGGTTTCAAATATAAAAATGAGATCTCAAGAGAACATGTTAATAACTTTGCCAGCTGTAGCTGGCAACACATACTCAGCCAACCTAGGAGAAATTATTTGTTTTATAATCCATTAATAGAAGTCTCCTTTTAGGAATATTTATGTCTTATTTTCTTAGGCATTAGATGCAAGATTTACCTATGATATCAGAATGACAGTGAATTAACATGAAAATAAAGACTGCTGTGGTATTTCTATACTGTCTAGTCACTACCTCTCCAAGAAGAAATATAAGCAGCACACAACACCCTGACTGCCTTGGCAGACACTCACTAAAGCTACTCAAACTCTGAGAGGGCATGAAAACTGTTGAAGTATTGTTTGTGTTTACTTTGAAATTACTTACAATACAGTGCATCTTTAGAAACACTTATGTAGTTGGCAACTTGGAAAAGGCTTTGAAAATGGGTATCTTTATTAAAATCAGGCCTTTTTTTTAATTCTCTTTTTCTGCTGTTTCAGTCAAGGTTTAGATGGCTCATATGCTGCTCTCTTTGATGAACAGTGTAGAGAGCTTCAACATCCTGCTGCTAGTTTTTCATTTAAATAGCACTAAAGCTTCTTCCTGATGTTATTTAGCTTCTGTGGTTGTAGTGCATTCACCTAGATGATCTTTTCAGATTACCTCTTTCCATCAGAGAATGAAAGTAACCTTTCCTATAATTGTTTTTTCAAGGAAAAGTGAGGCCCATTTCTCAGTGGATAATAAATGATGGTAATCATCAGATTCGTCCCATAATGCATAGCAACCTCTTTTCAAACAAGAAAAAAATAATAATTCAGGAAAAATAATTAGAAATTAAATTGCTCCTGAGCATTTCTCTTTCAGTGAAAACCTCTCTCACCCTTATTTTTCCACTGGACATATCTAATCTTATCATCAGCTGTCACTAGGTAATTGAATATCCTTGAGTTTGAACTGTTACAAGGACAATGATATATGTCTGTTCCTGTTACTTTTGACTTCTCAAAGAGATGGCTTATATGTAATTGCCCCAAATACCCAGGTGGTTTAGCATTCAAACTCACTTTTGCCTGCCAGCTATATATATGCATATAAACACACATTAAAACAGTGAAATCAATGAGAGCAGAACATACTCTATTTTATGATATTTGAATATATGTATGTATAATGTATGTAGTATTTTCTATTCTGTTTTGACATATATTCACCTCTTTTGGATAACTCATTTTGATGGTTTGACCCTGGCTGGATGAAATGTGCCTATCAAAGCTACTCTATCACTCCTCTCCTAAGCTCGACAGGGAAGAAAAAACATAACAAAAGGCTCATGGGGCAAGATAAAGACAGGGAGTGATCAGTGAGCAATTTCCATCCTGGGCAAAAGACAGCTCACTTGGGAAAAAAATAATTTAACTTATTATCAAACAAATCAGAGTAGGGTAATGAGAAACAAAAGACCTTATGAAGCTGTTCTTAACTAGTTAGTTCCAGGCAGAGATACATTCATCATATTGGTAGGTTGGAGGTGGTCATCTATCCCTAAACCATTTTTTTTTTTTATTCTGAAATTCTGATACACAAATAAAATGTGATGAATTTCTCACTGGCACAATTAGTAGTTATAGGGTTGAGAAAATATTCTTCCTAGGATCTACTTCTTAGTGCTAAAATACATAATTTAATTGACCTAATGCCCTAAGCCACAGATTTAATGTGCTTCTACATGTAAATTTCGTGTGCCAAAACTCATGCTATTCCAGTTTCTGTATTAAAAGGACAAAAATTAACATGCTGATTAAAGAGACAACCCAGATTTGCAAATTTAAGTAGTTCAGTGATAGCATGACAGTATGGGTACAATTTTTGTCCAACAGTATATCAGAGAGAATGTCCCTGTGCATGGTACATATGCTTACATAGGGAAAATGGAGAGACACATTGCTGAGACGGGAGAAGGAAACTAATCAGGTGAAAGTGAAACACAGGCTATGGAAGAAAACTGCTGTGATACAAGAAAACTTTCGTTCATCTAGTTAGCCTAATCACTGCACTGTAATCACTAGCAACCTGGATATTCTATTTCCAAATTCTAACTCCCAATGTTTAAATTCTCTAAGCTACTACAAAAAAAAAATCTGAACACAGTGAGTTGCAGATAAAGGAAAAAATATTTGGCAGATTATTTAAAGACAGACAAATAATAAATTGCTTAATAGAGTCCTGACTCTCTTCTTCGACAGGCATGACATTTTAGGCACCTAGGGACAAGCCAGACTAGTCATGACTTCACTCATGAGCAATGTTATCCTCTGATGCTGCTGCTCACATTTTATATAATATCTTGATGACTCATCGGTGAGCCAAAAAAAATTACTATCTTCTGAAGCCTGGAATTTAGGCACAAATGTTCCATCTACAGCTTATGCGCATAAATCTGTCCTCTATGGGAGATGTCCCCTGCAGAGGTAGGGAATTTTCTATCTTATCAGTGTTTTTTCAGGCATTTTTATTTTAACACCAACATAGTAGACCTTATTTTGTTTATTCTCACTGCCTGTTTAACTTTGCAATGTTACTTTTACCAGCTTCTGCTGACAGTCTTTAAATCATTAGTGCTTTCCATTAAATCAGATTTCCATGATGCAAGGCAAGATCCTGGATCAAGATGCCACCTGATATGCCTTTCAGCATTCCAACAAATTATTGAGGCCACTTGCATGCTGAAAGTACTCTAAATGAGCAACTGTAGGAACAAAGTTAAAATTTTACCCAAAGTTCAACAAACAGAAAATAGGAGAATGCTATTAAGGGATGTACATAACGTTAATTACATTCACATTGTGAGGTCAAATGAATCCTACACATTTTTATTTACTCCTTTCCATCTATGAATTTAGTTGTCCAATAAACACATGCACATTGTGACTGCTTGTGCAATGCCTGAAATAAGAAATCTGATCTTTAGATATGTTTGCATTGAAAGAAACATATTTTTAAAGTCTCGTATGCTGTATGCAGACTAGAGAGGAATGGCAAAACAATTTTACACATTTTATGTTGAAGGCAGGAAGGTTAATTTGTGCAAGTGTGTAAAGTTTAGCCAGTAAGTTTATTCTAGGAAACTCCCTGAAAATTAGAATCTGAAAATCTCTTTTTGGTTATGTTAAATTTAAAATAGGCCATTTATAATTTTTGAAAGATATGATTGCACAAACTTTTTTTGCCAGCTAAACTGAAAGTTTTATTTATAAGTATGTTTAGTCACACTGCAGTATATGCCTTAATGATTTGGAACAAATTACCGGAGTTACTATTATCTTATTTAGTCTGTAGTACAATATACACTTGTTTGAAAATTGTTGCATTAAGAAAGAAAAAGGTAAATCTTAGAGCAATGACTTTGGCCTCATATTCAGAGAACTGTAGAGCAACTGTCTTATGGTGCATAGAATTTGGTAAGGAGATGCTTTAACTGTACTTTTATTTATGACTGCAATCATCACTCAACAGTGATAAAAATTTTTGGGATTTCTTTTCAAACCATTGGGGTAAATTCCCTTTCTATAATTTTTCAGAGTGTGTATTTTATTCCAAGATCAGCATACCTTAGTGTTGAAAGTCAAGGGATGAATTTGCTCTGAAGGTTTTGCTTTCATCCACAGAGGCAAAAAGGGAGTATCAGCTCTATCCCTGTAAGGCCAAAATCTGCACGTAATCTCTTGCACATGATGGAAGTAGCATGTGAGAATAACAAGTTGAAGCCCTCTCCCAGCTTTACCAGGAAAGAAGAATTGTTACCTGTACTGAAGACAGGCATTTATTAGTTGAAGACAGCATTGACATTCCATGCCAGGTGGAAGACAGACTTATTGAAGATAATATTAGTCACTGAGCATCAGACTGGGCACTTGTTTATGCATCTGCAAAATTCTTCTCATAGGGAGGCTCTGTTTACTGGTAAAATATATGCATTGTGTCAAAGGAATCAGTTTAGTGTTTACTAAGTATCCACTCTTCAGTAGAGACAGGTTTATTTTATATTTCTAAATGTCTTTCCTCATGCTGTAGAAACATCAATTACCAGTACATGCTATGGTTCTGGATCTCACCTAAAACTGTGAACTATAGTACTAACTCTGTGCAAATAAAAATACATAACTGTGTTAAAAAAAAAAAAAACACCTCCTTTGAACTGAATTTCAGAGGCAACTCAGCACTAAATTCTCATATATATATTAAAAAGATCATATTATGTATTTTTAATGGAAATTTAATACTATATCTCCTACTATTTTGATGTTTCTGCTCAAGGCTGGACTGCAACAGAAGTGCTGAAGAATGGAGTGACTGATGTATAAGAAAAGTGACACATGCTGGGAGGCCTAAAAAAATATCTAGTACAGAGTCCAGGTTTGACTTTGATTTTTGACCATCCTCATCTGAATCAGCATTTGCTCAACAATCTCTAGTGGTGTAATGCCTTTTAATTCTGGCTGAATCTTTCAATAATCCCTTGAATATTGAAGAGTTAACTGAGAAAGTTTAATCAGTACAAAGATTTATTGCACTAATGATGTAGGCTATCAAATGATATCCTAATTGCCTGAAATATTTATCTACCCCAGAACCACGTAAAAGTTTTTTCATTCCCACAATTATTCATTTTTTTTTCTAATGCTTAGACAGAGTAATGATTCATTTGGAAGAGATCCAAGACAAACATTATTTAAATCACTTGATCCGTTTACTAATTTGTTGAAAAATTAACAAGAGCATTGTTTAATACATCTTTTTTTTAGTAGCATGGGTTGAGTTAGGGAACTTTTCTTAAAGTGTGACTACATAAGAATGCTGAGAAATAAATTTTACAGTAGAAGGAGCAAAAATAGTAAGAAATGTGGTCTGTGTGAAAATTATTTTTTCTAGGGAGTTGACTAAAAGAAAAAATCTGATCACACAAGCATTTTTTACCTTAAAATAAAAACAAAAGAAAAAATTACTGTGTAAAAATTTAAAACTGGAATATTTCTTCAAGTGATTCTAAGACCAAATATTTCAGGGAATACAACTTTCCATGCAGGGTGCCTCAGGCTAAGGCACTGAGCTGAGTAGACTACTCTCCATCTTTTACTCTCAGGCTGGTCAATTTATTCTAAAGTATTTACAATTTATTTTGATCAGCGACTGGAAACTAAGTGTTCTCACTTTCTATCTCTTTACTTAAATCCCTTGAGTAGCATCCCAGACAGCTCTTCTGATTCTTTTTCTCTTTAACTGAATTAATCTTCAATTATTCCATGCAAGGTGGAACAGTACAAGAATAAGAAATGAACTTGCCATGGCTCGGTCACTAATATGTGATAATTTAGTTCAAATGTGTCTCAGCTGTAAACACAGAAGGACTTTGGCTCAAGGGTGGTCATTTTTCATGAGAACCTTCTATCACTGGTTTAGGAGATGTGCAAAGGAGTAGAGATTCCCGCAGTCTCTCCTGTTGGACGCCCTATAAGATGAAAGAGGTAGGTTCATATCCCTTTTGTCAGAATAAAAATATGAGGCAGAATTTGTCATAGATAATTAAATGATCCAACAATCAGAGGGAGTGAGGAAGCCCAACACACTCCAGGTTGGTCATAGAAATGTAATCTTGAAAAAAAGAAACTACCTAGATAGTGACCATGCAAACAGATTGAGGAGGCCAGACAAGACAACTCACATTTTTCAAGGAATAGTCTGCTTGCAATACAGACTTGAAATAAAGTATCTTCTTTCAGTCTTTGTTTTCCTCAATAATTACATACAAATCTTTCCCTAAATTTTTATTTTCAAGGTCAATAACTTGTTTGCCTAAACATTTTAGAAATTACCATTTGACACTCAAACAGGTATTTTGAAAATACAATGTCATATTAAAAACATCTTAACAGTATAGCCACTCACAACCAAGGGATGTGGAACCAAAGGGAAACTTCCATAACTGTCAGGAGATTTTTGAGGGAGGTCATATCCATTTCATGGTGAGAAAATTGATAAAAATGAATACATTTTAAAGTGATTTTTATATCAATATTGTCTCCTATAGTATACATAGCTTCAACCCTTCACCATAAATGTACACTGATTCTTACAAACACAATTTACTTAATTCAAAATATGCATCTAGAGATAGAGGGTAAATAAGTCAAGGGGAATGGCATATACCAACAAAGTGATAAAGTAGAAAATAAATCCTCAGCAGTACATAACTAAAGAGGCTTCACTCAGAAAAAAAAATCAGATGTCTTTAGTGTTTCTATACATTATCCCTAATGCTGGGTAATAATATACTTTTTACAAAACTAATCCATGAAAACTGCTATTAGTTTCTATTAATCTGACACTGGACAGCTACACCTTATTCCCTACAGAATTGCCTCAGAATAAAAATAATTGCATTAACTTCTTCTACTAGCAGCCTGATACCTATTCTAGGCCCCATTGTTTATTTCTATCTACTCTTGCAGAGAATCAGCATATAATTTTCAATTCCTCCCTCAAAAAAAAAAAAAAAAAAAAAAAAAAAACTGGAAAATGCTGTATCAGAAAATGTCATTCCCATTAAAAAAAAAAAAAAAAAAAAAGTCAGGTTTACTTCATAGGACAGTAGAAAATTTCGAAATTTTCCAATGTTTCCAAGTTGTCAAAGATAGATTTTAGTTGCAAGATAATTTCTCACTGGATTCTTGATTTGACTTTTTTCCCAAAGGGTTTACAAATTTCTTGTTATTTAAAACATACAAAGAAGACAGATTTTATAAATCTGTCCACAGAAGTACCAATATGTAAGATAGATTTTCTCTCTGGAAGGCAACTTTTTATTATTTATTTGAAATAAGCTGGACAAAGAACATTTCCATATCTATATTAACACATTTCCATATTTTAGGTTTTGTGTTTCCTGAGCACCTATACCTGAAAACAATAATATTAGATTCAGTAAAAGGCCGAACAGTCTAGATCACAGTTTTTCTACTTAAAACCAAGCCACATCTTATTTACAGTGTGATTATATCTCATAAAATAATGTCAGTTTTAGGAAATGACAGCTGTATCAGTCAGGGCTTGTCTCTCTCTCTCTCTCTCTCTCACACATTAAAAGTAGGGTAACCAGAGCATCTCTCATTGTGGTACATTCATTCATACATACCTCTAATAATTAAGTGATTCTTTTTTTGACTCTTGGTGACACTGTATTAATTCCATCAAATAGTGCCTCCATGTACAAAGCCACTTCTGATTTTCTGAAAATTTGGGGCAGGAAGACAGACTGTAAACAGCTGACTCTCAGTTGAAATGTCATTTTGGCATACACAGCTTAAAAGACCCTGTTTGAAGAAATTACATTACAGAAAAGCAAGCTCTTTAGGCCAGTAACAAATCCAGAAGCCTTGTTTCCACATATACTTAATATAGCACATCCTTCATGATGTGACAGAATACTGTAACTGTAGGGATTGGGTTTTGTTTGTGGGGAAGTTTTTTGGAGATTGTGGAGCCCAGCTTATCAGATCTTTAACAACAATACAGTTGCTGGCTCTAGGTTGGGGATTTCAGGCTGAAATTACTCAGGGTCTTCAGAAAAAAAAATTAATAATAATTAAAGGACAGTACCTCTATTTCTCTATTCCCTAGACTTCCAGCAAACTATCCTGGGAAACTATATGTTGTCAAAAACAGATCTGGGAAACAATAAGCTTCTCTCTTTATTTGTAACTTGAGCTTGCACTGCTGGAACAGCAACTTTCTCTCCCTTCCAAGGCAATCACAAGGGCAGATTAATTATTCTAGCTCCGGGCTTCAGATTTTTAACATTTAATAGTGCCACATAATTAATGCAGGTGGTATTTACACATCATTAGATTTTATAAAGGTTTTACCTTTCTCTTGAAGCTACCATCCAGCTTATTTGTATGAATTATACCCCATGCCCCCCCCCCCCCCCCACCCCGCCGTTTCACTTCTGGGTTTCCTTATCCTGTTTAGCCTTGTAAAACCATTCTCTGCAGAACACTTAGCATTATTTATTAACTCATGCTTTTTCTTTCTCCCTTACTCAGAGTTTGACTTTTAGATCTCACGTAGGGCTTGGTAGCCTCCTCACATATTCCTTTCTTGTATTTTCACACTCCAACCCTCCCACATTCCCTGTCCCTGCCCCCCGCCACATATTTTCCAGAGAAATTTTGAAACTTTGAGTCACAGAATCTGCTGAGATCTCAAGCAATCCCCTGGTCCTTGTACTACCCTCTTGTTAAGAAAGACCCAAATAGCTCAGATAAATGCTTTTGTGAAACATTGAACTGCCAAAATGAGTAAGGCTGCAAGCATCCATGACAGAAAAAAAGAATATTTCAGTGAAGACATTTTGAGCTGAAAAAAGCTCACACAGGCATTTTCTGTACTTGACAAGGTCTATAGAAACAAACTGATTATTCTCAACATTTTGCTAGGATTTGTTTCAGCTATCTTGGATGTTTGTTAGGAACTAGTGGTAGTAAAATCTTCACAGGGATTGGATGCACTGGTGACGAACAATCTGTTAAAAAGAGCAATAAAATTGTCTATCTCCCAAAAGATGCCTAGAAGGAAATGCTCCTTTCCCACATTATTTGGCCTTCTGATGGACAGGATATTTTCTCACTCCAGCACAGCAGCTCTGTGACCCCTCCTGAGACATCATTCTTTTTCTGTTTTCTAACAAAGATAAGCTGAAGGTGTTCACCATCAAGACCCTTTGCAGATATCTTCACTTTACCTATGAAGCCTTAACTCATTGCTGAAATGTCAGGTCTCACTTCCAGACAGTTTGAGAAGTCAGCTTCAGTAACATTTGGTTTAAAACAAAAAAACCCAAACCAAGAAAACCCTTACAAACTTTGATCATTTTATCCAAACTCATACCTCAGATTACTTCTCATAACATCAGCAAAGCTGTTTATTATCCTTTTTTGTCACAGTGACTACAAGTTTAACAATACTGAAATTGCTATTCTTGACTTTGAGAGCAAAGTTTGTATCCTGAGTTATTTGTTATTTTTTTACCTCCTCTTTTTTAGTGCCTAGTTCATCTGTTGCCTTGACCTTACACATACCTAGAAAACTGTTGAAGGTAGGGACTGTACCTTTTTTTTCTACAGTATCTAGACATAATACATGATCCATGACTACTTCTGGCTTAGCAAGCTCTCCTAGAGCCTAGAAAAATATCTAGCTCTAGATCCACTTATTCATAACTCTCTAGGTATCTGTTTATATGCATCTATTACACATCTAATGAGTCCATGTTAACATTAATTTCAATACTTAAAATTATTAGGAAAGACAAGCAAGGTGACAGGGCTTTCAAATTCCACAGAAAACCAGTAATTTTGATCAGGATTATTACTGAAGGAAAAGGCAGATGACTCAGCTTCTTAATATTTCACCTAGAGCAATGAAAATACAAGTAAAAAAGAAAAATTACGGCCTCATCTTGATTCATTTGATAGTGCTATGTCTATATTCATACCACAAATGCCAGAGGGTAGAAACTTCTGCAGGAGAAGCTTAACTAATTTCTTTTACTTAGCACAGCACTGACTAATGAAAACTTTTATATCTAGTCTCCACAGAATTTCCAGTACTTTAACAGTACTGCTTGCATGAGTTCTAAAATGCTCAAATGGATCTACAGAACTGGACATCTTTTCCAGTCTAAGAGGTTTTGTAGATAGTCAAATAAAACCAGTTCTGGGAAATACAGATATACTGGAAGCATTGTCTTCAGGTGGAAAGGAAACCTAGTTAGTCCTGACCCAGCCTAGTCAAACAGGGACATCAAGGCCTTTGAGAAAATGACAGATCTTCTCGAGCATTGACTCACAAGATCAGAAATAGAAAAATTATTTACCTTAAAGAAAATATATATAAGTTGATAAATTGTTGTACAACTCTTAACCTAAGAGAGGAATAGCAATCATGCCCCAGGAGATACCAGGAAGTCACAGTTCATCTCAAGCAATAACCTGAACGGTTAATTGATCACAGCATCACAGAATGGGTCATGTTGAAAGGGATTGCAGTGGGTCATCTGGTCCCACTTCCCCTCTCCAGCAGGGTCATCCTACAGCACACAGCACAGGATTATGTCCCGACAGTTCTGGAATATCTTCAGTGAGGGATCCTGGAAGTGCAGCCTAGTTGCAAGCAGTGACTGGGTGTGGCAGACACTGGACCAATACAGAGTTCTTCACATATCAGCACGTATATTGTACACTACATATTTTGTTTAAAATCTGTGAGGACAGGAAGCTGAGAAGAAGACTGTGCATTTAAACATAGGTCCTGGCCTCTGAGTCACACAGCTTTTTGCAGCCTTTTGTTCTGGAATGAGAAAAATGAAAAAAATATGTTGTGGAGGAGTTGTTTGTTGCTTTTCTTTTCCTCCAGGATGTTCTTTAAATTGTTTCCTACACCGGTTTTAAACCATTTCCCTATTTGAAAGAGTTATTATGTACCAGAATATATTATTTTGTGGCCTAATAAAATGTAGCATAGGGGATTGAAAGCCTTTGGGTTCTTTTGATAGTTTCACTAACAAGAGAAGTCTATGGAGGCTTTCTCCATCTCTTAGCTCTGGTTAATTTAAGATCTTCCACATAAATGCTTTCTAAATTCTTGTTCTTAGTTCAAATGTATCTCATGTACAAATCGTTCATTTTTTACATATAGCTGGCTTGTATCTTCAATGGGAAGGATAAATCACTACTGAAGTCACTGAGAAATTCAGCCTAAAAAAAAAAATCAATCACACGCAATTAGTTTAAAACATTAATGTGTAAAAACTAAAGTTTTCTTTAGAGCTAAAAATATCTTTGATTCTTAAGTAAAGGAGAAGGAAAAAAATCAATGGAAATTAAATATTGATTTAACAAAAATAGGCAGTTAATTCTTTATGTACAATTTCCTATTCATAGATCCACTGTCATTGTACAAGCAAAGTAATTAAGACAAAACATGATTTTACAGACAAATTTCTCCTCTTGAATCTTGTAAGGAGGATTCAGGACTGCACCAAACCCAGCTCTCCATCCAGAGCCTGGTCTCACAGCCAGACACATGCTCTGTTGGCAAGGGGAGAGGAACACTCTGCGCCTCTGTCCCTCCTGGCTGCAGCTGAGCATCAGCACTAATCAATCTTCCCTGCAGCCTGTCCTGCTAAGTCAGGCACTGGCATGGCTGAAGTATTGGCATACGTTGTGATAGGCTTTGTTGCAGGGCTGGAGACAGCCAGCTGAAGCTGGTGGCTTCTTTAATCACCCCATCAAAATTCAGTGGAAGTCATTTGCCTGAGTCCTGAAACACTGAAATGAGATGATTTGGCTGGCATCCCATTGCAGATCATTTCAGAAGCTAAGAAGAAAATTATGGTCTCCTCTCGTGCAGTCTTACATTCTGCAGTGTAAGATATTCTCTTTAAAGTGAATGCTTGTTTCATTAGATTCAGCTGAGAAAATCCACACACACTCCCCCCCCCCCCCCCCCCCCCAGTCTTCCATCAATTAAATAAATTGGAGCAGTAGATTTAGTCTAGTTCCCCATTCAGGGCTGCAGAGCAGTTTTTGAAAAAAATCAGCCCTCAAGCTTGAAAAACCTTTCTTCATTAAAAAAGGAAAAAGAAAAATAAAAAAGATAGGAAGTTAAGAAAGGTGTTAGAGACATTTAAAGGTAAATCTCATGAGTCACCATGCTCTCAGGCAGACTAAATAACCTACTGGAAGAAACTTACAGGAGAGCCAGGAGTCCTTTGTGATAAATTCTATCACCTAATTGAAGACAGATTTGGGATGGTTTTCTTGTCTCTGAAGGAATTCAGCCTAATCTGTTTATTATTACATTTTCTCTGCCTGAGAGGGCTGATAGTCAAGGTCAAGATTAGTACTATAAGTATTATATATATGTATTAGTACTGTAAGGGGTATTATTTAAAGGTACTTCCCGTTTGGAGCAAAGGGTAGCACGTCAAGTGGCAGGAGTGCAGGTTTCTAGGTGAAGTATACCTATTAACCACTTAAAATGTGCAGATCTTCTGTATGATTTTAATATTATGTACCTTAAAAATTATCCTGATTATTTTTATATGAAACCCTAGGGTTGGTTTATTTTTTTAGGAAGCTGACTATGTATGTAACACAACTGCACTGCTCTTCACTGTGTCTGAATTAGTTTGGAGGAAAATCTCCCTTTCTCAAGGATACCACAAATTGATGCAGCATTCTGTTTTTCTATTTTCCAGTTTGGATGTTCTGCCAGATGATATGTGTGCTGATGTGTGAATCTTTTCGGAGCTCTCTTTGAGATAATCAGAGGAGGTTTCAGGACAGGATCCTAAAGCAGAGAAGCAACAGTATTACTTTGGCACACAGGCCTGTTTCTTTGACTCAGCTAATGTATTAATTGATTTGTCTTTCAGATTAGAAAGAATTTTATCATCTATCCCACCAAATTATTTAAATTTCTTTTCAGTTTTAATAGTTTTGTTTTACACTGTTCATTTGATCATTTCAACAGGGTACAAAACTGTGCCTTCAGGCACAGCCTGTTGTGAGAAGCTGTGTGAAGATGCAGTTCCTCATGGGGCTGGAAAGATGCTTCCTCCATTACTGGGTGATCTCTCAAAGCAGCCTGGTTGCACTATAGGAAAATAATTGATACTCACTTTTAGATGGCTGCAGTATGTTCTTTCACTGCTAAGCCAATTCACTTGGAATTGAGAGGTAGAGATAATTTTTTTTCTGACCCTTAACTGGCATCTTTCCACAGGATAGCAATCAAATGCTCTTTCACAAGAACATGGGTTTCTGCTCTGTTTGGCCCTGATATGAGCTCTGCTAGGTCTTTACCTGCAGAAGTATCACTGAGTCCTCATGGGAGACTAAAAAATAAACTGTCACTAGTTTTCCAGATTTCAAAGAGACGTTTAATTTACTCTGGGCTTTGCTTGAACAAAAAAAAATTTACTCTGGGCTTTGCTTTTAAAAAAAGGCTATGTAGTGATTCTTAAAAAATGTCTCCCTCAGACAAGACCATATTATTTTCAGCTCAATGAATTACCCAATATTAGGCCCTGCATCTTGCTATCATTAGAAAGATGTATTAGAAAACCTACCTGTGATCATGGTGAAGATCAACCAGCAACTTCCTTTCCTGAGTCTTCTAGGTTTCTTCCTTTCCAGCACTTTACACCAAAAATGCCCTTTGCCTTCCCTCTTCCTACTTTCCAGTTCCATCTTCTTCTGCTGTCTGTGGTCCCTATATCAAATAAAGGTGTTGTTTTGGTTTTTTTTTTTTTTAATATGAGAACCAATCATTTCAATGCAACAACAACAACTCTCATTAGCATCTGAACATTTATGTTTTGACAGTGAATAGAGATGTTTGACAGGGCCATTCAGTTAGTATTCCCTATGTTTGATCAATTCACTGATGACAATTAATTGTAAAATCAAAACAGTGGTCTTTAAATGATTCAATATTTTTATTCACTGAGGTAGAACATATCTTATGGCCCTACAAAGGTCACCTTGAAATTACAGAAGCAGTTGCATGGGCAGCTGAAATTGGCAATTAGAAAATTAACTCCACAGTCAAGATACCAGCCAGAATTAGCATGCTACTGAAGATCCATTTAAGATTACATTTACTACTCTGAGAAATTATTTGTCATTTCAATTGCTAACTATCCCAGAGAGTTTATTCCTAACACAGCAAACTTCTTTCTGCTCCTCACCATCCATATAAGCTGTAAAAATCCTGCTTCCACTGAGGCTTTACCTCAAAGATACCACATGTTAAGAGCTTTTTTAAATAAGTTCTAGGTCCAATGGAAATAAATACTTCTAAAGAGGTGCAATATTAAAATCCTATCTTTTTCTATTCTAATTACCTAACAAAGTTTTAATGTACAAGCTAGGGGTGATAAAGTTTCATTTAATTAGCAGATAGATAACTTGGTCTGCTGAAGGAATTATATCCTTCATATTGAGATTTCTAGAGAATAGAGACTCTGAAATACAGGCTAAAAACTGATGCTACAATAATTGAAAAGAAACTCGGAGAGTTTTCATCAGTTTCATTGGAAGTGAGCAGGATGTCATTATGAACATATAGGTACTTTCTGCAGATGTTTTAGTCGAGTGTGACAGAAGATGATATTTAAATTCTAGTCTGTTGTTTTTCCTTAAACGTATTTTTCTTGAATTGTCTGTTTGTATTTATTCAAAATGCATATTATCCAAGCATATACTCATACTAAGCAACATTTGCACATACCAAATGGTGGGACTGAGTTTTCTGTTTACTTAGTTCCTTTTCTGACTTGTGCATATTGCATAAATGAAAACTTTTCAAAAGCAGCTACTTGCCTTAGGAATTAAATTACATTTTCAAAAAATATTTATATACTTAAGAACACTCAGGCTCAGTGACCTCTAGGTCCATTTGGAAAAAAATATTTGAAAAGCACAGATAAAGCCAATTATTTCAGCACAAGCTGTGATTCAGGCAGACAGAAAAAGAAAGTATGAAGAGATTATTGATAACATTGCAGCAGATAAAAGAAAACATATAAACTAAGAATTAGATATAAAAAACATCTCATACAATTTGAGAAACTAAATGCAGTGCAGCTGAAGAGAGGAGAAAAGGCAGTGTTACAGCTACTGAATGAAACTCATTGGGTTTTTTGCTTCTCTATTTTTTTTTTCTAAATCCTAATCTTTTCTTCACGCTAACAAAATTATCTTGCAAAATTATTATTACTGGGTCAGACATTTGTTCCATAGCTGTAGACATGGCTAGTAGCCCTCTTTAGAAATTTAATATGTACATGTCCCTCACTTGCTAGGCCTATTCAGAGAAGTGGCTGCTCTTGAAGATCCATTTCAAAGGAGAGGCTGGACTAGATGATCTCCAGAGGTTTCTTCAAACCAAAGTTAACATGGAGTACTCTGAACACTCCATTTTCCAAAATGTACCTTAATTTCACCAAGATCTTTGGGTGAAAAGGATAAAGCACTATATATCTGCAACTGTTATGCATATCTGCAGCTGCAGTGAAGTTGTGATCATTTGAAAATTCATTGACTCCATTTAACACAATTAAGAGAATAGTAAGAGATTAGGCACACCATGCTGGAGGTGTTTAAACCAGGGAACTTAAATCATCTTTTAGGGAAAAGAAAAAAAAAAACCAACAAAAATTAAAGACTTTGAAGGAAACCACTTGACAGAATGATGAATAATAGCTGTCTCATATACCACGTGAGGGGGGAAAGGAAAGCAGCACCTCTGTCACTCAGAACCAGAAAGAAAGGAAAAGGAAATGGCACATTCTATCTCCAGAAATACCCTGTACTTCTGAAATACCATCTGTAAACTTTGTTATGCTGGTTTTGGTTGGCAATAGCATGGTACTTGCAAGGAAAGGTAAAGCCAAAAAGGGAGTGTGTGTGAATTGATGAAAGCAAAATGACAACAATGTCCAGGTAAAAAGTACAGCAAATCAATTGGTCACACCTGACAGCATGAAATTAAGACAACTGCATGCAGAATCAAAGCCATCTCTGTCATATTTCTATGGAGCTGTTACCAGATATTACACCAGGGATTGACACAGATTTCTAAACTAGTCCAGAAAAATAACTTTAGTTGGCTAACATTCATTTATGTAACTCAGCTTGTACTTTGTACATCTGAAAGCTCTTAGGTTTTAAATTGAAAATGAACTGTATACAAACAAGGATGCTGACTGGAATTTGTGGCATTTTTTCCCCTGGTTAATGTAAAAAAACATTTGTGTCTTGGAAGTCCACTATTCTGCAGGTATTACACATCCTGTTTGTTTGTCTTTCATTTAGCCCAGAGTTCTGGTGACCTGTAACCAAGCCATGTAGCATTGAGATCACACATCAGAGATTACCCAGTTTGAATGAAGATACTTTGTGCCTCCTAACACATTCACAGAGAATCAGATGAGTTCCACGTTGCTGGTGTTGGCTTTCCTGTAGTTAATTGGTGATGACTATTCACTGGTGGCACATCAATTTACTCCTTACCCCCCTTTCTCAAACCGTCATCTCCCTTTTTATTTAATCAGAATACTGCTCAGTAAAACTGATTTTATCCCGTTAATTGTTTAATTTTTCTTTAATATCTGTAGAGGAAGACAGCTATAAAGGCTGATTGTTTCCCAGTTAGCATAGCCTGTAAAGTAGTGGGGAGATAAGTACTCTTCCTATCTTTGTAGGTTTGGCAGAAATAGGAAATTTTCATTTAAAAAGAAAATGTACTTAACTAACAAGACTGAACTATTTTAAGGGCTATTAAGTGTTTACATCTCTGTCAGTCCTATTACAAGTAATAAAAATTCTTTCTGTTCCAAAATCCAGAAGGAGAATAGTTCAACTATAGCTTGTGTGGATGCTGGGATGCGTATATTTGTGAAGAGGTTTGTACTACTGTTTTCCCTGGAGGTTAGTCTGTGGTTTTGGGGATGCCTGTGTGCTTCCCCCTTGACTGACAAAAAGGAGGGAACTGCATTGGTAGGAGCCCATGCCCTGACAGTGACACCTGCAGGGACATACTCAGGTCGGTGACAGTGCTTGTGATCCATGGGCCCAGGGCAGACTGGGGATAACTGGGGACTTGGGGGTTGAGGGGAGGAGGAGGCAGGGGAGGGGATGTTCCTGAAGATTAATTTCTGGGGCTGGGAAATAAATTGTTTATTAATGCTCTGTACTTGTCTGGTATCATAATTTGTTGGATTGCCAATATTGACCCTGAATATATAGTACACTGATTGTCCTGGATGTACAACACACTGATTGTCAGTTAATTAGGCGTCATTAATAAGTCAATAAACAACTTTGAATGGGTTGAATTAAGCCACGTGAATGGATGTTTTTCTCCCTGCAGCAATAGCAATTGTAAGAGCTGCATTGCTCAAACAACAACTAGAGGGGAAACTCAGGAGCAGTGCGTCAGCAGCAGAATGCTGCTCTGGCAGGCTGCAGGAGCCAGGTCATTCACTTACCCCCAGGACAGGAGCAGCCCAGGCCCTGCAGTAATGTGGCTTCTCAAAAACTGCCAAATTGTCCTTTGCCCCCACATTTGCATCCGACTCCTCTTGCACAAGGAGATGAGAGGTGTGTGTGTTTCTTATCTCCCTCTGCTGAACTCATTTGCACCATTCCAAGCCTGTATATAGTGGAGATGCTCTTCTCCATCCAGAAGTGTATTTGATGAGTGATGTGGGTAGGGAGAGATTTCAGTAGTCAGTCTGAATTTTATTAGCTCAACAAATCTGAATTTTGAGACTCGTTTGGTGTGTAGGTCATAGGAAATAGCCTAAACTGTACCCCAAGAGCAGCTGCTGTTCAACCAAGATTTGGGTTTCAGGTCAGCCTGAGTCCCTTAAAGACTCTCTAGTATACAAAGATTTTTGATCCTAGCAGAGGATTTTCAGTTTGTAAGGACACCAGATATCAATTTTTACTTTGATCATAGGTAAACCAAGAAGTCATTGATGGAAATTAAGCCTGTAGACTTTTATCCAGCTTGAGTGGAACCTTCCTTGAGTGGAACTTTTCTAAACCCAACTCTTATTAACCATACTTTGAATCCTTGCCTTTGTGAGAAAGAGTGTACAATCTTAGCTGTCTGATTTATACCTTTGCCCCCAAGGTATAAAGTAAATCCCCAGCATCCTATGGAATATTTCCTGATTGCACATAAATACATAATCAAAATCTAAAGAACAGACTTAAAGCCTCAAATGGAAATTTGAAAGACTATAAGAAAGAATAAGTCCTTCCTTAGGTCTCCCTTCTCTTGAACAATGATTAGGAAAATCACCTTTAAAAAAGATGGTGTAGTTTACTCCTGCATTAACCAATGTGTGTTCTTCTGTTCCTCAGAGCCAGTTCAGGGTATTTCAGCCTGATCAGGTCTGTCTCTCCAAGAATTAGAGATGTTCTTGCCAATATCTTCATTGACTCGTTCCTAAAAAAAGTCAATAAATTGAATATTAATGTAAAGGGTATTCACAGTTCCAAGTAAAATAAACCAATACCACTAAAGTACAGAAGAGTTGATATTGTTGATGAAGACTTGGTTTTGAAGAATGTTGTTTCAATTTATTATGCTACTACAAATTACTGTTCATGAATATTAGACTGATCACTGAGCAGTAAAGATTTATCACTAAATATTGACATAAAATTGTAACAATAGCATACTATTCTCTTTTCTTTTTATTTAAAATAAAATCAGTCACATCTTTGGGGACTGGAAAGGAAATTATACTAATTTCTAAATTGGTAGGAATTCTCTTGAATGGAGAATAATATCAAAAAATAGTTTGTCAGACATATAAAGAACATCAGCAGATTGCCAGGGGTGTTGTGAAAGTATAAAATATTTGCCAATTTTGCAATTTCAGGATGAACAATAAAAGAGAATATTTAAAGTCATTTTCAATTTCCAGAAAATGCTTTTGGACTAGCAATGTTTTAATAGTTTGTCTAGCTGATGTTCCTGCTTGGTCCATAGTCATTTCCAGTTCCTCCATTTCCCTCTGTGAAATCACCCTGAAAAGTATTTCCAGTGAAAGACAGAAATCAGGCCCAAAAAATTCCACTGAAGAATTAGCACAGTTAAAACTTCATACTGCCTCAAGCTCAGCAGTCTGATTTGCATACCCTTCTTTATAAAGTAAAAAAAAGGCTATTAACCTCCACCAACATCCTGAGTAATGAACAGTTTTAACATAAATTTTAATTATAGAAAATCCCATTTCTTTTGAATCTTTGTGTTGCAGTAATTTTAGCAATGATGTTTTAAAATGTTTTTTCTTCACATATAAGTTTCCTGCCAATATTTCTTATAAATGGAGACATTTTATATACTAAAAATGATGGATATAAACTATATAGTTTTACAACTGTTCTCAACAATGTGTCAGGGGAAAAATGCAAGCATGACGGAAAATGCAAACTTCAAAAAGTAAAAATGCTCAGAGATAATAAATATGATTCAGTACATAAGGATAAAAATATTTCATTTTAGAATAAATTGACCTTTCATATTAAGATTGTCCTTATTTCAAAATCGCCATTAAAATACTCTAAGAATTAGCTATTGCTTTCAATATATTCATCACTGCTTAAAGTCAGGACTTCTAGACAAAACCAGTATTAATTATGTAGGAAAGAAATGGTGTAGGAGACTCAAGGGGCTGTGACTTCTTCCTCCAAAAAAAAAGGAGCTGTGAGGTCATTTGCAGACTCGGTATACAGAATATTTTTAAATTTGTGTATGCTCAGAGAATAGGACATGTCACAAAGGGACATCAAGAGCTGACAAATACAGTGAAGACTAAGACATTGCAGTGAGCACTCAGGTCTGGAATTTGGCCTTTTCTCTTTGAATGCATCTTTTAAAGATGTATGCAGTCATATTTGACAGAATAGTGTCTAGCAATGACCTTGTTCCTTAGATTCAGCCATTCTCAAAAATTCATAGTGTGACCAAGGAGGTGTGAACTTAAATACATAAAGTAAAAATTAACCCTCATAGCACAGATAAACAGATTGTGCTGCTTTCAGCAGATCAGACAAAACTACACAACAATATCTTCTTAAAAGCAGCAAAGCATTGTAATGGAGGCTTGTTATTCACCTGTACTGAGGTGAAGCTCAGTAACACTTTGGTAAGCTAGATGAAGAAAGACTGAGTGTTGTCCTGGGAAAATGACAGCTCCTGGGAAGTTTAAATCAACTAATATAGCAAGCAAGGGGACAATTTTAACAGTCTCCTGTTTTTGTCAATTCTTACTGAAAAAGCAATGTAAAATCTTAGCCATAAGTTTCAGCTTGATGGAGAGGAGGAAAAGTTACTCTTTGGGTACAAAAAATTTGTTGATTTAACAAGTAAATACTGAAATATCTTCCCCTGTCATTCAGCATATATTATATCCTGTGCATTTAAATATTCTGTTCTCCGTGGTGTTGTTACTGGCTGAATCAAAAGGTAAAAATCAGAGGGTTTTTATGCTTTTGGTATCTCATTTTTATGATTCTTCTGCTGTATCCAAACATTTCAGCCATTCTTGTTTTTGTGGATAAAGATTTCAAGAGTGATGGTAATTCACAGTGTGATGGATTTTTTTCCCCCTTCACTGAAAATTAAAAAAAAAACCCACAGTGTGATCTTGGCATTGTCTTCTTCATTGCTCTGGGAGACAGCCAAATGTTACCTACAGATACTATTCACGAGATTCATATATCATGTTCAAAAAGGAGAAAAACTCTATATGTTCCCAGTAAGACATTGTAAAATACCAGGATAAACAACAGCTTAAAAGACCTATTAAATCGTTTGTACCACCAGGAGAGAGCAAAGCACCATCACCCGTCCTTTGTCACAGAAAGCTTTTCTGTCTGTTCTCTTTGGTGGATGGGGAGCAAACCAGGCAAATGCTGGTCCAGGTTCTCCAGAAGCAGTTTTACAATTGTATCTCCATCAGAAATGTTATTTTCCTTTTAGATGCAAATTTCTCACGGATGAAGGGTATAGGCTACATCCAAATAAGAGCAGAGCATTTCTGTGTATTGCAGGCACTGGAATCTAAAATGACAGATTTTTTTTTTTCCCTCACTGACAAGAAAAATCCTCTTTTCTTTTGTCTCAATTTCCTGCAGCTGCTACTTATGTTACTTATGCTCACCCTCATTGCTAGGAACAAGGCATTACATTAGGTGAGTCAATGAATCAAAGCAGCACTGCATTCTCTCTTTTTAGGAAGAAATCCTACTCCTTAAATGTAAGAGGTAATAGGTATACAGCAAGTTATTGCCACAGCTGCTGATGTTCTTTGCCTTCTGTAGCCTGAAGGGATTCAGGGCATTATATAAAGCATATGTACACGCCAAAACACAATCCGGTTAGGACACACCAAGCCCATGCCCTGAGCCTCTCCTGTTTTTAACAGCACAGAAGTAGTAGCATTTTGGGCAACAAGCAATGCATGGAGTGGCTCCATTTGAGGCCGAGATTCTCAGGCTTAGCTGTCCATGTACAGAAGTCTGTAAACATCAGATGCTGCTGTCAGTGGAGTTGGAGAGGACTTGAGCTGGCCTGTCTCTGGGTGCTTACCTTAGGGTGAACTTCCCTCTTGTAGGCTTCCTGAGCTTTTGGGAGCAGATCTGACTGCATGGGAGCTTTGGCACCTTGGGCGGGCCCCAGGAAAATAAACAGACCACAGGAATCTCAGGATTACGTCATTTGCCTGGGAAGATGGAGCTCCCACCAATTTGGCTTTTCTGGTTTTGTAGCAAGCACTGTTCAGTATGAGAAACAGGACTCCCTGCACTTAGAACAGCTACTCTCTGATAAAAGAAGCCAGGCTCCTTTTTATATCTTTTTTCATGCCAGTTTTTTCCACTGTTGTGTCTCATCACTTTCTAGGTGATTATTAGCTGATATGACTTGGGCTCTCCTTACAGAGTTCTTTTATTCTGCATTTCTTCCCTGGAACAGATTTATAAGCAATCAAATGTCTCCTGTCTGGTAAAAATAAAATGCTTTTCACTGTAAGTGAAAGTTACAGACAATCACGATTCCTAAATCAATTCATTTCGGTACTAGAACAGCCTCTGAGAACAGCCTCTGTATCCTGCAGACAGAACTGTAACTTCATAGTGGCAACTCCACTGTGAAAATAGAGTTTGCCAGAGTGAAATTGTTGAATTCAGTCTTTGTTTCAGACCACAAGGATCCTATTTCATGCATTAAGTGCCAAGGAGCTCAATTATTTATTACTTTATAGTTGAAACTGGAAAATTTCCCAGATTACTTATCTATTCTCAAATACTTGAACAAATGAAGAAAGCAGGGGAAATTTATTAGAATGAGTAAATAACCAGTGAATGGAGAGCCCTTTCTCAAAAAATTTGCGGTCAATATCCTAGATGACTCTGAGTGCTTGGCTGCTTCATATAGTATTTCATATCCTTGTTTCAGCTAGAAATACTGCAAGGATACTTCTCTGTTTTCTATTGTGTAGCTCACTGCTGTACTCCTGTTAATTTAGACTGGGAAAATGAAGGGAACAGAAAACCAGAGAGATTTGGTAAAAAGAAGTTACTATTGTTAATTTACACATTTACTAGCTTTAGATGAGTGAATAAAAAATCAGTCTATATTATAGCTTAATCTTATCTACCCTTGCAAAATGGAATGGCTTTGCAGTCATTATCTATTTTTGCATCAAGATAATTGTACTTTATTTTTTTCTTTTCCAAGAGAGTTGATAAAAAAGAAGAGCTTCTCTGCAGAAACAGTGGCACTAATGTCCATTAAGGAAATGATGTTTTAAAACACTTCTCTTTCATTCAAATTACAGAAAGGAGAAGTTAACTAAGCTAACACAAAATTATGTAAAACATAGATCCTGTTGTGGGAATGTCAGCTTATTTTGATCATAGCTGATCACGATCAGTTCATGATTCAAAAGAAGTTATTTTAATCCATAATGTGTGCCTAAAAAACCCTGGCTGTGAGAGCAGTGCTGACTCATTGCACAGAGCTTACAGCTAACCTGGGCAGAAACATCAGCATTCTGAGGGGCAAAAGTATGAAATTTAGCAGAATCTGGGGTTGCTTCCAACCACCAGCAATTCTTATTATCAGCAGGCTTTTTCTTTGCCTTTCATCCACAAGGCTTTTACTGTCTGGAAACCCACAACTGCTTGTCTCAGGATTGGTAAGCTAGAGGAAGGATTTTCTGCATCTAACTGCTCCTTTCCCCTGCTCTAACTGATCACAAAGCATTGGTCTTTCAGACTTCATCCAGGGACCCACATGGAAGCTCCTATTGAGCTTAAGTTTGAAAAATCCTTAAAGACCAAAGAATTTCCTTCTTTTAAAGACAGACACTGCATATTAGGTGATGCAAATAGATTAAATCTCTTAAGCCTCTCTTTCAAAATTCTTTCAGGTGCTACAAATTTTTGCTTCAATTGTAAGTACCTGTATATAGCAGTTTGATGAGACTTTTTATATCAAGACAAAAGAAATCAAAGACAATGATTCAATAAATGACCATCATAGTTTTTGGAAACATAAAAATCAATAGTGACATCTGACAAATAGATTCACCATCATGAATTGATTAGCCTCTTTCAGTGACCATATGTGGCAGAATTCTCAATGGTAATGGTAATTACCAATGGTTTTCTGTATAATAAAGGAGGATTAGACAAAAATTTACTAATTTGTATGAATTCAAATAAATAATTTTTTCCTCTGTTCACTAAAAATTACCCTAGGGTCTTGGTGATCACAAATAGCTAACATAAAAAGATGTAGAACACCTGCCACCTGCCTTTGAAGAACCAAGTCCCTGGAATATTTGGTTCCCAAAAATGTGTTATTGCCTATTATTTAAAGTTTATTTCTCTTCCCCATAGACAGAACATAATAACTAGACAGCCAACAGGGATTTGTGAAATTATTAGCAATATCATGAAGTCTTCCTGACCTATAAGTGAGGAAGCAATTCTGTTTTCACTCACATATTAACAGTATGGAGTATTATCAACACCTGCAAAGCTGCTCAAGCCTGTACACATGCCTCTTTCTGATATTTCTTTTGACTCCCTCTCACCCTAGTATTTTATTTCCCTGCCAGCTTCCCTGCAAGCCCCATGACTTCTTTCTTTTAATTAAATTTACCTTTTACCTAAATTATACCACTATCTTTTATCTCATGGGTTGATCCAAACTCTCTTTTCTGTCTTGATTCTAGAAAGACAATCTCCTTTACATCAGGTTTTATTGTCTTGTTATGTGACATAGTACTTTGTTGGGAGGAAAACCTCAGGAACACAAGGACAGTTAATAAGGATAAGATGGAGCTCATCCAACTGAGAGCTGCTGGCATATGTGCAGACAGGTCTGCACCCCTGACCTTTACACACCACCCAGAAACTGATCTTTTGTGGTTCCACCATGAGCTGGTTCACCCACAAATTGGGAAAAAAAATGTAACAAAGACACTGAATATTTTTCTGAGCTTTAGCACTGTTTAGCCAGTTTAAATTGGCTCATTATAAGGCTGTCCAAGAGCCAAGAAAAGGGAGCTGGTGGGAGTCTGCTGCCAGGGGCAGGCTGGGGATGGGAGCACTTTGCCATCAGATGGGCTCAGCCAGTTTTGCACTCGGAACAAGATTCCCAATCCCTTCATCCTTAGAATAACAAGACCTCATCTTTTAATAAAGAATGTATAAACAGGAAGTTTACAACAGATTCAATACATAAACTATTTCACTGGACTATTGCATTAAGCTATTTCACAATGCTCAGTTTTTATTTGAAATCATAATGCTTATTTATGTCTTCTATACGAAGTCTGTCAGATAACTTTCATTGTAGTTTCTATATAAATTGCTAGACTTTATGAGAAAAATCAGTTCCTCACAGAGATATGCAGGAATTTCCTGGATCAGATTCATAATGCTCATTTGTTAATCAAAAGCATGAAAAATGCCATCCCCTTTCAAATATAAATTATGTATTGTCCTCACTGCAAAATATCAAATTCTCAAAATGGAATAAGCATGTCAAGCACAAAATTAAGTTTTGATTCACACATTTCCCAGGGAACATCAGTCTTTATTAATGAAAACTAATCTGGGTAAATCTTCTCAACTTTTCTTATATATGTAGCCTTATTACAGATTTGCTCTGACATTCCTGAAAATATTTGTCATTATTTCCAATCAGTCTCAAAATTACTATTTTTTATTTTCTTCAGAGACAATCTGCTTCAAGATCTTTTGAATTGAGCAAGTTGTTGGATCTTGAAATTGCAAAGAATAACATACATATATTTTAAATGGCTTCATCACGTGATATTTATCCCTAAATCAAAACAACCCTCAGGAACAGGCCAGAGAACATCACAGAGTATTTGTCAGTAAAAAAATATTCATATTACTTTGCAACTTGCTTTATTATGAAAAATGCTTTGTGAGAGAGAGGAGTGTTTTCTGTAATACGACATTAAGCTGGGATCGTGTGTCGATCTGTTGGAGGGTAGGGTGGCTCTGCAGAGAGACCTGGAAAGGTTGGATGGATGGGCAGGGTTCAATAAGATGAAGTTTAAGAAGCCCAAGTGCCGAGTCCTGCACTTTGGCCACAATAACCCCTGCAGTGTTAGGCTGGGGACGGTGTGGCTGGGCAGTGCCCAGGCAGAAAGGGACCTGGGGGTGCTGGTGACAGCCAGCTCAGCATGGGCCAGCAGTGTGCCCTGGTGGCCCAGAAAGCCAAGGGTGTCCTGGCCTGTGTCAGGAATGGTGTGGCCAGCAGAAGCAGGGAGGTCATTCTCCCCCTGTACTCGGCACTGGTGAGGGCACACCTTGAGTGCTGTGCCCAGCTCTGGGCCCTCAGTTTGGGAAGGATGTTGAGACGCTGGAGCACATCCAGAGGAGGCAACGAGGCTGGTGAGGAGCTTGGAACACAAACCCTGTGAGGAATGGCTGAGGGAGCTGGGGGTATTTAGCCTGGAGAAAAGGAGACTCAGAGGTGACCTTATCACTTTCTACAACTGCCTGAAAGGTGGCTGTAGTCAGGTGAGGGTTGGTCTCTTTCTCCAGGCAGCAACTGACAGAACCGGAGGTCATAGTCTCAAGTTGTCTCAAGGGAAATATAGGTTGGATATTAGGATAAAATTTTTCACTGAAAGAATGATAATGTTCTGGAAAGATCTGCCTGCAGAGGTGGTAAAGTCACCATCCCTGGATGTGTTTAAAAAAAGACTGGATGTGGCACTCAGTGCCATGGTTTAGTTGAGGTGTTAGGGAAGGGGTAGGACTCAATGACCTTGGAGGTCTCTTCCAACCTTGTGATTCTGTGATATTTCAATTGCTTCTGCTCCTGGGCTGGTCAGGAACTGAAAGAGGCATCTTTACATTCACAACCTTTTCAAAGAGCAGCTTGAGAATTTAGGCTTATTCTACAGTTATTGATATTAAAATTACTCTTGATTTCCACATAAGTCAAAGAAAAATTTGCCTCACTGATTTTAGAAAGTTTGTTCCTGGCTTCTGTTTTTTGTGACCTAAGAGGCAAACCAACGCAATCAATTTTATTGACTTTCTCTCTTCTTGCTTCATACAGTCTATAATTTTTTCTTTCTTCTTGTCTACAGAAGTATGGAAAGCTGTTTGATGACAGCAAATGTTTCCAGACAAGTCTGAGGCAGAGAAGCAAACAACAGACATCAAACAATATACAATGTCAGTATGATCATTTAACACTGTTACTCCAGACTTCACTGCACTTCCAGACACTTTTGCAACTGTGCTGACTGACATTTCAACACACTTACAAAACATTTATTAGACCTCCAGCTGTTCTGTGACAGTGAAAGTAGGAAGACAGTGATAAAATTGTATCCAACTTGTTCTATATAAAATATTAATTCCTTTTTTTTTTTCAAATATTTTTCTTTAAGAACTAATCTTACCAAGGGAGAAGTATGCTGTTCCCAAGGGAGCTACTCTGTGCGGAATGCAGCTGGTGAAACCCTTTTGTCTAAGTCATACAGTGGATGCGCTTTTGTATTTTCTGCATACGGGTGACAGTAAGTATGACAAGATTTGGTAATAATTTGTCCTAAAACACTGTCAGACACTTCTACCTTTTGCTGAGTTGTTATACCCTGAAAGAAGTACTGGCAGCTACACAGGTTGTAGGCCCAAATCTAAAGGTCACAGATGTCATCCAGATATTTAAGATTTTCATCCTCAATTGCAAATCATTGCATAACTGCCATTTGTGCCTTTGAAAATATGCCCTTAATTGTTTTGCTGAATCAGAGCCAACACGTGGTCTAGCTCACATCATATGGTACAGGGTGAAGTCGACAGCTAAAGCTTCACAAGATTAAGAAAACAACTTTCCTGATGCACAGCTTTTTCTTTGCTGTCTGCAACTTCAGTGAAGACAAAATCTTGCTCGGTCCCAAGAGCTAAGAGAGATCGAAAATGAAATAAAGAAAACTTTGCAGGACAGCACAGGGATACCTGTGATCACAGTGCTGGCAGAGAATCTCAGGGAACAGCGATAGCTTACCAGTGTTTTCCAGGTCTTGGTGGGGAAAGAAAACAGCGTTCATATGAGTTAAGTGTCAGTGACAGATCTTGGTCAATTACAAAACTGATGAGACACAGAACTTCACCGCAATGAGAAGAGCTGATGTTATGACACTCCTACAGCCCATTACTTCTACCTGTCATATCAGGTGCTGCAAGCTGGTGGGACAAGAAGCCCTGGGGACCTTACAAGTTCAGATATTAAACAGATGTGAATAATTTATGAACAGATAAATGTTGATAACAATATTTCTATTAAGGAAATATATTTGGTGGAGAAAGGACACGACTGCAGTAATGAACAAAAATGTTCCCAGAGTTTGAAGGCAGCCTTTTAGATGTACTTTCACATTGCTGAGTCCATCTTCACTGATGCTTTCTTATCCATTTCTTATCCATTGGTGCTAATGTTCTTTTCCTGATCTCACAATGACAATCTCATCTCATGTCATTCTCTTTCTCCACATTCTACTTTGAGATCTATTTGGCAGTTTAGATGCCTTTCAGTTATCCAGCCCATCAAATAGTCACAAATGGCTTGTCTGTCTCTCTATCATACACAGTACTTGAAATTATCATTACCATACTTGAAATTTTCATATTCTACTTATATTTTGGTTTAATTGGTAGGGTAAATTCATAGAATCAGGACAAACCACATCTTTCTGTTATGAATTGTAGATCAGAAGTTGAATATGAGTTTTTTTCCTTTTTTCCCCCAGTAAAAACAAAAATAATCATGTGCAGTGGGTTTTGTCATAGGCTTTGTCATGTGTTGTCTAAATAATTACGAGCATCAAGTTTGGTTACTCAGCTACAGTTTGTGGAATTTCTATAATTTAGCTTTAGTAGGTGATTTATTTCTTGCAGTTGGTACATGACTCTTACATCATTCATTCAAATTTACCTGATCTTATTGAGATATTGTCCTGGCTTCAGCTGGAATAGAGCTGAATTTCTTCTCAGGAGCTGTTACAGTACTGTATTTTGGATTCAAAATGAGAATGGTGTTGATAATATGCTGATGTTTTGGATTTTGCTAAGTCATGTTTATTTTAAGTCAATGACATTTTTCCTGGTCTTGTGAGGTCTGCAAGTGAGGAAGGACTCAAAAGAAAACTGAGCAGGAGGATGGCCAGGACAGGTGTTCCAAACTGGCCAAAAGGACATTCCACACTATACAGTATGCCCAGTATATAAATTGCCCAGTATATAAATTGGGGGAAGTTACTTGAAAATGGGGCTGAGCTGGACTGAGCAAGGAGAGTCTGGCATTGGTCAGTCACTTGTTGAAGCTTTTTTCCATTATATTATTACTCATATCAATAATAATTTTTATTACTATCATTAAACATTTTCACTCTATTTTTAAACTGTTCTTATATCAGCCTAGAAGTTTTAATTTGATTTTCCTACCATTCTACCAGGGTGGCAAGGAGAGAGGGGTGCTCGGGGAGCAGCTGCCTGAAGTTTAATTTCAAGCTGGGCTTAACCCAGGACAGATAACAAAAAAGTTTCTGAGTGGGACTGTATAGCAAATGTTCAAAGCAGTAAAACACTAGCCATGACTTCTCCACTTGTTACATTACTGGAAACCATCATAATACAAAATATTATCCCATCAATGGTCAGCTTTGTGAACATTCCAAGTACAAGCATAAAACACCATCTATTATAATTTTTATTGTTATTATACAAGCAAAATTGATGTTTAGTATAAATTAAATTTACATTATGAAGTAAATACATTATTTTTAAAATAATTATATTAATGCTAAATGGAACATATGTCAGATGGGAAAAGGGATGGAACTATCCTGTGCTTATTAGTAGTAATTGTTAGTAGTTGTAGGCAGGCAGATTTAGATTAGATTTTTTTAGTATTGTTTTTCACAGTATTCTACAACCTTATTTACACACATATCATAAATGCAAACACAGAGAAACATATTTATTCATATATTGTCTTTCCATGAATATATCTATATCCTTTATGTTGCCCTGCTGTTTCACTCTCAGGTATCCCAAGCATCACTGGATAAGATTTTTTACAGGTTTACTCCATCTGAGTTTGAGCAACTCAATCATTGCAAAGGCCAGGCCAGAACAGAACTAAGAAATTTTGTGATTTGTCTTCGCACACTTTCTTTGGGAATGGATATTAGCTTCAGCTCCTTGAGAAACATAGGAATCAAAAGATGAAAGTCAAACTTTCTGGGATATCAATTTCCTTTTGAAATGTCTGCATCTTACAGTTTTACAATGCAGAACTCTCTTTTTCCTCTAGCCAATATATCTCTTAAACACTAGAGGTAATGGAACTCTTCAGTGTGTTTCTGCACCTGGCATATTCTCATGCAATTTTCCAGGCAGACAACCTGTGGAAACACCTGCCCACACATTGCTGCCATGCCAGGCCTGCCTTTGGCAGATACTTCCCCATTCACACAGCAGACCCAGCTGCTACCAGAGTCCAGGTGCACCAAATCCTCATTCCAGTGAAAATAAAGGTAAACATCCCTGTTTTGTAAATCTTGCTGGGATTTGCATACAGGGATAACACCAGTATCAAGCTTTTCTCCACTGTTAACTCTGGACATACCAAAGGACATACCAAAGAAAGTCAAATTGCAAATAAACAGGAAATTTCCAGGTAAAGAATTAAGTATCTTCTGGATATTGCAATATTGTACTAACGTGTAAATTTTCTGCATTTTGGGTTTAGGTATACAACATTTGCCTTATTTTTGTATAGCAAAGTCAGTTGAAAATCTACTTCTTATACCCTTTTATAGCTTTAATATAGAAAATTTTCTATTTACAATGAAGCCAGCTCCCAGAGAAGCAAAAATTTCTCTCTCTATACAGCATTAAAGGAGAGAAAGGCAGTATCTTACCTTCCATTTTCTTTTCAATCTGGAGCTATACCCTTGTGATATGAGCATCTTGTGTGAAGGAAAAGCTATGCTTTTATCTGAATCTCAGATATCCTATTTCTAGTGCAAGGTGATAAGCTACTATGAAGAGTACAGACAGGGTTCCATGCTATCACTTTCTATTGTTTATCTCTAATGCTGTTGAAAAAAATGCTTCAAAGTTTATAATGTTTTCATTATTGCACAGTATCCTCACCTGGTCTGCAGAGACATTGGCTTTTTCAGGAAAACACCTGCACAATTTAGTCTTAATTCCATACAAACAAGGGATATAAGCCATAAAGAATGAGTAGCCAACAGCTGAACAGCATTTTGCACAATTATGCCTATGCTTTTACTTCAAAGTGTTTGTAATTATGTCTTTTCAAACTCAAGAAAGATGTGGAAAAGAAAATAGGGAACTCTCACTGCAGTTCCTCATTTTATAAGAATCAAAGACATAAAAAGAAAAATCAGGTAATTGCCCCAAATTTATTGTCTCATCAATGTCTAAAATATGAAAACTTACCGTTAAAGTGATGAAAATTATACACATAAGAAGGTAATGGCATGTAACAAGGGAAAAAACACTCTTTCACAACCATAGCTATAAAAGCATCTTGCAGCAAAATTGCTATTTTATAGGTATGGTATTATTCAATAACAGTAAGAAAAAATTATCTAAATGTCTGTCAGCATATAACTGCATTGAAAACCACGGTATAGAAAGGCAAGAATCTCTTTGGGTCTCTTTGTCAGTGACTTGAATGTGAGTGCCAGGAGGGAATTCAGCATCAGATAGTGGCACTGTCCTCGTGGTAGCTTTGTGTGGGTATTTCCACACAAAATAAACATTCAAGCCCCACCTGCTAACAGATTTCTAGTCAAAGGATTCAGAGTAACCCAACTCATGTTTCAGCAGATACTAACATTTGATCAGCTGAACTGTTGCCTCAGCTGTATCTGACAGAGAACTACATTTCATTGCCTAAACATAACAATCTCATAGTGGTTTTGATGCATTTCATCATTCCCCTGATTTCTGCTTATCCCTCCAAAGGACACAGGGTTTTTCATATCCCATGCAGAAGGCTCAGCTACTACAGAGAGTTTCAAATGGCATGAGGTGAAATATTTAGAGAACTGCATTTGTTTATCCTACATTTATGAACTGAAATAGGAATTCTTTTATTAAGCTTAATGTTTGTGCCTCAGTTTGCGCAGACAGGTCTTTCTCCAGAAATCATGAAGGACTTTGGCAGTTAGGTTTGCCCTTAGGTCCCAAATATTTAGTCATAAGTGTCTTCACTGCAATAAAACAAATTATAAAGTCATAGAATTATGAACACTTGATTTTATAGTTATAAAGTTTATTTGAATGCAATGAACATCCAAATAAGAGTAATTTATTTTATACTACTTCTTGCTATTGCAATTTCATGACTGCATACCAGATATATGCCCAGTAGAGAAATTCATTAAAGAAAAGCACAAAAGAACCAAAAATAATGAATCATATAGCAGAACTACACTATGACTCCTCTGTGGGTGTATGGGCATTATATTAGTTGTAAGAATTCACTTCCTTTAATTTTTTTTATTTATTTGTTTTGTTCAGAGGAAAATGGTAAAATACATCAAATCAGTGCTGACATCTTACCATTAAGGGTGTCTGCATCAGTGATAAAGGATGAATTCTCATTGCAGATAATTCCCTGAATATATAGCAGAAATAATGAGTTGAACTTGATTTTAGACTTCAATATTAGTAACAGGTGTATTCAGTTCAGAACTTGATTGCCCCTAACCTGCGGATGGAGCCAAGGCCTCTCTAGGACTCTGACTCACTTTGGTGGTACAGTTCCTGCTTGCAGTATAAGCCAAAAAAATTCAGATGGAATTTTTGATGGAGGAATAATGGTATTGTAACTTATTTACCTTGTGATAACTCTGAGTCTGTGGACTGATTGCACTGATAATTAAGATACTTCTTGATTTTCCTTGAATTTTCCATGTGAGCTGCCCTTCCATGGTGTGTCACACACTGGACCAGCACAGTGGCCAGTCATATATATAAATATATATATATATATATATATATATATATATATATATATATATATATATATATGTATATATATGTCTATATATGCATATATGCTATTAACCATTGTGTTTCAGAAATATCTAGGTATCAAAATACAAAATTCCAACTCAGTATTGGTTACTGGGTACACTGTTGGTCAGAGCAATTAAAGTGCTCTTGGAGCCTTTAAAACAGGGTTTTCCTTCTGTTAGCTCATTTTAATTTTTTCAACACTTTAATTTCCTTGAAACATTTCAGAAACAAAGAAATCACTTTCTTAATGTCATACATTTTGCCATACAATCAATCATATCTGCTTTAATAATATTAAGAAATTATGAAAGATAAAGTATTCAGTGATAATATGGAAATGTAATAAAGAAGAGAGTCATTGTATGAACATTTTTTATGAAAGTCTGTTAGGCTCTTGAAAAAGGACTGGAGTTCCAGACTATTTTTACAGAAGAGTAATTTCCATAATATGACATGTTTGTTATAGCTTTGTCAGAGATTTCATAATTGAAATTCCATTTGTTTGCCTTGGTATAATATGGCATCATATTAGAAATATTTTTTTTAATAGCCAAGGTTAATAATGCAACTGATAACAGAGATGTGATTATATGGCAATATTTTTATTCATTAAGAAGTACAGAGAATTTGAGAAAAACCCTTAAGGTTTTTAAAGCCATGCTGATGTGTGAGTAGCCAAAGAAATATAATAAGTACCTAATTGAATCTAGCAACTGAACAATAAAAATTAGTTAATTATTCAAACAGACAAAACATGCAGGAATTATTGTGTCTCTGTTTACTTTTCAGGTATGTTTAGGATGCTCAAAATATACCACACTACTTTTAGCTATATACTTATATTTTTTTCAAATAAATAATAGGGTTTTTAAAAATATTTTTGCTACTCTGGAACCTCAGTGCCAGAGATGTCTTCTTGATGCCCTCTCTAATCCTGATTTTTTTTTTTTTAACAACCTATTTCATGTTGTCTGTCATTTCTCCATTACACAGTGCCAGTTGCACAGTAGCATTTTTTCATGCCAATATATTTTTCAGATGCAAATAGGCAGACTACAGATAAGGTGCATAAATGATGCCTTTTGTGTAATGCACCAACTTCTCACTGTCTTTTCATCCAAGCTTTTCAGTGTTTTTAAAAGTCTTTCAATTAGTCCAAAAGTGACAATTCCTGAGCATCATACTAACTTTCTATTCTTTTGCATTTCTATTTTTCACTTTTATTTCACTTCAATTCACTTGAAATATGAACAGTTGGGTTTTTTTTTTTTTTTTAATTCAGTGCATATGCTTCACTTCTTGGTTTTCTGAAACTATGCTGTTTTGCAAGGAAAAGAGGCAAAGATGTTTATGCTACCTTAGTTTTCTATGCCTGTGTATTTTCCAGAAATTTCACACCAGATTTTTTTCATATTTCTCTCTGTACAATAATTGTGAAAACACATGCAGCATTTATTTTCCCATCTAAAAATGTGCAACATCTATGGGCCAACTCTACCAAACTGTAGAGATAAAAAGTATAATAAGGAGAGGATACCTTGTTTTCAGTTTCTTTTACTCCAGTGTAGCAGATAAAAATAAGAAGGATACAATGATTTATGGCCTCATACATTAGCATGGCTCCTCTCTGCTGCATATTGACTGTATTTAAAGTCTAGTTGGTAGTATGAATGGAAAGCATCTGTTTGAAAAAAAAAAAAAAGTGGCTAGATTATTCATTCATCCATTTGTCTTGCTTCTTTTCCTGTGTTCTTGTCCTGTGTTGATCACCGTGTTATCTTGGTATACATTAAGCCTGGAAATCACACAATAAAAAAAGTTACAATATGTACATTGGTATTTTAGAAAGATGGAAGTTCAAAAAGTGTGGTGTGCACTTAGAGCGGACTACAATCATGTTTTGACATCTGTTAGTTCTCAGGTGAGGTCAGGAGTTTGTGAATAGGTTATGTGATTTAATTGTGAACAAGTTATCTGCAGGCAGGAACATTGCATTCTCCAGGATATATGTTGTGTCTTTTGCTTCATACAAGCAATGATGGACTTAGGGAATATTTCCTTCCTTATTTTGTCATATATCTTTCATCTAGGAGACAGCGAGTAATGCTTTCAAGTCTATTAATAACATCACAAGTCTTGCTCACATGCACATTAAAAAAATTCTCATGGTTTTGTGTGGCAATATTCTGAAGTCTTCAAAAGAATTTCCATTACCCTTAAATTTAGTGGGTGAAGTCTAAATGACTAAAATTGCTCTTTTGTGTCTACTTGTGCACAAGAGAATCGCTAATTAAGGATAGTTAAATGATAGTGATGTAAGTACAAATAAAGTGTTATCATAGGGATGAGAAGACTATTTCAGGGTGAGGAAATAAGAATCAGAGAGAAAGAAGAAGAAAATGTGAGGTAACAATGTAGATGATTCAAGAGAAAAGGTCAAGGGATGGAGGAATAATTTGGGATGGAAGATACTGCAGGGAAGGTCGGGAAAGACAAAGAATGTTGAGACAAATCTGCAAGCAGTGGATAAGGTGTCTGTGTTGTTGAACATACAATCAAAATTGCAGGGAAAACTTCATATCAATACAATGTAATCAAAAGCAATGCTTCAAAACAAAGTACATAGGAACATCCTCAGTTACTATACTTGACCAGTAAACATAAACCATCATTTTATTACCAGAGGACCTGGGATAGGAATAGTTAGACTCAAGACTACATCTGAAAAATATATTGTATAAAAAGCAAACAGAAAAAGAGCATCTTATCATTACTTTATTATGTCAGGATCTGAAACATGAAATCAATTAGCTTGCTTATATTAATTTAAATTTATTTATTATGAGAAAACTTAATTCAACAGACATCTAAACAGGGATATTGTCTTGGTCAGACAAAATCCCAGTGTTCTCCCCCTTTTGAGCTAAATCCGCTAAATTTCAGGAAAAATAAAATGAAAATGATAAGAGCAAAAACAATTGAAAATGAAGATTGAAAGACATATAGGAAAGAGAATATAGCATTAGACAAGAACTCACAAAGTAAATACACATACTCTTTTATATGAGAATGGGTTTTGACCAGTCACACAGTTGCAATTCTATATGGAGGAAAAGTGGAGAATAGCAAACTGGGCACATCTATCTCTAAAGCTGGTAGATAGAAAGGCTGTAAGTCTGTGTAGATTCAGGAGTTCTCTAGGGTTAATTGAAAAGCATTTTCTTTTTGACAGATTATGGATAGTAATAACAGTTAAATATTGCTGTGATATGTATACCAGTTATGTATTGCTATTCTGTAAAAAACAAAAGAGTCTGATTAACTCTTCAAGCAGCTTCAAATCTCTCAAAAACTTAACGGAGTTTCATGCTTTAAATCAGAAAATAAAGACTAAGAGTGATGGTCTATTTTCAACAAAACAATTCAGCCTTTTCCCATTATCTGTTTCAATTCCCAGGTAGCCTTTTTTCAGAAGGGTGAATAGAATTTTCGTATCAACTTTCATTGGTGACCCATGTAATTGCCTTAGTCTTATGCTACATGAAAATTCATCTTTTGAGCTGTGTGATGACAGAAAGGCATCTTTGTTTCCCATCATTGCAAGCAACCTTTATTAGAAAGAAATCACTACCAACTATTCTGCTAGTGATCCTGATTTAATCAGCCAAAAAAAAAAAAAAAAAGAAACGAGAAACACCAATTTTAAACTGCCTCTTTTTCAATAAAACAGTTTTATTATCAGCTCTGAAATAGATGTGTCTTCACTAGTATTAAAGTTTGATAAAATACAGTCTTATTGACCTGAACAAAGCTTTTGCTGTTTTTCCTGTTCATCATTTATAGTGATATCTGTGGAGAGCATTAAGGCCTTTTTATATTTTTAAATGAAAGCTCTTCCTACAGATAACCTATCAGCACTCCACTTATCTGCATGACTTGTCCATATAGACACATTATTTTAATATATTCAAGACATTTGCATATTGATTTATTTGCTGTGAAAGACAAGATCTTTATTCATTTGCTCTTTACAGGTAGGAAAGCATCCCCAAAGAGGAGCATTCCTTGAGACCAACAACAGCATTAATTCAGTGCGCCAGAGTCCTTGGATCTGGTATCCTAGAACACCATTGGCTATTAATTTTCTGAGGATTCTCTTGACACCAGGAGAGCTGTTATATTTAGATGCTTATCTGCTTTTGACTGCAGTGCAGTACTTGCAAAGATGTCTTTCATTTTGAGGCTTAACACATTAAATATCACCTGATCTGAAGATGTTTGAGGGTGTAGAGCCTCTGGCATAGAATAAATGTCTTGTCTAAAAATAGCATTACATTTCTGCATAGCCCTTTATTCTGTGTATCTATACTTTGTACATAAATTAAGGCAGAAAGAGAAACTAAAGGTCTGTCTTCACACTGACAGAGGGAAGAAATCTCAAAGCTTAAAAAGATCCTCTGACATTCCTACTCAAAATCTTCCCAGTATGTCCAAATGCTGCATTGAATAGCAGAAGCTATCCTTCAAAGGCTTCTAGATGGAAAAGAGAAAAAATGAAAGCTGTAGTGTCATGCTGAATCACAGATATAACAGCACAGATTAAAGCTGTAATAACTCACTGAATATTCACTTTGATTATGTGAGGTTTAATTAAGGCCTTTAAACCAAGATTCCCCTTTGACTAAATCTTTAGTGTGCACCCACTTAATCTCTTAAATTACTATTTCCTAACATTTTAGGAAATAATAGATCACTAGAATAAAATTGCTAGTCTGGTAGATTAAAGGAGAAGAACCAAGTAACCGTAATCACCATGGCTGTGTTGAATAATACTGTGAGTTAGCAATGACAAAGCACTCGATAACAACAGCCTGTTTGCCTGTGTCATATGAATATCCCCCAGATGAGGGAATGTGTCACTCGAATGTCTACCCACTGCAGTCCTTTTAAAATCACAAAAGCTTTCTCTTACTCATATCTGAAAATATCGTCAACATATGTTTTTAATACTAAAAGTTTGAGCTGGATCTTCACAAATAAAAAATACTTAGATGATGATTTCATAGCATAGCACTACAAGTAGTCCACAGATACAGACCAGTTCTCCTAAAGCACTCTCTGGTAAGGAGCCTATTCCCTGAATACCCACATAGAAATTCTTATCTTCATTTATTTACAGATAAACATATAACTTCAAGTTGTGCTCATTCAGCAGTGGAAGAGGAGAAAATTTAGCAAGACCATAATGCACTGAAGCTGTAGGATAAGCTTCTGACTGGCTTGTCAAAGTTGTCTTGGAAAAAATCTGGGCCAACACAGCAATGCAGAAGCATAGGGTTAAGATGAAGATTCTTCACAATATGATGTCTTATCATGACTATTAAAGAAATGAGGATTTTCTTAACTTCCAGTCTTCCACAGTGTTCTTTCCTTTGGTAGCACTGGAAATATGGACAATGCTACTCATATTTTTTTCATTCCACATTAAGAACAGAGAGGAAAACATTAAAAATATTTAGGAGCTTCATTCCTATGGCTTCAGTGGTTTTCCTGTATTGAGGCCAGGCAGACTATGAGATAGAAAATTAAAGAGGAAGGGAACAGAAAGGGGAATACAGGGAAATCTCTCTACTATTGAAGAATTGGAAAGACAATTACTTCCTCCAGATGATTTTTTTAAAGATTCTGCTTATCAAATATGGGACAAAATATTATTGCAAAAATCTTACATATAGAACAATGTTGAGATTCCAGCCTTTGAGGTATTGCCTTGGTCAGTCATTAATTAATTGAAAACATAAAATTAGCAACACAGTCCTAAAAATTATAGTTATATAGCAGAAATTCCCAGCCTGGTTGCAAACAGATAATTTAATGAATTGCCGTAATCCTATCCTACTTTCCTTTTCAGTATTACTATTGTAGTAGTGGAAATCAAGGAATCAAGGGATCAAGGTGGAAATTACTTTTTCCAAATCACCCTCTTTTTTTTTTTTTTTTTCCATATTTATGACATTTGTGTTCTTGGCTCATTCATAATGAAGACCGTGAACATATCCCTCTCCAGCATGTATTTTTTTCTATTCAGTTGTCATACCAGAATGTACACATCAAGGAATGTTTCTAATAGAATTATTTCCACTCTATTTGGGGAAGCAGGCCTTTTTGTTGTTGTTTTTGTTGGCTTTTTTTCCCCTTGAAGTCAGCTCTAATTTCTTCCAGATGTTTGTTATACTAATGGAGAAAAGTAAAAATGCAGTAAAAGAAAATAAAACTACTTTATATTTTATCTGCTTTAACTGCTTTAAAACAATTTCAACAATTGCTACATACTTTGTGAAGTCTGTAAATTCCAGTTTAGTGCTTTTATAATCACTAAAGCCACAGGCAATGTGCATGCAAAATGTGATGGAATTATGAGGTGGAAAAATCTGATGGAGCTGCAAAGATAATGTGACTTCTCTGCTGCTGTTTTTCTATAATTTCTCTCCCCTTTTCCATCCTCCATCCTTTATCGCAAAAGGTAAACTGATAATAAACTGATAATGCGTAATAAAAGAGAATGGTACCAATACTGGATAAAATCTTCAGGAAGGCATTACAAAATAAAAGTTGCTTACCAAGTAAGGAATAATAAACCCAACATGAATCTGCATTTCAGACATTATTTTCTAATATGATGGAAAATGCGCTGATATGTATAGTTTTACGGTAAAAAAAGAAAGAAGACAAATGTTGTAGGGATAGAATAATTTTTTAGCAACTGTATAACCGTAACAAAAAAATTCTTGACTCTCTAGGATAATGTCAAAATTGTACAATTGATTTGATTGGTGCTACTCATACTAGGAAGGGTGGTGTGTTTTTAAAGTGTATATAAAGTTAAGGATACTGCTTATAAAGGTAAGAATGACATCCAGCAATACTTAATCTCTTTATTTTGCATTGAATTTCAACAGTGTCTATGAGCCTCTGTAATTCTAGAGACTTATTTTAAAATGCTTGAACAATTCCAAGAGAATGTTCATGTGTGGTGGTTTTACATTTTCTACAGTTTTCTAAATCTAGCCAAGACCTTACATTTACAGTGTTCATTGATCTATTTAATTAGGAAGCAAAGAAATCACATCTCTAGTATGCAATGCTAAGTGGCTTTATGGACAAAAAGCTTTTAAGAATTAAAATAAAGATGAAAGGAATACCCACGCATTAAAGCTTAGGGTACCTCAGGGCAAGTGAAATACATTAAGTGGGTACTTACAGCAATTAAGTTTAAAATTAACTTTTGATATAAATCAGCGGAGGTCTATCAAATCAAACTCTTGGATAAGCCTTTGTGATAACTAGGATGTGATGTCTACAGTCTATTGCAAATCACAATGCCAAGCACTGCAGAGCTATAATTAGCCTAACAGAGACAAACAGAAGTTTTATCAGTCAATATTTTGATGATTTAAGGAATATTACAGACATCCAAATTTCACAGAACAAGCGAAATACGCTATATAATATAAGGCTTCTTTAATACACGCAATTTTACTGAACTCTGCAAGTTCAGTAAAACTCTGCAGTTGGTAGGACTGTGAGACATCAATGTGTGCTTGAATAGTATCAGTAGTGTCGTGCAAAACAAAATTAAAATGCATGTGTATGGTAAACATCAAAACATGAGTTTATAGTCAAAACACTAGAAATTTCAAATTCCAAGGTTTTGGAGGACTTTAGATTTTCACTTTAGAGACAGATGTTAATTTTCTTCATTCTTTAATGTATCTTACCTCACAGAGAGGAGCAAATACCAACAGTCAGCAAGATGTGCCTGGAGAGGTGTCAAAACCCACCTCTCAAAACCCCATGTTAAAACCCACTTCTCAAACACATTTAGAACTGGAAGGTAAAGGTGAACAGATGTGAACTAAGTGTACTGTGACCTTAATGCTAGCATTCTTTCTTGATGCAACAGACCAAATCTGGTTCGTTTTCCTACCTATTTGTGGATGAAATTGTTTGTGAGATGAAATTATTTTGGAGAATTATTGTTTGGTACTAGACATCATGGGGAGAAAAGGAGATCAGACAAAATCTGTCCCAAGACTATCAAGTTTCCAACTCATGCAAGAACCTTGTTTTCATACTGGATTTTAAAAATTATCCCTTCTGAGACACCAAGTACCCATTTGAAGCACACCAATATATTAATCTCAGCCACTTTTTTCTATAACATGGGTAATGACATTTGAAGCCTGCCTTTCCATATCTGAATTTTGAACTAATTGGAAGCTGATATTTTTTGTGTAATTCCTATCATTATGTAAAATGAAATATTACTTCATCTGCAAAAATGCTTAGAAATGTATCCAAAGACAAACTTGAGGGACACTGGTCTTGTGTGGCAGTGGTTTCAAATGCCTGATAGTGAAGCGCTGTCAGTGAAAAAACAACTGCTTTGTGGATTTTTTAAAAATCAAACCCAAATTTTATACTGGGATAACAGCAGTTGCTAAACAAAATGGATAGAGCAATTACCAAAAAAACCAATTGCCAAACAGAAATGGTAGGGTCTCTTCATTAATGTATTCATCCTTCAACACAATTTCAGCCTAATTAAAAAATACAACAAACTAAAGCACATAGTTAATTACAGGACTTTGTTTTACAAACTTCATGCTAACTGGTAATTTTTTTTCTCAGAAAAAAAAATAGTGCACTGAAAAGATAGTTCCTAATGTTATTTTGCTTTTGCAGAACTGGCCAAAAGCCAAATTTGAATGGGTATGCTTTATATGTAAAACTTATCATGCAATTCTAATTAAAATCTACTGAAGCTTTCAGCTTCATTTAAAAGAGTTCATCTTCTGAATACTTTTTATTTTCTTTTGGTTGCATTAAATCTCAGGAGAAGCTATCACACTTTCTTAAATTAAGTAAGTAGGACTAATTTTTAAAACATTGAGAAGCAAAACCCCAAATTTTGTTTCTTATGGATAAAAATATAAATATCTTACAGGATTTTTAGTGGCAGAAGTTCTGCCTTCAGTAAATGTTCAATACCAACATGTGGAGAAAAAAAACAAACAAAAAAAACCCAGTATTTAATGATTTCTTTTCATTGATAGAATATATGTTTTTACATATGAGTACATCTCACTGGGATTTATACTGAATGTAGCTGATTTGACCACATGTACGAAGCATAGTCTGTTTCTGTCTTTAAGAGTATTAATTTAAAATGCTATTTAAGTGTGTGCCACTGATGAAGTAATTAACTCTGGGCAGTTTTTCCAAGAAATCTCCTCATTCTAGTAGGTAAACATCAACCAGTAAGGTAGCAGATATTTACAAGTATAGACCATTTCCATTGTCTTCTGTATTTATTATATGTATTGAGCATGTACATCTATGATATATAATTTATATTAAGATCATTAATAATTAGCAATATACGGCAATGAAGAATAGAATTTAAAAAATAATAATGCTACAAAAATTTTAACAATGAAGATTGATATAGATATAGATTATATAGAATCATGTAGATAGACATACTAGGGAAACAGTTATTTTATAGTCACAATTGGCAATCTAGTTTATAGTTTGTGGGTATTTTAGGTTTTACCAGGTTAAAAATCCCCTAAAATAGCTTTCTTTCACCTGTAGGACATTCTGATGTATCCTGACCTCAAGAGATCACAAGGCACTGGTGACACTTATTAAATCTAGAATCTCTCAGGCCATACCCATGCAAACACCTCTGTGTGGTACCTGCACCTACAAACCCTGAAGTACTGCTGCAGGCTGTAGTGCATCTCAGCACCAGTAATGTCACCAGGGGTAGAAAGCACAGGATAAAAAATAGTTACTATATTGGATTTCTAGAGAATTTTAGAAGACATATAAGGGTTAATTCTTAAATTTGTTTCACTGCCCGGGAACGTAAAGAGATCTAAGGAATGAGCTAAAGTAGTTATGTCATTGGTAGTGTCAAAGGAAGTTCTGCCAGCCTCAATCTCAGTGCAACTTCTCCTTGAAGCTGATCTTGTTTAAATATGTATTAATGATGCAATTAGGTTTTAATAGTGGTAAGTAGGAGCAGACTGTGAAGTTTGCTAATGATATAAGACTGAGAGTGCTCTAATAAAAGAAAATTTCAAGACACCATGCAAAAAGGGCTGAGTGATCTTTCATAATGGAGAAATAGGAAAGGGAATAAACACGAGAACTGATAATATAAGCACTTCTACTATAGGTTAAGAATTGGAAATGACTGAAAAGTCATGACTGTTGACATATTAATATAGTATAACACTAAAATATGCAAATGTGATCTTTCAAGGAGTCAGAAAGGTCTTTCCAGGAGGTATGAAGTAAATGTTTGACCCTTTCTACTCCCACCACTTTACTCTGGTCTTCCATATTTAAAACAGTTGGATTCAAACAGAAACAAGTCCAAGAGGGCTATATGAAAAGAGTATAATTCAAAGAGAGAAGAGTCATTTCACTTTTTTACTATAGCAAACCTCTGGCTGTAAGGGAGTATGCTAATATTAACTAGTAAAGCCTACATGTAGGCTGGAAATCAGAAGAATGTGTTTTAAAGAAGAAACTTTTGAAGCAGTTTTCATTAACAAGCAGGGGAAACGGAAACCTATTCACTTCTGAAATCTATAAAGAAGATTACCACTTTTGATTGTCATACAAAGAGATTGGACTCAATGACATGGGAAGAGCCTTCTTACCCCACTATATTTCTACAATATTTAAACTACAACCTTAAACTTTAGGGTTAAATTTGTAATGATCAGCTTTATTCTTCTAGTACAAATGTACACTGCAATCAGAGTAAAGGTCAGATTTTCCAGAGTAAGAATTCCCTTGGTATCAGCAGTATAGGAATAATGAATTTCTCCAATATCGACAAACTGAATCAATTCTCCTAAATTCTTATCCATTGGCTATTTTGGATAAGATTGTCCCAAACCAAAAAATAATCTCAGAGGTTTTATTGCCTACACTATAGAATCATTTGACTTCAACAAAGTCCTAGTCCTGCACTGTGAAGACAAAAGTCAGACCACAGTTCCAGGGGATGGTGTTTCATCTTAGCAAAAACAGCAGAAATATAATTTCTGCAATACTCTTTTAGCTGCAACAGTCAAAGCTTTTGTTTGCTCAATATCTTTGGATAAAACTGGCTCTGCTTACAATTAAACATGTTTCCTTCTTCCCTCTAGCTAATGATTTTTCATCTTTGCTGTTGAAAATTAAACTCAAATGTTTATTTCAACTGGGCTGTTACTGATATGACTCTATTTTAGAGAAAATCCTTCTTGATTTACATCTAGATTCCCAAGGGAATTTTGTCTTTTAATACAAAGAGGGAAGATTATATTTCAAACGTATTCATCCATTTTACTCCAGCTGAAGCCAATTGAGGGTGTGGGAGTTTGGAGGCTTTGGCAAATTAAGCCCTTACATAGCAGCCATGTTAATGATGGTGAGTCAGAAGGGAACCCATACCACACTCCCACAACTGCATCAGCTCCCTGCTTCTGTCATCCGGATGTAGAACACATTTACTTTTTGTCACTGAATTCAAATGTGACTGAATACAGAGCAGATCTGCTGAATATGAAGGTACAATTTTCCATAATGCCTTTTCAAAACTGAATAAAGGTCAAAATCTGTTTGATTTACATTGCATGAAATTAATTCAAATGAGATAATTTAGGACAGAATTCAGCCCCAAGCTCCTGTAAGACCACAATTACAGATGGCCTTTTCAGAAACAAAAGAACACAATACAATGTTTCTCACATATGTCTTATAAAACTTTTCCAAATGAAATTAATGTTAGATACTAAATAACTATTGCAGAGGATCACAAAAATAATAATTCTATCATAATGGGGCTAAAATAAATGAAATAACTTGAGGCAAGATTTAAAGCTTATGTACCTTTCATGGACTACTCCCAGTTAGAGAGAGCTGCATGAATACAGTTGATAAGACATTGCATAAAAGTCATCCTGGAGAGATATGATGACCAACAAATATCTAGCATAAACCTAAGGATTTCCTCATTAGAACTGATTTGTTTCAGCCTGAATGGGCCATTCCAAAATCTGCTGATTACTTAAACTTAGAGGGCTGGTATGCCCCTCATTTCCTGAGAATTCTCTCTGCTCCCAGCACACTCACAGTAACATATTGTGATGGCTTAAGTCCAGACTGTGAATGATGTATAACAGAAGGAGCAATCAAATTCCTCTAAAACCATTAAAGTCATATTTTCATTGCTAGTATGTGGCACAATACTCCTGTGACCAATAATTCTAATTCTACCTGCTAGGAACATATAACAGTAATACTGTGAGACTGGTTAAAAATTAATTTATACTGGGCTACTTCAATTAGTCAGCACAACTCTAGAACTAACAGATGTTCCATACTATAAAGCAGCATCATGGAACAAGAGTATGACACAGCTACGTTGATCTTCTCTTTACTACCTTTCCTATTTAGCATCAGACTACAGGCAGGATATAAGGTCAAATGCAATTATGCATCTTCAGAGTTAGCAGCTGGACATGGCAGAAAATATTAGTAAGCTCTCTTGCCCTCAGAAGACCACCATGTAGAAGAAAATCAATTATTATAAAGTTTTGGATGGTTTCCCAGATATACTGCAAAAATTGATAAACACTTGAAAATTTTTCAACCAGAAGAGGACAGGTGTCAGAGGAAAGAGGAGACTTATTGAAGCACTTATACCCCACTTTACAGCAGTGCATCATCACAGCAATGGCTGACCTAAAACCATGGCACTGTCCAATGTCTATCACTATAAATAAATTCATCAATTCTAAGGCCAGAAGCAGCTTCTGGAAGCATGAAGTCTTATTGAAAACAGGATGCCCAGGATGCAGTAAATACAGCTATAGAAAACCTTTTCCACTTTTTCCTGTTTGGAAAACACCAACAGCTTTCTTTTGATGTGAATTTGTCTCATTTTAACATCTTGCCCTCAGACCATATCAATAATTTTTAATTTCAAAGATCTGCTTCCCTTGTAAATGCTTTAGTTTACAAACATTTGATTCTTTGAATATTAATAATTAGTTACTTGATAAATTTAACTAGATTAAAAGAGATTAAGCTGCTAGAGTTATGTACTGTAGGGTTTATTTCCCAATAGGATAATCCCAAGGATTATAATGTAACCTCTCTAAACTATTTGCATGTCTGTAGCAGCAGATGTGAACATATAACTGCTCTGAAATAGTAATATTCAAAATTGATATAACTTCCTTCCCTCTGTACAAATACTGAGAGCAATAACATCACAGCTCATGCTCATCTGAGCTTTGGCTTCTTGGAATTGAAAACTTTTCCTGCTTTTTTGGAAATAATATTTTTTCATGCTAGGCCTATGACTTTAGGCTTAGCTTTATATAAATTCAGCTGTTTGTTTGTATCTAATTTGTCAGACAGTCTTGATCAACTTGCATAAAAGACTTTCCTTTTTATTATTCACTACACTCAACATTTTTCATCTGCAATTCTATCAGTATCATTGTGTATTTTCTTCCAAGCATTGAAAAGGAATACTAAATACAATAGAGTCAAATACTGATGTTGGTGGCACTTGTAGACAAACATCTGAAAAATTATTCTTCATTTACAGTAATATTTTAAGACCTTTCACTTGCCCAGGTTTTAATCTCTTCAGTATGTGCCACGTTGATTTTCTTTCTTAATCAACATGTCATGTGCTACCAAATGAAATCCCTTATAGAAGACTAAGTATGTTCTATCAGTTTTATTACCTTTATAAACAAAACAGGATTGCAGCATCATCTGTTTCATTATTCTGCCTGAGATCATTATCAGGCTGACAAATCTATAATTATACTTTTTTCTTGTTTACATTGGAACAGAATAGGATCTCCTATTTACATCTGGCACTACAAAAATGCTTTGGGGTTGAACATTCACACTGAAAATCAAACCTAATAGTTCAAGGATATCATTAGACAGCTCTGTTAAAAGACTCAGATGAAGATTGCCTGGATTTGCTTATTTAAAATGTTTGGTTTTATTAGTCCTGGTTTAATATATACCTCTTTTTCTCAAACAGAAATATTTTCACCCTTATGCTATACTTGATTCAACAACTGCAATATTGATATGGGGCTGCATGGTATCTCTTCCTTATGACAAGACAGAGGATATGTCTCAGATGTGGTCTTGAAGGGCAAATGTCCCTTCTCATAGCCATCACTGTGCTCTTATATGCCATATCATCTGGCTTTATTTTAAAGCAGGAGCTATAGGATTTTATTTAATAAATATTTTCCCTCTGCTATGTTATTGTTGAAGTGTTCCTATTAAGATGTGGCTTTAAACCAGTGCTAGATCAGAATAACTTTATCATGATCTACATCAAAATATCTTTCATATTTTAGCGACATTTCTCAGTACCTTTTTGTTCTTCACCTTTTCTCATTATTGCTCTGTATATTATAGTTTTCTTTGTAATCTATGGTTGGAGCTGATTTTTTAAATACAGCTTTGAAAGACAGTGATAAGAGAGGCACACTTCCATAGGTATGTGTAGTATAGAGTAATATAAAATTCAACAGAAAATATCTTATTGGCTGAGACAGAAACCGTTTTTGCTTACAAAAATAACCATATATTCTCTATCTATGCCTGCATTAGATATGGGTAGTGATTTAATTAAATGTCAAACAATATGTAATACATCATTTTTCTTTAAAATGTAAGACAATATACCAGCACAACATTGTAAAATATTTTTCACTTTTAAATGTTAATATTTGCAATGAAAAGTTTCCATTTTCCTTTCCAAAAATTATATGCATCTTTATTTATAAAAATTATATTAATCTTAAAAAAAAAACAGTTAAAAAGTCAAAATATGGTCAAAACCCTTCAATTATTTTGAAAAAGAACTCTGTATAAGCTGAATTTGATATTCAGAATATTGTGGCTTTGTATGTCATGCAAAATACTCATATATACACTCACACAAACAGGATCAAGCACATAATCTTTGAGAAAAAATAATCTTGAATCCTGATCTTGAAATTGACTTGAAGATTTGTATTCTTGTGGCTCATTATTCAATAAGCTATACTCTGTAGAAACAGAAAACTGCCAACAGAGAACTTGCTACAGAATTAAAACAGTCATTTGCAATCTTAAAACTCTATTATCTACTCATTTATTGATTAAAAATTCATCCTCATTTCTGTAGTCATTGTCTTCAAACTCTCTTCCTTTATAAAATACAATTCTTGGTACAATTCTCAATCAGTTCTGTTTGCCAAAGGCCCTGAGATAGCTCAGGGAAGTTTCTGCAAAGAGAGCTTTAAAACTTTATGATTACTTAGATATTGTAAAATAATCTAACTTGTCTGATATTAATATTTATTTGGTGCAGTTTGTAGTCTCTTTATCTCCTTTTCTCTGTGAACCACGCATGAAACTGGATGTTGTTTACACTGTAACCTGACTATCAGCCAGATCTTCACACATTTTACGTAAGCACAAATTTTGCTCCATATCCCAGTGTTGTGGTTTAATATAGCTTGGCTTTTAGTTAATGAGAAAATCCATCAGTTATGGAAGTGATTCTCTGTGAGAACTGCTAACAGCTTCCTCCAAACCCAACAGAACCAATCAGGTGGCCACTTTTGAGTATTGGCACCCTTTTAAACCACTTAAGAAAGCTGAACATGCCTCCAAATGTGGTGAAATCACATTTAAAAATGAACAAAGCCCGGGAAATCTCTCTTGCTTTTGAGCAGGAGACTGGACGCTGGCCAGGCCAGGCCCTGCTCCACCACGCAGCCTGGCCAGCTCAGCCCGGCTGCGGTTCTGCCACCGCTGAGTTCCAACCACGGCTGGCGGGCCAGGCAGCGCCAGCTCGGCTTTGGGAGGAGCCGCGCTCCGCTCCGGCCTCGAGCTGCCGAGCCACCCTGCCAGCCCGGCGGAAAAAGAGGCAGCCCCAAGCCAAAAGCAGCCCCATGGATGGAACTGAACACAGCAGAGGCTGGAAAACAGCCATGCAGCCAGAGCGGCCGCTGCCTGGCAGAGATCACGTCACCATCCGCAGGCCTGGGCAACATACTCTTTCTGTACACAGATGAAACTTGCCGACATTAATCCTCTCTTGAGTGACAGAAAAGGAAAGAGTGAAGACGCACAAAGAAAGCAACATAGAGACACCAAGGTCAATGAGGAAGGATTCATATCTCAAATGGGAGGAGAATGAGGAGGCGCCTTAGTCTTGGGCAGAAATTCTCTTGAAAGTCTATGGTGAAGATATAATTGATACATCAGACTTTTTTTTTTCCTGTAACTCATGGAATGCACTGGGGGGATGTAGCGTTCTAACCACAGCCATGAGCAGAGGCACCACTGTTGAAGCAAGCAGATGTTGAAGTAGCTGTGATCCAACTGGAGAGAGAGATGAGAAACCTTTCCCGAGGGATGGAAGAAGAAAACCTCTGTTCTCAGAGATAAGAGAACTTTCATGTCAATATTAGAACAGCTCATCCTTAAAATTGCACACCAATAAGGTGAAATGACCCATGGTGGTAGCTGTAGGAAGACTACCAAACCGTGAGAGGGACTTCACGATTGCAGATTTCCAGGCAGCTGCTATTTGTGAAAATTAAAATCAAGAGAGAACTGTTTCTTATGGAAAAGTCTCCATGGCATGGCAGGAGAGACTCCTCTCCCTAAGTGAACTGAAGAAAGATTATTTTAGAAGTGGTAAACTGACTGAAAGTACCAAATTTTGTCTCAATATTGTCAGTTGGAAAGGAAAGTAGAGTTGAGGGGAGAAGTGTTCTGAAGATTTATTCTGATTCTTATTTATTCTTCTTTTAGTTCTGTTAATAAAGTTTTTCCTTATACTCTTTAAAGTTTTGAGCCTGCTTTTGCCCTTCTCCTAATCTTTATCTCACAGCAGAAAATGAGTAAATAATTCTAGTGAGTGCACTGGCATTGGGTCAGTGCACCCATTTCATTAACTGATGTGTTGGCCCAGAAATTGAATTAGAGAACCAAAATCACTACACTTCATTGTGTTTCTACCTTTTGAACCAAAACTGCTACACCCACTATGTCAAGATCCCAGGGCTTGGTGATTGGGGCAGGGAAAAGACAGAATAGTGTCCTGTTGTTGTACTCCTTTTACACTCAGGGGAGGCAACTTTATTTTTGCTGTTGCTCAAACATGCTACACCTCTCCAGCTCTGAATTACTGTTCAATGCATTTGATTTATAATAGGAAACAATGTTCATTTTTCAAGTCACCTAGGAACAGATGTAGCAGAGCACAGTTGAGTGAAAAAAAAAATAGCACAGGGTTTCCTTCAAGTGACTAAGAAGGCCATCTATGAAATCACAGCCACAGGACTATTTTGCTCATGAGAACCTAACTGTAGTGAAGATCAGTGTAACCCTGACATGCATGGGTAAGGCAGCACTGCCAACAATAATCCTAAAATCCCAAAGCTGATATTCTTCATTTATGATGTATTTATTGGTAAGAGTAGAAATCTTCAACTCAACTACAACTCAAAATGTATTTCTCACTATGATCACACCATGTCTGGCCTGCTGGAAAGCAGCAACTTCAGAGAAGGACCTGGGAGCCCTGGTGGACATTAAGCCATCCATGAGCAAACAGTGGGTCCTTGAGGCAGGCCAACAGTGTCCTGGGGTGCAATGGGAAGAGCACTGCAAGCAGGTCAAGGGTGGTGATCCTACCCATCTACTCAGCCCTCGTGAGGCCATATCTGGACTGCTGTATCCAGTTCTGGCCTCTCCAGATGAGGACAGAGCTCCTGGAGGGGGTCCAACCGAGGGGAACAAAGAGGATTAAAAGCCTGAAGCATCTCTCTTACAAGGAAAGGCTAAGGGAGATGGGCCTTCTCAGCCTCAAGAAAAAATGATTGAGCGGGAATCTCATCAATATCTGTAAGTATCTGTAAGGGATAGTGCTAAGGGGGTGAAACCAGTCTCTCCTTGGTGATTACAAGCAATAGGACAAGAGACAATGGGCAGAAACTGATGCACAGGAAGTTCTACCTGAATAGGAAGAGAAGCTTCTTTACTGTGCAGATGACTGGGCACTGGATCAGATTTCCCAGAGAGGTTGTGGAGTCTACACACAGGTGTGAGCCTGTTGCTCATCCTACCACCCCTGATATAGTACTATGCTTCCATGTAAATTCACACAGATGCAGAACTTCCCCCATGCACTCCAAGCAGTTGCTGTAGGACCAGATTTTTGCTTTTTGCACAGCTGAGTAAATAAAGACATCTTTGCACCTTCCCCCAGATTACATGGTAACAAACAGCTCTGTGAGAAGCTGCCCCTCTGAGCAGCATTGTTCCCACTCTTCTGAGCTGCATCCGTGCCACCATGCTCACCCACTAACCCCAGGAGAGTGCAAGATGATTCACCTCAGTTTTGCAAAACTGTAGAAAACTCTTGTCTGCTTTTCAGCAGGCCCTCAAAAGTCCAGAAAAGAAAGGATGAGGAGTGATTAGTGTAACCAGGTTATATGCAAATCCTGCTTCTACCTGTTCATTCTTGTTCAAGGATAATTCCATGTCTGCCTTCAGGGCTGTAATGTACTGCAGCTGAAGTAATATTATATATACCTGTATATACTAATGTATAACTAACTTTTTGTTTTAATTTAATTCACTGGCTAACTATACCTCTCTAACAGAACATGAGAAAATAATCTGTTTAAATATGTAAGTAACATTTTCTGATGAATCAGTAATGGTAAATACAACTCAAGCAGCATAGACATTATCACAATCAATTACCACAATCAGTATGATAAATGTAACAGCATAAGAGAACAACAGAGAAATGAACAGTAGCTTCTGCAAAATTTTAATAGAAAATAAAGGCTCCTGGAATTTTATTCAAATCTCTATTATATATCTCTGTTTTAGAAGAGCATTTAAAAAGAAACTAAAGGTATATTTCACATTCCCAACTTGTAATCACCTACTTATCATAAAAGTAGAGAGAATTACATTTTAAATTTGGTATGCCAATGTGTTACAAAATTATTTTCTGAATCCTTAATTAAAAATATGTTTGAATAAATAAAAATATATGTTTAGTATATATACATAACACCTGCATAAATGCACCTTGACTAATTAATGTTATGTCATAGATAGAGCTTCCTTAACCAAAAGAAACAAAAAGAAAATCTCAAAAGTGTGGAAAGCACAATATTACTTCTTGGTCTGAAATTAGAAAGAACGTTGACACTGTTAGCTATCTTTGAAACTATTACTCTTGTCAAGTTATTTTATCTATTTATTTTCTTTGTGATTGGAGATAAAAATCCATAGTTTAGTTGCAATCTGCTACTGATAAGTCTTTACACCTCTTTATTTGTTGTAACTCATTCAGAGCTCTTTAAAACTTGTATCTTTCAAACAAATAATATTTTTACTTGGGGTTTAGTGTATTGGGCTTTTTTTCCCTAAGGGATTTTTGCTATGCAATTCTGAACAGAAATAAAACATTAATGTTTAAGTGAAAAAAACTTTCTCCTCCCTTATCATTATTTTTGCCATTTTGAAAAAAAAAAAAAAGCAAACCAAAAATCTCAACAGAATAACTCTATTTTTTGAGACAAAAATGAGTATGCTAAAATTCAAATTATTCACTGGAAATATACTCAGTGAATAACAGTCTACCTTTTCTCTCTGAAGTAATTGGTTTTGACTGGGTAGGGTTATTTGTACTTGAAAATTTCACAGCAGGCAGAGTCTTTTAAAAACATTACTTACAGTTGTATACGAAAGGAAAACTTGCAGCAACAGAAATACATTCAAAGTGATTTTTCTGAGAGTCACTATTTTAAGGAACTAAAATCTGGGTCTAGCATGAGTTATTTGTACATGAATTATTCTGTGACTCCTGCCATCCTTCCTTTCAGCATATATTCCCATACCCTTTTTCATTATAAGCACTATATTTTCAAGCAGTAGTCAATATAACTTGGAAACTTTGAAATATAACCATATTTATATGTCAGGCACATAGCTAACTACCAAAACCATTGATGACTAATGCCATGCATCTCCCTCATTAACAGTTACCCTAGAACGTCTGAAAGAAAAGTTGAATGGGAAAACAGAAGCAATCACAAATTTCTCTTAATTCTTCCCCAAAGATCCAGAAGTCACATTCTGGCTAATCACATCATTTTGAAATAGAAATCTGAGACTTTTTTACTGAAAGCATTTTGATATAAGTTCGCTGCAAGATGAGAGAAAGAAATAGCCCTCTCTCCACCTCAGGATGGAAAACAGAAATAATGAACTTCAAAGAGAATATTGGAAGGAAGCAATAGGTTCCCCTTATATATTCTTCCCTTCTTCCATGTGTCCTTCACAACCAGACCAAACATTTCAGCCAGGTACCTTATTCAAAATCTGGCTCTATCACTCCAGAATTTCACCCTTTCTTTTCGCCCTTTTATCTCACATTTTATCTGCCCTATTGATTAGAAATCTTACCATCTCCTTTTTCAGAATGGAAAAATCCTCTTTGCATTTATCCCATCAGAGATCATGTTCAACCTGCTAAAAATCTGAATCTCTTCTGGCTTAGAGAGAGAGACTATTAGAACCAAAGATCCTTCTTTTTATGGATCTGTTTTTCTCTGCATTCTTAAAACAATGTTTTCTTTCTACTCAACACTTAAAAGTATCCTTCTACATTTGTTTGGGAACATGAGCACGTGCAATTGTGCAGATGGCATTTTATTACTACCATGGTGTATTTTTCATTAACCTTTCACCTTTGAGAAAAGATCTTTTCACTTCAAAAACCATTTAAGAGATACAGGTCATAGACTCATAGGTACAACAAAAGGAATGAAAGGTAGAATGAACTTAAATGTCTTCAGTGTCTTTGGAGAAGTTTCAGTGTTGCCATCAATCACCACCTGAAGGATTTGGTCCCCTGCTGGTAGGACAGGAATGTTTCAGGCTGAAATTCTTGAACACTTCAGTCTGTACATTTAAATACCCAGTGGAAGAGGATCATCTCATCCTAACCTGGTATTAAACCTGGAGCAGATTCAGCACTGGGGTTCATGAGCACACCAACCACCACCACCAATTCAAACCATATTACCCTTTACTCTATACTAATTTGAGTTTTCTTTTGAGAACATTGTATGAATAAAAAGAAATTAAAATCCATGCATGACACAGGCTCAAGTAGCTGATTTGTTGAACAGAAGTGAGCTGGCACACCCACCCCCTCTGCTGTTCATGTTTGTCATGCTATTTAAATTGGATAACCATGCTGTACAAATGGTGCCAAATCAGGTTCCCCACCTGGCAAAACATGGAAGGAGAAAGCTTCTGCTGGTAACATGGTTCTGGTCAGTGGGAGACAGCTAAGTCCAGTGCTTCCAAAACTAAGGCAGATTTTATGTCCATCCTCTATAGGCAGCCATTTGTGTGGGGTGCTTGAGGATTACAATTTTCAGGTCTGGTATTTTGAATATGTTTGAATTTGAACATCTAATATTTCCGTGTCTCTACTTCATCTCAACCAAGCTGTCAGGCTGTTCCAGCCTCCTCAGTGTGTTGATGTTGCCAACATTCTTTCCTACTTCTTCATAATTCTATTAACTGTCTGTAAAAAATTGAGGTTTGGAATATGAATTTGGTTTAAAAAAATCATTCTTATTTCTCTCAGAGTAGGAGGTTACACCACAAGCTGACAGTGAAGATGAAAAAGGAAGCGGAGTGTCTGGTTAGAAACAAGCAGTTTGCAGAGTTGCAATACTGTGCCTTGCCAAACTCTGTTCCTAACACCAGAGGGAGCTGAGCAAAGGTATAAATTCTGGAAACTCCCTCCTTGAGAAGCCCAGACATTGCTGGCCAAAAGGGACCCTGAGGCTAATACTGCCATCCATACAAATTCAGAACAGGGAAAAAAAAAAATATTACCAATATTGCCATAAGGAGACCATCCATTTTCTTCTGATTGAGGGGGAGTAAAAAATAGATTCACAATGTTTGCCCAAAAGTTTTCTTCCTTTCTATCATGTCACTGAGAACTTCATAATATTCTTTATTTTTTTTTACATAGCATCCATTTTTAAAACCTAAACTTTCATACATCTACTTCTTGGGTGGCATTGGTAGTCTGTAACTTATATTTATTTCATACACAGTTACATTTTGTAATCTTATCTTATATAATCTTAAATACTGCTTTTATACTAAGCCATAAGTGTTTTTCACAGTTTTGTTATATGGATATCTTCATAGGTTTAATATCATAATCTTATTTATCAACAGCGATCTTACCTCTTCTGCAGTAAATGGTGTTTGGCTTTTTGTTTTAGTTTGGTTGATTTAACCATTCATTTTTATGTATCCCTCACAGTTTCAAACATATACTGTAATATAAAAACTGTATGATCAGTATTCAAATGTCTTGAACTAAAAATGTCTTAAAATATTTTTAAAAACCCACAAACTACCACATTGCCCTTAGTTTTGCTATAATTCTTAAAGAAAAACAAAGGATCTGCTGATCTATCAAGCTCACATATACACAGTCTGTAATTATTTCAGTACTTGTCATCGGCATAAACGATGACATGGGGTATCTGTACTGTACATGAAAAATCTCAACCCTTTCCAGGAACCTAACTACAAAAATGTAGAGACTCCCACTATATTCAGAAGAAGTTCAACACATGTAGTTTGAGGCAGTAGTTGGGTCAAACCAACTAGCCTATAAACTGAACTTTAACATCCAAGAGTTCAGTTTGGGGGATTTTTTTTATTTGTTCAAAACTCTCCTTTTTTATTTTTCAGTGTTTTCTACAGACCTGAGCACTCTGTCATTGCTCATTGTGGTAACCTGCTACATGGAGGACTTTCCATTTTTTACTTCACTTGCAATTACTGTGCTGCAATAACTTTTTTAAATATTTACCTTTTGTTTTCTACTCTGACCTTTATGTACACCACACCTCATTTGCTGCCCAGGAGTCCAATTAAATTTAAAAATTACATTTTTGTCTGCATTCATCTGTTACAGATCATTTCTGTGCAACAAGTTCAGGTCTGCATGAAACACCACCTACTTGATTTTAAGCAAGCTAAGCCTGCAGTTAAAATTACTGATGTGTATGCTGTGTTTCTGAATGTGAAAATGGTCATCATCCATTTGCATGTGCAATTATCCATTCCTCATATACCATCTGCAGGTGAAGGTTTCAGAGGCCACAGTGGTCATTTCACATCCAAAATAGATGTTGCACATTTTACATGCAATTACTCACTTAAGACATCTAAACATCAAGAGATAAAATTATTTTTTTGCAATAAAGGCAATGCTAAATTCATCAGCCTGATGAAGTTCTAATAAATATGTGACAGTGTGAAATCTTACGTCATATTATGATTGTGTTTGTTACACCAAAGCTGCTGCTGGACAAGTCAATAATGCAATACTTTGTAGCAAATCTGTGGATGGATTAGGGTATTTGAAGAAATAGTAGCTGATAAATGGAAGAATAAACTTTGATGCAAAGTTTGGCTTTGTGAAAGAAGTTGAAGTTCTGTCATGAAAAATGCAAAATGGGAGCATAGGTTCAGTTTTAGGTGAGGGAGATGTAACTTACTGGTGAGTTGTAGAAGAGAAAGACTTATGAAAGTCTTATGAAAGTTAAATACATTGCAGAAAATGTAGATCAGCTAGTCTTGAACATGTAGCTGTTAGGCCACTGACATTTCACTGTTCAAGCTGCCTATATGTCAAGTTTAAGTCTCACACATATATCAATGCTAAAAGCCATCAGTGAGTGAGGTGAAATAAAGGGTTTTATCCTCACTCAGAAGAATTACTCCATTTTCTATTCATAAAAGAATGTCTTCATCAGGACCTGCAAAAGCAGCAAGTGTGAAAAGAAAGGATTAACATAGATGCCCTTGTGCATTGCTGAAGGAATGGGATTTTCTCCTAGATGAACCCAATAAAGAACTTAACTTCTTCCATTAAAATCCAAGGCTAATTTGGAATTTGTTTGGTTCCATTCATTTGAAACACTATCATTAAACTCTTATCCCATTTGTGACTGTGAGAATTCCTGTCTTAAAGATAAGTCTCTTGTAAAACATTTGATATTGAGCATTTTTATTTCAGTCAAATTATAATGCACATTTCAACAGCCTCTTTTCCATAATAATAGTCACTGACTTTCCAGAATTTCTTGACCCTTCTTTTGTTAAAGGACACTATGGTGCATGTTTTTGCTGACACCAAATTTATCCTTGTCAGAGTGTTTAAATTTTTTCTGTGGCAAAAGAAATTAAGTTTTCCTGTGGTCACAGATAGCCTCTGAGCTACCCAGCAAGCTTCACTGGCACAGACATAACCTAAGCAGATGGGTTTCCTGAAAATTGAATTATGTTCCTAACTTATTGAGTAGTAGTGCTTTTATAGCAATCTAAGGTCACAAAAGAGACAAGGTTTACAAGGAGAAGCAGTATTTTCTATCAAAAGAATTAATGCAATATTGTAAAGAAGTGATATGTTCGGGGTTCAGAATGCCTTAAAATAAGCATCTTTGAATGACTGATTAAAAAACAAAACAAAAAAAAAAAAACTGAAAAAATATAGGAAACTGTGGGAGAATGGATTGGATTGTAAGAGAATGGAGATGATGCCACAGGCAACCTTGCCCCCATGAGTTGCAGCTGGGCTAGTTACCAAAGAGTGGAAGCAGCCTTGTCCTTAATAGGTCTCAGCTATGACCAATAAGGATGGGTGCTATAAAAGAGTGGTTTGGCTGAGTGGGGAGGAGCTGGCTGGTCGTGGAAAAAGAAGAAAGAGCAAGAGAAGGAGTCAGTGTTGCATGGTGCAATTCACAGAGAAAAGGAATAAAAGTTTTACTGTAGGATAATAAAGGGCTGACACTTGCCACAGTATCTGATATCAGTCATTTGAGTCCACTGTCAGAAAACTATAAAAAATAATAACGATTATTAAAAATAAATATATTTTTTTAAATAGGACTAAAATAGTTTATCTATGTATAGACTGTCCTTGTATATTCTCCTCCCTTACTCAGTACTCATTTTTTGTGATGCATTGGAACTGGTGTTTAGTTTGTTAAAAAATATGACTACAAAATAGAGGTAGGGAACTAGTTCTGTCCAGGTCACCATGTCCAGTCATTATTTTGTCAGGTAAACCCTTTCTTAAATGTATTCTGCTTAAAACTGATTATGCTCCTTGCTTCCCCTTTTCCAATCACAGAAGTGTGGTTTAAAAATGAACTGCTCCAAATCTTAGAAATTTGCTCCTAAATTCTACCTCAAGTTAGTTGATGGGTCATTTGTCTTGTGGCACAACAGCTGAAAAAGCTTTTAGCTCTCCCAGGTTTGTAGTTGACCTTCTTATGTACTTGTCCAGAGTAATCATATCTGGTAGGATTTTGCTCACCTTAATAATCCAGATTTTCATATGTGTCCTCTCGGAAGAAATAAATTCATTTCCCTGGTTGTCTCAGAGCCTGTGCTGGCTGCACTTTAACATAACCTTTGTTAGACATGGGGACCAGAACTGGGTATGCTGCTGCTGCTCCCTTATTGGTATATTACCTATCTGCCCTGAATTGCTGCATCTTTCAACTTTGGTTGTCTTTTTTTTTTCCTGACCACAACACATCAAGGGCTCACAGTCATCTTGTGATTACTAATGCACTCAATATATTACACATTTGTCATGTTGTGTTTGTTCATTCTATTCATTCTCTGAGTCTTTTCCCAGGAGGAGAACCATGTCCAGGGATGTGTCAGTCTTTAGTAGCATTTTTTTTTCACCCTTAGCTCTGTGGTGTCATTGCATATTTTTTAATTGCTGTCTTATTTTTTCCATTTGAATGAAAGGGTGAGGACATTGGTGCTTCTTGATAGTCCCTGAGCAACTAAATTCAGCACCTCAGACCAACCATACAGATTTTTGTCCTTCACATAGAAAAATTTTGTTCCTAGAGCAAAATATTGAAGATGCACACTTATTGACCATGGTCTTATCCTGATATTCTGGGATGGCCATTTGGGTAATTTGGAAACAAAAGAACTTGTCACCAACATCTTGAAACTTAGACAGAGATTTACCACGAAATAAATACTGTTACAGCCCATGTGACAGCTATGAGCTGCTCACAGAAGCCTTTAATGGTACAGAAAACAATCTGCAATATTTCATACCACCCATGAAGACTTCATACCTTGTACCCCCATACAGCTATACTGCTTGGATACTGTCAAGAGGAGAGGAGTGCATAACAAACTACAGCTAAATAATTCTGAAACATTTTGAGACCGCCTGCAGTTGCTTCAGTGAGAACTAATATAGTTGGTCATGCTTATAGAGGTAGATTATTGATTTTAGCATGAGTGAGGGATACAGAAAGAGGACCCTGCTATCCACAGAAAGCAATGGCTGAGAGAAGAGCCAAATGGTCTGAGCTCCTGGAAATTAAACTGAGAAGGAAAAAAAAAGATTAGTCTCACATTTTTTTCAAATTGAAACCTTTCTTTTCAAGAAACATAAAAGCAACTAAGATTTTCAGGTTATTATCAATTCTGGGAACTTGAGATTTGATATTGGTAATGAGGATATCTATGCATAGAATTCTTAATATATTTTTATCCAATGATTTTAATTTGTTTCTTGGCAGAAAGAAGGAATTCACTCAGAACCTCAAAACAAGTTAAAATATGTAAAAGAGTAAAAAATACAATGATATGCAAATCTTATATTAGTTTATTTTAAAAATAATGAGAGAGGGGAAAAAAAGATCACTTTAAAATGCCTTGATGGGTTTACTTTAAATATTGGGTGAATTATGCAGCCTGTTTTCTTGTTTTGTTAATGAAGCATCAGGACCTAAAATATATTTAGTGTTTCATGAATATGCAATGAATTGCTAAATATTTGCAAAGAGTTTTGGCAGTGTGAACTTTCCTGAAAACTTACCAACCTGAACACTTAAAAATACTTTGAATCAGGAAGAAGTCAAACACAGGAGCAGATCAGCTGCTCTCTTTCCTCAAAGAAATTTCTATTGGCTTTTGGTTTTTGGTCAGGGAACACAGAAGAGCAGGCACTATGGATGAAATCTTGACCTCATTCAAATAATATCTTGATCAAATTAGAGATGGAGCTGTTCAAAGGTTCCCCACGTTGGCTGATAGACCTGAATTGGAGTAATTATTATAATAAGACACAGTTGCTTGTTTTGCAGCTGTCACCCAAAACAGAACCTTTAGTACACTTGGAGAGCTTGAAAGCATTTTTCAGCTCTGGTAAACACCAATTTATTTATAAAAGACCAGTAATAAGTAGAACTAGGCTAACTACAAAACACTGTAAAATGGAAACAGTTTTGCCAGACTGAAATAAGAAAAAGAAATCAGCTTGGAGCTCTCACTTTACTTGGAGTTATGACTGTAGAATCAAACAATGGCTTGAGTTGGACTGGATCTTAAAGATAACCTTGTTCCAACTGCACCACCATGAGCAGGAAACCTCTGGGATTTGTGGTTTTCTGAACCCTAACCCTAGGTGGAGCAGTAAAAGCTGCATGGGGATGAGGCTGGTGCCATGCAGAAAGGTGTGGAGGGAGCCATGTTGTGGCTGACCTGTGTTCCCCTTGGAATGCCTTTCTTATCTGCATCTTATCTGCCTTTCTTATCTGCAGTTCCAGTTCCTAGAGCTCTGGCCTATATGGGTTTTTGAATCCTTACCTTGTTTTTAACCCTAACCCTAGGCAATAAAAGCAGGTTTGGACTGAGGCTGGTGCCAAGAGCAGAATGGTGTTTTCTCACTTGATTTCAAAAATGGTCAGAAAATTATCCGACCTCCCCCTCCCTCCTTAGTAAAACTGTAATCAAATACTTTCAACAGTACATATTTTTAATTCATGCCAACTATATTTCATTTCTGCTGCTGGTAGCAGAGTTTTAAATAGGGCTCTGAGTCATATCAGGGCTCTGTGTGGCTGCTTTCCTTGAAAGAAACAGGCATAGCTGCATTAGGTGCCCTTCTGCTGCTGAAGTGTGCAGGCTGCCTTTTTATTCCACACTCCTCACAGTAGCTGTTCATGCTGAAATCATAGGCTGCAAATTGCAAGAGCTAAAAGGCATATATTCTTCCTACTTAGTTATGCTGTTGGGAGCGTGGCAGCACTGTCTAAGGAGAGCTGGGGTGGAGAACAATAATCCTATCATCCATTTCAGCCAAATTCCTCTGGACAGTGCAGCAGGGCTGGAGATGTGATACCACCTAGGATAGTGGGATTGCTTAAATGACTTGGTTACAATTAGAAAGCTGCCAAAATATGCTGCCCAGATGGCTTCAGACTGTGCACTACAGATCCAAGACCAGCGTCCACCATTCGAGAAAAGGTAGCATTTATGCCTTCTTTTTCTTGTGCTGATGTCAAGTGCCTCATCTCACATGTTAGATCTCAGGGATTTTGCTCTTGTGGCCAAGGGAGAAAGAAAAAATTGCAATGCTTACTGCAAATTTCTAATTTAATTTTTCTTTTTTTTTTTTCTTTTTTTTAAGATTTTAAGATTCTGTGGCTTAGCAAGCGTAAAGATATTGGGAGTAAACAAAAAAGTCGGAGTCAGCAAGTCTAGGCCCAAATCTGTTAAAACGTACATTTGTCATTTCCTCGTTCAAAATTAAAAAGGACATAAAATTTAAGATAAGAAGCCAGGCTGAAGTCACAGAAATAGAAACCTAACTAATGTTTTCAAGCACATATTAAAAGTACAGAGATGAGTCCCTAGCAAGTCCAAGGGGATTAATGCAAAACGTGCTGAGTGTGTCACTGTTCACACCTGAACCTGATCTTTGGTAGCCCACTGAGGTTTGTGCTGCTAAATTAGAGCACTTTTTATAGAAAAGAGCAAACCTATGGTGAAAAATTCAGCATACAGTGACTGGTAGTTAATTAAAACTTTATTTATTCTCAAGTTTGCTGTGCTGACCCTAGAGCTGTCAGCCAGGCTTTTAGGGTACCTACATTCAAGCAACTGCTCAATCTATAATCTAAGGATACTTTGACATATAGAGAAAACACACAGAACAAATGACTGGAAAAGTTAGAAAACTGTGAGGATGGTATTCTAAGCTATAGTTACAGCCTTTTGCAGGTTGTATTACATCTTATCAGACAAGCATAATTTCTAATAGCAAAAAATGTATTGCATTCAAATCCCCTAGAAAATGATAGATGGAAGATAGCTGGTTTTTCTTACATGCAAAGAAGATTTCAGGTTTTTCCTGTTTGAGTTACTAAAAGAGCTTTCTTGACACACAGGAAATTCTGACAGAAGCCAATATTAAAGGCATTCAAGTGAAACTTTTAGAGCTTTCTTCTTCTGAACAGCCAGGGCAAATGGTTCTTTTTGCATTTTCTGAGACCACTTTAATTGTATTTAGAGCCAGCTCAGGTTTCCTGAATTCAGAAGGTCCAGTGGAGGAGAAAATACCAAATGCTTTCAGACTGAATGAATTATCAGCATAGACCCTGATCCCTTAAAATGTTCAGTGACATTGATTCCTGTTTTAAATCACAGTAAGCTGTGATTGTTCAGTGTAATTGGCCCCAGGTGTCCAAGGCACAAGACTGCCCTTTAGTATGAAGTATTTCCATCTTGTTAGCACTAGAGCAATGCTAGAAAGCTGTGTAATTCTGTAACAGCTTGAATTTATATACAATGGGACAAAGAAGGAACTTATAGATATTCAGGAACTGTGGTAGTGGCTTTGGAAAAGGATACATTTCAGAATTATAATATTTGCAGGAAATATCTATTTTCAATCTTCTTTTCCTTAGGACAGTCTATCAGCATAAATTGATTGCTGTGTCACAAGATTCATCCAGTTTATGTGCTCATCATCTAGAGGAATCCAGGAAAGATTGTGCCTGCTGTCCCCAAAACTATGAAGGAGAAAGAAATATTAGACCTCTGTTTTTAATAGTGTGATTCAAAATGTTTTGCAAATTCTGAAATGCCTAGTGTAACTTTAAAATATTCTCATGTATGAAACCATAAGCACTGTAAATATTTCAAGTAACATTCCATGTACAACAAACCATCATAATTTCCTCAGGTTAAGTAAGGTTTATTTGCAGCTCTGAGGGCCAGTGGTTGACAGACAGAGTATCAAAGGATTAACTTGAAAAATAGCATTTGAATATAGGCAGATTTCCCCAAATAACAGGAATAAATACAGTCACTTTACCACAGGAATATTCCCTTCTTGTTTTCAGCTATGTCATAAATCTTTCTATTGTACAGAAGCTCATTAATCAGAAAAAACCTCAATAATCTCTGAGCATAGCCACTCCCTCTTGAATAGCTGAGTTCAAATGTGATCAACAGTAAAATGAATGGTCTTCCTCTAGAAATGGTGATGCACTAAAATAATCAATAGAACATCAGGGTGGTATGATGATGGCATGCTTGTAAGATGTTGTTTGTACCAATCACACCTGAGATTTAATTGCATCAATTTAAAGGTATGAGGAATCTCACTGTCACTAAGGATGAGAAATGTGCTAATCACTGGCTGACAGCAGATCCACACCAGATGTCTGCTGTCACAGTGCTGCAGCACTCATTGAGCCAAGTATTCACTTGGAAAATCTTCCATTTGTTGTTCTAGTTCACCGTTTCTGATGATGCTCTCCCTTAAAACGTGCTTTGGGGTAAAGCAGGTGTTGCAAGCAATACAGCTGGACTGGGCTCTCCTTGGGCTGATGTGACCTGTGTCTTTAGTATTGCTGCCAGGGTAATGCAATCCAGGCTCTGAGGCTGCTTGGTTTGTGATTACTGCCCAATGCACTGTGCTATACTGTGCCAGACTGGCAGAGCTCCCACCTGGGAAGAGATGCAATGCCTAGGACTGGTAATTTTGGAAACTCCTTCTACACCAAAGACAGATGTAGCTTCAGACTCTGAACCATATGATGAACTGCTGCAGTTTTTTTTCCAGGATCCCAGTGTCTCCTGGTGGTTTTCATCAACTTTCCCCTTGTATTTTGACAACAGAGTCTGTGTGTTTCACTCTAAGGTAAAGTAGCACTTCCATAGGGTTCCATCTACAGAAAAAATATTCCTCCTTGTGGTGTGGTATATTATAGTAGTCAATTATATTGTAGCATTCAGGCACCATTAAGAAAGATGTATGTCCCTCTTATATCTAATTCAATGCTTTGATTTCCAAAAGGTGCCAAACCCCTGCTTCACACAGGGAATTTAAAAGAACTATGACTTGTGGGGAAAAAAGAAAAAAAAAAAGAGATTACAGAAATTTAGGGGAAACAGAAAACCAAAAAAACCAAGCTAAACATGAAAAGGAAAATGTACATTAGGTTTTTATATACAGTTTAAGCAGGGATAATATACATAATGGATTGTTTTTTTTTTCATTAGAGGTATCTCATAAGAATGACATGCATAAAACAAAGTAAGAAAAATGCATGCTAATATGGCTAAAAGTTAAAGTGTTAGACTGAGTGAATTAGTGAGGAACAGTAACCCAGAATAATAGGCAAACATTGTGCTTGTGTCTGAAGATCATACAGGGTATTTTGTCAAGCATAAAGAATGCATCTTAAAAATGTGCTGATTAGTAAGATTTCTGTACAAGCAGGAGTAATTATCTGACAAGAGCTAAATACTTATAACTATTTAATATTATCCATCAACAAAACAAATAAAAATGACTGCTTCCCAGCAGGTGGCACTGAAGCTAATGAGTTCTGAGTCACCTCAGCATCTTTCTCCAATCCTTGTAAAAATTGGTATATTTTCATACTGGAAGGTTTCCTTATTCTATTTCTAGGAGGTCTCCCTATTGGACATCTTAAGGAGTCAGAGAAAATAATAGGGGCCAACAGAAAAAATTCAAGTAACACAAAATACTGTCATTAAAAACTACCTGGCTGAAAAGAAGGAGCCTTTTTCTCTCATAAATACTGGGGAAGAAAAATGTACAATACCACAGAAACTTGGCTGTATCATCTTTGCTTTGGAATTCATAGATCATGTTTTGCTGCCTAAACTTCTAGTTCCTTCAATCTACTTTTCTTGCAAAGCTTTGCAATTCATATTCTAATATTCACTCTTTCTATTTTAAAAATTATAGGCAAAATACTAACATGACAGCTGACAAAGCCCCATGAATGTGGTTAGTGTGAGATATATGGTGCAGCCCCGTGGAAGCACAGTGTGATAGATGGATGCTGTGCAGGCTTAGCAGCCATCCTGATCTGTATGCAGTGATTCTGTCCTCATTCTGAGACTCCCACATTATGCCAGGGATTATGATTGTTCTGAGACTCCTGATCCCTAGGAGACGCATGCAGAAAAATATCTAAAACTGCTACAGCGAGGCAAAGTTGTAAAGGAACAGCTGGAGGGACCAGCCATTGACAACAAAACAGGGAAAAGACAATCCCCTAGGCCTTAGAGAGATAATTGAATTACATCATCTGTCCCTAGCATTCCTGATATCCTACCATTCTTTGGCCTTGTCTATTATTATGTCACTGCAAATAATAACCCTGTATTTAATAATATTTAAAAAGATGTGTACTATGAATATTTTTAAGTTTTATAAATCATTCTACCTTCATCCTTTGTCTACTGCGTCCTTGAAAGTCTACTAAAGATTGAAAAATCCTGTTAGCTGACATGATCTGTTGTAAAGAAATCTTGATTTTCCTGTTTTGGTTGTTTAAATTTTAAAGTATTTGTTTTAACAGGTTATCTGTATGGCTGTCCCATTATAAGAAAATATTTAAATTTTAAAATCAATTTACAAATTACTCTTCTGTATTCTATGCATTTGTTCGTTAATAATGGATTTCCATGTGATGCTTCCTTATTGCTTTTTTTAATGGAAGAAATTTAGCAAGTCACTCTCCTAATTGTGACTTGATTATATTCCAGTTTTTACAATAGACTTTCCTAAGATCAACTTAAACACAATTAGCTCTGTTCAATGTCAGTTCCCCTGAAAATGTATATCTAACTGGTAGGACTGACAGGACTGCTGCTTGTGCATTCACACAAGAAGCTGAAGGCAGTCCAGCAGAGAAATTGTGAATTTGGGAGGCTATGTTTATTAGAAGTGAATGCAACAGTGTAGCCAAGCATGCCTGCAAAGAATAATATTTCAATCGCAAAAGAGGTCAGTGAAAAACATGTTTTTTTCAAGGTACTTTGATAGAGAAACAAAAATCTCAAAAGAGTACAAATTAATTCAATTAAGAGAGGAGACTAAAATTCATATCTCTGCAAAAATGAGCTAAGGCTAACTTCAAGGAGAATATAGTTGCACAGATATATCCTGACCAAAATTGTTGCTAAAAGTATTAAAATTGTAAATCAGAGTTTCTTAAAAGCCAGGAAGTGATGGAAATAAGGCTTCCTATGGAAACCTGTGTATATATTATTCCTGAAGGAACCTGACTCATGAGCCTCCTCTCCACAGGATCAAGGAGGGATTCAGATATACAGCACAGTGCAACCTCATGCTTAAAAGGAAAGATTAGGCCATCCCTGCAGAAGGTTGTTCTCTTCTGTATGAGTCACCGTGCAGAAAGGGACAGAACCATGTAGCTGGCAGCTTGGCAGAGTTTGTTATATGGCAAGGGAATGTAGAGCAGTGTGATTAAAGAACTGCTCAGCTTCTGAAGGAGATGGGTTTGAACTATTCTCAACTCTCCTTCTCTAGCTTATCTTTATTCCCCTCTCATGTTTCTTCTATCTCTCACTTTCCTCCTCCTTGTCTAATCTCTTCCTTTCACTTTTTATTAATCTATCCTATCCCTTCCTACCTCCCTGTGTCCAGTCAGTTAAACCTCTTTTCTAGAATTTTTCCTCATTAGTCCGAGCTGATGGGAAGCATGGGAACTCAGCTGCAGAGTCTGAAGCCATAACACCCCTAAAAAGGCAAGAGCAACAATAGATAAAGGAATGTTCTTGTAGTCAGGAATATCCTCCAAATGTCCAGGATGGACATTTGGGGAGGCAGGCATGGGGCTATAGTTCAGGAGGCAGCTACAAAGCAGAAATAACAGCATCTTCAGAGGACAGGAAAAATTATTTTTATCAAGGCATACATAAGAAAGTTAAATACTTCAAAATCTTTATAGTTTATTTTATTTTCATAAAATCAGCAAAAAAATTTAATCTCATTCTTTTTTACCTCAGAAATCAACCTGACAAATGTCAAGTTCTTGCTCAGTAGAACAGAGACCTAATAGCTACCTTTAAGAAGACTTCTAAAATGTGTAAAAGAACATTAGTCCTGTCGCCTGAAAATTTCTGGATTATTTCAGATAAACTCTCCCTAATAAAAAAACCTACAAACCAGCCCACATATAACATGAACACAAATATTTCAAAAGTTTGACGATATTTTCAGCAACTAGAAAGGAGTCATAGCCTAGAAATTGATGGGAATCTTTTAACATTATCATATGTACTATCTTGTCAATAGTGTTGAAGAGAGAAATCACCCATTACTAAAACATGCAAAAATTACAAAAAACTCTGTAATATCTGCCTGTCCAGCAGGAAATTGCCTAACCTGCACCTCTTGCAAGTAGCAAATAGCATTTTTTGTTAGCTAAGCTGTTTTTAAAGATTGATAAAGACCTTTCTGCTATTTATGGTAAATTGTCTATTACTCTGATGATTCCCAGGCTCAAGCACAAAAAAAACATTTGCAATAGGGCTTTGTTTGGTACAAATTACAAAAAATTACAAATAATAAAATATCAATGTATCTTTAAATTGTGTAAAACATTTGCCAGCAATACTTCATTCTTTAATAAGTGTCATCAGGATGATAATTTTTTTCTGCAGATTTTCTTCATAACAACAAAGCTATTAATGTAACTCACCACAAGGAAAATACACTTTGTTTCAACCAAACCACTGGAAGAGCCCAGCAGAGGTTGGTAACACATTCTTTATGAGTTTGATTGGCTGTGGTTTCATAGCTCTGATCAATAAACTAATTGAGCTGTGTCCAATTGCTCTTCTGGGCTTTTACTCTTATTAGAAGTAATTCATACTCAGTTTTGGAATAAACACATAGAGGAAACAGGCACTGTGATGAGTCCTCTGTGAACAGCCTAGATGTACTGCACATTTTCTTTCTGTTTTCTCCTCATAGCTCATTCTGTTAGAATAAATACTGTTTCCACGACCCTGAAGTTTCTTTAACTTGTAGTGAAACTTCCTTTTTAACCCCACAACAGCTTTAAACATGCTGTTCTGCTCTGCTAGTGTTCATCGCCTACTTTTCTGATCTGAGTCTTTCACTGTCTTGCTGAAGTTGTGCCACATTTTTGACTTTTATTTATCAGGCCTTGCAATATCTCAGTCCTGTGTTATTTTCACTGTATGTTATTTTTGCTATGCTATGCATATGAAGTCCAAATGGGAGGATCAATAATCTTTGCATTTTGATTAAAAGCTCAAAGGGAGATAATCAGGTATATGACTTTTATTTATTTACTTATTTATATATTTTCCTGGTGACTTGCAGTTGCATTGAGATATCTCTGAATCACATTTTGAAGATTTACAGGAGTCTGCTTCAGGACTACTGTGACAATTTAACTTCACTATTGACTTAATAATGTCTCCAGAGCTTTATTTCAAAACAAATTCCAGCAGGCATGCACAGATTGTCAACTTCCAGAAGCATTAAAAGTAAATGCAACAATGACAGGGAGGGAATTCCTATGTACAGTGCTGTTCTTAGAGTTACTCCAGCATCTCTCTAGTCTTAACAGGTCCTTTTTTATCCCACTTACAGATCCTTCTCCTATTGCTACTTATAAATACACAGGCAAGTTTCTCTGGAGATTTGCAGTCCTGAGCATAGTAGTGAGTCATTTCCTTGAGAACCATGTTTGCCAGAGGGGTCAGAACCTGAGTTTGTACTTCCTTTCCTCTGGTCTTCTGCTGTTTTGCATGAGATGTAGACAGAGATGCGGCCACCAGGCAGGTGTCCACGGGGCACGCTGCTTGAGAATCCAGCTCTGCTTATTGGAGGGTCCAGGAGAAGCGGGATGAAGGGGTCAGGAAGCAGGGTAGCAGGCAGCAGGATGGCAGGTTGAAGGAGCTGGAAGGCAGCAAGCCATGAATGAGGGAGGGTCCAGGGTATATAGCCAGGACAGGGTAGGTGTGGAGAGGAACCAGCTGGAGAAAGGGCAAGGGGAGGAGCAGGGATGGGGTGATCAGAAAACAACTAATGGGGAGGCAGAGGATAAGTGATGAGTAACAGGAACCAATGAGGGAACTTTCTGGTACGGGGCATTGAAGGACAATTTGATTGACATAAAAATATTTGCATTTAAAACAAAGAATCATGGGAAAAATTTTCAGTCTCCCACTCTGATCCTAACAGTTGTGTCCTCCCAAGGCATTTCTGCCTCATCATTTCCCATCTGATATCTTACACAGAGATATTTTCATGTCAAAGATCCTTGTGCAGCAGTGCAACAAAGAGGTATGGGCCGATCCCCCTTAAGTAATCAAAATAACATCAAGATGAAACTTAATTTTAGGAAATGTTCCACTAGAATTTTGTCTATTAACAGAAAAAAGTTTTATCCTTCTGATCAGCTAAGGCTTGAAAATATTTTGATTTTAATAACTACATTAAACTTTTTATGCTGTCATAATTAAATGATCTGTATGTTCTACTGCTGCAAGTTGTACAAACCTTTGAGTATAATTTCATTATTCTTTCTTAGAGATATGGTTATTAAGGAATGGAATTTTATTTGTGTTTGCAAAGTTCCCTAGTATTTGGTGGTTGAAAGACATATGAAATGTTGTGACTTTCCTGGCAACAAGAACAGTTTTTCAAATTGTTTTCTTTGGGTTTTGTGAGATTTTTTTTTAGAAGGGAAGGAATCTTTTGCACTTTGCACACTTAAAAAATGAACTTTCTAGTAGTTCTTTTTAAGGTCAGAGGTAGGAGATAAAACTACTTTTTTGACTACTTTTTTATTTCTCAACTGCACTTTTTTGGTGAGATAAATGTAACATTTAGCAAATTCACCCTGACACTTTTACTGTTCTGCCTACACTTGGTGATTCCTCCACTAAGGAGTTGTGGAGTTGCGTTATTTGTATGTTTTATTATCCCTGTATTATGTATTGGTTTATTCCTTTGTACCCCCGTGTGCAACTTGGTTTATCCCCAGTTTTCCCGCCTTGTCCTCCCTTCCCGCCTTTCCAGTATCTATCCATCACCCTGAAAGAGGCATTTTACCCCCCCCCGGGTGCCTTGTCTATCACTCAGTGCCCCTTCCCATCCATCCAGAAGCTTCTACTCAGGGCACCGGGTGATTGGGCGAGAACCTGGGACTCCCCCCATATCCTTCCCCCATTGGACCCCACCATATCCCCCCATCCCGGAGCCACCCCCTATCCCTATCCCCATTGGTCGTTGGATACCCCTCCCTTACAGTTTATAAGCCAGTGCAAGCACCTTGTGCTTGTTCCTGTTGGCTGGCATCGTTCTAGGACATTTGGCCCCGTTGGGCTACAATAAACTCAGACTTAGCCCCCAGCAGGATCCGCTCTTCATTTACCACCGCGAGGCTTGCTAGCGCTGCCCGGAACCCACAAAGGCACTCTCCAAACCCCAGCTGGGAGCGGCGGAGGGTGCCTCCATCGCCCGCCCTCGCCCCAGGACGAGAGCTAGCCGGGGCTGAGAGAAAAGGGAACCGGGGCGGGAGCGCGGCAAGGAGTTAACTGGAGTTTTTGCCCATCAGTACGACTACCTTTCCTATCAACAAATAACCTTTAATCTGCTTTTAGAAGTGATTTAAACCTTCACTAACTGCAACACTGACTGCCTAGGAAGGTTGTGATGGGAAGACTCCTGAGTTATGCTCTGACAGATACACATTTACAATGAACAGAGGACATGGAGAAAATCAATCAGCTGTCATTACTTCTCTAGAAACATCCCATAATTCTTGCAAAGAGCAGATACGTTGTCCTGTGATTGACCCAATTGATGGGAGTTAGTAGGACATTTAACAGAAAAAGCCTTACAGTTGACCATCAAGGTATGTAAACAGAAGCAAAGAGAATATGGAAACAATTTCCTGAGGAAAAATTCACACTTAGAATAAACCTAACCCTGTGGGTGCCACTCACCCAGATTACTCAGCATAGGAGATGGTCTTGTGGACTGGCTGGCTGTGCTACACTTACTGGTGTGTCAGCATCTTAGCAAGTATTCGTCAACATTTACCAAACTTTTCTCTTTGAGAACCCAGCAGTAGGGAAGACCAGCATCTTAAAATCAAAGTAGCATGTAATTCCCAAAGAGAGCATCTGGACAACTTAGGAATATATTAGCACAACAAAGAGACCCAATGCATCTTTTTCTGTATGAACTCAGAGGGTTTATCTATTCCTCTAGTATGGTCCAGCCTGTTTTTTCCCCTAGACTGAGAGAGATAGGAGGCTTGATGGGATAGCTAAGGTCCAGATGTGAATGTTTTGTTAACAATTAAATACTCAAGTCATCTGATAACTAATGCATCAAAAAATTTTAAAGTAGTAAAATGTATATAGATTAATTATTGGAAGAATAAAATAAAATTATGATGCAAAAAAGGATTGTTATATGCTTTGCATCTAAAAAAATCATATTTGTTTTCCCAAAGAACATGGTATTGCAACATTAATTTACATGGCAATGTCTCCTATAAATTTAGGATTAGAGCCAGTCTCCACTCTCCAGCCCAATAAATCTATAGTGAAAACCAGTGTAATGCCCAAAGTATTAGTAAAGCCATACTTCTATCCCTTCTACATGCCTTCATTCTTTATTAATGCATGAAAACCTTTCTCCTACAAATTGGTAGAAGACCAATAATGAATAAATCATTCAAATAAGCCTTTTAGCAGAGCTGTATGTTAATGATAATAGTCAATATCTGACATTCCCTCAGGAAAAAAAGTCAGTATTTAAAGTTATTTGCTTTGGGAAATGTTTGGGCAACAGGCATTTTTGTTGCTTCAAAACGACAGCAGGGAGTCTGAAGCAAACTGTTAACACCCTCTTGAGTAGATGTGACTACATTTTCAACCTATTGAAATTCCTGCTGCGTTGCTTTGTATTTAATCACAGTCTTTATTGGCACTTATTCATTGTAACTGTGCTTTATTCATTTATTCACTTAAATGTTTATACAAAATTGAATATCTAAAATTGTGACAACATCTTTCATGAGCAACAAATAAAAATTAATCCTCCTTACATTGCATGTGCACGTCTATTCAACAGATGCCCTGTTATTGTTTGATAGATGCCTGTGCCAAAAAAGAGCTAGAAGCATATTCTCTTTAGTTTAGAAATAATTAGTTTTTAAAATATTTTGTTTTCTATTTATCAGATACACGCATGTATGTTTATGCATACACTCATTTTATAGTAAGACTGTCATTTGTACTTTCTACAGTAAGAATTCTGATTATTTGCCACAGTCAGAATTCTGATTTAAACGAAGCATGACAGATCAGTCTTCACTGCTAAAAGTCACTCTGTTTTCAGTTTTCATAGATAAAGACTGAGGTCAGTACGGGCTGACTGAAAGTATGGCCAGTGTTTCTCAGAATTACATTTAAAAAAGAGTAAGTCCTTAATATTAAATTACTTTTGTTTTCCTTGTAATATTTTTTCCAATTTTTTTTGCCAAGAAAAGTTTCCAACCTTTGACCACCACCATACGACTAAACCACTGCAGTAAGTGTCACGTCCGGTTGTCTCTTTAGCACCTGCAAGGGTAGTAAGTCTGTGCTGCCTACTCCAATGCTTAATCACCCTTTCAGGGAAAAAAAAAATCTTCCTTATGTCCAGACTGAATCTCTCCTGGCCCAGTTTGAGGCCATTTCCTCTTATCCTGTTATTCATCGTCTTTGAGAAGAGGTCGACTCCCATAAGCAGTTAGAATCGTATTTGTCCTCAGATGAGGGAGATTTGGTCCACTACTAGCAGGACTGAATATTCCCAAAAGGCATGTCTCACAGCAGAAAGCCTTTTGTTCTGTGAGCCAATGTCTCAAACTGGGCATTGTAAAGAGAGAACATGTTACATCTTCAATAACTAGACCCATGAATAATTTCTCTGCATGTAACCTGCAAAGCTTTTCCTTTTAACTTCTTTCATCTGGAAGGATGTGTCTGGGAATTGTTTCTAGCACAATTATTTCCTCTTTGTACTTGCAGCTCTCTGGGCCCTCATCAGAGCTGAGCTGCTACAGGTACGGTGTTTATCTCGCCTTTTAAATGTTGATCCTAAAAGATAATTTCTGGGGGTAAAAATAAATTCAGAAATCAATAACAGATGTTTTGGGCAAACGACTGCTTCTTCAGGCACTTAATTTTGAAATTGCCTCATGATAATCACATAAAGACCCATCTTTTTGTCAGCAAAACCCCTATGGCACTTAATTGCTTGATTCTTGACCACAGTGAACAGTTATGTGTGTCTTTTGTGCCTAAACCACAGTGTGACTCACAAGTATCTTCACTCTTCCTTAGCTGTGGCATTCTACTCTAGAGCATATACTCTAACCACATGGCATACACCCCCAGGAGAAGACACCCCTGACCACACAAAAGTTAACATATTCCCTTTGCACTGACCTTGAGCCAGAAAGACTGGGCTTAAATTAGTAGACCATAAGCCTGAGCATTGGCTTGGAGTAAATTATATTTATAAAGTACCTACAGAAATAATGACACAATCATGAGTTAAATATTAATATTTCACATCATATCCTGCATCTTGATAGCAAAGATGGGATTGCAAATGGGTGTTGAAACTTCTGCCTGTTCTGTGGGCGGTTTAGCCCTTTACACAAACCTCAGTATATATACTTGGGAAAGAATTAATGAGTACATAAAGGTGTGTCTATCCAGATTGGATTTAGGTTTCTTTGTATCACAAAGAGGGCTTGAAGCCAAGTTCTTCACTTCAGCAACTCCTTCTAATTACCTTAAAAGTTTTGTACACCGAGTTTTGTGAATCCTGTTTTGATCTACCTTTCTGGTCACTTCATCATTGTGTGGAAATTGTACTTACCTAACTTGTGGCCGGGGATGCTGGTAAGTAGAACTAAAGAGGCAGCTTGCCTCACTGCTGCATTGAACAAAAATTCCCTGTGTGAGTCCAGGCCCGAGAGACTATCATTAAGCAGGAAAAAAAAAAAATCCTTTTGATAAGCTTTAATAAGTCTTTTTCAAATTTAAATATATCGATATTTAAGAAAAAAAAAGGAAAAAACAAAAAAGAGTGTTCACATTGCTACAAATTGGAAAGTAGAGAAATAAGAAGAACAGTAGTTTTCTGAATTAATAAAAATTTTGAGTTGCACAAGAGTCTGTGTGAATCCAGTATCAGCCCAAGACATATTTCTTTGTTTATTTCCTTTATTCTTCTATATATCACTGAGATTTTAAATTAAGTTATTTCCGGAGGTTGAAAGGATTTTCCTAGTGATTCATAACAACATAACTTTGGACATATTCCAAAACCATGGCAACTAATAGATATCTTTCACTATCTTAGTCATGCTTTGAGCTAACTCAATGTCTAAAACATGCTCTAAAATACTGACCCAAACAATGCAGTATAAGGTGAATCTTTTATGACTAGTATTACACTTGCCAATAACTAAGTAGTAAAGGTAAGTAACATCTTGAAATTCAATTTATATCCTATAAAAAAGAAAGGAAAAAACCTTCACCTTAGTACATGGTACATAACTTTGCCAAAAGAAGTTTTATTCTGCTGACACTTACACTAAAATAAATAAGAAAATACTAAGTTAATCAAAGACTTATCATTAAATGGATCAAAATCATATTGTGAATATAGATATACACAATACATACAGTAACTGAATATGAAATAATAATGGAGTGAATTTTATCTTAGCTCTTCAGTGTCTCTCAGAAGATCCAGCACATACGTCTCTGTCACGAAGACACAGTCCAGAGATTGCTTCAGATGAGAATCTGGTCTAGCACACTAATGTGATGTGAGCTTACATGTCCAAAGGAACAAAAATAACTGTCACAGAAAGTTGCCATGGTCATTGGATTCCCTCCTGGAATTTGTTTCAGTAAGTTGAGAATGAATGGAGTATCAAAAACTTAAGAGATGACTTAAGGAAATCTAATTACACTTGAGAAACTGTTGAGCCCTCTGTTACCAAAGAGTAAAGATAAATTCCCAGCTGCTCTGTGCAACCTCCCTCATCAATATTCTGAGGTAGGATAGAAGGAAGCTCCTGTTGAGTAACTTCTCTGTCACTCTTGCTTCAGTCCAGAACAAATAATTTAATACAGAAAAAAACTTATCTGATGCTAGTCATAGAGCCACTTACCTTTGATTATCCTGTCCATGGAGAGGTTTAGGGTTTGAACTACAAATGTTTGAATCTCAAATTAATCTCTCATCTCCCTGATCAGCAATGCTGCCACCCTTCCCCCATTACCATCCTTGGCTTTTGACATGTCATTATTATCAACAGTAGCTCAAAAGCTGTCACTGAGTATAATTCAGGTAATTTCAAACAAAGCAAAAGGTCCTTTCTATGGCTGTATCCTCAGTAGAAGGGTATCTGATCAGCAAGTAGAAAATGCAAAGGAAGGAATGTCAAACTTTAGACAAGCTTGAAAAAATTTTAACCTGATGATATTTTTGCATAAATCAGCCTCCTGATTTGGCTGTCAAGCAGAGTAAAGCAGAGCTTAATTGTTTCACTGTGAAGTAGTGCAGTTCTAAGTTGAACCTTCATTTAGTGCATCATTGTTCTGGGGTAAAATGGTGATCTTTTGTCAAGCAAAGGGATTTGATTGGTAACAGAAAACAGTAAAATGAGCAGAAAATCCAGAGGAAAGCTCACAAAGAACAGACAATGCTCAATGAATGTGGATAACAGCCTTCTTTCTTTGACCAAAACACCAGTTTGCATTTCTGAAATGTGCCAGAAAACATTCTTCAACTGTCGGCAGCCAGGAACCTGAGCTATTTTCATTAAGGCTTCATTTGTGATATGAATGTTTTTTGTTAAAATATGTTAAATGAAGAGAAGCAAATGTTATTTTCAATCCTCCAAAAAACCCCAAGAAATTGCAAAGCTATGCTTCCAGTCCCTCCTGTGAACAGATTTAAGAGATGCCTGCTGAATAGCTGTCCTCAGACTTCCAAGTCTCTACATATATTGACAACCTCTTCATAAGGATTTATGATATGTTTATTTCTCAATAATCACTGCCTCCTTTAAATCATGTTTTATTGCTATAATGCATACCAAAAGATTAATTTACAGAAGATATCCTTGTGCTGTCCATGTGAATGTATAAAACGTATAAAATGTACTTAATGTTCCTGTGTGCCTCCTGCAATACCCATTAGTTACACAAGAGCAGCAAATGTTGCATATGTTGTATATTGTTACAGTATAAGATGCTGTGCAGTTAGCACCATTAGCTGGAAAGTGTTTGATCCCTGCTCAAAGGTTTGCTAGGGATTGTGCAATCCTCAGGGATTTTACAGGTTTGCCAGATTTGAAATACAGAGACATTTTACACAGCGCTTTTGTGGTGTCTGCTGAGTGGTTTTCTTCAGGTTGCATCAATTCACCGCACTAATCAACAGATGACAGTAAACAAGAGTCATTTAATTACTATTAAAGACCACTTTCTCCCTCTGGATATCAGTGAGCTACTGCCAGTGACTTTAAAAACAGATCCTAATCTGAACCTGAGATCTAATTCTATGTAGTTTGGTTTTACTCTATTGTTTCATGGTTTCACTGCTAGTCCAAGGACCTAGATCATGTTTTCATGTGTTTGTTTATGGCTCCAACAGAACTACTTTATCAAAACTCTCTATCAGCATCCTCATATCTTTATCCCCCAAATGCAGAGGTTTTCACATACTGGAATGCCCTCAGCATACTGGAAGGTCGGCATCTAAAAAGCAAACTACTACATTTCACATGCAGCCTGGACCAGGCTACAAGTGGGAAGATTGCTGCTGCCGATCCTCCAAATCCAAGTCTTGCAGGGATAACACACCAGAACACTGCACATGTTGCTCAGTTTTCCTCTTCTAAAATGTTGCAGTGCTGGTGGAAGTCACTATAAAATCTTAAACACTGTGGTTGACATGGAAAGGTGGAGCCAGAGTCTGCCCACACCCTGACAAGCAGGAAGCCATACAGATGTGCCAGCATGGCTTACACTTCTTCCTGCAAGTGGCACAGCAAGATCCTCCCTGTCTTGGTCTCATGGTCCAACTTGCATTTATCTAATAATTTATAGCAAAGCTTTCGCCAACATTATACAATTAACCAAATCATTCCTTAGAGTCATGAATTTAGCCAAAAAAAAAAAAAAAATTTAAAAAGCCAATCTAGTTGGTGAGATTTAAATTCCACCTTGCAACTGCTGACTGCAGTAGGAGTTACAAATTACAAAGTTACAAAGGAGTACATCTTGCAAATTCATAGGAAATTATTCAACATTAGAAACTGAAATGTTGGAGAGCTCATTATACTTTTAAGATTACCATCTATATTTGATTTCATGATTGGTACAACCCAAAGAATTCTGAAACTGTATCTTTACCATGCTTAGTATGTCAGGCTCAGGAACACGCATTTTGCTCCTCACCATTGGTAGCAGCCTAATCCTAGCCTAGTTGTAGCCTGCTCTCCAGAGACTAGATTCACATAATCTCATTTTAGATTCTCAAATGAGATAAATAGTAGTCAAGAACATGCAGTATCCCATGGCTAATGACAGGTTACAGTTTTTTAATAACCGCAAGGATGGGATTTTTCTGACTCTTCCTGTCTGCTCTTGCTTTGCCAGTGAAAAGGTTTATTCCAGTTTACGCAGTTGAAACTGCAATTACCTAATGAGCAGGTGGACATCACCTCATTTATTTTAGCTTTTCTTAGCTTTGCATGATTTCGTGCCACGGCGCTTATTGCTGTTAGAATGTTGAAACATGTCCTGTAAATAATAGATATTGGTTAGAGGTATCTATTCTAGTAGTTAGTCTGAGTAGAATAAAACATCCATGTTTCCAGAAAAACACTATGGTGTAGGGCAATACAAGTGCAGGAGTGGCCACAGAAATGTGGCTCAGGCACAGAGGCTTTGGGGCTCTGCACAGCCTGCCTGTTATCCACTTCTGAGCACTAGGGGAATGAAGCCGCTGAAGCTCAACAAAACTGGTTTCTGGTGTCACCAAGAGCACAAGCAGTGTCTGGCATATACAATATACACCATATAGAATTAAATTTAGAAGTTATTTGAAATTGCAAACTAAAGAAGAAAGACCTAAGTGTAGGATTTCTTGGAAAGCCATAGTAGGCCCTAATTTATACTTGGTTGAGGAGGAGTAAATTATCAACATGGCAAGACTTGAGATGCTGAGTGTTCAAGTAATATGACTATTGAAATAAAGAGGAAAAGCAATGGCATACAGTGAGTGACTGGGTTGCGGTGGGGGGGAGGGGGGAAGAGTTAATGAGTAAAAGATAACTTGAAAGAAAGTATTTTTGTAAATATTCAACCCATGACATATGGAGACTGATTTATAACAGTGCTGAGTGCTCACATCTAAAAGCAAAATATGCTTGACCAATGTTGAATATATACCAAGCTCTCTAATAAACCTAAGTATTGTGACACTAAGGCTACAAGAGTGATATTTTAAAATATATTCAGGCACCAAAAATCATGCCTATAGGGATTTTCTCAGAAGACATGAGAAATTACATCCCTAACACCCATGAGTCAGGGTTAGCATGTCCTCAGGCTTATGATATCCTGAAATTAATTTGCTTACCTACACTTTAAAAATTTCAGAAAAATCTGTCTCCAAGTACTAGAAAGTTGGGAGCTTGAATTTATATTTTTGACAGGGCTGTCAGGAAGAAACATCAAACTAAAGGCTTTAAAACATTCAGAAAAAGAGTGGGAAAGCTATCAAAACATCTTAGCACCTGATCATGGGCAGGTTCACTCCACAGCAGAATGGGTAATGCAGAAAAAACACAGTTCAATCTATAGCTAGTCAGGAAAATTAAGCCTGTGAAGAGAATTTTGAGGGACAGGATATGTCTTTTTCTTATTTGTCTAGATTCTTCAGAACCTGTAAGTACAACTAAAAAAAATATGAATAAATGTATGATATCTTTAAGAAATTCTTCCAAATGTCACATGATTTTCTCAGCCAGAGTGACTTTAACACCTTGAGAGACTTATTGTCAAGTTTTCTATCCTGATTCAGAACCTACTTAGGTATATCAAACAGAAGTTTAAAAGGCAGCTTGATCAGAGTTCATAAGAACCCAGAGGGAAAAAACCTCAGATATTTGAGACACTTTAATCTGACAGACAACATCATAAAAAGATTCAGACTCTGGGTAACTTGAACATAGAAAAGTAAAAATTAGGAAGAAGAGACAGATTTTAGGAAGAGAAGAAATTTTAGGAAAAGAAGCAACTGATCATTGTTGCAGCTTGCCAAGGCAAGTGGAATATTTATCATAACTGAGTCTTTAGTTCAAGATTGAATGACTTTCCGAAGGATGGGAGGCAAACAATAAATGTTGGTGGTAGATAGGAAAAGGGAAAAAAATTTCCTGAGGGAGAATATTTTCTGTCCTGTGTGTGCACACATCCAGGCTAAGTCCATGGAATCCAAGGCTGCCTTTCATGATGAGCAAGGGGTGGACACATACCACAGGATGTACAGCATGCATTCACTGAACTCGGCATGGAGCACTTATCTTTTTGGCCTTGTTGTGTGCCTTTGTGTTTTGCTTTGGTGTTTTATTTTTTGTTTTGTTTTTTCTCAAAAAAATTAATTACAGGTAATTATTATGAAACATTTTTTTAACATTATATATCTGTGCTGTTTCTTAATATGTATAAACTCAAACACTGTCCTTGACTTCTGTTCCATCACAAATGGAATAAAAAACTGTTCAAAGATGAAGGAAAACTACTGTATAGTGTGAAAATTGTTTACATTCAAGAATATACAATGACATTCCTGTTTCTTACTTCTGCTGACATTTGCTTGCATTTGCTTTCAATGACTTTATTTCCAAATATTTGAAGGTTTTAGATGTTCCAGACACTATATTCCTTATCAATGGTAATCTAAATAATAAGAATAGATTTTATAATTAACTTTTCTCTCCCAGAAGTAAACATAAATATATTTATATGCATGTAGAAGTAAATAACGTGAGCCACTAGTTTTGAAAGATTTTTATTATTTTGTATCAACCATAAATTTACATTTGAATTGTATGTTCCTAAAATTCAGTGAAGCTCAAAAGATAATTAGAAAACCTTGACAGAGACCAAGTCACTCTATATTTTACCCTCCCTCAGGGATATTTTAGTCAATTAAGAATGGTCATAAATGAAATGGTAGCAACCAAAGAAAGGGGAAGGGGAGGTGGTATAGGAGTACCAGTTCTCTTCCAAATCTACCAGTTAGTTTAGCAAGAGACAAGAGCTTTGGAGCTCTTTCTCCAAAGAGCTTGCCTCTCTCACATCCCTAGATTATCACAACAATCATTCTGCAGATCAATACTTTTTTTTTTTTTTTTTTTTTTTTTTTTGTAATATTCTGACTCATCTTGAGGTTTGAGGTTTAGTAGGACCTCCTAGGTTTTTGGAACGTGTTTTCTCAGGAGAGTGAATGAAGCTGAAATATTGACCTCCAGTGTGACTGATCATGTTTTGAATGTACAAATGAAGTTCTAGAGTTTGTCAATGCTCAAAATACATTAATTACTGTATGGATTTTATTGAAGTGGATCTTGGTGGAAAAAAATTTAATTGCTGTCCAACTTGTTCTTCAATCTTACACACTCAAAAAAGTGGAAACTTTTCCAAATGTGCTTTCTTAAAATTTTAAATCTGTTATATGCAAGCAGATTTTTTCCTATTGTTTCTCTAATGATACATAAAGTGTACAAGTGACATTATGTGCTTCAAACAACATAAGTCAAAATATCACCTTACTTTCTTTGCAAATTTACAAATATTTAAACTATAATTTACCATTATCTGTCATGAAAGCCTTTGACCTTATGTATACTTGAAGTGGAGGTTTCCTTAGCTCCAAGTGTTCTTTTTCACCACATCTCCTGCATCTCCTGTGGTCAGCACAAAGGCACAAAGGCAGCCTTTCAAATCCTTCTCTGAGCTACTAACTTTGGCTTGTCTACATACATAAACTTTTCACCACTGCTTCCCACTCCATTGCATATTTTTGCCAACATCAAAGGAATCTGAGGCTTTCCATATGTCCCAGCTGCTTAGCCCACATGATTACAGGATTTGGAGCTGATGCATTGTTGTTGTTATTACTAGCTACTAGCTGGAGCCATACCAATGGGCCATGATCCTGTTGTCCTAAATACTTTAGAGAGTGAGAACAAATTATGGGTTGTGATTCCAAGCACCTTATAGTCCTTCCAGACAAATGAGAGAAGCCAGGAATCTAAGACAACCGTGCAAAAGGAAGAGTCAGGTCTATAATTAATATTTAACAATTGTAACTGATACTAAAGAAAAACGCTGAGAGAATAGAGGATAAACTCTCACATGGGCAAGAAGACTTTTAAAGTTTAATATGTCCCTTCAAGGACACAGTAAAATGAGTTACTGGGGAGTTAAATGTTTGTACTTCTCTCTGTTACTTTGGTCACATATATACATATCAGCCTTTTCTAGAGGAAAATGTCCCTGCCCCGCACAGGGAGAGTTGCAACTGATCTTCTGTAAGGTCCTTCCCAGCCCAAACCATTCCATAATTGACTTTATGTTTCAAGTAGAAAACATGTCCATTTTTCCAACTATAGGCTCTGCCCAACCAGACTGGCCTCTCACATGAAAAGGCTGTATTTCTATTCCCCTCAGTGTTAGCAGTAAAAATGGCCAGACCACCTGGGTCCTTATTTTCTTCAGTAATGCACTCAATAACAGTTTCTATATTCCGCTGCCAGTTCCAACTTGAAATTCAGCTATGCCTACATTGCAGACTTCTGTGGGCATAGCTCTGTGATCCACTGATATGAAAATGTCTTACAGAAGCTCCTGTTATAAGCCTATTCACATCTAAAAAAGAAAAGCTAAACACAACAACCCACAAAGAAAAAGAGCTTTTAGCTGTAAGTTTGTTCAGCTGCTTAGCTTGTTTGATTCAGAGGTGATCAAATAAACTATGCAATACATAACTTCACAAAAGAAGTTGCATCTTTATTTAGAAAGAGTTACTACTATGACACATATTACAAAGAACTTTAATCATGTGGCCCTTAGTGAACAATTCTGTTGATAATACACAGAACAGGCAGAGTTTGCAGCATAGTTGTATTCACTTGGCATCACTGGGTAATTTTCAAAGAAATTGGTAAATTCTTTGTTTCCAAAACCACCAGATTTAACACTGAACTAACTTAGAAACAAATCTATTGAAGTTTTTGTACTCCCTTTTTCCTGTATTAAGCTTCCATTTAGTGTACCACTACTGAAATATATATATATATATGAAGTATCAACAATATAATACTGGTGCACAAGATAAGAGTCAAGGCAGGAAAGAGGCAGGAGAAATCTATAATTAGATTTTTCTCAGTGCATCCATCTTTATTTATCCAAGAGGCCAAAGTCATTATTATTTACTCAAGAATCTCCTTGGAGAGTAGAACTGTAAAGATTTACTGCATATTATGAGAATCTATAAATATATTGAAGTTCCTTAGTTCAATTATTTGTCCTTTTTGCACTTGATTAAAATGGAAAGAAAGTTATATCAGTTGTATACCATGTTTGGTTTCTGATTCTATCTTCCCTCTCCTAAGTTGTTCTTGTAATAGAAAAGGGGTAACTGTATTTCAATTCTTTTCTCACACTTTTTTCACCAGCTGATATAAGCTTGCCTGTAAAGTTCTTTGTGTTTAGTAAGCGAAGAGGATCAAATTTGTTAAGAAATTTGTGACAGAAAGTCTTAACTAGAATAGTTGTAGTTTTCACAGCAATCCTTTGAGCTCAGGGGAGTTTGATGCTTAGATGCAGTATAGTCCCTTTAAAGATAGTGGTACCCCAGACCATTCTGGATTCAAGAATTAAGTCCTTGCTTTGTCTTGGCCTGTTAGAGCAAAACACTTTTTCAGGATCAGTCCTATGAGTCATAGAGCAGAGGCATTTAATTTTAAATTTTAAATCTGATTATCCAGTATAATGTGGAACTGCTGCTTAGCAAACAGCTTTACTTAGCAAAAATGGTACTATGCACATGCACAAAAAAAGCCAAACCCAAGGCCAAACCAAACCCAAACCCCAAAGCACCCTATTTCGCAAGAGATTACTTATTCTTAATCTTTGTTTATCCTTGAAAAAAACTAATAGGGAAAACAAAATTTTCTGTAAATAAAAGAAAGCAGTAATGTAACCTATTATCTACCTTTCCATATAGAACATATTTTAATAAGTTATTTATTTTATTTTCTCTAAAATAAAGACATTAACGGACAGTATAAATGTGCCTAAAAATAGACACTTAAACCACTCCACTCTCAGAGTGGGCTCTGACAGCATACAGTTCTTTCTCAGATTCAAATAGTAACAGTATTTTGTGTTATTTGTTAAACTTAATCAAACCCAAAGCCTCAGCCTGGGTTCAGTTCTCACTGTACAACACAGTTTTGGTCCCAATCTAGAATCCTACTCCTTGTCCACAACTTTGCATACTGCATCTAGTCCCTGTGCCCAGCTCCAGGTACTGGCATTAGGCAAACCAGCTACAGAAACAGGGTCAAGTCTAAGGCAAGCTATAACTAATGAACGTCGTGAACAGCAAGCCAAAGGATGATAGATTTTTAAATGATTCATTTAACCCCCAAGCCAACAATCAATTACAAATAGTTAATGCACACAGGACTCCCACAAGCATGGGTTCTGGGTCCTATCCTTGCAAACACTGATGGGATTAAGTTTATGGAAACACCAGTGGAAGAGCACACATTTATGTACAGCATGTAAGAATTTCAGTAAGCTCTTAAATATTTCTTCTTTAAAATCATCTCATATAAATATTCAGATCATGTTTGATACAAAATAATTTTTTTTCAATGATTTTGATTTGTATCTACTTTTGCAGTTGGGAAACTAATTGAGAATGGAATTGTTGTTTCTTTTGTTTTATTTTTGTACTATTGTTCTGTTTCTTTCGACCCTGACAATATAGTGCTATTTTACTTTTAAAATATCTATTAATATCCACATTTTTCATTATGTGGATAAAACCTATTACTGTGCTCTCAGAAAATATTTTGGAACCTTCACACAGAAGACAACATAAGCTGTATTTCCAGTCTAAAGTGACAAGCTCAGCAGCCAGCGTTTGCAAAGGTAATTTATACAGCAACAGTATAATCACAAAGGGCTTACATTTTATCTTCAATGGGGAAAAAATATTTAATGCAATTACAAAGGTTTTATACAAGAGGTGAAACCTCATATCTAAGAATAAAGCAGTTCACTACATTGACTTTGAAATGTAAAGGTTAATATTTGTGTTCTTCATAAGCTAAATTCTGCTATAATTTAAAGACAGCTAAATCATTGTACATAAACACAAATCCTTGCACAAATATATAAATGCAAAAATATGAAGTAAGCCCTGTAATATCCTGAAGAACTGGCCAATTGTCAACAAAATAATTTTGGTGAAAAAAAAAATTCTGTGGGCATATACAAGCTTGCTTTAATGCAAGCTAAATATGTAGTCAAAGATAGGAGAGCTAAAGCCATTCATCTGAGGAAAGACAGAACCTCAACGGTTCATTTCCTATTCTGAATCTCAGTGAAAAAAATGTTTACACTCAGTTTCTCATTTCTCAGGAATGACTCTAACTACCAGACTACTATTGTATTGTCCCTACTGAAGTCATTCATCAGCAACTAGAGAGCAAGTGAGAAACAACAAAAAAAATTAACTATATTAAAAACTGCATGAAATATACTAAACTCCTATCTTAACTATATTTAAAAATATAAGCCAAATTCTTTGCCTCTCAGGCTAAATAAGATGATGTCATTATCTACACAGAGCCTAAATCTTTCCCACTGCCCTATTTACCTTCTCTGACTTCCTCCATTTCTCGTAATAGCCTAGATCCTCTGCTGGAGAAGGCAAGGAGAAGGGGAGAGGACAGAAAAACACAGGCAAAATAGTAAAAATCTGCAAGTTAGAATGGTGCTTAGATCTAATCCCAGGACTGAGACCAGAAAAGAAAAAAAACCCTGAAAATTTAATTTGTTGAGTTTTTTCACAGGCCGCAATGGTTTGAAATGAAACATTAAGTTCTTCTCCTGCTGACTTTAGTGATGCCCAGAGCTGGACCTGTAATTTCCCTTTCCTTTCATTTTTGTATTTGGTAGCTTGGTTGAGCCTACAGCGACACAAGACATCCTCTAGCCAGGGGCTGTAACCTGCCTTCTAGTACATATTTTTTGCCAACTGCTGCAGGGAAACACAGTCAGGTCCCTGACCTTCTCTCAATAATAAAAGATGCATATTTTAGTACCTTTTCCTGTTCCCTGTGAGTAATTTTTCTTGTTCCCAGGGAGTTCTCACTAGAATAGCTGCACTCAAAAATACCTTCACGCCAACAGCAAGCTCACGGGGGTTTAAACCAATTCCCACCATGGTTATAGAAATATTTGTATTGTCTACAGTGAATTTTGGGTCAGGCCTCTCTTTCTGAATTAACCTGCTGGAAGACCAGACCTACTCTCTAAGTGATTATAGCCCTTGCAGCAAATCAGCAGTTTGTGGAGCTACGAGGAAATCTACCCAATCTCTCTCTTTCCTGGCTTCACAAGTGGGAGCTGTTGATACCTGCACAGCTCCTGGTACGAGGCAGAGCAGAAGAGCACAGTAAGTTAATCCACAAGCCATTCAGAAACGTCTAGGACAGAGACAGTGACACCAGGGAATCATATGTCTGCACTGAACATCGAGCAAATTGTTTACTTGGAGGGTTGATGAGAAACGTGCAAATGAACCTCTGAAGCAACTACTTGTCAGGTAAGGATACTAATGTGCTCTAATAAAAAGCAGTGTGTTCTCATCATTGCAGTATCTTTTCCCCAAATGTACTTGCAGCAGTTTATCAACATTATATAATGCAGGGAGGGTTCAGGACAAGGATAAAGAGTTGATAGCCAGCTTTTGGTGTGCTTGTTTTTTTTTACTCGCTTGATTCATAGGTCTCATCTTTACACAATGTACTTTGAGCTGTTTTTACTTTTATTTTTAATGATCAATGTTATTCCTGATCCTAAATAAACATCCAAGATATCCTTTAGATTTCAGGAGCAGGCTTGAAAGACTGCTTTTAAGAACTAATCCAGTGTATGGTTTGTTTCTCGTTCAGTCAATGATTATTGCATTCTATGTTTTCCTCTTGTTTACTCCCTTTTTCCCTGCCACAGAAGAACGGGTTTTTTCCTCCTGCCCTGCAGGGAAAAAAGAAAAAACAAACAACCAAAAAACCAACAAAGCAGAAGAAAGGAAGAGCAGGAGAGCAGGATAGGAAAGCTCTAGCAGTGCTTTTTCTTTAGGGCTTGTGGCGGGAGTGAGGGAGCGAGGCTGGCGACCTCCTGTCCTTCAGAGGAGCAGGTTGCCCTTCCCAGGGGCAGGGAAGGCGGGGGGGAGGGAAGGGGGAGTCGTCTGAATGCCCCGCGGGGGCAGCATCACGCCCGCCGTGGCCCCGGGGAGCTCCGGGGACACCCTGCGGCGGAGAGCGCGGGGAGGGCACCGCGGGGGAACGGCGGCTCCGCGGCCGGGGAAGCGGAGGGGCTGAAGAATGGCGGGATGGACGGATGGATGAGGGATGAGGGGTAACGGGTGGAGTGATGGAGGGGTGAAGGACAGATGGATCGGAGGATACGGGATGCAGGAAAGAGGGATGCAAGGAGGAAGGGTATTAAAATGAGAGAATAAAGGCTGAGGGACGAAGGGATGGAAGCGATGAAGGACAGGGGGCTGCCAGAGCGAGCGCCCGAGCTTCCCAGCTTCTCGCCCTGCGCTGCGCGCCCCCGCGCGTCTCCCGGTCCCCCCTCCCCGCTCCGCCGCTGCGCGTGCCCGCGCCCGGGGCTGACTCTCCTCGCATCCTCCTCCGGCGGCGGCGACGGCGGCAGCGCCGGGGATGGGCAGCGAGAGCGCGCCCAGGAGCAGCCCGGGCCCCGCCGCTCGCCCCTGCTCCCGCGCCCGCTGCTGCTCCTGCCCCGCAGCCCCCCGCGCACCGGGGGCAGCGCCGCCGCCGCGCCATCCGCAGCCCCCGCCTCGGACGGGTGAGTGACCGGGCCCTGCGCCCTCGCCCCGAAAAGCACCTGCCCGGCATCCCCCCATTCCCGCTCCCGCGCCTCCCGTGCCGGGGTGGCCCCGGGGACGCGTGCCGGGGGAGCGGGGGCCCGCGGGGGCGGCTCCGCGCTCCCCCCCGGCCCCCGCCCCGGGGGAACGGAGCGTCCCGGCCCGCGCCCCCTGCGCCCGTGCGGAAGGTCCGCGGGGCAGCGGGGATGTCCCCGCGGCTCCGCCGGGATGTGAGCAACGGGGCTCCCGCCCTGCTGCCCCTCCCGGGCACCGCCGCCCGTTCCCACGGGATCTTCCACAGGCGTACGCGGACGCCCCGGCAGCGCCGCTCCCCAGCCGCGGCCAGGAGACCCCCGAGCCCCCCGAGCCCGCACCCCCGGGCGCCCGGGGCGGCTCTCGGAGAGGGGGCAGCGCCTTAACTTTGCAAGGGACCCTTTGGAGGTGGGGAAGGAGCACCCAGCTCAGCAGAATTGGCAGCTTCCCCGGAGTCGCCCCGGAGGGAGGTGGCGGAGGGTCCTGGTCCCCCTCCCGGAGCCGCCGAGCGCGGCCCTTCCCCGGGGCTCGGGGGCGGCTTCGGGCAGGGCTCGGCGCTCGATGGACTTTTCTAACACTCCCTCCACTAGCATAATTAAATAAATAAAGTGAAGGGGGGGGTGGGGGGGGTGGGCTAGAAGTCTCTGCTTGATCTTCTTTCGCTGCCCAGAGCCGCGAGTGCAAACGACGGGATGCTGTCTCTGAAAAGGGTTTTCTGGTTTTTATGTGTCATGATGCACACGGCTGGTGGTACACTAGTATAGTAACTATCTGTATCCCAGTAGTTCCCTGTCGAAGGGTTGTTATGGCAGCAGCGGTCCTCGCTTCTTTTATTTTTTTTTTATCTCTGGCACAGGGTAATGTCAAAGACCTGGAAACAGCCTTAATTAAAAAGAAAATAAAAAAAAATAAAAAGAAAGAAAGAAAGAAAGAAAGAAAGAAAGAAAGAAAGAAAGAAAGAAAGGACAAAAAAGATAATAAAGCAGTCTCGTGCCTCTTTGACAAATAGAGAACAAATACAAATATAAGATTCACACTCAATCTTCACTCCCTTCTCCAGAAGCTGGTGCTGTGATAAAGCTAATGACTGGAGGAGGTTGGAGTAAAATGTCTTTCCCCCATACCTAATTCCTGCTTTTTGCTAAATTTTGTCAGAATTTTAGCTTGATTGTGAGTTGTGCTTTTTCATGTGTTTTACTGACACTTTTTTCTTACTTGGAGAGAATGTCTTTAGTCCTGCATTAGACTGGGCAAATGGATTCAAGTGCTCTTACATACAAGTAAAGCACATCATTTGCAATATCTTGTAATTCTGTAGATTTGCTTTTCTGTGCAAGTCACAGGATGATGGTTTTCTCCTTGTAATGCAGAGAGGAATATCTACGAGACTCATCTGAATGGTTTCAGCACATCTTACCTGCCACAGCTGGTGGCAGTCTGAAACAATAAGATTTAAAGGCTATTATGGAAGTAAGTTTCTCTATCACATTTAGTGGTCAGCCTATTCTAAGCCAAAACACATATAGTTCTAAGAGAAACAGTCTGATTCTGATTTCAGTTTAGTTAGTTTTTTAGACACAGTGTTTAAACCCTGAAACCATTGAGGAGGATGGATGTTAAAACTCATAAAATTGGTAGCAGGCTGTACTACTTTGACATTTTTACTCTGCACTTTTGTAGATACCATTTGTTGTCTTCGATCAGAGTTTGCTTGGGTAGAGATTGAGCAGTAAATGATAAGGACAGAGGATTTTTGTCCTGGCAGCTCCTGCATTTTTATTTCCATCAGAATATTTGAAGACTGATATTGATATTGCAGAATGAAATGTTATTGAATTGTGATATCTTGTTTCCAATTGTACATTTTGAAATGTTTGGCTTATCAGTGGGAAAGCAACACAAATGTGTAAATGTTGATTTAAGTTTAAAAAAATGCTGTCCCAGGGTGATTCATGTCTAGAAACAGGCTAGATTCAGGTTAAATAAGTGAACTAAAACAATGTAGTGTAAGTGATCCATAAATAATTTTCACTGCTTATAATGAAAATAGGTACTGTTATCTTTGAGTTGGAATTTAGAGATGCTGGAACAGAGATGAAGAACAGCAAAATACCTATATTTAATGACAGACAGAACTCTTGAATAAACATCAAGTATTTCTGAGGGAATGCAAGCCCATTTTGTAGTATAACTTTCGTCATGATTCTGATCCCAGCTAAATCAGTATGAGATTCTCCCTTGGCACTGTTGTGAGCTGAATCAAAGACAACTCTGCTATCCATTTTTGAAGAATGGGAACATGAAAAGATCATTTGTATTTTTCCCCATTATCATAGCTGGAAGGATTTCTTTTGTATCTCATATGGAATAGCCCACACTTTACCCTCCTAAGCAGTAGTCAGGCCTACAGTTCTTACCTGCCCAGACAGCTCAGCTGAGATAATTCTTGTGAGAAAGAATAATACATGTTTTTAGGGGCAGCTTTATTATGACCAAATAATAGTCATGTTTACTGGAAAAAGGTTTGACTTTGTATGATATCTTCATATCAGATAGCACAAAAATTTCATATTAGGGAGTGGGAATAACACATTTCTTAAAATGTGGTTTTTGGTTTTTGTTTTTTTTTGCTTTATTTGCTTTAAGGTTCTAATCTGAAAGGACTAGATTAATTTAATCAAGATGGAGGGTAGATGCTTCTATCTTTAGTGATTAAAAATATCCTTAGAGATTTAAAAATAACCTTAAGTCGTAATGAAGAAAAGACAAATTTGGACATTCTGAAAAGGGTTACAAATAAAGTTATTTGATACAAACTAACCAACAGATTGCACTTATTTAACATGAGACAGTAGTAAAATGGAACAAAAAAGAAAGCTGGCAAAAACAAGACATCTTGGGAAAAGCACAGTATAAATCCTGAAAGAGTTGCAAAAATTGCCCAAGAGACTCCAATGTTAACTGTTTGACTCCCTTACGGGAGTCAAAAAGAAAAAGCCCCATTGATTTCAGTAAACATTAATAGTGTGGAATGTATGCTAAGAGAAGAGATGGGTAATTAACTAAGTACCACAAGAATTCAGAGTGATAGTTATTGAAATCAGATTAGAAAGGTATGGTCTTTCTACAGTTGGAAGGAAGTCCTGACTTCACTGAAAATGAATTGGAGGCTTGCTATCTGTTTCTCAGGGCCAAAATGTCAACCTGAGAATAATGTTTCAAATTAGTTTTAAAAAACATGGCACATTATAGTTAATCTGGTTTTAATTTGTGTGATGTTTTATTAAAATGATGTTGCCTTTGCCAAGCTCAAATAATTAATTAGTGATTGGTAACCATTTTCTCTTTCTTTTTACATTTTTTTAAATGTCAGTTTTTCAGAAATGGCAAGAAATACAAAACAGTCTTCCTGCAAGACTGCACTTATAAACTGAATAATTCAAAGCCTGTACTGTCATAGTGCAATCAAATTTTTAATATGATGCTGTCAAAAGTCATAAAAAAAAGAAAATCAAATGTGACATCATCGAAGACAACATATATAGCTGACATGACATCCAAATGTTTTAATTTCCCCACATTATATTTAGTAGTTAATGAAGATAGACTTTTCTTTCTTCCCTCTGAGGAAACTCCTAATACAAGATATTAAATGGTCAGAAAAAAAACCTACTTTATTTTCTTAAAAACATATGCAAGTTTTGTGAAGATAAGTTCTGAGCATAAAGGAGATCAAATCATTAAAAGATGATATAAAGCCTGGGAAACAGAACTGAGATAATTTGTGGATGATGAGAAAAAAAATGTTGTCAGACAAATTTTCTAGAATATGGTATGTATTATCTCAATAAAGGACATTTTATTAACTATTCATAACTATGGATGAACCTCTATCTAAAGAAAGAGACGAAGTCACCTATTCTGTGACTTTCTGCAGAAATAAACAGAAATAAACATTTTTCTGCTGTTTTTCTCCCCAAATTAAGTATAACTAATGCCAATTGAAAGTACAAAGTACCAGATTAGCAGAAGTGGAAAATGAAACTGTTTTCACTCAGCCTTTGTGGAGCACAGGAAGCAACAGTGCAGTGTGGTGACCCCAGAATGATCTGCCACTTCAGCCTGGTTTCACTAGCTTCTTGACATGGGAAAAAAGTTTGCCCACTGAGATCTTCCAGGTGGCTAAGGACCAATTTGCTCCAAGTGATCAATGTACTGAGGAAATTTGTCTGGAATGGGATTTCAGTTGATAACCTCAGCCCTGGTTGTGACTCCATGGGGACCCAACTGGATCCTGCAAGGAGCTCAGCATCAGTGCTTTCAGAAGTGCCAAGTGCCTGCTCAGGATCCTCTAAAAAATGGAGTGAAATACCTGTTCATTTCATACAGGCCACAAACCAGCTTTCAAATCATAATGATTTTCCATCACTGTTGCATGTTGGCTGTATTTGAATCAGTGAACTAGAGGTGAAAGGCTCCAAAAATGTGATTATCCAGTCCCATGAGACATTTAGTTCTTCAAAAATAGCTTATTGGAAATGCTTATTTGTATTTCAGAAACTGAGGTAGAGAGAAATGAATTAACAACACAAATATTTTTATTTTGTTTTAAAAAGTGCTTTCACAGATTTTTTTGTTTTGATTTGTTTTGGTTTTTGTTTTGTTTTTGTTTTGTTTTGGTTTGGTTTGTTTTTTTGTTTTTGTTTTTTTTTTTTTTGTAGAGAGACTGTAAATGCCAGATATTTGGTTCTGGAATACATATCTAATCTGTGAGCAAACAGCCTCATAGATTTGTATTTCTTTACCAAATAATAATAATGCTGCATTTTTGATTTGACAGTAGAAAATGATTTAACCATACGCTCCCACCATACGCTCCCATACATGGCTAAATTGAAACATTCTAATACTAATGTTTGTAGTTTTGGGTTTTCCCCCCATATCTACCACTAAAAGATCATATAAATACTTAAATGTAAAAACAAGTGTAGACTAAATAAATAAACATACTTTATTTATCATGGATCTTTATGTAAAATGGCTTATTTTGTCTAATTTAAACCTAGTAGTCTTTTGGGAAAAAAATCAGCTTAAAACTATTGTAATCATTTTATGCTACAATCCAAACCTACTATGTAAATAATGCTACTGAATTAAGGAAAGCCACCAACACTGAAAATGAATATTTAATTAATAATCCATCTGTTCAAAGATCTCTTGTCTTTTCTACAGATGTCTTCTTCCTCTTAGTTTAACCAGGGCAGCTACTACAGGAATTTCAAACTGAGAAAGTGTGTAAGAGCTGAAGTTGCAGGAAAGCCTGTTTTCCCATTCCAGTGTTAGAACAGAGGTGAGAGGCAGGGACCCATAAGGTCTAAGTTTTGGAGGTTAGCTTTGTCAAAATGATATAAAACAAATGCTTCCATCAAAAATATTCTTGTCACTGAGGCAATGAGTATAGGCTTTTTAAAATATGGAATATTGGTGGGAGTGGGGTGGAATTTGTATTTGTCAAGAACCTTTATTTTTAAAATTAAGCAGCATTAACTCCCTGTATATTCAAAGACTTTCTTCAAATGAGTCACCACATCTTGTGAAGTCAGGTACCAACAGCAGTACCCAGAGCAGATTCCTAACCAAAAACAGATGGACGCAGGTGGCAAGGAGACCATGCCAGACACCATGGGGTGAAGCAGGCTCACAAAGCAACAAAACCAGTTTTCCCTGTTTATCAGCATGACATTTCAAATTTCACATCTCTCCTTTGGAAATAAAAGACACAGATTTAGAAGTCCTCAAAAAACAGTTTATTCATGCAAACATTTTGGATAGAATAAAAGGTATTGTATGTATATTGTAATACACATACCAGCATATCAGAGGCAATTTAAATATTTCTTTTTTGAAATCTTTTTTCTTTCAAACTAAACCCAGCAAAGTTATTTCAGTTATGGGAAACAAAATGAATGGATTCCATACTCTGACAAGATAGGACTTCAGTAAAGTTTCTTCCATGGCTTAAACTAGAAAAGAAACACCTTCCTTAAAATTAGGGTTGTGGTGAATGAATGCATCAATCTGAAAATTATTTGTGTAGATGCAGAGCAAAGGGAGTGTGTGCATTCCAATAAATTAACTGATTGTGTACATCAAGTTACTCATGTGGCAAGTACTTTGAATTTATCAGAATTGAGTCTTTGGCAAAGCAGTGAAATTCTTGTCTTAGAGGGAGAGGATAGAACTTTTGGTAGAAATTGATCTGCAATTCTCCATCAGAGTTATTTTTCAATGGAAATAGTTAATCCTTTGAAATTAGTAGTGAGGGTCAGTAATAGAAGACCACTAATTTATCTTGAAAAACAGAAAAGCATAAATTGCAATTTATAGTTTGAAATTGTAAATATTTTATAGCCACTGCTGATGAGTACTGCATTTAAATGGAATGAGAGGACACCCAACTACACTTAAAGCAATCAAATTATTGCCTATATGTTATGTTTGGAATAAAATTTATCAGACAAGGCTATCAACCTAGGCTATACTGATTTTATGATTTATTTAAGCTGACAATAGAAGATTTTCACAAGCTAGCTGCTTAAGACTGTTGTTCAGCAGTTCTAAATACCCATAGTTTAAAGGCCAATGTTTAAGCATAATGAAGTAAGATTGCTCTGACACAAATGGTAATTAGTTTCTTGCAACTACCAGACTTAAAAAAGAGTTTTTAAGCAACCTCATTTAGATAAATGGAGAAAGAAAATGCAGTAGTATCCAACAAATGGCTTTTTGGGAACATAACAAGCTTGCTCATTCTAGAACTTGCAAAAATTAGGGGACTTTCCAAAAAGAATGTTTGCCACAAACAACATTCACCTCAACCAGCTACACCAAGACAGCTGATGTCCTATGTTCAGTGTTAGGGCTGGTCTTAGAGTTGGAAGGTAGGAGCTCGAGGAAGGGATTGAGTTTTAGTGCTTGGATGGTCTCCATGGCTTCCCTACAGATGCTTACCAGCCACCCTTTCTGGACAGCATGCCTGGTGAGCACAGGAAGTACCAGCTGCCTCCCCAGCAGAGCTTCCTGGGGAACACAGACAAAATTTCCAATTATTTGACCTCACTAAGCCTCAGTACTGTGTACATAGCTTCCTTACCTGCTGGACCTCCAGCACTGGCCTGTGTGACCACCTGCCACAAACTGACAGTATTTCAAACTAAAGAATATTGAGGGAGAAAGCTATGAGAAATTTAAAAATGGCATTTAAAATATTTTGGCAGTTAAAATGCATATAGATAGAAGTATGTTTCCTTTAAGGCCCAATTGAGATGAAAATTCTTTCCACAGACATCCTAGGGAAGGCAAGCACAAATAGATGAGAGCATCTGTATTTTTAAAGCAAAAACAAAACATAAACATAAATAAAATCATAAACAAAAAACCAAAATCAAAACAAACAATTACATCTGGTTTATAGATCTTTCCAGACAATAGACGTTTAAACCTTGCATGGCAAGTGGCACCAATATTCAATGGGAAGGACCTCCACGCTGCTTGCATTGGAGTGAAACACAACAGCACTCCTATGAAACTCAAGGCTGAGAATTTTTATACAGTCAATAAAACCCAGCATGAGCTTGAAAATAATTTAATTTGATTCAATCAATGAAATAAATAGGAAGGTGGCTGCTATGTGTGTGCACATGCAAACTAGAGTATGAATGAATCAATTCAATAAAAGGACAGGAGTCTGTTACATTATCAATGAAGCGCTCAGCCATTTGAAAACATTATTTCATTTATGGAAATTTTACAGTTTAACTAGTTTTCCAAAAGAGCAAAACCATAAATTGAATATTTAAGAACTGGAACTTTTTTTTCAGTCAGTAATTCTCCTTTAGGTCAACTTAGTGGTAGATAAATTTAAAAGACTGATTATGATAAAACCAAACCAATTGGTTACTTCTTTAAAATGGAAAAAGACACTGCAGTGGAAAGATATTTTAGAAGAGAAACCTTACAAATATACCTCTTTCAAAACAATTCTTTCTTGAAATTTGCAGAGTTCCAACTTTTTTTTTTTTGTGTAAAAATACCAAGCTGTCTTTCATTCTTCCCAGATAAATTTCATGCAGCTGTAGATCTAGAGGAATTATATCATGTCCTACCAGAAGATATTGGAAAACCTGCAGCTTTCTGTGTTAAAGTGTATAACAGCAGTAGTTTAATTTGATGAACAGTATCACTTTGCCTTAACCATATAATTAGTTTATATATATATATATAGACTCTGTGTGTGTGTGTGTGTGTGTGTGTTTATACACATGCATATGCATATATATAATTCTTTAGTGTATATATACACACTTACAAAGGAATATGCATGTATCTAAAAGTATATATATGTACATACACACAAATATATACTTCTTTCTGGTCTGCAATAGCAGCTGATCTCCTCAGGCACCCAACCTGGTTAAAATCTTCCTCCCTGAAACTCAGCAGTTTTGGGGTTTTTGTTTTCCAATAGAGCAATCTGCTGTGGTAGATTGATGAAGTGATTTTTTTTCTTGAACTTTTTTGGTTTAGCCTAATTTGTAATTCTTTTTGCTCACATTACTATGCAGATATTTGTTCCTTTCACTGGCTTGTTATAGAATAAGTAATTTTGATGTTTGTGTCCTGTTTTTGTAAGTGCTTAATGCCATGTAATGATTATGGATTATCTATGGTTTTCAGGTAAGTAGAAAAAAAATAACTTCAGAATTATCCCTCCCTGGAGACCAGAGAAGCACAGATACACATGGAAGCCAAGGCTCTAAGTTCCCAATCCCCAGCTCCAGCCATGTCTCCTCAGATAATACAAAATTAGTTTAGCACAGATTTCCCTCAAAATATGGGCAACAATTTTGATGCCATGAAGGGGAGGTAATGTGTGATAATCATAGATTACTTCACCAGAAATGAGTAAATGCTGGTATAGACTTGGGAAGATAGTCTCTGATCAGTCTAGATAACTTATCTACTGATATGTATACATTTGAATGTACAAAAATTATCTCTCTCTCTATATATATGGTATGCATATTTTTTTAAGCTTTCTACAAACTGTTGCTTCAATATAACATTTTCCTGCTGATTAATTACCACCTGTTTTCCTTTCTGGTTTGTTCCCTCTTAGTCATTATTTAACATTTTCTTAACTTCTGTGAAACTTTCTTCCTGCATATTGTTCCTCAATATGCAAAATAATGAAACAAAAAATATTTGTTTTATTTCAGTTCTTAATTTCCATCTTGTCCTTTGTATCTTTCCCCCAATTATTCCTTCTTACTTAATTATTGAAAAGTTATTTTATTTGCTCTAGAGAAAAAATGGGGGAAATTTGAAGTTTTCACTAGCAATTATCTGTGATGAATGAAGGCAAAATCCACACAGAGACTTACAGCTCTATAGAGGTTTTTAGGTAGCAGAAAATGTGACTTGGATGTTTTTGCCTGTATTAGCAACCAATTCAGCACAATAGGAGCAGAGCAGTAGACCAAAGCATCTGGTGTGGAGGTCCTTATATTTAAGCGTGATCAATATGTTTTACCACAGACTAGATCTAGTTTGTTGTCTCAGACAAAATGCTATTATACTGATAGTAGTTTGAGGCTATTCAAAGGACTAATTAGTTCAGATCCTTTTGTCCCCACTACAGGTTACAGTACATTTGATACAGACTTTAATCAGAGCTTCCAGATTACTTTGCTTCAAGAGAAATCTAATCCATGCGCACCATGGCTGCTTCCAAGTCTAACCAATGTATGGCAATTGGGATTCATTCACTGCAAACCAACACTGTGTCTCCCAGCCAAGTGGCACTCTCCTAGGTTCCCAACAACAAACTCCACCACCTTGTCCTGCAATTGCACATTCCTAACTCAGTTCTCAGCCTTGAAATTTTTATTTGTTTCTGTCCCTAGGAGAGCCCTAAAGTCTTCTGAAAAGTAAACAAGTCTGAGAACTGTAAATATTTCATTGTTCTGGCTCATGGACCAAGTACTGCAATCAGTTACTCACTTCTTAGTCAGCTGTGTCAGGCATTAGGCTAAAGAGTCATTCCCCACTATTGTGTGGCCAAATAAACATTTATTTCCTTAATTCTGATCATGGTTCCTGCAGGTGTGGCTAAAAATGTGGTTGCTGCTGCCTATAATCTGTTCCCAACAAGCCTCTCCTGTGGAAAAGCAAGCTGAGTTAGCCTTCTGGCAACACAGCCAGACCTCACTCCACACTCCCCCAGCTGGCTCAGCAACAGAGGCAAGAAAGGCTCTTTTTGCCAGGTTTTATTCCAGTGAAGGATATCACATGTGACTGAAGGGAACCCAGTGAGGTAAAAGAGAATAAACACGTGGAGAAGGCAGCTTAAGAAGGGGAAGGGATGGGGAATGGAGCTAAGGGCTGGGCAGAGGAGTTTGATGTCCAGGGAAAGGGAGGTGGCCACCAGGGATGCCAATCCAGTGAGGGCACAGGGAAAGCAGAAACCAGGAGATGTTACACAGGGGAAGTTGACACAGAAGCCCATATGGGCTTTTTCCCCCAGGAGAACTGACTCTGCAGTGAGTAGTTACTGCCATTGCTGGGGCCGAGGACTTGGGAATTGACCATGGTGGGAGAGTTCATGGGATGCTACATGTGGCCAACATTTTATCTCAATACATTCTCTGGGAGTAGTGGGTTGCAGTGCCACAAATACAGCAGGGAATCAGCAAAATTGAACTCTGTCAGTATTTTGTCTAGCAAATCAAATCACAATATCATTAGGAGAACACCAGCACATCTCTTATCCTTTTAGTTTAAGAAAAATCTTGATTCCATTTCTTTTTCCTCTCTCTCCAGTTTCTAAAAATAAGTTTAGTTTGCTAACAAAATCTGAAGTCTGAACAGATAGATGCATCTCTTTTTAATCTTGTATAGGCACTTAACTTCTGGCTGAGTAAAATTTAAAACAGACTTAGTGATTAAGACTCTCCTCTGTATCAAAGTTCCTTTTCAGTGCCATGGCATTACATAGCTCTCTGGGTTTCCCACTACCCAGTGTGTACTGCTTACCTTCCTGAGAGATGCTCATACACTTCATAAACAGTAAATTATGGATGCTTCATCCATATTTTAGTCCATGGGGACATGCTTCATATGGATGAAACATGCTTCATCCAACATGGGGACAAGACACCAAAAGTAGTGTAGTGGATTGGTCTGCTTTTAGCTCCCTAACACTTCTTTGAATGCAACCATCAAGCATTGCAATGTTGAACTGACTTTGTTTATAAAGACTTTCTCTAGCCTGAGTTAGGCTTCCTGGACAAAGCATAAGAGATAGATGGCTAAGAGGGGCAACCAGAGAAATCATTGAGCAGAAGGAAAAATAACTTCAAGAAATATGGTGGGACAGTAATATACATAAAACCTACACTTTTAAGGTATCTCCTTTCAGCACTGGAGAGGTCTCTGAAAATAAATATATAAGACCAATCTTCCTTTTCTCCAAAATTACTAGAACATGCTGCTAATTGATGCCCAAATATCCAGTAATTAGAACACTTACCACTGAGGTGGATGACCTTTTAAACATATAAAGACACTCCTGAGTTGAGAAAAAATTTCTCTCATAGGCATTTTCAGGTCAGAAATGTGCCCTAGCTACTCACTGAATGGTTATTTTAGGATGAAGTTAGTGACTTTCTCCTCTTGAAACCTTGCCAATTTGGATAATTGATTAAATAGCTAATGGAGCAGGAACTTAAACCTGACCCCTTTTCTTCACAGAAGAACAGACTAACATTGGTCTGTGGAGTGAGTTGCTTGCTATTTGGTTGAATAAATATTTAAAAGCAAACTGAATAGTTCCAAGAGGGGGAAATTAAAAAGTTGTCTTGTCAAATAACAAATATTTTCTGGTTAATAGGAACCTCCTGGGAGGCAGAAAATCTTAATTCTTATACTCTCTGTAGATCAGATAAAGTGGGCTTGTCAGTTTCCCGAGAGGGAATTTAATTTTCTGCAGTTTCAGAAAGTCTTGCTTCTATCTTTTTTTTTTTTTTTCTTTTGGGATTTTTTTTTTCCTCCCATTCATGTGGCATCTGCTCTGGCAAGTGTGTTCTCAGAAAATATAGTGGTTCTCTCTGTGGGGCGAGACTGTAAGACTGCTACCTCTTGAAAACAGGTTTGTGGCCCAAGAACCTTGGTAGGCTCAGTGCTTGAGGGAGCTGGTGCATGAGCTCCATGAGCTTGGACTGTGCTGCAGTTGTCTGGAGGCTGGAAAGTGTTGGGGGTGTCTGAATGCTCAACTTGGCATGGAGCAAAGTGGAATCCGTTGATAGAGTTGGTAGTCCATTTTAGGGCATTAAAAAGCAACACTTAGGAAATACAGGAAGATACTTATAATGGAAACATTTCATAATTTTAATATTTTAGAGCAAGATCTTAGTATCCAGTTTGGGGTACTAAAGATCTCTCTCCTTTCAAGTAGGAGATAGAGTGTACTCTGTGATAGTATAGCTTTCCATTTACTTCAGCACTTTTTCTCCATTTATTGTCAGAAGGTATTCAAGTGGCAAAATAATAAAATAAGTTAATGTTCAATTGAAAGAAAAATGTTTTAGTTCAGGGAATTAGGCTTCAGATGAAACTTCATATCACTTCCCATAAATAGTAAATTTTGACTTACTACTTACTCAAAAAGATCTTTACTTAAGTTCTTTACCAGTTGCTCTTCCTATTGAAGACTTTTAAGTCTTCATGGGTCCTGTGTCCCAGAAATCATCTCTGGATTAGCTTGATAGTTCAACTTAATCTGATATAGCTTTTACATTTTTATTTTACATAGGTTTCTGTAGCATTAAAACTGATTTGCTGATGTCCTTAAAAATATAATTTATTCAAGTTCATCTGGGCATTCATAGTTCCTAATGCTCCTTGAGGAATTTTCAAATCATAGATATAATTCCAGAGAAAACTCTAATGTTTGTGGTAAATCGTCCCTCATTCAGAAAATGGAAGAAAACAAATACTTGACATTTATTATTCCCTGTTTAGAAGGTGCCTTCACCTATTAACCTTTTACAGCTTCCTCTAACCCAAACCAATGTGATTTAATGCAAAAAAAAGTATCTATATAAGTTTTAACAGGTTGGAAAATGTTATTTTTCTGATTATAATGTGTAGCTTCATTGTTACGTGTGTAATTCCTTTTGGATGAGTATCCTGCAATTCTTGGATAGATCAATTATGACTTGCATTACTCCTGGACTTACAATCCAGTGACTACAATATATCTATTCCACAATATATTAATCTTTCAAATTATTTTTGGGTCTATGTCTCTCTGTGAGTTTTGCAAAGTCTATATTTTCTTTCTGAAGCACAGATATGCCAGCATAATCATTGTTTCCTGCTAGTCAAATCCTCAGCTATGGATTGAGTGCACTTTAATAGGTGTGGGAAAGCTAACTTTAAATATTTGCATTTTGAAATCCCTGAGTTTTTCTTTAAAGTCAGTGAGTTAAGATAGAGGTGTGCCTCTGACAATTAAGTATTTAATTAATTTGAAATACAGCCTAACCTTCCTTGTGAAGCCACCTAAATTTTAGGTTTAAGTATTTTAATCCCTGTATTTTTTCTCCTTTTTGTTGCTAGTAATCTGCACCTTTCTTTCTCATCTTCTGTACCTTCCTATCTTTTTTTAGCAGTATTCTTTCACTCAGGTTCATGATCTTACTTGTAATTTTATATATAATTACCCAAAGCTGTCAGCCTGGAGAAGTTCAAAATGCACTCATGAGTGGTTTTTTCCTCAGGTAACTTTAGCCACCAAGAAGTCAGCTAACCTTCAAGAGTTCTGTAGTTAGGAGAGAGAAAGCCATCCCAAGAGGATAATTCACTTCACTTTCTGGACCTGTCTCTTAGAGTCTCTTCCTCTATAAAGGAGAGAGTCTATATAGCACTACAGAGAGGCTTCAGTGAGTACCATAGAGAATATATACCAAGGAGACTTCTTTTTAAAATATGATGGCATTATTTAAGACTATTAATTATACTTCTACAAGACTTTCAGTTTCTAGTGTGGTTGATGTGGGTTATGTGTAGAGAGCAGGAAAGGAGCCAGAGGAGCTTGCTGTGCTACCCCTGCAGTTGGGAAAGCAGAGGACTGTGGCACACAGACATTTGAGCTGCCAGCACAGAAGCCATTGTGGAGCAGCACAGCTGTGTTCATGCAGCACTGCACACTGTGTAAAGAAACACTGCTGAAACCAGCCTAATTCTCTGGCAGAATAAAAAAAAACTAATATGAAATTTTTTAATAGCAAGCAGATTAGAAAAGCCCGCATATTTAGCAAGTTTCTTCCAGATTAACACATTCTTTCAGTTTCTAACTTGGTTTTGGACAGATTATCCCAAACCTTCAGAGATATCTTAGAGACATCTCATGCAAGCTACTTGCTGGTACAGAGTGCATGCTCTCCTGAGAAGCAATACAATCATTCCTTCACCCTCCAATTTCTACATGAATGCACATCTATATTAAAGAACATGTTAAGCAGGAAAAAAGTGAGAACATCCAGATATTCAGTTCTGGAGGAGTAATTCAACTTAAATAAATTACAGAAATGTCCTTTTGTAATTTTTTGTTAATGAATTCAAGCTGAATGCTTAGACAAGTGCAGATCATTAATTACTCCCAAACCAAAAGTATAGACCACATAAATTTTGCAGTAAATGCTTACAGTGCCCTTCCAAATAAGATTTTCTGAAGCTTTTCATGATATATCAGTATTTCTTTTAGCACTTCAAGACTATGGAGGATAAAATAAAATTGCAATTTTTCTGAAAGCCTGAGAAGCAAGTCTGACTTTCTGTACAGTTATTATCATTTTACCAGCTGAATAGATTTAATTTAAGTTAGACCCTGTAGTATTAGTGCTTCATAGGGTTTTGCAACAGGAAGTATTTTGATTGGAGAGAATCAAATCTGTGTTTGCCAAGAAAAATGTCTTTACATTGGAATAGACCGGTCTCTGTTTTGGTTTACTACTCTTTGTCACAAGTATAACTGTGTTGTTTCACCTAAAAGTACTTCTAGGTTGGGAAATGACAATCTGTGTATAAGGAGATCCTAAACCAATAAAAATGAGGCTCAGCTAAATTTATGACTGTCATTCTCAGCAGAGATGAGCAGGGAGCTGACCTGCTCTAAGGGAATTTCTCATGCCTCTCTCTAAGAACTGCCAGGACAGCATGAGCATTTGAACTTGTTCTACTTCGCTGAGCTGCATTTGCACCAGGAGGAAAGCATGGAGACAGCAGCTTTGAGATCCAGCTCTGTCTTCTTGGAGCAGAAAGTTTGCTTTAATTCTTTCACATACACTTTGGTTTCTTAATGGACTTTTGATTAAAAGTAACAAGGCACACAAAATAAGGAAACTAAAACTGGTTTAATAGCAGCAATATCTTTGCATTGTCTCTCCTCCTAAAAATTCACTGCGTAGTTTTCCTACCACTTATGGGCACATGAGAGGACTGGTGATACCTAATCTCATTATTCTGATATGCTTTGTTGTTTTTTTTTTCCTCTTAATACTCCAACTTAGAAAGTTATAGCACTGCATGAAAATCTCAAATGACATAAACAGGAAAAAAATTAAAAAGAGAGAAAACTAGAAATATATCTATAGTAATAGTACTCTTTTTATGCAAAATCTTTTCCAGCTGCTAAGCATATTATTGTCTTCTCTAATAAATACTATTAAAAGTATTTAGGTTACACTACATATTTTAGCCTCAATGACAGAACAAATTATGAGCATGTACTAATGTGAGAAATTTAACTTCTAGATCACAGAAATAATAATTTTCAGGTGACAGGATGAGGGCAGGTAGAAGTTAATAAAGGTAATCATATCTGTAACCAGAAGAGGAAGGATGTGCTTCTGAATCCTGACTTTCTAGATATCATGAATGTAGACAATAACTTCAAAAGGCATCCCATAAAAAAAAAAAAAAAAAAAAAAATGGATCCAAAACAAAAAAGTAAAATATTTTAAAAGTATTCATGTGTCTTTCTTTTTGATTCACATAATTTTGGAGCACACCTCATAGTATCTTTTGAGCTACCATTTTTACGTTCTCTACAGAATAGCTTTCATAGGCAACCTGTTAAGAAATTATCTTTCTGATATATAATTCAACCTATCTTAACCTAATCCAAATTTATCTCCTATACTTGGATGATCATATACCTAAGCAGGTAATACTATTGACATCAGTGTGCCTACTCACCAGTAGGAATTTAAATCAGGGTGAGTAATCAGCATGGAAATGTCTAATGCTATGATTATAATCTTTCACAAAGTAGTAGTCCTCTTGACTGTTCATCTTGCTTCGTAACTGAAGATAAGCCTTATGATTGAACCTTTTGTTAGTCTGTGTTTTTTGGTTATGGGGTAGGGCGTGGGAAATTGGAGATGATGACTCATTATGATTTGATGCTGTGAGCTGCAGGTTTCCCAGAGCAGCTGCTTTTTCTGATAAACATAAGGTTCTACACTAGGCCTTTGATTTTCTGCATATTTTATTTGCTCATTAGGTCTTGCTCTTTATATATTACTGCTTCATTCATCTCACCTACTGTACTGTATGTTCCAAGATGGTCAAGTATTTTCATCTGTGCTTTTTTATTTTTCTCTAGCAGAAATTGGTGAAGGTTTTATAAGCATGAGTGAATGAAGATTGAAATTATTCCTCAAGAAAATAGTGGGAGAAAGGTGTGATTGTAACAAAAATAGCTGGGTGGAGGCCAGAATACTGGGGGTGTACACTTTTCTACTGCAGTTTTGAGAGCTAAACCAGTTGTACTAAAAGCTAAAGGTCTGCTGCACCATGAGCACATGCCATTTCTTGGAAACTGTTCCTCTGACTATCACTTTCCCTTGGAAAATACTCAGGTCCTTGGCTGCATGCTGCCAACATTCATTCTGAGCCCTCCATATGGACAGAGGAGGCATTGTTTAATATCTTCTGTATCTGATGCTTATCCACTTTCATGGGAGAGGTTCTTGTTTGAGTTTTGCCAAAGAAAAAAGGCAGTAGTAATTCTACCACTTAATGCTTCATGTTTACTAAGTAATTTCTTTTATCATTAATCACAATAGATTGTATCTGAAATTTAGCTTTATGTGTTATTTATGTTTTAGAAACTGATAACTCATTAAGCATCTGGATTTTCTTCATGTATTATCAACATTGTTCTGTAACAGATAAAATGTATTATCTACTTTATAATTTTTGAAATTAATGCATTTTGCTATTTTCTTTGGTAATACTCACAAAATATAATAATTTTCATTTTGAATTTTAATCCCAGACTGTATTCAAGATCATGGTATTCTAAAGAATTATAACATCAGCAATTTAATGGCCATATTAAATACAGCATTTTGTTTCTAAAATTTTCAGGAAAACTTTTGGTTTGCTTTAGGTTATTGAATTGTAGGTCACACTGTGGATTTTGGTTTGGGTTTTTTCTTACAGTCTTATTTAAAAGGGATCTAGTTCACAGACTTTTTTCTTTTTTTTTCTTTTTGAAAAATGGATTTTGGAAATGGAAACCCTCAATTCAATTCATTTAATGTGATATATAACTACTGTGTAGATCAACAATGTATCCTCTATATGACTTAGGCATCATAGTCCTCTTGTCCTAGGCAGACAAATATTGATTTCTAGATAGATTTCACTCTATTACTTTTGGTACAAGACTGAGAAAGTTCTTGAAGAATTTTGAGCATTGTGTTACCACCCTTAAGGACCACTTCTTATGTCATTGGATGAGATTGAAAAGACTAATACTGGAGCACAGACTTCAGAGAATATTCAGTTGGATGTATATTTTGGAAAGTTTTATCATCTGGATTTCTAGTTGAGCTTTGCAGTTAACATAATTTTGCTCTAGACACTGGTATGTAGTATTAAAGGAAACATTATTTCACTTCATGCTCTTCCTGTTTAGAAGTCACCCATTTAGGGAGCCTCACAAACACCTAGAATAAGTACCAGGCCTCCAGGGAACACCTTCACACTGCTCTGTATGACCCAGTTGCCTTGTGCAAGGTCAGAACATCACAGATATGTTAGAGAGATAAACAATCCATGGTGTTGTAAGGATTTGCTCCTCCCTGCTGCTGTGAAGTTGGAAATGCTGTGCTGCACAGCCAGCACAGCTCCCTGGGTACCCTCCAGGCTTGTCTGCAAACTCTCATCAGCTGAGGAACTGTCACAGGGAACTTACCACAATGATAAAGGGAAACAACCTTACAGCCCTTCACAACACCATGGAAGGCTTCCAAAATAATCTTGGAAGATCTGGAAAAACAGATCTTCTTCACAGAGACCACAGAACAAACCCTGCTTTCAAAGGAAATTAAAGGAGTTCTGTAACACCTGTCCTCTGAGAAATCCTGAACATACCCTGTTCACACCTGCTGAATAAAATTGTTTTTGAAACTCTTTTCTAATTAAGGAAGTGTAATATTTTCCCCCCATATAAAAGGAAACCTCATATCACAATATTCCACCACTGGCATTTATCATACTAGTTTAAAAGGATGTTTAAAAGACCTCTAGTGTTGCATTCAATGTCATTTAATTTCTGTCTATTATGGCACTGTGGTAGTGCTATCAGTCCATTCTCCAGAACTTGCTAGTTCTTGGAAAAAGCAGTAAATTTCAGTCCTTGGAAATGAGCTTAATTTTTAAAAATGTGTCAAGATGAGTAAATTTGATTTTAAAAAATAGGTTTTCCTTATATAGATTCATAGTGATGCTAAATGAAACTGAATTATGCTGATTACACATATATTTATTTTAAACTGCATGCATATCGTTAGATCTTTAATGCTAATTTTACAAAATTGCTTCAGTACGGTCAGCATAATCTATTTTTTTATCAGCACTTCAAATTCATTCTGCTTTTGAATCTTACTATCTCTTTACAGCATTAACAATTTTTATTTATTTAAGAAAGTGATTAAACACATTTCAGCATATATTTTTGGAGGCAGTATAAAAAGCTCTTGCTATGATATTAAATGTGAGACATCTTTCTGGGTGAAATTATTGCACTAATGATTAAGAATCTATTTTTTTTTTAGTCCACATTTAAAACTTTATTATCTATACAAATAACATCATTAAAAAAACTAACAGTTTCTTAAAAAGTTCCTTTGGAGTGGAGGAAACTTATTCTGCTGTTCACACAGACTGTTTTCCTAAAGATATTTAAACTCCATTGATTGATACAGAAAAAGAAAAATAGTTTCAATGTTTAAAATAATGAACATTTTCTTACTCTTTATCTGAGATTTGGGGGAGTAAATATGTGTTACCTCAGCTTTATTTCAAGGCACAGAATTTGTAGTGAATAAAAACAAGTTTAAGATGTGGCTTTTCAGATCTCTGTAGTTAACCCTGGACTCTCCAAATTTTACTGTAGTTGAACGATTATGAAGATGCCTGCATTGCCATTTCCTCAAGGAGGGAGCATTTCCCTGTGAATCCAGCCTCATGAAGTTTTGGGTTGGTTTGTGTGTTTTTTAACAAGATTAAGAGAAACTTTTTAAATGAATGATAACTTTATGTCCAAGAGGATTTTTCTCTTTATGATCAAAGATTTTTATCTTTAGAAAGGAGTTATCATGAACCTATCATTCAGAGTGGATGATTTAATGATCTTCCAAAGTTGTGCTAAAATATAGGAAATAAAATTTTTTTAAAGACTAGAAATAACAGCAGCATGTAACAAAGTGAAAATGTTCATCCAGAGAAGGATCTTAAAGGAAATAGCTAAAGACAGCAAAATTAAATTAAACACTTTTATGCTGAGCAAAGACAGAGAAGGAAAAAGAAATGCTGAGGATTGGAACAGCCACTGCAGATACATTGTTGAAAACACAATGTCTGCATTACATAAATTATTTCTGAATGTATTTCCAGTTAGATAAATAGAAATTACCTTTAAAATCAGCAAGAAAGGGAAGCATATCTGTAAAAATTAAAGATTTTAATATAAATTCTAAGGGACCAGTGATTTACTAAGACAGATGCAAAAAGCATTGTTTATGCAGCCTGATTTTTGAATTATCAAGGTGCAATTTTTCCCCAAATTCCATCCAGAGCCTCCTTATGAGGGTAGTCACACATTAAGTACTTGAAAAGACTGAGCTGGATTTTGCTAAAAATAAAAATAAGACTGGTGTGACTGGCAGCAAAAGTGGTCATGTCCAAATCCATGACATTTATGGCAGTATCACCCAGGCTGCCTCGTTGTACAGAGAAAATCACTTTCCCTTTGCCCTTTCCATTTCTGCGAATAGGATCATAACCTCCATGATAATTCCATTTTTTCCTTCCAGACAAAGAGAGGACTCATTTCAAATATTAGAAAATGCTTGCTAGATACCTTGCTTTGTATATATTCCTTATTTATCTTTTTCAAAGGGAATAGTTGAATGCTGAAAGTGGGTTGTTCATCTTTAAGAAAAAATGGAAGTGGACACTGTCAGGCAATAGGACTATATATAATTCCTACTTAGATACGCCTCTTTCATGTGTGTAGGTATGGACTACTGCCAGCTGAAAATTAAGTCTGTTCTCTTGGCATGTATAAAGCTTGATTAGCTAAATATTCCACACCAAACCTGTAGGGAACTGCAATATGGAGTCCAATCATAGGCTTCAGAAGACCTGCTAAATTCAGGAGCCCCGACAATTTTCATCACTCCAAAAAATTTGATAAATATTGTCTCTTCAAATATATTTAAATAAATCTGTTTATGATCTGGTTTAGGGATTATCACCTTCAAGCAGCAGGAATACTGAAGGCTGTAATACTTGTGTCCTGCTCATGAGCATGAGGAAAATGTTAGAGTGGCTGAAGAAAGCAGAACCAGAGAGAAGTCCAAACAAGAGATGGTATTTGACCCCATGAGTTTTTATCCTTGAGCTCCTGACAACAGCACATAACTCTGTATGAATAAATGTGTCCAAAATTAATAAAATAGCTCTATTTAAAGCCAGATATGACAGGTGGACAATCGTTTCTTTTAAATCCTAAGTAAGCAGCCAGATTAGCTCAAGGTGGGGGCTCTATTTGGGTACTGAATTAAGCAAAATAATGATTTCTAACTTTTAAATTTTTAGCAACAGCACAAATTTTTTTCATCCTCATTTGTGTCTTGCTGGTCTTACTATGAGAATTATCTGCATAATGTCTCTTCTGCAGTTGTGACATTTCCAGTCTTCCTTGCTCTGTATCTTTTTTAATAACATGATCTTAAAAACATAGGAAATATCACATCATCTTTCTGGACCCACCTTCTTTTTATTGTTTGATATTCAGTTCATTATCTCCTACATTTAAAGGGTCAATGCTGCAGCCTGCAACCAGTCTTTCAACTTGGGAAATCTGAGGCGCTGTTAGAGCATTCAGTTTTGTTCTGTTTTGCTGCCCTTAGTTGTCACTAGGTAAAGCTTTTCCCATTCCTGAGAAGCACAAGCCTCCTGTGAATAGTTCCCTTATAAAAGCACCCTTTGTCTAAGGTCTTCTCACTCAGCAGAATCAGCAGTATAATAAAAATGTCAGTTTAAGTTTTAGTAGGAAATGCTTGACTTTTTTAACAAGAGAGGAGCACTTGATGTTGAAGCAGTTGAGAAAGAAAATATCTTTTCATGACCACTGAAAATAGAGGACAGGGACAGTGAGGGAGAGAGCAAAGGGTGGGAAACTGGCTTTCTTCCCAAATGAGAAAAAGCTACATTTAAGGACAAAATTGAATGATTTGGCATTACTTTGAAGAAGTAATACAGCATATCCTTTTTAAATTAATAAAATCTAAGTGTATAATAATCCTATGTGAAAAATGAATAAATGTTTGAAGTACCAATGGATGAATTTACAAATATTTTAAATGGAGAAAACAAGTGACAACACAATTGCCATCTGAGTTAAAAACTACAAGGCCAATTATGTTCAATGAAGTTGCGTTAGAAAAAATAAATGAGGAAACTTAAAAAAAATTAACATCTTGTCAGCACACTGTCTTCACTGCTTGCTTAATAGAAAAGTCTGTTATCACTTTTATTTCCTTTGAGGATAGCGAAGAAGCTATTACAGTATAAAATCCCTCGTGCCTATGAGAAAAGAGCTGAAAATAGATTGAAAAATGTGGGGGAAAAGCAGGCATAATCAAAACTAGTTACTCTGAAGGAACATTTCAATTTTCTATACCCCAGCTAATGATACCTTTTGCACATTTTTCTGTTTACCTAAAGGAGATGCTTATAGTATTTTATGTAAGCACAGAAAGGAAAGAAACTGAATTATAGGTGGTTTGAAGAGAACACCATTAAATGCTGCAAAGGGCATACTTAAGCAAAGACATTCAAACCCAATAAAAAGGGGCATAAATAAATACTGGTAGTGTCTAATTAACAGAGAATCATAGTTGAATCTGTGACATACCGCAAAGGCTAAATATTGTTTTGTGTGCCTAGAAACATGTGTGGGAGGAAAGAAAAATAAGAGCTGTTCATCACAGAGGCACAGTGAAACTTGTCAATAACAAGCTCTCAAAGGGCACAACTTTCATCATCTTTGTACCCAATGGCTGCATAATGTAGGATGATTAATGTAAGTCTTGTCTCCTGGGGACGGGGGTTTGTGCTTACGATAGGGGGGGTTGTGCTTACGATAGGTAAAGTGACTGTCAGGTGACTGGTAACATTTATCTTGTTCTAAGAAATGTTTTCTCTTTCCCTTTTAGTGAGCAGGCCTGGCACTCAGTATTTGAGCACTCCCAAATATTGAAGGCCTGTGTGATGGCTAGATTTGAGAACAACAAAATCAAAACACATTTCAAGTGGTGGTCAGCACCAAAACGGGAGTTTGCATCTATGTTGCCTGGGAGGCAGAGATGTCTCTGCTACTTATGAGGGTTTTTTTACAGCAAGAATAAGACTGGAGTGTTGAAGGGTTATTTTAGCAGGGAATGATAAGGGGAAAGATTTTGGATGTCATGGAAAGGCACATATACCAAGAATGCCAAAATCACTGTTCCCAACTAAACCTTCTCACTTCTTTTTCCAGGGCTTTCTACATGAGGAAGTCAAACATAACAGCTGGCTTAATATCGATTTTTTTTGTATTATTGCCTTGGCTGCTTCCTTTGGCTGCTTTCTCCATCTCTTGTATTATAATGTATTTTCACTGCAAAGTTTACAATACATCAGGAAACAAAGCACAGAGGAATGTACAGCATAAAAATTGATTGAAAATATGTTGGCAGTGAAAAATAGAACAAGTCAAACTAGCATAAATACAACAATAAGCAGGGAAAATTAGCCAGAGATCTGGTATCTGTCTTATCAACTGGTATTGAATAAAAAATGTATTTTGATTGGAAGTGGCCAAGAAATCACCAATATCCCTCAGGGAAATTCCACTTTGTTTGCTCTGTTCCAAAGAAAGTATGACAAATACCACAAATTATTTTCACTTTTTAACTTTTAATATTGCTTTGCAAGTGCTCATAAGTTTCAAGTTAACACAAGGTGAAGTTCTGCTTTAGTCTGTTATAGCAGTATGGCAGTACACTCTTTTGGTTACCAAGTCCAGTGAGCTGAACACATCATCTTTGACCCAAATTACAATTGCACAATTTCTCTGAGCAAATGGAAACACTGCTGTATGTAATAGAATCATAGAATTGTGTAGGTTGGAAAACCTCTAGGATCATCAAGTCCAGCCATGAACCCAGCACTCCCAAGTCCAACATTAAATCGTCTCCCTAAATGCCACATTTGCATCTCTTTCAGATACCTCCAGAGATTGACTCTACTATGGCTGTTCTAATGCATAACAACCCTCTCTATGATTGAATTTTTTATGATATCCAGACTAAGTTTGCCTTGGCACAACATGCTGATTGGACCTGATACCCTGGTCATCCCTCAGATGCCATGTGATGGCACTGAAGATCATATTTTTGTGAATAGAAGCTCCTCAAGTAAACCAACAAAAATACGTAGTTAGTCTAACACATGTAAACAGACAAAAAAAAACCTGTTTAACAGGCAAATATCTCCTACAAAGTGCCCTGAAATGTTTTTTTTTTTTTTCCCATACTTTATGGAAGTTATCCCCAATACACTTGAAATGAAAGCAATCACATCGTATACAGAATATTATAAGTTATAGTCCCATTCATAAATATCTCTGTTCTACATTGCTATATTTTTATGTTAATAATTTACAATCTTGTTTTATTACAGTGTAAAGATAAACAAAAACTAAGACAAAAAATGGCATCTTTATTACTTAGTTTTCAGTGCCTTCTCCAGCATAATGTTCCCAAAGATCCTGTTTTACTACTGCAAGGACAGGGAGAAAGCATGGTGGCTTCCATGTATTTTAATAACTTAACATTTTAGTTTTAGAGGAACCTGAACTCCATGTTAGATATGTGACAAGAGGAAGGATATGTACTCTTCAAAACCTGGAGAAGTTATTGTTTGAGACAGAATGATAAAACCTAACCCTTACCAACAATCTTTTTCTCCTTCCTTTTGCAAGATGAATTTTCTGAGAGATTCATCTGCACTCATTGCCTAATGATAGCAATTGTCTGTGTAATTGGGAGCATAAAAAGAGGTGGGTAAGCTTTTGAGGAAAGCCAGCTAAGCATGCAAATACTGCTTGTAATTGGTACAGAAATTTAGATGGTCTAGTTGCATATGTATTTCCTACTTAATGGCAATATTTAGAAACTTGATATTTGTTCTGCTTCCCAACTTTCCAGGCCCTAATCAATGATCCTTCAATGCATTTGATTTTGCATAGCTTTTACAAGACCCTACACCCAGAAATGGTTGTTGGAAATTATACATATTTTATCCATTTGCCTTTTGCACAAAAATAATGATGAAAAAGCAGGAATAATATGTATGTATGGAATAATACTTGGCAGAGAATTCACTGTTTTCTCTTGTGTTGTTTCAAACTTATGTTCAAGCTGTTCAGATTGAGCTTTGTCTGAACTGTCTTCTACACAAAGTGGTTTTGAGGATAGACTTGACCACTTATAGCCAATATATCATTATTCTTTTTCAAACTACAGGTTCAGGGTTACTTCCTTCCATAATTTTCCTTTATCCATAGAACAAAACAGGCTTAAGTGGTTCACATACTCTGAAGTTTCTTCACGATTGTATTTTCATCCATAAAATATATTTCCTTAGTCTCCATCAAACTCACCAGCCTCTTCCAAAACCAGCTAATTTTTATTCTGATGCTAACTTCATTTTGTTCTTACTGTCTGGAATCCCATATCCTTCCATTCTATCCCTCCATTAAATTAATTAATTCATTCTTCTCTGTCCTTTTTATCTGTATCTTCCCTCGTCTTTTATATTTCTTCTAACTTCCCAGATTGTCTTCATACTGACTTCCTATTTCTGTCAATACTATTTCCAGTTTATGCACGTCATTGAACTCTGGTAAGTCCCAAACCAGGAGTGACAGTGAATCCTAGAACATGACTAGTAACATCCTCACAAGGTAAAAGATGGTAGCACTATTTCTGAGACAGTGACTGCAGGTTCTGGCTCCATTTCAGGGCTGCACAGATAAAGCACTTTCTGTAGAATTTCTCAAGGAAAAGCATTTATTTGGTGAAGCTGAACCCAAAAAGATATATCTGTCTGTTAACCAGCAATCTAAAATTGTGTTCACATCTTTTCTTACTGAAAACAAAGCCCACAGATACAATTGGAGATTTGCAGAAAAAATGCTAAATTGGGATGCAGTAAATTGGTGACAGTGCTGATGACCATCTTTATCACTATTTTTTACAGGTAGCAGCAGTTACATATTTAGTCCCCATTGTTATATTTCTTGACAGTGATTGTCCCACTCAGTTTGTGTGCAAGTTTTAAATTGAGACATTATCAGTTGATGAGTACATGTTCCACTAAACATCTCAATTACATCCACTCTCTCCACATGAAATTGTGAATATAATTGTATGCATGAATACTGGCATTGACATTAAATTGTGTAAAAACTGGATAGCTTAGAAAAATAACAGACTGCCTGTTGTTTTATTTTACTACTTTTCACAGCTATTGTCATTCTAGGATTCTGGACTCTGCTAGGGTTCACAGGAGTTTTATTTTTTGTAGCATACTATGTGGTTTCCACATGATTTAAAAAATACTTCCATGTTACTTAATTGTGACATAGATTTTAATTTTCTGAATAAATAATATATATCTATGATGTCTTTTAGAAAGACAGAATCTCATTTTAATGTTGAGAAATGCGTAGGAGAAAGGAGGAAGACATACAGGACTGATAAGACAACTCTTTATTCATAAATTTAATTGAAAAATACCAAAATATGTTATCATCAGTAATATTTGACTGACTCCTTGCAAGGGCTTTTATGTAGCACAAGGTCATAACTCAGGTCCAAAGTTAAAGCCCGGTTCTCAGCTGCACTGAGAAGAAACCTGGAACCTCAATTAACAGAAAAGTTTTTTTTATTTAATTAAATATATCCTATCTTCTTAGATGAATTTATTGATTAAATTACTAATGGCTGTCACCTTTCATCTCCCATTTTTACTATGATATATTTGTAAAAATTCACCACAAGGCCTCTTATTCTCATCTTTATTAGGCCTCTTAAATTTTCCTAAAAACAAGATAATCTCCTTCAGGTCATTGTAGTAGGGCTTTTTACATCATTTTTCTGAATGAATAAATTTTAACTAAATGGGGGGAGTGAAATTTTCTGTTTATGAAAACTTACCAGGGAGAATTAAATTCCTGTGATAGAAATATTTTCTGATAGTAACAGGAAAAAAATCATTAATTGCTTTTTAAACTGTGACAAATAGATAGCAAATTTTCTGATTAAAGGATCTAATCCAAAGATGATACACAAATAAACATGTGGGATTTAGATGGTATCAGATGTTATGCAGACATTACAAAAGATGCTATCACAGGAATATTTTGAATGTGCTGGTTATAAAACACACCCCAGTGCAAATAGATTTTCCTAAGATTAGTCCTCTGAGACTCGTCTTGTTACAACTGGTATAAATCAGCTGAGAAATAGGAGAAAAGTGAAACAAACTTTTCATTCATTCAACTGGGAATGCAGTTAAGTATAAAGGAAGACCAGAGAAGAGGATAGACAGGTCAGGAGACCAGTGGATTTCCAATATATATATTTTTGAGGGTAGAGTACTTGTGACTATTCCTCTTACATATTTTCCCAAGTACCCATTTTTGCATTTGCTCTTTGGCAGTGAATTCTGCAGCACTGAAGTTTTCAACACTTCTGTTCAATCTTAGTGCCCACAGCAACATTATTTAATTAAACCATGGGACCCATCTGCTATACTGTAGGAAATGATAGGTCCTTCACTGTCATAATTTGATTTACTTGTAACTTACTGATGAGATGAGAAAAACTTCAATCTTAGAGAAAAACATTTGCCAACATAAAAATGTATTTCATGTACAAGAAGGTGTGCAAAGGAGTCTTAATTTGTCTTTATATATCTATCTCATTGATTACATTTTTATAAACACAGGACATAAAAAGAGAACACTTTTTTTCTATAGTGTAGTAAGATTCAGAAAGGTTTATTTTTATATTCTTTCACAAAAGCAGGTATTTCAGATACAGTTTTGGCAAACTATAATAAATATCTATTAAAATATAAAGGGAGAGCAGAGAAGAAAGAAAGTGCTAATGTCTTAGGGTAGTCATAACTTTTCCTGAAAAATAGTTTGATTGATCCATTACGCTCTTCTTTATGTCTTAAAGATTATTGCAAGTTGCAAAGAAAAAAAAAAAACACAAAACCAGTGATCCTCCCATTGCTGCATGTAGGTAGTCTTTTCACTGAATTTGCTAACATCTGCTGAAACCTTTCAAAACTTTTCATTTTCAGTTTCACTAATATGCAAATATTAAGCCTTATGGCTATTCCAGATGTTTTAGCCTGGGCACATGGTCCTGATTGCTGTAAAGCTCATCTCCAGAAATTATGCTGTACCTTCAGGACTCTTTATGATACTGACTGCTACCAGGAAAGATGTTGTTATTGCTATGAGAAACATTATGTGCTATGAAACATAAAATACACAGTAATGGCACTAATACAGCTTAAGTATAAAAATGCCATAAAGCATGAAGTGAGAATTTTATAATGAAATTTTACAATTTATAGAGTACAAATAAAATAAAGATAAAACTGAAATCAATATCTCTTTTATACTTTCCTTTTACAAATTTGCTTGCAGCTCACTACAGATATCATTAATTATTAAAAAATTCTGTGTTGTATTGAAAACTTAGCAAAGATTTCTTTCAATAGTTTTTTTGCAATATCAAAATAAACCAGATAACAAATTCCTTCTTTTCCCTTCCTCTATTTTTTTTCACCATCCATCTGATTTTCCTGTTGGGGCCTGTGTGCTGCCAATCCTTGTATTTTTCCTATTTGGAAGCTTCCTGTACAAGAGAGCATTTCTCCCAAAACACAGGCCATCAGAAAGCCCTTTTGCTAAAAGTAAATCCTGGTCACATTTGCAGGTCACAGCCACAGAATGTGGCAAGAGAAATAATCTTTGTGGTAGCAGCCTAGTGAGCTGTGGGGGATTTCAAACTCTTCCAGCTGACAAACAACTGCTGCAGTTTACAGAGGGTTATTTCCAGTCTCACCAGCTACTGAATTGGATTCTAAAGTTGCACTGGGTTTTTTTGTTACCAGGACCCAGGGTATCTAAACTGAAGTCCCAGAATGAAAGGAGTGATTGACGATTTTGTTCTACTAGCAAAGGGAAACCTTTCCAAGGACGGTAAATCTTATTTAATAGCAAGCAGTGTTTTTGCTGGGGCCAGTCTGAGATTGAGAAATCGACTCAAGCAGGAGGCAAGGTCTAGAACAAGTTGAGTGCCATCCTCCTTTCCAACTGCGAATTAGATTTTCTTAACCTTTCCTTCTGCAACATAAACATTTAGACAAACAGTCAGACAAACATTATATGTTGTATAACAAAACATTACACAGTAGACACATCTTCCCCTGGGGAGAGGAATGAAAGAATAAACATGTAACAACCATTAGTCACATTGCTTAATGTACTACTGGAAAGCACTCAAATATTTCTTGTGAGTATGCTATAAAGAGATATATGAAGTATAATAAGTGTGCTATACAACTTGTCTGATAATTTACTGCACTCTAGATCAGCCTGAGTTAGAATAAAATTTAAGAGTTGTTCCATGTACAGTTGAGAAAAGCATCAAAATCTTGTAAAAAAAAAAATTTACATTTCTCTAAGTGCAGGTATGAAAAGAATTACTGAATTTTTTAAAATTTAATTCTTTAGCAGTACCTATCATTGATAAATTGTCAAAGGCCATCTATATTGACAAACTGTAGAGAAATATCCTGAATAAGAGGACCCGGTCCTCCTCATCACCATCATCTGACTGTTTCCTAACAACCTTTCAGTACCATCTCAGTTTATTTCCATTTCCATAGGGACTGAGACAGCAGCAGTTAACAACTACAACATGTAGATACAGCCTAGGAACAGAGGGCAGCCAGTGGAAGTCAACAGAAGGAAATTAAAAGTTACTGCTCTGCTCAGCAGAAAGTTTTTGGAAATACTTGGGGATCCCTTCTAACTTTAAATATTCTGTGATTCTATTATTTATACATAATTAAAGCTTCCATCACTGGTTGAAAGTTCATATTTACAGTCAGTCACTTACAGTCTATATAAGCATTATTTTTTAGAACAGAACAGACATTTTAGTTGGAAATAGAAATTGATTCTTTATACATATGAACTAGAGACAAAAAAATAAAATCCCACTATCCTGAGTTGTGCACACGAAGTCAGTTGATGGTCTCAGGTATGGAATATTCAAGACAAGCATATTGAAAATTCATTGTCAGTCAGAGATACACTCTGTGGTCTGCTCTGCTGCCAGAATTCAATTTTCTGACATAATGTTAAACTTTTTGATGAAAATAGCAGGTTTACAGTAGATCCTAAATAGAAACAGTTTTCTAAATATTTTGGTTTTGGTGGTGGTGGGGGGTTGTTATTTATTTGTTTGTTTGCCTATTTATTTTGCTTACATGGAATATTTCTCTGTTTCTCATCATGTCTTACCCCCTGGCATAGGATTTTCAAACTGCATTGGATGGAAGTCAGCTCTGTCACAATTCCTTCTTTAGACCAATCAGTGGTGAAAGGTGAGGCATATCACATCTTACCAGGAGTGAATCCAAACTCTCCTAGTTTTCTACTTCTCCTGTCACTTGCTCACATGTTGTCATCTTGAATAGAATTTAACTTCTAATGTGGGTTCCACTGCAAGTTGTTCAGTATCTCATTGTGTAGGAGTAGCTTAGACCATGAGCTGTGGCCAGAACTGGACAGCAGTTTCATGTGGACAGGTCCAAAGCGTGCATCTAAGCATGCTTCTCTGAGCATTTCTGCACAGTCTGCAGCCTGCTGGGAATACAGACTTACTCTTTTGATTGCAGAGTTTAGGAACCCACCTCTGTTTCCTAGGTCAGAATTGCAGAATTTTATGTTGGGTTTCCAGTGCCCATTTGTTTCTGTTGATGCAGTGCTTCTTTTCCCTTCTGAGTTCTGTAAGCTGTGTGTTCAGTTAATTACTCAATATCGTGGTGCTAATGGTGACCCAGGAGTTTGTACAGACTGCACCTGAACTTTTCTGAGGCTATGGGAAAGAAAGAGTAGATCAGCAAGCACACTGTCAGCTAGGTATGATGCACACACTAATAAGACAACTTGAAAGTTGATGGGAATGGGAGGAATTGATTCATTACAACATTTGCAGATGCACTATAGGAATTCCAAGAAATATGTTCAATGACTCTTAGGGAGTAAATTATTTACTCTCTTGCAGAGAGTAAATTATGCAAAACTCTGCCAGTGGCTAACCTTACACAGACTTCAGTGGTTCCAGGATTTAATCAAGTAATTTCAAGCACCACAAAATTAATGCTTCTCTTTGAAAAGCAGCAAATTAAGCTTTGAGTATGTAAAATGTTATAACTGTCACTTTTATTGCATGAATTGAGGCACAAATTTTAGACTTAAGTTTACTTTTCCATTAGAGTTAAATCACTATTTATCATTATATGTTATTTATGTCAAAGGTGGAATTCTGAGAGCAAAGTTTTGTACAAAACTGTAGGCTAAAGTAAACAACCTTCGACTTCTCTTGCAACTTGGTCAATTCTGGTTTTAGTTCTCTCTTTGGCTTTGCAGCAAACTTTGAACAGCTTTTTGTACAGAATCATTGAATCCTTTAGATGGGAAGGGACCTCTTGAGAACACACAGTCCTATTCCCTTGCTCAGCTTCACTTCCCTCTCCCATAGCCATTATCACTTTCTGCCCTCTGCTCCAAGCACTGCAAGTACATCACCCACAGCCATCTCCTCTGAGCATTCTTCCATTGTAAAGGTTTGTGACTCGGTCACAGGCAACCATTGTCTCCATGTGGGAGTTAATTCAGTTTAGAGCCTTCCCTGAGAGCCGGGGGGAATGGTGCTGGCACAGACTGATACCTGCTGTCCCCTGGGTAAAGGCAGGCAGTATTAAGTGCATCAGATGGGTAACAATTCAAGGCCAAAGACAAGCCAGGAGATCAAAATAATTGCTCAGGAACAGGGCTGGAGACCCTGCAACACCTCTGGAGCGTGCTAAACTGCGATCCTCTGCTGTGGGTTGGTTTAGGGTAATTAGACAAGGACAGTCACGTCCACAATTCTTTCACAGCCCTGCAAAGTTCTCTTTTTATTCCCCAGTCTACTTTACAATGTGTTGTGAATAAAAATTATAAATTACTACTGCAAAGTAAAAAAGTGTTCACATAGCCTGAAAAGAATTGAGAATTATCATTGCATTTTTGTTAACCAAAAAATATAAATTATAAGAAAATGGTTTGTAGTGACAAAGTTATATCACTGAAACTGCAAGGTTTCATTAGCAGCATGATATTCTACAAGCTTTGCAAAATAATTGCTTAAACACTCCCAATATTATTCAGAAAGTTCAAACATATCTCACTTTAAGCCTACTGGATTTGGTTCTGATATTGCTTTGATATTGTATTCCTTAGGAAGCTAAATTACTTGTTGATTTGTTAAGGAGAAAAAATATCTAAATGCAAGAACTGAAGTGTATGAAATTGAGGTTCAAATGGAGGGTCATTAACCACTCACTAAATTTTAGTGAAGACACTTTTTCTCTTGGAGCCTTTCCCTGCCAGAAAGTACATTTTAAGAATGAAAAACCTTTGTTATGATTTTTTGTTTTAATATCTCATTCTGAAAGAGCAATAAAAATTACTTTTAGGATGACCCAATACTTGCATATTTAAGATTATAATCTGAGACTGTGTTTTAAGTACTGCTATAGATATTATGATTCATTATTGCAAATTTTGCAGCATATCACATTAGAGCATAAGCTCCAAAGGAGTAAAGTGATGGAGAAATTTCAAGGTTAGGGAGAAAAGTGTAAAAGAATATGTTTTTTAGTCTGAGTATTGTGAGAGTTCAGCACATTCTGACTTTCCGCTACAGTCAAGAAAAGAAATTTATTGCAAATTATATGCCATTAACCTTTGAAAGTAACTTTTCCTTTACAGGATTTGTATTCTACCAGCTCCTTATTATACTATCAGTTCCTCTGAGTAACAGAATGTTAACTGCGTCTTAAAAATTAATTTATTTTGCTAATAATGGGAGCATCCCTGGTCTCCAAAAAAGTAAACTGTACTTGAATTGATTCAGCCCAGAAATATTGCCTTCTTCCAGTGCTGTTTTTCATGAGTAAATAATAAAAAAAGTATTTGAGCATTTAAAAATAGAAGTGTTCTTATCTATTTGACTTCTGCAAGATGTAATTAACTGAATTCCTAGTTCAAGCACTTTATTTTCTTAGTTTCTTCACTGTTGGCAGGTTGGTATCCCTCTAAATTGCTTGTGAGCCCCATAATGACTGTCATAATAATTAGTTATGGGCTTAAGTATGCTGTGCTGTATGTATCATTCATCTCTGTATTTTCATCTGCAATTCTATAGGTCATACCTTTAAATATCCTATGAGGAAAAAGAAAGAATGAATGCAAGCTCATTCTATGGTGCTATCAACAGCTTCCCTGTTTCTAACATGTATTCATCCCCCTCCCTTTTCTGTTTCCCTTTTCAAATCTACCTCTTACTTCGTGATCTTATGTGGCCTCCTTTTTTTCCTTTTCTCTTCATATGTTGTTTTCTCTGTTCCATGTTCATTTTCTTTGTCTCTCTCCAGGGTATCTAGTGAGAATATTTATTAGCAGTAGAATTCGGACTTCCTCAGCCAATTTTGCTGTAAGCTTGACAAACATACACAGAAATGCTCTTGTCCATGATCACACAAGTGATTGTACTTCATTGTAGCAGTTCTAGCTGGTGTTTTTAAAGGATCACTCTGCTGTTTATTTGAGGAAAACCAAGTGACACTTAAATAGAAACTTGAGATTCTGACAGTTCAGACCAAATTTAAAGTACTCCTGTGTGTTAACAGAGATTATTTTGAGTTTTTCTTCCATTTATGATGGATTGATTGCATCTTGTAGGGCCTTTCTTTATATTTAGTAAAAGATAAAACAGCTGTATATTCAACAGGTTACAACTGTATTTGACTGGTCAAAAAATCCTGTGTTCTCAAATCTGGATATAAGGCTCCCATGATAATATTTCTTGTGGGTGTTGAGACAGGCACTAAACCAAGATATTATGCATAATTTTAAGAGATATATTTTTAAAAATTAAATAGGAAAATATTTCCAAACAATCTATTAGTCAATGATTTAATTTGTATCTATCTAGATATGGGATATTTACTTTATTTTGCTTTATTTTTGATTCTTTACACTCTTGACACTCCTCCCAACATGAATCCTAAACACATGGATTACAAAACCAGTGTTGGATAATTGCATTCTTAATTTTAAAAGCCAGTGGTTGAAGGGTAATTGAAGCAAAAATGTTGTGACCTTGACATCCAGTATACAGTACAGTAGTTTCAATTTTCATTGAGTATGGAATTCAGCCACAGGAACTGTCCTGAAATAGCTTGCTATCTGCAATACTTTGGCCTTAGAAATACTCAAGCATATCTTAAAGATTATATGAAAGCCTAGAACCTGAGCAGCAATCATTTTTCCTTCAAACATTTAAATTGTGTTAGTTGATGTGATCACCTTTCAGAAAGTGAGCCCACCTCTATTCTCCTTGATTCTCAACTCAGCTTCTGCAGTTTCAGTAGAGTAACAAAAAAAAAGAAGATAAAAAAGCCCAAGGCAGAAGTGACACTTCTACAGAGTAGCCCACTAACACCACCATTTACATTTTAGTGTGGGTAACAGGAGACACTGGGATTGCTGCCCTAAATAAAAATATTTTGAAGATAAGAATACAAAACTGCAAAGCATACTAGCAAACTGAGGGGTTTTTTGTCATTTTTTACTCTATTTTGTCTCCTTTATCAAGATTATACATTCCAACAGCCATAGCAGGAGAACAGGATTCAACAACAAGTATTATAATGTATTGGGAATACATAAAAAACCCATGACTTTCTGCAAAGATATGAAGAGCTTCCCCCAAACTACAGACCTTCTGTAATGAAAATATATTTTACTTCTTCCTTTCCAGCTTATTTTGAAAGCTGCTAGAGATTCCTTATCCTTCATCACTCTAGAAGAACCACTCCTAAAAACTTACTTCTTCTGGCTAAACCTATGGAAAATGGAACAGTACCAGAAGGAAAAATTCAAATGGAAGTGATTAGTGAGGTCTCCTGATTTCTGGTGACATATTTTAAGAAGTAGTCATCCCTTTTTATTTGCTCCAGAATTTTTATGCCCTAGTAGAAGAAGTATATATATTATCTTCTGGGTCATGACACCCTGTGGTTCTGCATATCATTTGAAAATGAAATGTGTGGCTTCTATGGGAGTGTCACAGGTTGTGGACAGTGGCAGCTCAGAGGGCAATGCCTTTTCACTTTTGTTATCAGCTACCAGTAGGCTAATACCTATAGGAAGACAGTAAGTTCTTAAAAAGCCACTGTTGGTCAGTTAGAACCTTGGATCCATAATAGTAAAATGAAATTAAGATAAAGCTCACTCACCTGTTGCAATGGCTCATTATTAATACAGAGAAGTCAGCATGAGCAGCAAAGCAGTAAAAGACCCTCCCCATGAATGATATGCAAAAACTATTGAGCATCTAAGACCAAAATTACCAAGAAAAGGAGAAGTATGTATGTCTCACTTGCACAAAACCATAAAACAGACAACTCAAGTAGTAAGACTAACAGAGAAGAGAAAGAGGCAGCTTTCAGACAGACATCCTTTGTCACCAGTGGGTTTCCTGTATCCTTGAGCATCTCAGCTGAACTGCTATTTTAGAGGGTACTGTTGCCAACTGCTTCCATGAGCTATCATAACACATATGTATATTAATTACCAAAGGTGTTAAATAAATCTTTCTTCATCTTGGCTTTCTTACACATGACAGCCTACACAGAATGGCTTTTTGCTTTGTTACAGCCTGCGATATTTCAAGTGAAATAATATACTGGATTTGTGCCATTGACTTACACTCTGTGCATCCTACTTATTCCAGTAGATTTATGCATTGCTGACAGTAGGGACAGACCATAATCATATATTTCCCCCTTACATTTTAGTGGAAAAAAATTAATGTATCTGATTAAAATATCTTCACAGACTGACAGGGACAGCAGTATCCGTATGAGGGAGATTCTCATTGTGTTTGAAAATTACCTGAGGGGTTTCAGATGGTCTTTTAATTAATTTATAATAACTTCTGAGTATAAATTACAATACAAAATCAAATCATTGAAACAAAATGCCTGAATGATATTCAGTAATTCAACAGGCCTGCTGAATTGGGATTGCATGATCAGATGGCAAAGATTCAAAGATATTTCCATTTATTCTATCCAAAGATAGAATAAATGACCAGGGTGGCACTTTGTACATTAGAGTACTCAAGACTTTTATCTATTGGAACATATGTATTGCTACAGGCCTAATTCTAAATAATGGGTTCTTGTACTTGTTTCATCATCATCTGTACATTGGAAAGATGATGTCCAAATTACCATCTTGAATACACTTGCTAGCAGGTCTTTATACCCATTTTGGACACATTGAAGGTGTCTTCACAGTGGTACCACTATAATTATACACTTAAAGCAAATAGCAAAAATGTTACATGTGCAAATTTATTTTAAAATTAGATTTCTGGCAAGTACATGAGAAAGGATTCAGAGTATGTTAAAATATCTGAAAATAATTGCCACTAAGTTTAATCAGTTATGTGACATGTGAAGTCAAACCAAGGTCACCTTAAAAAGGAATGATTTCAACAGCCATTGCAGAGAACCAGATGGCATGACTGGGAGGTTAAAAACAAGGGAGGACAGAGCTCTTCAACGCTGTGTAAATTTGTTAAGGTATGCAACTAGAACCATATAAATGAAATAATCACTGATTATTTACAAATTAAATTCACTAGCTTTATAATTGATGAATAATTAAATGGAGATAAGAATCTTAAGGCACATACAATAGTTTCCTATTCATAGGAATAAAACGTCCATATATTTTCTTTAAAGAATTTTATATTGTTCATAGACATCTGCTCTTCAGGCTTCCCCTCTCATTTCAGAGTGTAAAGAAGTTCAGGCAGACTGCATGTCTGCTCCTACATTTTAACAGAGATAGGAAATTAAGCATCTAATAATTAGGCATGTATAATTTGTCCTAGGCTATTAAGTTTACCCTTCAGACTATCAGCTCCCCTCTCATATCTGTACTCCAGATGATAACTTTACATACCTTTAAACTATTATTGACTTTGCTGTTGATTAAGACACTTGTCTTTCATGATACCAAAGGCCATTTCATTTGTAATTTAGCTACTATTGTATTAATAAATGAATAGGTCATAGTTGTAAGCAGCTAAAAGCCAAACGTTCATCAGAGACATCTAACAGGGTACTGGACCTGAAGCCAAGTACTGCTTTGGAAGCAAGCATAACCATACTAGATAAATAGGCACTGCTGGAATAAAGCATGACCAGCAGAACCATGGTTCTTAGCTATTTCATCTGATTATAATAAGATGTAGGAGGACAATTTTCAAGGAAGACTTGATAAACATGACAATTTTCAAGGAAGACATGATAAACATGAAGTCCAGTGTCTATAGAAAGGAGGACAGCAATGTCCTTCTGGATCTCACATCGTCAAGCATAAACATGGACTTAGAGTAACCTTCTGCTCTTTGAAATTATTAAAATTTGCATAAATACCGCTCAGAAACTACTTGGAATGAGGCTTCATGGTTAGTGTGTGTGTGAATGTGTGGGTGAAAGAGAAAAATATCTAAATACCTATGACAGGAATTTACATAAAATGGCTTCTCCAGGAGAAAATACTTGGTTACTATTACAGGGTGAGATTTAAAAAGTGGCTTGTCATTTAAGAGTCCTGTGCTATGATTAGTATTATGACTCCATTTATTACACCATTTACCTTCCCTCATAGGATGATATTCCTGTCAACTGGCACCTTAAAAATCAGGCATCTTAATCTAAGAAAGGCTCTTTCCATAGCAGTTTAGGCACCCTATGGGGCAATTAGCTATTATGAAGAGTTAAAACCACAGGGTCAAGGATGGAAGGGTCCTCAGAACATTTCTCATCCAACTCACTGTTGTCCAGGGCTTTACCCAGCTGGACCTGGGAAACCTCCAAGGATGGAGACAGCACAACTTCTCCATACAACCTATTCCACTGTTTCTATTTACATCTAGTCTGAACATTTCATGTTTCAAGCTATGCCCACTGTCTCTCACCCTTTGATTGTTCACAGCTGCAAGGGCCAGCTCTGCTTTCTCAATGCCCATGAGTAGCTAACAGTGGGCTGCTGTTCAGTCTCCCCAAAGCTGCCTCTTCTCCTGCTAAACTCCCTCAGTCTCTCCTCAGAGGACAAGTACTCCGGTTCACTGAACAGCTTGGTTGCCTTTGCTGTGCTGCCTCCAAGTTACTGATGCTTTTCCTGGGCTTTGGGAGTTGAAGGATGAGAATTGCCTCCTCCAGGCCAAAAATAGAAGTGTTGAGGGGAGGGGGTACCCAGTTAGACCCTGTGATGATCACTTGTTACTTGCCTTCCTGTAGCATATGACCAACTAAATGCCAGCCCCCAGTCTAACCCTCCATCTTTCTACCCTTAGATTTTCTAATCAGTCACAAGTCCTTATTGGGATACAATAGCATTATGAGAGACAGTCAAAAGCCTTGCTAAAACCCATGCTAATGTCATCCACTGCTCTATCCTTGCCCACAGATCCTTTCACTTTACTATAGAAGGCAATAAAGTCAGTCATATTGTTTACCACCTGCCTCCATGGACTAGAAGTTTATGCACTACTGCCCAAATTAGATGCTTTATACTGCAAAAATGAGATTTAAAAAATCCTAAAATTAGTTTTTCATAGTTCTAGGAACTTTTCATTTATGATGTTCATTGCAAACTCAGAACTTTTTCCATCACCAACTGTTTGAACACCATCTATGAATTCTTACAGCAAATTAAAGAGGTTTCAAGTGAAAAAAATCATGGCATTACTGTCAAAAAAGAAGGGCTTTTGACAGGCAGGATGGTAATTGCAGTATCAGGTATCCTGCTGTTTTAGGTTGGATCCTCAGTACAGCTCAACTTGGCAGAGTTAATATTGACACAAAAACATTATGGTTAGATGTTTTTGTCAAGTTTGCCATTTAATCTCCCGTTATAACAATTGATAAATCTTCCATTGCCTTTTGTGGAAACTAGGTTATGCCATGAGAACAATCCAGAAAATCCAGTTTGTCTCCTTTGTTTTTGAGATGCTGGAGAAGACTGGTTTATATTGGAAATTGGGTTGTTCTGAAAGAATAGAAAAAAATTTGCTTAAAAAAAGAATGTTCAGATAGTCTAATTTCCATACCTAGAATACTTCATTGGCCCTCGTCAATAGGACTTCTACAATACATTTGAGGAACATGACATAAAATTAGCCAGTGTATTTATCTGTGGAGTTCCTAAGAATATTTCAAGCTCAGACCTAATTTGTAACACCTAACAATAAAAACACTGACAACCCCATGAAACAAACTAACTAACATTGCTAACTGCACACTAACAAATAAAAAAAAATATCTATTTTACATTTCTAACAATGTTCCATACAGATATTGCCAGTGCAGTAGGTATTATGGTCAAGAAAACATTATGTATTTTGGTACTCTCTGACCTCTTTCCTCCTAGGAACCTCTCTTTCTGCAGCCTGTTATATAGTTCAGACTGGCAAGGAAGCCCCTTCAGACTATATGACTTTAATATAGTTTATTTTCTTCATATCCAGCCATCTGTAAGTGCTGTCCCATTTGCCAATCTGCAGGGGCTGTTTCCACATTAAGATATAGAATTGCAAGATCCACCATCATCATCATAAGATTATTTGATACTCTTTTAAATCATTTGTACATATACAGCTAAGTGGTTAGTAAGACTCAAAACCTTATATTGCCTCTATACATGAAAGGCTTCTAGTTCCCAGTTTCAAGCAGTAGTCTGAAAACAAAATTTCTAGCTGTTACTCAGAATGAATCATGGGACTCAAAAGCCCCTCAGAGGCAAATACTCAAGGAGGCAATCTATCCATGGAGAGGAAATAAAGAGACTGACCTATAACATAATATTAAGCCAGAAGTATGCAGTAGGAGAGGGCTAATGGATGCCATGTTATTTATAGCTACAACAAAACTCATTGCCTACAGTTTATAGATAGAAAAATTCAGAGCGGAAATATGAGACATGTTTCTACCAGTGAGAGAAAATTGCTATTGGGCCACTTTATGAAGGAAAGTAGTAGATTTTCTGTCCATCATGCAACATTTTAAAATCAATACTGGGTTTCTTTCCAGAGATGTACCGTATTAAACCATAAACTATTGGATTTCATATGGATGTCATTGGGTGGAGTGTTACTGCCTATGTCACATTATGTGTCAGACTAAATGAGTGTAGTGTTCTCTTCTGGCCTTAAAAGCTATGAAGTGATCAATGGCTGTTTCAGTGCCACAGCCATGGATAAAAGCAATTATTACTTATGGCTGAAAGAAAAAAAGAGACACTATGTGACCTGGTTGGCCTAGTTAGTCAATACCAACCTATAGAGACTCCAGATACTCCTAAGACAGAAAGTAATCAAATATATCAGAGCTGTGCTTTCTGCTTTTTAAAAATTAATTAATTTATCATTTTTGCTCTCCTGAATAAGATGCAATGGATTCTGTTAAGATGTCATTTCATTTCATGGAATGATGGAAGTACTCAAATGAGAGTGGCGTTTTCACGTATGTAAACAATGGCTGTCCTTACGGTAATTTTCATCACTGCTCTATTTTACCCCTTTTCTGACCTGAATACCTCCTTTCCATCTGAATAGCATTTCTCGTATTTTCTCCCTGCTTCCCCTGGCCAGCTTTGGACTAATTAATCATTTACACCTTTGCATTTATTTATGATTAAGGAAAAGATGGCAGAAAAAACCTGATGATTGAGTGATATAACTCAGCAAGAATGAAAGTGCATTAGAAATTCATTCTTCTTTGCTTTCCTAAATATTTTGCATATAATGTGACACAGATAAGTACTTTTTTTTTTTAAAGAACAAACTTAAGAACTAATGCCTTGTTCAGACAGAAAAATTCTGGAAAGACCACAGTCTGATATTGTGTATTATCACAGTGACAGAATTGCAGAATGGTTAGGGCTGGAAGGCACTTCTGGAGATCATCTGGTCCAATCCATCTGCTGAAGTAGGTTGCACAGGATCACAGCCAGACAAATTTTGAATAATTCCAGAGGAGACTCTATAACTTCTTTTGGCAATTCCATCAACCCCAAAATAAAGTTTTTTGCCATATTCAGATGGAGATTCCTGTGTCTCAATTTGTGCCCACTGTCCCTTGTCCTGTCACTGTCCTGAAAATTTGCTGTCTTAATTCTTTTGTGCTATTAATTATGTGCTATCTTAATTAATTTACCTCTAAATTAACCTTCAGGATTCCTATGCAGTCTGTCTAGAAGGTCACTAGAATGCTAATGAATTCTCTTGTCTTCTTTAACTATTCTGTGTACACTAGGTTGTGTGCTCAGAAATAACTGAACTTTCTTTGAGACATTTACTAGAAAACAATTTTCTTGTCAAAAATATGTATTACATGGTGTTCAAGGAAAGTACATGGCTTAAAAATATGAATAAATTCTGAATACTACTTATGAGGAACCTTCATTTTGTTTTCATGATGAAAATCAATTTCTCCTATTGAGTGCAGAGGACTGTGACAAGATGCTAGTAGAAGATAAATTATGTATAGATAGATACAGATATATAGATATGGATATAGAAATAGTTCCATGATCCTGAGAGAAAAAGGAGACAAGAGGATGGAAGGAATATCTCATAGCTGTCTGTGACATCATGGTTTTGGGTGGGGAAGGCTTCCTGTCCCAATCTCATTCAAATACTTTGTTTCAAAAATTGAGTGCCTGGATGATGCCTCTATGTTGATGCCTTTTCATGTTTTGTACCTTACAAAAATGTTTCTCAAACAGCTGGGTAAAAGGTTCTTGTATATTTATGGGATTTCTGTGGAAGGGTTTAGTTTCTTATCATGATGTACAGTTATAACAATCCCATCAAAATCCTATCCATCTTAAAAGAACTGACAATTCAGATTTATAGAAGTGCAGATAAAATGCTACAGCTTTTTTTTGTGTCACTGTATCGGCATGTAAATTAAATGATTCCTAATATGCTTAGCTATCATATAAAATGACAGGTTTTCTTCTAAGGATTACAAAGCATTGTATCCCTCTGTGCTGTACCTGTCTATGTAGAGTGATATGCCTTTAAAATGCTACAGTAAGTAATAGCTCATCATTTGTATATGGAAAGAATGGATAAAACTCCATGAAAGGTTGAATACCATTATTTTGCCTTCATTTAATTGTAAATTCCATAATGTGTACTGGAAAAAAAAAAAAGCTACAGAAAAATGTTGTCTTTGTTCTGGTTGATTTTGAACCCATATAGTTCAAATTCTGAAGGACTAAATTTTAAAAAATAAGCTTGAGAATATTATCTGATTAATTATTCTGAATTTGGTCTAAGTTTCACTGGCAGTTGTAATGATACTTAGCATCTGCAATAAAGATTTGGGAAGAAAAGTAGAATCAAAGAGATAGCTTCTGAGAGCTGTTGCTAGCAAGTATGTCAAGAAATTTAAAGCCTGAAATTTGTTTAACTTACTGAATGTAAGAAAGTAAATTCATATTTACTGAATGTGTAAAAAAGATCAAAACAAATTCCTCTCAGAAGAAAAAAAAAAGAAAAACTAGAAAAAGAAAATATAATTATTTTATATAGCTATATAAAAGCTTAAAATTTATAACTTAAGCATCACTTTAAACCTTAAAGGCCTTATAAGCTTAAAACTTAAAGTTCTTTCAGTCCTAAGTGCTTGGTTTTTAAGACACTTATACTCAAAGAAGAAAACAGCATTTGCTTCCCAGCGCTGTAGGGTAGCCATCTGTAGAGTTCCCTGCTCCAACAAGCAAGCTCTGGAATGGGAAGCATAAGAGAGGCAACATCCATGTTAGCCAAGTGCCTGAGTAACCATCACTGCAAATTATGAAAGGAAAACCACCTTGGGGTATTCTCTGCTATTTAAAGCATCATAGTAAGACCACTAAATAAAGGAGAGGGGTGAGTCACATAGATGTTGGATGACTTGCTACAGATTTCTCTATAACTTCTGTGAAAAACTAAGCTGAGACCTTTCTCAGTACTGACCTTACTGCGGTCAAAATGAACATAACAATTCTTCTCACCTGCTTCAGATGCTCTGTTGCCAGTACCTTTGTACTCAGGGATTTAGAGTGATTGTAATGAAAGGTTGAGCTGATCATCTCATGCCCTTTTCTATTGAGTGGAAATATTTACATTTTGCTGAACTTCTGAAAATTATAGCCCTGAAAATGAAGGGAAGACTGGAATGCAGGACACTAAGGCTACATCAGCATTAGCTAAACAAACAAGTCATTATCATCATCTTACATTGGTTAGTTTTTAGCATGTTCCCTGCCTTAATTTTCTCTGGAACTAAGAAATGTTGAAACATGGTTTGGAGACTGGCAGAATACATAGAATTCAGCCAGCAGTATCAATAAATCTACCCCACTTCACGAGAAAGAAGTTTGTCCATGGACATGTGGCATAAGTTATCCTCAGGCTCCGGCTTGGGTTTTAATCTATAAGTGTGACCCTAAATTCATGGCCATCAGCCATCTTTCTTTAATCAAATACTTGAACTGGGCTTCAGTATCTGACCTTAGCTCTCTCCAATCCCAGGTTAAAGATCATTTACACAGGAGGAATCTGGTCATGCTCATGGCTCTGACCAGAATTTTCATTACAGATTGCAGAGCACTTATTGAAAAACAAACAAAAAAAAATATTTAATATCTTGCTTCCCCAATTTTGCTTCTGAAAACTCACGATTTTCTTATATAAAAATATTGAATCCAAATCTGCTCCAAAGAGCTTCCTGCTTTGTTTCAAGAGCAAAACATTTTTTAGTTTTGAAATACAGGGTTTTTTCTTCTCCCTGTAAATATTTACACCAATTTTATTGTGAACAGGAAGTAAAAATTTATTTTATGCTGTTTTGATTTTTCAGTCACAGATAACAAAATTCTAAGTATTACTGATCAGTCACAGCTCATAATTTTAAAAAAATGAGACAAAATACATAAAGTCTTGACTAATGTTATTTTAGGACTTAGCATTTATACACACCCAACAGTCAGCAGCTGTCTTTCAAAGTTGTTGCAACACTACCGTATCCTTACATAAGACTTTGGTGAAGCCATAGATGTATGTTTACATGTGCACTGACAAACATTATTCTAACATAAGAAATACTAGTCCAGTCCATCAGCTGCTTTCATTAATCTCCTATACTAAATTTAGAGCTCATTCCTCTGGACATCCCTGCTGCTGAGATAGTGTGTAAGGACAGCATGTTTATCTACCAGGACTAGCAACAGACAGCATCCAAAACAAAGTCATGCATTCATCATAGCCCAGCATGGCAGAGCACAGCATAGAAACAGAACCTCATGGACCTTCATATCTTCATGACCTTTAGCTCTGATACTTACCAATCCAAATATTGTGGAATTTATACAGAGCTCAAGGCCTCCGAAAATACCCAAAAATGGAGAATTATGAACACATTCTAGTATCTCACATTCAAACTCAAAGTGCATTTTCATAATAAATGGTACCTACCAGGCACATGTACTTGGGTTTCATTTTCATGTCCTTTATCAGTACACACATTTAGAAAGAGTATATCTCAAGCATAAGAGATCAGTTCAGAAACTGAAGTTCTTAAACAAATTGGTTATTTCAACACTAGGAATTTACCGTGTCTACTGAAGCAAAAGATCTGCCTTCCTAAAAGCAATTCTGCAGGCTGTGTCAGTTAGTAACAGGGGGAAAATAAGGAGAATTTAACTTAGACATCAGAATAAGACAAAGATTTAAATGAGACAGAAATGAAATCATAAATAATGCATTTTAATTCATCTGTCATGGCAATAGCTTTATTCACATCATATTCATACAACTAGAGCATTCCACAGCCTCTGAAGTATTGATCTCAGTTTTACAGATGTAGAACTTGTATTATAACTATTTAGAACCTAAATTCTATTTATTTCTCAGGCATCTAGTTTATTTGAAATTTACTGGCAATATTGCAGGAGAAAGTTGTGGCTGATAATTATATGCTGAAATGGATTTTTTTAACAAAAAATTCATTTGTCAAAATAACTGTTACAAAATGAGTGTAAATTAATCCAGATCAGTTACACTTATAGCTGTTGGCTCTGAACTGGAAAAGAGCTTCAATAACAGTAAAAAGAATAGCACTGAATATAGAATATACAGCACACACACACACACACTGCAATTTAATTTTAAAGGATGAGTGGTTTCTCTCTCTGTTGGTTACCCTTTGGCATGTTCAACTAATGCACTTCCCTCTCTGCCTGACCCTTTCGGTGTTCAAGCCATTTCTCTTGATGCAGAATGAAAACTGCAAGGCTTTTTGAATAGTTAAGTGAGCCTGTTTGACAACAAGTCTAAAATAATTTCTAATAATACACATTATAAAGGAACTCCTCTTCTTTTAAGTTCAAAACATATATTTTGTATTCTCAGCCAAATGGAAGTAATATCTGATATTTCATCCAATGCCCAGAATTTAGTAGGCATTTAGCTTAGTGTCTGTTAGGCTATAGGATTTTGATTTTGGTCCAAAATTAAAAGTCTAAAGAGGTTTTCTTCTCCCCTCACCTTAAAAAAAAAAAAAAAAAAAAAAAGAAAGACATAAATCAGCAAGGCTCTGATGTTTCTATACTAACTTAGCAGACTTCTGAGTGGTTACACAAGATATAATATAGTGATAATATAGTGAGAACAATCCTGAGATTCCCAGACTGGCATTACCATTGCTGCTTAGAAACATTATGAAAAGTCTTGAGGCTTTATGTTTTTATGTTTTGAGGCTTAAACAAGTCTCTGTGAGATCGGGACAAAACACCTAACTGAGAAAATCATATATATTATTAAAAAAAAAAAAAAAAGAGTGAGTTTATAGAATCTTTCTCTAAGCCCTATAACACTGGTTAAAAAGAGGCAAGAGATTGCCTAGCTATAGAATGAACATTAATCTGTAGGTGCTTTACATTACAAAGGTTATTTTTGTAATTTTACTCTTATGAATGAATAGCCCTAATAAGTAAAGAACATAAATGTGAATAAATTTACAGATGTGAATTGAAGATGAAGGAGTGGCACCTTATTTAATGAGCAGTAAGTTAAACGAAGCCACAAAAATAAAAGATCATTTTGGAGTCCAAATGCAGCAACAGATAGATGACACATGGCTGCAAACTAGAGGTGTTAAAAGGTGAAAAAAGAAACCTATCTTTTCCAGCTGAACTGCAAAAGCAATATAGATAGGAATTACCCATATGTAAATTGGCCAAGAGACCAATATTAAATTCATAAACCTCATTTTAAATTGAACCTCTTTCTAGATACACCTTTACTTGTTTATACTCATTATTGAGGCACTCAAGAATATTTACACTCACTAATTAGGTGCTCAGTAAATTGCTCAGTCCCTGTGACATATTGTGGTCCAGAATTTGACTTAATGATGAAGTAGAATTATGGACCTTTAAAAAAAATGAGAATTTGCTCTCAGATTATTTAACAGTGTTATTTCAATTAACAGGTCTTACTTGCTGGAACCAAACTTTTGAGGCAGGTCCACAGAAAGGCTGGGACAGAGATCAGGCACTCACTGCACACCTGGGATTCACTGAGCAGGTGAATAAATTCATCCTCATTATAGCAATTATAGCAGCAAAGAGGAGTTGATTCCAGAGTCTGGATGGGTATGAAGATGTTTTGTTGACTTCACAAGATCAGGTTTTTGACCTGAAAGAACACAGGAAATAGGACTGGCCTAGATAAAGTCTTTTCTTTGGGTACTTTTTAGGTTACTGTCCTGTTTAAAAAAAAAAGGTAAATTACTTGAAATTGAATATTACAGTTGTGCAGTTGTAAAGATTCCATACACTAAAATCTACTCATATATGACAGAATAAATGCATTGCAAGATTTGTGTATTCTTGCAATGTTTTGCTTTAGAATAAGAATGCTCAAATCAAACATTATTTCAGGCACTATTTTGTCTTCATCATATAGGCAGTCACTTATGTCTGCTCTTAGGGGACAATTTCATTCCATTCCCAGTAAACCATTTCTGTAAAAAACCTCAATAATCAGTCTGAAAGTGAAGCACAGTTCCAAGTCACTACATAGAGCTGTACAGAGTATCTATATGACAGCACACTTTAACTATAGAGAACAATATGTTTGGAAATAAACTGTATCTTCTCCAGGAGCTATTTGCCTTGACACAGCTGTCTTCTTAAAACATGAAAATTCAATAATGCTGTGTCTTTGCACCATTTTTTTGTTTCTGTTTTTGTCATACAGATTAAAAACCTACGAGTGCTTGTCACTGTATATAAATAAATTACTCCTTCAGTTCTGATGCCTCTTTGCCATTGCCAAGGTTTGTGCTCTTTTACACTGCCATTGGGATTATGCCCATGGGTACACTGTCCATTCTACCAGCCAATCCTTCAGGTGCAGGTTGTAGTGGTGGTTCTGCTGGCACACTCTGCAGGCACCTCAACTGCTTTAAGGTAGGTGCTTTACCCTTAAATTCTTCTCCTTTCTCCCATGACCTCTTCTTTCCTTTATTATCTTCTTTTACATCATTCTAAAACACCTACAGGGTTCCTACTATTTTCTTTAAATCTATTCTGACCAGCCTATTCTTCTGTGATGTCTGCAAGAATCTCATCAGCCATTTATCTACTTAGATATGTTGCATCTATTTATCTAGATAGCATAATAAATAATCCTGACTTGGATCTGTCCTTCCAAATATTAGCATAGTTGTGATAAAATATAATCCTGTTATGCATGGAACTCCTTTGCTCTTACTGTACTGTCCTGCCTTCATTCCTGAGTCTTATATTCATTATGTTACATGTAGTAGAATTTGGTATATTTTCTTTGGATAAGGATCTTTGTGGTTCAGCACAAATATTTGATCATTATTGAGAATCAAAATACAATATTAATTAAGTTTTTGCAATTGGAAACACAAATATATTTTAGCTTACAAAGGCAAAAATGCATTTTCACTCATTTGAATTCCTCTCATAAATATCATGGTAAGGATGTATTTCAAAATAATTTTCACTCATTAAATAGTTTAATAACACTTATTGACTACTTGGAGAAAGTATCAGTTAATATTTTCAGTCTAGAGAATAGGTAGCAAAGAAAAAAAAAAACTATATTCAGGCTTTGAACTATACAAAGAAAGAGTTATCAAATATTATATTAATAGGTTAAAAATAAGATAAGGATTTACTTCTAAAGAGAAATATTTTCTGCTAATGGTGGAATAAATGTACACACTGACAATCACTGAAACACAGGCATGAAAACAAAGGGATGATTGCATAAAAGCATGATAAATATAAATCACAAAAAATGTGATTTCACTGTACTTTTGAATGTGCTATGAATAATGAAAGCAGCATCCTAAAAAGTGGGGGGAAAAAAAATGACATCATTGCAAGGTCATCTATACAGTTGCAGGTATAGTAGCATTTTATCTGGAAAATGGCATGTGATCTTAGAAAAGAAGATGCAAATTATGGTACTTCAGAGGCCACAGTGAGAATTTTAGCATTGAACTCCAAGAAAACAATTCAAAATCTAAAAGCATTTTTGAAGTACTGCTTCATCTCATGGAGAATCTTCCCTTTTGGGATCTCATAATTCTAATCAAAACATCGGTGCCTGCACATACTCCAAAATACAATTTCAAGGAGTAATTTCCATTTTAGGAAAGTATGTGCTGGGTCACACAACAAATGTGTCTTTCCTAACTCTTTGCCTGCTTTTTATTAGCATGGATCATCACTGGAGTGTATCTACCAAAATCTCTTATTCAGGACAGGACCTGCCCCCTCCTCCCCTGCACTGCCAAAAGTTCATGTTATCCCCAGTGATTTTGAGGGAAGAAACACATTAAAGGAAAGGGAAATTGAGATATTTTGGGCCATCACATCAGCAGTAGCCCCTGTCAGATATCCAGAACCCCATGCACAAACTGGAAGTGAAGAAACTATTGAGAGTCTGGGATAATTTGTTTATGACAGTACACACTGATGGCTCATCTTCCTCTTCTTTAAAGATGTTCATATAATATTAATGAATGAACAAAGGAAAAGATGACTTAGATGTCTTAAAAACAAGAGCTGAACAGCATATATGATTAAGGTCTTCTGTGCAGGGCACTTGTTTGCAAATGTCTCTGTGGAGCTGAATTTTGTTTCTCTATTCTGAGCTGCAACTTTCTCATTATTCTGAGAATTTTATGTTTAAAAAGCTTTATGTTCATGGTATATTATCCCACACCCTCTCATATTGTTCTCTTTTAAAACCAAATTATATTCCCATTGTGAAAATTCAGTATCATATGGACTAAACAGTCTGCCGGTATTGGGCAGTATTTCTTTCTTTCAGATATGTCCCTGTCACTTTATTTTTGTGGAAGCACGATCCCAAATTCTCCTGGGGAGCTGGGCTAGTACAAGACCATCCGACATATGAGTTTATATTACACCCATGGCAGTAGGGCATTACCACCTATTCTAAAAAATTGGCACAAAGATTCAAATCTTTTTGCCTGAACATCAAACTTGAAAGACACCCCTTGTTTTAAAATTACAGAAGGTCACTATTTTAGAAACCACCAGTCTGAGACAAATCACAAATGGTGATTTATGAAGACCAATAAAATCTGTGTTTTTCTAACTTGGTTTATTTCAATGTTTTCAAGAGAAAGCATAAAGTATTTCTATAATATTTTATATGTGACCTATAAGTACTTTAAGTCATAATAAAAAGTATTTTTTTTTTCACACTCCCTAGAAAAAAATCAGTTCTTGCTAAACTGATTAAATATTAGTACTTTTTTATATTTTTCTGTCAAAATACCTTCATTATTTGTGACATTTATGCACATTATCCTTGATTTCTTGATAGATTTTTTTTTTAATCCCAAGTTATATAGTTGGGAAACTTCTCACCTTTAAAAAAAATAGATGTTGCCATCTTTTATTCTTTTATGTGATACAAAATTAGTTTCAGTCTCAGAGAAGTGACACCTTTTGTCATTTTACAGTCCAGGGGAAAACTCTTCTGCTGTAATTATATATATATGTATGTATATATATATATATATATATATATACACACGTACATATACATACATACATAACTCTTCTGAGAAAGCATATATATTTTTGTATTTGAATATAATTCCAGAATTACAGTTTTAGTATGACTTCTGAAGATAATTTGATATCTGGCTTTTTGTGTAACTTGCAAAAAATTACAGCCTTGTTCTTAGAATGAAACTAAGCAGTGCTCTGACTTGTGTACTTTTATGATTTCATATTTCAAGAGGATGCATTCCCTAGTTAGAAATTTTTAACATCTTCCACAGCCAATTTAATTTGCTCATTTCTCATTACTTTAGGGTAGTTACAGTAGTTTCTTCATTATGCAGACTGTGGTGAAAGCATACAGTTGTTAATGGAGACAGTGTTTAAAAAGATGATTCTGCTATCAAAATACATTGAAAGGAATAATAGAGATTTTCCAGCTCTGAAAACAGAAACACAAAGCAGGGAAATATAACAGCAATGAGAGTGCATGTATATGTATATATATGTAACTTTTCTGTTGCAATATGACATTGCCTTTCTCCTCCTTGTCTTTAACTTGAACACCACAACAGCTGCTCTTTGCTGATGGTGTTTAATTGCACTGCTCTTTCATCTAACACTCTTAGACTCCTGGTATCTAAGGCATAGTGAGGATTGCCTCCCTCCCATACTGATTTTTTTCCATTCCTCTTTCCATGGGTTGTGTGTTTCTGCCCCATGCTAATATGTCTCATTACAGATTCCATGAGGTCCTCTTTTAAGAGTAACAAATGTCTAGTCATGGATTGGAATAAAAGGTAGACAAATGTGTAACAAGGAAAGAGAAGGAAGCAGGGAGTTACAGAATAATTAGAGAAGAAATACGTAGTTCAAACATAGAGATAACTTGGAGAAATTCCAAAAGGTAGAAGGAAGAAGGAAGACACAAAGGAAGTATTTACAAAGTGAAAGGAAAATTAATAGACAAAAAAGATAATTTTAAACATGTTTATTAATGGTATGGACACTTGTGATCCAGCACAACAAAGATAAATGGAAACATGCATCCACTCCAAATTAATACAATTCATAAAAACTTTATGAGATTTGTTATTTAATAATAATATATATTAATATAGATAGTGTGTACAGATTTTAAAAATGAATTTTATAGGTATACCATAAGTGCCTTTCATTTCAAACATAGTATTTTTTCAGCAGATAATATAATCAGGAAAAAAATCAGTCAGCTAGGTATAAAATTGGTGACTTTGACAAAGGTAATTATAGGACAAAATTGATGTCTTTCTATTTTAAATAATTTTTGAATGGCAAATAAAGTATAAATAAGTTAATAGTTTCTGTAGTATGTAGTTTCTTTACCTCTAAATCTTTACTTAAAGTGGAAAAGACTTTTGCTTGCTGCGTGTCTCGGCTTTTTGGATTAAATAAATTAAATTCAAAATGAAGCCTAAGGATAGTGCTGCTGTATTGTCAGTCACTTGGGCATTATTAATTTGCTTTTTAAAATGTTTTGGTAGCATACCCAGAATTCTGCATTCCCTGATTAAATAATAAATTGAATTAATTGAATTACTCTTGTTCTAGGGTTCAATCCATTAAAAATATTTTATGAGGTTTTTTTCTTATTGCTAAGATTTTTTTGTTTGGGGATTTTTATAGACTCTTTAAATCATACAGGTAAACAAGAAGACAGCTATATGAATTCCAGGTGCAGTTAATTTTCCCTTGGCTGAGCACTGAATCATTATATTTTATTTGTTAGTGTTATGGGACATCACTGAATGTCCTTATCTTTGCACATGAAAAAATGTGAAAAAGCAAACACTTAAGTCACTGCAACTGTGAGCAGAAACTGGCTTACTCTCTTTTTTTTTCCTTTGAGTTGGTGGTACTGAAGTATTTACGAAGTTTGTGACACATTTAAACAGAATTGATATTAGGTCTTAAACCTAGTGCTCCAGTAAATTTTTTAGCTACAGTCCTCTCTGATTTCAATGTTATATTCTCATTTAAAGCCTTCAGTAGATTACAATTGCCTAGACCATCAAGTTCATCCAACTGACCTAGCAGTGTCATTCATTCAGTAAGAATCTGAGAGTAATGGAGGTAGGAATGGACCTTGCGACATTTCTAGTCCACTGTCTTGTTCAAAATAGATCTCAGACCAGACCAGATACTCAGGTTTGTGTCCAGCTGAGTCTTCTAAATCTCCAAGGACAGAGGCTACTTGACATCTCTAACCAGCTTGGCTGTCTTCAGATTATAAAATTTTCTCTATTTATTTAAGTTTATGTCCATCATGTCTTTTTCTCTCTCCATGTACCACTAGAGAGGATCATGGGTTAGTTTTCTCAGGGACCACCTTGTAGATTTGAAGAGCTGTTAAGTGTCCCCAGAGCCACATCTTCTCCAGGCACAAAGGCAGTAGTCCCTCAGCTTCTCCTCACAGGGCATGCTACAGCCCCCCGAGAATCTTGGTGGTCCTTCACTGAATTTACTTGACTTTATCAGTCATGTACTGGACCTGGTACCTTACCACATGTCTGGGTGTCATCTGAGTTAGTGGGGGTTAATAATTTCCTTTGATCTTTGGCCAGATCCCAGATGCTGCTGGCCTTTCCTGCCAGGCACAGTGATGGCTCCCATTCAGCTTCCTGTCTGCCAATACCTTCAGTTCCTTTTCACAGGCCTGTTCCCCAGTCATGACAAGGGGTCTTCTTCCCAGGTGCAGGACTTGGCATTTGTTACTGAAATTTGCAACTTTTCTTCTGGCCCATTCTTCCAGTTTCCTCCAGCTTGCTTAAATCACTCTGAGTCATAGGCCATTAGCCCTTACCTATTTATTTGGTTGCCAAGGCAGAAAAATTTCTTACCAAAAACACTTATCACAGAGATACATCTTCGTTCTCTAAAGACAAAAGCATCTATGTAAGATGGTCATTCACAAGTCATTCTAGCAGTGAGAGCTGGAAAGCTCATGAAAGCTAAGCCATTCTTAGTTCAAATTAACATAAATTGTAATTGAAATGGTCATTTTTGGTGCCCTCGTGTAACCTTTACTGCTCATTTAGTGCAGCATTTTCTTTGCTTCTGAATAGGTCTTTTTGAGAAGAACACATGATCTAAACCACCTTTGTTGAAAGCAGTACCAAGCTTGTTTGAATCTTCAAATAATACCTTTTTTCACTCTTTCCTGATATACTAAATCCCACTCATAGGCTTTTTTAAGTGCCAGAAATCCTGAAGCCAGGATTATCTTTAGCAGACAGGTACATTCATAGACATGCTGTACTTATTTTCTTCACTAGAGTATACAGGGATTTTCATGCCATCAAAAAGAGAAAAAAGTAAACATATTTTGGGCTTTCTTCCTTTTCAGATGTACCCATCAAACTCTGTAATTCATATGGCAAACTCAGGGGTGCCCTTTTGGAGGCTGGTCTTAGAACCTTTCCATCAACTAACACACCAGAAATTTTTTTCAGTATTTCATTTGTATATTCATATATAAATATGAATGTATTTCAGATCAACAAAAGATTTTCTTTCCATTTGGATGGCAGTGTGCCTGTGGTCACTAAGGTGAGAGGTCATTCATGTGTCCTCAGACAATGGCAGATGAGTCAGTCACTATTAAGAGAGAGCAAGGTTCAATACTTTCTACAGCCACATGCATTGAATTTAGGCTGAACAAATATCTTGTATATATCCTGCCCCATAAGCTGCTTAGCTCCACAGACATACATGATCCTTACATTCTCCTTGCCCAGTGTGATAGGGATAACCATGGAAAAGAAGAGGATATAGGCTGAGGACAGCCACTATAGCAGTCAGCATGGCAAATTCTTTTTCCCAGCTCCATTTTGACATTAATATGCTACTGAATTTGAAACTAAAAATCTAGTTCTATTGTCTCTATCACCTGTAGTCAATTACTGCCTTTTCTATTTCCATTGCTTTTAAATGTTAGTCAGCCTATTGAGCTCTTTTGGATCATCTTGGAATGAGATAACTGGGCTGCCAATCCCCAGAACCTCTATTATTCCAGTAACATTTCCCTGCATGACTATAAAGCATGCCCACATCCATTGCTGCCTTTCATCCTCAGTCACTGATTAGCAATAGATTTCTTTTACCTTTTTCATTTTTCTCATAAATCAATGCCTCCAGGATTCCTTATCACTTTGTTTCCATTTCATGGTCTTGCTCTCTTTTCATCAATATCCTCTGAAGCCTTCCTGTCCAGGACTGTGTCCTCCCACAGCTGCCACAAAGAGGCATTGTATTTTTTATATATATATCTGATGATGCCTTTACAAGAACAACCTATGTTATTTTACTTTAATTTAGTTTATTTATTACTATCTTAGTCTGAAAAGAGAAAATTCTGAACAAATACTGAACTGGAACATATTTCCTTAGTCCTCTGGTAACCCTGCCAACCTTATCCATCTTCACTATGGATCACAGCCTTGTTATTTTCTTTTCAAAGCAAACACTTAATTTGCTTTATTTGTTTGTTGACTGGTCAAACATGTTAATAGCAACTCAGGAAAACATTGCAACAATAAGCAAAGTTGTACAGATTGAGAGTTGAGATAGCAGAGTTGATTTTGCCATGAACATTCTAACCTGAATTTTGCAGTAGCTCTATACCAGATTCTAGAGGCCCTAGACAAACATCTAACACTTGCTCACAAAACTCAAACAAACTGAAAAAGAAACCTGAGATTTTTCTTTTTTTTCCATTCAGATTTGGAGGAGTGGCTGGCATTTTTTTTTATTATTTTTTTTCATTTCATAGATTACAAATAATTTATTATTAAACTGGACCAAAAAAAGCTCAAGTGAAAAATTAAAAAAATTTCAGGGGTCTCTATCATTTTTAGACTATCCTACTTCATATAAGTCTTCTCTGTTATCAAAAAGAAGACTGTGTCAAGGATCTGAATAGAAATCAGAACAGCTATTTCTCTATTTTGCTCAAAACACTATTCCTCTTAATATGAATCTCCTGGTCATAGCAATGTTGGTTTTTTTTTAAATCTACTTGCCCTTTGTTAATTCTTTTTGATTTTTTTTTTTATGTTTTCCTATGCAATGTCTTCCTATGCAAGACATTGCATAGGAAAGTCTGAGGCTGCTCCTGCTGCAACTTTGAGCACATGAGAGGAAGCATACCTCATTAATTCACAGTGACAACAGAACACTCTCAGGCACTCAGATGAATACAGTAAAGCTAAATTTTATGCAGTGCCTCACAAAATGAAATAGAAATACCATGTGTTAACTTGTTGTCAATTCTTCTACCAAAGATAATGATTTTATAATTATTTTTTCCTAGTTTAAAGCGTCATCCTTGTACTCCTGTTTTAAAGTCGTTTGCTGTTGACCATTTTACATATGCCACCAGTATCTTTTCATCTTTGTCACAAGCTCCACACCTCACTGTCACCTGAGTTCCTCTCAGGCAGGACAATTTCTCATAAAGCCACAAGGGACTTCTATACAGTTGATGAGGAGTCCAACAGCATATTTACTGCTTTTATGTGTTTGAAATCACAGCCTTAATATTAGTCTTTTTTAAGGCATAGAATTGTGAAATTTTAGTGAATTTTTTTAAAAAATTAAATATTCTTTATATCTTTTAACATTTGTTCCCTTGTGTTTGGTGCTCTATTTTTATCTTCTCCTCTCTGTTCCCTCACTGCTTCATGTTTTATAGCACATCAAAAACAATAATGGTCATATGCTTCATACCTGGCTATTTCTATGCTCAAATTTGCTGGAATATTTACTGGAAACTTCCCAAAATCACAAGGGCAACAAATAATCCCTATAAAACAGAACAGATGGTGGAAACCTTTGTATTCATTATGGTATTGTTGCTTTAGAAATTTACAGGTCCAGATCCTAAGAAAAAAATGGAGCTTTGTTCACTGAAACCAATATCTGCTGCTTGTTTCACACTGTGTTAAAATTATGGTAAATATGTCATCTTTTTATGACGCAGTAAAAACTTGGGTTTTTATGTGCAATTGCCTGTGGGCCTTTGTTTCCCTACTTCATTTTAATAAGAAAATGGTGGGCTCAAATGCAATCTCAGAATTGTAGCAATCAAAAAAATCCCATCCTATTAATTCTGTTCTTAGCTGATAAACTTGTATTGAGTTCATATCCATCAAACTGGGCTAAGTGCTGTGAACTGAGCAAGAGTTCTCACCACTCAGACCTTGAGGTCTCAGCTTCCTCAAGGCAGGATAGATACAATGGCAGAATTGGAAAAGAAATGGAAGATTATATGATTCCTAAGATCTAGTTTCTACAGATATTTATAGAGTATTTTTTTTACTTCAGAAAAGTTTCACCTCACAGTCTCTTTTCTACAAAAAACTAGTGCAGTTGAGTAAAAGCATATAAGAATCCCTCCAATGTTGCTACTGGCCTATTTTTAAACTACAATGTTCAAATACTGATCTACTATAGAGTAACTTGGAAATCCAATGAAGACTCTTTCCTTTACCTGCAGACTGAAGATATAGATAGCTGTAGATAAACTTACCTGGGAGGAAGATAAATAATTACATGCAATGATAAAAAGCAGAGGAGTGTCCCCAGAGGCATGAAAATATATAGAATAACACAAAGATGTCAAGTCAATTCTTTCTGAAAGCAAAGTAGGAAAAGTTGCTCAGTCTACTTGATGCACAATGAATTCACATTTTTTGGAAAGTTGTGCAACACTTGAATTCAGTTCAGACTATTCCTCTCTTTATTTGAATCACACTTCCTACAAATGGTAATTCACATAAACCAACTCTTCACCCACAAAAAAAGGGTTGAAGAAGGTTACTTGGGCTGGAAAGCCAAAACAAAGAGCTGCGAAGTGTCAGAGTCAAGATTTGTCAGTATCAGTCTACCCTTGTGTGAATGTGTGTTTTATATCTTTAATTGCACAATCCCATACTGGTTTTCCCAAAGCACCTTGCCACACTGGTCACAAAACTTTGTAAATCCTCAGTGAATGGCAAATAAAGGGCTCATCTATTCAAAAAACATTTATACTAAAGGAAAGATGAAGATTTATTGGCCAAGGGGGAAAAGAAAAGACAAAAAAGGAAGTTACTTTTTACTTTATAGGGGTGGAGCGGGTGAACATATAGAGTAGGCATCCAAGTGTCTAAATAACGGTAAGTTTTTTACAGGGAAGTCAATTGAAAGTATCCTATTTCCTTATGCAATTTTCAGAATATTTAAGTATTTAAATGCAAACAAACTTTGAAATGAACAAGCTGTTTGACTTCTACTTACATTAATAGTAGCGACCCAGCTGCATTTTTAGCAACAGCACAAGTTTTCCTCCATACTGCATTTTATAATAGATATTTATAATGTACAGTTTGAAACAATTTATAAGACAGCCCAGTTGCACAGATAAATTATAAAGTGAATGTTCTTTAGCTGTATTTAATTGCTAGTTAGTAGAGCCACTTGAGGAAAAAAAGTTATGCTAATTTCAGTCCCAGGAAGATAGCAACAGAAGGATAAGAATATTGTGGATGATCAGGTAGTTCCAGCACATGGAGCATAGTGTGAACATCATTAGGGACAAGAAACCACACTGCTCCCACTCAGCCTCAATCTGCAGTGTTTTTCTCTGATTATGATTTGATTATTATTACGATTATTCACCATCTGGAAGAGTCTTTAGCTGACCAAAACCAAGAGATGAGAGGCAAGACCTGAGGAAGAATGTCAAGTACTTAGCTCACATACTCCAGAAGAAAAGATAGATAAATCAAAAGCAATCAGTACCATCACTCAGTAGTTTCGCCCATGTTCTGAAGACAAAAAAAAAAAAAAAAAAAAAAAAAAAAAAAGTAAAGCAATGGTCTAATAATCAGCTTCCAAATGCTCAAGGCCATGTTATTTATGTTAACCAGAGTAAACAGCACAAGGACCATGTCTTTTGTGCATAATGATTTCTAGGTGAATAATCAAGTTGAAGGCTGATGAGTATAAACAAAGGCAAGATTAATCCACCTTTTATTGTTATAGCCATCCCATAAACTGGTGACTTCTAAGCTATTAGATGCTATGTCATCCAATAATGCTCACTTCCTTTTATAGCTAATCAGCAGCTTAAGCTCCTCCATAGACAGACCTGGTCAAATTGGCTCATGAGTGCCTGACATAAAATCTGACTACTTTGCCTTCTATCTTCAAAGCAAAACTCACAAATCAGAAAGTCAGTTTTACATTACTGTTCCACCTAGCAAACCAGTATGGTATGAATGCACAGAGTAGAACTAAATGAAGGGAAGAAAAATCTTCAGAGGAAAGACAGTCATATGGGAAGATGAATGCAAATAATTTGAAATATAAAGTGCATAAGTCTCATAGGGTTTCCCGCAGTTTAAAACTCTGTCAGAGAAACACAGAAACTTTTTCCCTGCCTGTCACTCCATTACTTCTTTTATGTCCAGTTATAGAGCTATTACAGGCTATGACAAACAGCTATATTATACTTTAAATTGAAATATCTGGGTAATCTTTTTTTGTACATTTCATAGGTACCTAATCTGCAAGAAAACAATTTTCTTTATGCCTTTCCAGTTTCATTCTAAGATTTCTTATGTGTGTGTGCTTAAATAAGTCTCAGTTTTTATGAATTTCTGCCTGACCTGTTGGTTTGACTTTATTTTTCTGAAAAAAGTTTTAGCTGCTTTATTGATTCTGTGGGGTTTTTTGTCAAAAACAGCATAGCTAGCTTTGTTTTTATTTTGATAAATTGCTAAATAAGCATAGGTTTGAACTACAAATTTAATTACAGAAAGTAGGATGAAAAACAGAGCACATAACAAAAGCAATTACAGAAAGAGATTATTAAAACAGAAAAGAAACTTGACCTAGGTGTGTCATGTTTTCACTTGAAACTTGAAGTTTGAAGCAACTAAGCTTTTATCCTGCAAAGGCACGCTCAGAGGCTTGTTTAGCTCACTAAAATCAAGTGGGTTTTTTGCAATGCAAAAGAGCAGGCAGGTGCCTCCATCTTTCTAGTACCATGGCATAAATGTGCCAGTTTATAAAAGCGTGCATGAAAGCCCAAAGTCTCACTGTTTAACAGATTTTAGAGAAAGTAATGGAAATTATGTTAATCTGAACTCCACATTGTTCTTGACTTACATTGTGTTTGCTAAAGATAAAAAAAACTGAGTCTGAAGAAAAAAAAAATACACTTCTAAAGAGAGGGAATATGATACTAAAGAGAAAATCACCTTCATGATGTGCTTCCACACAAGAATTGCTCACCACAATATGGCTTTTGATTTTTTCTTTTTTGAACCATTGCCATTACACAGAAATTCATGCAAAAAATTCATGCAAAACTAATTTAAGTCAAACTTTGGATCACTGAGAAAAAATTAACAGATCCACTTCCAGGAAAAGGAGCCTTTTGTATTGGTAAAAACTTAGGTGAAAATAGGGCAGCGATTGTCACAGGGTTGATTCTGACCATGCTTTGTCTCTGCAGTGATTTTTTTCCATCTGATCAATTCTCAGTAGCTTGATGGTAGCAGATTGTGTAGTAGATAAGACAAACCATTTTCTCACTTAAATCTGTGGGAAAATACACACTTATGCTAGTGAAATTAGACTTTGTTTTGGTTTTTAACGTTCTCTTATCTTCTGGCCCAAGTGTAAAGGGATAATCTTGGTTTATGAAGATAATGAGACTCAGGTGGTGTGATTACAAAGAGGTCCAAACCAGCATTTCATGCATCTGCCTAACACTTTAGATGGTTAATTTGTAGTTTAACAGTATACCATGAATACTGGTGAGTTTAAAGCTATGAAGAGATTATCTACAAACTATAAACTAACAGATTACCTATAAACAACAGAAGAGGTTATCTGTAACTAACTACATTTTTTAAAATGTATTTCATGATTTTGTTTAAAATAACTACATTTTTTAAAATGTATTTCATGATTTTGTTTAAAACCAAGCATTCTGTCTCTGAACCAGTTGGTAGACACAGAGAAGTGCTGTTTATTTGTGGAATTGCAAATCTGAATTATAGACATATTTACTGCTAGTTTTTGTAACTGATGTTTTCATTATTCTGCAATTTTAAAAGTGAGTTAATGATTTTTAAAATATTTTAACTTAAATATAAAATGGTTTATATATTTATTTGATTTCTTTCACTATTCCTTTTCCCATCTTCTGCAACCAGATGCAAATTAAATACCAATGCAAAAGACTGGGCAAAGAACCCTTTGGTGTGGGGTTTTTTTGATGGTTTGGTTTTTGTTTTAATTGTGGATAATCTCCCTCACCCATTTTATTCCTGTATTTGAATTTGGATTCTTCTATAAGGCAGTAGTGTCTTCTTTGGTGGTGCAGTAACAGTAATGTCAGTAGGACAGGTTCTGCACAGGTTCTTTTTCAGTTTTCATAGTGATTGTATATTCTAATTCCTGTGCAGAGGAAAAAAAAACATTTTTGCAATGCAACTATTTTGATTAGATAAATGTTCAGTTCTGCACTAGGTGTTATAAATCACCCCTATGAGAAGGACTCACCAACAAAAGGACAAAAATGAGCTGGTTTGAACTGCCCATTTGCAACATTAAGGACATTTCACTTCAGAGAAAAAATTCTATACGTATGGATCTAAATACTTTGTAATTCTCTGGAAGAGAAGTTTTCTGCATATAAAATCTATGCTATATCACTTAATTTTCTTAAGCGGATGAGGGGAAATGCAGCAAAAAGTCACTTATCTTGTGCTAGTTATACTATTGCCAACTCATGTATGTCAGTTTTAGGAATAATAACGGGAAAGAGTGAGCAGGGAATAGCTCCAAGGTATTGAGTTTGCCCTAATACATACAGATGGAAATTCTACGGCCAACACAGGTCAGGCTTTTACTAGCACTGTAGAAATACAGTGAAAATATAAAGTTGCTATATATTCCCAAGACAAGAGTTCTCAAATTGTAAAATAATTTTACTCTAAATTTCAACTTGTCTTCACTCTTTGTGTATTCTTTCCCTCTAAGGATGTGTAACCTTGGATACTTGCCAGCCTGCTAGTAAAAATCCTGATCATGCAATCCTTATTCAAACAAATCTGTTGTTGATTTTTATTAAGCCTGTTCTGTTCTCTCATATTTATCTACACATAGCTACAGTGTCTCCAAAGGACAGAGGATACAGACATATATGCTGGGATATGCTGGGGAAAATATAACTTTCCTTTTGGGAATTGATCATGAACTTTTCAATCAAGCAGAACTTCCAGAAAAAAAAACAAACAAACAAAAAAAAAAAAACTTAAAAAACTTTTTTTTTTTTTTAATCTATTGGCCAAGCTACTATATTATTGTCCCACATTGCAGCTGTGAAAGGTAATGCTCACTTTTTCTAGCTTGGTACCAAAAATTTTGTACTCATATGTAGGTGTGAGGAATCATTTGCATGTGTCTTAGTCTTGCCTTTTTCAAACCAAAAATAGGGCACTTGAATCCAAATTGCTTCAGTACAATATTCTCTAAATAACTACCCAGAGATTATCATTATCTTAAAATTATTCCTGTGAAATGCTTTTGCATGTGCTTAACTTTTTACACGTGAGTAACAGCTCAATAGAATTGTCAACACATATGAATGAAAATTACTTTTATATTTCTTTTAGAAAGTTAGTATAACAAGGAATACCAACATCCTTAAAATAATTTGAATTCTGGAGAAACACAGAGCAATCTAGTTTAATATTAAATTTTCAGTTTATGTTGTAAATTATATTAAAATCTATTTTGTGTCATGATGTAGGTCAATTAAGCAAGTATAAACTGCCTTTTTTGTGAGTGGAATAGGTTTATATCATAGCTAATTAGACAAGAGCATAAGAAATATGCTCAAGAAAAATTATATTATCAACTAAGAGAAATAGCAAAAAATCATTTCTAGGCAAAAAAGAATCACAGGATCAGATTAAATTAGGACAATGAAAAAGAGGCAGAAAACTGGCAAAAAAAAATGTCAAATTAAGATAACCTATGGATAACAAACACAAAAAAACCCCCTGAGATACAGTGAATGCCATTTCATCTAGAAAGATAAAGGAAGTTATCTGATGTTTTAAAAGTAATATAGAAGAACTTGTGGTGGAAATGGCTTTCTCAAATCTTTTGATGAACAAAGTGGATTGACTGTCAATCAACTTAACGATGCAGGAAGAGAAACTCATTGAGGCTGAAGCAGCAGATTTGTATTATAGAAAAAATAAACACTCACTTTAATATTTTTTTAATTACTTAATTTTATATATGGGCTGAATTTACATTCAGCAAAATGAGATAAAATTGTTAAATAATTGTGAAACATTTTAGTTCTTAATAAGGACAATTATGTAGTATTTTGTACCTTTTTGTAATAGATTACCAGTAAATCTTGATCAGTTTTTCAGTTCTATTTAGATACTTACTGGTATTTTTGCACATATGTGAACCAAGAAATAAATTAGCAACAAGCAGCACTTTGAAGTAGGAAGGCTTTGAGGTTTCAAGAGACTATTTCTGTTCTAGAAGGTATCATGCTACCTGATTCCCATGAGGACAACTTGCCTAGTGTAAACATCAGTAACTAATAGGCTTTCATGGATGAAACTGGAGAAAGTTTAAAAAGGCTTGCAAGATTTGCAAAGTTCTTTCCCAAAGAGAAGAGAGCTTTCCCATCAGATCTGAAGCAGATAGAGACATTATAATTTGGAACCAAAGCAGCCATGCTGATTGTATATATGTGTTGACAGATAAGGGAGACAAGTTTATACTAACCCAGACAGGAACTTTGGAAAATTCCACTTCCATTATTAAGCATCATATATCTTGCTTCGTGTCCATGACCATTCAAATACTTTGTGTTCAACGTTAAGGTCATGAGTTATTCTGCTTTGCTGAAGTGATTCTGCAGGTTCAAATGGAAAAAAATAATAATTTCAGTGTCTAAATTCAAGGTAGCAGCCAAGCTTCATGGGTGAAGCTCCTGTTTTGAAGGCAATTATAACTATTCTGGCTTTATGCCTCCTCAGCACAGGAAGAATTTACTTCTTATGTTTTCAATTATCTCCAGGTCAAACATTATATTTACTGACTACCTATAATTGAGCATATTGGCAGGATACCTCTAGAATACTCTTTTTTAGATGTGTGTTGCAGCAACAAACTTGTGCACTAGTGAGATATGGAAAAAACACAAGCCTTTCACCCTCCATTTCTTTCATATTCTTGGCTGATGAAATGCAACAGGTGAAAAAATAGAAGTTGTTTTACCAACATCTTTCCACAATGAGTTTGTTGGCTAGGACAGTCTTCTGAAAATACTTGCTCTTATTTGGATTTGATGTTCTTGAAGGTCTTTTCCAGCCTTAACAATCATGAGTGCTGTACTCTACAATCATGTATTCTTCACATCCTAGGAAGGGAAGGCCACTTAACACCTTATTTGGTAGCCAAGGTCTGGGGCTGGGCTTCAGGACCCATTTTCCAGTTTAAGAGACATGACCCCTACCATCTGAATATGCCTACTTGTAAGCAAAATGGAGTCGTAGATTGACCAGCTCTGAACTGGTTTAAGCATCAAATAGTTTCAGCTGCTGCTAAGTGCAAATCCAGATGTCCCACTCATTCAAGGGAACAGGGCACCTGCTTTTATATTGCAAACCCAACTCCAAGTGCTCCCCTTCTCAGTAGCACAGTGCACCCCTCAGTGCAAATGTTATGCTTGGCTCCAAGTGTGGAAGTTTTAGGCATTGCAGCATTAAATTGTATCTGCCTGAATCCTTTTCTAGTTCTTAAGACAAATAACTCTGAGCACTGTATTCTCCCATTCTTCAACTTCCTTTCATTAGAAAAAAGTTACAAAAATTGCCGCAAGATTTGGATTATAAGAAAAGGCAGAAAAGCCAGAAAAAAAGTGGCTACTCTGCTGCCTACTTAAATGAATAGAAGATGCATATGAGTTCAGACCAGAGGAAATTATTCCTAATACCTGTGAAGGATGTATTTCAAAGAGTGTTCAATATGATTTCAGTTTGGAGATTAATGTTAAAAGTGAAGTGAGTGGTTGCAGGATGGTAAGACGATTAGTGAGTGTTATCTGGGATGGAATCTTTCCGTTTGGGAAAGAATTATAGTATGCCAGGCAATCTTAGGGCTATTTTGCACTCAGATTCATACTTGTAATTTGATGGAGAAAAAATGATAGAAAAATGAGCAAGAAAATTATTTAACTCAGGACCAATGCAATTATTGAAACATAATTCATCCAGAATCCCCGTTATTGGCTATAAATGCCTTTTGGCTTCTACTTGTGAAGTATAAATGGATTTTATAAACCTCCTTCCTCACATGTGTTTTGAGAGGCCATATCCTGTAGAAAAGGCCTCTTCTTTAAAAGGACTAAGGGGACAGTACCTTCATTCTGGTAGTCACACTGCAGAAGGAGAAAAAGACAATGGTATCCTTTGTAGCAGCCAAGTCAACATCCACTCAAGTTCTAACATCTCGGAGGCTAAGTGCGGAGTTAGTTGTCTACTCAATAACATAATAAATAATGCAATTAGATTTAAAGATTTCAGATTATTCATTCAGAGTATTCAGCAAGCACCAAGCAAACAGAAATCAGCCAGGAGAGATTGAAGACCATGCTGGAGAATATTTGCTATATAGAATATTTGTAAAGTACACTGGAAAGAAAGGGAATAAAATGAGGATCAGCAATAAGAACAATGACTTAGTGTGTGGACATGGGGATACTCTGTGTTTTTCTTACCTAGATGTTCCATCCCTTCCCACCATTAGACTGGATTGCCATGATGCAGTGCTTGCAGATTTTTCAGATAATCCAAACATTAAAAAAACAGCGATGCCTTAACTTGCAAGAGAAAAATTTTAATTTCTCCTTTTCCATTACCTTTATTGCTATGATAAAGCCAGGTGGTTCCTTCAGATGAGCTTACATTGTGTTTTGTTTTATTGCTGCTAAAGGCCTCCTCTGCTCTCTTAGGCTTTTGCCCAGGCTCCTCGCTGCACTGCTCTGCTCATATAAAATACAGCTGCCAAAATAGCTGTGTCAGTTGATATGAAAGGCTCGCTTCTGTTCTGAAGCTCTTTCTCCTTCTTCTGTTTCCTACTACATCAGAGTCAGCCTTTATGTTTTTGCCATTGTACTCACCTTGGAACCTGTCCATCTTTGCTCATATAGCTGCTGTGGTAGCAAACACCTTTCAAGTTCCCTCTAGGTTGCCCTTTAATGCTACAACAGGCTCCTCGAGTCGATCTTGCCATTAACAACTAAGGAAAGAAAAGTCAAAAAACACCAAAAAAAAAGAGAGAGCACTCTGGTATGAATTCACTAGCAAATAGGATGTTTGATCTAGATAGATACTTTAAGTTTTCTGAAGCCATTGAGAACTGCATATTTAAATGCATGATCTTCCTTCCTCTATTTTTGTCTTACCATTCTTCTCCTCTTTTGCTGCCATCATTTACTGTATCTTGGCTCAGGCAAAATATTTCCTGTGGCAAGTTTTCCACCTGCAAGGGAATGCTCATATTGCAAACACAATGCAATTTTTGTTTTGATGGAGCCCCCCAGGAACTTGACAAAAGATATGTTATTACTATAATATTTTAGAAACTAGAACTAAGTGTTACATAAACTAGTTAAACTACATCTTTATAAAGAAGGTTCTGTGGTCATATAGTTTTGCAAAGACTTAAAAAAGTTTGAGCTATCTGATGACCCAAATGAACTCAGTTTGAGATAGGCTCTGTCCATCATCTGTTAAGCAGGACATGACTCCTAACACAAAAGTGCAAGTCAAATTCCACTGAATAATAAAATGTATTGTATAAAAAAAAAAGTACTTCAGATTTTCAGTTTGAGCAAAAGGGACTAACATATATATCATAGTTTAGAGTCATCAGGAAATAACAACTTCATTCCTTAACTACTGTTTTCCACACATGTTTATAGTACAGCTACCATTTACATGTATTTAATTATTTCTCAGATAATGTAATACACTCTAGCACTATCTTTTCTATTTGTAGTAGCTAAAATTTTAAAATAGTCTTTAAAACAACAGCAAAAAAAATTTAAAGCTAAAAACAGTTTTGCAGATGCAAGAAGCTTATATTGAATTAGACCATTTGGGATCTCCAAGAGCATTGAGCAAGCCCACTCAGTCCCCAGGCTCACATTTGCAGAAGAAATTTCAAAAACAGCTGAACAAATGCATATGTTAAGCAACTTGACCTTGACTCTGTACTCTGTATATTATGCTAGTGATGTCTTTGTAAACTTGTTTCAGCTGAGTTAATGAGTACAATTCCTAGACAAGATCAGGCTGAGAGCTCAGGAGAATGTAGGTGACTCAGAGCTAAGGCAATATCAGATGGAGCAAAAAAAAGAGCAAAGATACACAATCCCTTTTGATTTCTCTGAGGGGGTAAACAGAAACATCTAAAAAAAAAGTCTATTGGAAGAGAGGGAGTGGGAAAAGATGCCTTTGGTAAGCGTAGGGAGTTAAGAGGTTTTGTGCTGCAATTCATTTTCAATATTTTGTGTAAAAAACTGCTCAGAGCATCCTGAAGAGTCTCTCACTGGGACATCTCACTATAGCAAGTAGCTGCTAATTCCATTTTAAATTAGTTTGTGTTCCTGAAGTACAGCCTTGGCGTTTTAAGAACACATCTACTGAATGCTTTAAGCCAAGTGTTCTTCAGCTGCTTGAAGGTAAGGGTGTGCAGCGTGGCGGTTATCCCCTGGAGCTGTTCTCCAAGGCCTGCTGTGTGCTTGGTGCAGGCCTAGTTGTACCCTTAGCACACCAGACAGTTTTAATGTAAGCTACAACACTCAGCTGAAATCCTTACCCTACACACCAGCAAGCTGGTAATATTCAAAAGGCTTTGACTCAGCTTTGAAGGAGAATTTGGCACACTGCGGAGAAAACCAGAGGCTAACCAAGAGGTGTTTTGCTGAGAAGGTCAATGATAAGGAACTAAGAGAAATATTTTAGTGTATGAACCAGATAAAAATCAAATGTAGGTCTGAAAATACCCAAACTACAACTGAAATATTTAATGGATTTGAAATAGCTAGGAGAGGACAAAAAAGGCTCTGTGTACAAAATAAGAAACCTCATGTTTTTCACATTTGGTTTTTTACCCTGAAGGTCAGATTGGAGAGGTGTGACACACGCATGGGAAAGCTAGACAGCAGGAATTCAAAAAAGAATAAACATATTGTGCCTTTTTTTATATTCTAATTGCATCTTTTCCTTCTGTTTCTTCAAATCATATCTGACACTTATATAATGTTGGATTAATCTGATAGATTGCAAATGTATTCCAGGGTTGTAAATGTATTTGGCAAATTAAAAATATGATCATATTGGTCAAAAATATCTGCATCTTGTCCTTCTAAGGGCATTCAAAATTTTTTTGTCATAAATAGGAGAGGTGTTTAGTTTGCACTCTTACTTTGCTCAAAACACTATTTAACATACTTACTACATGGTTTAGATCAGTCATTGTCACTTGTCATGCCCGGTGGCTGTGATGTCCTTAGCATTCAATAATATGAAATTTTATTTTTTGCATCCCGGTATTATTTTCTGTGAATTTAAGACCTGTCACACTGACAAATGTTTAATTCTCTTCAAGCCTGTAAAGAGACTATGATTCTGTCCTGAAACGGCTGGTTTTCTTCATCACAGAAAAGCTTATTTTATTTTTGCATGTTACTAATAACATTTTAAATTACAAGGATTAAATTATCATTTCAAATAATAAATAAAATAAATAAGTAAATAATTAAACAGCAAACTTTATTCCAGATTTTCTAATTATTTTATTGTGATATTTTCTAATTATTTTATTGTGTTATTTTCTTTACCACAGCACTTTCATAAACCATTTTTTATCTGTGTTTATTGTGCATAGATTTTATTTTCTTTTGGGTGTTTTTTTTGTTTGTTTGTTTGTTTGTTGGATTAATTTCACATTTGTAATGGCATGATGGAATTTATATCCTGAGCTGCTGCTTGAAGTTTTGAAATAAAATGTTCTTCATAGTCTGTAACATCCTAGGTAGTGGCACTGTCCTTCAGATTTTGATTTTAAAAGAAGGTAGAGAAGACATGTACAGACATGTTCTATATACACTGTATTATGTACACTGCTTTGCACCCTGTTTGTAACAGCTCAGGATCTATAGTTCAACTTAGTCTATAGTCAAGGTATAGAATTTTTCTGATGTCTGCATTTTATATTACTGTTCATGAGTATGCATACATGCAAACTCCACAGAGCAGGATTAAATGTAGATTGGAAAGTGTACTAATTTTGTTGTTTTGTTACATAGTTTGTGTGAAAGCATTAGAATTTTTTCTATTCAAAATAATTATTTTTTTGTAACCAGAAAGGATACATGCACCTTCTCCTAGTTTATGCTGACAAATAAATCAAGTGGGAAGTTCCACTTGCTTGGCTGCATCAGATATTTAAAAAACCTGAAGACCTTTGTCCGCACACCCCAATCCAAAGTAACAATACATGAAGACCAATAACTATAAGAAAATGTTTTTGTAAAAATACCATTAACCTCTTTCTCTTGGACTATGTAGGAAATTTTTGAGGATATTTGTTGGCAATTACTTGTTGCTTAGAAGTAGCAGTACTCGTTCATCACAAGTATTACGCTGTAATTTCTCTGAACAAGTCATCAGCCATTAGAGTGCATTTGGTACCTATGTAGCCTTTTTCTTGTAACCAAGCTTGAGAGGTTTGCTTAATGTTCTGTGTGGGGCACTCAGATCCAGCAGCTGTGTGGGCCAGACCTGTGCTTCAGGAACTCATCATCTGCAAAACAAATCTTCTCTGTTGACCACGAGTGTATTCACCAGCTCAATCAGAAGCAGAAAGTTGTGGGTTTATTTCCATTCTCCAGGACTTGCATACTAAGCCTGAAGCTTAGTTTCACGGTGATTTGGGGGGGGTTAAACCATTAAATTGCAGTAAATATATTTTACCTGGAAGACACTCTTTACTCATCTTCCTGTAGAACTGGCAGGTACAATCAGTGGAGATAGACTTGAACATTATTGTTCTCTACTGCTTTTGAGAGTAATTTGGGCATTAATTGCATTTAAGAGACATGAGAAGGACTTCACATTTGTTTCTCAATGCATTTCAGTCAGGGCAGTTGTTGGATATAAAAAGTAAAAATTTTTGTATGATCAAATAGCTGGGCAAAAATAGCAGAGCTTGGTAACAGCAAAAGAAAGTTGATCATTCATCACACTCTGCAATCCTATCTGTATTCCCTCAGAAGATATAAATAGTAAACAATTAAGACCCACAATTTCTCAGCAAGTTGACTCTTATTATTCATGTTTTATAGAAAAACTGCAGGGCATAAAAAATCAAATATTTTGGTTAAGGTCACAGAGTAAGTCTGCTGAAGATGTGCAAATAGATTCAAACTCTACTAATTCTCATTTTGTCTGTTTAACTGAAGAACAGTTTTTTTCTGCAACATTTCTCTCACCCATTAAACATCTCTTGCATAGTTTAAATTAGGAGCATCATTAAGAAGTGAAATTAATTACCTTCTCTCCTTTTTAAAACTATTTGCTTTTTTATATATTGAATAGATTCAAGCAGGATTTCTCATGTGTTTATAATGGTAAAACATCTGAACACAAATATGAAAATAATCATACTGCTTCTCCATGTTTTCATGATATAAACAGCCAATAACACCCACAGAAACTTTATTAAGACAAAGATTAGCAACTATAGGGATTTAATTGGATTCTGTTTTCAAACATATCAAAGCCCTAAAAGATTAGTATTTACACTCTCCTTTATTCTTTCTTTAAAGGCAAACTTGATGTTATGAAAATTAAGTCAGTGTTTGAACCAATAAAACTTACGCACTTTTCTAGTGAAATGGGAGGGTAGTTTTTCAGAGTAGGTTATGAAAGCGTTTCTAAAATCTCATTTTCAAAAACAAGTACAAGGCATGGAGAGGGCAGAATTTGAAGGTATGAATATTAATGCTTAATATAATACCCAGAATATTTGCTAAATTCCCTTGGTTTATTGCTTGAATTTTTAGGCCCTTACATAAAAGTAAAACATTTAACATACAGTCACTAATGGAAATATTTTATATAGAGCCTAGAGAGTCAAAGTCTCATTGAAGATAACTTAGGCAACAGCTTCATGTTCATAAGTTCAAATGTTTAGGCACCTGTGGGACAGTCTACCCTCTCAGCTGCCATGTAGGCTTTCTGTCTCTGGAGACCTCTTCATCCAAATTGTTGGTGAGGTCTCTAGCATGGAAATCCACACATTGGCTCCTTGGCTCTGAGGAAGCCACAGACCTTTCTACTGTGACTGTGCTATCAAAAGCCCGAGGACATTTCATTACTCCCCTAGAATTCTCAAATCAAAATGTGTTCTCCCTATATCTCATCCCCTCATGATTTTTGGAGCATGACAGAACTTTACGTAAATCAGCATGGAGAGGAAGTATCGCTATAGGACACAAAAAGCACAACACGAGCCGCTGCGATGGCGAGGCAAAAGAAGAAGGAAGTTTATTATTCTGACTCCAACCTTTATACTTTTTCAAAGGTGACAGTGGATTGGAGAGTGAATGGGCCACCTCTCCAAAGACATTGGACCAACCACCAGTACATCAATTTCCTCCACCCCCACGAAGGAATGCAAAACAATATCTTGTTTATAGAAAATGTGTGGGAAAGTTCTCCAACAGAATGTAAACTCAGAAAGCTTTAGAAAATCTTAAGAATCAGGGTGACAAGGAAGGATGCTTAACTGACATGTAGCTGAAAGCACTGACTTATGACATCACAAGATGACCTTAAAATGTGTTTTGTTTCATTTTAAAACAGATATTTACCCATTCTGCAATCTGTCTCATGAAGCTGCTGTATTCTAGGATGCATCACAGATGGAAGATTTTGTCTCCACAGCCACAATGTACTGGTGAGAATTACATTCTGTTACAGTAGCCAAGTATTTAAGTCTCACCTGTGATGCACAAACACCTTTATTTCTGAATTCCTCCTTACAGCTCAGTTGTTAGATTTCTTTCCTGGAAGATAAGAACACAAATTACACAGAGAAGGTATTTGGATTTTATTCTCCTATTTTCTAGAACAGCATTTAAGACATGCTCCTTACATTTTCCACCTGCCAATCCAGAAAGAACTGACCCTACTTCCTCCACTTAACTCCAAAAAGAATTAATAACTCTACATCCCCAGAGAAAATAAAAAATAACCATCTAGTCTCCCTAAAAGACACCTATTTTATGAATTACTTACTGAGTAGTCTCTCTCCCTAAATATGAAAATAGATTATATGACCAATTTAGAAAACATGCCTAACTTTCAGAAGACTGAAGTCCAAATTAAAATGTCTAGGTTTGTTTTGAAATCAGTGGTGGATTTCTAATGCATATCTATGTCAGGTGATTTTTTAAAGTGTGACCTTATTCCTTCCACAAAGAGGATGAATTTCACCAACCTTACTATTTTGACTTGGGATTTTGTAGAATTCTGCAACGTATAGCTCAAGCTGTTCTCAAAACCATTAGTATGTACTAAATCAGGAATTTAATGTGGCCATCATCATTAGACTTGCATAGTAAGAGTTAACAGGTTTTTTGTGTGTAAAAGAGTTAATTAAGATTCTTTATTAAATGGCTAGTCCAAAATTAGGTGATTTATTTATACTCCATGTAAACCAGTTATAAAATACTCTGTAAGAATCTTTAAAAAGCTAATTTTATATATAAGTCTTTGCAGAGAAATAAAAACACTTGCTGACACTTAATATTTAATCTTCTTATTGTCACGCCTTTTTTTAGCTTTTTTCTTTAGCTCCCACAGAGAAGTTATTCTGAAAGAAAATAGCAATGAGTCTTCATTCATCCTTATTATCCTTATAATTAAGTTTATAAAACAATATTGTGAGCTTAATAAGACCATATTAAAGTTATAATACGGAAAAAAATAATTATCTGTGATCACTGCTCTAATTCATATGTCATTAAAAAGATAGCTCTGAATTGAAAATCATGTTTTGGGGAAATAATCTGAAGTAGCTGAGAGAAGAAAACTGAACAAGGAATTTTAGGGTAACTTTTGCCTCAGAGACAATGGCACAACTGAAAACTTTTAGAATTTATACTTTCTAAAAAATAACCTTTGTTAATGAATTTTAATAGCAAAGTGCTACAATGGCATAACTACACTGATAATGCAGTAAGAAAGAACTTAACATGGGACAGAACTCCTTACATACTTTTTTTTCTTTTAATCTAATGTGCAACTGCTATAGCCTACTTGTTCTTATTGATTTCTTTGGGTTTAGATCCATGTCAACTAAAAAAGCACTTGAAGTATATCTGAAAGTAATGAATAGATGAACAGAGACTGCTAATTCTACTCTACTACCAAGTGTGTATATATACAGTTTATAAAGGCAGACAAAATGTAACAGTAATAATAATAGCTGTACTCCATATCAGCTTGCAGTATATTTGCCTAGTCTGCTTTTCCTCTGTGCCCATCAGTGTAATCCTTCTTCATATCACCTTGGGACTAAAAACTGCTTTTTCTAGGCTTTGAAGTCATACTAGAATAGAAAATGTATTTTCTCAACTTAAAAAACTTGGTGTCAATAAAAGAAAGTGCATGACAATCTTTCAAACTGGAAATCCTTTACACACAAGATCCATGCAGTGTTTTACTATTACCTGTACGAGCCTCCTATGAGCAAAGTTCTGACCCCATTGCCCTTTTGTGTGAAGTAGTAGAAGTGCTAATGAATTGTGATTCATAAGGACTGCCACAATGTCTATGCTGTGTAAGATCTTTGCTGCATAGTGGATCTGTCCATACTCAAGAAGTGAGCCAGCTCTGCTCCGTGCTGGTTTTCAGGCCACCAGTGCAGCCAGCCCCTTAAAGCCATGCTGAAAGGTTGGATACATCAGCTCAGGTAAATTACAGCTAGTGCTCCCATTATATCTGAACTAAAATCATTTATTTTGGTCTTATTTGGAAATCAAACACATTGAGGCTATGATCTGGTGATCTGGACCTACCAGAAATGCAATTCAGAGTTTTTTCTGCAGTTACTACAGGTGCACTTGACACGACACTGAGATTAGGAAGTAATCTGATAGAGCACTTTTTGATTTTTGCTTTTCCAGTCTGCTGAATCTCATCTGCACTGATTTGCAAGCCCAAAGCTGTCACAGATCCCAGTTATTCACTTAACAGAGGATTCAGTCAGTACAAGAGAAAGTGACATGATATTAGTTACATTATAATTTCCGTAACTACTTTCAGAATGCTGCACAAAGAAGGTGAGTCTCTTTAACTCGATTTTTTGTTTGAGGAAACTAAATCAAGGCATAAGATCTGACTTGCCAGTGTCCCCATCAGCTCTTTCAACATTGAAGCAGACCAGGTAAAATGTCACCAACACTCAAACTTATGATAGGTTGCTCTCATTTCTAATTTCTGTCAGAAGTGACATCAAAGCTTCTCTTTTATGGCAGTCTGAAGTATAGTTTTATATGTGTAGGAATTAAATGATACTTGGAAAGTGTAAAGAAGTTTACAGTGAAATAAACATGTTCCTTTTGGTGTAGAGGGAGATTTTATTTATGTGACAAAAATCTTTCATTTATAGCAAAATTAAATACCAGACTAGCCATTATGCTTTCTACAATTTCTTAAAAAAAAATGTTTGTTTACAGGTAACATATCTGGCTATACCAGGATTTCCAAAGCTGGACAATTGCTGTAACACTCAGCAATCCTTTGGGAGCAATGCTGAAAACTGATGCCTTGATTAAGTAGTGAGATTGGCAATCTGAGGAAAAAACTGTGGAAGAGGCTAGAAAGTGAATGGGAGCTCCATGTGCATTTGGGAAGACTTGCTGCAGATCAATGTTCTGTTCAGAACAGACGGCTTTGATGGTTCAGAATAAAGTTTTCACCCAAGAATGTATTCTAGATCTGAGAGATCTGCAAGGATCCTAAGCTTTTTTTTTTTCTTTAATAACAGAATAAGGAAAGAGTCACTTTTATTTATATATAGCATAAGTAGCTCTGAAATCTTTTTTAGACTTCAATATATCCTTCCCCAGCAGAATAAAAGTTTCTGTATAGTTTCTGTATTTTTTGCACAAAATAAACATATTATTCATGTTTCTTCATATTTTAGAAGCAAGGATGGTGCTGGCAAACCATAGTCATTGTTTTCTTCACCAAAGGTGCAGAAAGCAATGTGTATACCATTACTGGGGAAGAGGAAAATGATTTTGTTTCACTAGTGCTCTCACTGGTAGAGATGTCAACAGAGGATAGGAGTGTAAAATTCATGGATCATTTTAGGAGAAAAGAAAAAAAACTCACCACAATTTGCAGAAAATACTTCACACATGCTAACTAACATAGACTTACCATGCAGTAAAACTAGACAGGAACATCCAATCAGTGGCAAATTTCTCCAAATTAGAGCAGTAATTCTGTAATAATAGAGCTGGAACTATTCAGACTATATTCATTCCACACCTCTGATGAGTTCCAAATCACAGAGAGCATCACTCGAATATTTTTTACTCTGGGTCTCCTCAGTTCCTAAACCAGTTCCTAATGACGCATTGCAGCCAAACGTGTCCAGCACAATTTCTGCTCCTGACACAAAATAGGCTGCAGTCATGGTTCAGACCCATGTGGCATCAAAAGAAGAAAAAAAATTAGGAAAGGTAGGAAAGAGCATTTGTTCAAGACTATTTCAAACCTTCCATGTTAAGAGCTCTCTGCCTTGAGAGAACAAGCAGCAAGTTCTTATACTCTATTGGAAATAGCAGTGAAACTCAGGAGCTTCTTTCCTACAGTCTCCTAATAGGATTTTTTGCAATCAGTACCATATTTTTTCATCTTAGTTTTTGGGGTAGAGTACATTATTTTTTCAAACTTTGCAGTAATGCTGTGATTCCTAGAAATGTATCTCCTTGGAGAAACATTTCTGCCTAACTCTGTGCAGTTCTGCACAGTGCTGCAGAACCCAGGAACTTCAGGCTTGCTGGATTTAGGTTTGCCATGAAATTGAATCAAAACCAATGGTGAAAACATTTTGAGTAATTTTATGATGTGGGATGTTTTTGTGTGGAAATTCATATGCCTGTATGCAAGCATGCAGGAAAGATACTAAGAGGCAGAAATTATATTTGTTATGCTCTTTCTTTACCATCCTCCAATGTTATAGTGTCCCAGGAGTGAGGTGCACTGAAATTTGGCATTTCTCATCCATGTTTGACTGCTTCTCAGTAGCTGTCTAAGCAGAGCAGTTCACAGCATAGGTGTACTTTCCTGCCATGTTTAGCTGTTCACTATGTTCTATAGTGTGTCTGGGATGTTGAACAAGCTAGGATTAGAGATGTTGTTCAGCTGTTTGATTGCAATAATGCTGCTTCCTTCATCACAGACATTTTTATTGGAAATCTGCAGTGAGTGAGAGTCACAGAGGACAATGTTGATGTGATTAGGATGCTAAAATGACAGTGACAGCATGTTAGTTGAACTGTGGGAATGACATCCAAATAGTGGGTTTCATACTCTGTATTTACCACCAAAATACACCTTCAGACTTATGACACACGATAGCAAACATCTGCCACCCTTATTATAGAAAAGTGGAGTAACAAGGAGTTTATTTAGGGAGTAACAACAGCTTTCAAAGCGAAAGGCAAAGTGCTGATCAGTGAAGAAAAGGAAAGTCCATATTTGTGCTTCCCCTATCTTTTTTACCCTTAGAAAAAAGTCTACCCCAAGCAGCTATTTGGAATTATTCTTCTTAGGAGACTTTTCCATTAAAGTTAAAAGGGAAAGGGCTAAGAATTGCCTTCCCTATATCATTTATTTATTAAGCTTCCCTTGCTTTGCTTTGTCTAAGTGATTTTCTTCCCTGGCAGCTACAGAATGAATATTTTTTTTTTGTGTTGTACTCAGTTTGATAATAGTTATGCTCTATATCATTCTGTGGTTTTGTTTATTATGCTGCTTGATGTGGAATCATAAATTGACCAGATTGGTGTACAGATATCTTTATAGCTTAGTGGTCATACTGTGGCCAGTCAAAAGGGAAAGTTTGAGAACAGTGATTCCAAATTACATACACATATTGAAAGCTTACAATTGTATTTTAGGCATATTAAAAGTGAAGTCCAGTTTGGAACCTCACTAAAGATCTGAAGAGGACCAGGTAGATGTTGGGCCAGCTTCAGGACAATTGACCCCAATATGTAAATGGACCAAAACTTATAAAAGTGTGAAAATTCATGACCAGTTGTGCATCTTGGGTCCATCTTGTGTCCATCTTGGGCAGAGCCACGGCCAGGCCCTTATACTGCCCAAAGTGTATCCCTTGAAAACCTTTTAATAAATACCTACTTTATTCCTTTAACTCTGTCTAGCCTCTGTTCCAAGTCAGCCTCTTTAGACATCATTTGGATGGCGATCTACACAAAGCCTGCAATCACAGGTCCAGAAAGATTGTGCAAAATAAAATGTTATAACCAAATTAATGGGATTTTTAATTCATGCTCATTAACTGGGTAATGATTACATCTGAAAGTGTCATTGATTAGATCCTGCAGTCATTTTTAATTTGGAGTGTCTGCTGCTGGGGTAACAAGGTCCAACTCTAGTAATGAATGAGTAGAGTCAGGGTGGTATAAAATGCATTGTAAGATTAAGAGCCTACATGAAATGTCAGGGATGTAAAGTACCCTGCACCTTGTCTCCATGAAAGTAACTGCAGCACCCTTCGCGTAAACATGCATAGGCATGGAAATTAATTCTGCATAATAAATAGCATAGCAAAGTCATGATCCTTCACTTCTGATCCAAAACCACAGAATAAATAGCACAATAGGACATATATATATTATGTCTTTAACATAAAAATAACTATCAAGAAACTGCCTCTGTTCTGCCACCTTTACTCTGGATGAGTCTGGAGATCCTTTCTCTCCTGAGCACTCTTGAAGTCTTAAGGCTTCCAGTTCTTTAACATTCCCTGTCTGACCACTGATAATCTTTCCCCTTTTTCAAAGGAATAGTGCACAAAGGAAAAAAATATACAATGCTTCCAAGTCCTTTTCTCCTAGTCTTTTGATAGATCTCTATTTCACCAATTTCCATGTATGAAATAATTGTCGTTGAATGAATATGCTGGGCCCTATCAAGAACAATCAAAGTTCTGCTAATGTGTCTTAATATATGTAAATGCTCAGTAAATAAAAACACTCTAAATTATGACAAAGGCTAGGAAAAGCGGCATTGGCAGTGTTATTTGGATACTTCAGTGAAGTGGTTTGTATGTTGCTGGAGCTGACAGATTTCCTTAGTCATTTCTAATTCTAAGAAATTGAAAGGTTCTGACCTTGCCCCAAAAAGAAAGGAGTAAAGATGAAAACAGGGTCATAAGAATTATGAAAAGGGAACAGTAGAAGGAAAAAAAATAATAGAGGGACAGTTAAGAGAGCAGGTCAATCTGTTAGTAGGAGCATAATATCTGGGTTACCACCATAAGGAGAAGCATTGTATTGTAGAAGCATTGTACATGTGCATGTTCAGGTACAAGCTTTTTAAGACAGGTCTTCTGAGGCGCCCTTACCTAAAATCTTTGGGGACAATGGGAAGCTTAGGGGACACTGGTACTCCTGTGGGTGCTTGCTGCTAGAGCAACAGTTGCTGGATTTTCTCCTAATAGAAACTACTAATTACTCAGGCTGTAATTAAGGTGAGATACATTTCTTCCCCTCTTACTTTCTTTTAGAAGGTCATACAGTCATACAGCTCATGAGAGGGATGTGATGCTGTTGTCATATCCCACCCTGACAGCATCCTGACCGTGTGTATCTCTCCATCAAGCTTGAGAGCAGAACAAATCCTCCAGCCATTAAGGGAACCTTTATGATCGCTGGGATAATTTTTGTCCTCTGAAAATTTTTTGAGATATTGAAATGTTCCCTTTTTGTCCTGAGCAAAATGGAAATCTTTCAAACTAATCTCTCCCTAATGAAGTACACTGACATTAAAGCATCTTTGCGCTTCCCTGAAAATTTGTTTCAAATATGGCAAAAAAACATTGCTGAGAAAATGTTAGCAAACTCAGCTTTCCCAAGATAGATTTTTGTGTTGAAAAGCTTATAACAGAAAAAAAAAATTTAAACATTTTGTGGTCGAGTATCTTTGAACTTTCATAGATCAAAATATAGTTTTATGCACAATGCATCAAAAAATCATTTTAGAAGCAGTTTATGAAGAGAGAATAGAGAACAAAGGACACAATTCATCTTGTCCAATGAAAATAAGAAATTCATTTCCATCATAGTTTATAGCTTCTGTGCAGTAAATCTGAGTTTGTCCTTCACTGGCAAAAAACAGGTTATACGCTGCAGGATTTTGGAAAATAGATTTTAAAAACTTACTCTTCACTTCAAATAATTATAGCAGTAAAAAGGTTTTTATTGTTCTTAAATATTGTAAGTCAATCTATTCCAAAGCTAAATTCTGATCCACATTTTCCTGCATGCTGTTATTTTTATCTAATTTTCTTTCCATGTGGCAGATAACAGTAATGTAAAATCCAAAAGGGAAAATAAATCTAGCTGGAGTAATCATATTATCAACACATCAGGTCTGCAAAAATTCATAAAATGACAATTTAAAATATCTTTCCAGAAGTCTCATGGAGATTATTGTATTTTATTCTCTATTTAGGATTAAAAAAAATCTTAGACAATCTATCTGAAGCCTCCTAGTGAAATACTTACAGTTCAGTTCAGCATTATATGCCAGTTTCAGAGAGGTTGAAGTGCAATTTATTTCATTTTACTTTCATCAAGTCAAGTTCATCCATCCAAGACCAGCTTTTCTGGATGCATACATTTCATTTGTTACCATTTTAAGTAGCACAGATTGCACTCAGTTCCAATATCTGTCAATCACACACATGTACTCTTAAGTAATATTTTATTTTCTATTTAAATGCTTACACCATAAACATTGAATAAATACTTGCTTGGCATTAAAACAAACAGCATAAAGCAGCAAAACTTCCTTTAAACTCTATGGAATTTTGTGACTGTCTGATGGGTATCTGAAAACTCTGTTTTCCAGTTAAATTATTTTGAATCTATAAAAAAGTATTCTGCTGCAACTACAGGTGCACTGTAGTTACACCTCAAAAAATCCAAACTAACCCAATTTTTAAAAATACTCCTCTGATCTTCATATCTTTCTCTTGATTTGTTGTACCAAATTCTACTTACATTATAATCTTCTCTTTTGGCATTGCAGAGCATAATTTCAGAACAATAAATAACAAAACTAGATGCTAAGGTGTTGAACATGACATAGGAACCTGAATAACTTAAAAACCAAAGAGAAGATATGTAGAAAAAGCCTTTAAAAGGCTTTATTCTAACATGTTCTTAGAATTTTTTATTATTTTTTAAGCATGCTCATAAATCTTAGACATCTGTATTTGCAACTAAAATTAATCCACTAAAAATAGTCTGTTGAAAACAATTGTGTTTGTCTTATTCATAACTTAAAAGAGCAGAAGGCTTGAAAGAAACTGGTAATAAAAAAGAAGTTGATAATAATTGCTGGTGCTGAAAATGCAAAAAGGGACAGAATATGAATGAAACTTCAATTGGAGTTTAAGAATCGTTTCTCTTTAAAGCTTTCTATTCATATCAGCTGTATCAATAAACATGCTTGTTTACTTAATGGAGAGTAAATTCACAAATTCCCCCCATGACATATTTCATCAGAATTCTAGTCTAAGTAACTGCCTTCTGTTCCTTCCTAGACTTTTTCTAGAAATCTAAAGGCAGATTTCCATCTCCAGTAATTAATACAGAGGTTTCATGCATCTCATGTTGTAAATATTTTTCAGGATTGCAGGATACAGCTTGCTGCTGTGTTTCCTGCTGAAATAATTGTTTCAGAGTAATATGTTCTTTCATGTCCTCTCTGACAAAAGAGTTAAAGGACATAAGAAAGAAAAATATTTTATTTCTTCTATAATAATATTACCTGTCTCTTCTTTCTGCCTTGCTTTCCCATCCACCTCTCCCTGGCTCAGTGCCCCAGTGAATTCAGTGCTCGATTTCCCTCCTCCCTATTTGCCAGCACAGCAGTAGTAGGAACTCCATTGCCTTCTGCACCCACTGGCTGTCACATTGCAGCACATCTCACAATGACAAGACAACAGTAGCACTTCCCATTGGATCACAGCCTCCATCCAGGGCCAGCAGCTTGAGCAGTGATGCCTAAACATTCATAAAATTAAGTGTGCTAGAAATACCATGTAAATAGTGCATGTATATATATATATATATATAAAAGTATACATAGAAGTATGTATTTATAAAATACTGCAGGTGTGAAATCTGAGAAACACTTCAAAAAGGTGATTAAATCTTTCCTGAAGTTGCAGACTGTATGTGTCACTGTATGTGTGTGTATAAGGGAGGGTGTTTATTATTTGCACCTTGTTCCAAATTTTAGATACGCTGTGCTCTAACTTACATCTGTCTTGCTGTCTCCTGAGTTGCCTTAGGATTTTTACTTCTAACTTTAAGGAGCACAAAGGGATAGCTTTTGAGCTCTCTTTTTTTTCCCTCTTTTTACATATTACTGCAAGCCACTGAAAGAACAAAACCTTTGTTTTTTTCTGAAAGTGAAATTTCAGAATTTCATACTGAAATATGAAATTCTGAAATTAGTACGTTTTCCTACTGAAATTAATAGGTTTTCCAGTATTTCTGTGAGCAAGATTTCATCTCTGATACTTCTTGTCTTTCAGCAAATCCAGCTTTGCTGGTAGAATTTCAACTATAGCTCTGCAAAAGGGTTGGGGTTTTCTTATTTTAAAGATCAAGGGGTCTTTGACTTTTATCTGATTAAATCTTCCATTTTACTGAACTAATTTACCTCAATCAAGAAAATTTGGATGTGTTTTCAGAATTTTGAAACAAAGATATATAAAAAAAATATCTGATCTGAATGTGATATGACTACCTTCTGGTGAAGTTTGAAGAAAAAAATTCTATCCTACAGATTCCATTACTTTGATGCAAATTTAAGTCATAGTTGTCAAATACTTGTTCAAATTTTCATTATATTGTAATGGACTTGATTTCCACCCCTCCTTTACATAAAGCAGTTTCAGTAATAATTTTCTGACTGTGCTGTGATTAAAATTTTATGCTTGCAAAAGTCCAAAAGATTCTTTAGGGAAAGGCTTTTCAAAAGTGAATGTATTGTTATTACTAGAGCAGCATTTATTTTGCTGGTACTGTTAATTGATAGATTTGAAAGTATTTTATTAAAGGAAAGTAGTCTTACACTTTGGCTATCTATGAAACAGAAAGTGATTAGTGCCTAACTCAAATTAAATTCTGCTCAACTAAACTCAGATTAAACTGATAAAAGAGTCAGGAAGTTCTCTACCACGTTGTTCTATGTCCTGTGTATGAGACTTGCCAGGGTCAGCAGGCTCTAATTGCTCTGGTAAAACAGTGCTGACCAACGCACTTGTCATTGGAATAAAGATTTCCTAACATTATTATCATTGCTTTTGATTACACTTCCTTTAGGAGGACTTACAATAGCCATATATTCTAGCAGACATTCCATTCAATTTGGCTGGGAAGATGTCTTTGTGGTACTTTAATATTTGTTTTTTGTGACATTTGACTGCAACTAACCACAGAGATCAAAGGCTGTCCTCAACAACCACCAACTTCTGACCATCAGCAGGTCTGGTTGTTAGCCCAAAAGCTTCCTTAGGGTTCCTGGAGCACCTACCTAATGCAGACAATCTATACAAGTGCAACACACCACAAACCGTGAAAGAGGCTGCCCAGGACAGAACTGGGATGTGTCTTCCTCCATCCTTCACCAAGATACATCCAGTGCTCTAAAGGACTGGTTCCTTCTTGGAATTCAGAGCTGGGAATCCTCCCTCAAGAGCAGGGATCTAGTCCCTTCCTTTTATGAAGGAGTTAGGAAATTACACGTTTTGAAATGCAGCCATAAAATTATTCACCCAAAATAAACACCAGTTTTTGTGGTGTTTCCAACAATGGAGATGTAAACCCTCTCTTTCACCTTCTCTTTACAGGGTTGTAAACTGCATGAGAAAGGAAGCTGACTCTACCTTCTACTGCTGCAGATGTGCCCCTGGGCATAAATCATTAGGAACTCAATAGGCAGGAGACAGAAAGAGGTCAAAAGAAAAGAGTATTGTCTTGATTAGCACCTAGACCTCCAGTGAGGGGAAAAGGATTGCTCACCTCTATTCCTAAAGCTCTTCGCACATTGTAAAATCGACAGATATTGTTGTCTAGGAGCTAGAAATCCTTTAAGGAAATTGAAATATCGAGATCTGAATCACTTGAGGATGAAGAAAGATTCATATCTAATAGGTCATAGCTTCAATTTCTGCATAAGGGGACTTCATCCTATGCCTGTTTCCTTTAAATTCAAACAAACAAAAAGCAGCTGTTACAGTGCATTTAAGATGGAGTCTGCTCTTCCAGGCACATCCATTTCCTTAGGGCTCAGAGCTGGGGTAATAGCTAGTTTATCGATTTTGAGTGGCCCTTCCTCATGAAGACTGAGCCCCTTCTGGGGATGTGCTGGCATCAGGCAGAGCACAGGAGTCTGAAAGGCAGAGGGTCACAGAGAGTTTAAGCATGACCAGCACTAAAAGACAAATAAACAGAGGTTTTCAGGGTTGTAGGGCTGCAACATGTCTCCCTGATCCCTACTAGTAGAGCCTGTTTCTGGTTTGGGGCTTCTTAGGACTTGGGATAGCCTAATCAACTAGGGATTTAGATTCCTCTTAACATTTTTGTCATCAAATTTGTCCTACCCACATTTCCTAAACTGAATTAACTGCATGGATTCTCAGTCTGTTTGAAAAGGCAACTGCTTGCCATCACTTTTTTTTACACCAATTTCCTGGAAGCAAAGGAATCCAGCATTAAGTGCTGCTGACCTCATATGTAGACCCCTTTTTTAATCTTTTCCAATTTATTTCCCTTGCTCTTTTTCTTCCTCTCTGTGTTTCCTCCTACCTATCTAAGCAGCCTTTCTTTAGAAAGTTACTTTCTGAGTAAAATTGCTATATAAAGTCTTCCTTGAATTGTAGGAACAAAGGAAATCTCTTTCTTTCCACTTTTTAAATGCCAAGTTTTAATAGGCAGTCAAGTTGTGCCAGAGAAAGACTATGCAAACCTTAAGATGGGAAAAAGGCTACTTGGCAAATTGTATTTCTAAGACACAGTAAATAATTGTACATTGAATTGTTACTCTAGTGGCAAAACATTCATTAATTCATTATGGATTTTTTTTCTATTAAGAGTAGAATAATGTATGACACTAAAATCCAGTAAATGAACATTAGAATCAAGTGCAAATTGAATATTAAAATTAGACTTAGACTGCAAACATTTATCTTGTCTTTTTATGATGCTTAAAAGGAAGACAATAAGCTAAGAAATATCAAATAACTTGACCCTTTTCAAAAGAAATATGGTCTCAGGACTAACTGCTGGCCTGCTTTGTGCAGTGTTGTTTCAGCAGCCTGTGCAGAATATTCCTTATTGCCACGTTCTAACCTTGAGTTGCTCTCAGAGGCATCAGTGTCTATGTTAACCTGGACAATAAGTAGTGAAAAGAAAACATCACCTTAGAACATGTCGGTGTTTGCAGCTACTGGAGGATTTTTTCAGACAATTGTTCTTTCAACCCATTCCTCTTCTGTATTTGCTATTTCTTCACTGAAGGACTTCAGGTCTTTTCCACCTAAAAAGTCTCTTCAGTGACTTTGTTAAGCTTTGTATTTCTCAGCTTGTTATACTTGTAGTTTTGGCTATCTGCTCTTCCTTTTGTTGTGCACACAAAGAGAAAGTTATGCACAGTCCAAGAAATTAACGACTTCTTTCTCTCAACTGGAATTTTGTTTTGTCAGAAGAGTGTACAGTTTGACAGGTTAAGTGATTGTTAGTTTTGCTGGTTTTATAGTATACACTATCTAAAATATTTTTTTTATAAATATGGTTTCATTCTGGTTTTATCATGCTTTAGGTTTTGGTTGATTAAGTTATTTTTAAAGTTTGTGTGCATGCGTATGTTTAAACTTCTTATTAGGAAAGTTTCTGAATTTACTTTTTGTGGATCTTGCTCTTTCTCCCTGTGTTTGAGTAAAAAGGCACTTCTATAAGATAGTAAGTCTTCTGCTCTTGTTTTCAATGTCCAAATTTTACAGTATAGTATAATCTTTATTGTGAATTACTAATCTTGCTCTAGCAAGACAAGTACTTCATTCAAGAGTCTTGTTTTATAATCACCTTCTATCTTACACTTAACAGCTTATGCTTTTGAAATATTTCGTACTACCAACACAAATAATCTTGAAAACATAGCTGTTAGTGCACAATGAAAATGATCGGTGTTGTTTTTCTTTTTTTCCAATTAGTGCTGGTGTCCTTACACACACAAGAGCTTTACAATCCATCAATTATTTGAACTGCACTTTTCAAGCAGCCATTGTTTTTGGCACTCAGTATATTACAATATGAAGTATTCTCTATGCACAGAATCTAAACTGAAGCTTTGAGTCATTGATGGGCTTTTAAGAAAGCTGGATCAGTGAGGAGTTCTTCTCAAGGCATTTAGACAACTAGAACCTGGATGAGGACTCTTGGCTATCCTGGATCCTCTTGACAAACACTTAATTACTTCTTAGCTCAGAATAGTCAAGAAATGCAGTTCTATTGATTGCATTGTAAAACAAATGCCTATCTTTCCATCTGTAAGGGAAAAAAGTCTAATTTGCAAAGAATATGGATGGACATATTTTAAAAAGTAAGCCTATAAATTGTCACCTTTCTTCTCTGTTAACATAGTAGTAAATAGCATTCTCCAATTCAGCCACAGAGCAGATTGCAACTGATTTGAGCTCTTAAATAGCTTTTTTTCCCTCTCTAGGGCAGTTGTTGTCTCACTGGCAACTAGTATCCATGGCACAGAAGATTTTTCAAATTAAAGCAAGAACATTGATCTGCATCCCAAATAACCAGTTATATCAGTACAGATCCCAAACCTAGAGGTATAACGGGTCTCTTAAGGAAGAGGTGCTAGGCAAGCAGAGAAGTGGAATGTTAAGCAGAGATCAGATTATGGGGAATTTATAGTATTTCTTAAAGGCCTCTCAGGTCTCTTTCTTTCCTGGCTACAGAGCTATCTCACAAGCTGTGTTGCCACTGGCAAAATCCTCAGATCTATGCAGGTTTATCTGCAAAAAAAGGCAGCATTAAATCTCAATTAAATTTTTTGATCTTGCTTATGCAGCAGGATAGAGCAGTGTAACTACTGCACCTAGCCTCTAATCATATCTACACAAACAGCTGGTGCTGAGAGCTCTAAAAGCCTTGCTTTGCACAGAACTAATATACCCTAGAGTAAGTGTTCAATATTATAAGTAGGCATCCTCTGCTCTTTCCTGATTCTGATTTATCTTCTTCACAGGAGGAGGTGTTTTTCCACTATACAAGGGACCTATGTATTAGGAAATCAGTCAGAAACAACTGTGATTTTTTGATGGAGAGTTTAACTTATGTGCACAGGAATGCCTATGGTTCTCCTGCCACTTCGTGCTCACTCTCTGTTTGGCTTTGCTCACATCATTTTCACAGCCACTGTGAGTTAATCAGGACTTTCTGGTGGGCAGGTGGCCATCACAAATACATGGCTTGTGCAGGTATTTTATTCATATTTCAGCTGGCTGGCTGCAGCTTTACAAGCCAGTCACAAAGCTGCTGAAGAGCTCTTTCTGCAATTCTGGCAGAATCAGAGAGAACAGCAGTTTGCTGTTCCCAAACCACATGGAAAGAGGGGAGGAAGAGACCACTTGCTTTTGGAGCACTTTTCTTTGATCAGCTTCATTTTGTGCAGAGCCTTTTCAGGGCTTTTGAAAGAGGCAGGGACTGGCTTGTGCTGGATAACTAGGATGAGCTTTATATTCAGAAAGATAAAAAGCTCTTTTCTAGCAAGGCAGATAAATTTGCTACTAAGCTACAGTGGTGAAGAACTCCATTTTCTGTACCTAGCAGAGTATGGAAAGCCCTCACTCCTTTCACAGATTGCTGTTGGTCATAAACTAGCTGTGATGTGGACAAGCAAACGTGGAAGTTAAGGTAAAGAAAGGTTCTGTCTGCATGCTACCAAGACTGGTAGTGCTGCTGAGGTTCTGATTATTTTGCATGCCATTTATTTTCCAGTTGTGCCAAGGGAAGGAAAGAGTACCTCCTGTACCCTCTGAGACAAAGTCATAAGCTCATGATTAGAAAGCAATGTTGCCATGTGGAGTGTCCTGACACTAACTCTGGATTGCCTGGAAAAGTTTCTTGCTGATAGGACTGTGGTTTTTGGATTTTTGTTTTGTTTTGTTTTGTTTTGTTTGTTCGTTTGTTTGGTTTTTGGTGGTTTTGTTTTGTTTTGTTTTGTTTTTTGTTTTTTTTTTTTTTTAATATGTGGCAGTGCTGGTCGACATAGAGTCACTCCAGTGTGGACAGCAATGCTTTAGCCATTTTCCCCTGCTGTTCTGAGAGACTCTGTGTCCCTGGCTAATGCCTTTTGCTGTACAGTTGGATCACAGTAAGAAACCACTGAGCTGTTGCATAAGCAGCTGCAGAGTAGCAGTGTGTGACTGCCATGGAGAGAAGGAGAGGATAGATGACAATCAGGGGGAAGGCTGGGGGCTGCTGAGCCATAGCAAGATGCTATGCACTGCACAGCAATTTGGGGAAGAAAGCTGAAAATAGGGTTTTCTTCAGCAAGGGGTCAAGATTCAGACATTCACAAAAAAAAGCAGCTGTACCCGATCTAGCAATTGACAGGAAGATTTAGGTTTAGCCTTTAAAAATAGGGACTTTGTAGTTGCTATGGTTCACATAATTTTTTGCTTTCCTTCACGTTTTCACTCTGTGCCATGTGGCTACTTCATAGTTTGCAAGACAATTTTGAGGATGGGGGATGTTTTTACTCATTTATTCTGCAGTTCTGTGCAGGTTTAGACTGCCAAGTTGCGTTCTTATTAAGTTGGTTTTATAAGAATTCGTGTTTAATGCTATGAGCACAAGGCTGGAAGGAACTAAGTGAGGTCATTCTAGCTCAGCCCTAGGACCTGGGGGCACAATCTGATCTCTCATTGTTTAGTGGTGCTTGTCTAAGCTTGCTCTTACCAGTCTCCAGTGATAGGGTCTGCACCATCCCTAAGCAATCTATCTTAATGGCTACCTGTCCTCGGGGTGCTTTTAGGTCATTTTTCTAAAACTGGTTGAAGTAAAATTTACCACCACTGAATAAAATTATTCTATAATATTCTCAGAGTACAAATACAAAAAACTGGAATCTGTGGAATTAACAAATAACTCAAAAACAGAGGAGGTGGAGAGGGGAAGAAAAAGAATGCTGTAAACAATAGAATAAAAATATGCAGTCTGAGATCAGCAGCTCATTCAGTTTTCAGCCTTTTAACTCTGTGAGGCTCTGTTTAGCCTTTTCATGCTGGGCTGTTTTCAGAAGTCTGTGGACAGGCATGGAAATGTGTGGAAGCAAGCCTGTGTTTGGATGTTGGGGGAAAAAAATCCACTGTTCTGGTTGAAACAGAGGAAGCTTAACTGGGAGCAGTAAGAGTTAATTCCAATAAAAGGAGCACTCTTCAGTTTCAGAGAGCTAAAGCAAAAGCTCTTGAGGGCATGTCCATGCAGCAGTGACTTGGAGATAAGAAGTTACTCACTGGCTATCCTGAGGCAGTCAGGTTTTCTTTAATACTGCAGGTGAAAAAGCTCCAGCTAATTGGAAGTGTGCTTTAAGAAAATCCAGCTGTTAGCATAAATGCAAATATGCCATGGCCGAGTCTGGTAAAACATGCCAGAGGACAGGGAGAGCTATCTCAGATGAGTTTTCTTTCTAAAAATAACAATTGTTTGCTTGCGATTCCTATTAGTTTAAACTGATAGGAATCAACTGTCCTTTTATAGCCCTGAAGTATCTACCTAGATTTCTAGAGGTACCTACCTCTGACAGCTCTGTTAACCTCAAAGTCCTTCACCCAGTCTGATGCCAGAAGTGATCCTCAGAGACTATCTTGAGGTTAAGTATTTCTACCTGAGGAATCCTGAGACCAGCTGGTGGTGAAGACAAGAGTTAGTTCCAAACACTTAAGAATTCTAAGGTATGAAAAATAACATGATTGCTTTTTCATTATTCGGTGTCCATGCTTTTAAGATTATTTTCTTCATTTTTTTTATTTTAAAGTACCGTCCTTTTCATTTGGAAAATCTCAGTACTAGACTAGTAATGAAGATTATACCTCTGCAAGTCATGATATATTTTGAGCTATTGACAAAACCTTGAGAAACTGGAGAAATTGGTGCAAAAAATGCTGGAGAAATAGGCATCAATATTATTGAAATTTTATATTTTCGTTCCACTGAAGTATTGCACAATCAGAAAAAAACCTACAAAACTTATCTGTCCCTTCTAGAATGACTGAGAAGTCCTAGGTGTGAGGAAAATATGATAAAACAGCTACCATAAAATTCAATTTTATTTCTTAATAAACGTAATGCATTCAAAACCAGATTTTTTTGCAAGCCTTGACCGGTAAACTTGGGGTTAACAGGGCTGGTACCCCATTACTATCTCCCTGTTTGTGTTGCTGCTAAATGCAGTTGCTTGCTGATGGAATGCCAAGATTTGCACTTAAAAAGAAGCCTTGCTAAGTTTTGTAGAAGAAAAACAATCTTGTACTGATAAAATACTATACTTTCAACTTGGGGAAAAAAGCATCTAGAAAATACTTGCTATGCCACAACACTCTGAAATGTACTTTATAACAAAACTATCAAAAGTACAGAATTCTTCCAGCTGGCAAAAATCTCAGTAAACACATCTCTTTGACAAAGTTCTCCTTTCAGACTTCGACATGCATGGGGGAGGGAATCCACAGAAAGGAAATTTGTGATTCTATGGTGGAAGGAAAGCCATAAAAGAGGAAGGGTGAACTAAGGTGACTTGCCTGGATGGCTTGTACCAAATGTCTCCTTATATTGTCACCTTTATACTGAGAATTACAGTGAGATGCTAATGGTTATCTTGGGCACAAAAAAGGACATAAACAAATATGGAAAAGATTCCCCATTTTGTAGATTATTATGAAAAAAAATAGTCTGTGAATTCTAATGTACCATAATCTTTATGTCCTAGTAGTATACACAAGCTACTTCTCAAAAAAATCCTTTCCAACCCAAACAATTTTATGACGCTATGCAAATAATATTTGTCAACAAGTGCTTAACACATGCCTTCACCATACTTACTGCTGCCTGACTGTGGCCAGGACTCAGTCCCAGAAGCCATGAAAGGAGTTTGCTGGTCCATTCCATGGGTTCCTCAATCTGCCTTGTGAAGCACAGAAATTATTGATTCTATTAATACTTCATCATGAAAAATCGCCGCTATTCCCAGTATACATCTTAATAGTTATTACTATATTCTGCAAAATGGAATACAAAAATAGAATTCCATGAAAAAATCCTGCCCAGCTCCTCAGGGTGTAGCTAAGTGGTATTTTTAGGAGTCTGCCCAGGTCCTTTGCTTCCTTGCAGGGAATTTTTTAATGGGTCTTGCTATTAGAAGCTTTTTTCACCATTCCATTAGCAGTAGTTTCAGAGCAAAGCATGCCAATACCTCTACTGTATCTGTGAACTGCATAATGAATGGTTAGTTCTCTGAATCCAAAAGATGCAGGAATATAAGGGACTATACAGCCTGGATGTGTTTTGTGGATGTAAAAGGCAACAACTAAAAACCATAATCCCACATCATAAGGGGGACATGCGTTCATAGGGCAGCAAAGCCAGGAGAGGAAATCAACCCAGAAGATACAAAAATAGGCAAAGTTATCTGTTTAACATGGTCAGATGTTAATATTGGTACTTGGGGTAGCACAAACCACAAGTGATTATCCTCACATTGGCTCTACACTTCAGAAGCTTCTTCCACGAATGTAACAGTCTGGATAAATTAGAATTTCAGGCAGAGGAGAGAATACATAATATCTGGTCATTTCCTATGTAGTAAGAATTGTCATGTGATGATGCAGGGGTTTGCTATTAGTTAGCAGAAGAGCTTAGCGTAAAATAATCCCTGTCAGAGACTTGAGTCAAAAGGCTTTTAACTGGAGGGTGTCTATGTTACAAGGCATAATGTTAAAATCCTTTTTTTCTGATTTTTTCATCATCCTTTTTAATCCCTAGAGAATTGTCAGCTCCTGTGAATAAAGGTCTCCCATCTATTGTTCAAACTCAGGTCACACTCTCTGTTCAGTGATAAGTTATAGTTATTCTGTGTATCACTTTCAAAAGCACAGAAACAAAGAACAGCTTTACATGAATATCAGCTCAGCCTCTTGCTTTTTCCTTGAGCTGCATCTCCTAGAGCTGTTCAACCTAAATCCCTTCTTCCTCAGAGGTCCCATTCTCACTTTCCCTGTAGTAAGGCAAGGCTGCAGTCTTAGGCTTATAGGTCATATCCTTCCTTCTAGAAATATTTTCCACCAACAATCAACACAGGCTAAAAAAAGCCAATGTAATGTTGCTGTAAAGCCTCATTTTTCTTTCAGAGGGATTTAAACTGATAACTGGAAAAGCCATGGACATGTCATTCTGCTCCTTTACTCCCCTCAGGATCATTTTGTTAAAATCAAAGAGGGCCTGCTAAATTATGTCCTTCAGAAAAAGGGCCTAGATAAAAGCACCAGACTCTGCATTCCATGTATTTTATATAATTGTAGGAGATGTTTGTGCCCAGGCACTGGCAGCGGAGACTGCAAGACAGCCTCTGCACAGAGCGGCCGGGGCCACCCCGTGCCAATTCCAGCATATTCCAGCACACCCACTGCAGGGCATGGCTAAGCCCTGCAGCCAAGGTGCTGGCATCACTGGGAAAGTGTATTTAACAAAGGCACAAGCAGTGGAGAATGAGGGGGAAAACGTGAGAAATAACCTTGGAGCACCAAGGTCAGAGAAGGATAGGAAAATGTACTCTGAGCACTAGAGCAAAGATTCCCTTGCAGCCCACAGTGGCCTGGGAAGGACCCTGCAGGAGGATGTGTCCTGAAGGAACAGCATCCCAAAGATAGGACTCAATTTGGAGGAAGGGAAATACATGAGGAGGAAGGAACAGCTAAGAGGAATAGTTATGGACTGATCACAAGCCTGCACTCCTATCCCCCTGCGCTGCTCAGGGGTGGGTAGGAGGTATAGGAGTTGGGAATGAAGGAGGAAGCTGAGCCTGGCAAGAAGAGAGGGAAAATTATTTTAATATTTGTCTTTGTTTCTCACTATATAAATCTATTTTAAATGGCAATAAAACTCATTATTTTTCCCCAAGATGAACCTGTTTAGCCTATGAAAGTAACTGGTAAGTGACCTTCCCATCCTTACTTCGACCCAGCCTTCCCAACCTTACTTCAACATGAGAATTTCATCTTATTTTCTTCCCATATTCTGTTGAGGAGAGATAGTGAGAGAGTGGCTGGGTGGGTCTGACAGCCAGACAAGGTTAACCCACCACTATAACTAAAACCAGAATTAAGACCATCCATCTTCCCAAAACCAGGAGATATTGTGACAAATTCCTTTTCTTCAAGATAGAGTGCTAGAATAAAGCTAAGCTAAGGGATGTTACCTCTTTCTTCCTTTCCTGAGCAGTCAATGTGAAAACATTTCTGTTGTAACTGTGGTGATACACTCACACATAAGTTTTTTACATTCACTAAGGCAGCAAAGTTATGTGCTATTAGTGGGCCTCTGAATCACATTCTACAATGTCTTCATTCTGAATTTAATGATTTATTTCATAGTAGGAAGAGATGAGCTATGGAAGTGGATTTAAAGTCCTGAAATTCACTTTCTGCTTTCTTTGACTTTGATTGTATATATATATATATATAATCTATATATTATTATATATTTTTTTATTTATAATGGTGGGGTTTTAATAAAATTTTTTTGTGGCACTATCTAGCCAAGAAAACAAAACACAAAAATTGAAAAATGTGCAGAAAAAGAAAGTCAGACAAAAATTACTGTAACACATTGTAAAATCTACAGTGTGCCAATATGTTCAGAATACTTTTTCGTGGTAACTGATTTCCCCTCCTTTTCCCTTGTGTGCCATGGTGCTGCATGGTTAACTTTTTTTAGTTTTAGAACATCTGTGAGTTCTAGGGCTACATTCAGGATCAAAAGTCAACTATTAACAATCCCTAACTAGGTTGTTAGGTTTTGCAAGGACCATATGAAAGAGTCATTCTGGAAAGAGACTGATCACTTCTCTCAGAAGGAAACAGCTAGAGCAAGGACAAAGGAGGCTATATGAATGTCTCAGCCCTATCTCTCCATGGAAAGAAAGATACCTCATAACAATGCAGCATATCTCTGCTTTTTCTCCTTTTTAACACATAAAAATATACAAGGACTTCTTTTATATCAATTTCTCATTTTTTTTCTTTATGTGGGAAATATATGAGATATGTGGCTGCATAGGGAAACCCTCTATTGGTGCTTCCTCCCCTAGGTATTTTAGGAGTCCCCTGGAGAAGGCATGAATGTTCATCCCTATGTAGCCACCAGACATGAACTAGTTTTCTAATAAGAGTCTTATTGATTACACAATTAAAGTTATAGTCCCTTCCTTTTCCAGTCCTCTAATCCTATGTCCTCCACAGTCACACAAATACAAATCAATAAATCTGCAGCATGTTATCCTTTACACAGACACGAGGATAGAACTATAGGGTAATTTTGTCTGTCTTCTGTGTTCAAAATGCTTGACCTAGGTTCTGAGCAAAAAAACTTCTCAATATGTACTAATTTACCAAGTATGAGACATATTAAAATCCTGGTATTAATTTGTCAGTGAGCTTTTAATGTGAAGAAGGGAAATATTGTCACTTTGTCACAGAGCACAAGAACCCATGCCCTCTCCAAAGGAAATTTCTGAGGTTGCGATTCAGTGTTATTGAAGTTCTATCTATTATGATGGCTGATTGTTTTAACAGGACACATATATATGTAATTTAATACCTGATATTATTTTCTTTCTCTTCCTCTTTTTTTTTTTTTTCAGAGCAAATTATGACATCGACATCTAAAGGAATTTTCCGGCCATTTTTTATTATCTTCATTATCCTTGGTTGTTTCATGGCATTTATATTAATTTATATCAAACCAACAAATAGCTGGATCTCTGGTCCTATAGAATCAGCCAGTTCAGTGTTGAAAATGAAGAACTTCTTTTCTTCCAAAACTGATAATCTCAATGAAACTACTGTTTTGATCTGGGTTTGGCCGTTTGGTCAGACATTTGATCTAACATCCTGCCAAACGATGTTCAACATCCCCGGGTGCCATCTGACTATTGACCGCTCGCTATATAACAGATCCCACGCTGTCCTCATTCATCACAGAGACATTAGCTGGGATCTGGCTAATTTACCTCAGCAAGCCAGGCCACCATTCCAGAAGTGGATTTGGATGAACTTGGAGTCTCCAACTCATACTCCACAAAAGAGTGGCATTGAACACCTTTTTAACCTGACCCTGACTTACCGGCGTGATTCAGATATCCAGGTGCCTTATGGCTTCATGATGGTTGGCACCAGTTCCTTCACATTTGAAGTACCAAGTAAGGAAAACTTGGTCTGTTGGGTTGTGAGTAACTGGAACCCTGAGCACGCTCGAGTCAAGTATTACAATGAGCTTAGCAAATACATTGAAATCCACACCTATGGACAAGCCTTCGGAGACTACGTCAATGACAAGAACTTGATTCCAACTATCTCCACCTGCAAATTCTACCTTTCCTTTGAAAATTCAATCCACAAAGATTACATTACTGAGAAACTCTACAATGCTCTTCTGGCTGGATCAGTACCAGTTGTACTGGGCCCTTCCAGAGAAAATTATGAAAATTACATTCCAGCAGACTCTTTCATACATGTGGAAGATTTTCTCTCCCCCAGAGAGCTGGCAGAATATCTTCTGATGCTTGACAAAAATAATAAGATGTATCTTAGTTATTTCAACTGGAAGAAGGATTTTTCAGTGCATCTTCCTAGGTTCTGGGAATCACATGCATGTCTTGCTTGTGATCATGTGAAAAGACATCAGGAATACAAGTCCATTGGAAATTTAGAAAAATGGTTTTGGAATTAATTTGGGGGGGGGGGGGGGCAGGGAGGGGGGGAGGGCAGGTGTGGGTGTGTGCGTGTGTGTGCATTTTTTTGAAGAAGCCAGAAAGGACTTCAGTCCAAGTGGAGAGGAAAGGAAAAGAGAAAAAAAGGAAGGAAAAGAGAATCTCATGTCATGGTTTATAAGTTATTATCTCTTGGCTATCCTATTTATATTTTGTAAGAGATTTTAAAAGATCAGCAGCAGTCATCAGTACCCAGTTTCAAATTATAATACAGATACTAATTATGTGCACTGAAAAGTATTTGATTGCTTATTATAAATTTCAAACAAAATTTTCCACATTTTCTGTGAAACATGTCCCAGTCTTACACTTGAAGTAGTCATTTTTAGCATTTTTTTAACATTATCTTTGTTGTTTAAGCTATTTGGAAAAAAAGAAAATTTTAAGAACATAGTTTGTTGTTCCAGACAGACGTGTGTAATACTTCAAAAGACAGTAAAGTTTCATATGTTCATCTTGCATTTAAGTACACAGTAGAGTACGATACCTAACATTATGGAAGTGTGATTAAGTGCTCCCCTTTTAAGGGTAATGAACCTAGAACTATAGTTTTAAAATGTATTAGAATACTGGATAGTCTTTGTTTCTAAAAAGGTTTCTTAACAAACAGTCCCATTATGTTGCTTCAGGAATATATCCCTTCTTACCCTTGAAAGAGGGTCAGATTTAGAGAAAATGACCAAAGCCCAGATTCATCCAATTTTTAACTGTATTCAAATGCAGCACACCCTTGGCTCTCAACATGTCTCAAGTATTTTTAACCTGAACCAGGGCTTTAAGTAGTGAGATAAACAAATTTTAACAAAGGTGTTTGATTACATCAGCCGTATGCACTGAATTCAGCTGATAATAATGGATTTTTAGAAGCAGTTTGCTGAGAAATTTCAGAAAACTCTCTTATATAATTTCTTGAATTATAGTGAATTTTCCCCCAGTTCTGTAAAGATCTGTTGAATTTTTATTGTAGCTGGACAACTTGATGTTATGAGACACAAGTGTGGGGAAAAATTACTAAGCAGTTTTCTCAGAGAAACATGCTGAAATTCAGTAAGTAAGCTATCAGGTTGCTATATAACATTTCAACCTACTATACTAGTGAATTTGGGAAGTTGAAAATATTTTTTATGAGAGGTATTAAAAATGCACTCTTCAGAGGAACAGCTGCTGTCAATATTTGATAATATAAGTAGATTTTTAAGTATTAAATTTGGTCTAATAGCAAATACAAAATTGTGATGATTGTCATAACTTTTAAAATGTCTGCTTCAAACATGTATAATTTTATTTTACTACTTCTTTCCTTCAGTTAAGACAATTTTCTGATTGCCATATACATTCATATGTACAAGGTTGTTTTAATGACATAAATGTATGGGTATGTTTTGGTATCAAATGAAAGCCAATCAGCCTGGATTTTCAGGTCAAAGTTCTGCAAATCATACCTGCTACTGAAAAAAAAAAAAAAAGAAAAAAGAAAAAAGTTAAACTGAAAAGACTTTTGCTTATGGGATGTATAAGACCCTGATCAAGAAAAGTAGTCAATCAAGTAACTGAGATTAAATTTGCAGAAAAAAATGTTGCTGCAGTAAGGAAATGAGAGATAAATTATAAATATTTAGCGAAAGACAATGGGACTTATTACAGGCTGGAATAGAAACACAAAAGGCCATAAGAGTAATTAGTTAAATTTCTAGAAATTAAAACCCTGTGGAAAAGTTATGGAATTACTTCTGCTCTGCCTATGGTTTCAAAACCTGTATTCTGATCCAGCTAGATTTCAATATACTGTGAATCACCTAAACTCACCAGCATTCTAGTATGCAGCAAGATAAGCTTACCTTGAAAATTAATGCAATATAAGGAAACTGAGTCTTCTTAAAACAAACTTCTGATGTGCATGTAATCTGAGTAGTATTTTATCATTTTGAAGGCAAGTGGCTTTAGCTTATAGTCTGTCCTACAGGACATCATAACATTTTGTTTCCAGGAGGAGTGTGAAATTCCCAGTCACTGAACATACCACTGGTTTGGCTCAATAACCTGATTCCCTCAGTGCTGGAATTAGGAAGTCCTTTGCATTGACCTCAGTGAAAAGTGAATTTGTACAACCATTCCTCACTTCAGATCATGAGAGTTTTTCTGTGTGCTAGAAGGCCTTGGGTCAATTCAGACTGGTTTTTTGGCAGCAAGTTCAGCTAAGTCCTTATAGTAATAACAAGCAAGCATATATAAGATATATGAAGCGTTACTACAAATATTTGTCAGTGTATACACAGGAAAGTTTTGAAATATACACTGAATTTTAATCTTCTAAGTAATGTCTTTACCTCTGTAAGGACGAGATCCAGTCAGCATGGCTAATCTTAGGCTGAATTTTAAAAAATGTGAAAGTCTTTCCATGGAACTGGAAAGAATGTTGTTCTCTTCACAAGAAGCTCCACACAAGGCTTGTATATAGTTCATTCAGGAAACATTGCTAAAATTGCTTCAAAGATAAATAAAACAGGAGAGAAAGCTAATCCAGAATTATGCATAAAAATCATTACCAAATCCAAAAAATATACATGACCCTAATGCCACTGTGGCATTCTTGAAGAGTAAGTGCTGGAACAAAATTGAGCCAATTTTTATGAAGATTTTAAGGTGATCTGCAAGTATCAGGCCTTAAGCAGTTCTGGATATAAAGATCTTTGCTGACAAAAGATGAAGCATTTTTAGACATGTTAAGCCTATATAGTAAATGTTGTGAAGCAGTGGATACAAAACATCTGTGCTCCATGCATGCATAAAGGTTGCCTACCTAGACCTAGACACTTAACTCACCTAAGGCTGCTTCCAGTTTGTATATGACATTCAGCTTGGTGAGGTCTGTGCTTCTTTTGTGATCTACTCTACATGAGCAGCAAACATAAACAGAAAAATAACAAATCATTGTGAAAGAAAATGAGCAAACTCAACCAACTGTGGAAGGGACTAGGCAAAATAGGTATTGTGCTTTGGTATCACTGGCAAAAGAAGATAATTGTAGCAGAAAAGTGAACTAGAAGATAGGAAATCACACCAGTTCTAATTGTTTTCTCAACAATATTCTTTCAGACATTCAGTTTCTTTTGTTTGCTAGCCCACAACAATCTTGAGTTGCATTCATCACAAGTTAACTAAGCAGCCAGTGAAGACACAGAGTATCATCATTCTTTCTTTTACAGTGGCTTACTTTGGATGTTTTTGTCTCTCTGTCATGCACTGAGCTATCAACATAACTGCTTTTCCCTGTATGGAAAATAAGACCCAAACCAGATAAAATACTAAGTGCACATGTGTTTTTACCCTACTGAATGTGAGCAGGTACAAGACAAAACTGGCAGCAGATCCTTCTAAAGCAATTTTCCTTTTATTTCATAGACAATGTCCACAGCAAATCTTGCTTAGTATGAGATCCCCATTCCATAGTGAATCCTCTTGCCAGTTTCTTTGAATGCCTCATTCCACATGTCTATACCACAGTGAGCAAGCAGCCTGAGCAAGGCCCACAGAAAGTGGAGACATCCAGTAACATATTTGTCTTTTAAGAAACAGATCAAGTAAAATGAAAGTTTGACTGATAGATCATAAATGTGGGGCTTTGTAGAGTTCATGCAGGCTCCCATGAGCAAGATGTGGGAAATTCACATCACTGAACATAATAAAGAACTACTTGTTCTCTCTGGATGCTCATGTTTTTTTCTCAAAATAGGCTTGAATAAAATCCACATAATTTTCTCCCATCTCTAAACAAGCAGTTAAATAGACAATAACTACTCCTTTTTATTCAAGAATGGGACTCCTGTTAGTCTTGTACTGTCTTTTTTATTAGATGCAGAATAACATTCAGGAGAAGAGAGAAATCTGTCAATAAGATAATTCTATTTCTTATCTAGATTCAAGGATCTTTATTCTTATTTTCTTATTTGATTTACAAGTCCTCATGCATCAAAATCTTCTGGACATGATACAAAAAGACCTAAAGTGTATGCAGATGACCATGAGACTTAAGCATGTGCTTAATTTTAAGAGCATCTTAAATGATTTAATGCACTGGGGCTCCAGAGAATATGTTTTCATTGCCTTTAGGAATTGTGCCAAAGAGTGCAATCTATAGACATCAGAGACCAACTTGTGTGGCCTCTTTTACATCATGTCTGTAGAAAGTAAAGAGTGGCTGACTACTGAGCAGTCCACACTGAAATGCTTGGATTCATTCTGATTTGGTGTCTAACCAATAAATCTTCACCCAACTTTTCTTCTCCTCCACCACCTCAGGCCACCCCCTCAGCACAGCACTCAGCTTACAGCCTGCCCATGCTGTGCTGGGTTGCTGAACTTCCATGTGACATAAAGAAGCCAGAGTGGCTGAGGATGCTGAGGTAGTATTTTGAGGCCTGTCCAAGGATGAAAGCATAAAATGTGGTCATGTCCTAAAATCTGGACTCACTGTGCCCTACAGGGAGTCAGTCTCAGCCATACCTGATTTTCCTGTGAGGAAAGTATTTGGTTCATTCTAGGTGAGACTGAGTAATCACTGTGTGTGCAAAGTGGGAACAAGAGGTATCTCTGTGTAGGCTGACAAGGACATTTCTGACATATTTAAACCTAGCAGTGAAAATTTAACAAATACTCAAGTGTTTCCTTGGTTAAAACTAGTATGTTATTGAGAACAGAGTCCAGGGGAAGTATTTGTATATCTACCTAAAAGCTGGTGGGCTTTTTCATTAATTTTGGCTGACAGTGGTGTTTTAGATTTTTGTTGTTATTGTTTTTAATAAAATTGATTTGAAAATGTTATCAATCAATCAATACGATTTATACAAGATCGTTATTTCACATTTATCTTTTGCTCCTTGCTTGGGCAAATCTTCTACCAGAGTTATCAGGTGATTTGGGAGATTCCTATGCTAGTAACAAAGGATTGAGCCAAGGGTGAAATGGCTTGGCTAGAAAAATCCTGTCTTATTAATGGATATTTACCTTCTAATATTTTAATATCTAGTTAGTGCTACGGCAAATTCTACATTCAGAGAAACAATGTAAAAAGCATACTTGTTAGATATGCTCATAAAAAGTACAGAAATACCAATAAATTGATTAAATAAACCATGCAGTGGTAATTTTAATTCATGGCACAATTGCTACAGGGCGATACAGATGATAAAACCATCAACTTGTGAGAAATAACTTTGCCTAGAGACTTCATCCAGCAGTTTTCGTACTGGAGGAAGTCACTTCATTAGTCTATTGTAAAAGTAATTAATTGGCAATCTTTTGTGTCACCATATTCTCGACGCTATTGACTGAAAGCAACAGTCTCTGTGGAGTGAATAGCTCAGAGGTTCACTCATGTGGCACAGAGCCTCTCACCCCCAGCTGAGCAGCCAGAGTTAGGACTTGGCTGGTGCAGATCCCTGCTTGGCAACCTCTGGAAGGTGCTTCTGTGGTCGCAGGTTTTGCATTGCTGCTTTCAGCCAAGGAAGGCCAGGAACAGAGCTGAGACTCATCTGACACCCTCTGTGCATTTTACGGCAGGCTCACAGGGTGGCTTAAGACACTCTCACTCCTGCAGCCTGTACCCTGCTTCTTTATGGGAATGCAGAAGGCTTTGCTGCTCCAAGTAACAAGAGAACTAGCATTTTTTTGAGGTGTGGTGCCAGTCTGTACAAATGAGTTATTGATACTTGGGGGAACTCTTCATTAACATTCTTAAGTAATTAATTAGCAGGAAAATAATTTGCTCATTGCAAATTGGCAGCAAAAGCAACTGTTTGTTATTCTTTATTATGAATTAGTCCAGTGGAAAAGAGGATTTGATGAAACTTAATCCCCCTGGCTTGATTTGTCCTGGCTGGATCCAGATATAGAAAAATGTTTGATAGCAAAATTTGAAAGATATATGGTAAACCAATGCATATATAAAAAATTGGGACAAATTTCCTATAGAACCTTGAAACTATAAATAAGCACTTTAGCAATTACCAGAAAGAGAATGTTCCCATCAATACATTTCTTTATAACATCATGAGAAAATCAGCCTGATAGATGCTGTTTGGCAAATAAGTTAATTACAAAACCTACACTTTCTTTGCTGCTTTGTAACACACATAAGAGCTGAGATTAAAAAGTTTGGAAAGTTAACTCCCTTGGTGTAATTTAATGTTTTAAAGAATCCGTGATACACTGAAAAGAAGTGAGAAGCTTTTCCATCTATTCAAAATCCTAATGTGCCAAACTGTTTCCATTGAATGAACAACACAGTTAAGTACACTTACTTTTTATTAGGATTTACAAAATCTTCTATTAACGCACTGTAATTTTGCACTATTTTGTAAGAAAATTAAAAAAAAATAAAATAAAAAAGGAACTGAAAAAGAAGCAGAAAAAAAATCTAAAAATAGATGCCAAATGTATAGTTTGTAAAATACTATTTTTCTGATATAAGGTGTCATTACATTGTGAATTTAACTGTGTTATTGTAAACTGTGAAAAATGTGATGTTCTGTTGTGACACAGGCTATGAAGGGCCATTTCTAACACAGATTATTCATCTGGACTTGTTTATATGAAACATATTCATAAATCTGAGATCACTTTTATACTTATTTTTTGTAGACTATTTTTCCACATTTGCAGCACAACTGTTATTTTGTATCAAACATTAATTTTGCTTTAAAATATTATTTGAATAGGTGGGTGAGCATCTTAAATGTGCCAGAGATTCAAATCTGTAACAGAGATAATTCAGAAACTATTTTTGCCAAACTGTAATGCTACTGAAATCAATGATGTTTTGTTGAAAAATAGGCACATTGTCAATAAACATAAGTTTCTAGTCCAATAATTATGACAATGTCACATTTTCTAGGATAAATGCCTGGTAGTTACAAGCTGCATTTCCCTGCTGTCTTTCTGTCTTTATTTCCTGCTGAGGAAATAAAACTGTATGCCATAGCTGAACATCATAGATATTCAGTCTCTTAAATAATGTGCCATGGATTTGACCTCTGATATACATTAATGAGGATTAGGAGGAAAAAAACAAGCTGTTTGTCCTGATTTAAACTCCGTTTCTGTGATGGGTCCCATGAAAATGGGGTGGTTGTCAAGGCAGGACTGGGACAATCTCAGCAGGGAGAGTAAGTTCTGTACATAGAAACACGTGGGGACTACATTTATTGTGTTAGTGAAAGATCAGGACCAAAGTCCCTTTCTTTTACATTTGAATTTACACACATAACATTGAGTGTGATCTGATAGGAACCCTTTCTTCAATGTTCCCAGCTAATGATATACCTTGTACTGAAAATTTTCACGTGTTTTATATAATATATATATATATAATGCATAAATTCATGTGTAAGAAAGAGTAACCATGGCAAATTGAATCTTAATAAAAATAATGGAAACCATTCTTACCTGCAGGCACATTTTAAGATGCCATGTTGAAAGACCTTGTAAAAACCTGTATTTTTTATTTATTAGTGATTGTATATTTTGCCCCATGATCTAGACATTTTATATCAGGGAGTCTACCAAAAAACATTTTTTCTTCCCTTTGAACACTACCATCACCCTGAGATGCATCTGGAAAATGTAGAGATCAACCACTGATGTTTTGTGGTATTTTTTTAGTATGATGTTGTTGTTGAACTTTCTTCTGATTACCTATAGCTATATTCAGAGTTTTCAACATAATTTAACTGCAGGCTGAAGATACCTACTGAATGAAACTACAGGTAACCATAATTATTTCAGACTTTCACCATTTATGAGAAATTAATATTTCAGAACACTGAAACTACAAGATGGTTAACGAGCAGCTCATTGACTCTTATTTATTGAGCACTGGAATTCTCCCTAAAGGATAAACACTGAATCATGTAAATAATAGTGCTCTATATAAGCCTAACAAAATATTGTAATAGGTATATTTAAAATAAAAAGAGAACATTCCAAGTGTACTACAGTCTCTGATCATTATTTCATAGGTCTGATGTCACTCTTTTTCTTCTTGTGATACTTCTCATCAAGAGCCTGATCTGAAGATTGTTGCTACTCATAACCATGACTTCTGGCAGAGATTTCACAAACAGAATTTTGGTCATTTTCAAGCTATTGCACAAGGGATTCCTGTAACTGCTCAGGATTAAACTGAATTCATACAGACTGTCATGCAATTTTTTTATGTACAGCAACAAGTACAGATTAATTAATATGATCTTGTAATTGACATTACTTTGCCCTGTTTTTAACAATGATCATTAAAATTTTTCCATGTGGAATAGCAATTTACATGGCCATTTTTCATTTTTATATCTACTGTACAAATAACCTACATTTGCAGAGATTAACTGCATCTAAAATAGTAAATGGTTACAATAGTGACAGATTTATTTTTAAATACATGTGCAAACAATATAAAGAGCTGCCACTGAAATAAATGTAATAAATAATGCAGTATTTCCAAAAGAAAAGATCCTCTGGTCACAGCAATTGCAGTTTATCCAACACACAATATTACATCTGACTGCTGTTCAGCTTCAAAAATAGGTTAGGGATCTTCAAAAATCCTTTTCCTTTCTATCAGACAGCCAAATTTACTTCTGAGCTAATAAACCCTTGTTAATTTGGATACATTCTTTAAAAGTTTATTTAATTTTTGCCATTTACTTAAAGCAAACTTACCATTATCTTGAGCTCATCCTTGACTAGCACAGAGACAGACAGACTTTTCTATAGTATGAGTGACAGAAGTCCCTGCCACGTTTCACACATACACACACACACACACACACACACAGACACACAACTCTTTCACATTCTTCCATTCAAAATCCACTTCAGAAATTCAATCTAGGGCAGAACACAGAATTTTCTGTCTTTAAAACAAGCCAAGCCTTCTTCTTAAATGATCCACTTCTATTTCCTCTCACAAAATTCTCGTCGATATGCCAACAAAGCCTTGTGTGTTTGGAAAGCCAGGTCTCTCTGCCTGTCAGAAGCAGTCAGTTTAATGATACACTTCTGAAAGCACAGCACTGAAGTGCCACCTGAAAGAGAAAAGGGTCGGGCACAGGAGGTGTGCAGGTTTCTAACCCTGCCAGCAATAGCGTGCTATTACAGATGCTGAAACTACATCTCTGGGTGATAAGGCTGCTGTTGGCACAACTTCTTCATGGGGTGAAACAAACAATAAGCTCTCCATAAGCTCTACACAGGCTGGTACTACAGCATGAAACACTTAATTGAAACAAGTGTGCTGCCAGTGAGCCTGAGAGTAGGCTACCACCACTCAAAACACAAAATATTCCATGTCAATTCCCACACAGACTAAAACAGAAGCCTCCTTACAAGAAATATATCAACTTATATTTCAGTTCTGATAAACCCTTTGGATAGAATAACAAGTCTTTAGACCAAAGACCTGGTGGCAATTTAAGATACCTCAGAACAGGTTTCTACAGGTAGATGGACAGACAAGCATTGAATTTCTAAATTTCCAGTATACATAAGATAGTCACAAGTTTGAAAAAGTAAATGGGGTCTGAGAGTAACTCATCTTACCTACCCAGAGTGTTTTCATCGTTAATCCTATCTAAGATCATATTAAAAAATAACTTAATGACTTGCAGTTCAATAACAATTGTTATTAAAATTGATTTTTATGTACAGTGAATCAAAAGAAAGAAAGAAAATGGCTTGTGTTGAAATGTGAAAAATTATCAGGTTTCATTTTCCAGTCAAAATTAGTTGTTTCTGACATTCTGATTGATGGTTTTATGAAAGATCAAAATTACTCTCAAAATTCCTGTCTTTAATCAAAAACCTATTATTTCAGTAATTGCTAAATAAATTTAATTTCAGAAATTTCATACTAATTTTAACACTATTTTTCTGAAATAGTTCCTTTTCCTAAAAGAGTTTGTTTTTCTATGGCAGGATTCTTGAATGAGGAATATATCATTAACTGCATTTTCATTCCTCTCTTGGCTCCTGTCATCATGTGTGAAGAACACATACTCAGTGGGATATTGCTAATCAATATGGAAGAGTTGCAAATGGTTTCAAAATAATTTCTATATAGTCACAGACTGTTGCCATACCACAATTTTGTTATTCCTGCAACAGGAGCAATCATTTAATGGCTGATTTCCAGCTTTCAGACATACACACTGAGAAGCTAGGAACTTCACTCTGCTTTTTAAGCTGCCCAGTCCTGTTACTGCAGTTTCTGACATTTGTTGACATTCTTTTCACCTTATATCCATGTGGTTTCCTCAGACATATCATGCCTTGTGCTTTTATACCACCTGTATATCTTTACATGCTCTGTCTGCATTTTGACATTAAAAAAAAATCTTTTTCCAGCTACAAATACAAGGTTCTGTAACCTTGAAGTAGTGAGCCCGATACCCTCATGCCACTTCCCCTTCCTAGTCACTGAATTAGATTTAATTCACATTAAGTTTAATGCCCTGAAATGAAATGTAACGAGGTACATGGGCAATCGGGTGATTTTTAATCAGTTCTGCTTGTCAAACAAATATATTGCACTGCAATCAGCTGGATGTAACAATCACACCCAGAGTGGTGGCTTTACCCTTGAAGCCTTTTCTTCAAATGTAGATCCAAGATGTCCTGTGGTTATACCACACCAGCCCCAGTCCTCAGCTCAAAGACAGCAAGCATTGCTGAGGGGACAGACAAATACCACAGGATAATAATTTAGGCAGTTATCCAATACTCCCTGACTAATAGAAGAAAAGCCAACCAAAATACATCTAGACATAGCATATAATTTACTACAGTCATATCATCCTGCACAAACTCAGTTTGTGTACAGCAGAGTTTATCAGCTGTGCCTCAGCACAGACCTTGAGTCTCAATCTAGGATCTGTCTGGCACTTCTGGCTTCTTTGAATCCATGAACTCTCCAGCACCATGGACAAACTTCCCAGAAACAAGAAAGTACAGATGCATCTTCAAACATTCCTGAGAGCTGGATAGCACTGCCTGGTGTGCAGGATTGATCCTGTAGGCCACCTATTAGCCATATGAGAGCCAGGTCAACAAGAGAATGTGTTCAAAAGTGCATATTTCTTTGTTTCCAGTAACTTTCAAGTCTTTCATGATGGATCTCTGAAAAATTCTTTTATCTTCTATTTGTTTGATATTAAAAAGCTCTGTAAGCAGTGGCACTTAAAATAATCACTCAAAAGCTCTTACAAAAATTACAAAATCAATCCCTTAATCTTTGTAGTGATTTTACATGTCTCTGATGCATTAAATTTAAGTTTGTGTTCAAGATGAATGCATTTACAGATAAACATATTGTATAGCAAGGCAGAGCTCATTTACCTTTTTTGTAAGGATCAAATATGTATTTTTAAATCAAAATATAGTTTGTGAGCTCTATCTTATCAGCAAAAATATGCAGGAATGTGCACCAAAATTATAATAATTCTCACAGCCACCAAGGAGATCAAAGAGTTGGTGAAATAGATCTGACCCTTCAGCGTCTATAAAAATGTTTTCCTTTGATATTGCAAATTGTAGGCTTAATGGTTTTGAGACTCTTTCCACACTTATGTAAAGCATCTGCACAAGTGTTTTCAGAATTATGGCCTTTACTTGCCAGAAAAACTGGTGCCTTGCATAAATATTTTATTTTATAAATATATCTCATTTCTATATAAAATGTTCTTATATAAATATAATTTTTCAGCCTTGCATTAAAGAACTGAGGCAGAGTTGATGATTGACATTACACTTGAGCTATCTGGGTTGTCTGCACAGCCCACTGCAGTCATGAGCAGGGGGAAGGAGCTCAGCTGTTGTACAGCACAGCTGTACAAAAATACAAACCCCCCCTCTGCACTGGCCCAGCAGCTGAGCAAGCTCATTTCAAACCATTGCAGTTCTGCAGGGGATCTGTTAAACCTTTCAACTCAGAAAATCTCTAGAATCCTCCAGGAAAGTTAGTCACAAAACAGGCCTTAGGCACTTTTCTAAATTTCATAATCCATAGTGAAAGGTGTGACTAAGTCACCTGGGAGCACCTCCCTGGGGTGGATACTAACACATATTTTTACAGTTTACCAGAAAATTAATAAAGATGTCTCAAAGATTCTTCTCTTAAACTCTCAGCACAATCCTTTTAAGACAACTATAACCTGTCATCAGTGGAATATTCAAAGTTTTGCAAAACCCTTACTGAGGAGAGAGCTGTCTTCTTCCTACCAATTGGTTTTCTAGTAGTCTTCTGTCTTTTTCATGCACTTGCTGGCAACATGATATAGAAGATTTAAGACTTGACTGAAAAGGATGCATTTTAGGCCAGGACACCCAGAACTAGCAATTGTCAACAAATCTGAGTGTATAATTCATACTTGTGCCAAAAATTACTTTTGAAGGTGTTTTGCTGCTCTGAAGTCTCAGTTTCTTAAGTGAGAACATTCCTTCTCATGAAAATCCATCTCATCTTGTGAGAGCACTGCTCTTTAGCTCAGGAGGGAAAATACTTTTCTCCTCCCTTAAGTTTAGGCTCATGATGTGCTTCCGTAGTGTTGCAATCTATCTCCATTTTCAGTTTGTTCTTCCATTTACTTCCTACACCAGGGTTTGCCATCCCCTGATATTCTTAGCTGCTAGGAGGAATTTATTCTTCCTGAATCCGAGTGACTAGACATCTACGCAGTGCTTGAGATGCTTGGTCATACCAGCTTCAAAATTTCAAAAATAATAAATAATTTTTCCATCTTTCTCCCCAAGGAAGACCCTTATTAATGGTGTCTTGGGTCTTGTAGTAGTTTCTTATTGTTCTTCCAGTGGCTGATTGCTTAGTTCGTGGACTTTTACCAATTACATTTCTTTAAGAGTTTCTCAGTCACTTATTCCCACTACAGGAAAACTCCATTCATTTATCAGCTCAGCACCCCAACGTTATCTAAAAGTCTTACATAGCTTTTGTTTTCCCAATTTAACATATTAGCATAATATAATTGAAATTGCTTGTGAAGTCCATAATGTTAATTTCAAGGCATTGTTGATTTCATTGTTCTAATATCTCCATTGTATAACACTACACCCCATGGACAGAGGAATACATGCTTAATAAGCTTTGTTATCTCCTCTGAAACTAATTGCTTCTGTGGGTTTTCCTTCACAATGCGTTCTGGTTTTAAAAAGTTTCTCAAAACATCACACTTCACTATCATTTTTTTAATCCAGACAATATGGTGCTCTTCCTCACTCTGTTTACCAAAAATAACAGCATCCCACCACATCAGTCTCTCAGCAAAGCATATCAGCAGCCTCATCCTCCTAACAGACATATATTCCTTTTAACATCCTCTAGCAGAGGAAGCAATGAAGCCTAGTTTATGAATTCAGGTCTTGTAGTTGGATTCTCTAGCATATAATTAGTCATGATATCTAATTAAAGCTTTACTCACAATTAGGGCACTCATAATAGTTCTCAGTTGTGGATTCCCTCATGTCTCTGGGGGGTTGCATTCATAAATAAGGTTTTCTTTCAGAAAGGGGACTTTACAGGTCTGCTTGGACTAGTTCATTGTCTATTTTGATTAACATCATGTGAACATATTATCTTTGCATCTACTAACACTGTGAAATCAGCTGATATGCTGGTAAATTAGGAAGTGTGAAAGAGGGTGGCAGAAAGGGAAACACAGGTAGCGACAAGCAGAGAAGGAAAGAAAGTAATCACTTAAGTCTCATATTCCTAGGGGATATCTAATATATCTAATCCTCATACATATCTCCTTCTACCATACATTAGTATAAATATGTGCCATTTATACACACTTAGATAAATGCAGGTTTAGTTGTTCACTTTCCATGCAACATGAAAGACAAAGCCAGGCTCTGCTGAAACAACTGCTGTTTCACTTTTAACCCAATTTCAAACCTTTTCCTTCTTCTTCAGACTGCCTTGAATTTGTAAGTTTCACATAAAGCTCTTTTCACACAATATTTTTCTTGTCTCACATACAAAAACTCTGTTTCTCAAATGTCCAGATAAAATGTTTTAAACATGAGAATGACAGCTAAAATTTTTTGCTAAAGGATAACCATTTCCCAACTGTTCACTCAAACACAAGCTGCTCACAAATAAGCATTAAGCCAAACAGCCATTAAAAATGATTCTTCGGCAGCCTATGATATTGCACATTTGGACATCTGCTTGTGTCTGTTTTGGAGACAGACCACCTGCCTGGAGAGACTCCTAGGCTACCCAGCTTGATCCTTCTTATGCCCTCATACAAAGTGCCATGGTGAGCTTCCCATGAGAGCATCTCAGAGCTGTCCCAGAGGTGGCCGGTGGTTTTCATTCTGGAGACCACTGTCAGCCCCACGTTCACGGGCCAACTTCTAAAATCCCCATCATAGGTATTTAACAGTGTGCACCCCTCAGGCAATCCCAGCAGCATGCACCTCTTTTGGTCAGCCTCAGACATGGCAGCAGATGGCAGACCTGTGTAACAGCATCGTTTATCTCCAAGTATATCTCTTGAGCGTGTCAATTGAAAACTCACCTCTCTGCACCTGCAGAAGTGCTAAACAACACGCTGCCAGGGACAAGACAGCTGCACGCCTTAGAGACAGCAGTGTGTGCACAGAGTTGCCTCACAACTACTGTCAGCACCGTGACATGGTTGGTAGAATCACTAGTAGAATTCTTGATCTCTTTCTAAATGTAAAATATAGGCCTGTTTCTGTTAATTAATTAGAGACCCAGCATTAGCCTCCTGGAGTCACAGATAAGTGAAAGATACTTTTTTCTCAGTCCTCTCATAATTGTCAGAAGGCTCATCCTTGCTTGGCTCCATGGACTTCCACAGCTTTTGACCCCATAGAGTTTCTTTCTCAGCCTGACCCTAAAATGACTGAGGAAGGCACAACTCTCTCTTAAATCTGCTTTTGATGAAACTATGGGCCAAATATTCACATGCAGACACAGACAGCAGGAATCAGATATTCAAGGTCAATTTCTCCATCATGTCCCAGGCTTTGTTATCTGATATAGTATGTTACATTGCTAGAGGGATCTAAATAACTACATTATTAGAGTGAACCCTGCTCCCACTTATGCTTCAGACCACCTACTGCCCTCTTAGTATCTCCCTAGCACATTTCAGGGGTCATCTCATGCCAAGAGGCATTTAATATATGACTATTCTGTTCTGAAGGATAGATTTGACAGCTGTGGACATGTGTGGCTACTGTAGCTAGTCCCAGAGAATGGTCATGGACATATTTTAGTAGTAAAATGCATCTATATTTCAAGTATAGATTTAAGCATTTAATACTAGGTACCTATTTAAATTCATGAATAGTCTTTCTCATGAACTAAAACAATATCACATCACACCACCTGCAAAAGGCATTGTCATGTTCCCTGGGAATGGTAATCACTTTATGCTAAAAGAGCCCTAAACTCAATTTAGGAAAAATCTTTTTGTGTTATAGTTCAATGCATGATCAGTTTGGCAGAGTTCTAACAATTTACTCGTCTGTATTTAACGTCATTTTGCCCTTTTTTAGTGGTAATTCTTCCTTAATGAAACCAAAATTTCTTACAACTGGTATGACATAAAATGTGAACTTAATCTATGTCTAAATTTTGTGCTGTTTGATGACCTCCCTACCCTTGATTACCATGAAAGCCCTCCTGCGGAGTTCAACCATGTAAGAGTGAACTCAATCTTTTCCAGGTATTTGGAGAATTGATAGCTCTTGATTAAATAGTCCATTCATTAAATCACAGCACTCAATATCTATTCAGGCAAAAAGGGTAGCTTCCATATAATTGAATAAAGGCAAGATTCTGTACATATTTCCAAATACAAACTGCACAGAACAGGAACTGGTGGACAAGAGAAATATTGAAACAAGCAGAAGAAATTTGGCTCTTCTGATAAGCATCTTCTGAAATTCCTTGAATTTTGGGACACATTTTTTATCAAACTGGGACTGAATGTATTTGTAGAAACACAAGAGAAATTCACCATGGCAGATCACATGTCCAGCATGGAAAAATTTTAACGAATCAAATGAATATTTATTTACATGTGTGCAAACAAATTAAATAGATGTTCCAAATTCACCTATTTCACACTTATTACATTTTACTTTTCAAAAATAAATTATTTCATTAATTAGTTCATCATATTAATTCATTATTTAGGTCAACATGCTTCAAAAATTCTATACCATTCAGATAAAAATCCCAAAAGAGAATAATTCAATATACATTGTTTTGGTTTGAGATTTTTGGGATTTTGAGTAAGGTATGTGGAACCTAGCACATCTAAAATTTAAGATCTAAAAATCACAGAGACAAGATAAAGCAGTCCTAGCATATTTACAACCCCATCACTATTTCCTTGTGTTCTAATTTTCACTACAACACAAGAAAATAATAATCTCCATCCAAAACTCTTGACTGGCACAGCTTTTTTCTCTAAAGTAATAGGTTATGACCTCATCATCAAAACTCAGTAAAACAATTTTGCATAACACAGCTTAAACATGTGAGGTGGTTAGAACTAGCTGAATGAACAACATTTCTCACCAAAAAATCTGCTTATGCCGAGCTGAATTTATGCCCAATATCCCAAGCTATTCTGAATTAACCTCATGGCAGCAAGATGAGCAGATATCTTGGCTGAGTGTGAATGAAGAGTATATACTTTGCAGTGTCATTTATTCTTTTTGTTTCTGCCTCAGATCCTCTCTTTCTTCCTCCTGTTTCTGGCAGAAACCTCAATAAGCTGACAAGACCCTTCTTGGGATGGCAACACTCAATTGTTCCCATGTTGCTCATAAACTTTGACGGTAGGGATTTGTTCACTTACCTTTTTTCCTGAATCGACCTTATTGACTGCAACAGCATTATACCTCTGCACAATATTAAACTCTCATGCAACTGCAGGCAAGACTGATTATTGTAATAAAACTTGCTTACTTTTTAATATCTCTTGAATTATCAAGGAAAATACTCTATCCCCCTTTTGTATTTTCCATGTTCAGTTTCCAGGTGTAGTTTGTATCTGAACTCACTGGTAAAACCTACAAACAGAATTCTTTATCAAAATATTGTGGCCCAGCAGCCTTTTTTAGGTGAACGTCTGGCTTGTTCACTGAAGAACATCACTAATATAGCACGCAATTAACACACACTAGATTATTCTGCAACAACACTAGATCCATGAGGTCCAACAAAGAGTCTGCTGGAGATAAAACCTATTTTAGTTCCAAAATTACATAAAGCTAATTTCACTGGAATTTGTTCTAAAATTATGTCAGCATATCTTTTTATTTGAGTCTGTTTTCTAAGTTCTTGTGTGTTGGTTTTCAATTGATAACCACTGACTTACCTACTAGGCATATAATCTGTTCGTAGTACTGAATCTGCATATGTATGGGTTCCCAGCTGGGTAAAGCTCATAGTCTGGTAGGCATAAATTATAATTTAATGGACACATACCAAGGAAAAATCCCTGCCCATCTGTTTCATCCTTCAACGAAATATTTTGGAAGGAAGTAATTCACCTTGGCAAGATTCCATAGTAAATTATGAATAGAATAAATAAGCTTCCATATATTTCTGTTTGTATGTGCATTGTCTCTGAAGTTAGGACAATTTATATTTATCTCTTTTAAAACATTTTCACAGTAAATTAATAAAACAGCCACTCTTCTTTTAGGCTGACTGGTTGCAGAGATCGTGTTATAGAACCAAAGGCACTTTTGTCAGGGAGAGACCTTAAGAACTGAACATGGTATCTGGAGGTAAACTGGTTGTACATGTCTGGCCAGTAAGGTGCCAGAAACTACGCAGGAAGGACCTTCTCATACTATAAAGGAAGGATAAAAGTGTTTTTCCTCTGAGTAGTTGCCTTGAATCTTCCTTGCTGCAAAGTAACTTTTCTCTTGCCTCTGATCACTATGGAGAATATCCTTACACTTACATTTTGGTAGCCACAGCCTGCTGCCATCTTCCCATCTGTTCTGTTTTCTAGATCAAATAAACCCAACTGCTTCCCAAGGGCTTTTTCTTTAATTTCAATGGTCTTCCTCTAGGTTTTTATAGATTCTTCTTTAAATTTGTTGCCCAAGTTCCAGTTCTCAGCAGTCCTTAACAGAGGAAGCAATTTGTTCCTTTATACACCACTCTTGCTAATACAACACAGAATGAGAGATACTTTTTCCTTCCTTATAAAATCCCAGCAGGGAATCATGTTTCATTTGTGATCTGCTACAACTCTCACAGCCTTCACTGCAGTATCTCTGACAACCCAGTTGTTACTCATTTTGTACTTATGCCTTTGATTTTGCCTTACTGATTGCTGAACCTGTATTTAGTGAATTTTGCCCTTTCAAATTTAGATTATTTCTTCCATTTACAGAGAACCATTGTAATCTGATCGTTCCAATTTCTCTTTGAATTTATTTTGCTGATAATATGGTGAGCTGGACTGGATTGCTGTACATTGCATACATTGATGAAAGGATTTATCCTGAAAAGTGACAAATATTGTGTGGGGGGAGGAGCAAAACAGAATTGTCACCCACCATCAGTTTGCTCCAGGAAGGCTCATGAGCCCAAACTCAAAGCCCAGGAATTTTTCAAATTGTACTCTTAGCAGAAATGTGAATAAGGTGGAATGGCTGCAACTATGTAAGGTACATAGAATTTTCTCTCCTAATGTCCCACCAAGTAGTGAGGGAATGCTTCTACCTGTCACATCCTTCCCTACTTGTGTGGGGCTGTGATGCACGGCTGTAGCTAAAGAAAAGACACCTCCTCCTGCAGCACCACAGCTCAGCACCAGCTCCCTCCTGCTTGCATGGCAAAAAAGAAGGCATTGCTTTGGGCTGGAAACAACAATTTCAGTGTCACAGCAGCAAAGCAGGAAATGGGACAGAATTTCTCTGTTGTTTTAGAACTAGCAACAGAAGGAAGCAACACTGGGAAATTGGGTTTTATTACATAAAAGACAGGAGTGAAAATTATTGAAAGCCTGAGAGGTTCAAAAAGAAACAACTATCAGGGAAGTGTAAAGGAAATAAGACATTACCTAGAAATTCACAATCCATAAAATTTCCTGTGGTCAATTTATGGATTCAGCTAGAAAAAACATAAGTAAATGGAAAAAATACTTCAAGAGAGGGGGAAATAAAATGTAAATACTTTTACTGGTTTGTATTGTGCTGTCCAGACTCTTGCATTTTTATTAATCTATTTCCTTTTAATTTCAAAGAAAAATAATAGAGGGCCAGACCAGTGTCTGTTATGGTATTCCATGCATTTGTTCTGCACACAAGATTTCTTAAGGGTATTGAGACATCAATGATTTCTGAAATAAAATATCTCAAAAATAAAAAATCTAGTTCATAAGCAGTATGAAACAACTAAGTAGATCTAAGCAGCCCTGAAGAGATCTCTTTTTTAAAAACCATTACTATTTCATGTTATTTTACAGCAAGTTAACTATGCTAGCACATCATCACTTATATCATCTGCTATGAATTTGACTGCCTCCCATCTCAATATTCAGCAAAAGATTGGCTGGATATATGTTTACGCAAACTGATTTGGCTAAGAAGAAAAGAAAAAAAAAAGCAGGAAGTATTTTGGTAATGTACAGGGACCAGTAGGCTCACTACTGGAATGAGCACAAAGGAACCAACTAGATTTATAGTAAATTTGTTTTATATCACCCAAGTTCAGCTATCTTAAGTTTGGGCATATAGTTTAACATGAAAGTCTTGACACCTAGGCTCTCTCTTTTCAATTATCTCCATGGAATGACTAATAGGATATGTATTTTAGATATTTAAGACCAATATATACTTGAGGATGCCTGTGTCTCTCCACTAACTGTAAATGAAGTTTAGGTAAATGGCTGAACATATAAAATAAAAATATATAAATAATTTATTTATATAAATATCTAAATCTTGGGTAGATAAATTGGATTAAGCATATACTACCTTAAAAGTCCAGCATGAAATAACATCATTTTTATCTGCACAGACTTTTCAGTCTTGAACTATCAAAGAACTGTTTTAGTGTGCAGAGAGCATTAATGAGTGTAAAGGGAGGGAAAAGGATTATGGTGTATGTAAAACATAGAGTAAATTGTAGAGGAAGATTTTCTGTGGAAATGTTAATTTTCTGGAGCAAGGCCTAGAATCCAGATGCAAACAGCTCTCTGCTTGTTAGTTTTGAAGGGTAAACACAAAATGGCTAGTTATACCTGAGGACTCTTTGGAAACTAGGATAAATCACAATTACAATTATAAAATTAAAGACTAGGCTGAGAGAAGTTATTACAAAATGAAACATTTTTCTGTTTTACCTTGACACTAAATCACATACTCTAGATAAAATGGGGTTGGAATTTTTGCTTGGGATCTCAGACAAACGCAGCATGGAATTTGAAAGTCAATATGAACTATTACTAGGGATACTAGAAAAGATGCAGGAAGGGATTGTGATAACCAAAATACTCTAATTCCAGTGGCTGAAATCATTCAAGTATCTCTTCCAGGACCTGCACTGAGTTTTAGAGAACTGACTTCTGCCGTTGTTATATAATCACTGGTAAAAAGGTCACCTAACGTTATTATCCAGGTTTGGTGTTTAAATTCTTACCAAAAACCAATGAGTTTTCAGAACTCACATTCAAATAAATTAATGGCAATAAATAGGAAACCTAGCTGACGTCCTGTACCATTTTTGTAAGGCAAAGTCAAATCTTTCCAAGTTTATTCTTCCTAGCTGATTTTTTTTTACACTGGTTTGATCTCTAAAACATCTTTGAGATACAAAGCTGAATGGGTACAAATCTGTCCATAATTTGTACATTTCCTCCAGACTTATAAAACTGCAAGCAGCTGCAAGCTAAACAGAACAATCCCATTTTGAAGAGCTATTTAAAAAGTTTGAGTGGCAATATCCTTCGTATGGCATATGAGGCAATAAACACAGAGCAGTTGATTTTTGTGTACTTCACTCTTAAATTATTAAGCATTTTTCTTGCAGAGATGGTTTCTATTTCATTCTCTGTGCTCTGAAGTCTATGCAAAGCAAAGCTGCCTGATGGACACTTGACTTTTATTTTTTCTTCGTGTTCTTCTTTAACTTAAAATAAAGGTAATCAGTAGGGAATGGCTGTATGTGGGGAAAGATCATTCCAACTACATTAAAATAAATAATACTATAATCCCTATTTAATTATTTTGGTTGAAAGGAAGTAGTTATAGCTGCTTCTAACTTGAATGATTTTTGCTTTAGCAGCATTTAAAACTCGTCGTTGTTTTAAAAGTGCATTTATGAATAAAACATTGGAGTTCCAAAAACAGTCTGGCTTTGCAGTGTTGTGGATTGAGAGGAAAAAAAAAAGCAATTAATGGGTATGATAGAATTTTACCTGATATTTTATGGGCAGAAATCTTACAGCTGATTTAATAACTGAATCATCTTAACTGCAGAGGTAGCCTTGAGAATTACATCAATAGTTTTGAATGGGCCCGATTTAATTCCTATCTTTTGATTTGGCCCCACTTCAAAGTGCTATACTGTTAGCAGGAGTATTTACAAATGGATTGCTAAAAGGGCAAGAGGGAGTAGATACAAATTAGATATTACAAAAAACCCATAAATTAGATATTGCAAGAAACAACACCAGTGTCCTTTCAAAAGAATTGCTAACTCTAGAAACAAGCAACATTAAGACTAATATGGAGATTCTTTTCCCTTTATGGGAGACATTATGTTCTATTTTTTCAGTCTTTTTGAAGCCTGAGTGCCTTCAACTTTGATTGACTTTGAGACGAGATACAGGCATCCAACACATCACAAGATTAAATCCTTGCTAGCATGTGGAAGTAAATCTCTCCCTCAGTCTGCTACATGGGTGCCTGTGGGTTTAGGGAAAGGTGCAGGTTGCAATTAGCTTCAATGAATGCCCAGGATTTCTGAACTCTACAGAAAAGATATGGAATCACTATGAGATACAAAATCCAACTCCAAAGGGGCCCCTTGTGTGGTCTTAGACAATCATTAGGTTTGCACCAACACCCCTACTGCTAATGGCAAGGTCCTAACAGCAAAAAGGAAAGGCTAATCCAAACAGCAAACTCAACAAGGCCTCATTTCATGCTATTTTCTGGTTCACTCTGAACTACTGTCACTACCAGATGCTTTTCATTTCACTTTCAGTACCCACACATAAGCAAGCTAAGTAACTGCTTCCTGCTTTCAAAAACAGAGCCTGTAAGTAATCCTATCCACCATCAAGCATCTGATATTATTGGATAACCAGTGCCTTACAAGTGAAAGTATGGTCTAAACAACATCCCAAGATGCAGTTCCCCAGCTTATGTATACTAGAATGTTATTAACATGGTGGGTAATTCTAAATAGATCTCCTGTCTACACAGAGTTTCACTTAAGAGATTAATCCTTGTATGTTGGAGTCTGTGATGAAAGTTAAGTTTCACAAAACATTCAGATTTTCTTTGCAAGTCCTCCTTTTAAGAACTGGTATGAAATTCCAGAGAGACACAGAGTGAAATAGCTCCAAATTCTGCAAACACCATCATGGCTAATTGGAAAGTTGTGTGTCAGAAAATCCAGGGGGTACTCAACAGCAGAAATTAATTTCTGTCTAATGCAGTTTTCTTTTCAGGTGAAGTCACCATGGAGATGAACACACCTCCCAAAGCTGTACTGAGGCACCTCCTCTTCTGCAGCTACTGTGGACTGTATGACCAGCAGCAGGAGAGGCACTGGACAGGCCCTGCTCTGAATTAGAGCCAGCATGAGATTGGACCACCAAGCATCAAGGTTTGGGGTCCACATCTGCTATCAGTCCTTGTGCCTAGACACAGTGGGCACTGAGATGAGGCAGGATCCTAGCCCTAAAGTGCATATTGTCACATAACCTTTCTGCTAGCCAAAAAACATTCACAGATGCCTCTTTCCCACTCCTCACATCAAGTAATGTTTTTATTCCCTGGCAAAAAGCTCACTCATTTGTCCTCAAAAATGCCATTGTGTTCTTTTCTGGAATGCTGTGGGCTTTGTCCTGTGTGGCAGGGATTTCTGTCTGATTTTCATGCATTTTACTCTGTGAGAGAACTCAAGACTGAACAGTCAGGAGAAAGAAAATGAGGAGGAACTGCTAGGCAGCAAAAGGGTTCTTGCCACAGTTTTTTCTTACTGCTTTATTGACTATCAGTGTCAAATAGTTAAGCAGGGAACCTGTGGCTCATTTTCTTTTTCATTCTTTGTGATGCTTTAATAGAGAAACATCCCTGGAGCTTCCTCAGCTGGACCCCAGCTTCTCCAAGTTCAAAGGTAAGGTCTCTTCAAGAATTGAAAATCCTGTTACACAGAGGTATTGTAGGATGTCCTAATCTCCATACCTTCCACTTATGTAGATGCAAATGTGGCATTTCCTCCAAGACATGGTCACATGTGCAGGAATACAAATGAATAGGAAAAGTTTCATTTAATTACATAAGAAAAAGCAACAGTCAAAAGCAGCAGTCTGCAGTCTCCACAGTGGTGGTAGTTTTGCAAAGAGTTTACAGTGTTGAATATGCAAACAGTTAGTTCATTTAATCTGGGACTATTTAATGTTTCAAAGTTAAGCAGATGCCTAATTGCAGCATTCACAGAGCAGTAAAAATGCCTGAAGTTAATGGTCCCTGACAGTTTTTTATTACAATCCTTATTTTAGATAAGTTTTTCTTTCCCATACATGATTTATACCTGGTGGTTTCTTATAAACTCAGCAATTTATAGATTATAAAGTCAAATTATTCTATCCCATTTCTTCAAGTAATGAGTGGATGAGGTCAAGCAAGTGTTAGGTACATACAGCAAAGAATTTAATTGGACTTATTATAAGTTATTTGTTTCCTTCGCCATCTAGCTCACAGTGCAGGTATGTTTGTGGCACCTTTCTCAGCCCTGATCCCTCATTGTCCAAACTGGAGAATGTGGGAAAATGCACCATGGGTCTTCACCTCAGTAGTTCAAACCTTCATTTAATGGAAAGCAGGGTCAGGCAGATATATAAATGTGGTTCATGCCTGTCTCCTGTGCCGACAGGGAGCGAGGTTGTAGCTTGGATGTGCACAACTCTGAGGAGCTGTGAACCTGCCCCAGATCCCACAATATTCATATAATGAAGTGTGAACTATTTTGGTGAGAGGAGATTCTCTGGCACAGCCTGTCTCTTAACCCCCAACCACATTTCATGCTATTTTGGTTTTTAAAAGGTTCTGTGAAACCTCAGTGTATTGCATAATTGTGTTAATGATAATGCAAAAATTAAAGCATACCAATTCTGAATTCAGAATCAAAGCAGCCTAATACTTAATGGCTTATAAGCTTTGACATTTCATAGGTCTTCTGGGACACTTATGAAATATCCATCTTCTCTTTTGTGAAACTCAGCTGAATATTTTTCGCTATTCTGTATTAACATTTGGTACTATTTGAAGGTTTCCTCAAAGGATTGCAAAGGATTTCTGGTAGGCTGCACATATAATAATATTTCCACCCCCATCCTTATGTTTTATAGCTATAGTATAGACAAGCTGCTTACAAGTTTACACTAAAGGACATAGTCATCATAAAAAGTAATGAGCCAAAATTCAGAATTCCTCCCTACATAGAATCAAGCGCCTGTAGCCTAGTAATTACTCCAGTGCAAGACATTAAGTCAAAGCTTCTAAGAGCTCCTTCTTGTAGCAGCTGCTAAATGATTAATATAAGGTTGGTAGATTTCACAGGAGAATCTGTTAAATAAAGGAAATTTCAGTGCATATGCAAAGTTTCAATTCTGCACAATTTGGTTTAGAGTCAACATACAATATTGCATATTTTATGGTTCCAAGAGGAGTTCAGCATTCATTAAGAAAATACAGATGGTTTTCAGATAAGTAAGAAGATTTCACAGCCATTTCTTTTCTCCCTGCTGTGAAACCTGGAGAGAAAATAACAGTAACAATGAACTCACTATGGCTGAACCTCAAGGCTCATTTCTGCCAAAATATCAAAATCCTGAATTCATGTTAGCAGTCAAGTTCCACCAAGTTTAACAGAGCTAAGCTATTTACAGGGCTTTGACATGTGTCCCTCTTTTCTCCAGTGGCACTTTTCTTACTTTGAGAAAATCCAGCATTTTTGGGGGTGAGATTGTCAAATTATTGTGAACCCTGAATAGAGAGCAGTGTGCAGAGCACAGCATTCTGACTCTTCAGACTCGTGGAATGAGAATTCAGTCCCTGAGAGATGCCACATCTGCACCGGAGTCCACACAGACTCTGCCTTGCCCTGCACTAATGCAGGGTGGAGGGAGGAGTGAAGAGATAAGGGTCAAACCCCCTGTGCTGCACTTCTCTGCACAGCAGGACCTAATTGTGCCAGAAATCTGCATTCAGCGTGCTAATATCCTGTAGCATTTGGGGGAAAAAAAAAACAGATAACAAGCATGGTTTGCTGGTCTGAATCCGCTCAGGAAAAACTGATTTTTCTCAGTTTTCTTGGCTAAAAAATAAGGATTTCAGAATTTCTTCCCACATGATTTCTGCCTGCAGAAAGAGAATATTTGATGAATGATGCAAGTATGAACACTGAAAAACAAATAATGGACTATCAGAATTTAGATCAGGAAGTTAGTTTTACCTTCACCTTACACTCTTAAAAATATTATGCCTTCTGCCTCCAGTGTCTGTGTTTGAGTTCCCCTCTGTTATTCTAATGCATTCACTATTTTTCTCCTGAAGCATCTAAGAATAAGAACAAACACATACATTGAATATGCACACAAAGATATATATTGTTACTTCCCCAAAAGACCTTCCACACTAAAATAAAAATTGGGATATATAAAAACTTGAACATACTTGAAAAATTATGCTTGTTAAACCAAAACTCTTCACCACTGTGATGAGCTAGTTTTGACTGGAATTGAGTTAATTGTCCTCATAGCAGCTAGTATGAGCCTATATTTTGAATTTGTACTGGAAATACTGTTGATAAGACAGGAATGCTTTCTTTATTGCTGAGCAGTGCTTGCAGAATCAAGGCATTTTCTACTTTTCACCCCATCCCACCAGTGAGTGTGGTATTCACATGCCCTCTGAAGAAAGAGAGACTTAGCTTTCTCAGGATTTGTCCTGAGAGAAGCTGTGAGAGAAGCAAAGAGAATCAAAATAATTCCTATCTCATTCACTGCTCCTGTGTTTGTGCCCATGTGGAATGTGGTATGGAGATTGTTTACCCAAGGTGATTGCTTGATTGGATTCTGGTGATGGTTGTTTGGATTCATTGACCAGTTGGATCCATGTGTGTGTCAGGGCTCTCAGGAGAGAGTCACAGGTTTGCTGGTTGGTTTAGTTAGTGATAGTTCTTGTTAGTGTAATATAGTTATAGTATAATATAGTAAAATAAAATCATTAATTAACCTTCTAAAATCATTGAAGTCAGAGCATCATTCTTCCCGAGCGGCGGATCCCAGCACCGATAAGTGAGGAGGCTGGGGGTGCACAAGAAATTGGGAATGGGCACAGCTGAGACAGCTGACCCCAACTGACTACAGGCATATCCATTAACATTGGTATCATGCTCAGCTTATAAATCTGGGGGAAAGGAAGGGGTAGGGGGATGTTTGGAATGATGGTGTTTGTCTTTCCAAGTCACTGTTATGCTTGATGGGGCCCTGCTTCCCTGGGGATGGCTGAATACCTGTCTGTCAATGGAAAATGTTGAATTAATTCCTTGTTTTGCTTTGCTTTTGTGCATGGCTTTTGCTTTACCTGTTAAACTGTTTTTATCTCAGCTCATGAGTTTTCTCACTTTTACCCTTCCAATTCTGCCCACCCCCATTTCACTAGCAGCTGCATGGAGCTGAGTTGGCAGCTGAGACCAAACCATAACAATACCCTAGGCTGTCTTCACCCTCTAGGATGCAGCACTGGGCCTATATACAAACACTCCACAATTAAGTGAAAATACTAGCTTAAGGCTACTTTTCTCAAGCAGTTTGGTCTCACCCTTGCTCTCAAAACTGAGAAGCTGGCCATTATTTAAGTTTTCATTGAAGATCTTGTAATCTGCTTATTTTCAGGATCTACCAGATCTTTTGCAGACAGCCCTGAGCTTGTTCTGCTTGTACTTGGAGCTGGCAGAATGCAAGCAAGGCTCATCCAGAATTCCCATCATTTCCTTAGGCAGCTCTTTGCTCTGAGCAAGGCTTACTGTATTACTCCAGGCATGGTGCTTTCAGTTTAAAGCTGGCGAGTACGTTGTTGACTTACAGTACAGGTGAAACAAGCTTCTGTAAAAGTACAAAAATATCTCTGCACAAATATATGTTTATAAATATGTATGGTCTGACACTATTAGACAGAATGTCAGGCTACAGGCTCTTACTGATATTTCAAAATCCTACCTGGAGCTCAAACTTAGGGCCTTAGCTGTCGTACAGAGCCTCACGCATGCAAATGCAGAACTTGTACTGCAGACAAGTTTTTCCATAAAAACAAAATCAAAATCACTGTCTACTTTGTATTTATTCTATCTGAGTACAAGGGCTGTCTCTACACTACCAGACTGATGTCCACATCTGCATTTACCAGTATTGCTAACCTAGGGGAACATTCTTGCAGTGGTTTTGCAGGAGGTATCTCAAGAGGCAGAATGATTTTTGAAATATGGTTTAAACAGATTTGTTTAGTGTCTGCACAGACTTTGAAGCTTTGGGCTCCATTGACTTAGGCCAATAGATTGGGTAGAGAGATTGCCACATGATCTTGCCAGCTATGTCAGTTTCTGTGTTCTACTGTAGGTTAACATGTAAACCCTATATTTTTATCAGGTATTCCTATTTTGCTATGATATCTCCAGACTGAAAGAGTGAAGGGCTACTGCAGACTCTCTTACAACTGGCTATACATTAGTTATGGTTCTAGTGAAATCTCTATAGAGATTTCTCTATAGAGATGAAAACCTGTCTTGCAAGACTTCTGCTGTAGTATTAATGGAATATTTTATATATAATATTTATTATATATATAGTACTATTGGAATAATTTATATTCAGCATATATATAGCATATACTGGTGATATGGCTCAAGATTTTAGTGGAATTTTGTCATATAACTTTACATTTAAAGCCTTCTACTCCAAAGCAACTGTATTATACTGGCAGGGAAAAAAAAATATTACCATAAATATTCAGTGAATTCTTCATTGGTTACAGTGAATCATATTTCCTGTATCTCTAATATACACATGCAGGATTACTGTGGTTAAAACTTCCTTGATGAAACATCCAAGATTATTATATGTCTGAGAGTATAAGTATTGCTTTTGGACATTTTCTTTTTTTTTATTTTTACCTTTTTACAGTTTCTTCTTGAATTATTAGTTTGTACAGCTTGAATGTGAAGATAGCTATACAAGTGACAACCACAAGTCTTCTTAGAACTCCCAAAAATCTTTGAAGCTTTTGTTTCTCTGTCTGGTGTATTTTAACTCTGTGTGACCTGAGTGATTGACCTTTAGTGTGATTACTTATGTGGGATTTAAACTCGAATGTTGCTGAAACCTTTAGACCTCATCATGCTACCATGCAGTCTCCTTACACACTTTTTTTCTGATCTAGATGTAAGAAAAACCCTTTCAAAAAGTAAAAATCCCATCATTTGTTGCCATGTCAAGCAATCATATTGTTAAAACTTTCCTTATCGCACCATGATGGGAATTGTGCCTTTGTAAAAAGGAAATTGAGACCTCGAATGAAGCCAGAACTGCCAACAGAGATCTGGTGTTTTAAAGGGAACCTGTCATGAATTCTAATTATACTGAATGAAATCACCCTCAGCCTCTCTTGCTTATGAAGCACTCCACTTACCCAGAAAAAAACTGTGTTCAACAGGTATGCCAGGCTTTTTCATCCATTTGTCTTTTCACTCTACAAGTCATCTTGTTATTGTGGTAAACATTCTTCTCAAATAGACTCAAATTCTCAAAAAAAAAAAAAAAAAAAAGGAGTTTGATCTTAATAAATCCAGATAAAGAAGAATAACCCCAACTCAACTTTTGAAAATTACCCAATGAATAATGGCATAGAAGTGGCCTGGAATAAAGCAAGTAAAGTCACAGATTTTTCAAGAGCAACTATGTGTTACTGTAATTTTTTACTGATATGAAAAAAAACTAAAGTAAAAAAACAACAAGCACCCACAAACAAACAACTAAATCCTGAGCCATAAAGAAAACAGTAATAGATGTTGTATTATATCAAACTTTCTAATTTAGCTCTTACATGTCTGGCTAGCTCAGTGAGTTTATCTAGTATTAGATTTACTAATTTGTTTTACGATTTCTTACTGTTCAACAAATTGTGCAAGCACAAATCATTATCAAAAAAACTGAAATAATTACAATACAGAATGATTGCAAAAATATATTCCTTGTTTTTATTTTCCAAATTTATAATATAAGAACTCTATTGAAATGCAAGATACATTGACTATGTTTTGGAAAGACAATGAGGTTAAAGAACCTGCATACATGTGTCAATAAATAATAAAGAAAACTATTAACCTCTTTTGCATGGGTCATTTTTTTCTGCAGTGATATCATCTGTGCATTTTTATTATGACAGTTATGCTATTGCCACTGGATTTAAAATCCTATATACCTCCTATTGTTAATTATTTTTAATAACAACGAAGTAAATATACATGAAGCTAAAATTACCAGTTTGTAGAACCATAGCACTAACCATCCAGATTAATAACTAACATTGTGAGTATGAAAATTTAAGCTTCCAACAAAGGACAAATAATTTATATATCTATCTAATTCTCCCTCAGTTTTATATGTGCATGAATACCACATAAGACATGTGCTGTCCTACCTTCACACGCTTTTTCCTATATCTACACACATTGTCCAATGCAAATAGACTGTAGCTTGAAATAATTACGAACAAGAGGCTGTAATAGCAGTCTGTTCATCACTGTGTTATTTTTGTCAAGAGCAAAGAAATTGAAACTGAGCATCCTGAAATTGCTCAGAATGACTCATGACAGTGTGAAAGTAAATTATATTCTCCTCATCTATTGAAATGGGGGTAGTGATATTTACAGTGTCTGGTTTTGTTTATGAAGTGATTTGGAGATGAAAGGTTCAGTTTCACACTGACTCCTTCTGTTGTGCCAGAAAAGGGTCTTGCATTTCCATCCTGCGGACCCATATGCCCCACAAGGACAAAGATTTGAGTGTCAAAGTGCTCTGCAGATACAATCCTTAACATGAATATTAGGTTAATAACTATCTGAAGCTGCTGTGAGAAATTAGAGCACAATCTTCAGTAACAATATTATCCTGAATGTCGTTCTAGATATACTTATTTCCTTAGTATTAATATTACTTTCCTGTCTGATGTAATTTTGTTCCTGTGTTTTTGTTTAAAGTTTTAAGAAGCATCAAAACAGGGTTTCATAAAATCAGTGTCAAGAACATATCATGGATGTATATGAATCCTGATGCATTTCAGCTCTAGAAACAGAAGTCTCCAAAACAATTTTAAGTGAAAAACTTAATGTAATTGTAAGTGAAAGTTTTCTCTTATCCTTTCTGAGGAAAAAGCACCAGAAGGCTATACAGCATTTTCAACTACATATCCTTAATTGCAACACATTACACAGTGGAAGTACTGGCAGCTGTACCACCTTCTCAGAAATTATATAGTCTGTGTCTTTGTCTCAGCAGATGGTATTTTTATGACCCACAGTTCCTATCCTATGCTCAGAAAGTCTAGAGAAGAAAACAGAAATCAAGCAAAATTGGGAATATAATTTTCATTTTGCATTTCAAAAGACAGCAACCAAAGTTTTTCAATCTTAATAATAGCCTTAACATTAAGAATTATGGAACTAAATGTTCTGATTTCAGAGATACACAGTAATGTGTTAAATACAGCTTCATGTGGAAATCCTGTCAATTTATATAGGTGTCCTACCAAGCATTAGTGACTTGGGCAGAAGAGCTTCAAAGAAACAAGTGTTGTTTGCAAAGAAAGCCTCTATATGATCCTGGAAAAACACAGCACTTCCCGCTGCTCACTTTTGATAAGGCTGAGTTTCAGCAAGGGTTTTCAGCATCCCACATCAATTCCATATAGTATGGTCATTGTGACATATAAATAGTAGATCATATCATATTGTTTCACCTTCACGAGTATGGATTTGATCAATCAAGAATACCAAAATACATACCTCTCTTCATTTTTATCTTATCTCAATCTACATGCTTATTCAAATTTCATTTTGTGCTCATTTTGCCTGGAGTGGAGTCAATTTCCTTTATAGTAGGTAGCACTGGGTACCACAGGGCGTCATGCTTAGCATATAAAGCTGAAAAAGGAAAAAGGAAGAAGGGTGCGATCTCCAGAGTGATGGCATTTGTCTTCCCAAGTAACTGTTATAAGTGATGGAGTCTTGCTTTCCTGGGGATGGCTGAACAGCTGCCAGCACATGCAAAGTGATGAATGAATTCCCTGTTTTGATTCGCTTGAATGTGCAGCTTTTGCTTTAGCTGTTAAACTGTCTTTATCTCATTCCCAAGTTCTCTTGCTGTTATTCTTCTGACTCTGCCCCCATCCCACCATCAGAGAAGTGAGAGAGCAGCTCTGTGGGACTTGGTTGTTGTCTACATTAAACCATGACATATTTTGAACTGGTATTTTGAAAATAGGATAGGTGTTTCAAAATTCTTCATTTTTTATATGTTCAAAGATTTGCAACTGAGCTTAGCTGCAATAAACAGCAAGAAGACTTAAAAGCAGCTCCACATCTTTTAGTTCATTATCAGTATGTGAACATTCTGGTTCATACTGTACACCATTTAATAAATGCCTTTCTGTAGATGTACAAATACAGATGCACCATCATACACTCAGTTCTGGTCTTTGTATTGCTGTAAATCTACCATAACTCCTCATTGGCTATTTCTTTGGTTTCTATGAGTACAACTAGAGGACAAATATGGCCACCCTAAGTGAATAAGAAAAAATGTGGACAGCTTCTACCCCTTTATCAGCTTGTGAGAAATAGACCAAAGCAAACAAATAATTTCCCAGATGTTAGAACACCTAAAGAAACTGTCATACTGATAAATCCCAGAGTACTTCTTGAGTAAACAAGTGTTTATATTTAAAATCCACAATGTAATCCTAAAGAATTCTTTCTATCCTACTCATTGCTCATGGTTAGAGCTAATTGGAAGCCGTTTTCTCAGTCTATTGATGACTAATGAGTGGCATTTTGATTTTTTAAACACAGTATTCTTTCATCCAATGTAGAAAGGCAGAAGAAATTAGTGGTTTCTTAACTTAAAATTTCAGAGCAGAGAATTATTTACATGGTGAAAAGGCAAAGGAGGACACACAACAAGCCTTATTTAGACAAACGCCCCACTGAGAGCTAGGAGAGTTTGGGACCACAAGTAGTAAGCAAAATCAATTAATTTTGGTCTAACTCAAGTAAAGTTATTGATTTTATTTAAGGACTTGATCTTCAATGCTCATTAGTTGCCAGCATGAAAAATTAATCTCATTTGACAGGACAGTATTGAATGCAGAGATTGCAAGACTCTGAGTTAAAAAAGTAGAAGGTAAAAGACACTCTGTATTTATATGCTCAGAATTTCTTGGTGGTGTGTGGGATGTCTTTCATTCTTTCTTTGTTTAAAAATATAAAACTATGAATATCTATACAAAGTTTAGCTTTCTTGCCCAGCACTGTACCTCCTTTCATTCTGTCAGCACAAAAATTATGACCCATCCATGTATTTGAATAGATGTCTTCATAAGCTCCTTAAAGAATGATGAATAATGCCATTTACATTTCTATAATATACAACCAAACTAGACATAAAAATGGTCAAAAGATATGTCCAAGAAAAAGAGACAATAAAGAAAAATATAAGTTAAAAAGGCAAAATGTTAAGTGAGCTGTATCCTGATGGAGCTTCAGGGATAATAATGCTTCTAGCTGGCTCTGGAAAAAGACAGTCCACACTAGACTTTGACTTTTGAATTTACTAAAATAGCAGGTTTCAGATCAAGACCTGAAATTTCAGCTCCCAAAGATCAATAGAGTTTGGGAGTAGCCAACCATATCATACAGATCCTGGTGTGGATTTTCTGTACATCTTGTACTTGCCCTCCAGTGGCTGTGGATGATGTAAATTTTGAAGAGAGGTCAGCAACGACCTTGCCTTGAAGGAATAATCAATCAGAGATGAATCTTTGCATTTTTGCCTCAGGATTATGGAAAGGCACCCTCCTCATTCTCTACTGCCTTGCATTGTATGAATTCATCAAAATCTCTCTCACCTGTACAGAGCAATATACAAATGTTCATAAGTGACAAGCACTGATGGAACCTGCCACTTGAACTAGGTATGAAAACAGTGAGTAGGAGGAAGCCTTATAAAGTTTCAAAGATAATATTGTTGCAGATTTTTCCACTTCAATTCATTAGTTTTTATTTGATCCAAGTCAATTATTTGTTCTGTGTTTCTATTGTACTAACTTCCAAAGGTTTTTTTTTTTTTTTTTTTTTGAGGGCAGGCAAAGTCTTTTTGTCTTATCACCTGAAGTATAGATAAAAGATTATTTGTTATCAACTTGAAAATATGCATGATATCTGATGGTCTGACAAATAACCATAAGGAAGATATTCTTACACTAACACATTCCCAGAGCAGCTAGACTACAGTGACACCAGAAAACAACAGCCTAGTTTCCCTCTCAACCCCAAAAGCAGTCTCTGCTTTCCAATGCTCCGGCAGGGTCACAGGCCACTGCCCAGGACCTACCATACAAAGCAACTGTACTGTTCTAATGTGAAGCAGAAATATCTCTCACTTCATACAAACAGAGCAGACCCAAGACCCAAAGCAGACAGATGTCCCAAGGAGCACACTGCTGAGAGTGACCTGGATATGGCCCACTGCTCACCACAGCTTCTCCAGAGTCCTGAAAAAAAATCAGCTTTCTTTGCTGCTGCCATCCAGGAGAGGCTGAGACATGAAGGCTGCTGCTTATGGTGCTCCAGTCTCTATAAAATCTTCAACCCCTGTGCTCTACGATTGCCATCCCTCTTGTCTCAATTGAAACAGCAAGTAGTTTCCCCAGGATTTCTTCTTGACTCCCCCATCCACCTCTGTCCCCTTTCTTCTGTTTCTCGTGCTGCTGTGGCAGGAGTAACCCAGGGTCAGTCAAAACCTGAATTGTCTTTTTAGAGCAGCATATTAAATTTTGCCAATAATGCTGAAAATCACTGCACTACCTCTGAAAAAATATAAGATCAGAGCCATGATTTACTTCTGTGCCACACAGCACTGAATCCTGCCCTGACCTTAATGTATGTTCTAAACCTCCTGTCTTCAAGCAGATTAGCTGAGCTTGAGCATATACTTAATTGCTGTCTTGAGCTAGGCTAGATTAAACCTCTAGGCCTGTCAAAACAGAAATATTTTAAAGAGCACATGAAAAAATAATCCAAAAGAGGGACACCGTGAAATTCCATCAGCCAGAATTAATTTTTTTCCTTCTGCATGTAGAAAGTGAACTGGGTCATTCAGCATTCAGTGACTTTTTTTCTTACATGCTTTACCACACACAGCAATTACTTCTCTAGATTTAGATCGCAGTCACAGGAGGTTTAGTAATTTAATATTTTAAAATGAAGTGGCACTTCAAATTAAAGGGGCACAAATACTGTTTGAACATGGCAAATGCTGATCGTATAATTACATGGCAATTAATTTTCATGTGGTATCTGTGTGATTATGAGATAAATATATGGCTTTTCTGTCTTCCAAACAGCACAGCAGTTTACCAGTTAATTACTTTTATATCTGCTTAGTGTAATTACACTGTAATCCATGAAAGTCTGTACATATTCTGTCATTACTTCTTGTTTACTAATAGCAGCACACAACTGCCTTAGGTCAGATCTCATCCTTTTCTCAGTATCCCGACACCTTGGCATAGGTGTAGTTCTACAGAGGAAAAGGAATGCAGGAATTCAGGGGAATTTCTTGGGTGCTTCACACGTTATAGACAATCTGCAATGTGCTCTGGTTCTGCTAGGATTTCTTGCTCTGCAAAGCAATGAGATTTCCAAGACCATTGCTAGAATTTGAATTTTCATATTTTGGACGTAGGACAAAGAGAGGCACTGAATAGCTTTGCATCCATTCAACTACATTTTTTTCCTGAGTTGCTTTATTTAAATACAACAATACTTAACATTCTCTGTGCTTCTTCCAAACTGATACTTCATGAAAATATCTCAGACAAAGAAATAGTTCAGTTGAAGAAAAATAATCTAAATCTCATCAAGCAACTTCTCCATGTCCAAGAGAAAGATCCTCCCACCTGCAGCTGGAAAAAGAAGTGAGGGAAGGGTAAGAATGTCCAGTTGTTCTCTGTTCTCACTGGCATTCAAATTTAGCAGGCTGCTGTTCCAGTATGAGAGATTACAATGATGAGCATTATCCCACATGTGATATGAATGGAGAAAAGACATAATAAAACTATAGTAGCTCTATATAACTTGTGCCTTGTGGTTTGAATGTCTGCTATGGGCTTAGTCTGTGTGTATTGTTCTTATTGTGCAAATGCAATTTTTTGTCAGGGGGAGAGAAAATGCTGCAAGGCATTTTCATTACATTTGCATTTACATTTATTTACTGCATCCTCTAATTAACACTCATGGTTAGATATGTAACTTAAGCTCCCCTCAGTGACTGACACCTTATCTAGGGCATTGTGCATTACCATGTTTTGGTAATGTTGCTTAAACATCATATGGAAAAAAATGGGCTGAAAGACAGCATAACTAAAAATTGGAATATTTAAACTATTATTAAATCAAAGGGGTGTTTAGGAGGTTCTAGATTAAAATTTTGAGGACTAGGAGATACCCTTCATCATGAAACCAAATGCTAAAGGAACTGACCTACAACAAGCTATGTGAGAGAAATTATTTTTTCTAGACTCATGATTCATAAATCATCTTCAAGGCAAAACATTGTGACTTCTCTGTGGTAGCAGTTTCAACATCATAAACTATGCATTGTTCTAAAACAAATGACAGCTTGCAATGTCTTTGTTAATAGCACAATAATTCTAGATTTTTACTCAGATAATGAATTTTCAATGCATCCAAACTTACAGCATCAGACTTCAGAAAGTCCTTGTTGTTATGTTTCACTTGCTAAAGTCAACAGTGTTTTGAAAAGCTTTTTAAAATGTTAATTTTGCACTGGAAGTAAGACATGATTCACCATCTGTCACAGAGGTTCACTGGTTATATTTGGATCCATTAATAAACTCATAGGTTGCAGATGAGTAAAGGTGAGCCACCCCCCAGCGGAAGCAGCCGGCCCAAACCTTTGCCTTGTTTCACGGCCAGACTGTTAGAGTTCATTCTGATTCAGAGAAATTGCATGGTATGGAAAAGACAAGTTAGTCACTCTGTCTGCATAACAACCCGCCCAGATGGATCCCTGCTGGATTGCAGGTCTGGCCATGCCAAGCAAGCAGGATGACACCTTACCTTCCTCTGCCTCTGGAGTTCAACAGGAGCTTCAGGAGACACAGAGGATTTAAAGCCCTCTGAGGGCCTTTGTGAACAACTCTTCACTTTTTAAGTTTGAAGTATGAGCTAAAGGGTTTAAAGGTGGCAGCATTTCTGACCTTTAGCAAGGAATTGACATCACTTGTCAATTAATCTCCCTGACTTCTCCTGATTGCATCATTGTTAAACGTTTCTGCTTCCCTCTGTGTTTCTAATTGGTTTGTCTGATGAGATATTAACAACAAAGGGAACTGCTTTTCAGCCTAGCATTGTCTGAGCAGCAGAAGAGATCTCAGAGATTGCATTATCCTTACTCAAGCATCAGTTTTCTTGGTGCATTTCAGTGGCATTTCTGAAGCTTGAAGGAGAGGTAATCTGGAGATTAAAGAAATTAGAGAATCTACCCAAAACCTTATCCTTTCTCCTTCAGGTCTACCTTAGCATTTTCTTTTAAATCAGGAATGCAATATTTTAAAAAAATCGCCAGACTGTAGCAATTTACCATACTTTGGTTCACAATGCAAAGCATACATGAAATACAGGAACCGGATTTGTTTCGCTATATGTCCAAAACAGGGACTTCTAAGTTTAAAGGCACAAGCTGACGTCAGTCTGAGAAGGACTCAATAACAGACCATAAAAGACTCTTAACAGACCATAAAAGCACATACACATACACACACAAGTATTTAGTTATATTTTAAATTGTTATATTTCTCCTCATGGGAAGAAACATTTCAAAAATTGCTGGAAGCAGGAATAGATCCTCAGCTTCCATTAGTCCATTATTTCAGAGGAACTGTGCTCCAAAGAGAAGGAAACTAAAAGCTGAAGTGCATCAGGTAAGTAAACTGAAAAAACTGGCAAATTTCCAGATGGTGGCTATCTGTCAAGAATAGCTCATGAGATCTACCCCATACCTTCATTAGAACTTCAGAGAAGGTATGATACAGTGTCTCAGTAGTGTTACTGATTCCATATGAAGAATAATGTCTGTTAACCTTGTATTTAAGATGTTAAGTATATCTTTTTAGTTTATATTAAACTACTACATTATGAAGTTTTAAAATTTGACTTTTATCTCCCTGGAGTTACAGATACTCATCTGTTTAAGTACCTGGAGACCTGTTTTTAAGAAAACTTAGGAGAATCTAGATGAAGGCCACTTGAGGTCAATATCTTATGGATAAGGATTCAATTTCCTGTGATCATAAATGACAAATCAAATTTGGTTTTTCAGTGCTAATTTCACATGGTTGGGCATATCATAAGAAATAAGGATCTGTAGTTCCATACCATGGTCAACACTGTAAAGAGAATATCACTAGGATATCTCATTAAATATATGCCTGAAAATTGTATTGAATGTAGTGTTATTACTAATGAAAAATTCAATAACAAGACAAACTGAAAATTCACAAAAAATCAAACACTTTAGCTTAAAAGGGAATGAGCCAACATATTCTTTGTTGCTCTTCATCATCATTTTGCTTTGTCAGTTTTTAATAGCAATCTGTCACTGACAATATCTGGCATAACACACTCTTATATGTAAGACTGACTGTGCATGTGCATAGATTGACACGAGTGGAAAAGAATGTCTTACACCAGAAGCCATATACACCCAGATATATAGGTAATCTGAAGTGATTTGACAAGACTGTAAATAAAGTGTCATTTTCCTTCACAGGAAACAAAGTGGGAGAGATCCAGCCTCAGAAGTCTCTCTCACTATATTTTGTCTTCCTGTGAAATTCTACCAAAGAATGAAGGAAATACTTTCAGCCGCTTTCTCATTTGACTTTTACTCACAGAATGCTTTGCAACCAGAGGTAGCCCATCCTGAGTTCTCTTTCTTAGGTAGGTATTGTGAATTCCTTCCTCTCAAAGCTCTCATGATAATTATCACATTGCCATTAGGATTATTCCAGTCTTACTGATCAGTATCTAAGAGTGGGTTTTTCCTTTGCATCAAGGTTCATCCATTTTTCAGCTTCATTTTTGGAGGAAGAGGCTTCTGTGGTCTCTTTTTGTGTTCATCTGTGTACCTAACCTTGAAAAAATCTCAACTCAGAGGCCAGTTTCTACCAAACTCAACAAAGAGGCAAAAGTTCAAAGATTTTAACTTCTGACGTGCTTGAGGGTTGGGATGAGGACAAGGTAAGTAGAGGAGACATTTCCCATTTCCACTGAAATGCAATTCATCCCATATTAGATGTTGAAACTAAGAAAAAAATCCATAGGAAATCCTTACAAGGGAAACTTCTGTCAACAGCAAAATATAACTAATTTCCCTTACTGTGAAGCAGGGATTGTGACGATTTAGTTCTCAATGCATAAGAAAAGAGACAAGAGATTATAGCCTTTCTTTTCATGGTAATAAAAGCTTTGTTTATCTTGGACTGCTTCTGCAATGCAAATCTCAGTGCATGAATTCTTCAAAAACCAAGGACCCTACAGTAAATTTCAAGTTCATCTTGCTCTAGAGAAAGTGAGATTTTATTTTACGAAGATACCAAAGTTAAAATATAAAAAAGTAGCTGGAAGATATACGTGTAAGTTCACTGCTTATTTCTTTTAAGAGTTAACATTTCCTCTTTGTGCTAATCAAGCAATGCAAAAAAAGAAAAAAACCTCAATATTTGTGATTAATTTATCTTAGAGATTAGAAATAAAATTGTATATTGCATTGCATTACAGTTCATTTTTATATATAAGCAAGCATGGCTTAGCTATGAAGTATACAGGTGCTGTGAGAGAACTAGGGACAGGAAAATCCCAGGGAGAGGTCAGAGGCAGCTGAAGGAAAATAATACTTGGTTCATTCCTCATACCCACATGCAATGACAGTTTATAAGAAGGACTGTGACTGGCTTTACATCATGTGTCAGCTTTCCTGCCTGCTCAGTCTTTATTGCTGTCAAATTTTATTGTTCAGACTGACATACAACTGAACACGACTTTAAAGGGTTAGGGCATTGTATTCAAGTGCAGTTCTAGCTGATTTAAATCAGGAAGTTGCAGCACCCCTGATTCCCCTTCCTGTTGTCTCCCTAACCTTACAACTTCCCAAGCATAAGCAGCACCAGAGGCAAACATGGGAACTGCATGACTGCAGTCAAAAGATGGGACCCTGACATCCCTTCTATGGCCAGTTTAAATTCTGGTGGAGAGACTTCCCACAAGCATGTTCAAATACATGGGCTGTATGCCATACATGTGCTAAATGCAACAGAGGAGAAGGATGCCCAACATGCAAGGGCAATATTAGATACCCAAGCAATTATATTTTTTTTCAGGGTGTCTCATTCTTTTCCTGTACAACCAAGACCTTTCTCTAAGAAGCCCCTGCAATAACTAATAGCTCCTTTATGCTCTGTCTTCATAGTCAGCAGGTCTGGATGAAAGAGTTGTATGCTTTGATTGCCAGCATCACCCAGACGTGATGTAAAAGATATTTTCCTTACATTTATATAGAACCACCTTGTTTCACTTTGCGCCCCAGTGCCTCCGAGCACCAATGAGAAGAGTCTGGCTTTGACCTCTAACACTGTCCCATCAAGTATTTACACTCATTGCCCAGATACATCCCTTCCTTGGGGCTGACCAGCCCCCATTGGAAAGATCTGGCAATCTCAATCATCTTTGTTACCTCTTTCTGGATCTCTCCTGCCTGTCTCTTGCACGGTGGAGGTACACATGGACACAGCACTCCAGAGCTAAGCAGAGGGGAAGGATTGCCTCCTTCCTCCTTCTGGCAGTGTGAAGGCTGTTGGCCCTCCTCGGTACAAGGACACATTCCTGTCTCATGTTCGAACTGTTATGCAGGATTTTTATCTCTTTCCTGGAGAGCTGATCTCCATCTGGTCAGCTGCCAGACTACACTGGGACATGGACCTATTCCTCCCCAGGTACAGGACTTTATATATCCCATCAAAGGATTGAATGTAAAAGAATTTAGCACACAGAATCATTTATAAGGCTGCTTTATGTACCTCACAATATTATGTACTTGAGAGGGCAGATGCTGTCTGACCATGTGCAGGTAATTTTCATACTGTTAAATAAATATGTCTCTTATGTTAGGATGTCTTCTCACCTCTTACAAAAAACACAACAATCAGTAGAAATAGCTCAAATATTGCCTGTCCATTCTGAGCTCTATTGCTTTCTTAATGTGAATCCAAACTGAAAAAAAAAAAAAAAAAAGTGGTACTGTGTGACAAAATCCCAGTTTAGTCACTCAGGTTAAAATGTGAGAATAGGTGCAAATTTAATAAAAAAATTAGATTATTTTTAAAATTTCAGGACGTTGTCCTGGGTTGTAAGATAAGCTTGTATTCTATTTGCCATCTGTTGAAGGCAAACCTGTTGGGCAGGTTTTGTTATCTCTCTCAAAGACAATGTTTTGCCCCGTAGAGGCAATGCTTTGTTTATACACTATTGACTGACTCACTTCCGGGCTGGTAAATGTAACACCATCCTATTGTGAGGGGTCCCACCCAGAGGGGGAAGCCAAGCACTCTATTATTGTATAAAGGGGTAGCTTTTGGGGAGAGAGGCAGCTGGCTCTCTCTTCGCGGGATTCCCAGGGAAGCAGCTCTCTTCGGCGGCACTCGCAGCGAAGCAGCCGGAGCGCGCTGAGGCGACGGCGGCAGAGCTCAGAGGCAACCCCAGCGCAGAGGAAGACCGGCCCCACTGCCGCCAGATCTTCAGAGGAAAACTATACCCTTCAAAAGATCACCACTGCAGCTGCAGTTCATCAATCACTGCAAAGGGAGCAATCATCCCAGCAGGACTGCTACTGGCACCCTGAATCCTCAGGTTCTGGACTTTTTTCACTGGTTTTGTTTGTACCGATTGCATTTGCCTTTTTAAATTGTTGTCTAGTTTTCTCCTAGTAAAGAATTGTTACTCCCATTCCCATATCTTTGCCTGAGAGCCTTTTAATTTAAAGATCCTGGTAATTCAGAGGGAGGGGGGTTTGCCGTTCTCCATTGCACAGGAGGCTTTGCCCTCTTTCACAGACTCCTGTCTTGTCGAACCAAGACAGACGTCCATTTGAACAGGCCTAAAATAGCAGATTATTAAACAATTATATTCTTCCATTTTCCCAGAATAAAAGGTGGTAGCAGAACCAGAGATCTGATTCACTAAGGTGTGAATGACCTCAGCCCCTGCTAAAACGAGCTTCTTACTAGATGGAGTCCCGAATGCTTTATGTAAAATACCACAGAGAGAAGCCTAACTCAACTTGTTTTCCATATGGGAAGACAGACAGGAGACTGACAGAACATGATGCACAGGGATTCATGTGGTGGTTAGTTTGTTTTTTTTTGATTTTTTTCAAAATAAGAATATGGTCTCCAACTGCTTTTTTATTTTCAGGGGAGCTTTAATTTCAGCTCTGTTTCCATCTGTGGTTCTTCATTCAGGGGAGATATACCTACAGCCATAGATATGTGTAGTGTGAAAAGATAATAGATAGGCCAATTTAGATGGGATAAAATACCTTGATGTTTTTACAATGAGCCTTGGAAGCTCAAATCTCAGTGCCTGAGACAGCAGCTGCTGAGCAAGTGTCATCCTGTCAGGCACTTGTTGGGAAAAGTTTCACATTTTATGAGCCTTTTAAAATGACAGGCATGGTAAAATTTGTTTGTAACCACAGGGACCTCTTGCAGAGTGGTGCTTTTGCCATGCAGACCCCCACCTCCTTCCCTTGTGCCTTCCCCCAGTAATACCCAGCCACTGATCAGGACACACAATAATTCCTGCCTCGCTCCTTGGCCTTGGAGAGCTGCAAAAACAACTAGGAAAACCATACAGAAAATTCCTAAGTGTTGTCCCAGAAGCCTGAATAAAACATTTCCATGTCTTTCCATGGCAAGACAAGCCTGAAGCCAGAAAGGTGAGGTATGAACCTGGTAGTTTCCCATGAGTCTATGGCTGCTCTTGGATGACCCAACGTGTTCTGAAAACATGAATTCTGATAAAGGATTTTCCTGCAGCTCATTCCTACCTATTTGTTCCATGTAGATCCTTTAGCGTCTTTAATAACATTAATCTGTGGCTTTTCCTTTTCCTTTACTGGAGAACTACTCTGTTCACTTTCTTCCTATCTTTCTATTTCACAGCTATAGGGTATGTGTTTCACATCTTTATCTGTCTGTCAAATTTGGTTAAAATTGGCCACAGAGATTATGTGGGTTTTTTTGTGGGGGCAACCAAAAGCAGCTGACAACCAAGCATTTTCTGTGTGGAATCTGGATAGAAATATCTAAAAATATATAATACTCTCAGGAACCATGAAGCTTGACATATGCTAGATGATGGAATTATCTAATTTCTACTTTTTTACAATAAAATTAGAGGAAAATTCAAATACTCCAATTTCCCGATGAAAAAACAACCTCTTTTATTTAATACTTGAAATTTTTGAGTGAAGCTTCAATGGCAGGCTCATTTTAAAGGAAGGGTGTTTTCCCTTTCTTATGTCAAACCATAGAAAGCTACCATTGTTAGAAACCTTTGTCGTTTTAGCTTAAGTCTGACCCAGAAGTCAAAACTGCAAATTGCAGTCCACTTACAAAAGCAGAACTGTAGACTGTACAAGTGTTAAGCTTTTTAATCTCTAGAATGTCACACTCCAGCTCAAGTCACTATTCATTAAACAGGAGCTGTTAATGTTACTTGTTGACAGTATAAGTTATCACTTTTTGACAGTCATTATCTTGCAGCAAAGCTCTTTAGACTTTTTTGGAGCCTTTATCTGTGATTATGTTGTATAATTTTTTTTTTTTTTTCTGTAAAGCAGTAGCTTATTTATCATTTGAACTGGGAATTCCCACAGAAGCCTAGTTTCCCATTGAGTTATTAGTTAGAAAGTAAGAGGGATGTAGTAGTTTTGGACCATCTTTTCTTTGAAATAGGGTAAAAACTATATTCTCTACCTAGACTGTTAGTTCCCCTTAAAAATGTTTCAAATATGGTTGTGTTACTTTCACTGACCAAAGACTTTTTTGTAAAAGTAAGAAGGAAAGGAAGGAAAGCATGACTCTTAATGTCTGAAAAATTCATCCCTTAAGTAGTAGGAGGAGGACAATGTTAAAAAAAATTAGTGGGATGATAGAGAAGGCAGGAATAAGATGATCTAAGGCAGTCTGTGACTCAGGTTGCCTTTTCAGCCGGGTTTTTTAGCCTGTGAAGTATCACATTATACTGCAAAAATAATGGAAGCAAAAGTTTGAATTTCTAATCCTTTAGCAAGGCAATTTCTTCTTCCAAATTAATGTCAAAATATTGAGGATTTTTTCTCATCAAAAAGTTCATAAAATCCCTGATACACAAATATCTAAATATTGTGTTATGAGTCACTTTGACATTAAATTGGATTATCTGCCATCCCACATGGTCTCACAGGAGCTGTACCATCTCCAGTTCATAATCTACTTCATAAGCAGTGCTCAGTGTCAGGACTTCATCTTTCACAGCGCACTGACACTCGTGAGTCTTCATATGTTTCAATCAAAAGCTACTCTAAGGCACCATGGGAGTTATGATCCATCTGGGCAACAGAGATTACAGAAAGCCTGGAGGCAGGACTCTAACCACCTAATGGACAGGTGTTATGAAGTTTCACTGACAGAGGAGACCCAGGTTAATTCTGAACTGAAGTAATATTCCAAATTTGACAAAAATAAGTGATTAGGCATTCCTAATGGATTATTTTTTTTAAATCATCAACATAAAACCAGAAAATGTATTTTGTGTAGCAGTCAGCCTCCTCTAACTGAAATAAATAAACCAAAATTTTCTTGTCCACCTCCTGGTATGGTGCAAGTTGATGATTTTAGACTAGTGCAGGAGAATGTGAGACAGTTCTAAGGAATGACAGAACTTTTTCCCTTTGATTCTTTGGTTGTGTAGAGACTTTAGACAAGGCACTGCCTCAGAAAGGCAGGACAGGCATCCGTAGCTGGACTGTTTTAAAAAGTCAGATGGCAGGATGTCAGGAAATGTCACTGAAGTATTCTGATGTTTGATAACTCTGTAACTGAAGTCACCTATTTCAGGTTAGATTACTAATTGAAAGAATCTAATTCATCTGAGCAACCCAATTATGTGAGCTACACAGAATCACATCGGCAAAGGACTATTACATATCAAAGCATAATAAAATTGAGGTCATGTTGAGAACAAAGCATCACTGAGGTGTTGCTTTATGCTTTATCACTACTTAACAACAAAGGCAAAGAAAGATAATCTTCTAATCAGTCCAGTATGAAAATTCAAGACGAGAGGTCTTTTTATGCTCTTTGATACTTTTCTTATGCAGTTGCTCTTTGAGCCCGATTTTTTGACCAGATTTCTTTGCCAAAAATGAATATAATTTACAGGATCTTTTTCCTGCTTGTTTTGGGGTTTTGTTTGTTTGGGGTTTTTTCCTATTGTTTTTGAAAATGTGGATGAGACCATGAAAGAATCATGTCTCTTTCCTTACACAGCATTCTTTTCTAAGTAATTTCAGCCTTTATTGCATCACGTTTCCTATTTGATCTAATAAAGTGGCTCATTATTTCTTAATCATGCCTCTTGCCTTTGCTGTTATGAAAAGGTTGGAGTGAGATGCAGGTAAGAGAGAATTAAATGATAAGAGTATACTTAATGTCCCTTGGCATGGCTGGAATGAAAATCAGCCTTGTCAAACAAATAAGATTTCATTTTTGTTGAAATTACAGGTTTGATTGATGAAGATAACTGCACAAGAATAATTGAATGGCTAAGCATTGACACCTGAAATTTAGCTGTATTTATGAGCAATGAATTAATCATCCAACTTATAAACCTTCAAAAGTCAGTGGAGAGCATTTCTTAGCACTTCTTCTAAAACAGACAAGGAAACTCTTTCCTGTCCATGACAAACACAATGCAATGTAAAAAGCATTAGCATTTTGTGGTAAAAAATGTTACAAATTTAGAACATTTCACAACAGAGTATATTGTCCTTCTGCATCAGAGAATATTTAAGTCTATGCATAAAACAAGAAACAGGTATTGAGACCATTTTACGAATTACTACAGTAAGGTAAAAGATTACATTTGGGATATAGGTAATTTGGGCTTAAATCCAATTTTTAGCCTGAATAAAAGTGAGAAATCTGCATGTAGACTCTCCCAGTTCCTAAGAGGTGGATTTATCAATACCCTGGAATGCAATTCCGTTGTCTTTAGTTTTCATTACATATTCCTTAATCTAAGAAACCTTTCTGTAATACTTATCAAAATCATCTTTTAATTCCAACATCTTGGTGTAATCCAGTGCGAAAAATCTTTAAAAATATTGGCCAATGACTGTTTTCTATGGAAATTTGGTAGGGTGTGATAATACAGCTGACACTAATCAGTATCTTCTACAATGATATGAAAATAACATAAACTACTGCTGATAAAGTTGTATCAACTGATGCAAAGATGAGTGGAAGGCTAAATAATGGTGATGGTTGGTAAATTGCTCAGTAAACTGAGTCCATTCAGGCAGGATACATTACACTAAAATATGTATGAAGCACAATATATGTAGTACAGAAAGAGGGACTATTCTGTGGCCCAGAAGCTGTAAACAGGGCTTAGGATTCCCACGGAGTTAACTACTTCAGCTGAGGATGGATGCAGGCCCTGCTCAGAATGCAAATGACTCAGGTTATATGTGTGTTTCTGAATAATAGTAATTAGTAAACATCTCTCAAATTGAACAGAAAAATTGAGTTATTCAAATTGGAAAAAGTCTTACATTGGTAATTTTATAAACATAGGGGTAAAAGTGAATTCCTCTTCCCTCACTTCAAGTGAGCATTTAATAGCTTCAAGAGAAATAATTTTTCAGCCCAACAATTTTCTGTTTTCTTAGTAACAGTTGCTTCTGTGTTCTTGTTACCAGATGAAGAACTGTCTGCACACCTGCTGGGTTAACACAATGATTATTCTTCAAAAACCACTGGCCTATGGAACCACACAATGCTTATTCTGTGGGGTCATGTTAAACATTAACTGAGAAGAAGAATGGAAAGTAACCAGCTCAGTTATGCCAAATTTTCACCAGTTCACCAAGCAGCCAAGTATGACTTTGGGGTCACCAACCACCAGGGACCATGAAAGAGACCCCCAGTACAGAAGAATGAGTGCACAAAGGGGAGGGAATAAATGTTGAAAATTTTGGGGAAATGATCATCAAATAGATGCTTATTCCAGGAAAATCAATGAATATGAATGTAAAATAAAGTATATATATTAAAAAAAAAAAAGCTTTTTCTGCACTCAGTATGCATGCTATTTTGGAGAATATATTCCCTCATGCATCCAGATAAATAAAAAATGCCTGCTTCTTAATGTTACATTGGTGTTAAGGAGTTTTATTTTTACTGATTTTTGGTAACAATCTCATCTTTGATGAGATTGCACAGGAACAAGTTATTAGCCTTCCACACTTCCAACGAAATGAAATGTAGCCTCTGCACTAAAAAAGCCTGGGTTCCCATGAGCTTTTAAGGTACATCATAGACTCTGGTGTGTAAAAAAAAAAATAAAAAATAAAAAAAAATAAAAAAAAAATAAAAAAACCTGCTAACTTCAGCTAGAAATTCAAGCCCCTTCCCATCTGAATTGACTGGTGGCTCCAAAGGATATGCTCCTAGAGGTGACTTTGCTTCAGGTTTTACATATGCAAGGTACTTTCCTACACTTTCCAGCTGTTTTCATGAAACTAGAGAACTAGCCTGCAGTTTAGGCAAGCAAATTGAAGCCTGTCATTTGAACCTCAGTTGTAGATAACTAGTGATTCTGTTACCATGCCCTAGAGCACTAAATGGAAAGCAGTAGGTGTTTCTGAAGGTCTTCAGAAGTTATTGACTGCCTTAATTCTGTGCTTAAACTACAGTCATCAAGTTCTCTCTTCAGAGTGATCTCTAAAGGACCCAATTCTCTGCCTTAACTGTTCAGGGAATTTCGCCAGATGCTTTAAAAGGCTTCTTTGCTAGGAGTGGAAGGATAAATACATTATGAGTTCTCAGTTACATGGTAGTCAGCAGCACCAGCTGTATGAAAAATTACAATAGAAGAGAAGAATCCTGAAGTCTGTATTAGCACTGCAACATGAATGTATCATACGATCCCAAGTATTTCTTTCCATAGCAAGCATAAATGGTTTTATTAATAATTACTCTTTTATTTTTATCTCTAAAAAACAATGTCCAGCATATTTTAAGTTAGCTGGCATCCAAGGTTTTAGAACAAATTTCTATTTTTAGGAAAATTGTGTGAGAGGATTTTCATAAAATCTAGTATCTTTTTTTTACATGAGATTATTATTGATTTCTTTATTTGTCTAGAGAGCAGAGCTTAATAAAGATCAACACTACTTCATCACATTTTTTTAAACTGATATTACCACTTCACATTATTGCTGAGAAGCTATTGCAACTTGATGAACTGTCCAGCAAGAATCTAACTGATCACTGAACTGGCCTTAAATAAGTCAGGAGAATTGCTGACAGCAAAGCCTGTGCACTGAGAACATATAGATCTGCTAGATATGCACTTCTGTTCATTATATAGCTCCACATTTTCATTTAGTGTACATAGAGAATTTCTTATCAATGTGCTACCTGCAGTTTATGATTTGACTTGAATTTGTCTCCCTCTTTCATCTGTGCAATAGCCCAAAGTACAGTGTTTTTTCTTCCTGAATTTTTGATGCTCTTTCCAGCATGCTAGCCTATGAGGGTGATTTTCTCCATTATTCAGTCTTTGTCCTATTTCTTGTCTTTCTTTAGCTTGATACACTTGTTCCAAATGGATGGTTGTTTTACTTCAGTGCTCTCACTGAAATTCAGTAGGAGATCTCTTTATAGAGATAAAGCTGTTCCTCACATAAATCTCCCCAGAAACTGGATTCACATAGTCCATGAGAGACTCAGCCTTTGATTAGGTATTTCTTTCTCTGATATCATATAGGAATATACAAAATTCTTAACTGTGAATGTTTTTGAACATTTTTTGATCTGCGGTTTTTGTCTCAGAACTCATCAATTTGCTCTCTCCTGTGTTCATACAGCATTTCTAACAATGGTGCCCCACTTATTTGTTTACTTTTTTGTCTCATTAAAATATTTAAAAGGCATTATCAATTTTTTTTTTTTAATCTTTATCACAGGGAGTCTGTATACATACATTTCTTTCATCCATTTTTTTTACACAAAGATATTTGTATCTATGCTTCAGCCTGCAGCTGTGTGATTTTTTTTTTTCATTTAGGTCTGTAGTGTTCAGCAATTTATCAGTGTCTTCCCAAGCATGAACATCAGAAAACTGAATATTGCTACTGTTTTTCTTGCATCACCTCTTAAGTAATATATAAGAAGATTCTTTTTTCTTTGGCCCATTGCCTCTTTATTAAGACTTAGATATATTCTAGAACAGTAGCCAGCATTCTATCTAGGCACATGTAGTCTTCTCAGCCCCCTTTCCTTTTGCAATGCTTTTCCAGAATTTTTAATTATTGTAAAGTTTACTAGAGGGTAAACAAGCAAGCAGCATCACTGACAGTGTTCAGTAGCTTTAGCTCTTCTCATGGACCAATAATTTAGTAAATTCCCTTAATATTCTCAGTACAACTTATTTTCTGTAGCAACAGCTGAATACCAGCTGATAGGGAAGGAAAAGTATTGAAACTTTCTGGAAATGTTAATAACTCATTTGGAAGTGTGAATCTCAAAAAAAGTTAAATTTATGATATAAGGATCAAATTAGTCTTAGTATGGTTTTGTGGATATAAAATTTCTCTTTCTATTTCTGTACTTGGGACACATAACATGGACCAAATCATAAATAACTCTAAATTTCAAAAATAGTAGAAATATAATACAATTATTTATAATTACACCATAAACTAGTGAGGTTTTATATGTAAATTAATTAACTATTCTATGAGTGTTTGAAACTCATATGACTGAAACCATCAACACTTTGACCCTTTATTATTCACAGCTTTAACCAGCAAGTGAAAAGTACTGCAGGGCACTACAAATAAGTGTAAAACATCTTTAGCACTTTCTCAGTCACTGTCTTAAGCTGACAAAAAAAAGTGTATCTCAGATACCTGAAGAAAATGGTAATCACAAATGATTAATAGTATAAAACCACAGTGGCACCTGTAGGAAGTGAAAGAATGTAAAATAAGAAGAATTGACCAGAAACAGTGTTGGTTTTTTCACAGGTAGGATTTAATTTGAGTTCATTAAATAGTACTCGCAGTTAGGAGGAACATGGAATTCCCAGATGGTTAGTGATGTCTCATTGAATACAACAAGCAATCACATGTGCAAACAGCAGCTTCATCACACCAGTACCCTTTCTCAGGTTGATGCTGTTCATTTGGCTGTACAGCTGTGAGACAGCAATACAGTCTCTAAGCTGGCCATTCCACTTTGGAAACAGTAATCTAGCATATCAACTCCTCATGTGGGATAAACCACTGAGGGTCCTTCTCTGTGCTTCTGTTTTCAAACTAGTGGCTGGAAGCCCTGAAACACTTTCATGTCCAAAAGTTAAAAAATACTAGGTTTCTTTTCCACACCTGAACCTTATACACTTCCCTGACTGAAGATCAAGACAATGAGGAAAAGACAAAAAAAACCCTCCTTTCTTTCTATCTCTGTTCTCCTTAGGTTTGCTCAATGATACTTTTTCTTTGCTAAGTAAAACCACAACAGTGACCTTTCTTCAACAAGGACTACCAAATTATTAGAACTGGTGACAGAAATAGAGCCTGAGATTTAGGTTTTGGAATAAAATCAAGATTTATTATTTGTTCTGTTTCTCTTTACTCCATTTTTTATCATAAAATTGTCACAATAATGTGTCTTCCCTTGAAAATGTTGTGTTTTGCCTCCAGCAACCCACAAATCACAAACACGGATTGCTGAGGATGTTACTATCTTTCTTTTTTTCCCTCAGAAGTAAACTTTTTGTCTGATATTCTCTCCCCAAGACAAATGATCTTCTCGCAAGTATGGCATGTATTTATTTTGAGTTTATATGATTCTATCATGCACTTTGCCCATGACTGATTTTCTGCTTTGTTGACTGTGGGCTTTTATGTCTTTTTAGGATTCCTGAAAGCTGATAGTAAGCATTAGAACCTTTTCATTACCACAGATTCTGGTGGTGTAAATTCCATTGAAACTCTCCAGCATTTTCTGTTTCTTGCTGGTAGACCCTCAGAGATGAGTGGTTATTAGCCACTGTACAACGAGCTTGAAGTGAAATTCAGGTTGTCAGAAGCCACATCTCTACACTTGCAAACCTGAGATCTCGAGGAGTATCTTCTTTCTCTCTGAATTGAAAGGACTTTTTATCTAAACACAATAGGTAGCACCCTTCAGAGTTAGCTTTACCTATGCCAGGAACCTTCACCAAATTATACGCCTTTTCAAGCTTCTAAGGGAAATTACCACAGACAGGCTCCCTTCTGTATTGTCATACACTACTGCACTCCAGCCAGCTGGTCCTTTTTTTGGCCACTACATGTGTCCTTACTGTGAGCTACCTCTACACTTGTACATCCTTTTAGCTTTCTAAAGCGTTCAGCACATGAATGATGATAAAGCTACTCTGGTTACTGACTAGTGTAATGTTATGGGCAGGATTTGCTAAGAAAAAGAAACAGCGGGCAAATCTTCATGGAGGAATGCTACTTATATCAGCTGTACACAGTGGATGAACAATCCTATTCTTGACAGAAAGCCAGTGACCTGTTGTCAGTATTTTTTTCCTTTCACTCCTTGGTTGCTGAAACAGAAAAAAGTAACCAAAAGAGTTTAAATTAATGAGAGGACGCAGGACAAATTAATAGTCGTGATAACATTAGCTAAATTAATAGGATCTGCCAGACTTGTCACATATAGTGGAAATTCCTTATTTCTTGTCACACCCAATCATCTTTGTAGCCCATCACTGGACTCTCCAGCCTGTCCATGCCTCTCTTGTAGGGGCAAGGCCAGAACTGGACATGGTACTATAGATGTAGCCTAACCAGTGCTCACCAAAGGGAAGGATTACCTCCCTTGACCTGCTGGCAATCTTGAGCCTCCTGCAGCACAGGATGACATCAGCTTCTTCCATGCCAATACTGGAAAATGTAAGAGGGGAATAAAATCCTTGTATTTTCTCCATGGAATACAAAGTGCTAGGTACTTAAATCTTCTTATGATAAAAATGAAGCATTAAGGAAAAACAGCTCATCAGTGGTTATTACAAGTGAATTAATCTTCTTTATAGCATCCATAAATACTGCTAATGCATTACTGTTTCACACATTGAACTCAGAGATGAGAAAATATAAATCAGTAATACATCCACTATTTTCCAGTCACCTCATAACAAAAAAAGAAAAAAAAACAAAGGCCCATGTACCTTACAAAAACTGTGGGGCTCTCCATGTTCTACAGAGTTGAGAGACACATGTCCTTACTATTTGCAGCAGGCAGCAGGTGGTAGGAGGAATTGTTTGTAAATTCAGTTCTCAAAGGATAAATTCTCCAGTGTTCACAAGCCAGCTGCCATCAAAAGCAGACCAGTTTGCTCCTCCACACACAGCATGAACTAAAGAAGTGTTCTAAGGTGTGGTACCACATAAGTGAGAAGGGTACACTTGTACTCTGCTTGAGGGCGACACATCCCAATCCCCCAGCAATGACATACAGATATCCATTTTTCTCATCTGAGGTCTCAAACTGTTTCTGCCTGTTACACACCCTTCATCATTTTCATATTCCCTTCCGTATTTCCCTAACATGACCTTATTGAGAATTTCTATATCCCTTTTCAGTGTTATTTTGCTCTCTTTGTGCAACTGATGAAGGAGGCAGGTGCAGCAAGCAAGATCTGTCTCTTCACTTTGGCTATGAGCACATAGCAAAGGTCTGGAATCTAAAATAAATTAAACTTAACTAGAAACTCCTGCATGCATTTCATATATATCCATAGTAACTGAGCTTACAGCAGACTTTTTCACTTGGTCAGCCACCCTGATGGTGGTTGCTATGGATGTTTTGATGGTTTCTTTGCAATTATAAGGTTTTGTAGAAATTGATGTCTCTGACAGTACATTGTTTCTCTGAGGTGAATTTCACGTTTGACTACCTGTTATTCCAGCATTCTACACATGCACACATACAAATCAAACAGCAGAAGATGCCTGTGTCATTCAGGATGTTTCCAGTGCACAGTTAATGAAAACACTCCACAGGCAGATAATAACAAAAAGTGAATATGGGCAGTCTGGTTCAATGTAATTGCAACCCATCACTGCAATCACTTCATGACAACAAGGCATCACACAGCCTTGCAGCAGGTCAGGACCTAAACCATGCCTTTGAAGACGACAAGGAAAAAAAAAACAAAACAAAACAAAACAAAAAAAAATTAATAGCATCTGATTTTTTCACATTATTATATAGCACAATGGGACATTTTGTGGCTTTTCATTCCAGTGTAGGAATTAAACTGGAGAATGCAAGGTCCAAGTGACATGCTTCAGATTTAAAGCACTTATAGATGAAAACCAGCTTATATGGTTTTAGGATAAAATTAATAACTCCACAGGTGCAGAATACAATCATTAAATGGTTGGTACACTAACAGATTAAATAAAATTTGACTTTACCAGACAGACACCTTTTATTACTTCAATTTTCATTTGATTTTATTCACCTCTTTCTATGTAGCCATTTAAAATTACATAAGCAATTAAAAAAAACAGATTTAAAATTAATTATTCAATCAAATAAATCTTCCACATTTTTCTTTTCTCTAATAAGTTCTTCATGTTGTATGTGTTTCAGCTCAAGAGCATAAGAATCATTTGGAATTCAAGATTTGTCTCACTTAAATGTCAGGAAAAAAATATTATTTTAATAATAAATAAATACAAATTAATACCATTTACAGATATGCAAAAATCAACAAGCAGTCATGCATGCTATTATGCAAATCAGAATATTTCCTCCCCATTTATATTTTAATCATCCATGAATAGCTAGAAACATATTATGGATATTCTGGACACAAAATACATTTTAGTACCAGCAATTTAATCATCATTTGTGGTCATAGATTAGAAATTAAGATAGAATATGGGAAAAAAGATTGCTGTGAGGAATCATTCGAACTGGTTATTAAGTGGGTTTACTAATTAAGTGCTAAGCAGGAGTGCAAGGTAGTGGCCTACTGACTAGCTTTGGACATCAGTTAGTGCTGGTTCTGGTCAGCTCTTCAGGAGGACTGAGTAGCTAGAGAGAACAAGACAGTCATTTGGAAGCAGTCCTGTTGAATGGAGACGTAAAAAGCAATGAGTTACATTATATGACACAAAAAAGTCTGGAAATATTAGAAATCTGTACCAAAACCAAACAGAGCAAAATGAGTTTCTTCTTCCCAAAAAAAAAAAAAAAAAGTCAACCTAATAAACCTGGGAAAATCCAATTAAAACCAGAAATACTCAGTCTGGTGGAGAAGTGTAGGTAAGATTAATGATATAGTAGTCCCAGGGGCAAAATCTAAAAGTGAATGAGACAGGGTTTGGCAATGTGATATGGCTGCAAAACCAATTGTGCTGGGTCACAGAGCTTGTGAAGGGCCTTGAGGGGAAGCTGTATGAGGAGCAGCTGAGGCCACTCGCTCTGTCCTGCCTGGAGAAGGGAGACTGAAGGGACACCTCGCTGCAGCTACAGCTTCCTCATGAGGGGAAAAGAAGGGCCAGACACTGATTTCTTTTCTGTGGTGACAGTGACAGGACCCCAGGGAATGGCCTGAAGCTGTGTCAGGGGAGGTTTAGGCTGGACATCCAGAAAAGGTTCTTTCCCCACAGTGTGGTTGGGCACTGGAACAGGCTCCCCAGGGGAGTGGTCACAGCACCAGCCTGACAGAGTTCAAGAAGTGTTTGGACAATGCTCTCACACACGGTGTGACTTTTGGGGATGGTTCTGTGCACAGTGAGGAGTTGGACTTTGATGATTCTAACGGGTCCTTTTCAGCTCAGAATATTCTGTGATTCTGTGATCAATTTTCTAAAAATTTTTAAGAAATTGGAGTCTCATATATAATATCTTCTACAAATATGATCTAATTAATATTTCAGACCATGATAAATGAACAGCACAGTACACATCGCTATGTGAACATAATTAGTGCAATTATAGTTTTCCATATTCTTATAGAAATCAGGGATTTACATCCATTTTTATAACTAATAACTTAATATTACCAGAAGAGACAGACTATAGAAAGAAAATTCAAATGTGTGAAGTTGTACTGATCTTTGGGAAAAGTTAAGGATAAAGATCAATGTAGAGAAGGCTAAATCCTCTTTTTCCAGTTTACTTAAAATTATAATAGCAATGTGTGTAAAAAGCATTTCATTAATATTCTCCAATAAGTTTAAATAAAGAAGCAATCTTTCCTGAGTGAAACAACTGCTAATCAAAAGCAGCCTAAATTTTTATCTCAGCCTGAGTTTTCATCTTTTCACACTGCATGAAATTCATATTGTAAATCCTTGATATCAAGTGAATGAGTATACCATGATGATATGGAACTTCCATTACAATATTGAAACATTTTACAACGGAAAACAATATACAGTTGTAATTTGCTTCCCTGAACAATGACTCAATACAGGGCAAGTTTTCTGTGAGTTATACATATTTTCTGATGAAACACAACTAATACTGAAAGTACCACAGCAAATATTCTATTGATGGAAGCTTCAAATTGTCTTTTCTCAACTGCTCAATCCATTTGATAAATAATCTTTGAGACAATAAAAGGCACAGACATATGTGTCTTCTGCTGCTAGATTTTATTTTCAGTGGAGAATTGTTAGCCAAGATGATTTAAAGATGTTACATGAAGGAAAAATACACAGTATTCCCAATTTCCAGTAACAAAACTCCAGGCTTCTCTTGTATTCCTTAAGCTAGCTAAAATATTTTTATAGCTAATCACTAAAATATTTTTCCATATTTTTCTGCACCTGTCCATAAAGGAAACTGAACACTGTCTCATCATAGCTGAGAAATTGAACAGTGTATACTACTTGCAAGAATCTACATAATTTGGAAAAAAACCTTCTTGCTCAAAATAATCACCCCTGCCAGGAAGCTTATACCACCTGGGGGGAATAGCCTGTATGAAAATATGCAGGCATCTGAACAAGTTACACAAACATTGGCATGGGTGAAATGACAGCTGACTAATAAGGCACCTCACAGTTGCTGAAATGCTGGCTTCCTTATGACTGTGGAATCAGAATTCTTCACTTTCAGACAGGAGGATTGTATTTTGAAGGAATCTGAAGAGATAGGGAAGAGGTAAGGAAGAGTGGTAGGAAACAGTGAAATATTCTCTATTTTAATTACCAATACTCTCTTAAGAGTTTTGACGAAAAGAAAATAAAACATAAATGAAACTATATCCTCTCTTCAGTAGTCTTTACAGAATTTTATTCCTGCCAATGACCTTAATTAATGGTTAAAAGGAAAATTTCTTCAAATATGCCATCACTGCCAACAGCCACAGTCCACAATTCTCTTACAAGCTTGAAAGTATTCAAGCCATTTAAATAAAATATTATATTCTAGTTCATTATGTAGCAAAAGAAAATGCAAATACTATCAATAAGGGCCTAACCTGAGAAGATACAGTTATATCCCATTATTTCTATACAATTCAGAAGAGAAAAAAAAATACTTGTGTGGTTATTTACTCTATCAACAGCTCCCCCCTACAAGTCAAATTGAAAATATTATAGATTCAAATTCATGGATACGTACTTTGGTTGTATAGTGACAGCCCTACAAAACTGGACTTTCCTATGGATGTGCATGTAACTCGCTGAGAGTTAAATGAAAAGTGCTATTAACAGCAATAGAAAACTACTCACAAACAGATGATAAATCTAGTAAGAACTGTCATTTTATTGTAAGAAAAATTATTTTGCATACTTCTCTATCTATATATCAATGCAGCAAGTAGTGTTAATATTATTCAAAAAGCAGTATCACTTAAAGATAGTCCTTATAACCAAGTGCTGCAACATGATGGCCTCAAAACTGACTGATTTTAAGACCTGGCTGGAGGTGTTGAGGGCTCCCAAAATTCCCATGTGAATTATTGCTTTTTCTATAGAATGCAGCCCAGGCTCCAGATTCCTGGGGGAAAATTCAAGTCTCAGCTGTTCCTTTTCTTAGAAGATTTTTTAGTGTCCTAAACACAGCTATCCTACAGTTTACTGCAATTTTATTCCTAAATATAATCCCAAACATAAAATAAGTCTAGGCACTTTCCTTCTTCATTTTACCCAGAAAAGGATTTTCTCCAGGGGTAGATAAAGCCCAGAGGGGTTTTTATTTTCAGACAGCCCTTCTTCTGCACCACTCAAGCTGTACCTCTAGGCTTTTTCTCTCAATCAATGGAGTTGTAAAAGGAAGTGACTGGTGCAAAAATAATTGTTTCCTCAGGAATTTTTCATCTTCATTGGCCTTTTATTTTCTGAGGTTCATTTTCAGGGTTTGGGTTAAGGTTATTTTTGACTGAAAGTCCATAGCTACATTTGATCCCATCTGGATGGCATCTGACAAAGAAACCCATGGGCAGACTTTAATATTCTAATATTCTAATATTCTCCTTGGGAGAACACTGCATCTTTGCATGGAACACTATTTTTGGTTTATGCATCAGTCAAGCATTTATATTAGTGCCAGAGGAGCTTTAGAGACAAAGAGAAATATGAAATGAAGCTATAGTGAGGCTGCAATGTATCCTCCATTGTTAAGTAAGAACTGATACTACAACTGGAGAATTGCATTGTATTTATCTAATTGTTTGTCTGAATGGAAAAGGGATTCGTCTCCTATGCCCAGGCTAGGCTTAAGACACTCTGTTAATGTTAGATGTGTTGAGGAGAAGAATTAGCTTAGGACTTCAGTGAGACTAAGTCTGGAAAGGAGTTGTCAGAGGGAACTGTGAGTTCAAACAAAAGTATTCTTTTGGCCAGTTTTCAGTATAGATAAAGTCCATCTGGTCTTTTGTGACATTCACGTGACATGTAGGATTTGGTGTTAGGGCTTTGGTTACTGTTTTGAGAAAGAGAAATAAACAAATGACACTTTGGAGATATCTTTTACAGTTAAGACTTAAATGTAAATTTTTTTTGGAATATTTATTCTTTTGGCTGGAATATTAGCCCTGTCCTAGATCAAACTACAGTTTGATCAGGGGAGGCTGGTAATGAATAGCAAAAGAACCCTGAAATTCTCCCATGAGCAAATTTTTGTCATGACTGGGCTGCCATGCTTTTTTTCTGAGGTTCCCCTTGCATTGGGCTTATGTTGAAGGAAATGTAATTTGTTTGAACATGTAAGATGTTTCCATTTTTACTTGCCTTAACCAACAGAGGCATGGTGGATCCATGTGCTCTGCATGGTACCACGAGTAAGGATTTCTTGTGCTAACCACTGACTTGCAGAGCAGGCATATATTCACTAAGGCTAAATGCAAAAATTGTGCAGGACAAAGTTATAAGGTCCTCTGTAAAGGAATGGCCTTTTCTTCCCCCCATTTTCCAACATACAGTTACAAATACTCTTATATTGTCAGCATTATTTCAACAACAAAAATCCTACATGTTCTTGTTTTGTAGGACACCATTTTCTTGAGTGTCTGTTGCATTACATGCATGTTGACACATAGGTCTGCTCCAGTTTTCTTTCAAGATCTGTAAAAACTGAAAAACCTTAGAACCATGAGTAGTGGTTAGAACTAACTGAATTTGTATTCAGTGAGTTTTGAAGAAATAAACAAATTTTATATAATTATTCTACACAGTTATTTAATTGTATAATTTGACTTATACTCAGCATCACAGCATCTATTTGTTTATGTTTGCTATATGCTAAAGCAAAGCATCAAACCAAAAGCTTTATGATTGTAAACCTAGCACACAACATAGCTGATATTTGAGAGAACATAAATATAACTTTTCTGTTGCTTCTGGCTGCATGGATAATTTTCCATAAACAAATTGTGGATGACTGAACAATGCTAGCCTGAACGTGCCTGTTTAGGAGATTTTTGTAATAAACCCCTTCTTTCTCAGGGAGATGCTTATGCCTTAGGCTCTCTGCAGTAAGAACCAAAATTTAATTTTCTTTACTTGAGGGAGCTCAGATTCTGTTTTTCCGTTTAGTTCACTAAGAGCAAGAGAGACCAGCATCTAAATATGACCATAAAGATTAGTGCATCCATACCAGGACCTGATTGAGACCCATCACACCTTCCTGTTTAGGTATGAGCAAATCAGTATAAGTGAAACAAGGAATCTCTCTGAAAGGCTCTGACATAAATAAGAATGGTTATGGCAGCAATGGTTATGGGAATAATCCTAAGAGTATTGCAGAGACAGCTCATATTTGGTTAGCTTCTTGAGACTACTTTCCACAAAGCTGACCCAGTTTATACGTAAGTTGCTTCTGTTTTATGAGCAGAACATCTATTAATCAAGTCAGAATTCAGACCACTGTTTTGCCTTCTGCATCATGCATTACTCAAAATCCTCTTTCACATTGCGCATTACAATCTTTAGAATTTCAGAGACATATTTTGAGTAAAGTACATGAAATTAACTTGTATATGAAATTACATACAAAACTGCTGTTTTGTATGACACTATTTTTTTTGAGTCTCCCCATTTAACCTATTTTCATTATTATTTAAATATATGCATATACAAAGTTCTTAACATCCTTGTATTCAGTACTGAATGTATTCAAAGGAAAGCATAATATACATGCACTGCACTCCAAGTATAAAATGAATGCTATAGAACTGCACAGTATCACTGGTCATATCACTAATTATTACAATGAAATTATTACAGAACAAGAAAACATGACAGAGCAGCATTAGCTAGATGATATTGAAAAGTTCTTCAGACTGTTTTCTAGTTGTCTAGAGTATGAGACTGAGGCAAATGTAGATATGTGGTGATGCCTTAAAGACCTAGAAACAACAGACTTCCAAGGCAATATTAGTATAGGAGATAATATAAAGGTTGGTCTTTAATGAAGACCTCTAGGGGTAGATGTGGAAGAATGCCCAGCCTACGCAGGGTGAAAACAGTTTTATACATTTACCAAATTACCATAATTGACAAGTATTCACAATTAGAAGTATAGGTGATGAGGGAATTCCCCCGTCTGGTTAAACCTTTTTCTGGACACGCCCTCTGCCCCCTCTTGATAGTAGCTGTACTTTGCTTATGAAAAAGTGTCTGGAGAGAGTAGTTCATCCTTGCTTCCCAGAGAATTTAGTCTTGGACCCTCACAGCTTGGAGCCTACAAAGCTATGAATATATAGAGAGGAAATACAAAACCAGAAATAATCCTGGCATCAGTGGTATATTCTGTTGTTCTGACTGCACAGGAATTCTGAGAATTCTGCTCTGTAAATGTGTGCATACGCAGCCATGTGCTAATAACAGAAGCAAGAACATTACAATGGAAATTCTAAACACGTTAGCAGCCAGAAAAAAGCATCTGCACCATTTTTTGAAAGTCCCATTTTTTGAAAGTCCTTGTCTGTTTGGTATTAACAAGAAGTATAGATACCTCCTGAGACAAATGACATTTTTAAGGATAAATATGAATTTCAGTAGCTGTTATTTTTCATCTTTTGTAGGTTATAGGGAGTAACTTTCTATTTACAGGGGTATGGAGACAGGTGAGTAGGAGTGTTTGCTGAGTGCAAACAAAGGTTTATTGATTTTGCTTACATATCAAGCTCACCCCCTTCTCAGGGCCAATTCTGAAACATATAGCAAGTACAATTTTATCCTCAGTTTTAATTATGTGTCTGTATATGTATTTACACACATAAGTAAGGGCTTGGACTGGTGACCTAGCTACTCATCTTTGGCTTTTAGTTTCCCTGAGCAACAATAGTGCTGTGCTGTATTGTAACACCAGATCGTTACAAAATAAACTATTTTGGGACTGTGCTCATTGCACTTGGGGATCCAACTGTTCAGGCCTCAGGCAGTATCTGTACAAATGATGTAAAGAAATTATTTAATCTCTACTGGAAAGTAGAGAAGTATCACTGCAAACAGCTGAAAAGAGCCCAGGTAGTGAAAATGGTCTGGCTCATTCTGTATCAGGGCACAAGCTTGTCCATGTACTTGCCCTATGGCAATGGGGCTATAATTAGAGCTGTAACTGCTGGGTTAAAAGAGATGCTGCTATACTCAAACTCCTATTATGGGCAAAGAGGAAGATAACATATGAATGGGACTCAGAATGTATTTTTATTCAATTAAAAGTTTCACTAGTCTAACAGTCTAAGTTAGATAATTAATTGTCATGGTCGTCAGCCCATCAATAAGTTTTAATTGCTTTGACCTCCATCCATGCCCATTGGTCCAGGAGATGCAGTTAAGCTCCTTGCCTGAATTATGCTGTAGGTATGTTTGTGCTCAGCTATCTTAGTTGCTTGTTGCTTTGTGTCTCAGATCATCATTAGACTGCAGTAACATCCACCACACCTACACTTCTCTTAGAATGAATACTGTCCCTCTGCACATTGTTGTACCCAGCTTGAATATTATTTTTTGTGGTGAAAAATACTTAAAGAGCCATAGCTCTTTAAAAACCCAGTCTGGGTTTTTACAACTCTGATAAGGCATCATCTGCTAAAGCCCAAGCAGCTGAAGAAGAACCAAGACACAGAGGCACACCTTACCTTCTATGGCAGAAACAAAAATGCATATTTTCTACCCAAACATTGTCTTTTCTGTTTCAGACTGTAATGGTTCAGCACCCTGTGCTGCTCTCCATCTGTGCCTTAAGCTACAGTAAAGCACTGAACTATCATGGAAGCTATGTTAACAGGCTGATATGAATTTTTTCAACACCTGTACATTAACCACATTGCTAAGTTTTATAGGATGAAAAAAAAAGAGCAGGAAAAAAAAAAATAAGTGCTTTAAGGAAAACTATTCTACAGTGGTTATCACTAAGACATGTTTGAAATAAGCAGTTTAGAAAAACATCTAAAATTCACTCACAGATGCTGCCACCTAGAGTCTGGTATTATGACACAGTGAACACAAGGATTATAGAGTAACTTTCAGGCAGGAATTTTCAATTTGTGCGGAGGTGGAAGTGTTAGTTTCTGGGGGAGTAGGTAGCAGGAAAAGGTGAAAGAGTAGCCTAACAAGTAGAAGGCAATTTTAGACCTTGAAATTAATGTCTTCCTTCAGTAATGGTCAAAGTCCAATCTTACACTGAAAGGTGGAACAATAGAATTTAGCATGGGAAAGAAAATTGGACCTACTATTCTGTCCATTTATCAGAATACTTAAAATATGGATTTATTTCCAGTTCAATTTCCATGTCTGAAAAATAATGGTCAGCAGAATAAGAGATGTTCTAGTTGTGCAAACTTGCCTTCAGTTTTGATGAAAGAGCCTGCCAGTTCTCAAAAAGTCATAGAAAAGCATATTTAAGCTTCTCTCTCTCTCCATCAGTAGAATATTGCAGAAGACAAAATATCCCCATGAGGCAGCCTAACTGGAAATCCAAGGCAGCCTGGAAAATGAGCTATCCTGCTATGCTTTAGAAATTGCAAATAGCAGCAACCCAGTTTCTCAGCTAACCTGAAGGACCTGGCAGCATTTGCTACAAGATGTCTAATTCCACGCCTGGACTCTCACACAGTGTGTTATTTGTTCAGAAATGAGCTACAAACCTGGATCTCAATTTGCTCAACAGGATATGGTTTGACTAAATGTGTCTGGATGCATTTATAATGGGATTAGAGATTTAAATTAGGAGTCATTACAAAGCAATACTTTGTCATGCATACTTTAGCAAGCAGAACTAGGGCAAAAAATAGGGTTATGATGGAAAAGACTCTCTTTTCCCTCCAAGACATTGTTACTGCTTCTTCACACTCTAGTACTGTTTTTTTTCTCAAGTTCATGTTATGTTTCTTTCCTTTCTCTTTGCTGGCCTGTTGTCAAATTGATGGCTTCTAGTTCCACTGAGTTCTGAACATGGTCCCAGTAACAGGCTGATCTGCAATTCTTCTTCCTGCTAGCGAATGATACTGAATAGACCTTTACTATATTTGATTAAAGAAGAGTTAAGCCAATTGTTTCCATGTTGGTAGGGGTTCAGCTTGACTGAACTAAACCGGCACTGCCTTACCTTGTGTCTGTGCTTCATGGTGGAGAAAGGCTTGAGAAGACAGTGTCTGTTAAGTGAGCACCACAATCCTCCTAGCTGGTGACAGCTGAAAGAGCCAAAACCCAAAACCTACTGCTCAATAGGTGAGTAAGCCTCACTTACATCTGCTTTGTCAGTCTGTATCCCACAGAATCATACTGCAGAACCATGCACACACAGATTCTCTTTTCTCCAGGAAGCACTAGAGCTATGGCTGGCTTGGCCCCTTTGTGCAAAATTAAGGGTTTACAATATGGTTTGTGGTCAGTTCTCTTCTAATGGGGATTCACATCTCTGCCACCTGCAGTAGAGACTACTGTCACAGAGACATGTAACAAAGTGCAACTTACAACCATGCACCCGCATTTTCCTCCCACCAAACAGGATGACCTCACTCAAAATGGAATTGCTGCATAGCCTGTACTGCTCTCCAGACTATGTCCTGGAAGTCTGAAAAGATATTACCTGGAATGGGCTAAAATCATGAAAGAAAGAGAAAATCAGAAAGAGAATTAACAGTGCTGGACTTCACTTATATCTGTGCCCTGGACTTGAATAGTCTTGTGTCATCAGAAAGCAGGAACTCAAGAAAGCAGTGAAAATAGGTGTGCAACTGATTCTGAATAGGATGCCAGTTTAACAAAATACTGATTGTTAACTATGATTTAAGTGCTCATATCTTCCTGCGAAAAAATAAGAATGCCGAATGGCAAAGGTGAAAACAAGACAAAGCAGCTTATTCTCCCAGACTCCGTCTAAGGACATTGTTACTGAAACAAAAAATAATCACTTATGATAGGCAAGAGAGCAAGGTTCCAATGGGTTTTACAAGCATGATGTCAAGAAATCTATTCAGTCCCATACGGAATAATAGAATCACTGAATCATAGAATGGTTTGGGTTGGAAGGGGACCTTGGTGATCATCTAGTCACAACCCCCCTGCCATGGGCAGGGACACCTTCAGCTAGGTCAGGTTGCTCAGAACCCCATCCAATCTGGCCTTGAACACTTCCATGGATGGGGCATTCCCAACTTCCTTAAGCAATAAGTTCCAGTGCCTCATCATCTTCTCAGTAGAGAATTTTTTCCCAGTATCTAACCTAAACCTACCCTCTTTTGATTTGAAGCCATTCTCCCTCATCCTGTCACTATATGCTCTTGCAAATCTTGCCCTATCCTTCCTTACTGGCTAGAGTTACCTTTTCTCCTTATCTATCTTTGTGGCATTTTGGACATCTGGCCTGCTACTGTTATGATCTGTCAGTGATTGCACATGCTCAGATTTTATTCCAACCTACAGAACCAGTCTGCATCAGTTTGCACTGTACTGGAAACCCCGTTTGCATACACTGCTGTGCACTGGCACAAATAGTATGGAAATGACTCACAGGCAATGCACTACTTATAATTTTGCCAAATGGGGCAGTATATTGGCAATTTTGTTGCATCTGCCATGATATTCAGGCCAAATTTCTCTTCTGCAAGGGAAAGAAAACTGTCTTCCAGACCAGATGAATTTAAAAGGAACTATGACAAATTCTGCTCATTTATTCCACTAACACATTTCTATTCAGTAGTTACTATTTTATTTACATCCTTTAGCATAGTGAAGATCTGGTGCCTCTTAGTTCCAGTATTTTGGATAGCTAATACCAACCCATGGAATTGAGTGCACTACTAAGAAAAAAACCTCTTTTCTATAGGAACAGCACAAAAATATGCAGTTACTTAGCCTGGACTGATCACCTAGTTCCTTGTTAATCCTTTATTTGATGGAATTTAATTATTTGAAATGTACAGCAAAAAAAAAGTAAAAAACATGCCAAGTTTAGAGTATAGACAGACAAATGGAAAACCAACTGAGGAAGGAAGCACAAAAGAAAGTGAGAAATGCAGGTAACAATTCCAAAGGCTCACAGCAGACTCACATGATGAATTATCATTTACTGTCAAGAAAGGAGCTGACAATATCCTACAGACATATCTGATCATATCATTCAGCAAATGAGAGAGTGGGAAGAAAGATTGCTGACAAGTTGCAGTGACCTGAGATTAAGTTACCCTGAAAACCAGTCCATAGGGGAAATAAATTTTAAAGTTATAGGCATGTTTCTGAAAAGCACACACCTTTATAGCATTTTCCAGGATCACAAAGCATTTGATGTTAGAGGTGCATTAGACATAATTTTCAAAGGTCATAATCAGAACAAGTCTTAGTTAAATATAGGGTTATTAGACCAGACAATATCATTGAAAAGGTTTCCTTCAGAAGATGTTTCCCTTATGTCTGAAATTAAAACTTGACCTGCAGCTTTTCCATTTTGCCCAACTTTCTAAACCCTCTCTAGACCTCTCTGCTTCCCGCTGGTCACCTCCAGGAAACCCCTCCAGGAGAAGGATGTCAGAAACTTACAGATCAGGAGCAAGACTGAGTATCTGATATGTAGGGTGGTCAATGAGTTCAGGGCAAATCAAGCAACCAGCAGATTGAAAAGGAATGTCTTAAATAGCCAGTGTGATTTTTCTGTTCAGGGAAAAAAGAGAGTCAGTGGAGCCCATATTCACTCTTCCTTTTCTCATCAGCCCCACAAACCCATATTTCCTAAGATTTTAAAGCACTATTTATAACAGTGCTTTTTTCCAGAGTTAAAACTAATAAACAGGGAAGTACAAATATGGTGGGATTCAAAAAAGTATAGGATCAACATGTATACACCAAAAGGTAGCTGCCTGGGAGAATTCAATGCCAGCACTAATGAGCAGTGATAAATTATTTTCACAACACACACAAGTTTTAATGCTTTAAATTGGAATACATTCAAGTATTAGGTGAGAGTTTTGGGAGAGCTTTAGGGCTTCGAGTTTTTTGCTTTCCTGTTTAGAGAAAATAGAAAGTATTTCCAAGACTGCATATTGGAAGAAATATTAATTTCTCTTCATCTTACAAGATCAGAGAAAAGAGTATTAGGTCTATGTCCTCAGTAACATTACATTAAAGCAGACAAGTGTTACTGAGGACATAGAACTGATCCACTGAGCAGTGCCAGAGCTGCTGTATTCCACATGGCAATACAATGAAGTTCATTGGAACCTCAGACGGCTCATATTTATTTCAGCCATCATTTTTTAGTGCTGTTCTAGATAATCGTTTTGATCTATAATTCCCTGGGTGGTTAAAAGCCGCTGATGTTCTCATATTTTCTACCAGTGGCTGAAATCTACTAAACCAACAGCCACTGTGGGGTGTTTGCTGGATGCACGGCTGGGGTTTTTCAGCTGCCAGCCTTTGCAACCAACCCATGATTCAATGAAGCTGAAAGACATCTGACTTTCAGCTAATGGAGTGATGCAGAGAGCATTTTTCAAGGAATGGGAAGGCAATCCCAGCAGGATTGCAGGCACACAAATGAAAACATTACTGTTTTTTCTTTGGAAAGACAATTCGTTATGTAGTGAGGACATTTCATGGGCATACACTCCTCCATTGGACTTCACTGCCCAAATGTCTGGAAAAGCAGAGGCAAATACTGCTCTGGGTTTTCTGAGCCATTATTCCTCAATAAATTGACAGTAAGACTGTGCTTAAAGTGGACATAGGTTCACACACAACCTAACTCCATAAAGGACTGTTTTCTTAGTGTGTCCTTATTAAAGCATTTTAATTGCTCTTTACCTGACATCAGGTACTTGCAAAGATTCCAGTACTTTAGCACATTTATTCTTTCCTTATATTCATATCTGTTTTGATTTTTTTATTCAGTTGAGAGCTGAAGAACAGGAGAACAATGTTAGTGCCTTCTGGGCTAGCCGTAAGGAGAACTGAGATGATCAGTAAAAATTCCTAGTAAGCACTCTGTCTACAACTGAAGTATATAAAAAAAAGTATGACCAACTTTCTGCTCTAGGCCAGCTGTGCCTCTTCAATGCTCACAGCTTTACTATTGCTGACAATGCAATACAGACAGGCAACAAACAGCACTTGCAAGCAGAGCATCCCTTGGCTAACAGTAGACCACATGATCCATAACAATTCAGTCCCACTGGGAAGCATGGGCAAAAGGCACTGTTGCAAGAATTACAAATTCTAACTTTTGATTCAAAGGAACTTCTATGATAGGTCTTGCATTTTAAAAGATCTGTTCTCTGGGAATGTGAATCTTTCCATCATATTCATGTATAATTTTGCTCAGTATCTGTGGTTTCAGATTTCCCTTTCTATTCCTCTTACACAATGTCAGTCCATTTGATTTGGCATTTATTCTACTCACCTCTGGAGTCATCCTAAGGCAGCTGGTTAGCCATGGAGAACATCATAAAATTAAAAACAGCAAACAAAATCCCAGAAAGGAATAGGTTGACTACCTCAGGATATTTCATTTTATATAAATAAGCAATGCAATTTAGATTAATGGAATGTGAAAATCCAAGCTTTGCCTCCAATTTGCAGATGTTACTTCATGCAGAAAAGAAACATGTTTAAGCAGGTAATTCTTTTGATGTCAGAATTAACTTATAAATGTATAAGTTATTTGTCCTCTACTTTCAATCAGTCTTCACTACTGTGAATTTATATTCTAAAAGACAGATCTCCGAGTTTCTGAAATGTTCGGGAATGAAAACCTGTACTATCACTGTTAAGCTCAACTACTCAAATTCATTAGCATTTATTTTACAGATTTCTTCTGTGAAAAATCCGAGACTAAAATAGTGGAACTTATTGGTAAATCATCCTAGATTTATCGGCTCAATGGTTATAAACATTACTTTGATTTCTGTGTACTCTGCTTTCCAGTCTTTTAAAAGTTATTGCCTCAGCTACCTGCAAGCTGCAATTTTGTTATGAAACCTACACACCTCATAGCCCATTGCAGAATAATCAGAGGTTTGTAAAAGCATATTCAATTCATTGGCACACATATTTTCTTTTATTAGATATTTTGCAGTTCATGACATGATGTTTTTTAACTATAGAGAACTAGAATGACTGCTTTAAGGTCTAGCTCCCTGATTTCATTAGATAAATTTTTTTGCAAGGAGAGGATGAAAGGTTGCTGATTTCCGAGACTGGATATATATTTGAGTTCATTATACAGCACTTGGATTAAAATATCACTACTACTACTACTGACTACACAATTAAGATTCTGTGAAATCCACTTCACTTTTTTCTCCATTTTTAAAAACTTAATTCCCATAAGATGATTTTTCCTTCATATTATGGTGGATTGACCCTGGCTGGATGCTGGAGGTCCACTGAGCCACTCTGTCACCCTCTGTAGCTAGACAGGGAAATTTAACAAAAGGCTCATAGGTCAAGAGAAGGCTAGGGAGAGATCACTCAGAAATTAACAGCATGGGCAAGAGTGACTTGACTTGGGCAAATTAGTTTAATTTATTACCAAACAAATCAGAGTAGGATAATGAGAAATAAAGACAAAACTTTAAAGAGCCATCCATCTATGCACCCCTTTTTCTGGGCTTAACTTTAATACCAAATTCTCTTTCTCCTCCCCCCCAGCAGCTAGGCGGGACAGGAGATGGGGCTGTGGCCAGCTCATCACAGGTTGTCACTGCTGCTTCTTCCTCCTCCACGGGGAATTCCTCACACTCTTTCCCTGCTCCAGTGTGGGGTCCATCCCATGGGAGACATTCCTTAGTGAACTTCCATGAAAACTGGCATATTACTCAGACTTTCATTCCATGACTTTAAAATTCTATTCTTGAAAGAATATCAACCTCCATAGCTTCAACCTTCATAGCTTCTGAGAGCACGTAAAGAGTGAACCAAAAAAAGCTGTAAAACCAGAAGGCAAATAAAGAGCTCAAAAAAATATTCCTTTAATAAAAAATAAATTAAAAAATATAGACAGAAAAGTAAAGCTCATCATTTTGGAGTTAAGTTCAAGTTCTGCTCAACATTAGGGACAACATTTGCTCACCCATTTGTCAAGGAAGTTGAGTGCCAGGTGTCTGTTTGTGGCTCCTGCCTGTAGCACTCCAGGTCACCGCTCTCCTGAAATGCCATTTCAGGAAAAAAAGCAAAACAGGAGCCAGGTATAGGCATCTCCCACTCTTGTGGAAGATGCCTTCTCCCAGCAGGGTCCTTCTTGTAAAACTAAACATGCTCCCCATTAACCTCATGAGCACAGCTCAAGTAGCTGTGTGCAACACCATTACTGCCACATGCTCATTCTGCCCATGCCAACCCCACAGTAAACTCAAGTAAAACCGTAACTAGATATTGGTTACCAATTAAATAGATATTTCTAAATTTTACCTGGGGTGACAGTCTCAGTTAGTGCTGAATAATTAAATGCATCACATATTTTCATTGTCCAAAAATACATTTAAGCTGTTCTAAGCAGCTTTGTTATGGATTCTCATGGCTGAGTAATGGACAAACTTGAACAACTTCCTGTGATACTGTTTTGGAAGCAATACTGAAAGACCAGTAGACACATCTACCATCTGTAAGCTAAATAAGTGCAGATTTGATGAAAAGATCAAGAACTTGTTAGCATATTCACAGCATTCTACATTCCAATTACAAAAGGGAAGATTCATATAATCAATTTCAGTCAACTCAAAGTTGACTACTTCAAAAAGAGTAACCTTAAGCCCTGCATGTACAAAGAGAATGACTGAGGCACCTCCAGTGGGTAATTCATCTCCTAATTCATTCACCCTAAATCTGGTGTTTTAGACAAGATGAATCACTCCATGCAGACACTCAATTCATTTCACTGACTCAAAACTCAGTGTTTAAACTTGTACAACTTCCAAGATTATAAGTCAGATAGGATAAAAGCTGCATAAATCATCAATAGATGATGTAGATATCTGAACTCAGATATCTACATAGGCATTTTCAATGGGGATATATGTCCAGAAACACCTAGATTATTTAGGTTTTAGGATTTTTAGTATGTTATAGATGCATACAAGATGGAGGGTACAGGGTGTTGTCTTGAGCTCCTTTCTTCTTTTTTCTTCCTTCTTGGGTTTGGGTGGTATCTTGTAATTGGGCAGAAAAATCCACTTTGCAGGACTTCAGGGGTCAGTTATTGGGTTAAAAAGGAAAATAATTTAGGTGTCACTTCTTAATTGAGTAGCTTAGCTTTTTATTAGACTTAAAAGGCCTTGTAACAAGAGATTGTTAGCCATTTTTGTGCTGTTTATCCTGCATGCAGAGTCTGGTGCAGACAGTGTGCTGAAGTTTTGATAAGATAACAATAAACAGCAGCTGAATATCGAAAAAGTCCAATGCATCTCTCGTTCCTGACACAGAACTGCTCCAGGAGGGTCTCCCCTACCAGGGGAGTCCCCAGGGAGTTGCCTAACTTGGGGCCTGCAAACTCACACCTAGGAAATATTTTTCTTGCACGTGTAAACTGACGACAATGGCTGCAATTCCACATGAGGTCAAGTAAACTGGAAAGTACAGACATCCAATGCATATAAAATGCTTTCAGCTATTCAAAACACCAGCACAGGGTGGGTAAACATGACACAATACTTGAGGAATACACATATTTCTACAGGGGCTGTGAGAAAGCAGAAGAAATATTCCACAAAACCTAAATGACACTAGAGATCTACATATGTGCAGCTGAATCCTTCCCAAAGGTAGGTGCCTACAATTATGCTGCTTACTTAAGGTCTCACTACAACTAATAATTCATGGAGCCTAGAAAGCTTCATCTTACTGAGTAGATATTGACAGCTTGATTTCATTGCCCATCAGTAGACACCAAGCATTATTTCTGATGTCATAAGCTATTCAAAACTCATGACTCCCAAACATGACACAGGTCTTGGGGAAGACCAGTGTCCTTCTGGAGTGGTGGCTAGAGGTCAGCAGGGTATTTCTTTAATATCTCAAACAGCACTCAATATCTGTACAACCACCTCTCATAGCTGTTCACCTGAAGCTTCCTCTGTGCTCCGCTGACAATATCGACTCATTTTACTTGACTAAGCATAAGAACATACCACCTGAGATGTTTAAAAGTCTTCCATGTGACTTTCAGAAAAGCTAAGGACTCCTTCAGGCTTTTTGTTATACTTATCAGATCCATACAGGTGACAAATGTTAATCTCAGGCTGGATACCAAGCAAGATTTCTTATCTAATATTTAAAGTGAACTAACTAGGAGGTTCCTAGAAGAGATCAAAAAACAACAACAAAAAAAAAAGGCATAAAATCCTTAGGGACTTTCAGTTGAGGGCATTAATCAAGACTATTCTGTTACTAGTAAGACTAAAATTTGTACTTGTGTTATGGAGCCAGTGTTATGCACAGTGTTTCAAATGCATATCAGTGTAATTTCTGGCTCTTCCTTAGACAACAATCTAACAAATAAAATCTCTAAAACCCATCCTAAAAACTGAGGAACATTGTTTTGCTATTTTGTGCTGTTGCAGTTGTTTAGGTACTCTTCCCAAACCAAGCGTCCATTTTATTAAGTGAGATACATATATACAAATATATATATATATATATATATATATATAGCCAACAAAAGGGCAAATTTCTGCCCTAGGAACCTGCAGTCTAACAAGAAGACAAGACACAGCAGATGGAGACCAGTGAAACCATGACACATATTTATGTGTCAAGCGCTCTCTGCACACCAGCAATCTGTTAACTTTTTGTAAGAAAACAAAATTTCTATGAAAAGTGCATAGGTCGCAAACTGATATAAAAGCTTTTTCACTATTTGAAATTAAGTTGAAAAATCCATGCTCAGGATGGAGTTAAATAGGTTTGGTTTTTTTTAATTTTAGATTGCATCCAAATTGTACAATCTACTAATCTTGACAACACCTCCCAGTCCACAGTGAATGGGTAAGATGAATTAATGAATCTATGATTTTTTTCCCACTTTTCCTTTTTGCCTTTTAATTCTCCTATTACTCACCAGCAGCAGTTTTTCTGTGCCCTTTAATTAGACTAACATTAAAAGATGGTGACTTCTATAGGAAAAGAATAAACTTTTTGTCCAAAATATTGAGACAATGTACAATGTGGAGATAACAGAAAAGGAAAATCTCTGCAAACTAATTTTCTGAGATTTAACATTTACATTGGTTCTGAAAAAAGCAATTCAATAATAAATACATTGTGCGGAATACCAAAATCTAAGGCATCGTTTTTGCCCTATATATATGACTCCTTAGGTTCAGTGGTTATCATTGGAGCACTTAGGAATATTATTCTACACAATTTTTGCAGATGCACAGAAGATTTTTTTCCTCAAACCTAATATCTGCAAATGTACATTTCACAGAAGTACATGAATTTAATTTTCTTTTTTTTTTTTAACTGTGCTGTTTCTAGTAGAAGGAAGAATTTGCTTCTCGGTGTGCATTGGTATTTCATAAAGATCCATCTAAAATATCTATTTGCAGTGTGCACAACACAAATGCACCCTCAAATAAAACAACATAGAACTGAATGAATTAATATGTTGAGCTAAAATAGGGTTGTTTTGCTTGAGCATGCCTATAATTTCAAAGGTTAGGTGCTGCACAAAGTTGAAACAAAGAGGAAAAAAAACTAAAAATCAGACTTCTAAGGTTCTCTCTGAAAAATACTTCCACTTCTTTGAGTCTGTTTAATTAGTTTTCTAGAAAGATATTAAAATTAACTTTTTCAAGTGATTTTATTGCTCAGTTCACAAAAGAAAAGTCAAAGAGTAGGATTGTTTATTTCAGTTACAAATGTAAGAGCAGTCAGGAAATAGATTAGTAAACAGCATGCAAGAACACAATCAGAAGCATTTGGCTACTGCAACCTGGCAGATTACCACACAGAATAGATCTCCTACAGTGATCTACACCCTGGACATTTTAGGCAACTGAGTCTCATCTCCCTTAGATAATTCCAGCTAAAACCAGTTCAGTTGTTTGCCTCATAACTCAAATCTTGAAATAGCTATAGAACCTCATTGTTATGTTGAACCAAATTTGTGTCTATCTTAATTATAGCTTTTCCCTATAGATCAGTTTTTTACCTTCTGATTAAAGGCTCCATCATATTTCAGGCTTTTATAAGTAAAGCCAGATCCTTTTTGTAAAACAGACCCTTCATTCCTTTGTCATAAACTGTACTTAGAGATCTTACAGGTTTTTTTCCTTTTTAACTTGGACAGTTAGAATTGTACATGATTATGACAAGCATTGTCCTTCACCAGGGCATTAACACTCCCACCTTTACCAGAAATATCTGGCCTCAAGCATCCTTGCATCATAGTAATCCTTCTCATAGTATTATACATTTTTAGGCCACGCTGATTCTGTGGACTAATTCAACTTAAGTGCTATGGTGACAAAAACATTGATGCTCATTAAGCCAATGTGGAAATTAGATTAAATCATACAGATATACTGATTCCAAAACATCTTTCTGGATGGAAGAGACCATGAGTGAAGAAGACAGTTACTACTTGTACTTTGAAATGAGGAACATGTAGTCTCCTGTGAAGTGGTATGAGCAAAGGCAAAGCAGTGATCTGAAGTTTGTATTCTCATTCAGAGATGAAAATATCCCAAGGAGGATGGGAGAGCGAGAGAAACTGCACTCAAAAGCCTTCTCTCCTGTAAAGTGATGGAAACCACATGGTTCCAAGGGGTAATTTCAGAGGTCAAGGCATGACAGAGAGACAGGTAGGCTTGAAACCTGGTTCCTTCCTTTCCATTAAAATTCCCCCTCCTGTGTGAAATACAGAATTCCATGTTTTTATGAAGTTCTCTCCCATTTTATGGCAACGGATTCCCAGCACCTTTAGAATCTGAACCCACACTGTGCTCTGAGCTGGCACCTCTGCTGATCTTTTCATACCTGTCAAGAAAATGCAAAACCTCAGTTCCTTGCTTTAGGATGAGATTAGTGACAGCTCAACTACAACATAATCCTCATACAAGTGAAGCATCACATAAAAGGCATTTCAAAACATACCACAGAGAAAAAAAGCACTCCAGGAATAAAAAAAGTTTGGTTTTCTTTTTATTTGTGCATTTGTCCACATTGCATTTTTAAATTATATTAACAATAAATCTGTACTTCCCTTCTGTCTTTAAGCACTATTATTTTAATTCTCCGGTTTTAAGTGCTAATTAAGTATTTGCTTGCCATTGGATTTTGAGACTTTCCGTCAACAAACTCCTTAAAATTTTCTCTGTTCCCCTTGATAGCATAAATGCTTGTTTATTTATGCAGCAACATATATTTTCTATTGTTGCAATACTTCACAAGGGCTTCTAACACACTATGAATAAAAATTTTATATACTACTTCAGTGCTTTGTTCCATAATAGCTCAGTATATCAGAGGAAGATATATCTAATGTTTGCAGTTTCTCACTATGACATGCTATGCTATTACTGACAAATTGATCCTCTATTTAGCATTATTCAAAATATCCAGCTAAATGACAAAATGAGGATTTTTACAGTGGCTTTTGTTTTTTCCATTTTTTTCTACAAACATTTAATTTTTAACTGGGCATATGGTTGAAAACTGCAGGAATACATGTCTCTTCCCTTGAATTATGTTCACAGATCAGGTCAAACAAATGGTTACTCTAAATTCTACATATTATGTTTAACCATTCCTCAGAAAAGATCAAAGGCAGTTTTGTCAAACACAATGTGGGAATTTGCTCATTTGAACACTTCAGTACATTTAGTCTTCTAATCCAAACAGAGAGAACTACCTTTCCAAACAAGGATATAAACTGAACTCAGTACTTCAAAGCTTAGCAAAACTCATTAGCTCTATAAATATATTAACAGAAAGTGCTAGTTAAAATAGTAAAACAAAACCATTATACTTATATGAATATAATTTTATGAGCATACATCTGAAACACATTAATAAAGTGTATAAATAAGGCTGGTGCTGATGCATTTAATACTCTCACTTGTGAGATTTTCCACATACATTTACTGTTTAATACCCTGTACGTCTAGAAATATTTTGTTCAGGGAAGATCTTATTATTGAATATTCACTGCAAAGAAAGAATCAACTGAGTACCAAATTTCCTCTACCTACTGTTAGGTAGGTAATCACACTAATTAATTGAAAGTGGGTTGTTTCCTAACTGAACCAATTATGCAGAAAAGGCTGCCTGAGGTTGAGCGAAGCACCCTCCCATTAGCACAACTACAGTGCAAATAACTGGAAAAGAGAAAAGAGTGCACTGAAAACCAAAACATTATGCTATTTATAACTGTGCATTAAAAAGGGACTGTGAAAATGAAAAAAAAGCCAAATCTACACACAGCACAAACAGCCAGGGTGAAAACCCTTCTTCTAATGAAAGTCCAATAGGCAGTCACCATTTAAAAAAAAGCTCATGCTTTATCCTGCCAGCTCTCTCTGATAAAAGAAGGGATCATTAGGCACCTGTTCTTTCATCAGAATCATCCTTATGAGTCACCACATCAAAATGGTTACTAATACTTTGTATACAATAAAAAAAAAATGAGATGAGAAGTAACCTTTTTGATTGCTAAAATCAAAATAAACACATTAATGAGCAAAACATGATAGCTAAACCATTCAAATTCACAAACTCACCTGTTTGGTAGGAAAAGATGTCCAACAAGTTTTGAAGATAATATCATGACATATGCAGAAGGAAAGAACCATTATCAAAATTTCTAATTTATACTCCATTTCATTCTCTGTATCAAAACCACAGACTGCACACAACCCAATTCCCCTGCAAATATCAGGTAAGGTTCCATTATGAGGTGTGACACTGCTCTTTCCGAGGAAAAGGAAAATATACCGTGCATATCAGAATTCCTCCAACTCATTTTTTAGGCCAAGCAAAAAGTTTTGTGATAAACCATACCTCTTAGAAACCTTGTTCTTCTCTATTTTTCATTACTCATTTTTCTATGTATTTTCTATATACTCCTAAAAATACCTGCTATATTACTATTAATTATTACATGAATACTAGAATACCAACCTTCATAATGTGCTTTATGTCATACAGGCAGCATTGATTCATTTTGAGAGGAGTATGAACCTTATCTTTTGCTTTTATTGTCCCCAATTAAGACAGGGTAATTGATATTCCTAGAGTGAATCAATGCAATACTGTGCATGGCTTTCATAAGAAATTATTTAATTTGTGTCAATGGAATATAGCCATCAATCCATATTATAATACATATAATATTAAAATATTATATGTAAAAGTCTATTTAAACTTTTGCCCTCATTATAGCTACAAACTCCTTCACACTTATTTTATATACCTGTAACAATTAAATAAAAACATTTGTGCTACTGTGATAGTTCTGGAATCAGTGAACTCTGGAGACCTGCCGAAAAATAAGTGGTATCAACTTCATTTTCAGCATCATAGCCACGCATAAAACAGATGCTAATAACATCAGAGCTCAGTTAACTGCAAGAGATTTGTGCTAGTAAAATGAATCAGTTACTCTATTTTTAAAACAGGATTTAACTTTATTTATAAGCTGTCTAAAGAAAATGGATTTCTACAGAAAAAATAAATCTGAATTGGTACTTGAATAGCAATTAGGTATAGAAAATAGTAATGCATCTGTTGTGCATGTGTACATATATCTCAAAAGAAAAGGGTCCTTACAAAATTGCTTTGATTGTGGACTCAGAACCTGCAATTTGGAAATATCATATGCTTATAACTGTTGGGTATTTATGATTCATCTGCTTCTTTGCATGCTGGTGGAACATACCTCTAAGCGTAATAATTTTTTTTAAAAACCAACACAAAAAAAACCCCAACCCCCCCCACCCCCCCCCAAAAAAAAAAAAAAAACAACTCATAAAAACCCAGCTCTGTTTACCAAAAATCTGGAATCATGGCTTGAACTAAAGTCATACACAGACAAGTGAAGGTCCACTTTGGAGTCTTAACTACAACACTCAGATTGGCCAGTCCAGAGATTTAGCTGACAGGGATTCCCTATTGCCTGGTAGAGTATACATATAATTAAAGGATTTCAAATCCATTTAAGATTAGGTAGGAGGAATACGGTTCTAAGTCCCTAGTTCTTTTTCCTGTTGTCCCCTATGGTAACCTGTTTCTATATCATCTTCATAAATACTGCACCCAAAATTGCCATCACATTTTTTCCCTATTCTTCCACTACACCCAGCTAAACTTCAGTCCAGGTTTCGCTAGCGGCAGCTCCTCGAGCGGTCACGCTGAGAGCTGGGCTCACAGCAGCGGCGCTGGCGCTGGCCCCGGCCCGGACCCGCCGCCGCGCCCGCCCCGCCGCGGCTTTTCGTTCCTTTTGCCGGGTTTAGCTTTTGCTCGTTCGAGTTTAACAACCGAGCCCGCAGGGGCGGCTCCTGGCCGCGGCTTTTCGTTCCTTTTGCCGGGTTTAGCTTTTGCTCGTTCGAGTTTAACAACCGAGCCCGCAGGGGCGGCTCCTGGCCGCGGCTTTTCGTTCCTTTTGCCGGGTTTAGCTTTTGTTCGTTCGAGTTTAACAACCGAGCCCGCAGGGGCGGCTCCTGGCCGCGGCGCGGCGCTGCGGGCGGAGGCCGGCGCCGCTCGCTGCCCGCCGCCGCCCGGCCGGGGCTGACGTGTCGCTGCGCCATGGCGGCGGCCTGGGAGGAGATCCGGCAGCTGGCGGCCGATTTCCAGCGGGCGCAGTTCGCCGAGGTAGCCCACAGGTGAGCCGGCACCGCCGCCTGCCGCCCCTTCCCCGGCGGCCCCCGGTGCGCGCACCCCGCGGGGCCCGGCCCGCCCGCTCCGCTGCCGTTCCCTGTGCCGCTGCTGGAGCTCCGCGTCCCCTGTGGGACCCCAGAGCACGGGAAGGCCCAGGGAAACGACTGAGTGTTTCACCCCTCGGTCTGCTTGACTAGTTGAGAGAACTTGCTGGGAAAACGTTGCCCAGAAGTTGTTTTTGTTAGAGAAAAATGAATCCGAAATGCGCAGAAGTAAATCAAAAGCGCACAGAAGTGTCATAGGCACGAATTCTTTAACTACAGGCGTTCCAAACTCACTAGCAGGAGCGCTGTCACAGCTGACAGGGCTGATAGCTGTCCAGGAGCCGAGTAAAAGTGTTGAGATAACCTGCTCGAGTGAAGCCATATGGATGATTTGGTGGGTGGTAAGCAGGATACAGACATTAATTTCTTTGCCTGAAAAAGTATATTCGCAAAGAGCTGCAAGCAATCTTCATTGTACTTCCTGTGTTTAGTGTATTTGAAACTTTAAAGGTAAACTTAGCAAGTACTTCCTTAGAATTAACCGCTGACTCCTTCTGCTTCTGAAAGATTGTCAGAACGGAACTGTATAGAAATTGTCACAAAGCTGATCGCAGAAAAGCAGCTGGAAGTAGTGCACACGCTTGATGGCAAGGAGTATGTCACTCCAGCACAGATTAGTAAGGAGATTCGTGATGAGCTTCATGTTTCTGGTGGTAAGTGTGGCATTTTCCTTCTTCCTTTGGATTTGGAAGTTAATTTTGAAGTCTACAGAAAGAATTTGACAGCTTTCAGTACCCTTAATCTTTCAGAAAAGGTCAGTTTGATTGATCCACACATTAATTCATCTGCTGCTCTTTTATTTTCAGATCTGTGTCAAGTTTTTAGATAAGCATTTCAAGATATACTATTTGGTTTATTTTTTACCCATGTGGAATATCTGACATAAAAATTCTATAAAAATCCTTTTTGAAGGAAATTTGGCGTTTTAATGCAGTTTAGTACTAAACTGTATTAGGCCAAGATGTTTGGCCTTGTCTTGGAATTTCAAAGTTATTCTCCTCTCACACCATTAGTGATAATAGTATTTGTAAGTTGTCATTGAGAAGTTCTTTTGATTTTGCCAATGTGAAGAGCCACTTGTATTGGAAGGTACGACTTAGATATATCTAAGGAAGCAAGTAAGGAAGTTCAGATAGCTTTTTGTCAATGGCTTTAATGAGCAGGCAGTGTATTGTACTTTGAGTTATTCTTAAGGATTAATTTCACAGTGTCATATGTTTAAAAAATTAACTTCTTATTATGTCCATACAGATTAGCCATTTTCTGACTGTTACCACAGGTTTGCCTCAGTTTGTGTTTTGCCATGGTGTATCATACTAGTGGGACAGCTTGGACTGAATTAAAATTTGCTGGGCTTTTTGTTAGTAGCATCATTCAAAAGTAGAAAGTTTTAGCAATCTCTAGGCACTCATGGATTAGTTTAATTGGTCTACAGAAAAAGAAATTTTATGCATAATGATCTGTACTTTATTCTAAATCTGTTCAAATATGTTTCATGTACTAAAAGTGTGTTTTAATTTTTCTTGAAGGTCGAGTTAACATTGTTGATTTACAACAGGTAACATTAGTAATAAAAACTTTATACTTCTTTCTTTTCTTCACTATGTATAGTGTGAATATGGAGTCCATTAGTTATACTCCAGCTAAATTATTTTGTTAAAGCAGAACAAATTTTATGAAGAGCTGGTAGCTCATGTCCAGGTAGTCCAGATTACTTAATCTGTCCATTTATTGCTTTATTGAAACCTCTCTACTTAGTGATAATCTAGGACTCCTGAAATCACTACTGATATATGCTGTTTTTGTTTATGAACTCTTTCTTTGTAAACTAAGGAGGGCAGAGAGAAAATAAATATGTTATCCATTTAAATTTAAAGGTGCAGGAGCATGCATAATTAACTTTGCATGCCTCTTTGAATCTACCCTCTTCCTTCATTATTCTTTGTCTCCACTAATCTTTGTCCTGCAGTAGTCTTCTTCTGGCTAATTTTTCCTTCAGGCTTGAACAAAATTACTTGGAAACAGAAAACCTTTCTGAAACCCAGTTTCCTATTTTATCTTACTGCTTTCTGGGTTTTTTTTTTAATTATTTAGGTTTATTTTAACCTTGTAACAGTTGCAAAGAGAGGTTTTTTCCCTAATGGATTGCTTCTTTAGTCCAAAACACAGATTAAGTGTGTTTGTATGCAGTAGTATAAAAAAATAAGAGCAGCTTTCCTCAAAACATAGGAATATGTAACTAATATCTCAATGTTTGAGAATTATTTTCAATTTAAAGTTCTGATAAGAGGTTTTGGTTTTTTTTTAGGTAATAAATGTGGACCTTCTGCACATTGAAAACAGAGCTAATGACATTGTTAAATCTGAAAAAGGTATTCAGCTTGTACTGGGACAGCTTATAAATGAGTGAGTACCTTCAGGAGAAATATGTATAATTCATACTGTGTTTATTTTTTAAAACACAGACTAAAAATAATGTCCAACTTTGTTGCTTCTGAAGTGAAATACATTTTTCTTGGCTGATCTTAGAGCTGCTACTTTTGGCAGGTGAGACCTATCTCAGCAAAACATCCAATGAATCCACGGTGTAAAGGCCCTATTGAACGTCCGTGTTCAGTGTCCTACATTTAAGAGGCTTCATTTCTCACCCAGTGTCTTTGTGTAGAGCAACCAGATCTCATTTGCTCTCTGGCTTTGCTGTCTGCCTCGGCTATTGACAAACCTTCTCCCTCTTGTTTTACCTGACAAGCCTAAGATGTTTGACCTAGTTTTTTCATGGCTTCCAGCACACTTAAAACCACTGAAGTAGTACTCTTACAGGGTTGTCCTTTTTATTGATTGAGCTTCAGGATCTGTTCTTGTCAAAGAATATGAAGTACCTGTCTCTCTTCAAATAGTTAAGACCTCTCTCACTTAGTTAAGGTGTTTCCCAATTTTCATCGACATGTTTTCCTCTTTCTCTTGCTTGAAGTTTTCATACAAGTAGATAGATGCCCCACCTTAATACTAGCTACCTGATTAGCAGGCTTTTTAAAAAAATATATACTTTTCACTTTTTACACATTTTCACTCACACTGTTCTCCTTTGTTCATTTAAATAACTTTTAGTTTATTTTTGAAAAGATGTAACAGAAAGAGGTATATTAAATGAGGTCAGTTATTCAGTATGTAATCTTGAGGCTGACTTTCAATGTCACACTTAACATGTTGTCTTCTTTTTTTCTTCTTTTTACTAAAGGAGTTATCTGGATCAATTAGCAGAAGAAATAAATGATAAACTACAGGAAACTGGCCAGGTGACAATTTCAGAACTCTGCAAGGCATACGACCTTCCAGGAGACTTCTTGATACAGGTGATGAAAGCCACCAACCTGGCAAATACAGGATTGGTTGTTCTTTCTTTATCTTTGCAATCCTTGGCCTGAAGTCACTATTTTGTACAAAATTAATACTAAGGTTAAATCCTAGTTTTTATGGTACATCTGCAAACTATACTTCAGTTTTCTGCAAAGTTTTCTGTCATTAGATACCCATATATCTGATGGAAGAAAGCATGCTTGGAGAAGCTCAATTCTTCTATTTACAGGCGTTATCCAGGCGTTTGGGCAGAATTATTCATGGACAACTAGACCAGGAAAACCATGGGGTGATTTTTACAGAAGCCTTTGTGTCCCGCCATCGAGCACGCATTCGTGGGCTCTTCACTGCGATTACTCGGTAAATTGCCATGCCTGCAACCACATATTAAAATATTTTTGCAACAAGTCTTTATGGGCCAGATTCACTTGTGATTGAAAAACAAAAGAAAGAAAAAGACCTATGGATAGATTTCCCTAAGTGTAGTTCAGTTCCTGGGACCAATTCTCAGTTACTTTAGACTCACTTGTTGGAAGTGGGGACTTTTCTTTTGAAAAACAAGGGAAGTACAACAATATACCCTATACAATATAAGTTAGTGTTTTGGCTGAAGAAAATGTTACTGTATAGTTCTTTTGTTACTTTGTGTAATATCTGTTCTCTTGTCACTCCACTGCTCCTTAGTCAGTTATATATTGATGTGGTCACTACATGTGATTAGAGATACGTTTTTCTTACTAAATCAATAACTTTGTGTCACTTCATAGGAATAGGAAAACTCAACAAAGCAGAAGTTTCCTTACAATAATTACATAGCTTTTGTGTTATCACTTCACAGAAATTCAGAATTAAACACTTGTAAGCTATTTTAAACATCAGTGTAGTACCCTGAGGCTATGTTAATCTATAGTAACCTCTGTCATTTCGGGATTGTCTACACCAGTTTCATATCATTAATTTATATTGCTTTGTTTTTCTTTTTTTTTTTTCCCGAAGGCCTACACCTGTAAGTAGCTTGATCACTCGGTATGGATTTCAAGAACATTTACTTTACTGTGAGTTTCATTCAAAATATTTTGTGTGTTTGTTAGGAAATCCATTCTTCTTTATTAAAACTGTGCTTTCAAAGAAGCTTTTTAGCACATAGCCTTAATTCTGAAATACAGAACAATGGGTTTCTCTTTAGTGTAGGAAGTATTAAACTCTTTGTGCTATCCGTAACTGAAGGGATGTTCTCTGTATGCAAAGCAATGAAAACATTTGTTGACGAGATACCTCTGGGGGCAGAATGATGCAAGAAGTACAGTACTTATTTATTCATCTCTTTCATTATTTGCCCTTAGCTACTGGCAGTTTTATCAGTGAAGCACACAAAATGGGACAGATTTTATGTAGCCAAATGGCATTAATTGCTCAGGATTTTATTTACTGACTTTTTCTGTGATCATGCAGGCTAAGCTTTTGTTATACTCTTAGTTAAATTACTTTGTATGCTGAGAGATAAAGCATATCCTTAAACTGTTTGCTTTTATTTTCCACAGTTCCTTTTCTAAATAGAAATGCATAAAGAATCCCTATTCAGCTGCTGAAATCTTTAGGCTCTACTTGTTTGTCACTTTGTATGCCCTCTCCTATCTCTCAAAAATGCTGCTTCAAGCATCATTAGTCTTCTGTGCTGCCTGACCAAGTGCTGCTGGTCTTTTAAAATCCTTTAATCTTTTTCTATCTCTTCTCATGAACCTTAATGCTTCTCTTGATTGAGTCTTTTTACTTTCAGGGCATTGCTCACTTAACTCCACTGTAGTATCTCTCTGCTTATCCTGTGTTCTCCACCACAGGCATATTCATTAAAAATTTAAATCTTAGCAGTTAAATAAAATCATATAAACACTCTACTTTTGCACGATCAATTTAAAATTTCCACCTTTTTTTTTCTTTTACGTGCCTTCCAAGTTGTCATAGATGGAAGAGAAAATCTATGAAACTGAATTATAATAATGTCTCAGTAGCCATCACATTTCAGTATTTGCTTACATCTATTTCAGATAACTCTTCCAAGTAAATCATCATGCTTTGATGATGTATAGTGTTAATTTGAGTTGAAATTCTGGTATTTTCCTGACACCAGTGAGCATCACAATAGGTAGATTGTAGACAATACTAGAAGTACTTCCAAGGGATTTATTTAGTGAGTTTGTTCATCCTTTTCTTTAGTTTTTCTTACTTTCTTTCATTAACACTGCAGTTTCTAAGTTTCAAAGAGCGTTTTATCTTTTTATTCACTGCCAGATTTTATTATGTCCATTTGCTGAGATACCATTTCCATTTCACAAATGTTGGAAACTTGAAAAAAACCTTTTAATGATGTTCCTTTTAACTTTTTATGCCTGTCACTGTTAGCAATGTGTTTAAAAGTAGTCTTCATCAATTTTCTGTCTCCTCTAGAATAAAAATGTAAGTTCAATGTAATATTTGTGTTATTTGCAAACAGCTAATTATTTAATCAATACTTGGGTTTAGACAAGATAAACGTTTTTCTGTGGTTCTTTCACATAGGTGTGCTGCAATTAATTTTAAGCTCTCATAAAAGTTACAATAAAAAGTTTAAAAAATGAGAAATTCTTAAAGGTAAAACAATAATTACAAAGCATAATGAAATCACAGATGTTATTAATTTCTGGACATTATGTTTCTGGTATAGAACTGACATTGAAGGACACTTACTATCTTTGTCAGACTTCAATGGAGACATAATAGGACCCTACAAGCTATTTGGTCACCTTTAAAAATAAATGAGAATTCATGTTAGTTCTACAGGGATCCTGTTGTTTTAAAACAAAATACTATCTAGACATAATTGTAGCAATGGTCTCTGAAATCACTGAGAGCACCTCCTATGCCCTGGACTTTTAGAACTGGCACTTGATAAAAGACAGAATTTAATTGATTTCTTAATTTCACCTCTTTTATTCTGACATCTTCTTTCTATAAAGAATAGATTTTTTTTCTTTCCCTTCATGAATATATTTTCCAATCAGTTTTTTGGAGTTCTAGGAAAGTCTTAATTATTTTTCCTAAAATCATTGAACAAAAAGAAGTTGAAATTGCAAACAGAGAGCCATTCTGTATTATCCGACAATTGCTTAGGTGGAATAGACACCTTGACTCTATTTTCTAGGGCAACTAAAATATTAGGAAGTATAAAATAATAATTTTATTTCCTGAATTGGTCTTAAAAGTTCCACTCTATTTGATGCAACTGAACCATGGCAGAACATGAATTTCTGGCTTGTTTTAAATTACATAAAGCTATATCTTGTTTAAATCAGTTTCTCTTTCTGCTGCATTTTTTTCAGTGTAAGTATTGTTCAGCTTTGCTAGTTGCAGTTGTGTTCAATAGTTGCTAGTTTATAGAAGCTCCTCTACACTGGGCATATCTGACAAAAACTATCATGATTTGCTCTGCACTGTTTCTTCTGGAACTGGGCTTTCAGGTAAACTTTCCTGGATAAGTGAGTTAAACCTCTGTGTGCTGTACTAAGCATGTTGAAGTGTTGATTGCTGCTTCTATTTAATAAGGAAGAAGCCTTGCCATGTAATACCATTTAATGTCTTGTTCCAGAGCAAAACTTGTCTTTTAATGAAATAGAAACAAACATAAACTTAGTCTTTAAAAAAGCCATCTGGCAAAGCTCTGGAAATCAGCAGAGTTAGCAGTTGATGTTACTGATTTTTTAAAATATATCTCTTGTATTACAAAAAGGCAGAAGCAGATCAAAGGAGGCTAATCAGATATTCCTATGCAACTTAAATGGATTTCAAAAATCTTATTTAGTATCGAGAAGTCTTAGGACTTTGGTGCTACCAGTTACCAATATGTTCTTTGTCAGCAGTATTTGTGAGTTTTCAAGAGGTTATTATTGGCAACTGTGTTATGCAGTTTAGGTCAAACTTTTCATGTCATTTTCTGCGTTCAGATCTTTTTTTTTTCCATTTTGGTTAACATGCAAGCAGTGAAATCAAATAGAAATTATTAATAAAATGCCAGTATATTTTACTCTTCTGTCCAGAGAGAGATTCTTCTATGTCTGCATTTTTTAAATTAAAAGCTAAAAGTGACCAGGTATATGTTCAATAAAAATGTTTTGATCCTGCCATTTTGGCTCACTGTTTGGAAACATTGTCTGATTTCCAGAGCTTTTGTGAAGAAATTCTCTCAAGTGTTAAAAATAATAGATAGAGCTTGGCAATGTTTCACTAGAACAAACACAAACTGATTGGTGGAAAGAAAGAAGAAACAATCCAGGGAAAATAATTACTATCTTTTGATTGATGGATACACTAACTTAGGAAACATTTCTTCATTTCTTTTCCTTTTGTAGCTTTGCTAGAAGAACTTGTTAATGCTGGTCGTCTAAAAGGCACCGTGGTTGGTGGGAGACAGGATAAGGCTGTGTTTGTTCCAGACATCTATTCCAGAACACAGAACAAATGGGTGGATTCCTTTTTCAAGCAGAATGGTTACTTAGGTAATTAATCTATATTCCTAGAGATAAAATAGCTTTCTAAAACTAGTGCAGGTAATTGGTCTTACCCTAATATAGCTAGTGCTTAGGGTGAAGCCTTACAAGAAGAAGTGGAAATCAATGCAGTGGCTGATACTCCTTTGCTGAAAGACCATCTTGCTCATAATGATGTCTGTTTCTTTATCACAATTTCAGCAGAGGGGACCATACTGCTAAACAGTAACTATTTCTCACAAACAATTATAAATGCTGTTTTTGTTACTGCTCTGAGGACATTGTTTAGCCTGTTCATTGTAAATTTTTCAGACCATTGTGGCTGGAGTTTCAGGCCAAATGTCCAGATTACAACCAAACTTTGCTAATAGTCCAAACATGCAGTGCTCAGGAATAATTTTTTTCCAAACTAATAGCTATAGAACTGGAATGAGTAGCACTAGTGTCCTGATTTTAATCCAGACAATTCTATCTAACTTCAAGCTGCGTGATGCTGGATTATGGTGTTTTGAAATGCCACAAGCTGTGGGAAAATGTGGATCTGAATAAAGAGAGGAATGTCCCCTTATGGTCCCAAAGGGCCAAGCCCTAATTAGCAGTTACTCTTGAAGATTGAAAAGGTTCACATTAACTTAAAATGACAGTATTGTTTCTGTGATACTGCTTGACTGTCTAGAGTGTCTGACAGTCTTTGAATGTTTTCCCCATATCTTAAGTATAAACTGCTAAATAGTTGAAAACAAAACACTGTATGTATTGTAAATATTTTTCATGCTATATTAGAATACTTTGCAAAGATATGACTGCAAATATAAACTTCATGGTATAAGAATCCAAAAAAAAAAAAAACTATTTTCTAAACTCAGATCAAAGTCACATCCATGATTTAATCTTCTATTAACAACATTTAGATGTAGCTTGTACTGAACTAAGTTTTAGGTCAGCATTTGCTTAAGGCTGCATTTACTTGTGTAAAAATATGTGTAACTCTTCATTTCCTGCTTTCAAAATAAAGGCATCCCATAAGATCTTTTATGTATATGAAAGAACTAAATAAAAGGTATCTAACTATTTTATAGAATTTGATGCATTGTCTAGACTTGGCATCCCTGACCCAGCAGGCTACATTAGAAAAAGATACAAGTCGGCACAGCTCTTATTTCTGAGAGCAGCTTGTGTTGGTCAAGAAATTGTGGATCAAGTTGAAGCCTCTGTGGAGGAAGCCATCAGCTCTGGAAACTGGATAGATGTAGCAGTAAGCAATCCTTTCAGTTGTTGTTGGATTTATTTTTTTTTTCTTACTTTTGTGTCAAATGATACTTTATTGAAACTACACATATGTGTAATGAAATTCTGTGTTGTCGAAGAAGAAAATTCAGTATAATTAAAATAACAAAAGACCATTATTTGCCTTTGATCTGAACAAAAACAGGAAGGACATACTGGCATTCAACTAACTTTCATTTAATTTCAACACTATTGCATTTGTCTGCTAGAAAGCAATATATTTCTGTTGGGCTTTTTTTTTTTTTTTTTGAGAAGATGCCTAAACTAAATGCTTACAACACTTGGTGAGCAGAGGGATCTTAGCCACTTACTTTTTCCTATGTCCTGATTTTAGGTCTTATAGCACTGCCTTTGTTGCTCTTTAAGTATTGTTCTGTGTTTGGTGTTGCTTTGTAGCTGTTGAGCTTCATTTTTAAGAAGTTGCCATGCATTTGCTCAGAGGCAACACATATTTCTAGAGCAATGTGGATTTGCCATGTTAGATTTAAAATAGTGTGAACTCTTAAATTATAGCTTAATTTGAAAGGCACAATGCTTTCTAAGTAGTTAGCAGATGTCAAAAGGCCTGTGTCTATTCTGATTATCCACTTACTAGGCTGTTGTATTTTAATTTTCTTTACCCTAGACTCTTCTGCCCAGCTCATTGTCAGTAGAAGATGTTGGGATTTTGCTCCAGCAAGTGATGAGATCTTTAAACAAAAGCTCTTCAGGTTTAGTCTTCAATGACACCATTGCAGTCAGTGAGAAATTTCTAAGCAGCTGTGCCGACCTTTTTTCTGATCTGATGCAGCAGAAAGCAGAAAAGGTACAGTAGGTTTTTTATTGGTCAAGATGTAGTGCATATTGAGAGAGTAAAGCTCATAGGACTTAGCAGTCATTGTTATGGTTTCTGTACATCTCATCTGAACTACAACTAGAGAAGAAGCAAGACAAATGAACAACAGGTTTCTATATTTAATAGGTATAATTGATATTGTGGTGCACTGAGGAAGTCCAGTCTTATGAGTTGCACTTGGAAAACATGATGTTTGATTCGTGTACTTGAAAATGGCCATATGGCTTAAACGTTTCTTCCATTGCTGTGTGTATCTTTTTGCTATGATGTGCATGTTCTTCATTTTAGGAAATTAAAAACAACCCTGTTAATTTAATCACTGAAGAAGATTTAAAACAGGCTTCTTGTTTAGAGAACCCATATGCTAATAAAAAAGACAAAAAGGATGAAAGAAGAAAAAAGGCAACAGGTAAAATATCAGTATTCAGCTTAAGCTAAAAAAAACCAAACCAAAACAAACTTGTTTTATCTTTGAAATACTCTAGTATAAAGTTAGTATATTTTTTAGTCCATTACCTGCTTCCAGTCCATTGCTTAAGATATTTAAGAAATAATCCAGCCACTTACCATTATACTCTGCATGTGCATACATCTCAGCTATGCCCATGAGAACAATTTCAGACTTAGAAATGCAGAGGAAGTACTATAAAAGTCTCTTGAGTTAGTTCAACACAAGGTAACTGTTTTTAGTAGCAAGAAATACTGTGTTCATTTATTATTTTATACAGTATGATCACATAAGTCTGAATAAAACCAGTATTAGCTCAGGGACCTCTGAACCATGTTGTATTGCACAGTATAGATAAAATTTTAGTCTCCATTTCTCAGGGGCCCAGGAAAATTAATATGTTTCTTATTATTAGTCTTGAGATGTTAATTCCAAAGTAACTTTGTCTAAATTGAGAATGAATTTTTGGGGTTTTGTTTTAAAGAATACTTGTAATTTTTTCTGAGAAAACCATGCCATAGAATTTTCTGCTTTTTTCACATGTAAGAGTTACTTGGAGATTAAGACAGTTTACTTTGAGGTATATTGTCAACCAAATTATTCCCAAACCTTACTCCATTTGTGTGGTGACTGTTCGGAATAGATTTCAGTTGAACAAACAATAAAAATGTGTGGATTTAACCCTTTGAAATCTTTCTGATTTTTAAAACCATATTCAGTCTGAAGACTGTGAATCCCAAAAACTTTATGGGGCTCTCGTGCTACTGCAGCACAGCTGAGCAATCTTATGTTGAACTCACTTCCAGAGTGTTGCTGTACTACTGAAAGTAAGAGAATTAGAGCACTGATACATCTGGCTTGATTGAATATACTCATCTGCAAAGTAGAATGTTCTACTTTTTAAAAAAAGAGCATGAGTAGGCCTGAGTTGACATGGAAATTAAACTTATTCTTACCACAAGAGATGGCAGATTTTTCTAGGCCATAGCTAAGGTAGAGAAGCATGGCTCTTTAAATGAACTATCATAATAGAAAGACTTTGGTTTCCAGCCCTCTGAGGAGTGAGACTACTGAGCCTGTACTATGTGTCTAGACAAATTCATAACCACAGGTAACATGCTGTACCATCAGCAAGCACTACCTTGAAATGTTTTATTATGGACTGTTATGTGCATTACCTAAAAACACCCCAACATAAAAATTTTATGTAATGTAATTACTGTAAGCAATCACATTTCAAATAAGTTTGTGAAAAGCACTATTTTTTTTTTTTTGGCTGTTCCTGCAAAGTAATGCTTAAAAATCCATCTATGACATGTAACAGATGCAGTTAGCTTTTTAAGTAAGAGCACTATGTCTTTGTGTTTCCTTTTCTTAAAAAATATAGTTACATAATGTATTTACTTGAAACATTAAACCATATTTAAATGGAAAAAACACCGACTTTCTCAAGGCATAGTGTACATACGTATGGCACCATGGAGTCTAAATTTCTTCCAAAGGAAAAAATAACAGAAGAGGCTGTGCAAAAGGGAACAAAGAGCAGAACAGCTTGCCTTGGTGGAGAGGGACTGTATAGCAAGTTGAGATTCTGTCTGCAGGTGCATACATTGATTGAAGGACTTCTGAACAAAGTAATTTGTTACATGTATCAGAACTGGAACATCCGGTTGCTCTGTAGTCATCTAGGAAAAGTCAAAAAAGATTGAGTGCTCTAGTTAATTGAATGTGTGCTTCCAATATTTTGTGTAAATAGGTATATTTATGTATATAGTGTAGGATTCTTTCTCTGCAAATTCACAGTTACCTTATCTAAAATAATTTTTATACACTTAGTTACTTAGCATCATTGAATAAAAATGCTAAATGCTTACTAAGATGCTATTTTCAGCTGACAGAAAATCCTCCACTACATTGTAGACTCTGGTATCTCATCTGTTTTTAGCTGAAGCAAGATACCGCTCTTTTTTTTCTTTCTTTTTTGTGCATTTTTCTTTATGTGCATTTGATATTAGTGTTCATATTTATTAATAACATTAGCTTTAACAAAGCTTTGCCTTGGTTGCTTTTTTTCTTAAGAATGAAACTTATGGCCCTGAGTGTCTGAAATATGTGTTCTAAGTTGTGTTTAGAATCAGGTTGTGGTTTTCAATCCATCATTAACAAGTAACATAGATAAATGACCATGGTATTGTAAACTTTTTAAGTGCTACAACTTTCCTGTGTACTAAGCAAGTAATTCCCCACCAGAGGGCAGTGGAAGCGTGAGAGGCGGAGGTGGTGGGAATGCCAGAGAGATAAAGATTAAGAAAACCAAGAAGAAAGGAAGAAAGGATGCTGACAGTGATGAAGAGTCACAAGGGACTGCCACAGGTTTGTCATTTTATTTTAGGCACTGTCTATTCCTATCTATTCAACATGGTTTTACTATTTGCTTTTTTTTCTACATGTCTGTTCTTCCCCCAATGTTTAGATAAGGTCAGCTAAAATGTCAAGAAAATTAGAACACTATCTAGTTAAAACTGTATTTATGGGTCTGATGTTGCTATTTAAATGAAATGGACATTAAATGTTGACTGAACAGTATAACTTAGTCTTTAAAAAAGAAATTTAAGTCAAGGAAATAATACATTTTATATTTTTTATTTTATTTTATGTAGGAAATGCTGTAGATTTGCACTTTATTTTGTAACACCTGCTGCATAGTGTGTGATAAATGAATGGCCTAAATTAACAAATCATAGCAATCAAACAGTTTTTTTCTATACAGGAATAAAATATACAGTCAAAACTAATGTTTTGATGATTTTAATATCACTCCTTATTGGTGCCTATTTCCCTACCTTCACTATTAAAAAGAGCATGAATGCTTTGCTAAGTAAAAGCCAGCATTGTTAGATTTAGAACAAACAGTGGTTGCAAATGAAGCAATTGTATTCTTTGTTTTGTTCAATGGAGAACCAGAAATGTGTGCTTCCATTTTATATGTAGGGTCCAGACTTTAAATACTGGCTGAAAAATACTTTGAAACATGATATTTGACATGTAAAGTATAGTAGTAGTAATTTTGTTTGATACTGCTCTGTCAGAGTACTGTAATTCACATATAAATGTAATTATTTTTCAGGACTACTCAGTTATTGAGTTAAGCAATGTTCAGTCGCTTTTCGTTTTTGGTGTAGGCTTTCTGTTTTGCCCTTATTGCTGCTTGTATTGCTGTATTATAATCAATAGCTTGAACCACGATCTCAAGGTAAACTCAGATGAAACCATTGAAATGTAAATAAGATCCTTTCTAAAATCTGATTTAGCCTCCCATTTCACTTGTTTATAAACGTTGTATGTCTGTTACTGCTGTGGCACAACAAGGAACATCATTGATCTCCCTACTTAAACACACAATAAGCCTGTTTTAAGGTGCATCTGGAACATGTCCTTTTCTGGTTCTCTGTCTGATCTGATTCTTATATGTAAAAATTCTACAGCCCCCAGGAAAAATTCATGTTTTGTGCAAAACCTAAATACAGATGCACTAAATCGTATGCATGTAAGTTGCTCTTCTTACTGAAACACCTTTTCTGGTTTAATTTATCATGTTTCAGATTTTATACTGTAACCTCAATAACTGTGTTTCATGGCTGTGTACCTTACTAAATGGACTTTAAAAAAATTAAAATAGCGTTGTGAAATCCTTCAAGTAAGAACACTATTCAGTTTTGGCACTTTTGATTCTACTTGATCTTGGCATTATGGTTTCAAGAGTAATGGGCTAAGCAGACTGAAAAAAAGTGTCACAAAAATGTATATCCTCATACACTACTTCAGTTGTCTATTACAGAAACTTCCAAGTGATCAAAAGAGAAATTCTGTCAGTTTTTCATATGTGTAAAATTCAACTGTCATATATAATCATCCCAGTTTTTCCAGTGTTGAAAAGCATTTCTTCTATGGTGTTTGGACTTTGAGGCTTTCCAGTGTCTTGTGCCACAGAGTAATTGCAGCAATACTAAATGGAATATTTTCTCAGTAAGTGTTGTTTATGGCCACTACAGGTAGGAGTAAGAAGCTGGAGTTCTCTTTCATGTCTCAAGAGGAAATTGAGGACGTTTTAAAGACCCGCATGCAGGATTGCCCTGAAGAGCTTATTACAGAAATTGCTGAACATCTAAGAAGGTAATTTCAATAATTTAGCTGGAGTTAGAAATTTCGTGATTCACTTCAGATGAATCTACACTTCAGTCTGTTTTCTTGCTTAGAAAAGAGGGCCTTATTGATAGATGTGAACCACAATATTCTTTTTCTGTACAGCTCCATGTTACACATCTTATGTATTAGAAAGCTGTGCTAACACAGAATGTGCTTCTGCTTAACAGTACATGGTCCTGCAAGCTCATTTTCAGCTTCATGGGTGTATTTCCACCCTCTTACACTGATCCATGCTGAGGTTTCACTTGTCCCATCTTCTGGACAGCCTTTGGTATATGTTCATGTTTCCTGGCATCTGTGTCTCTACTGGTACCCAAGAGAGCTGAGTAGTAAGTTATGTCAGCAAGCTGAGCTATGCAAAAATTACTAACATCTTCTAAAAGATGTTCCATACCAGAGTGAATGTGAATATATATGTTCAGAGAAAAAGGAACATATATTCTATATACATACAGTCTTCCTTAATAGCCAAGCTTGAATAAACCTGGAGTGCCATAGTAACTGCATCTTTAGAAATTTGTCCAGAGGCCCCTGAAGGTTTGTGAATAGCATTGCTTCAGGAAATCCTTTCTTCTTTCACCTTATTTCTATTGCGGAGTTGTGAAGAGTTCAAACCTTGGCATACATTTGCATACCATACATAGTATAACATTACAGCATCTGCCATTAAGTATATTTTAATTTTCTGATAGGGGTTTTCTCTGATTTCCATAATTTGCTTTTTGTTTATCTCACCATTCTGTAGCATTCATGTCCCCGTCATTTACTATATAATGAGGTTGTCTTCTCTGTGTCTGATATATTTGGGAAAACCTTGTACAATTTCAGACTTTGCTCAGTGTTTTCCCCTTTCTTCTTTCCTGTTTTAAGACCTTTGACAAAAACTTACCAGGAAGTTGTGCGTTCCGTTTTTACATCTTCAACATCTTCCTCTGGAGCCAACAGAAGACAGGCTATGAAGGACTTGCAGGAGGAATTCTCAAACCTGTACAACAACATTCGGTTATTTGAAAAGGGAGCAAAGCATTTCACAGGTACAAAATACATACTTTGAAAAATGATTATGCTCCTTCAAGGTTGTTAAATTTATTCCAGAATCTACATTAAAGTTCAGACAGGAGCAAGAGTTTAAAAAGGAAAGTATAGAAAGAAAAAACTAGAGATGAGTTTAGTATGCCTAGTAGTGCCTTTATGCTGAAGTGCATAGCTTTGCACAGTAATTGAAATGCATCTTCTTTATTTCATAGCCATATTCTATCTTATGTCAAGGTAACCGTGTTCTTGTCTTTCCTTCCCAAGTGTTTACATTCCTTCCAATTTTCACTGTCCTGATGGAAAAAAAGGAAAATATTAGTAAGCTCATTTTATTCTGTCAGCTGTGCCACTAATGAAAAAATTGAATACCACCTGATTCTAAGAAGCTGCTGTTAATACCTCAAAGGTTTGATACTGAAAGGAGCTGCTGCTTGAGGATAGTCTTGTCAGGTTTGTTTTGCAGGGGGTTATTTTGTAAGGTGTGACAGAAAATTTAGCATTAGGAAAATACTGTAGACATTTCCAAGATTCTCTGCTGTATTCAGCTTTCTCCTGGAATTTTCCCTGTGGAAATCTTCTAGCAGAAGGAAACACTAGCAAAACAACCTGATATTCCTGTATTTTGTAATTTATAGAATTATTTCCCATTAGTTTTTGTTCTTGGACATGTATTCTATAGCCTCTTTTTTTTTTCAAATTCTAGTATTTCAGTCTTAAAGCCCCATGGCTGTTCTTCTAATTAACTGCTTGTCCTGTAGAATTTTCCTTTGTATACTCTTGACTTGATCAATAGCAGTGGTTCAGGAGGATTGTACAGGGTTGTTTACTGCTTATACAGATACATCTTTGAAATACTAGCAATACATTAAAATGTTCTTACAGACCTGAAAGCTTTTTCACAGACATTTTTCACTGAACAACATTCCATAAGAATGTAACAGCACATGAAGGATGTTATCTTCATGTATCCATATAACTTTCTCATAGTACTCGTGGTTGATAGAGTCCATGGGTTGGAAGGTGCTGTGATGACATCATAGGAATCAGATAACTATAATAAGTTACTTTGATCACTTATTTGTTTTAACAGATGATACTCAGACTAACCTTGCCAAACACCTGTTGAAGACTCTGTGTACAGACATTACAAATCTGGTTTTCAACTTCTTGGCATCTGAGTCAATGATGACAACAGAAAATTACTCTACAATCACAAATGAGGTACAGAAATAATAGTTGCTTTCTAACGGTCTCAAGTAGATCAGTGATGTTTGTTCAATAAGTAATTGCTTCACTTGAAATATGCCTGCATCTAAAAAGATTATTAATATTACAGATTATTTCCATTCTTGTTCCATACAGGGCAGAATCAAGATTTTAGGTAAACTGCCAGAAGATACCAAAGGTCCTTTAACTAAACTGCATACTTCTCTGAATGGCAAGGTAAAAATCAAGTTCAGATTTTCTGGTTTGCTGATATAATGCTAATAAATAGCTGACACACATAGAGTAGTACATAACCACTGCAGCTGTGAAGGTTGAAGGTAAAATAATCTTCTGTATTTTTGCAAGGCAGTGAGAGAAAGTGTGTTTTTGTATCTGTGAATTTTCAGAGATGAAAAGGTGATCTTACATTTTGATTCTGATAGTCACCTTTGGCTCCTTGCTGCTGTATGGAATTCAGTGTGCCTTCTATGGGCAGGTGAGAAGAGTGAAAACTGAGCAAGACTCTCCAGTAGTTGGCGTTTCTTGTGTTTTGTTCCCAGAGTTCTTGCTTGTTCTCCCATGTATTTCTTACCTAGTAAAATTATGGATATTAAAAAAAAAACCTCAGAAGTTCAGATTATGGCAGTGTAGGCACAAGGAGAGTTATTTATTAATTTTTTTATGCAAAAGGCCATACTGATGTGTTTATTAATAAATATATATGTAAATAATTGTAGAACATGTATTCCTTTTTAATTTTATTTACATGACTAATTAATTACAGTGTGGGTTAGTATTTAAGTATATGAACTTTTGTAAGATAAACAAAGATAATTTCTAGTAAATATGTTTCTTTTTTCTTCTATAGTTCTAGTGTATTCAGTCATCTTTTGTGTGATTAATTGTGAACAATAATTAAACCTGTTTATAGTTGCAAACACAGATTAAATATTTCTAATATTTTTAATAGAGTATAGAAGATTTTCTTTCATGCCTTGACTCTGCAGTGGATATTTGTGGTGTTATGGTGAAAAAAGGAGACAAAAAGAAGGAAAGGTACCTTATTTTTTTTATTCTATGAAATGTGGCTATAGTGCTGCACAAACATGGAATGGTTAGTATGGGAGCAGTCATACTCAGTGGGTGAGAGGCAGTCCTTCTTTCCAAACCGCTTAACTGAAAAATAGAAAGTCAAGCAGTTTTAGATCCATGGTAGGAGAAGAGGAGAATTCAGATTTAGCTAATTTTGTTGGCTCGCTATTTTTCTGTAATATAAATTCCCTAGGGGTCTTTCAAAATCTGAGCTATGGCAGTGATAGTTTTTTGGTTTGTTTTTTTTTTCAATTAACGTTTTGGAATTCCATGTAAACAAATGGTCAGAGGAGAAAATTAAAATTAATTTATGTTAAGTAAGTTTTAGCATCTATGATTCAACTACTATGTGATAAAATCATATAATCATATTTTTGTTTAATATATTCTTGTTCCTTAGGCAAGTCCTGTTTCAGCATAGACAAGCTTTGATTGAACAGCTCAAAGTCACAGAAGATCCAGCTCTTGTTCTGCACCTGACATCAGTATTGTTATTTCAGTTTTCAACTCACTGCATGCTTCATGCACCAGGAAGATCAGTACCACAGATCATTAACTTCCTAAGTGGCAAGATCCCAGAGGTATTCATTTCTAGCTTTTTAAGAGGAAATTACCTTTTTTCTATGACAGAGCATGAAAGTTGTGCCTTACATTGTTTTTGTTGCATAAACCTGACCTGGATTTCATGGCTAAACATTACTTTATGTGCAGAATATACAGTTCCTCTGATCTGTACTGAATTACCAATCATTATTAGGCCTTAGAGCTGTTTTATGGTTCAGTCATTCTTGGGGAATGTTATGATCCTTACAACTGAACATTTTTACACCTTTTCTCTGATCTAGAGCATGGTTGCTTTTTAAATTTTTCCTAATCCAGTTTTAAAGAAAAATGTACCTCTTCAAGAGCAAATACATTGAAATTCTGTATTTCATACTGCTGAAACTGATGATGTTTACTAACTGCAATGCTTTCATGCTTCAATGGCTTATTGTCCTGTTTTTGCAGCACTTGCATGCACTTTCAGTTTTCTGCCTCTTTGAATGTCTCTTGGAATCCAGGTTGTCAAATACTTCATTAGAAATATATTTCTGTATCATTAACTCTCTTTACCCAATATGGGGTGATGCTATTTAAATAAATTACATCTTTAATTATAGGTCTGTCTACCTTTTATGTAACATTGATATCCCCTGGGTTTGTTCTCGTTTTTTGCCCTCAGGATCAGTATTTGCTGATAGCCAAATACCATGGATTAGTGGTGAAACAATTGACCAGCCAGACTAAGAAAACTGAACACGGAGAGAGTGACACAAAAGATAACATGGAAGAGGAGGAAGGAGCAGAAAACATTCGAAAAGAGCTCCAGGAATTAACTACCTCTATCAAAGATGTTGTTCTCAGACCTAGAAAATTTTCTGTAACAGAGGAATAAAACTGTTATTCAGTGCATTCACCTCCATGATAGAGTCAGACTTTATTTTCTTTTATACTGAAAGAAAGGGACAACAGAAAATGCTTGATAGATTTTAAATTTGGCCTCTAGCAGTTTGCAAATCACAGCCAGGGAACACAGTTGCTGGGTGATAGTAGCAAATGTAATTTTGTTACTTCTACAGCGTACTTTTAACACACATTAATGTAGACATGGCAGAACACGGTTGTGGATGCTTTGGGTACAAAATCAGTGGGTTTTTATTGGCATCCTCATGTGAAACCTCAAGAAATTATTTTTCAAATAACAGTGTATTTCTTTCCATACACACACAGGCTGATAGTTTTACTTCTCTGATTTGGATTTGTTGTGAGAAAGGATTGCATATAGACTTGTCTATCTTGATTTCAAATACTAGTTTTAAAACATACTCTGATACATAGCAGCACAGCAGCAAAGGCCTTTACTCTGGTATCATTAGTGGATGTTTTCAGTTTCTGTTCATTGGTCTGCAACAGTAAAAACAATTTGAGTATGAGTGGATATTGATAAACTTCAGGGAAGTGACCCACTACTAGTGTGAGTTTCATGAACATTCAAGTTCATGAACATCAGCACACTGATACTGTGTGATATTCTGCTAATGTCTGAAATAGCTGTTCATTTAAAACTTTTAATTCAGAAAAGGTGACTCTCTTTTGCATTGGCATTTTGGGAGCAGATAAATCCTGTTACACTTGCCATACTGTACATGCCATGTGTTTATTCAGCAGACTTCTTGATTGTTTAGTCCACTTCCCATAGCAGATAATAATATTTGCTTTCTGTCAGCTGTTGAAAGAATTTGTGGTGTTGTTTATCCTGAGTTTTTTGAAAATTATTCAGTTCATGATCTTTCTACATAAACTTCATAGACAGAAATATAGCTTCTCTCAAGTTTTTTGTGAGCCTTATTTTTACATGAACAGTACTTTATGTCTTCAGGAAAATACAAAAAATGTGAAAAACTGATTTCTTTCACTATTAATGCCATAATTCTTGTATGGCAGATATACTTCTAAATTTATTTTTAAGAGATGATTTTCAAAATAAAATCCTCAAAATATCTAAATTCTATTACTTCAGTAATACCCATTGATTTCATGTATGTAGTGTTGTGAGGGGGTTTGCATAACATCAAAGTTGAGTAATAAGAGATGAAAAACTCCTTTCACTAAAAATGTCATTCACCCATCCTTGCCAAAATTAGTGCTCAAAGAGAGCAAATTTTGTGCAGATTTTGCTCCATTCAAGTTTTCTGTTTTCAACAACTCATATTCTTGTGAGCTTAATCATAAACATATCCAAGCCTGAAATTGAAACAACTGGAAGTTAAAGAGGCCAGGTATGGAACCCCAGTAACAGAGTAACAAATGTTATGGTAATTTTGGTGATGTAAACAATATAATTTTATACATATTTAAAAGGCATTAATGTTTTACAATGTTCATGCCAATGCTGATCTTTTATCAGCCATGAGGCAAGAACAGTTTGGAATTTTAAGGCAGAAGCAAAGGTAGTTGTTTCTCTTTCCTTGGCGGGAGGTTATAACAGCTGAAAGTAAAAGACAGTGGGGAATAAAAGACAGCAAATATTCAGGTTGTTGAACTTTGTTTAAGAAATAGTTTGTATACCAGGAATAAGTTTGATTTCATGTTATTTAGCCAGAATAATTAATAAGTTCCAATAATTGAATGTAAACAATTTTATATGATGTTGAGCTCTTTTGTAAATAATATGCTATATGAAAGTCTGTATGCAAGTAAGAAATTATTTTAATAACATTAAATTATGAAGTGTTTGAAGAGCATTCTGTTGACTTCAGCAGTGTTTGATCATCTTGCAACTTGCAGCTTTCAAACAGCAATAGGTCATATGCACTGTTAGACTTAACACATGGTTCTGAGTGTCCCTGTATTTCTGTTTGATACAGTTTTATGCTGATATGATAATGAACTTACTACAGAAATCACTTCATCATGTGTTCAATTTGCTATATTCCAGCCTATGTTATAAGAAGGAATAAAAAAATAGATTCTTTGAAGTAGATACAATGGAAACACTACAGTTCAGCAATGTCTTCTAGCTACTAACAGAATTCAAGGAGACATGGTTGGAAAACTGTCCCAGATTTTCCAATTTTTTTCTTGATTTGGAAATTCAGTCTTTAGCTTATGATATGGAAGTATATATTCTGAAAGAAAAATAAGGAGTTTTGTTAATTCACAGGGTTTTTTCCGCTACCTAGGATGAATGTATGTGTAAGAGAGAATAATCTTGTCTTACAAATTAGAGGTGCAGTTTACAAAACAAAAATGTCCTTTGGAATGTCTAGGAAAATGAAAGGCACTACAAATTAACACTTTTACTCTGGTTTCCAGTGTTAGTCAGCCACTCACCTTCACTTATGCTGTCTAGGTAAAGGAATACCTGTTTCAGCCTTGCATTTCCTTCTTTTTAAATGGCAAAGTCTTGCAGATCTGCTGGAACTGAGCAAATTGTTGCTCTGTTAGAACTTTCAACTCTTCATTGAAATTCTTGCAGCTTCTAAAAAAATTTGGTACAGGTTTCTAAATAATATCAGTGGGTTTTTTTGTCAGCGTGAATCCATCTGAGAGCTCATTCGGATAAAACTTGAGTAGTTCTGTTCTCTGTAGGCTCAAGTAAGGCTATTCAAGCAGTGGTTTCTCCTAAAATGTTTTTCCTACTAAGTAACAGTAGGCCAAGGAAATGGAAATTTCTACAAATATGGGTACATTGGGGTTTCTTGTTTAACAGGAAGTTTAATATTCTTGCAGATGACAAAAGAGTGACTGTGGTGGGTCAGACTGAAGGTCAGTGTAGACTAGAATTGTGTCTCCAGCAGAGGCCAAAGTGGGTGCTTAGAGAGGAATATAAGAGCAAGATATTTTGTCAGGGAAACAAGGTTTTTCTTTAGGAATTGTTGAGGAATGTGATTTTGTTTTTTAAACTACGAATATTCTAAATTGGAACAAGAAACCCAAGTAGTTTAAGGAGAACCACCATTTGCTTGATGAATTTCCCAAACCTTCAACATGAAGAAGAAGGTAGGTTAAGACCGGTCATGTTGTGAGACAGATAAAATAAGCTGCTTTGTATTTCAGGAAGTTCAAGAAGTGCTGCAGGAGCTGTAAGAGACATCTTCTAATTGATAGTCCAGAGAAACAGGATTTTGCTGACCTCCTCATTTGTACTTAATTTGTACCTGTTGGGAAAAACCCTGATTCTGTTTTAGATGTTTATCTAGGCTTGTTATCTCTGTTTACAGCTTAGACAAATTTGACGGTAGTCTTTGAAGCATAAGAAAAGTGCTATAGGACATGTCTGAACTTCTTATCCTTGATGGCAAGAACATACTGTGTTAGTATTTCTAAGTGTCATTAGCTCTCTCAACAGATCTGCTTGAGAAATACTTCTGTCTGGATCTGATTTATGAACTTGAAAAGGTACTTGGTTAAGAACTATACTATCAGGGGTTTTTTTCTTTCTGTAAGGAAGACAAGAGAAAACTATTTACGATTCTTGTTCTAGACTCAAATTCACACCTAACCGTTCCTCTCCTCAATCTGCTAAAATCACAGTCTTGAAATGAAAGGTGCTTGGTATAAATAAAGCTTGTAGCACAAATTAAAATAGGAGGAAAGAGATCAGTCTTGTTTAAGTAATGACTGCATGTCTGGAGAGATTTAACAAGACTACAGTTCTACAGCTTGTAGAACATCAGGTCTTGGCAGTAGTAGTCAGGGGATCAGTCTTAACTGTGAGACACTATCTAGACACAGATAGCCTCCAGAGAATGTCCAGATTTGGCAATTTTACCAAAGTACTCATAACGTAATACATATTCAAACCATTCAAACATTTCCTTCTTTCTTCTATCTGTGATACTGAACAGCTCCCACCCATTTGACATTGTAGACCAAGTGATTTAGATCTATTGGCTCTTGGTTGTGGAAAATCTGCCTTGAGGTCAGTTGTGGTTCATACTGCAAGCAGCCATCCTTTCTTCATTCTGCCCAACTTCAGTCTGCTTTTTTAAATGGACACAATATTCTACTTTCAGGTGCATTTGGTTAAGGAACAGCATAGAATTGTATGCAAATATAAGGACCTGTGAATGCAGGAGCCTGTCTGTGAAAACTGGCCCCTATTGGGCCCAAGTAGAAAGTAAAGGAAGTGACTCAAAAGCCAGAAATACTGGGAAATACTGAGAGAAAGCCTAGAGGAGTCCATTTCTACCACACTGATAGTAATCCTCATAAACACCGTCCCACCTGGTGGAAAGCAGCAAAATTATAACAACACAGAAAATTCTTAAGGCATGTCAGGATTTTGAGTTCTGCTGTGTCCCTGAATGACTTTCCTAAAACTAGAGGAGATTTTTTCCCTGCCACCCCCCCTCCCCGAGATTGTGTCCTGTGCACAACAATCAGACTTTAGTAATTGCAACTTTTCTTTTTCTTATCTGATTTACAAGCCCACATGAGGCCTTTTGGATTCATTATGCATCAACCAGTGTGTATCTGGGGACAAATAATGTTCCCTCTTACTTTCTTTTTGCCCTTGAACTGAACAGTTTTGTCTTTTAACAGAAATGCCTTTTTTTTTTGAGAGCTCTCAGAAATATGTTCCTTTAAGAACCTCCTACATGGTATGTATTTGCCATTTGTAAACACAGTATGTCAAAGAATGATTTGATTCAGAGGCGAGGCAGCCAGATATTTGCATGTCATGAGGTCTAAGGGAAACAAACTGACCCTCAGCCTTCCCCCATCCAGGCAAATTCTGATGGGACCCTCAAATAGCTCTGGCAAAGTGTTCTGTTTCTTTTGGACTTGATAAATGCTTGTTTCTGTGAAGACGTGTAATTATTTCTTCCTTTATTTTGCTGTGCAAGTTACCAAGAGAAGGAGCTTAAAACTGAATGTGAGTATTGAGGCTTTTTTCCATTATTCCTTTATCTGATAAGCTTTAAACTTGTTAGTATAGAAGGTACTTAATATTTTGAGCAAGTATGCAGGAAGTTTTTCCTAACAAAACTGCTGAATAAATTAGAGGCAGACTTCCACATATATATTATGTTTTTAATTTTGTGTACCTAAAGAGATAGAGGGGTTTTTTAAATCAAAATTATTTTTTATTAATTCTTTTCATTGTGGTAATTGGCTCACCCACTAATTTGCGGAAAGATTGTCTGAGGTTTCCTTTGTAAAGAGATTAAGATGAATTTTGTTTACTCCAAAGAATCACCCAACAAAAAAATTAGTATGCTTTTTCCTATTACATTTTTATCACTTACCAAGATTTCATTTGCTTTTACAAGAAAAAATTCTGGATAGTCTCTTCTGCTAGGTCACTTGTTTCTAGTATGAGTACTTTTAACACCTAATGTGGATTGTTCTTGATTTTGGAAGAAAAACAGTTTCCAAGCCAGCTTTTATAAGAAGTCAAAATATTGCTGTAAACAACAAGTATCGTCTCCAAATTCTCCCTCCAGAAGACACTCTGTGTTATCTTTCTTCATTTTTAGGATCATAATTTTTTTTTTAAATTCAAATTTAGAAATTAAGTTTCAGGTGCCATTTTTTTGTTTATGTTAATATTTTTCTTCTTTCTTTGCAACAAGTTGTTATTTGTACAAAACAAACTGTAATGGATTCGATATATTAACATTATTACAGATTGCTGATGGTTATCCCATGTAATTTTACTTCAGGATCAGAAAATCACTTTGACTCAAGGGTGTTTAATTGGTAGAATATTGGGATGATACTAACTGACTTGCAGGGTTAGAGAAAAATTAATTCAAAAGCTGCTTGAAAGAGATTCTGATGTATCATGTCTCCAAATTATTTGCAGGCAGTCATAATTTATAAAGCATGTATTTTTTGGTTAACATGGTAAGACGTGTTCTGTCAGCTCCGTACTGATAATCCCAGCTTTTTTAATTTCCTTTCCCTACCAGAGTTTTATTTCTTGAAAGATTTGCTACAAACTTTCAGTATTACCTAACCATGGACAGATGGAAAGAAATATTTTAACCAGCATGCTTCCAAACACCAAACCCAAAATCAGAGGGTGAAATTCCAAACCTGTTGGAAGGAGCAGCCCTCCTGCCGACTCAAACTCCAGGTTCTGTCAAGGCTTTGAGATCGCCTGGAGAGTAAATCCAAGTGGAGTTTTACTTCACACTTCCCTGCCAATTTAGGGTAAATGATGCTCATAAATTAATCATTTCTAGTTCAACTGTTCTATTAAAATCTCTAGAGGCCTAAGTTTGGAAGCTGGTGTGGTGAAATGCTGCTGATGTTCCGTTCCACTTGGGCTACTGCAGCTGAGTTCTTTCTTTTGGGAACAGGGCATGCAGCTCTTATGAGAAAGGAGGCTGTGAGTTCCTTTTTTCATACATTTATGTTTTCCTGTAAAATGTCAGAGGGATCAAGTAAGGACATTTTTGTGGAAATATGCAAACATGACTCCAAGAAAACAAGTTAATAAAACCCTATTATAGAAATTCTGTAGCAGAGATTAAGGGAAGGACAAGACTCACAAAGGGAAGCTACACTGCCTTAGTTCCTTCATAATGATGACTAAGTTTAATTTCTGCTAGAAGTCACCCCAAAAGAGGAATTTGTATCTGTCTTTTAGCTAAAAAAAGTGCCTTACTCATTAACTTCACCAGGTTTAAGCTAGCTTTTGTGAATATCCCCATTCTCTGTTGCCATGTAGTACATGTCAGCTATCGTCCCTACTTTTTCTCCTTTCTTAAACGTAGGAGGTTTTTTTCATTCCACTTTATTCAGGCTAGCATGTTACTTTTCTTCCAAGCTATGAATTCAAAGGCTTCTTCCAGCCTTTGAATTTGTTTAAGGTCCATGCAAAAGGACTGGTTAATTCTTACACATCTCAGCATAGTGTGGGTAATGGATCTGAACAGGCTGCCCTAGCTGGTCGCTGGCCTCACACTTAAGAGGCTTTATCAGTCAGAAAAATATTAATCTTCCTGTAATGTGTCTTTGTGCATAGATAGCAGAATTAACAGCAAGAATGGCCAAGTGCCAGAGGATGGTGTAGTTGTTGACAGAACATTTTGCATAAGAATATTCATCATAACCTCAGGGTTATAACAGACAACTGCAAAGTGTGCAACTGGAACATTTTATTGCTTTAGCTAAATTTGGAAGTGTTTTCTACCTCTAGCACTGGGAGTTGATCAGTTGGCAACATCTGTACACTGCTTTTAACTATCCCGGCCCAGTGCCATGGATACAGCCTGATGAGCAGACCCATCTATGGCAAAGGTGCAGTGAATGGCTTCTTTTGCTCCCACTCCCACAGGTTTGCTCTCTGACCTTGAGAAAGTCAATTTTGCTTTGAAAAGTATTAACTTTTTCTGTAGACAAGTAACTCATAAATGTGTTTTAGGATTACTTTATTACTGTTGTTAGAAAAGCATTCGGAAACCTTTGAAAGGATGACTGTAAAATACCTCAGAGGTTTAGGTTTAATTCTATTTATGAGAAACCCATAACAGTATTAGGCTTAAACATGCTTATCAAGCTCAGTCTTTCTCAAGTGAGCTCTTCAAGTTTTGAATTCAGCCACATCATGATTCATTTATGTGCTAAGCATGCAAACTGTGGCATAATTAGAGTTCAAAAATCTAACTTGCACGGGAAAAAATATTCAGAGTAAAAACTATTTCATGCTGGTCTCCTAATTGGCAATCTTTTTTTAGTTTAATGTTTGACAGTTGAAGAGCATTGAGAAATATTTCAAATTAAAAGCTCAAACAGTTTGGGCTTTTTGGATTTTTTAAAAAATACAGTAGCAGAATTCTTTAATTGCTTGATCACTTGCTTAAACTTTTTACTGAAAACTTTTAATAAATTTTACATAAATTAGCAGAAAAGCTTTGGATTGTATTTGTTCCTTGGTTAGTTTCTGCCACTGTGTTCCACTCTCCCCCTCCTCAGATGAACCTTTTTCACCAAAGCTGGTCAGAATTACAGTCTCTGAGCACCGTCCTCTACCAAAACCAGTCAAATCCATTCGAGGTTTGCAAAAATGGTGGTTGCTACATTCTTCACATCATCACTAGAATAAGTCCACATCAATCAAACTCTACTGGTATCAGTGGGCTCACTGTTCCACAATGTCCTTGAGTTAAATTACATGTTCTTAAAATGTTCCTCGATGTTAGAAAGGAATTCCTTCATTCTTACCAAATTTCCTCCAGCATTCTAAGATAAACTTTAGCCTCAATTTTTCCTTCAATCAGATTAGGTCAATCCTACACTGGAACTGATTTTTAGATAGTGTGTATTTATAATCATAGAAAGAAATTCACTCTGAAGTCATGGTATCAAAACAACAGCAACAAACACTTTTTTCACATATCAGGACATTACAAAAATCCCAGCTGGGCAGTTACTGAAGGGTCAGTAACCTGACATCGTAATAAAGAAAGACAAAATACCATGGTCTACTAATTTTAATCATAGCCACTTCTAGACTATTTTAAGCAGGAAATGATTAAAGTGTGGTGCAGAGACTGTAAGGCTTGAGGGAAATTTTAGGATACCCAGCCACATAATTATTCTGCAGATTTTATCTTCCAAGAAGGCAGAACAGGTAATGTAAGAGTCACAAAGGCTTCACACAGGGGGCAAATGTCGCTGATGGGAACCCAGGGCTGAATGTCTGTAAGGACTGGTCATCGTTGCTGCCACAGGATGTGAAGATTCAAGTTAAAACTCAGTCAATGCCATGTTATCCCCTGCCTTGTTTGACAGCACTTTATCTACTCAACTGCTCAAGACTCCAGAGGTCTTTAAGTAACATTTTTGCCTGCTTAATGGATGATACACAAAGCCACATATTTAAAGAGCAAAAAAAGGAAAAACACCAACCTTTTTTTTTTGTATTACTTGTCCTAGTGACACTGTTATTTTTCCTCCCTGGTAGAGGACAAACAGAAAGCCAAAGATCTCTACTCCCTGCTCTTTTTTCTACCAGTCTTCTACCAGTCCCACTCCTAAAAGGGTTCTCCTAAAAATGTTCACTGTGTTCAAAATTATTTTTCTGATACCATTTCTAAAAGTGTTTTTACATTTTGAGTCCATATATCCTTTGACTGTGCTACATTGAAATGTGCTGGATAACTATCAACATTGAATATAGGACATGATGTAAAAGAATGTGTATATCTGAATAATAATCTTTTTTTTTCCCCAGCCCAAAAGCCAGCAGCCTGTCCTTGATGCATCTGTGTAGATAAGCTAATAAGGTTTTCCTGTCCACAGTGTGTTTAAAGCACACAGGGCAGAAATTAAAAACAAAAAGCCACCCTGCTATAATTCCACATCACTGGTGGTATGCACGCACAGCTGAATTGCAATATCCATGGTGCAGATGCTGAGACTTCATTACAGAATTGTGCATAGCACTGCCCAATAGATAAGAGCAAAACCACCCTAAACTGTAGAATTATACCCTAATCCAGAAAATTTTAAATCACCTAATTTGACATCCATGAATTGAGATAAATTATTCAGCTACATTAATTTACACACAGATGCCAGTGTTCTACGTGTTTTAAGAGAAGACACAGCAGGTGGTCATGTAACACTTAGAGGGAAGCAGGAGGATGGTAAATAAGTCTACTGAAGAGTACCCACAGCATATTTTCATGTTGGTTGTTTGTTGTGAGCTCTCCTAGAAACCTTTCTCGCCATCTGTCTCAGTTATATCATTTAACCAGTTTGCTGCTTGGTAGAATACAAAGAGTGACATTTCTTTCAGATTTTCTTTACCAGCTTCATGGTCTGTCTACTAGAAGATACAATATATGCATATGTATTTTAATATGCTTCTGCTGTTATTGTTATATCTCTGTATTCCCAAAACAGTGCAACTGCAGAGATGATTAATGCTAAATGTCATAAATATACCTAATGTGGTAATTGTCATTAAAAATCCAGAGTCCATAGGTAGACATCAGGCTGTTTCTAGCTCTCTTCAATGTTTCTGCTTACCCCTCCTCTTGTTGTTGCTTAGAGAAGCTGTGGGTGTTCCATCCCTGACAGATTTAAGGCCAGGTTGGATAGAGCTTTGAGCAAGAGCTGGTCTACTGGGAAGAGTCCCTATCCGTGGCAGGGGGGTTGGGAATAGGTGATCTTTATGGTCCCTTAAATGGTTTTGTGTCCAACCCGAACCATTCCATTATTACTTGATCCTGCCTCTTGGAATTGCCCATCTTGAAGTCTGTTTTCTCTTGGGAAGCATTGGAGAGTGAGTGGCACAGCAGTGGTCACCCCAAACACCTCACATATAACGGGAAGATATCTGCAGTGGCCAGCACTTCTTAAACTGTACAGCAGTGGTTTTACAAACAGTGATTTCTTTTGGTGTAATAGCACCTTAGGGCTTGTCTGCAGAGCCATATCATCCCTATTTTCAGAGATGAGTTTGATAAGAAGGTGGCAGCCTTCTTATCAAGTCTGAGGAAGCTCTGCAAGCAGCAAAACTGGCCTATGGAATATTTGGCCTACAAATCAAAATACATGGGAAAAAATGACAATTGAAGTAGGGATGTTACATACCAGTACTACTGACAGTAGCATTTGCTTTTCCTAAGCTGTAATGCCATCTAACTCATCACAATCTCTTAACAAGGCTGAGATTAGAAAGTTTTAGATTTGTTTCATTTTGATAAGGTGTCATCCTTTTATTAAAAGAGTGCTGTTTCTCGGTTTATATTTTTCCTCAGGAAATTAGGTCAGGTTGGCATAGCACAGCTGAAGGTAAGAGTAAAAGCCACTGCAGCAGATGTTTCATTATCATTTGGGGGATTTGTGTTTGGGTTTGGGGGAAGCAAGTCTTTCTTTTTTTAAATAGGGTAAAAATAGGGTAATGAAAATCCTTTCCAATTTTGGCTTGTTGCTAACAATGCTGCTGCTGATGATGATCTTTATATTTTTGCTTATTTTATTTCTTAAAGGAGTTCTAAGTAGGTCACAGGCTTTTAAACAACCCTTCTAGAAAAAGTTGTGCTGTGTAGTCATTTGTAGTTTTGGTTTTTTTTTAATGATTGTAATTCATGTGATGCACCCCTTCTCATACAATAGAGTAATATTCATCCACCTTGCTATTCATGAAATAAAATGTAAGGGTAGGGAAATCTGGTCTCTACAACTAGGAGATCTGCAAAGATGAGAAATTACATATTTTTTCATTAAGATCTTAAAGATTACTGTCAGAATCAGCATTCCCTATTGAAGTTCTGTTACTTCTTGTTAGTGGCAAGACTGTTTTGATTGGTGACCTCCAGGCACTTCACTCACCCTTGTATAACGCAGGTATCATTTCTTATAACAACTGTTTTCCCTGGGAAAGATTTCAGTCCCAAAGGCAGGCTTGTGTCACTTCCAGGCAGGTGTGTCCCTGCCAGGTAGTGTCAGTGTATGGCTGAGATGCTGCTTTCCTTGGGGCACTTCTGCCCAGCTGTGCAGATGCTGTTCTAGCAGAGATGGTTCCAAAGTGCTTCTCTGATGCTGCTCCCTACTGGTATCCAAAGGGGGCCTGGTGGGAAGCTGGAGAGGGACTCTTCATCAGGAACTGTAGTGATAGGACAAGGAGTAATGTGTACAAACTGAAAGATGGGAAACTTATTATAGACATTAGGAAGAAATTCTTCACTGTGTGGGTGGTGAGGCACTGGAGCAGGCTGCTCAGAGAAATTATTCATGCCTCAGCCCTGGAAGTTTTCACAGCCAGATTGGATGGGGCATTGAGCAAGCCGGTCTAGTGAGAGGTGCCCCTGACCATGGCATTTGAGTTGGAACCAGATGATCCTTAAGGTTCCTTCCAACCCTTAAAATTCTATGACTCTATGATTTGCACAACAGGGATGAACTCACTAGTGGAAGTCTCAGATCAGGACGTCAGTGCATGTCTTAATTTTTAACTTCCACTTTCTCTTTATTTAAACACTTTTTGAAGTATCATTCATGATTCCCTAATCCTGGATTGCAGGTGAGTGTAAAGGCATGAAAGGGTACTTGTCAAAAACAGGCATCTACAAGAGAACTGTTTTGTTGTGATGAGAATGTCCCCATTCCTATTCTAATGCCCATAAAAGAATATTGAGGGTTTGTGGAGAATTTTACCCTCCCTGTTTTGTCATTCAACAGTCATATATTTTCTGTATCACAGAATCACCTTGCAACTGCCCCTGCTGAACCTCACGAGCCTCCTGTCACCCCGCTTCTCCAGTTATGGGGAGGGCTCCCTAGATAACAGCACATCCATGTGGTGTGTCAGCCTCTCCTCCCACTGTGGTGTCACCTGCCAGTTTGCTGTGGGTGCCAGTCTGTCCCATCTAACTCACCAGTCAATTTGAGTAGTCTTTCTCAGATGACCCTTTGTAACAGATGCAATCCTCAAACCTGTTTTCTGGTTCAATAAGGAAAGTACAGCTAAGAATACTGACAGGATTTTACATTGAAAGTTACAACAGTGCACAGCCAAATTATTTCATCACTTCATTTTATTCCATACATTTGACAGGAGTCAGAAAGGAATGAGCTCCGTAATGACACAGGAGAAAACTCTGGCTCTACCAGACTATGTGAAAACCTGTAAAAAATGTGGGTAAGAATTATTTCAGAAAAAAAAAAAAAGGAAGAATTTAGATGACTACACCATTTGAGCTTGTATGGTGTAAACAAAGCACACAGCAATACCAATTAAGGAAAAAATTACAAAATTCCTGAGATACTTGTTCCCCTAGTTAAGCCATAGCTCTTGCCCTTTTTGCTTGTGGTCATGGGGTGTGTAAACACAGTACAATTCAGTACCAGACCAACCTCTAAAATATTTGCTTTGCCTTGACATCCCACCAAAACAGTGTCACTTGTGGACCATGAAGCAGAATATTTGGATTCTTACAGCTGTGTCCTGTTTGGCATATGTCCTGGCTGCTTAAAGGAGGATTTCAACAGTGAGAACTCTGCACTCACTCAGATGCTTCCAGGACCTGACGCTGTATTACTGTCCTGTGCCACAGAGATAAGATAGCTCAGAGTTAATATCTGTGTCTTCTTTCCAGTAGGTTCTTGGTTTGCCTTGATCTGTAATATATGCCCCTAGTTTCTATTGCTTCTGTAGCCATTTTTAGAAAAGCAAATATTACAGAACTCTTAATGTATGTAAATGCATGAGACAAAAATAGAAATAGAGAAAATTGTCAGCAAATTCATGTAAATAAGGCAAATAGCATTAGAAGATAAAAGAATGCACTTACATGAAAATGAACAAGTGCCTAGGGCAACTTGCAAGGGTGTCCTCATCATAAGATATCAAATTGTTTTTCTTATCCTTCAGTGCTGTTCAAAGGATTTTTTCCCATCTTTTTTTTTTTTCTTTCTGCCTCTCTAAGAAATAGTTTGTTGTTAAAGAAAAAGATCATGGAGTTCAGTGGTAGATATATTTAGATTAAGAAATATTCCATTAGAATTTCCACAAAGTGAAAGATAGAACACTTTTACCTGTATGTACATATCTACATCCATATGTATATACTAATTCTTTTCTCAGTAGTATGAATGTTTTTGGGCTTTTTATTTTTTTATGATGTCAGGAAGATTAACATATATTTATAGAAAACATCAAGATTAATTATTGAAATGTATATTAACCTTCTGGCTCTGCTTTTTAGCTCCAATGGGAAAAAAACCAAAACATTCTTTTCCTGATGGTTCCATATTTATCAGGACTCAACTTCACAACCATGTTCTTACAGCTGTCTTCACTGGAAGTCTTCTAGTGCATTTTATGTGAAATAATTTGACTCTCCAGAAAGTCCCTGTCTGAATTTGTTGTAGCTAAATTCTATCTTAATCTGCTTTAACAGCAGGCTGACTGACTTTTTTGTATTATCATCTCTTTTATCATTCAGTCCATGAGACTGCTGCATCCTCAAATCTGACCCCAGGGACTCCAGTTACAATGTCCTCATGTCCTTGGCAACATCTCTCTGCACCTTCTTGGAATATTCTTAACCTTTAAAATGATAGCTCGTATCCCTGCTAACCAGGTACATAAAAATCAACAGTATTTAGCTTCCAATTGAAAATGTTCCAATTTAAATAATAAAATCATCTTTTCCCAAGGAAGGGCAACATGGCAGTCTTTCCCTGTGCCTAGGACTGGAGTTAGCAGCTGGAATGCTGGAGTCAGCATTTCATTCCACGAGAGTGAATAACATCAGATCTCCAGAGATTTCTTAGCTGACCTTCAAAACACAAAGTCTAGCTTCCAGCAAACTTAAAGTAAACATATTTCTCTAGAGATTAGGATCAAAGCACAAGAAAAACATTCTACTTCACTGTGTGGCGCTCGTACCATTACTTATTTATTGGAGCATGGATAAGTGGTGCTGGGAGTGATGAGATTTACCTTTTTTGTTGCATTTTCTAATGGTAAAAGTAGTTCTCAAAGGTTACCCATATTTTTGCCAAAAGGTTTTCAAAAAAATCTTCATTCTTTTGCATACCATTGCTGCTTCATTCCCAAACATGGTCTTTTATGATGATTCATGGTCAAACTGAAGATTTTCTGAAGAAAAGTCTTGGGCACCTTGAGCATTTTACTAGAGAAGCAGCCCAAGGACACCCTCAGGCTTTGACTCTGTTCTTGGGGTATTTTATTAAAGTTCTCAAGCAACAGCTCTCATCTGTACAACAGGATTAATAATACTTTGTTCTTATATCCATATAGGGGTTTAAGAGAATAATCACGTTGCAAATTCAGTAGTTCTGGAGTATTACAGTAGTGGGTCTTGTTTGTGCACACAGCCTGTGCTTCCTGGAACAGACTGACTTTCTGGGGGAGAAAAAGCATTAATCAAGATAGCCACGTTTTAAAGAAAATTATTTGGAATGCAGAGGTTTTGATAACTTAGAAAACCTGATTGACATTTATTAGGATAAAAAAACAGAGATGTTTCTACAGACATGGGAAGCTATTTGTTGGTGAGCTTTGTGTAACAAAAATGTGCTATAAGTAACAAAACTTTTATGAATGCCCTGTTTGGATTTTGCTGTTGCCACTTTTAGACTGAGATGAAACTCTGTCAGGAAGCAGGAGTACTGATCCAGCACGGAGGGGATCAGAAAGGTGGTTCACTTGGGGTTATCCTCCAAGGCAGTTCATAACTTTAATTCCCACTAAAAAAAATGAAAATCCTCTGAAACCCAGTTTTCAAGCCTTTTCTGTGACCTTAACTATGGAGTTAACCATAAACACTCCTTGATTGTGTCCTTAGACACCAATTCATACTTCTTCCCCAATAAAGAGCAAAATGGGCAAAACTTAACCTTGACTTTGGTCATGACTGTGATTGTGTATTAAATGAACTGAGCTCTGCCTGGTTTTATATGTCATGTTCTGTAAATGTACAAGCTGATGGATGTAATTTTCTTATATAAATGGGTTTATTTGTTACACATTCAAATCTGTTTGATCTTAAGGAAATGGAAGTCCTGATTCAAGCCCTGTTATATTATTTTTCCAAGGATATCACATAAAACACATCAGAAATATTTTTAAGAAAGCATGTTTCCCACTGATCTGGGTTCCAGATTATTTCCTTACTACACACTGTCTTGGCTGACACAAATATTAAGGGCAGTAAGAAATACCATATATCAATTCAACCCCAAAGATTTTCAATTTATAGGAACAACAAGCTTTCTAGCCAAGTCATTACTTTTGGTCTGAAATTAGTATGACAGCCGCTCTCCCTGCCCCCTTTTCACTTTTTTACTACTACATCTCCCAGAACAGATTCATAAATGCCTGGCCTTATGCGTTGGTGCTAGGGGAAACCTGCAGTAATTGCTTTTTTCTCACAGCTCAAACAACCATTTTGGTTTAGAGCTTACCAAAGCAGAAACCCAGGAAAATATTTTATGCCTTTTTAAAGCTCAACTGTAGGTATGGTTCAGGCCATCAGTGAGTGCATAAAAACAAAGTGTGAGGTTGCAACTCTAAGTGGGCTAGATGTAGGCTTTGTCATGGATAAGAACTCCCTCAAATTTTCTCTATGTTCTTATATTGTCTTCTGCATGTTCTACTTTATTCTCAGGCTCTGCATCTGGTTAAGAGAAACTAATTTGCCCTGTTATTCAAAGTGCAAAAATTTCAGCTGCCCAAAGTCACTGACACATAAATATTTTAGACCTTCTCCAGTTGTTTTCAACTCCTCTAAAATTAATGATTGCTGGTGCTGGCTGCAGATACACTCATTGAGTTTAATGAAGAGTGCAACCCAATGAGCCCAGCAGATGTTTTCGGTGTTGCTTCACTATGAACTTTCTGGTTTCTTCTTCCTTCATTTCCAAGAATCAAGACCCAATTTTAGCAAAGAGATGATGATCCAACCAGCAATAAGAAGACTGAAATAGGGCTTAAAATCCACAATTCTTAAAACATCTATTATTGCAGATCTATAAGCAGCTGAGGTTTGGATGTTTGTCCAAGCCTCTTAAGCCTGAAAAACTGAAGGATGGGAAATTCATACAACTGATTCTCAATAGATTTGTGGTATTTCCTGCACTTGTCTGGCACAGAAATATAAACTATTTCACATTATTTTGGTACTGCCAATGTGGAATCCAATATAGAAATAAAGAAAAATGTAAGAAAAACAATCTTTTCCAATAACAACAAGGAAAACTTTCTTTGAGTTCTGATTTTGTTTGACTTGCTATTTAGTTTATTTTTCTTTATATTTTACTCTTTTACTCTCCGGGAATATTTGTGTGACTTTAAAATGTCGCCAAATATTAGCAGCACAGTTGGAATAATGCAAAAAACAGTCATATATCCTGGAGCCCCTTGTCTTCCTTCCATTGGGTCAGGTAGATGTGGGGGTATTTTGAAAAGAAAGGAACGAGTAGAAGGACACGAGTATCAAGAGCAAGTCAGGAACACACTACAAAGTGCCTGCCTCTTCTCTTTGGCCTTTTAACTCTGCAGTTGGTTTCATTTCTGAATTATTGCTTCTATCTCCATTACCCAATTTCTGGATGAAGTATATCTCAGGATCCAGTACATAATGCTCATAATGCCAGTAGTTTTATGTAGGGAATGTGAAGTTGGCTTCATTTTCAGGTGTCTGGCCTGAAACAGCGTTAGAATAAGCTGAAGCAGCCCTCTTGCTCCTCATCATGTAAGTGATACAATTCACAGTATATGTTGTTAAAGGCTACCATTTTGTTGTTGAACAAGCCAGCATTAAGAAATCCAGGGCACTGCAAATGACCAGGAAATGCCTGTCTTTCACAGGTAATGCAGCATTACTTAGTATTTGAGCAAGCATTATGCACTGAATTACACGACTTTTCCATCTTTTGCAGATCACGTGGAGGGTCCCAGCAGGATGACCAGCAGCCACACAGATTGTCATTTCTGCCTGCAGTCCCTCCGTGGCAGGAAATATGCACTAAGAGAAGAAAATGCTTACTGTGTTCCGTGCTATGACAGCCTGTATGCCAACCCCTGCCAGGAGTGCAAGCAGCTCATTGAGTGCAACTCCAAGGTAAAGATTTGGCTTGAACTTTTTGTTCCTTGTTAAATTATACACAAATCAAATTTCTTTAATGGTAGATTTGATATCCACCCCTTTTCATATCCCTGTATTGCTGAAGAGACCTAGCCATAGCTGTTGTACATCCACACACAGCAGTGAAACAGTGCTATTTTCCATGAAAAAGGAAAGCTCTGGGATCAAAGATGAGGAAATCTGCACATGCATATGCCCCAGGTTTACAGCAAGGCTGTGGGTGGGTGTGTGGACCTCAGCTAAGCTCCATCCTTCACCTCCAGTCACTCATTGGCTGCAGGGGCTGCACAGTGCTGGAGGGGTGATAGGGTGGATGGTGCAATTCAGTGTATCAGGTTGATTGACACCTCAGAATTTCTGAGACATGTTCATTGAATAAATGTTTTGAGCATTGAATAAATTACTTTTACTGTAGGTGTTGACAAGCAGATGCCAAGCTTAGAAGACAACGTTTATAATTTGCATATTCTCTCTCTCTCTTTTGGAAATAAAGTATTTTTTAATTTCTGCTAAATTCCATGCTTACCTTGCTCATCTCACAGATGGTATATTAGTGGCAGTGTTTCTGCTGCCTGTCTTTCACCTCTCAGTTTTTTACAATATTAATTAATAATTCAAGCTCTTCTGTGGTTTTTGACAGGGTTTCTAGTACCCCATACTTCAATATAGAGGACATACACTTGACATTGAATTTTAAGGTCAAATGAAACCTATCAAAAATCATTTATTTTGCCAAGTTCAGTGTGTACTGGTCACCTTCTCCCCATGCTTTCTTTGCTTATGTTCCTTAGAAATAAAAGGACAGAAATATATTAAAATAAACATATTGGAAGGCTTTCCCAGCCCAAGCACTTCAAAGCACATAGTCTACATCCAGGAATCATCCAAGGAAAACGCTGATTTGGTTGAAGACACTCCTCAAACTCTCATCAGCATTTCACCCACAGCAACACTGTACACATAGCAGCAGTCAGATTCACCAGGAGAACACATGCTTTGAGTTCACTTAATTTCATCTTTAAAATTAAAAATTAAATAAGTGACAGGATTACTCTTGTTGAGGATCATAAACAAAAAGCCATGTCTTTGGACTGAATGGAAGGGAAAAATGAGAGGAAAAAGCAGACGTGTAAGAAAGGAGTGCACCTGGCTAGAGACATCCAGAAAAGTGGCACACAGAGATCTACAGCTGATTGTCTCACCTCTGCCAAGGGGTTAGAGCTTGGTTTTCTTCCTCTCCTCCTCACTCAGTCTTTGCCTCAGGCTGCTCTGGGCTGACAGCCGAGTTCCTGCAAGGTTCAGAGTGCTAACGAAAGCAAATGCAACTGGTAAATGCTCAGCACCTCCTGAAGTGAAGCATGGTATTTCTTTTATTTTTAGCTCTTTAAAAGGCAGGGACATGATCAAGGAGAACAATGAGATTGGATTTGTGCCCTTTTATGTTTCTTACTTATAAAAGAGACCTGGAAGGGTTTATTTTTTAAGCTGGGAGGGTTTTTTGGAGGTGCATTTTTCCCTGTCTTTTCTAACGGTGGGGAAATGAAATCTGCTGTTTGGTCTTTTTTTTTTTTTTTTGAGTTCTTAGTCAGGATCTCATATATATACTGTTAGCTCTTTCATCCCTTAAGCCCACTGACTCTTAAACAAACATTTTTCTGCCAAGTTTTCAGGGGGATTTATATCAGATGTATCAGATATATCAAAAGGAATTTTTTTTAATCTTGCTAATAATTATTTTGTTCTCAATAAGATTTTAATTGCTTGATTTCTGACATAACAGCATTCTGTCATGTCAGCTGGAAGTAGTAACACTGAAAATATTAATTTCAAATTCTATAGAATATGGACTTCCTCTCCAGTGGTCTGTGCACATTAAAAATGTTGATCACTCGTTTCCCCTTAAAAGACAACTGTAATATATAATGTTGTTTTTCCAATACAAACATACCTCTGTGTTACATAAGGAAGGACATTCTGTCAAAGCAGCTCCTAATGGCATCTGCAAGAGATCCACACAACAATGTGACACTGAGTACCTGCCTCTTCCCTGAGCACACTTCTGGCTGGGTCCGCCCCTGCGATGCTCTTCCTTTCTTGTTTTAGTTCTGGAAGGAATTGAAGGATAAAACCACTGTAAATAAATATTCTCACTAACATGGACTTACTTTCTCCAAGGATCTGGCCTACAAAGGCCGCCACTGGCATGAGGGGTGCTTCAGGTGTGCCAAGTGCAGTCGCTCACTCGTGGAGAAACCCTTTGCTGCCAAGGACGAGGTCTTGCTGTGCACCGAGTGCTACTCTGATGAGTACTCATCCAAGTGTTTTCACTGCCAGAAGACCATTATGCCTGGTAAGACAACAGGGGCCCTTTGCTGAGAAATGGAACCACATTTTTAATGATAACCACCTCCTGGAATAACCAAGTTACAAGACCCTTGACTTTCAGAACAGCTTGGAGGAGACTACTCTTCCTTTGTGTGGAATTCTCCCAGCAGTGGGGAGAAGGCAGGCAGACACTTCTGATCACTAACAGGTCTTATGAATCCTTTTAAAAATATTAAGAGTTCAATGCAGGGTAAAATGTGTCCATGTGATGTCCTTGATTCTGTTACAGTTCTTAGGAAGCATATCCCACTGTGAGCATAAGCAGACAAACAGAGCTATTGTGAGCAGAAGTGCCAGATTAGATAAATCATCTGCATGTTTTCCACATTGACCAGACCCTGTGTTTGTGTTCTTTATCCTAGTGCTTTCACTCAGAAATATTTTTTGTTTAAATTGTCAAAACATGACAATTTGCTTTCAGATCATTAGCAGCATTTTTACTAAAATGAATACAAGTCCATTTTACAATATTGTCCATGTTTGCAATAGGCTTACTTCCTGCCATTAGCAATCTTGAAAATTCTGCACATTCCACTAAACTGCTTCTCAGCTTCTGATTGTGTCTGTTCAGGACATGCTCTAGACTTTTCATTGTTACCACATCAGTAAAGCTCATGAAGCAGAGTGACTACACAAAAGCTGCCTCTTCACAGGCACCTGAGAGAAGCCACAGCACCATTTGTTGCAAAAAGAAGCTGATTGCTTAGGAAAGTGTGTCCATAACGTTTGAAACAGAGAACATCAATAAATTTTGCAGTTAGAATTTTATTTTTCAGTATTTCTTAATGCTGAACAGTAAGATTCAGGCTGTGCAAAATTATAGTTTTACTACTGGTACTAGATTACTCAGGTTGTATACAATCTGTAACACTAGTTTGTATTTTTACAGTTTGTTTCCTTTTCATTACAAGTAAAACCTGCATTAGTGGAAACAAATATTTTAACAATATAATTGTGTTCATTTTAAGCATTATAAACTACTTGAATAGTATATGGTTTACAAAAATGTTGTCAAATAGGCATACCCCACTAGATGTGGTCAAAAAGGTGCCAGAATACACTCAGGTTTGTATTATTATCTTCTGGTGTATATCCATGCTTCTTGTTTTGTCACAGAGTCTAAATCCTTGCAGCAAGTGCCTGAAGGTGTGAGAAACAGTGCAACAGTGGCATGGGAATGCCAGCCTGTCTCAGTATCATTAACTTCCTTCTCATCAGCTTGCTAGCTCTGAGTTGTGAAGGACAGTGAAATTGTCCTTCTGATCACTGGGATGAAAGTGTAAACCTTTTGTATCTAAATACAGCCAGTAGTTTCTCCACTGGCCCCACTTTTCAGGAAACAGGTACAGTGGAACTCATCAGTTATAGCAGCAGTCTTCTTCATGTGGAAAGGATGGTAAAGCACCTTGCACCTCTAAGTTCAGTCTGATGCTATTCACAGATAAGAAATTAAGGATGGAGATCCACTGGAAATATTTCTCCCAGATATATGTGCGTAACAGACTTGTGTTTCTATATGAAGATAGGACACCTACATACAGTGATAAAAGCTCTAAAACTCCTCTGACAAACATTTAACTGAACAACTTTCTGTTCTTGTGCTGTATCAAGAGCATCTAGTTAAATATTATAAAAAGAATTGTTGGTCTAGGACAGAAATGGTGAGCTATAGGAGAAGGCAGTAATGTGCAATAATGTGCAGTAATGTGCAGTAATGTGCAGTATCACAGAAAAAAATATTTCTTTTTAGAAAGTTGCCAATTTAAGCTGATTAAGATAAATAATGCATTTATAAGTAAAGGAGCCTTAATTTAAGAAAGAGAGAAGATAGGACAATAATAAATATACTAAACATCCAACAAGTTAATCTCTAATTTATAAAAGTGCTGTGTACTGAACATTATCACTGAGTTGGCTGCTTTAAGAGAAACTGAGTAATTCAAGCATATCACAAAGAAACCCCAAAAGATTCTTATAATAACAGACTCTAAAAATCGCAGCTTAGGCAATTCAGCCTATCTTTTGCCAGATGAATATATGGCACTGGATGTGTTCTTGAAATTTCAAGTGCATTCTTCAAAGCACTATTACATTTAAATTTACTGTTTTCTTGGGTAATCCAATGCTGAGGTAGAAGGTTCAAAACCAAGAGTATTCCCAACATTTAAAACTTATATTACAAGGCTATATCTGAGAGGATTGTTCACTGTGGTTTTTTTCAGGTTCACGTAAAATGGAATTTAAGGGAAGTTCCTGGCATGAATCCTGTTTTGTTTGCCAGTATTGTCAGCAACCATTGGGAACAAAACCATTAATCACCAAAGACAATGAGAATTACTGTGTGCCCTGTTTTGAGAAGCAATTTGCTCACCATTGCTATGCTTGCAAAAAGGTAATTAAACGCGCAATACAAAAAATGCCCTAATGAGGCAATATTGCTCATGGGAGAAAGGGCTGGATTATGTGAAATATGTGGTGAACTAAGAGTAATATCGGAATCTTCCCATTGACACTGGACACTGAAAGGCAACTGTGACAGTGTCTGCTGTTCACTCTTGTTAATCTAAGATCGATTATATCTGCCAAAACAAATGCTTTGGGCTATTGATTATTAGTTATTGATTGTGACTTTTAGAAAAGATTAAATGGAAAGTTATACATAACCCTTCTTTCTTGAAAATACCTGATTTTGCCTTTGTAAACATGTCTCTCTTTCCATAATTTTTCAGATTTATTCATATGCATAATTAGCCACCTCAAATGAGCAAATCATCCACAATCTTGACTATTTTTTCTTGAAATATATCAGGCAATTAGCAGATCAAGTAACATTCAATTGTGATAACACTAATCAGGAGTTCCACTGATGCAATATGTGATGATACCTTTATGGGCACCAGAAAACTTGATTTGATTTCTTTTTTCCCCCAAGTACAGATAAATCAGTTCTTCCCTCCCTTGACTTCTCATGTTTTAAGATTGCCTGTTGTTGATGAAAAGCATCATACTATTCAAGTGTGATACTTTTCTCTAGAGAAATGTTTTAAGCTGTTTTTAGGGCAGAATTTTATTTATTCTTTAGTACCTGCATTACTCTGGAAGTTATTTTTTTTTCTGCTTCATCAAATTTCCTATAGTTATGTAATTACCTGCAAACCTTTACCTCTAACAAAAGCTTTTAATTTCAGGAAAATATTCTGTCTACTTTTTCTTTCAGTAGTTAAACTCTAGAAAGTACTTTTATATATTCCCATGTATATTTCCTATAATTATAGGAATTATATTCCTATAATTTCCTATAGTTATGTCATGATTACCTGCAAACCTTTACCTCTAACAAAAACTTTTAATTTCAGGAAAATATCCTGCCTACTTTTTCCTTCAGTAGTTAAACTTTAGAAAGTACTTTTATATATTCCCATGTCTCTACATCCAGGCTTTAACTTGCATTAAATGAACACATGGCAATAATAGTAATTATGTTTGATGTTTATTACAGGCATTGATGTTAGCACTTCCTACATGAAATAATCAGGATTTGCTTCTTATAATTTCTAGGAATATAAATAGTCCCCCTACATAACAGCTAAAACCATTTTTTTTCTGAAACTTGCATCTATTCCCATACATGAGAATTGAGCCCAAATAGATTAAATTGCCAAAATGAATCTTGAATTTTTGTCAGTGATTTTTAGATTTTAATGGAAAAGTAAAGGTAACCACAAAATAGCCCAAAACTGGAACGTTAAAGGGATTGGAAACTGTTTAAATCTCTTTATTGCTTGATCCTATATTATTCTTGATTTTCCTGAAACTGTATTCCCCAGGGAAATTTGAAGATACCACTATTTTTACTTAAGTTTCTTCAATTTTTTTCTCCTATTTCAACAGTATTCATTAATTCATTCATTCACTCATTCATTAATTTCCTGTCATGCATGTGACTTGATAGTAGAAACACTATCTTACAGCTCACCTTTATAGAAATTTCTCTGTAGTCTCTCACAAATTCTGTGAAACCAGCTCTTTACCACACATATGGGAGCCACAGAACAACTGGAAATTTCCCTCTTCAGAAATAACCAGTGCAGAGCTGTAAGTGTGTTGCTGGAAAACAGAAGTTGATGACACTGATAAACATGATTTTTTTCTTCTTCTGACTGTGTAGATCTCTGTTCTATTTTACTTCTGTTTCTTTACTGTCTTTCTTCCTATTTAAAATACTGTTGCACTTGAGAGACAGAAAAATACTGGTGGGAGATTAACTATTATCTCAGCATCAGTTCTCTCACCCACTATCATTGAGAATTTATTTTCTCAGAGCATGCCTGATTCTAATCTAATCTAATCTAATCTAATCTAATCTAATCTAATCTAATCTAATCTTATCTACAGTATAATAGAAAAAATTCATTTAAAGATAACATATTTATTACAAATTATGAGGTTATACTGAGGTCGAAAATTGAAAATAACAAACAAGTACCATATGGACTTCAACTGCAGTATAGTTAAATGGATAATCCAGATGAAAAAAGTTAACCACTCTCTCTTCTCTTGTGCATGTTGAAAGAGAGAAAACAAGTGGAAGTACTTATGTCATGATTCACACCGTTGTTTCTTTGCTCTGCCCTTCTTTGTCAATACATTAGGTTATAACTTCTGGAGGAGTGACCTACCATGACCAGCCTTGGCATAAAGAATGCTTTGTGTGTGCTGTGTGTAAAACTCAGCTGTCTCGACAAAGATTCATTTCCAAAGATGAGTACCCATACTGTGTAGACTGCTTCAGCAAATTTCATGCCAAGAAGTGTGCTGCTTGCAAGACGCCTATTACAGGTGTGTCTCATCTTCTAGAGGGGACCAGACAGAAATGAATCATCAGTCTCCTCCCAACAAAGACTTTCACTTTAGGAAAAAAAAACATTAAGATTACTCCCATCATAATGAAAGACTGAAGGAGTTAACTATCAGACTCTCTCTGTGTCACATGTCTTGTATCTTGCTAGGACATACTGATCACACATGCTCCCTAACGGATGAGGAGTTGCTTTATGTGCCCAAAGGAGTTCCTCCGTTTTTTTGAGGTAGTGTTTTCTGTAGTAAAATTCCTCCTTAAGAATATTTTAAAAGGTGCTTTTTTGTTCTTCCCAGGACAGTACACACAAGCCCCTCTGTGATTTCTTCAGTTTTGTTTTTAAATGCAAATTTGATCAAACTGAACACAGATTAACTGCCTGCTGGTAAGACACACCTGTCAAATTAGAAAGCTTGCCAAATGCATCAGAGTTCTATTTCATGAATCCTTGTATACTTATATATGATTTATAATTAAACATGTTTGTCACTGGCCTATGATAGCTGAAGTTTTCTGAGAGCATTTGCTGGTGTTCTGCACTTTAATCCTATTATGTGTGGAGTCAGCTGTTGAAAAGTACTTCCTGATTCTTACAGGTGCATGCTGCATATGTCACTGGACAAAGAAATCAATGAATACCCAATCACATATGCATGATTAAAAAAAAAAAAACAAAACCAAAATTATTAAATTTCATTCAGAGTTGTATATAAACTATACACATATTGCAAATAGCTTCCATGAGAGTTTGTTGGGAAGATCAGCAAACCTGAATGGACTTTCTGATAAACCCATTGTGTTCAGATCTCGTAATGGGATATGCAAGCGACTTGTGGCTTTGCTTGAAGTATTTCCCACTGTTTAAATTTTAAAGTTATTTTTCAATTCAGCCAATAAAGAGTATTTCACACTATTGTACATTAAACATTGTGTTTAATTTTAATGGATTTTTGTTCATTTTTCCATTTGCTATGTGAATGACAACCTGATCACGCATCCGAAAGTCCTCTGTTGCATTACTGAACCATGCCTAGAAATACTGGATTCAGATCTTCTTCCTTTTTTTTTTTCATACTGTTTTTCAGCTCTCGGAGGTGCCAAATACATCTCATTTGAGGAGCGTCAGTGGCACGGGGAATGCTTTAGCTGCACAAAATGCTCCATCTCCCTGGTGGGCCAGGAATTCCTCACTCGGCAGGATGACATCCTTTGCCACAAATGTGGCTCTGCTTCATAGTTCTGTGGAAAGCTGTACAGCTGCATTGTTCTCACTCTGTAGCAATGTAGTTCATTGATCTGCTATAAGAAAACCAGATTAAATGTACTACACTTATTTAGTCATTCAAGTAACTTTCCAACAGCAGTTTAAGGTCATCATAGTTCTCAACTCTTTATAGACAAAAATTAAACAACCCCCCATACTGGTTAATAAAACAATGCAGAAAAGATTTGTATATACTTAAAGATGGACTCCACTAGGTTTTCCTTGTAACACACTGCACTCTGCTGTTAGAAGCTTAAAAATTTATTTTTTTATCACCTCTGAACCAAGGAGGATTCTGAAATGTCTGTTTGGCATGTAAATAAAGATGAGGCATTAGCACTGATTCACAGATGCAGATCTTGGCATAGAAAGCTGGGCACAAGAATTTTTCTCTTGGATCATAACACTGAAGTAAGTTGAAGTAAATATATTCTTCGATACTTTGAGCAAAAAAGATGCTGACAAAGCAGGCAGAACTTGTGAGTAGGAGATGCTTACACATTGAAGAGTACAGAGTCAGAAAGGTCTATTCCAAGGGCCAATTCAATGGAAAAAATGTCACTTTCCTTCCCTTACTGGTATTGCTCCCCAAAGAAGTCACCCAAAACACTACAGCACAGGTTCTTTCCCAAAAGTGGGTAACCGTACCTAAATTTTTAGGCATAGCTGCTCTAGAACATAAATAAACCCATATTTTCAGCTACTGCAGGAGTTAAGGAGTGCCCAAGATTGAATAGTGCTGACATACATTTTCCCATAACTAATATGTCTTAAGAGTCTGTTTCCACTGTCTTTGCTATACCTTCAAATACAGGTCTAAAATATACTTTCTTTATTAGTTGATGCAAGAGTCAACTCACACAGGTCCCTTTAACCTTGTACTTTCCTTCATTCAAAACTTCATTTGCCGGCAGTTAAGCCCTATTAAGGACCCTACCTGCTTGGTCTTTGAGTCACAGTTCATTCCTCTGCTTGCAAATTCCTGTTTCTGGACAGCAGGCTATCAACTCTCCAGAACTAATTCCTGATTCATTTCACCATTAGCCACATGTGTTTTTAACAGTATGTCAAGAATTAGTAATTGTCACTGCAAGCCAGGCAGCTCTTGCTTGTACTACAAGGCCTTTGTTTCTAAGTGGCCACCCTTTACACCTGCTTGCTGAGTTCCAGAACTCAAATGTCTATGATTAAAGGTCATCTAGAGCTGAGTTACAAACACCTATCTTCTTCCTTTTTCCACAGTGTTGTTGCAGTGGCCTGGTTCCTGTACTGGGCCATTGTGGATGGATCAGTGATGTTAGGAATGGCAGGTTCTGCACTGTCCAGCAGAGTTTGAGTCCTCATCTTGGATGTCTTTAAGTCATTCTTCTTCAGACTCTGACCTTGAGTGCATAGAGTTATTTGGCTGACTTGAGTGGCCTTTATTCATATTGAAGACAGTCATTACTCTAGGTAGAAAAACGGAAAAATAGGAAGAATATGTGTGCATGGCTAAGCCAGGGCCGAAGTGCAGTGGCATAAAAATCAATATGGATAATGACTGACCAATGAGTACATAGCAGTCTGTTGTCAGTCGATAAAATATTGATCTTTTCCTCTGTGTGGTGTGAATTTTTGGTTTTAATTTTCTTCTTTCATGGCAGCTTTTATTGCAGTCTAGAGTTTGATTAGTTTATGTTTTTCATTTTATCCCAGCTGCTTCCTTTTCTATTTACACATCTCCCATGGCTGACACAGGTTCTTGGTAAGACTTAGATTCCCATAAATAGAAATATGTTTTGTTGCCTTATATGTATAAATATATATAGATATACAAACACACAGACATAGTGGTTCACAGTTATGTATGATGCTCTAAAAATTTGCACTGAACTATCAGTAATTAATAAATGTTAATAATCTTGAATTTTAAAATTAAAATTATGAGTCACAACATTTGGGCTTGTCTGTGAGGTGTACCTTTTGTTTGTTTCTGTGAAATAATATTCAGAACATCTCAAGCATGTGGTTTGGGCCCTTTATTCAATCTCCTCTGAAAAATCATACATCTTAATTACAAATTGATGCAGGAATTACCAGGCAGCCTCCTAAGATATGAGAGAGTCACAGGTCAGACACACAGATCATAATAATCCCAGTCTTCCAGCCTTAACATTTATAAAAATTAAATTCTTCTCTGACTCATCAAGTAATTATATTTTTAGAAATACCAACTGAATTATTTATTTCTTCTGCAGTAAATACAGTACAGTCAAACCTTACACTGAACGTTTTCACTTCAGAAAAATAGTAAGAAATAGATGTGATTTCTATAAATAGTCTGAATAAAAGTTATATCAGATAGCAAATTGCTATTGCCTAGTCTCTGTCACCAGCTACCAATGCCTGAATATAAATACAGTGTACTCTGGTGGTGGGCTGACCCTGGCTGGACATCAGGTGCCCATGGGAGACCTCTATCACTCCCCTGTGCAGCTGGGCAGGGGAGAAGCACTGCTCAAGACTCATGGTGTAGATAAGGAGAGAGAGACATCTCTCAGCAATTACTGTGGCAGGAAAGCAGTTTTGACTTGGGGAAAAAAGAGTTATTACCCATCAAATTAAAGTGAATATTGAGAAATAAAACAACATTTTAAAACCAACTTTTTCCCAACCTCCTTTCTTTTCTGACTTAATTGGCTCCTGAATGCTCTACCTGCTTCCCCCCCCAGAGATGCAGGGGGACAGGAGATGGGGTCTGTGGTCAGTTCATCACACACCGTCTCTGTTCTTCCTTCCTCTTCAGCAGGAGAACTCCTCACACACTTTCCCTGCTGCAGCACGGGGTCCCTCCCACAGGAGACAGTCAGGCCTCCATGAACTGCTCCAACTGGAGAGCCTCCCACCAGCTATAGTTCTTCAAACACTGCTCTTGTGTGGGATCCCTTACACTGAGTGCATCCCTTCAGGAGCAGGCTGCTCCAGTGGGGCCCCCATGGGTCACAAGTCCTGCCAGAGAACTTGCTCCAGTGTGGGCTCCTTTTTCCACAGGAGCCTGCTCCAGCACAGGCATCCCACAGGGTCACAGGCTCCTTCAGGCACCGTGTCTCTGGCATGGGATTCCCTGGGGCAGAAAGCAGCTATCAGCTCCATCATGGACCTCCATGTGTAACAGGGCAATCTGCTCTGGCACTTGGAGCACCTCCCCACCTCCATCTTCACTGACCTTGGTGTCTGCAGAGCCGTTTCTCTCACGTTTCCACTCTTCTCTTTGGCTGCTGTTTCCACAGCCATTCTCCTCCTCCCTACCCTATTCCAGTTTGTTATCCCAGAGGCTCTACCACCATCCCTAATGGGCTCAGCTGTGGCCAGCAGTGGGTCCAACCTGCAGCCAGCCGGCGTTGGCTCTGTCAGACACACGGGAAGCTTCTGGCAGCTGCTCACACAAGGCTCTCCTGGAGCCCCTTGCTACCAAAACCTGGCAACACAAACCCAAGGGAACTCTGCACAGTTTGGGCCTTTTATACTTTTTGTAGATGAAAACATCTTGAATAGGTGCAGAGAAGGGCAGCAGGGGGAACAGTGTGTCTCCGTGGAGGACTGTAGATCATGAAGGGGATAGGTGGCTACTCTAAGTGAAAAGACTACATTTGGTTCAAGAACAAAGACAACTGAACTCCTCAGCACTGGAAGCTGAAAATTAGGAAGTGATGTATGTTGCTGTCCACAACAAAGACAGAAACAGCCATGTGGGCAGTTTTAAAGTGATGCCTGATCAGTGTGTTAAATGTCATATAGAACACGATTGCCTGGTATAGAAAAACAATGAGAAAAAAATCAACCTGATAATCAGCTTCATTCTGTGTTGCTAACATTGGATTTACTGCAGGATGACCAGGATACAGACTCTAGCACAATTCAATTTTCTTTAATAAACTTTGGAGGATGGAAAATTTGAGAGATTTATTTTAAAGTAAATTTTAAAATACCATGTTTTTCTTTAACATTGTACTGACTAATTTTTAAATATATCTAATTCTTCCCTGTGTAGCAGGCCAGATGTAAGATAATCACATTGCTTTTGTTACAATCAAGCTAAACTGCCCTGAGGTGATGTCTCTAATGCCCTGGTCACATCTCTGCTGTACTCATAGTTATCCCAGCAGACCAGGAGTGAGGCTGCCCTTTGGGATTAACTAAGAGTGAATAGGTGCCCTATTACCTCCCTCAATATTTCAGGCTAAAGTTCCTCAACCACTGCCTAATTGTCAGAGAACTCCCTGAGATAAATACACTTTAAATAGAGAGACAAGCCCTGAGGCGTTATCTCGTGACACTTCTCTATCCGTATTTCTGAATGTCACATTTTTTACTCTAAGGCAAGTTCATATTAGAAGAGCAAGGTATCAGCCTTTTCCTGGACAAATAGGTTTAAAATCCGGGAAAATTTTTAGTAGATGTTGTAGCAAGCAACACAGAGCTGTAGCAATACTGGAACCCAGGACCACTTCTGCATTTTCCAAACAAAGACGTGCATTCCAGATTCATGGCTTATGTCTGTGATGAAACCCAGACATTTTTCAATCTCTATCCTTGTGCCCTAACTCTCCAGAGACAAAATCTGTAAGCCTAGATGGGGGATGGAATATAGCCTGGCCATGTCAGTGAAGTGGATGTCACACCACAGTTTTTCTGCAGTATCTCAGCACATGCAAGTTCAGCTGCCTCTTGTACTCTGCCAGTGGACAGGTACCAGGTTTTCTTCATGCTGGCTGCAGCTCAGTGCTACTGAAGAAGCTTTAGGAAGGGGATGGTAAGGTTTTGCAAGGAATTCTAAACTTGTGGTTTCAAACAATTCCTGGGCCAGGCCTGTCACAAGAAGGGCTGATGGGGATGTCTGTGGGTATGTACATATTCAACTCCAAGCAACTGACCAGCAATTTCAGCACCTGCTCCAAAGTTTTATGAATCTTGAAGATATTCAAGATATTCACCTAATTCACTGCAGATTTTTCTTAGCACCAACTGAATTGCAAATTACTGAATACAAGAAGCTGCACTACCACCACATCCCTGAAAAATAGGAGCCATAAATCCCTTTAATGCATGATGTGTGTGAGACTTTGAGAACAAATCACCTTAAAACAAACAAACAAAAAAACTTCACTCAGCTCCTTCCTGTAGCCTGGGCACAGATACAAAGGCACAAAAAGACTCAGATAAGATTGCTTATAGAGCGAGCAAAGGAGCATGGCCTCAGATGTTTCAAGAACTGTCAGGCAGAAGAATACCTAGCAAAATCAGGAAACAACTGAGCAAGTTTTTTGGGGTTGAGATGTTTAACTCCAGTGTCTCAGTGCTCTCTCAAGTCACTTCTTATCTCACACCCAGCAACTCATGTCCTAACTGCCCTCAGGCATTCTTATAATTTCCACTTGTGACAAGGAAATCAGACCACTGCAAAAAGATGTCAGTCTGGCACAATGACTCAGCTTCAGGAATCTCATGGGTGACTTATTCAATAGAGGAAAGGCCCAGCTGGAGGTAATGGAAGTCCCATCAGTCTTAGATAATTGCTCACATTTAAATGCCAGTGCTCATCTTTCATAGCAAAGACATACTTCATGTAGGTATATCCAAATTGTTCCTGGATTAAAGTCCTCATTTAACATCTTTGTTTTCACCTTAGATTTTAGAATAGCTTTTGCTAGACTTAGTATCAAATAAATAAATAAAATCTGTTCCATCCAAGTCCAACTTGCCTGGATTAAAAAAAAATAAAACTACAGTGTAAAGTAATGCAGTTTATCCAGTTCTGCTGAGTTACATTTTTTGTTGCTGTTTCCCAAAGGAAAAAAAAAATAATGCTTATTTCTTGAGAACAAGATCTTTACTTATAAAAAAAAGCAAATCAAGCTCTTAGTCAAACATTTTCATTGGAAGGACAGCAATCTGAGTAGAAATTTATGGCTATGAGTGCAGATGACCGTAAAAGGCTACTAACATGAAGAATTTCTCACAATAGCCATCTCATTCCCTGTTAGTTTGATTATTTTTTAAATGCTACAGAATTCTTATTGTAATCTTAACTCCCAACCCACTGGAAAGTAAACCCCCCCCCCCGACTGACTTGGGGGGGAATGTCTGTTATTGGTTACCAAGGTCTTTGATTCAGGGTCTGTTTCCACTTGCCCATAAAACATTGTCAGTGTTAAACGCTTTGCGCTGAGCCCTGTGCCAGGCTTTCTCAGGCTAGTTCCTGCTTTCTCCTTCACATTTTTGCTTTTAATTCTCAGAAGATTTTCCAAATCCAAAAACATCCAAAATCATCTTACCTTTCACAAAAAAAAAGAAAAAAAACACAGGAAAATTGCAATATTTTCCCTATATTAAAGAAGCCTGAACCTTTTCTTTGAAGAGTTCAGGTGCTTCAGGAACCTAAATGACAAAAGAAAAATTTCTTTCATGGAGATGTCTCCTGACAAAAAATTGCAGTTGTCCCAATTGCATCTCTTCTGCACTAAGGAACTGCATTTGCCCATTTCCAGGGCAAATATGTGGTCCAGTTACTATATACTCAGTGACAGTCACTTTGCAGGCATGTGAGGTTGGGTACATGTCTCGGTTCCTTCCTTGAAGAAATCTAGCTAGACAACTGTGAGAAGTGATCCATCTAAAGCACTGCCACAGCTGGCTGCTGGTGACAAATCTGATGAGGTCAAGCTCTAAGCTGAACTCCCAGTTCTGTCATTAAAATAGTGTTCAGCATGGAGTCACGCAGGAAGCAGTGCTGAGAGTCCCAGTGAGCCTGGCCACAACAAACATGAAAAACTCTCTTCTTAGTCCAGCTTGAATTAAGGATTTGATCTTCCTTAAGAAACTCTCCTGTCCTGAGCACTAGTTATTTGTGCTTTTTGGAATCAAGACAAGCACCCCACTTCTTGCTGAAGAAAATTTCCCAATACATAAATTAAACATTCTACCATACACAATGTGAGATGGCCACTACCATACATAATCCTGTTGCTCAGCTGGGAAATCTGGAGTATCTAATTTAAGCTGCAGCAGATGACAATTCTCTATGTGACTGCATCTACCAGTCCCAGGAATCAGCCATGGATTAGTTGGGATGCAGTTTTCCTGAGGAAATGCTGCTTCTGCAGACTGGGGTGGGGGCATTTTTAGCTTGTCTCCTCTCAAGGCTGCACTATGGACATCACAGTATGGATTTACCTGAGAAAGCCTCTCCAAAAAGAATATAGAATATGTTTCAGTGTGGTGGTACACATGGATAACAGCCATGGTTATCCAGTACTATTTGCTGTAATACTCTGAGCAATTTACTTTATTTTCTCAGAACATTAAATAAGGGAAGCAAGACATTTAGCTCATTCATAGATACTATCAATAGCACCACAGTTTCAAATGCTGGTCCTGATGAGAATTGTCTCTCTCCTGAGCAGCAGGAGAGAAGAGCTTCTGGACTCCCAGGTGCTGGAACAATGACAGGACAAAGGGCGGTGGGTCCCTTGAAAGGGGTAGAAGGCTGTCATGACCTACCTGTGACAAAAGACCCTGAGAGCTCCTTTTAGACCAAGTTCCCATGTGCACTCTGAAGGTGAAGAATCATACATTTTATCTGACAACTGGGAAACCTTTCAAACATAATGTACTTTCTCCTTCTCATTCTACACAGCAAGATGGGAATTTTACAATTATATAGAATGAAAACTCTCAAGAATAACTCTCAATTGGCGTATTCCAGAAGGAATTGATGGGCTGAAAAGGATTCTTTTTACTCTGTTGAATGATTAGATAAAAGCGACTCTCTTTACTAAAGCCCCTGATGGATACTAAAGGGGATAGAACTAATAATATTTGGATGAAAACTCCCCAAATACAAGGGTGTAGTGTAAGCAACAAAAGAAGGGTGTATTGATGAAAAAATAAATGCAGCAATAGCTACCAGAATGAGACAGAAAATAAATAGGTCTGTTACAGCTACCTACAGGTTTATTTATGGGAATAATGCTTTTACGTACTGAACCAAAAGCACAGGTGCAATTCCTCTGAATATCAAACATTAAACATGCAGAACACATTCTAAGAGTGACAAGCATAGTAACAGAAAAGTGAAGATAAGCAAATGAAATATAGAAAAATAATAATAATGCATCAATCAGTATTGACAGCAGAACTTTCTTATTTTAAAATTATGTAGTAATTTAGTCATGCAAAGATAATGTCAAATATAAAGACTTTCCACATGAATCAATAATCTTTAGCAAAAATCCAAACAAACCATAAAAAAATTTTAAAAAGCAATAAAAGTCTATTTTAATGTTAGAACAGTCCCTACCTGGGTGAAAAGTTAATAAAGTGCCATGATAATTTAAATGCATTTCACCTTATAAATAATTTCTATCTTTTCAGCATACTTAGTATTTCCGCCACTTAGGCCACATATAGCTCTGTGTGTGTAAATGCCTATTGTTACAACTCATGCTAGCTGAGATTATTTTTACTTGATGAAAACATTTTGTGTTACCACACAGATTTCCTTATCTTGTTAGCTGGGGAAACAGTAAATGTGTGCGCATATTTATTTCTCCCTTGTCCCAAAGCATTCATGAACAAAAAAGTGAATTTTCTTTGTTCAAGTGACTCTACGAAAAGCAAATCCTTCAGGATTTTTCAGTCCTGTGCAGCACAATCAGGACAATATTTTAAAAACAGTTTGGCAGGCCTACCTTATGGTCACTCTCACAGTTAGAAACTCAGTCCTATGTGAGATGGAAAACAGCAAAGTTGGTTTTGCACTCACACCATTTAGAAGAGCTGGTTTCTTCATTCCCATATGGAAGATCTCAGTCAGATAGCAATAAGCCTGCCTTACCTCACTGCACATAAGAAAGGCTTCTCAGGACACAAGCAGCTTGAACAGCTTCTCTGCTGTTACACAGCACCCAGAGAAGCATGAAAGTTGGTAGGACAGCTACTGCTGGATAGCTTTGCAATCCATCCTCTACTGTGCTCAGTCTATGATAAATTATTTAGCACTGCAGTGACAGATGTAGTCTGTCACACAGTATGTGCCAGCCACATGAGATGGCTCAGAGATAAGCACACCCACCCTGACCTGCTCAGATGAAGCTCACACAGCAGCCCCCCACTGTCCTGCACATCAGACTGGTGCTGAACATGCCTTCCAGAGTGCATTCTCCAGTGAACTCAAAACCCCCAGCTGTCAGGGCATGAAAGAGAGCTGGCAGCTCTGACAGGTTTAATGAAAAACCAGCACAAGTGCCTTTTACGCTCAGCCCTCTGGAATGACCAGAAACTCAACTTTCAGCATGAAGAAGCAGAAATGCAGCTCATTTGCCATTATCCTTTACAAATGCAAAACTTTCCAAAGAAAGCTGTTGAAAGGATGTTCTATCAGAATTGGTTAAACATCACCTGCAGTGCAGTACTTTTCTTTCCCCCCACAGGAATCTGTCATTCATGTGTCAGTCAGGTCAGCCATGGTATTTCTCACAAAGGGCTCTTCATAGAGCCCACCATTTAAACCCAGACAACTGCAAGAAACTCTCACTAAGTTCATCACTAAGTTCACCATAAAACACACTCCAGTTCCTTGGAAACAAGGAGTTAAATGTGATACACTTTTCTACATTTGGTTGAAAGTCATCCCTCATGAAATGTAACAGCTTCGTGTTGCTACAGGTTCCTTAGCAAAAAGTATGTCAGAGGAAGTCCATTACCCCCAGAGCATCTGTAACTAGTCAGGTTTACTGCATAACATCATGTGAAGGAGAAAAACTACAGTATTTCTCACTTACCTACCACTGTCAATCCAGCCAGTGGTTCATCATAGGTGTCAATAATACTTGGTGAGTAACATTCACCATCTCTAGTGACAAAATCAAAGATAAATCTATTCTGAGTCAGGAACTCTGGCTCTGCCTGGAGGTAAGGTCTTGCTAATACTGACTAGGGTTACATCTCCTCTTCAAGGATGAAGTCTCACTGACAATCTGTCAGCACACCTAAGATCTAGTTAAGTGTTTTGCTTGTAAAGGAAAAAAATACATTGGAGACTATCTTCAAAAGCTGTGGATTTGTGGGCATGTGATGACAACTACTCAAGATCAAGAGAATTTCTACATTAGGCCTGTCAGTACTGGCTAGCTGGTCTGGGGTTGTTTCTGAAGATCATCAGCAGCAAATGCTCATGAATCAGTTTAACACCCAGGATAGGAGAGAAAATGCTTTATTAGTACCATCATAAGAGAGAAGATGGAGGCTTTTCTGACACTGATGCTCTTAGAATTGGGGTTATACAATTACTGAACTCTGATTTTTCTTTTTTTCATATCTGAAACATTAGGCTTTTATTTTTAAATTCAAGAAGCGCAAATCTTTATTTAATGATATTTGGTGGTTTTTCACCACAGCACTTCACAGTGCTTTAGAAACATTAACCACATTTTAAAGGTACAGAATAGCAGCTAAATAAAATGATTGATGTATTTATAGTCATGGGCAGTTGGGAAGCAGGGGAAAATGGGCACATAACTGCTGTTCTTTATTCTGGGGTGAAACAGAAATCTCGCCTTCATAAAAACCTCAGCAAGCAAGATAAACAAAACCAAAAGCTTTAGAAGCACAGTGGGAATAAAGCAACATGTAAAAATACAGTTCATTTAACCATGTAGACACATTTTGAGACACTTACTAGAACTATTTCTTAACTTTGTTAATGACCCAAGTAGCAAGAGAGAAATTACCCTAGGAGGCTCTGGACCACATGCGATTACATGTAATTCACATGCTAGAGGGCTGGATTGCCATTCAGAGAGCCTATAGGAGCTGGGGATGTGGGCCAACAGGAACCTGATGAAATCAAACTGTGGGAATGCAAAATAGACCAGAACAATCCCACGCACCAGAACAGGCTGAACTCCAAACTGTGCTTTGTAGAAAAAGATCTGGGGGCCTGGCAAACATCAAGCTGAACATGAGCCATCAATATGCACTTGCAGAATAGGAGGCCAAACACATTTTGGACTGCATTAGAAAGACTACTGCTGGCAGGTGATGGGGTGTGATGTTTGCCCTTGCTTCAGCATTGGTGATGCTGCATCCACAGCCCTGGGCCCAATTTTGGGCTTCACAGTCCAAGAGAGACCATGCTAATCTGGAATGAATGGCTCAAAAGACCATTCTTATTTCTGAAACAGACAAATGAAGACATTTGAAACAGCATGAAAAAATTACTTCAATTCCTTCTCTCTACATAAAGAAAAAAAGTTACTATATCATATAATGGAATTAATAGTCTAAGGGAGAAAGCATAGAAGAAAATGTAATTTTAACCAGTGCTCTCTAGAACCTTCTCTTTATATTCTCTGCTGTTTCTGGAACTCGAGTTGCTATAGGAAAGCTTTGAGAAACCAATGACTATCACACAGCATTCTGCTTGCAGACAGGATGAATCATTTCCTCCAGTAGCTCATTCCAAATACATCTCAGAGGCAACAGCCTCCCACCACTGATACTTAATTAGGTCAGCTTGGGGCTGATTCTCTCATGAGAATGCACTGAGAGAGGCAGGAGCAGTACATGGCCCTCAACAAGCTGAGAACAAGGCCCACGATTAGAGAAATGGCTTCTGTGTTGTCAGCCCCGCTGCACTCAGTTTGCTGCCAGACAGCCTGACTCTGACCCAGATTAATCATTGTACATGTGCACGTGGTCATACACAGCAAGTGTGAATTTGCAGCAGCTGTCTGATGACCCTCTTTGGCAGATGGTATTAGCCCTCACAGGCTGATGCATTACATTCCCATATTTTTTGAAATGTATTGGTGAAGCTTGTCAGGTGCCATTCAGTACAGACATACATTGAAATTCATGGGGTTAAAATTGTTTGTATATCTATGCCTTCTAAACAAGACCATGAAAACTGCTTATTTGCTGAACATAATCCACAGTCTCTCATTACAAAATATTTCAGTATGCACAATGTAGAATTCCTATGTTTTCAAGAGCCACTTCTGCAAAGCTAAATCAGTCAACATCATCTAACAACATATTTGCAGCCTTTTATAATAAAAATTTCCTTAACACCATTGATAAAGCTGAAGCGATGCCAGTTGGTGCCCATTAATATGGACATTGCTTTCTTCCATGATTAAACTTTTCTAGTTAACTTCTACTGATGTATAAGGCTTATCCTTGCCATTCATCCATACAGTGAAAGTCTTCCCCTTTATGGGATCTCAAGCTTGTGTTCCAACATCTTTAAAATAACCTTTCAGACAGTGATTCAGCAAGGCAATGTAACTTTCCAAATTTATTTGATCTGTATCTTTGGAGCAAACAGTTAAGCTGCCTGTCTCAGAAAGAAAATAAAGCATTTGAACTCTTGCCTTGGTCCTATTTTAGAGTTCTGTTTGCATGTTTGTTTTAGCATCTTCTGGGAACATTATGTCTCCTCAAAGGCTATTGTACCAACATAGAAACACAATTTGATTGAGTTTTTTTCCATCAGCTTTGTCAACTTGATTTTGTCTTAAATATGCAAAACACAAGGATATAAATTATGCTTGGCATGATAAACATATATGGCCATAAATAGAAAATCTCAGCAATAGTTATACTGCCACTAAATGTGAATACAGTATTTGGCTGCAAGATAGAATATTAGCTAGAGATTTTTATAGAAAAGCTGAAAGATGACCAGTTTCATCCTCACAAATAATTTTCTCCAAACTACCTAAATACCTGTGAGATATAATAGCTAAGTGCAAGATCACATTTTTATGGACTTTTCACTTTTGTGTGTTAATCATGCCTCATTGAACTTAATATATTTTGCCCTCTTAAATTACTGCTGCAGGAAAGCAAAGGGAGCATTTCTTTGGGTTTTGATAATCTGATCGGTAAACTAAAAGTCAATTTAAAGCAATTTCAGTGAGCTGTAACTTTATAGTCATATCAGAGTACTTTATAGCATGAAAAAAATTGTCTTTATTGATGTAAGCACAGCAAATGTCTGCCAAATTAGAATCATTGTTCTGCATACATTAACATACTTATCACATTGCAGAATAATGTAAAAACTCACTGTAGAGTGAGTCAGTTGCAAAAACACATGGAAGAAATCAGTTTATGACCAAAGGCTTAAACTTCAGTCAAGAGGGTGCTTGTGACAACCAAAATGGGACAGAAGTACAATGGGATTGACTGAAGAAGGTGGCAAGCCATAAGGTAAATAAATTTGGACCACTGTAGCATGTTTACATTGGGCATTCTCAGCTGCTGTCCTCGGGATAATCTCAGTTGTAGCCAGTCTGTCAATATGAGATGTTTGCTTTGCAGCTATGCCAGCCTCAGAGGCTGATCTTCTGCACCAGCCCAGAATGTCAATACTGCACTGACATTACTGCACCAGAAATGATGGAGTTTTAACCACTTGTTTTCTCATTGCTGAACACCACTTACTTATGCTAATTCTGGAGTAATAAAAAAAATTTAAAAGGAGGAAACAGTTCATAGAGTCATAGAATCACAGAACATCCTGAACTGGAAGGGACTCACAGGGATTATCAAAGTCCAGCTCCTGACCCTGCACAGGACAGCCACAAGAATCACACCATCTGCCTGAGAGCATTGTCCAAATGTTTCTTGAACTATGACAGGCTTGGTGCTGTTACCACTTCCCTGGGGAGCCTGTTCCAGTGCCCAGCCACCCTCTGGGTGAAGAAGATTTTCCTAGTATCCAACCAAAACCTCTTCTGACACAGCTTCAGGCCATTCCCTTGGATCCTGTCATTGTCACCACAAAGAAGAGATCAGTGCCTGCCTCTCCTCTTCCCAATGTGAGGATTTTGAAAACTGCAGTAAGGTCTCCCCTCAGTCTCCTCCAGGCTGAACAGACCAAGTAACCTCAGCTGCTCTTTGTATAGCTTCTTCCCAGTTTAGCCATTCCCTTTCTACTGTGGCTGAAGCAAGCTCAGGATACAACATCTTCTTTTGGGTGACAAAGAACACTCGTGTGAGGTAATGGTAGATTACAATGGGACACAAAGCTGTAGTATTTCACAGGTGACAAATTGCCTTTGAGACAAAGCCCAGCTGTCTCTCAGCTGGTGATGCTCTGGCTTACACATCACAAACCTGATCAGTATGACATACAAAGAGCCAAATGGCAGCTATCCATGGCAGTAACAACGGGTGGGATGGCAGTGTACCCATGGGAAAAACAAATCAGAGTAGCAGCTGCCATTGTAATTTTCGGGGAAGAAGAAGAAAAGGGAGGTTTGAAGCATAAACAGCTCTTTTAAACAGTTATCAAGATCTAAATATAGTACAAATATGTAAAGTAGAAGTATCAAAATGAGCACCCCAGAATACAATGCATCTTATGCCTGTATGAACAACAACAACAACAATAACAACACCCCAAATAATAAAAACGTATTTAGTAAATATATTTGTGTTAAGACATTTTATTTTAAAAAACAAATATCCTAGACATAGGAGGAATTCTGTGGTAAGAAATCTGTTGATATAACAACATTGCAAAGGATTTAGATCCAGCCACATGAGCTTCAATTTGGCTTACCAGCAAATAGGCTTGTCTTCCCTCCTGTTTTACTAGATAAGACAACATGAGTGAAAGACCCATGCCTCTTCACCTACTTACTCTCTTGGTGGAAATAAGCCAGTCACACTTCTCTTACCATGGTAGGTTTGAGGACTGAAGCAGAGGACAAAAACAGCTGTTCTCTATTCCTCTCTTCTCATAGTTTTTTCCTGGCAGAACATCTAATTAAGTTTTGCTTGGATGCAGTTTATGTGGTATTGAGTAAACAAACCCATATATTTACTAAAGCAAAAGAAAATTCCCATTGTCTGGCTGGATCCTACTGCTTAAACCACAGCCTGGAGCCACTGCTATATCCCATGTGAGACTGCAGGGAAACAGACATCTGAGGCCTGGTGGATGGTGGAACTAACACTAAGCAACTATACTTAGCCAAAAAAAAATGCAATATACTGGAAAAGCAGATAAGAAAAATGGAGTCTTGTTGGACTTGAGAACTCACTAAATGGAAGGTGACTACATCATCACCAAAATAAGTGTCCGGTAGTTAATCCTGTGTTTAATAGGACAGTTAAGTCCAGTGCCTCTTTCATTAAACGAATAGCCCAGATATTTTGAAAAAAAGCAGAAAAGCTCTAAATCAGGCAATAGAACATGCTCTAGCTGCAAGCCATCAGTTTATTGCTAATACAGTGGAAAAGGCCTTTTCTAGAGCCAGTACGACCATTCCACAATTTGGTATCTAGAAAACTGGCATTTGTATCAAGAAGACAAAAGATTAACTAAAGAAAAAAGCCTGTTGTATGCAATAATATTTTTATCTTAAAATCTGAGGTCTATGTTTTCCCCTTCAAAGTGTCATGTAATTAAGTCTTTTCCAACATGCAGAGAAACAACAACAAAAAAACCCCAAAATATCAGATAATCGTTACAATAAGAGAATATTAATGATTAAAAATTATGACTACTCTCTGAAAATTGTTATGTAAGTTTAATACAATCAAGGAGAAAAAGGTGTAATACAAGAATATAACCAAGCTCCAGGCAAGATTCACAGAGGCAATTGACGTTCAAGTCACACCAAAATTAATGAAAACCATTTTAAAGCCACTTAATCAAAGAATTTTACCTTTTAACCTACAATGACATTTTTTCTAATTTAATAAAGGAGTTCTATTATAAAGTTCCTAATAAAAGATGCAACAAAATGCCATAATGAAAGGATATATTGAAATACACCCAAAATAAAATGAAATCTAATTCTTCATGTTCTTCTCTATATAAGAACATTTTTTCCTATAAGTGTTTCCAAGGTTCTTAACTGGATTCTAATTCTGGAGTGGGGGCAATATTACAACCCTGTCCCAAATACTATTAATTTGGATCAAAAAAAAAAAAAAAAGAGGCTTTTCCTGTCATCAGTTTTCTAGGGAGACATCTAAAGGGAACACAAAACCTCATTTCAGTTAAACAAGATATTCTGTACCTTATTCAGTTCCACTGAACAAATGCACATCCTTCCAGAGCGTATGGGCTTCCTAAACCATTCAGACAAATTGAAGAGCAATACAGCTGAATTATTCCAAATGCAGCAGACTACACTGGATACTTTCATACTAAAGCCTTGACATCTCTGATTATCCACCAAAGTTCTCTGTCCCTCCTCCTACATCTTCCTCCAGTCTCAACTGAATTGCTCCCAGGTGTTCTTAAGCTTCTCATATCTTTCCGTATCTCACCATCCCTTGCTCCTCCTGCATCTTCTTGCATTGCTCTCCAAGCCATGCAAAACCCAGCTTCCAAATGAGTGTCAAGAGTCTTCAGAATTAGCTGAATCCAACACACGTGAAACATTCAGTTGCCAAATTATTTTCTCTTTTAAACAAGCTGTGCAACAAGAAATCACATTTTGGAAGTTGGTTTGTAAAGGTGCATTGGTTTCCAAGTTCAGTGTTGTGAGTGATTGAGGGCTTAATAACCGTGTCTGATTATGGAGTTCTACCTCCCCACTTCAGCTTTTCTCAAGAAATTTACTAAGACTCCAGGCAGGTTTATGTACACAAAAGTAATTTTAAAAGCAGATTAATGTTTTTGGGGAAATGAGTGGACTGCAGACAGTTGACAGCAGAGGTTTCAAAATGCCTTTTTCCTCACTGATCTTCCTGTCAATTTTCCAAGGAACTTAAAAATAATATAAATCTATGAAGTATGGTCAACTTCAGAGTCCAAAATTTTAAGACATCAGTCAGGAGATTAAAAATAGTTAAAAACAACAGGAAGAACTAAAAGATCTTTTTGTTACTACTGTAGTTTTTGTTAGTATTCAGCTTTCAAAGTCTCCAACAGTTTGATTCCAGCTGGGAGGATGCTGGTCTATAGCACAGAGAAACTAAAATGTGTCTTATCTTTTGTAAAATACCTGATATTCTCACTGAATCAACAAAAAATTGGTTAATAAGGAAAAAATATACACCACAAGCCAGGTAGGAAAATAGGAATTGTGGCAGTACTGATTCCATTTCTCTCATCCTTCCCAGAAAGGCATGGAAACACTGAGAGTTTAGTTGACAGAGAAAAGACAAAAGGAAAGAACCAACAGCTGCAAAGAGCTGCTCCTTTTTTAATGCCTCTGAAAGTTACACTTGTCAGAGCAAAAATGTCCCAAAGACTTGATCTGGGATCAAAGTGCAACCTTTTGGTACTTATGGGGTTTTTTTGTCCTCTGAGTATCAAGGCAACATCCCTTGAGCTGTAGGAGGCTTTGAGCTGGTTTGTCTGGGCTTACAGATGAACAGCAGCCTGGGCAGAGTCACCCACCAGCCTCACCCCCTCCTGTCTTTGGAGTGCCCAGAGCAATCCAATATCCAGGCTGGGTGGCCTCATTAAAACATCTTGGGATTCCTCTCCGTGCTTGTGTGCTGACTACCTGTGCCAGCATTAGGTATTGTGTCTAATCCTCAAAACTAATGAGGTCTATCTCCAGATCCAAGGCAGGCTCATCATTCTCAGTCTTCCTGAACTGACAAATCTCCCAGGGACATAGCATGCTGGAATAACTAACTAAAGTGCTAAACATTGCTATAGCAACTGGGGAAAAACAGAGGCTCAGAATATAACTCAGCTACATTTTCTTCTTCTTTTATCATTCATACTCAATCTTTAGACAGCTGTAGCACAGTCTTTTGGCATTATAAACCTTCCTATTTATTACAAATAAAGTAAACCAGTGTTACTCAGCATGATTGCATTTGCTTCCCTGGAGAATCACCTTGCACATTCATTGACAGGCTAGCTCCCTTTCTGTGTCAACAGAGAAAATTAAACCTTTCTGGCCTGAAGTGAACTGAAGAAGAGTAGGAAGCAACGTGACAGAGTTTATAATAAAAATATTATTTCAATGTAAATCATATAGCTTCTTTTTTAAATGAAAGGTTTCATAGTTTTTTACTGTAACTCTCATCACAATGTAAGAAGCATGAGGGAGATCTGAATGCTGATTTTTTCTGGTTTTCCAGCTTTAATATTTCCCTGGTAGGTGTTTGAAAGAGCACGGGATATGGAGTTTTACTTGACAGCATGACAATATTTGTATGTTAAAGCCCCAGTAATTTTTTTTTTTGTTTCATCTTTTATCTATTTAAATGTACAACGTTCAGTGAAGAGAATTTATTCTGCCAAAGACTGTAAAGGGTAAAGGGTACTCCAAAACTACCTGGGACTAGAGACCATACTCTAGATTTCACTTTATATGACAAAGATTGTACCAAAAAAAAAAAAGCACTACCTTCCTGAAGAAAACCATCTCCTTTTTCTCCATTATTACTGTGTGTGTTTCAGGTCTGGATTTCACTCACTGTTCTGGCAATTCCCTCTAGCTTCATAATAACAATCTGCTGAACTTTGCCATAAAAAATCCAGAAAGAAAATTCATTTGCTTTCCAAAAATATGAGCTACATCTTTCATTTTTTCTGTTGGCCTTCAGATCTCAGTAGAAGACAGTGATGTAAGTTCCACATGTGTGCCCTGCAATGACTTCTTGTGTAAAAAAAAACCTTTTAAGGTTGCTATTATTAACTCTATATATAGAGAATGCTTCATGGAGATAGGTGTTTGTTTATCTCAGATGGTCTTTGAAATAACTCCCTTTTTTATCATGCATTTTATCTCACATTTGGGATGATTCTAATAATTTTCAGACACCTCAGATTAGATGCATATTTTAAGGAGAATTTGAAAATTTATCTTTAAAATTAGTAATCTTGTAATCTCATTTTTAGAGTAATCAGAATTTTATCCACTGCACAGATATCTTTTTTCACTTTTGTTTAACCTGGTCCTTTTAATAATAATCCTATTAATGTCCTACCCTACTTAAGAGTTCTCAGATTTGAGTAACTGACTTGTTAAGCTGAGTCAAACACAATGAAGGTTTTGATGTGCATAAATTTAGATTATTTTTAATAAATGGCTGGCAAGATATGGCTAATTTATTTAATAAAAACAATGCTATAATTCATATTCATTGGCTACAGTATAAATCTGGAAAAAGAACATAATGGGTTCAGAAAAATTTTGAAAAAAATCTTTGCAACTAGAAATGGGTCATAAAAACCTAATATACCTTGACTATTTGTAAAAAACTTCAGAATTTTTCTATTTTAAATGCACGTGTGTGGTATATGTCAGGTAAAACTAATTCATATAGCAGTAAGGATAGCTGAGGTATTACTTAGAAGAACTCAGCCTGCCTTCATAATTAAGATACTGTTTCATCATCTGCATTTTTGAGAGTAAATTTACATTTCAGAACATTGAAAATATTCACTGATTATAAGTAAATACAATATAATCAGCGAGAGAGACAAAGTTATGAGAGTAATTGCTGAAGCAATAACAAAAGAAAATGCTACATGAACAGAGAGACAGAAGAGGCCTGGAAACATCAATCTACAGTATTTCTCTTCCCCCTGCCCTGATTCTCACCCCAGCACATCCCCATGCTCTGGGAAACAGATATCAGTTAATATGACTCATCTGGAGCAGGGTCCGCGTGCATAGGCCAACCTGTTATTTGCATGCCTTATTACCCAGGAGGTTGCTATGAAATAGGGATACCGTGACTGAGCTGTGCCTTCCTCAGAGGAGTCATAAATTTCTCCTTTATCCTGATATTTATTTCCATTAGGCTAGGAGGAAAACATCTTTCAGTACTCCACCATTTTTCAAAGCCAGTTAAAACTATCCAACATCAAAAATAATGGGGGGCAGGGACTTTGCAAAGGGATCAACATGCAAATTATGTAAAAGCTTTATTTTTAAATTTATTTTTTATAGGAATTCAAGTCTTAAAGGATTATAAGTTGAAGCATTCATGCTCTGTTTTATTATTATTGGTTTTATACCCATCCCAAATGCAGAAAAAATGAGATGTTGATTAATTTCTAAAGTAAACAAGTTTTCCACAGCTCATAACTTGAACCCTGACTTGCAGTGAGAGCTGAGTCTGTTGCAAGCCCCATGGGACTCAGTGGGGTTGAAATGTCTTGGATAGAAATGTGGAGCTGCCTCATAGGTTGTTTTAATGAGAATATTTACTCGATATTTCTTTGGTAGCTCAGCACCTTATAAACTGCAAGTTCTTTATTTTCATCTCTGTGAAGCATAGAAGCTCCTAGTTTACACATAAGATACTTGTTAAAGTTACCTCCACCAACGGAGATGACTGAAAAATCTTTTAGCACTGTTGCAGTAAATATTCAGATGCCAGGTGCCTAAAGAGTCTTGATTTTTCAGCAGGTCCTTGATTTCTTTTTTCTGCAAAGCTGAGCAATTTTAGTGCCCACACTGGGGCAGAAAATGTGTTAGGGTACCCCACCTTGCCTCCAGATGCCACTCTAGGAAGAAACACACCTCCAAACCTACTGTGCTGTATCTGTCCGCTCTACATTGATGTCTTGGTAACCAAGGCCATCGCCACTGGCACTTGGCACTTATGCTGATGTATCTATGTCCTACCATAGATGGGGAAATTCACAAGAACCAGGAATCTCTGCATAGATGAGATTAAAATATTTTTTAAAAAAAAATTAAGTCCAGAATATGCACGAGTATTAGAAGTATTGAAGGACTCAAAATTTGTGAAATTTTATAGGGTTTGGGCATCAAGTGGGCATGTTTCACCCAGCCTTCACCAGGAAGATACTGCCCACACTGAGAGCTGCAGACATGAAGAATTTTATAAGACTTTGCTTTATCACTGACAAGCTAAGGAAGATCTGTATATTTGGGCCAAAATGATTTGATTTGTCCTAAAGAACATCTGCAGGAAAGGAGGACATTGGACCTCTCTCTTCCGTCACCTAAAGCACTGGCCCATCCAACCTTATAGCACACTAGCCTGAAAAACAGTATCATAACAATACCAACCCAATCCCTACTTGCTTGATTCTTTATTTTGATTTCATATTTTTTGTCTTGGAAATGATTCTCAGAGAAGTCTAACTATATTAAAGAGGTTTAAAGAGAACTGGGAAGTGAAAGGCAAAGCTTGAAAAGGAGATTGGAGGAGGTTAAATGGGAGTCATTTGTGCCAACTGGGAAGTACCACCCACGAAAGGTCTTGCTTCCTCTAGTTCTAGTTCCACAAATACTGAGTGTTAAACGCGCTGGCACTACAGAATGATTGGTAAAAGAATTGAAAAGCAAAATAAATGGCAGCCCTTATTTTCCTTAATTAAAACAGTTTAGTTACAGCAATTTACTGTCACAATTAATGCAGCAGCAGCCAGGCAGATGTGATCTATTAAATAGTTCTGCTTTTGCCAAAAGGAATTAATTCAGTACAACTGGATTTTATAAAATCTTCTTTGCATCTAAACATCTGCATCTAAATCTTCACAACTTTATGGCATTTTTAACGTTCTTATTCTATATGTTTTATTACCAGAGCATGTTCTGTGCTTTAAGGTATTTGTAAATATGCATTCCTTTATCTGTGTCCTCTATTGAGAACACAGTTGCACTGTAAGGCTTTGTCCAGATCATGGTGGCAATTATTTCAATCTCACCAATAAGAGGAAAAATCAAGAAAGCTACAGTTTAAATGGCACTGGACCTCCATCTAGTGAGAAGAAAAATAGTGCATGTTTTTTATGCTAAAAGATTTTCATGAGGGGAATTGTGCTTAGCTGCCAGAAGAGGTGTAGGTACATTTGCATAAAATACAAAGGAAAATGTTATATTTTATGTGAAAACCTTTACAAAATCCATAATTTCAGTTTAAGTGTCAGTGATTGCTCACAGAGCTTAGTAAAGGAAAAAGACATCAATAAAAACCTGCTGTAGTCAGAAACATGTGAGAGCTGATCTTGTTTTGCAATGCCATGATCCACTATCTATACAGTTTAAAAACTGAAAAGGCCTCTCCAGCCCCTCTTCTGCGGTGGGTAGGTGTAACCACCCCATTGTACAGATATGGGTGAAACACACCAAGCAAGGGTTGGATTTTAAAGGTGTGAAGATAGGCACCTACTGATCTTTCCAGATATGCCTAAGTCTGTATTCTTAAGTCAAGGTGTTAAGCGCCTGACTCCTCCTATATCTGTCTGCACCTATTGCCACATAAATGCCTGAAAATGTTGTCCTGAGGTGCCAGACTCATGCTCTGCTCTTCTTCCCATCTGGAGGGGAGCAGGACTGCAGAGTTAGTATCTGCTCACTGATATGCCTGCAAAAATGACAGGGGGTTTGAAAGGTGTTGCATCAAGGAAAGCTTCTAAGCATGCCTCATGCTATCGCTGTAGAAATTTTGTCATTTGATTTCATAGCCTGGAACTCACTTCACTTTAAAAATTTTCTATGTCATCATAAAATCTAAAGCAAGACATAAATCAGTGTTTAAAGCCATGCTCAGTTTTTGTTTTAAAAAACAAACAGGAGCTCTGCATAAAGCCAAAGTAAACCCCAGGTAAGGTCTATAATGAGAAAAACAACTTGTTCCTCAAAAAAAAAAAAAAGGCAGCACATATCAACATATCATTGGACAGTATTTATGACTTGCAAATTATGGAAGAGTGAGATATGTTTATCCAGGCTGAAATTCTCTAAATATAAAGACACTAGGCATTCAATGAATTACATCTAGACATCTAGACATCTAGACAGTTACCAAGGCAGCTTAAAATACACTTTAATGTGTTGAGCTGTTAAATGGCAGACTCTGTATTTGGCACACAAATCAAAGTATCCAGCTTAGCTCACATGGATACCTGTTACAAAATCCTGTCAAATAACTGTGTCCCCTTTTTTTCCTGCACTAGCAAATGAGAGTCTGACAGATAAGACATTTGTTCTGTTTATTAAGATGCTCTAGACTGTTTTTAAGAGGACTGGGAAATTAAATTTCCTTTTTCTGTGGAATTACCTCAGGGTACCAAGAGAGCATTGGCTTTCTATTAATCCTGGTTTATAATCTTGCTACAGAATAAATGTATGTGTTCAAAGATAATGTACATCAGCTATCTAAACCCATGTCCTAAACCATGTAAAGAAGATTGATTTAAACAGTAAAGAAGACTGGGATGGATGGCCAAGAATATTAGAGGATTTTACAAAAATTCAGACAGACTGGAATGGTTTCTCTGTAGCTGTAATTATAAACATATCATAATGAACTCTAATAAATTACTATTGATAATCAGAGAAATCTATCAATTAATTGAAACATGTTCCTTAAACAAAGCAACATTCTGGAAAGAGGCGGTGAGGAATTATTGTAGAAATAATTGAGAAGAAAAGGAAGAAGATCTCTTAAATTCCTCTTGAACACTGCATATAGATTTTGTCACCTCATCTTGAAGATAATGGGCAAGGGTAGAGGAAAGGATGACTGAAATGATGGAAGATAGGAAATAGTTTTCTAACAGCTTTGGAATAGATTCCTGACAAGGAAATACTGACTAAATTAGGCTACTTTTATTGAAAGGATACAACTGAGAGAGGATACAAACAACTCTAGCCAACACAGTGCCAATAGGAAAGGAAAATGCTATTCAGGATCATGAAAGCTTGGCCCCGCCTTTGCTCCCTCCTTTTCTTGTGCCACTTTTGCGTTGGAGGAAAGTCTTCCTGTGTCCTCGGGGGATCACAGGTGCCTGGGCAAGGAATCCACTGAGTGGGTTCTTCTTACGAGGGCCTTACAACAACAGCCAATGCCTTTGACAACAGGATGAACCTCTAACAGGAGGGGCATTGAACAAAACCAAGGTTCCAGGCTGTGTACCAAAGGGCAAGGCTTTACTGGGGCTCAGCCAGACTCACCACATCCCCAGATTACAGCTGGATTTCCTCCACTATGCTCTCACTATACTGCCACCTGGCTTTAGATTGTGCTCATTTTACAAGCCCTGAAAGTGCTTTTCCAGGGCAGTGGTATTTGTTCTGCCTCGCCCCCATGTTCCTGATGTAGAAATAAAGTCCAGGTGCAATTCATTAGCTCCCAGTTAGTATCATTGTCCATTTTGAAGACAACAATTACAGGAAAAAGATGTAAAATCTTAATTTTGGAAGAAAACAAGGTGGCACTTTTCTTTCTGACTTCCTAAAGTTTCCTTACTTGTCTTGGGACCTCAAGAGCTTTTGCAACCTTACTGAAGTTCAGGAGCAAAACACTCCACACAGAATAAATATAACAGCTTCAAACAGCTTTATTCCATTTCTTCAGGTGTTTCAAGAATTTATGAAACATGTCAGAGAAGAGTGTATAATTTCCTTATGTACAATAAAAAATATATAAAGTATGTATATGTCATTAAAATTGTCTCTTATTAAATAGTGACAGTAAGATGAAAAGCTGTTTAATGAATATTGAGCTTTGCTGCATGAAAACTGGACATAAGAATGTATACACAAATATCAGAGGCATCATTAATGGCATGGCATATTTTCTTCCTCTTTCTTAACTCCCTGAATGCTGTGAAGCCCACATAAGCCTTAAGAAACTTCCTGTGTGATTGTCAGCCACAGACTTGACACCTCACTCAGAATAAAAATATCAAGGCAGTGTGCTTCTTTTAGTTGAAAAGATTCTCTTTATTAGCAGGAGATTTGCACTACCAGATGCCATTTATATTTTCCTTTCTTCCCTATCCTAATTTAAAACATTACTTTTCAAGGCTGCACAGAGGTAATGGATTGAGAACACTTATTAACTGGCATAACACAAAAGAAATCCAGAACTGGAAATGAAACAGAAAGGTTGCAAGAACACAAAAACTGTGTACATGAAACCTCTGATTTCCTAAGGCTCATTGCACCTTGCTGTCATTCACTTTTAAGTGCCTTAGCTTGTCTGCAAACGCCACTACTTGCTCATAAAAATACTCTCGTACACTTAATAGAAGAAAAATGTGCTAAATTCTGAGGGCTTTGGGTCAAAAAATACATCCAAACTTCCACTTGAAACTCAAAAGCCTATGACTGCAAAGAATCACTTCACCTGGATAAGGTATCTGAAACTTGGCCATAAAATAACAAGGTTCTGCAGCCACGTGCACAATTATAGTCTGCCTTCCTCTAGGTATCTTTGGTATTCAGAGTTACCTCATTGCTTTGTTATCTTGTGAGGAAGTAAGGAAGGATTGTGCATTCATACTCACACATAAATACTCACACAGAAACATATCACTGGTGTGTATATATCCTAGTTATTCTCTGGTGTTTGCCCATTTTTAGTACAACTCTCATAATTCATTACTTAAATTCAAAATTAAGTAAATTATTATTCTTTTGTTCTGGTCTGCATATTTGTTTGTTTTGTTTTTTTTTTAATTTATTCTATGTGAATGTATTATAACACTCTGCAGTTATCATTTACTTTCAAAATTTAAATTCCCCAAATATTATGCATGTTTGTATTTACTTAAGGGATAAAAATGCAGGAGGATATTCTGAATATGCTATTACTTTGCTCCCAGCACATGCAGTAACTTTTTGTCATTTTATTTTCCTATGTAATTTTAAATTCCTTATTACATTTCCTTTTGTCCATTTCAGAAAAGCTACTCAGATACAGCAGGCTCAGGTGTGATGTGATTCTTCACAACTATTTTTAGGATGCCCTTGCACTAAGATTTATACCATTCTCTGGGGGCATCTGTCTCTCTACACTGATTAAATTGGCAGGCTGTGTGATTACGCTTCTAATTTAAGCTTCTTGATGCTGGGTTTAGGCACAGGCTGTTCTCAAGGGTCCTGGCCACATCACCTGCATATCTGGTATCATTAAGAAAAGCATTTCCTTTCTTACAAAAAATCTTCACTGCACAGACAGTTACAATTTATTAGGTCCTTGGCCATTGGAACAGCAAAATTCAACAGTGCCTGACCTTCATGTGAAGACTTTGGCCACTTCAAATGGCTATCTCAAGCCAGCTGCCTATGATTTTCTAAGTCCCAGATCAGCATCTCAACACACAGCTTGAGTTCAGCTGAAGAAGACTGCATATGTGAAGAGTGAACATGTACAGAGCCCACCATGTAACGCAAGGCTCCCGTTCAGGCATTATGGGTCAAGAGGATGCTACTGTCAGTACTGCCAGGAGCTAGTTTTTGTTCCCATTCCCTCTTTTTATCCCAGATCTTGCTATAAGGGTCATCCATCATTTTTCTCATTTTTATTCTTCATAACTGAAATATGTAATGTATTTTCATCCTGAACTTCTTAGATTATTGTCAAATATAAGAACTTTATAATTCAGATAGGGATGGAGAATTTTAAATATTTTCCTACTTCAAACATGAAAAAAAAACATTTCTGACCTCTTGATTCCTAACCATCTATTGATAGGATCACCTAATATTTTAGGTTTGAAAAAAACTCTTGGATTATTGAATCTAACATTAATCCAGCACTGCCTCAAAACACTGTCACTGAGTCACCTCTAAACAATGTCCCTAATTCAATGTCTTTTTAATATCTCCACCATTTCTCTGAGCAGCCTGTTCCAGTGCTTGACAAACCCTTTTTGTGAAGAAATTTTACCTAATCTACACCTCCCCTGGAGCAACTTGAGATGGTTTCCTCTTGTCCTATTGCTTGTTACCTGAAGAACATGGTCTCTCCTGGGCCTCCTTTTTCCCCTCAGCTACTCCCCAGAAGATTTTGATCCAGACCCTTCAGCTTTGTTGACTTTCTCTGGATACACTCCAGCATGTCAATGTCTTTCTTGTAGCGAGGGATTCAAAACTGAGCTGAGGATTCAAGGTGCAGTCTCCCAGCTCAGAGGGGCTAGATACCCCTTGCTCTTAAAGACTGAGGCAAAGAAAACATTAAGTACCTCAGTATCTTCATCATCCTTTGACACTGCATTTCCCCCCCCACACCCAATAAAGGATGGAGGGTCTCCTTAAGCCTCAATGTGTTGCTGATTTATTTATAAAAACTGTTCTTATTGTGTTGTACAGCAGTGGCCAGATTAAATTCTAGTTTGGCTTTTCTCCCTGCATAACCTCACATCATCGTTGTAGTCCTCCTGAGTTGCTGCCCCATCTTTCAAAGGTCATAAACTCTTGTTTTTTCCCTAAGCTCCAGATGAAGCTCTGTTCAGCCAGGCTGGTCGTCCCTGCTGGCTCGTCTCTTAGTACACGTGAATGGCCTGCTCCGGTGCTTTTAAGATATTCTTCCCGAAGAATGTCCGGTCTTCCTGAACTCCTTTGCCTTCAGGACTATCTTCTGACTCTGTCAGTCAGGTTCCTAAGGAAGCCATGCCTGCCCCACTGAAGTCCAAGCTCACTGTTCAGCTGGCACCCATCCTTACTTCCCTGAGCATTGAAAACTATCATTCTGTGATCACTGTACCCAGCCTCACCCACCAGTCCTTTTCTGTTCATGGACAGCAGGTCCAGCAGGGAGCCTTCCCTGGCTGACTCCTTCACCAGTTGTGTTAAGAGATTGTCTTTCACACACTTCAGGAATGTCTTAGACTGCTTCCTCTCTGCTGTGCTGTGTTTCCAACAGACATTTGGTAAGTTGAAGCTCCCCACAAGAACAAGGCTAGTGATTGTGAGACTTCTGCCAGCTGCATATAGAATGTTTCGTCTACATCTACATCCTGTTTGGCTCGTCCCTAATAGACTCCCACCATGATATCTGCCTTGCCAGCCCTCTCCCTGATTCTTACCCATAAGAACACCATCATGGTGGACTCCCATGAAATCCTTTCCTGGTGGAAGAAACTCTGCTGCCATGGGCAGAGACATCTTCCACTAGAACAGCTTGCCCAGAGCCCCATACAACTTGGCTTGAGCACTTCCTAGTATGAGGTATCCACAGCTTCCCTGGGCAACCTGTTGCAGTGCCTCACCACTCTCACAGTAAGGAACTTTTTCATATATCTAATCTAAACTCACCCTCTTTCATTTTAAAGCCATTATGCCTTGTCCTATCACTACATGTCCTTCTAAAAAGTCTCATTCCAGCCTTCCTGTAGGCCCCCTTAGGTACTGGAAAATGCTATAAGGTTTCCTCAGAGTCTTCTCTTCTCCAGGCTGTCCACTTCCAACTCTCTAAGCCTGTCATCATAGGAGAAGTGCTGCAGACCTCTGTTCACCTTTGTGGCCCTCCTCCTCTGGACTTACTCCAGCATTTTCATATCCTTCTTAATCGTTAATTTTTGTCATCTGCTAGTTCCCTCAGGACCTGATGGGTGCATGTCATAGGTCCCATGGGCTTTTGCATTTCCAGGTTCCTTAGATGATCTCAAATCTGATCTTCCCCTAAAACAGGCAGTTCATTTCCCCAGTCCCTGACTTTGCCTGCTGTGACTCAGGTGGTGTGGCTGAAGCACTTGTTGGTGAAGACTGAGGCAAAAATATTGTTGAGTACCTCAGCCTTCTCTACATTCCAGGTAACCAGTTCCCCTCTTTCCTTACATAGAGGGCTCAAATTTTCCCTAGTCTTCTTTTTATCATACCTATAGAAACTTTTTCTTGTTGCCCTTGATGGCCCTGGCCAGAATTATTTCTATTACAGTTTTAGGTTTCCTGACCTGATCCCTGTCTGCTCAGAGAATTTACCTATATTCCTCCCAAGCTGCCTTTCCTTGTTTCCATCCTCTGTAGGCTTCCTTTTAGTGTTTGAGTTTGTCCAGAAGCATCTTGTTCTTCTCTTTGGGAGGCATCTTCAGGATGTATCAATCCTGAGCCTGGAGGACGTGACCCTTATTTACCACCTTTCTTGGGCCCTTATTCCAGGTTTTGTCCCATACCCTATGAAGCAGACCCCTGAGGAGGCCAAAGTCTACTCATATTACAAGTGAAATGAGGCCACTGTATGCTTATCCTCTTTATTTTTAAAAGTATGAATCCGGGAGATAAGATGTTGTTTAGAGAGAAAGCAACATTTTTCTTCCAAGTGGTTCTCTTTAAATGTGTCTTTGGTGTGTGGGATGGTGTTGTGCTGTAACTATTACACAGTAAGAAATGAGAAGAGAAAGTTCATTAAATGAGCAGAGAAACTAAACATCAGACCAGCATGATCTATTTCAATTTAGTATTAGAGGTCCACAGAAAAGAGTGCCTCAGGAAAGTGAGTATGTGGATTTCTCTGACAGAAAGAACAGTTGCAAACTGTAACAAACATAATAATAATAAAAAAAAATTAGTCACATGGTGAGTTGGAATGAATCACACACAACTGTACATAATGTGTTCATAGCCAGGAAAGGCATTTTTCTTAATATAGCCCCTTGCTGACTCCTTTAAACATTTATTATTTCTGCAACTCAAAGGTAAAAAAAAAACTAGCACAAACTGAAAATGGCTATATCATTCTCTACCCCCATCAGCATTTAAAGTTATCTACATTTGGATAATTTTTAGATTTACATTATGTTTGATTACAGCATATTTTGGAAACTAAATCCTTAGGATAAAACCAATGCCTGTGAAGTCTAAAAAAGACTTGAAATAATAAACCCAGCTTCTGCTGTAACATAGATTCAGCGCTGCAACAGTGAGAAAGAAAATCAAATAATCACTTTGGATTGCCAGGAGATCAGGACTCCCCAGCAGCTGCCTTTTTATTTTCTTAATGGACACCAACAGATGGAAAAAGCTGAAGAGAGCAGGCTTGTTTTCTCTGCACACTGAATTATTTCCTTCTTATGCCTTTTTGTCTATCTATAGCTTACAGTACTATTTACCCAAAATTATTAGAGCTTTCTGAAACAGTTTCTGTTTCTGAAACAAAAACGTGGAGGAACTCAGCAGGTCATGCACATTCTTGCTGATACAGTCACCTGTTGTCTTGCCATATTCTCCATTTATTTACTACTGACATGCCAAAAGGGACCTGGATTTCTTCTTTTCACTTCTGATAACAACATGACAAAAACTGTTTGCCCAATTTTGTAACATTTCTCTAGTGACATTTGTGCTGCCTTTACCAAAACTCATCACCATCTTACCTCCTGACACTTGCTCAGCCATACAAGGGAGGTGATGGTGCCATGGGTTTCCAGAAATAGGAAATAGTTTTGAGTCAAGTGCACAGTCAGAAAGGGATGAGAGGGGAGCAAGGCAGAATATTCATATTGAAGTCACTCCGCAATGGCAAATCAACTAAGCCCCTGGGTGATTTTCTGAAGTAACTTGGCTCTGCTAGAGATTAATGTTCTCTGCAGGACTTTTGGCAATGTTGTTATAGCCTGCTGAGACACTCTGGACAGCCAAAATCCACACTAGTAAGAGTCTCCAATATGCTGTCATTTCTAGGTAAGCTGGTTCTGGATAAGATTTTTATAGTATATATCACAAGGCATTTCAGAAAATGAAACACCTACATTTTTTAAAGGCCCTTCTCTGCAAAATAGGCATGGTATAATTATGTTGAAACTTTCCCAGAAAAAATGTACCTCTGGCCACAGCTCCACTCTATCTGGCAATTTTAGATTGAAAATACTTTAAAAAACGAACAACACGAAAAGTGGTAATTATTTGTTGATTGGATGAAAAAGAAGAAGCCAGAATTAAACTTAGAACAGAAGGCAGTTCCCATTTTTTCTTTGGATTTACTATGCAGCATCTGTAATTTCACCTGTTCTCATTTCACAGGAAGGTAAGGAGGAAAAAAAAAGAGAGGGCTGGAGATAAGTTGAAGGAGGCCATGGGCACATGCCCCTGACTTTGAGGAGTGCCCAGGGGAAATTCAGGGGAAATTCACTTCAGTGGCCTTTTGTCACAATCACCGTCTTCTGCTTCTCTGAGAAGCTGGATGAACTGAGTCACATATTTAAGAGATTTTCCCAATTGCTTTCAAACTTTAATTGACTAACCCTTTAGACAGGTCATCAATCTATCAGACTTCTTCCATGAAGAAGCAGTGTTAGTTTTTATTTTTAATCACAAAGGTCTTAGTTCAGTGTTTCTAAATGGTTTTGGAAAGATCTGAGATCCTTTGGTTTCTAATGAAACTAGTTAACTGTGTGAACTGAAAGAGCAGCTGGGCAAGAACCCTTTTTTTGGGGTAAACCTTGTTAATAATACTTGCAGTAGAAAGTATTATTAACTTTTAGTCAGCATCAGCATTTTATTTCAGAAATTGTGCTACATGGTCTGTCAGATTATATTCACTGTTGGAGTTTTTTTAGGAAGAAGTACTTAAATTAGACTTGGTAATATTGCAAAGCAATGAGATATGCTAGAGAAAAACACAGGAAAAAAATACCCTGCTGAAAAGAGAATAAGAATAGGTCAGATGTGGTGTGTTATATGTGCTGGTAGTAGCCACCTGTCCAAACAGCATATGCACAGCTCTAGGTTACTCAAGCTCTGTTCTGGCTGTCATTTAGATCTTAAGAGGAGGCTTCAGCACCCAAATAGCTTGAGCTGGCTCCAGCAAGCCTCAGTTCCACACATGCTTGTTCTCAGCTACCACCTACTTGGGGAGAGCCATTTCTTCTCCAGTACTATACCAGTTGCCAAGAAGAAACCCATCAAGAACACTTTTTTTTTTATTTTTCTACTCAGAAAGTGTCTGGAAAGGAGTATGAAGTTACATCTTGGATAAATTGAAGTAGGGCACACTAGGACAGAGTGACAAAGGAGATCTAAATAGTAAAAAGTGAATAGTTCCCGTCTCAAGGGCTAGGATTACATTTCCCATTTTGAGTTTGGACACTGTATCCTACTCTCCCGGTGAAACCACTCGAGAAGTCTGACAGGCAATCTGCCTAAGTTACATGATCATAGAATGTTAAGTATTGTAAGGGACATTAAAGGTCATTTTGTTCAAACCCCCATTAGAACAGGTTGCTCAAAATCTTATCCAATGTGGCCTTGAACACTGACAGGTATGGAACATCCACAACCTCCTCAGGCAACCCGTTCCACCCTCAAATATTTCTTCCTAATATCTAACCTAAATTTCCTCTCTTTCTGCTTGTATCCATTATTCCTTGTCCTATCCCTACAGTTTGTAGTGAAGAGTCCCTCTCTGGCTTCTCTGTAGGCCCCTTCAGATACTGCAAGGTTGCTGTGAGGTCTCCAAACAACCTTCTCTTCTCCAGGCTGAACATTCCCAACTTTCTCAGCCTGTCTTTGTAAAGAAGGCACTCCAGACCTCTTGTTAACTTCATGGCCTCCTCTGGACTTGCTCCAACTCTTCTATGCCTTTCTCATACTGAGGTCACCAGAACTGTATACAGAATTCCAGGTGGGATCTTGTGAGAGCAGAGTGGAGGGGGAAAATCATCTTCCTCACGCTGCTGGCCATGTTTGTTCAGATGCAGCCCAGGATTCAGTTGACTTTCTCAGCTGCAAGCTCATGATGCTGGCTTATGTCAACGTTTTTTTTTTAAAGATCCCTGTAAAATTTTAACTATCGAGCCAAATTTTTAGAGTCAAGGTGTAGCCCTTCTAGACAACCCAAAGATCTTTCTCCTAGCCAGACCTGAAACTGATAATAAGTGACAGCAAGAGATATTATAGGTGCTTTTCCCCACCAGTCTCCTGCACAGACAGACTGTGGCCAAAAGGACATTTCTGTGGCTATATGTGGCAGCCAGGGAGCAAAGAAGTGAAGAGGCTGGCTCTGCCCCAGGATTACACTGGCAGTGATAACAGTCATTATTGATTCTGGAGGCAAGCACAAGATTCTTGCCTTCACCTTGCCCTTGGGTGATATGGACAATGGACACTCATGAGATAGTGGCCCCATAGGTGCTGATTCTGTGGTGCTCAGTGTAATGTTCAGGCTATCCAGGAATCCAGAACATTTAGGAAAGTACATCAAATGTTAGGTAAGCATCCAAATGCATGTTCTATCCAGACAGAGAACATGGAGAGCCTCTATTGTTACAACAGGAATGCAGGGGGAAAAGACATAGTATATGCCATTTTCCACATCACAAGTTGATAGCCTGGCTTTATCAGTGTTACTCCACTAGAAGAAACAGATCGTGGGTCTAGCATTGAAAAAGATGGGACTAGTGTTTGACTAAGGGATGCTAGTGCTCATAAGCAAGCTGATCCTGGTGTTTCTGCTTGCCTGAGGCATCCATCCACCAGAGGAGACTGGTTTGTGACTCTTGGTTCTCTATAGAAATCCTGAACAACTCTTCCCCCTGCCCTGAGGGAATAGACACTGAGCTCCAGACAATGAGGGCAGGCTGCTCAAAGTTTGAAAGGATGTCCCAGGTTTAGGCATAGCCTTTTTCCATTGCAGATGGATGCCTGCCCCTTGAGCAGTGAGTCAAAGAAGAGAGAATGTTGCAACCCTTGAACCCTTGCCATTAAGAGTGGGCAGAGCTGATACAAGTGATGCTGGAGAGATGATGCAGACAAGCTGCGGGAGAAGTGTGGGTAGAGAAACCAGTGTTGAAGAGACATGAGAAACAGCAACATGAGATTTACTTCTGCCAAGCTTTGCATGCAACTGAAGTAACCTGGACATAAATGGCTGCATCTAAAGCAAGTGGAGACCAGAGCAAAAGCCAGGCAACCTGTAGTGCTCTCTTCAAGGAAAGAAGGCTTTTTAAGGCTTATGTCTAATTACACTGCTAGAATAGCAAAACACCCAGGCTTCCCAGAAGATAGAGAAAGGAAATTGAAGAATTCAAGCTGTAGTGCAATGAAATGCGCTTCCCACCCACTTAGATTTAAGACTGTGATTCAGTACTGCATTTATGCAGTTTCTGGAATGGAAGGGCATTGTGATGCATCTAAATAAGATTTCTGAGCCATTGCTAGCAGATGGACCTCAAGAAAAAAACCCACACAGTCAGATAGCTAAAATAAGGAGATATTTTTCACCACTGCTATTTCAGTGATGGTGTCACCCTCTGTCATTGCCAATTCCAACAAAACTAATAACCTCTTTAAAAATTGAAACACATGCGAGATAAAAATATCAAAAGAAGACATTCGTCAAATTAGTAACCTCACACATTTTCTGCACAATTTGCATCATCTATATCATCTGTCTGACACTTTGACAAACAGTTACACACAGTGCCTTTACTGTCAATCCAGGACACCAACCATAAAAGGTTATTCCATGAATATTACTGTATAAAAATACACTAATAGACATCTTGAGAAACTGATGGCAGCCTACTTGATAATTAACTCAATTTTAAGGAAAAGTATAACAGACTGTAAATTTGTAGTTTTATTTTATCATTAGTTTTATTATACAACTCTAAAATTAAATAAACCACTGAGGCATTGAAAATCTTTTAGGTCTAATCTTAATCTTGACAGAGAAAGGTTCCTTCCACTTTCAAGTCACATAGCCATTCTGCAAATTTTACTTAGTGTTTCCCTACGAAAGCAGCATTTGTATTTCTTATTCATGCATTGGGAAGTCATGTAGTCTCACTTGCTGTTTTAAAAACCCAACAAATGAAAAGTCAACCAACTAACTGAACAAACAAAAACAATATAACCCCCCCACCCCCCCACTCCCCCCCCCCCACCAAATTTCAGGATAATATGATTGCTTCTTATTTGATTTCACCCAAATTTGTGCTCACCCAAAATATTCAGTTTAATCTAAGGGAGATAAATCACTACAACGTAATGCCAAACACTGCCTGTGGTTTCAAGCAGAGGAATAATTATTGCTTTCCAAGTCTAACCTAGGTGGGGGATATTAAAAACAAGTAAATTTTGACTAGCATGTAAAGCAGAAAAGTTTAGTCATCCTGAGGCAGATCAGAATAGTTTATAAATTAGGAAGACATATGCACTGATTTAACATTTTTTGCTTCTAAAACTTTCAGTTACAGAAATTGCCGTACTTAAATACGTCATTACCATTTCATTCACTGCTTAAGATAAAATGTGGCCAAAAGCATCCATCTGTTCATCTTTAGCACCCACCCAGACAGAAACTACAGTGCCAATTTCCACTCAGAAGTACACTGAGGTAAACCAGTAATAACCACTTTGACAGTAATGTATTCAGGTTTAATATAGAATAAAATTTGTTTCCTGTTTGGTAGTTCTCGAAAGACTAGAAAATCTCCTTGGAGCCCTACCTAATACTTCTTCTGAAAAAATCTCCCTAGAGACCTATCTAATACTTCTGGAAAAAATAATGCTTATCTACAATAGTGTTTAAGTCATTGTTTGGCAGATCAGTGTAAATAACTCTGACCATTGTTTAACTGCTGGGCAATCTGCTTTAAGGCATATTTTAGAAAAGCATCATATAATGATACCTCAGTTTATTGAATATATAGGCAAACCCCTCCAAACAACATTCTTTCTCCAGTATCATTTTCTCTAATTAGACAATAAGGTATCTTTGGGATTTTATAAGTTTTGAATGTTCTTCTTCAAACATCCAGTTTCACCCTGCATGGAGCAAAGCTACAGAAGGCAAAGGTAAGAACAATCTTTAAATCAATCCACTCTGTGTCTCAAATGGCTTCATAAGCATATGAAATCTTACATGAGACTCTGCACTCTCATGTTCAATGGAGATCACAAGTGAAATAATGTTGAGAGACTTTAGAGTGCAGCTAAAGAATCTGTGATCATTCTTACTCTCCAGCAAAAGCCTGTGATAAGTCTGTTTCTTAGTAGAAACATATTAAAGGGGGGAAAAAAGATAAGTTGATTTTGTTGCCCATATCAAGGTCTGGGAAAAACGATATGAAAATTCCATTTTAGGATTTTTCTGGTAAGAGTAGTTGGAACTCACTATCAGTTTCTGAGAACACTAATGGTTGCTGAAAACCCTCATAATCTTGGTCTTTGATGCCTCTAATCTAAACTATTCATATGGGTTGAAATCCATAATACTAATTGGATTTTGTTTCACTTCTGCAACTTTCAAGATCTCTCAAAGGCAATAGCATTTCTAAATGTTAAGAAATAAAATTTTTGTGTTTGTAGCAAATGAGTGAACTCAAGTTCACTGCTGTACTTTCTACTTGGCTACAGAATCTACATGTGAAATGAGTATTAGAAAGAAATTGATGCTACATTTAGAAGGTCCACCTGTTATTTGATAGCTTCAGAAATCTACTTTGAAACCATGAAACATATCCAATACAATTCATTAAAAATTTATTAAACTCTGTTCAGCCTGATTATAAAAGCACAGTCACCATTTCCTGATGAGACTATGACCAATGGAAATGTATGTCATGACACTGTGTAATAAGTGAGGTTAAAATGGCAATGTCTGGAATTTAGAAACTATCCTCACTGCACTCCTGCAGTGTGACTTTGTTTGCTTTAGTGGGAGTCATGCAGCAATATCTGGCAAATGGGTTTATCTACACGTTCCCATGGCTGACACTCACTAATAGGATTGTGCCCACAGAAACATAGATTATCCTATTTTATTATGATTCTCCCATATAGCAGGGTTACCATAATATAATTTCTGTCCATTTTTACATTTACCTTTGCTCAGACAGTGAAGCTACACTGACAGATCAGAAACTGCCTCCTCGTCCACGAGTAGCTTTCCAAAACATTGACTTTTTGCAGCTTCCACACTTCTCAAATAAACATACCAGTTCTTGCAAGGGCTAACACCAGTTTGGCCTTCAGCATCGCCAGCAAAGAAGAAGTTCCTGCCTAGTTACTGACTCCCATTTTGACCTCTGATCAACAGACACAGAACTATTCAGTGCCCTGGGCAGGCTTGGCAGGAAACCCTTCTGATGTGTCTGCAAACGTGTTGATAGCAGCTTGTTAGAGTTTAGAAAGAGTTCTTGGAAACCCATCTTTCTTACCCCACATGCTTGCTGGGAATAACACTCTCTGCTATGACACTGGACACTCCTTCTCCTTCCTATTTAACACAGCACTAGGTTAAAGCAACCTGGACTGTGCACCATGGTCCAGAGTACATTACAGTAACTATTGCAGTACTCTTGTACCACAGTACATCACAAGCTGTGTTGTGGCTATATTTAGGTCCTGCATTGTGAGGAAGATTCTCTGTAGGTGGAATTGAAAGACTGATTTGCTGAAGATTTTAAAAATATCATTGGGGTAGATGAAAGAGAGAAATGCTGCTGGACAAAGCTTGGAGTGAAGAGAGAAACTTTTAGACAAATTTTCCTCTGTCTATATTTTATATCAATATTTTAAAAAAATATATTTAAACCAATATCACATAACTGTACCATAACAGGGAGTGATATAAAACAACCTAAATGTCACTAACAATACAGTTATTAGACACAGAATATGACAGTAGCAACATATTTGTTATTATTATAATGCTGAAATATCTGCCATAACAGAAATTTTGACTTATTTTTTCAACAACTGAAAGTCAAAATCTTAAGGTAATCATGCAAAGATACATTAAGTTAGCTACAGGTAAAATTAATTAATTGAGTTACTGTAAGAAAGTAAAATATGATCAGTCCTGAAAAAAGGGTGAGGGTGAGTGGAAGGTGTGTCATAAGAATGACACTGAAGAGTCTGAGAACTCTCACCTAAAAATTTGAGGGGTCATTTGCAAGCTTACAAGAGAAAAACAAGGTGCTCATTATTTCTGCTGCTGACACAGAAGCAAGAAAAAACAATGATGAGATAACACTGGCCAGTCAAAATTTGAACTAAAGCAATCTGCTGCCTCTTTATATCTCTGAGCAGAGGGAACTGTTGTATATATTTAAAAGACAATGGGAATGCCATATCAGGTACCTAATTTGCCTGCTCACATAGGACTTGATTCAGTAAAACTATTAAATCAGTACCATGGGATAATCACAGTGTAATTCTGTGCTTCTCTCTTTTTTGAAACAAACACAGTAAAAAATAAGTCACAGATGAAGAGAAGCAAACTCTTAACTACACCTTGCCACTCTTTGGACAAGCAAAAGTTAACCCCTCCAGTTTAAGCTTACCCTACTCAAGGGTCACTGGAAGCAGGTGGACATTTCTGAATAATGACTCATCTTCCTAAAATAAGTTTCTTGGATAGAAGGGATGATTCACCACCTGAAGAGACCTGAGAGCACATGGGAGTAGTTTAGATTAGATGCCTAATCTTTTAGTGCTGAAAGTTAGGTATAATGAATCTGTAATACAGTAACTATCTGGTATTTCTCAGAATCCAGAAATAAAATTAAAAAAAAAAAAAAAAGCACAACACAAAAGATTCATTAATTTCCCTCACTCTCATAGACACCTACACTGTCTTTTAGAGCTGACAAATAGTTGCAGTTCATTCTTGACAAAATTCAAAGCAAATGCTGCTAAAAGACATGTACTGAGCAGATAAATACAGTAACAAAGCAACATTTTACTGTTTCTCTTATTTCTCATGTTTCTATTATGGAAAGGAGGCTGACAGTGCAGGGAACCATAATGAGCCCTATTATTAACTTTCAAATACAACCCTCTTAATGCAATGTGCATTTCACTGTAAGACATAAAAACCAGCACAAAATCATGCTGGTCCAAGACACTGGCACCAAGAATGCCAAGCAACATTCAGCCTGTCTGTAAAACCCACCAGCCTACATTGACTGAAGAAAAAAAAATCCAAGTTCAATTCACTGCCTTGTCAAATGAATGTGTCAAAGTGCAGGTTTAACAAGGGTAGATGTTTTCCCCGCTCCTAATCCCTACTGGAGCTAGAGGGTCTTTTTTTTAACAAACTATTTCAGCATATAATATACAGAAACTGGAAGTAATAGGCCATTATTCCCAAAATGAAGCATCCTCGGTATTAGGTTCACACAAGGATATTTCATAGCAATGTATGTCTTGAATTATTTCTTCAGCAGGAAGAGGCTTCATTCCACATGCAGCTCTTTGTGGGACAGGAGTGAACTGGCACTGAGAGACTGCCATGGTCCTTGTGTTATAGGTGGCAAGAAAAGATCAGAGACATTAAAAAGGCATGCATTTGTTGTTTTAAATATTCCCTTGAAAGATTATAATCCAAGTTTCTGGCAAACACGTTTAAACTAATTCCTCAGATGCAGGGGAACACCAGGGAACAGCAGGAAACTCTGGGCAAGAGCATGTTCTGACAGGCATATTTAGAAAAAAGTTTATTTTTCCAGAAGTTCAAGTACATTACTACCTAAGCCATAATTGCACTTACTCTGCATTTGTCAGGAATGGTTGCATTCTTAGTATTGAATGAAAGGGTCAAAAAAGCAGTAAAAACACAGATTTTATTGCATATTTTACTATTTTACACACTTCTAAACCAAAGATTTCTATTGCATTCTGGGCTCAGCAGGGTATCTTATTGATTGAGGTACAGTTCATATAGAAGCCTATGATTAAATATTCCTCACTGAAAATCAGTTAAATTAAAATATCACTGGCTAAAAAGTTGATTTCTTGAGACTTGTTCACTAAGAAATTTTTATGAAGTCTGAATAAAGAAAAGTGATCTATAGGCCATCAATGCATTACAAATACCAGGTTTTTTTTGCTCTACAAGAGCCATCATACTTCCATGTCAGAAATATTCAGTCAGGTTTATATTTTCAGCATGCTTGCTTTTAGTCTCTCTGTTTAGGGCAGGCTTCAATCAGAAGATTGGTTCTAGGGAGTCAAAGCACACTGATCATGACATGATGATATATGATGATATATCATCATATCGTGATATTATGTGATAGTAATTATATGAGATGATGATTCAGGCTCTTTACCTTCCACCCCAAAATAGCTTGAGTTTTGCAAATCAGGTTACTTGAAAATAGTACCACCTTCCTTGGGCAAGGCATGCATTTTACATCACCATGAATGATGGCTTTGTCATTTTCCACTCCAGTGGGAAGAAGGCCAGTACAAAGGACTATAGTAATCTCATTATTTTTACATATTCAAAATTCAGTAAGAAATGTATAGCAGTTGAGCCTTCTCTTTTTCACTGTGGCTGTATCTATCATTGAAAACCAATTCTAAATTATAAGATTCATTTTATAGAGCTTAGTGTAGATAAGTCTGTAAACATAATTGACAGTGATGACATTGACAACAACAGTATGTAAGTACATATACACACTTAATCATAGATCACAGTATATTCTGATTTGAAAGGGATCTACAAGGATGATCAAGTCCAACTCTTAAGCAAATGGCTGACATGAGGATTGAGCCCACAGACTTGCTGTTATTAGCACCGTGCTCTACGTACATTCATCAAAAATGTTAGCTCTGGAGAGTGTCATATCTTTTATACTGGAGTCTGCTTAAGTTCTGAAAACTACTGCAGAAACATAACCCAAAATTTCCATGCCAAATTATTCTTGAGAATAATTACTCCACCAGCAGCAAAACTAAGGAATTCTGGTTTCCCTGTTTACAGATTATGCATGCTTATGCACTTCCCCCTACATTAACTACACATTTCTCTTTGTTCCTTATAGTTTTGGATATAACAAAATGTACTGAAGCCAGTACAAACAATAACTGCTATATGTCACTCTAACACTAATTTTAAAGTAGTGCTAATATAAAAATTTTGATAATAATTAATTTTCTCAGCATTTTTATAAAATGTAAGTATCGTTCCAGATATGCAACTGTCCTGTGGCAACACCACAAAATCTTTACTGCTATAATACTGAAATCTATACTTACTGTAATCAATTAATGACTTCCCACATCTTATTTATTCCAAACCCTTGCTTAAATGATTTACAGCCTACAACATAAAACAAAGATATAATTAAAGAGAACCTATTTCTGATTGCACATTCATTTTTAAAAGCCATCCAGTTACTTGATACACATAATAGAAGCAGAGACAGGTGATCCTTAAACTGAGCTGCAAAATTTCTACTTGGATTGGAGTGAGATATAATGGGTTCAGTTTCCCAGGCATTTTGTCCCTGATTATTTTTACTTCATATACTCTCACAGAGAAGTCATGGGGAAACAGATTGCCCTTTCTAAAATCTCAATCCCTTCAAACTGGATAAGGTCTAACATTCAGAATCGGTCATCTGGGAAAAAAATCCATCATGCAAAACTTTTGTACAAGATATAGAATGCTCTGGAAAAGGTATGAGCCATTTCAGGTCTAAAATGGGATTAAATCTGAAGTTGAGCATAACTCTTATCTGCAGCTTCAGGTCAGTCCAATTCTATTTTCAATTTATTTGCCTGTTTGGGTATTGATATAGTGCTTCATGGTGGTATCATCATTCTCATGTGATAAGGCATCTCCCAGAACAGCCGGCCAAACATGAGCTGCAGAGTATTCCTGGGACAATACTAAATTGTGCTGAGATATTCATTTAGCCCAAAACCAGTTATTGCTACAAGGTGTGATGGCTGCAGAGACTTTCTGTGGAAGAAGAGAGACCTGAATTTAAGTCCTTGTATAATGAATACATGTGTTTTATTGAAGTCCTGGGTTCTTGAGGAAAAGAGTGGGCATGAGATAAAATGTACCACCTCTGTAGGCAGGAGTTGCATTAGATGCCTGGACATTGGCAGGGCTTTGGTGTGTGTTAAGCCCGCCCATCACAGCCAGATGAGGATACAGCTGCTCCTAGACATGTCCGAAGAAGCTGCTTCACATAGCTTGGAAGTGTAGACACCTGCTGACCCTCAGTACCTCCAGAGGTTATGATTACTTCATTTCTCTAAAAATTAGTGTTGCTTGTGCCACACTGGTCACTTCATAAAACATTGGATAATAACAAGTCTTTCTTTCATGGTGTCAGAAAATATATTTTGAAAAGAAAATGTGAATGCAATGATCAGTTAGAAAACACTTGGGTTTCTCTGCTAACAGCTTTGTATATTCTGTTCTTACCTTTAGGAAGATATTTTAAACTCAAATATTTAGAGTATTTTACTTATTTCCAGATCGTACATATCCTACATGTACCATGATTAATGGGTTCAGTTGCATGAGATTGTAAAGTTCATTAATTCTATTGAACAAATACTGAAATTCACCAGAAAATTACACCACATACAGAGTCACCCAAACTTAACCCAAGGAAGAAAAGAACAAGACCAAATGAGCTCACTTGAACATTTAAAAGGTTATTGGAAGTAATCAAGGGATTTGGGGTTTTGATGATAATTTGTACCTTGTATTTAGTTAATCTGGTGGATAAAAGTAAATTAAGAGGACAGAATGAAATGTCTATCCTCAAAAATCTGAATATCCAGGTGTGGTTTTTTTTTTTTTGTTTGTTTTTTTTTTTTTTTTACGTAGGCAAGGTATAAATAAATATTTGTACTCTGACACAAAGGTGCATAGATGACATCATCTTTTGTGACTCTAGAAAGCACTCCTGCATTTCATTTTCCTCTGCTCTCACCACTGGAATATCCATTCTTCTTTTAATATCACTACACTATATCACAGGTGATTGCTTTCCTCCAAAGAATCATGGCTGTTGAAATATATTTGCTCTAGTTTTTTTCCCCCTTTTGTCATGCTCTGGTGTACCCCAACATTTGAGTACAGGCTGATGGTGATACGGTTCATGCTGACCTTTTGCTCCTGCAGGAGCTTTCCCATTGGTCAAAAAACTGCTTTCAAGGAAGGAGACTCCAAAACAGGCCCTGCCATGGTACTACTTGTGGCCTCTGTGTCTGGGAGTAGTATTTCATCATTTTTTACGCTATGTTTTGCTTTAGTCTTTGTGCATATTATAGTTTCATCCCCCCAGGAGACATTCTGCAGAATCTGTTGCTTAGTAATAGTAACCTTCATGGAAATTAGCTTGAACTTCAAAAGAACAAAACACGTTTCATTAGTCACAGGTTTTCAGTTAATGAATTCCTCTGAGAAAGTTCTTTAGAAAAGCAAACTTTCTAGAATCAAGTGCCACCAATGTTGACTTAGGATGAATTAGCCTCTTGAAAGTGCAATTTCTTTGTCCTCTTTAAATTATGTTTGAGATTGTTTCTATCAACAGTCAGGTTTACCTTGACAATGCCTCTAATAAAATTAAGTTTTATGTAAGTGGAATCAGGATCTCATATAGAATAGAGCCAGAAAAAGTTACCACAGTCAGGTAGTCTGGCCTCTTGTGTAATATAAATCACATGAATTAATTATTGTGCTAACAAAAGCACCTCTCAAATTATCTCAATATAAAATACTTCTAGAAATTTTCTTTCTTCTTGAAGACCTGCTTTAGTTTTTAAAAAAATCTCCCATTGTGTGATAAAGATGAGGCATTAAGGACCAGAAGGGCACCAGAATTGCTGCAGCCTCATGTGAGAGGGTCAGAAGTGGGGACCTACACCTGCTGCCTGGTGAAGTCAGCCACCTCAGGCTGTCTCAGGTTGTCCAGCTGACAGAAAAGCAGCTCTCCAGTAGAAATACTTGGCAGGACTGACACCTTGCTGCTGAAGTCCTGGTTTCCATCCCCCACAACACCTACCCGAAATCCTACATTTCCAGTTCATGTGGAGGAAGGCAGGGATCTAAGGATAAAGAACTCACCTCCTTTAAAACACAGACACATGGAAATGGACTTACCTCTCAGCAGGAAGGTTCAGCATATGCTGCTGAAAAGGCAAAGTGAGATCCAAGTGCCTCTCCCATCACTTACCTGGGAGGCACAGCACACTGCAAGAGGCCACAAAGCTTGATGGGGACAGAATGAGGGGAACAGGAATGAATGAGATGCTGGTGCCTGGCGATCAGGACACGTAAAGCTTTAGCTCCCGCTGACATTTACAGGATTGCTCCTGCACTTCACATCAAAATCTGAAATCAAACAGGCAGTTAGGGCTGTCTTCAAGGATTCTGACTTGCCCAAGTAGTAGGCTGCAAAGTCAGATTCCCTCAAGAGAGTCCCTTGGCTTCGTTCTTACTTAAATTTAGTCTTACAAATCTTCCATTGCTCCCTCTAGTCTAACAAAATAGATATGAGAGCAGCTCAGCCTCAGCAGTGATGTCTTCTGTATTTCTAAATTTGACATAACAGAAATGGAGTAATTTTAAAACACATGGTAGAAGGCTGGGTAATTTTAGAAGTGACTTTATATCTTGTCTACATTGGAACATGAGAAATCAAAGACCAAGTAATTAAAGGTACAAGGGCAATGCACTCTAGTTTAACAATACTAACTCACTGGCGAGGTCTCACACAGAAGCAAAGGGCTCTAATTCCTTCTGAAAAATTGGACCAAACTGAGCCAAACTTAATTTTTCAGGAGGAAATTCACATCATGGATAGAAGTACAGGAATTTGCATCTCATCTACAAAGAAGCACTGGAGGAAGTGAATTAAGTTCTACAATGCCTAATATTTTTTCCAGTGGAGTCATCACCAGAAAAAAAAAAAAAAATTAGAGCTTTTTCATGCTGTTTCTCTCACTCCTTTTGAAAAGTAACCTTCCAGAGGAGCTCTTAAAAACTTGAAAGCATCTACTCATCTCCAATGGCTGCAAGAACCTCAAGTGATTGGTGGAGCTATCTATGCTATAGGTAGCTGAAGTATCAGAGATGTATCTCATCATATACACCTGCTTCTGCATACATCCAGAAGTGCTGCAGCACTGATGGCAGTAAGCCATATCCATCCCAAACTAGGCTTTACATTATGCCACAGAGAAGATCCAGCCATAGGCATTTTCAGAGCTCAACCAACAGCTTAGGCTGTGAAGAAAAAGCCCATAAATGAAAGTCTTGATAGACCACTCCTTTAACCTAATAATTCAGTAGCAAATATTAGGAATGAGATGTGGTTTCAGTTGTTCTCCGGATGCCATGTGATTTTCAACAGTCTCTCCTCACATCTTGAATCAATGAATTATTACCTAAACTCAGTTAGGAACAGAAAGGGCATCCTCCCTCACCTCTGTAAAAGCCGTTTGACTTTTAAAGATTAATTAAATGTTCAGCAGAAGGGAGACACCTGGGCTGGGGTAGTTACTGCACTGATGGAGAGAGCCTGGCTTCCACTGCTGCTCTCCTGACAGCCAAACTATGAAACTCTGTCATCTGGTACCAAACAGTGGCTGGAGCACATCCTCCCACATTTCTCCCACACTCATCCTGTCTCTCCAGCCCAAAGAGTGTTAAGTGTGAAAGAGTTCACAGGAGGGGCTGTGCAGAACAGAGGCTGATAAATGACAGCTACAATTCCCCTTCAGTGAGGAAGGGAAAGAAACCCAAGTCCAGGGAACCAAATTCAAAATTGCTATTCTCACAGTTAAAGTGTCAATAAAAAAGCAAGAAATGATGGAAGAGATACCGTTTCATCTCTCTTCCTTTGAAAAGAGTTACTTTTACAGTAAAAAAGCAGCACTGACACCTGAAAGAACAGCAGGCTCAAACTATAGCACTGAGATTTTCACATAGGCTTCAGTGGCTCCCTCTTGCCATCCTGGGTGTTCAGCCACCAAAAACTTCCCTCTGTCTTTGATACAGAGCCTAAGTCCACTAAATCAAAAGAAGATATTGTTAAATTTATTACAGCTGTGACTACATCCCTCCTGGAGATCAGATTAACTGATTCTTGGAGGAACTGTCATTTATCTCACAAGACCTTCTCTTTCAAAAGACAGGAAAATATTAATGGAACTTCTACTCATGATGGCAAAAAGGCCCAATTTTATTTCAGGTCAACCACAGAGGTTTGGATTGCAGTAACCTATTGAAAGCAGAGCACCTATTAAATGAGGAGTATATCTCATTATTGCTATGTTGTGTGCCCACACATTGGCAAAGCTGGTTATGTAGACAGGATAATAATATAAGCCAGGAACAAGGCCTGCTTTGGTATTTATGAACACTATGTTACTTATTAGCAGTACTTTAATGATTTGGTATCAAGCTGCATTCACTGTCACACAATAAGGCAGAACACAACCCAAGAATCTGTGCATAGATACCCATTTATCAATTTTAAAAACAAACACTGTCTCTGTAAGGGGCACTTAAGAAGTCCCATCACAACTCACATTTTCTTCCACCATACAGTGCAGCCACTGACTTATGCCTGTTTTACCACTTACATCTGAGCAGAGATGTGCTTGTCTCCATGTATGCCATTTTGTTTTGAGAGCAAGCTGTAGGAGGTTTTATTATGCTGGAAGCTCACTAGCAGATCCTGTGCCCAGAACACTCATAGAGACACAGGTCAGCTCAGGGATTCTTATTGTTATGAACTGTCTGACGATGGATGTAGCCCAGCTGCTGAAAGATGAGGTAAAAATAAAATTTCTAACACTACTGGGGATAAAACAAGGATCCTGTACTAGCACTAGAGGCAAACATATGCGCTCCTGTAACACTCTTCTATCCTGGGAGAGTGCTAAAACCAGAGGTGGTAAAACTTGTCCTCAGTCTGTCATTGATGGTCCAACCTGAACTCAAAGACAGGAAAGAGTGGCATGGGATGAGAGGTTTGCTGCCTCCACAGCTTGCCCACGGACCTCCACCTCTTCCTGCCACCACTGTACCTGCTGCAAGAAGGAGCAGTGACGCAGAAAGAGCTGCCTTGGGGAGATAGGGGGCACCAGGAGTAGATGAGGGAGGAAAAAGTGGATGTTGCAGAGGTATGGAGTCTCAGAATGAGGCACTTCAGCAGCTGAGCACAGCCATTTTCAAGCAACCAGAAATATCTATCCCCTCTCAGACACTCTTTGGGGATATGTCTTTATCACTTAAAGAAATTACTTCAACAGCATTTCTGCTAAGTCATCATCAAGCTGAAAGTTTTCCCCAAAAGAGCTGTTTAACTTTTTTACTCTATTAATATGGGGAATAATCCGTCACAGACATGCAGCACTTGAATCATAAAGGTCATTGTCTTGTGTTGGTATGAATCATGCCCTGCAGTACTACTGCCTGCTTTGTTTACTGCACAGCAAGATGATCCTAATTACTTAGTGCAAACTAAAAGGTAGGACACCCAGTTCAGGTAGTATTTTAGGAAAGTCACTTTCTTGTTAGACTCTCTGCTTGCTGGATACTATTCCAATTGTTTTAGATATCTTGACACATCTCTACTGCAGTGTCTCAGAAAAGAGCATTCTGTGAATGCTTTATGCAAGAAACATTTTGGCTTAAACAAAACCCTCTATATCAGGCAGTCCTGGTTATTTTATAGACAGATAAAAGAAGTGTTTGAAACTATGGAGGTGGGCAATAAACACAAGAAACAAGTTCATTTATGAACAAGAGAGTAAATTCTAAAGACTTTTGCTACATTTTTGAGAATGTTTATGTTTATTTTCTCTTTTTTTGTTGTTTCTCAGGTATTTTCATGGGTGTATTATGTACAGAAAAGACAACATAATTCTACTTAACTTTTTTTAAAACAATAATTCAAGATTTCTCCACATCAGAAAATGACTAGCCAAAAAAAAACCAAAAAACCCACAAAAAAACCAAAAAAACAAACAAAAAAACCCCCCACAAAAACCCAAAAAAAACCAAAACAGTTCAAAGTAGTGGCTCCTAGAAAACCGGACTTAAGATATTTCTCACCATTCCAACCACAACAAACTTGTGCGCTAAATTTTTAGTTTTCACACTAAAATAAATTAAGATCTCAAGGAGGGCATTGTTTAATGATTTAAGAATTAAAAATCTCAAATGTGTTCAGAAAGATCACTGAAATCTCACAGTTATTTATGCATATGCCCAAAATAAAATATAAAAGCATTAAGCATACAAGTGAAAAAAATAGTGACAGAAAGCAAGAGGCAAAACAGTTTTCTTCTCTATATACAGAAATTTTTACATAAGTAACAAGAAATGTCAAAAATACACAATTTTGAGTACAAAATAATAATTTCAGCAATAGATTTGTACAACTGAGACCTGTGTAAGCAGCATGCTTTGACTGAATGAATTAAACTGCAACCTACTTCAAAATACATTCATTTAAATCCTCCATACTAAAGATGTCTGAAAATAGAACATGAGGGAATACAGATTAGTAATGACTATTATCTCTGGAGAGGAAGAAAATTATAATTTCCCTTTAAAGTCCAGAAGGATCAGTCTGAGTTTTTAAATTCCTTGGTCTTGACCGGTCAGGACCATTAAATTGCCTCAGGAGACCCACTTCTGCCAGCATGTATGTGTTTTAACACTACATATCTCAGTGAGGTTATGCAGGATTCTCGGCAGGATCACAGAGAGCAAGACTGAGCAGTTCAGAGGTCTTCAACTTGGTCCTAGGACTTCAGCTGTAATTATCAAGGCACTGCTCTCAAGACAGTAAATAGACACAACAGCTCAAATGATTCTGTAAACACATAATTACCCTGGGGATACTTGTACACCACACCTTGTTTCTTTTTTTGAACACCCTTTTGTTCATTATATGCTTTGATCATTTCAAAAAACCTGGCAAGTGTGAATATTAAATCACTATAGAAATCAGCTCTGAATTTGGGTCACAAAATTCGTGTTTCTTTCCTCCAAGAAAAGAAAGCTAGTAGATGCAGCTTTGACCAGAAAACTTGCTACAGTCAGTGTAAACAAGTGCTTAATTATCAAGACAAATTAACTGTCTGATGTTCACAATTTATACTTCACAGCCAGTACATATCAGAGATCACAAAAATCCCACAAAATGTTTTTCCCTCCTCCTTCAGGAATGTAATTTCACTAAATATCCTGTATTGCTCATCTTCTTTCCTTCTTGAATTACTGTGTTTTACAATATTCAAATTTCTTGCATCGTAGAGCTGGAAGACAATAAAAATACCTGTTCCTACCATTTAGACAATGTACACTCTCACTCTTTTACATTAACCCTAAGCACAATTTTGCTGCTTTCAGAGATAAACAGGGATGACAGTTTTGAAACAGAAAATTCATACTAACTAGGTCATAAACTTGTGCTATCAATGTAAATGTAATTGAAAAAATAAAAGACTTACTGCAAAGACCCACTAAAACACTGTGCTTTATAGTGGAACTCCTTTAGATCAGAAAAATCTATACCATCATCAGTAAAACTGACAAGAAAGGCATAGCACAGCCATCAATAACATTACCACTGCCAGGTGCCTTTACACATAATCCACAGTCTCAGCTGGCAGCTTTATTTTTTTTAATGAAATTACTGAATTCAAAATTGTTCCTTTTATACTCCTAAAGTTTAAATAATGACAACAGTTTTACTAATAGGTGTCAATGACAAGAACAGAGCTAACTTAGTTTAAAATAGTTCCTTACTGAAGACCTTTAAAAAAAATCTGGGATTTGAATACTTTGCCATCAGGAAGCAAGCAGTCCCTGGACATCCACATGTGTGTGAAGGATACACAGAAATAGATGAAATTACTATTATTTTTGCTCCTCTTGTACAAGAACAACAGAGAGCTGCCCATGCTTTGGGGCACCGAAAGACAGATGGAAGCAAGGGAAGTCCAAGCCCTAGCTCTGGTTGTTTTTTGCACATGAATCCCTTTGCTCTTGGTCATGGCCCCAAACAGTTGGTTCTGAGGGTATTCTTCCCAGACTCAGAGCAACTGGGGATCTGGCTCCAAAGCCCACACCTCAGTCTTAATTCTACTTGTCTCACAGTAACTATTTATTAAGCTGATTGAAAAAAAAAAAAAGTGTCTGAGTTTGGTTTGCAATCATCAAGGAAAATCTTTGTCTTTCTGCTCTCCAAGAAGATACCAACACAGCCTTAATCGGAAAGGTAGCTTGGCATTTTAGGGAGAGAAGCTGATGCCTAATAAAGGAGAGCAGTGAGTAAACCCTTGAGACAGCAGCCACTACAGAGACAAAGAAGTAATGAAGAAAATCAATGTGAAGTAGTAGCAGAGGGAAAAGGAGAATTTAACTTACACCCCCAGCAAACTCTGCCGGCTGACTGTTATAAAGGGTAATGGTTGAAAGAGAGTAGATATAGAAAATATGTAGGAAGATATTCTTCCATGTGAGGGTGGTGAAGCACTGAAACAGGTCTCCCATGTTCCATCCCTGGAAGTGCTCAAGGCCAAATTGAATGGGGCTCTGAGTAGCCTGGCCTAGTGGAAGGAGTCTGTACCCATGGCAAGGGAGTTGGAGAAGGATGATATTTATGGTTCCTTCCAAACCAAGCAATTTTATGATTCTGTGACTGTTTACAGTTTTGATCCAATACTTACATTGCAAAACACATCAATAATTCTTTTTCTCCCTGCAATTACTATGTAGACTAAATCATAACCTCACCTATGGTTCACTTGCTATCTGTGTGCTGGTTTACCCTATTATTTTTAATCCTATTCCATCAAATGCCTGACAGCATGATTTCAACAGTGAAAAGCACACCTAGCCTTATATGAGCTCCAAGCAGAAACAACATTACACCAATACAGTATAAATTGCAGGCCCAAAAATCACTATTTCAGATAGGTTTTCAGGCATACCATGAGACTTGGATAACTTATAACAGCCTCAAAAACAACCACATTCATCCTTTACCCTGTAACAATTTTAACATGAACACCATTCTTCTAAACCATGTGTTAGCCTAGATCTCAGGTCATGATGTTTTTCTTGCTTTCTCTCTCATTCCTCTGTTTTCTCCTTCTAAATCTCCTGATAACTGAGCAGCTAATTTTGATCAATTGTAGAAAACCAGAAAATATATGACTGTACTTGTAGCTATACCAACATAAATCACCCTCCTAGAGCTTACATGGGTCTTTCATTGAAATTCACCAAAATAACAAATAATAACAAGCAATAATAATCTCTTCAATACAGAACAAAATATTCAAATGAACAAAATATAGAGTAAATTTTGTAAAGTGCATAAAAACATTAATGAAAATATTATAAAACCAGATTTTTAATGTTACCATGAAAACTTCTGAAATATTGTTAAATTAGATAGAAATAATCTAATGAAAGTTTTTGGCTCTAATATACTTGCAGACAGCAGCAACAGTTTTCAAAAAATTACACCAACTAAATACACCATATCTTAGCAGCATAAAAAAAGTTCCTACAATTAGACAAAATTGCAGGCCTAGTAAGCATAAACCTGACAAGATGTTCCAAATATAGTTTTCATTAAAATAATGGATTTCCACAAAATCCTAGAGGTAACATTTGTTATTCTGCTTACATTGTGTTCTGGTAGTAAACCCAATTACAGCCAATCACGTTCCCTCCCTCCATCTTCCCAAAATTGCACAAAGTACTGAAAATTTAATCAAGTTATAAGGTATGGCCACACTGAAAAAGCCATATGAAACAAAACAAAATTCAACCTAAAGCCTAAAAACAAATTACCCCAGCAAACAACAATCATTGTCAAACAACTGCAGTTTCAAACTACCGACCGATGCTCCCCACACACGTAGATGGCACTGGGCCGGATGCGCCGCCTTGTATGGCCAGGGAGCTGTGGCAAGAACTTGAAGAATCTGGGCATCAAGTCTAAGCATGCATCATGAAACTTCTTAATCCTCCAGTAGTAAATCAGTGGATTCAGTGCAGACTTGAGGTAGCAGAGCCAAAGGAGCCAAGTGCTTATCTCAAAAAAGTTGTGCTTGTAGTAGAAGTGGCTGTTGAACGTGGCAATAAGGCTGTAAGTGGTGAATGGTGCCCAACAGACTATGAAGACAAGGAACAAAATCAGGATGGTTGTGAAGGCACGAGTTTTAAAGCTCATATCAATATTCATCTGAAAAGGTCTCTGTAAGCTCATGAGACCAAGTTTGCTGGCTTGGCTGAGACATATGCTATCAGGGTGACTATGGATACGAACTGCATTGTGGCGGACAGTGTTGAGTATGCCCATAAAAGAATACAGCATTACCAGGAATGGAATAAAAAAAGCAATTAGCAAGATAACTATCACGTAGGCTCGGTAACCTGGGCTTGTAGAGTACCCAAAAACACACTGAGGTGCTCTCGAGGGTATCTGCAGATTAGGATTCCCTACTGATAACGGAAAAGCAACAACAAAGGATGCTGCCCAGGAAATCACAATAAGAATCTTTGCACGGTAGGGGTTCAGTTTATCTTGCCTCTGAACTATGATAAGAAATCGGTCAATACTAATAATAAGAAGAATGGCTACCCCCTCTACAACAAAAAGCCAGAAGAACATGGCAGAAACTCTGCAAAATATATCCCCAAAAATCCACTGAGTGGTAATGATTGTTATCAGAGCAAATGGCATGTTCAGCACTGCCAGCAGCAAGTCTGCAAAAGCCAGGCTTGCTAAGAGGATATTAATTGCAGATCGCATAGCTGCCTTCTGGTAGACCATCAGGCAGACAACAAAGTTTCCAAGGAAAGAAACCAACAGGATAAATATCATAGCAGCAGAAAGAATGATCTGGAGTGGCAAACTCAAGCTCCTGAAAACTTCTTGTGATGGCAAGATAGCTGTGGTGTTTACTAGGGAAGTACTTCTCTCAGTGGTGAGCACAGCACTTGAATTATATCTCGATGGTTGTGTTGTGCCACTGTGAAGCAAGAACTGGGGAGTGGTAAAATTCGTATAGGCATTTTCATAAACAATGAAAGTAGCATTTGAGGTCCCAGAATGGGCCAGCGTCAACATTGGTGAGAAAACCATTGCTTCAGGAAAAATGAAAGCAGAACCAAAGGTCTTCAAGGCATTTCATCTTGTTCAGGCAGTATTTTGAACTGGTCATTTAACAATCAAAATGTAATGCTTGAAAGCATCAAAGTTCTTAAGTTCATGTCAGTACTTCCATCTGAAAAGAAAGAAAGAAATGTAAATTCACAATGTAAAACTCCCTGAAACCAGTGGTAACTGAATGATTGCTCTACTTTACCTAATGAGAATAGTATCCTTGATATACCTTTACACTTCAGGTTGACAATTTACTCAAGCACCAGACATGGGAGTTGGCCTTTCTCTCATATGTCCTACTCCCACAGTCCTGCTGATACTGTACAATACTCTCAACTCACCATGCTTTTTTCCTACCGTAACCAAGGCTGGAGAACTTTTGTGTTTGAAAACAAACTTTACTGATTAAGAGTGAATAAATCAAAAAAGTATTTTTATTTGAATCTTGTAATTTTTGAACTAGCTTTGCTATTTTATTTTGAAATTGCCTACAGGTGGAAACTTTAATAACATTTTAAAATACCTTAAATAGTATCAGTATATTGTCTATTTGCCTGTTTGGTAAGCACTGAAAGTCTATTTATCCAAGTTATTGCACATAATACAGAATTCTTCCACATCAGACATGTCAGGAGAAACATGCAAAATGTCCTAACCTGTTATGAAATAACTTGTCCACAGGATAAAAGAATTTCTCAATTTGTTTCATTTAGGGGCTCACTCACATTAAGGTGCAGGAAACCAGCACTTCTTTGGTCACCACAACTCTTCCCCTTCAGTAAGTTTTCCTGCTACCACTGGTCTGGGCATGTTTTTGTTAATTCATCTTGGTATCCCATACAATTTAACCATGTGCACTCTGTTTTCCCTTGTAAATCTAATTCTTACTCATCCTGCTGAACTCCCTCCCTTGGCATTATAGTAATAGAATGGTTTGGGCTGGAAGGGCCCATAAAGATCTTCTAGATCTGACCCCCCAACACTTTCCACTAGACCATGCTGCTCAGAGCCCAGTCCAACCTGACCTTGAACACTTCCAGGGATAGGACATCACCAACATCCATAGGCAACCTGTACCAGGCCTCACCAGTCTCACAGTAAAGAATTTCTTCCTAATATCTAGTGTGAATCTCTCATCCTTCAGCTTAAGACCACTCCCATGACCTTGTAGAAAGTCCCTCTCCAGCCCTCCTGCAGACCCCCTATAGGTACTGACACAATCCAACATTTCCTTTTAGTTCCAAGCACTGTCTTGCTGCATTATTACTACTAGTATTGTACTGTTACATTTGTCTGTATGTACATTCTTAACAAATAAAATGCAAGGGAGTTGAGAGCTCCCTCACCTTTTCAGTGCCAGCTTCTCCCCTCTGTCTTGGACTACTAAATTAAACACCCTCAGAGCACACTGGCATCTGATCAAGCTGGCAACCAGAAGCATTCAATACCTTTTCAAAAAACGATCACTACAGCCAGAAATGTAAAGTGGGCTTCATCTCATTCATTCTGGATGACTGCAATAGCCCCTTCTGGCTGTTCTCATGTTTATCATTAGAAAAGGGATAAAGGCATCTTCAGAAGGCAATCTCCTCCATCTCTGCACACGATGACAAGCTTGTGCTACTAACACACGTACCTTACGGTAGCACAAACCCTGCCCACAGTATTTATGCAGGTTCTGTTTAGTATCAATGTCAGTAAAAAATAAAAAGAGGAAGGAATGTTTTTTATGCATTTACACAAGGACCACATGTTTTGTGTAGGATAAAAAGTTTACCTTTTGCTGGATAATACTTCACCAACAGAGAAATTAACCGAAGACAACAAAATCTGATCTATGCCCCCAGTTTCACTTCTAGCAGTCTGAAAGCATGCCTGCTCAGGCTACTGTCAGGAATTCATAAAATAAAATCACAATAAAATGACCTGCCCCTTTAATTCCTGACTATCTTCAAGCTCTATCACTAGATGATTTCCAGGGCCAGGCTATCATCAGCATTTTATTTCAGATAAATGATTAACCTCTTTGTGTCCTCTAATTTTCAACGGTATCAAAAAAGATATTATGATAAACATCCTTATTTAATTGACTCTTGTGGTGGGCTGATCCTGGCTGGACACCACATGCCCACAAGAGCTGCTCTTTCACTCCCCCTCCTCAACTGGTCAGGAGAGAAGAAGTATTACAAAAGGCTTGTATGTTGAAGTAAGAACATGGAACTATTACTATGACAGGCAAAACCTCAACTTGGTTTTAATAATTAGATCAAATAATTAGATAATAACTAGGTAATAATTAGATCAAATCATTACCAATTAAATCACAGCAGGGTAATGAGAAAATAGAGCTAAATCTTAAAAATACCTTCACCCCACTCCTCCTTTCTTTCCGAGTTTAACCTTCTGCCTAATTATCTGTCTCCTCCCCACCAGCAACGCAGAGGGACAGGGAACAGGGGCTGCAATCAGTTCATCACACGTTGTCTCTACAGCCCCTTTCTTATCAGGGGGAAGGCTCAAACTCTTCCCCTCCTCCAGTGTGGATTCCTCCAATGGGAGAAAGTCCTCCATGAACTTCTCTAATACAGTCCTTCGCACAGGCTGCAGTTTTTCTTGAACACTCATGTGTGGGTCCCTTCCATTGGCTCTATAGGGCATAGAGGAAGCTTCTGTCAGCTTCTCACAGAAGCTACCCCTGCTACCAAAACCTTATCACACAAACCAAATAGACAGTCATACAAATTCCACTTTCTTACTGCTTGAATGAAAGTTATAATTTTCTATTTTGTCCTATTATATTTCAAAGACTGTAAAATTCGTCAAAAGTATATAAAGCTGTGTACATAGACATTTTGCAAAAAAATACCAATTCCACTAACTTTATTATAGATTTTTCTTTCCCTCCATTCTCTCTCTTTATATTTTATTTTTACACTAACTCTTTTAGAGAAAACCTCAAAGTTAATTACAGGCTAAAGCATATATACTAGCCAAAGCACTTATTTCTTTGATCTATATAAACTCTACTAGTCTTCTTTAACATTTTTTAGAATAAAATATGTAACCAACAGGAAGAAGGTTAACAGAACTTTCCAGAATAAATAAGAAATATTTTAGAAATGAACAAGAAAATCTCACCCAAAGTTCCACTGAGGTTTATGACTCCACAAGCTGAGAACACTATGAAGGAAAGGAAGCTGTAGCATCCTGCAGGAACTGCAAAACAACATAAATTCAGCAAATAATTCTGGATTTAAAACCTTGGAGCAAGAAAATTGGATCCCCAGGGTAGTATCTTTTAGAGTTGTGTAATCAATAAGTCAGCAAAGGTAAATTCTGAATTTCTGATTGGCTTTGTATAGGTCTTTCCACCAAGGCTCTAAAATAAACTAATCTGCCCTTAGATAAATGTAAAACTCTCCTACAGACAATAATCAGTTTCAAACAGGAAATAAAAAAAAGGGAGTGTTTAGTTCTGCAGAGAAAAGAGGTCACCAGAATGATCCTACAAATAAAATCTTTACTGGGGTTCACGCTCTTTAATCTATAGAAATGAAGAGGGAAATGCAAAACCATGACATTTGCTGATGATGAACATGAACTGTTTTTCAGGTCAATTTAATAAATAAGGGTCAACTATAAAAAGGTACAGAGTGATCTCTCAAGAGTTAGTGGAAAGCTAACAGTCTACCCCATAAAATTCAGTGCTAGTGATAAAGCTGTGCCTATACTGAAAAAAGTTATCTGCACAGTAATAGATGCTAAACCAGTAATTACCATCCAGAAAAAAAATAGATCTTCAAATTTTCATAGTCTGCTCTATGAAAACATCAGCCATGTGTTCAGAATTGTTAGCAAAGGAACTGAGAAGAAAACCAAGAGCTAGCTATATACACTGTATATTTGGATACATCACCTGCTACAATACACATCTATGGCATCTCTTCAGTACTATGTTCAGTTCTGCACCACTTGATCTCTATTAAAGAGCAACTGAAAACAGGTATCATAGAGGTCTACCAAGTTTTTACTGACACAGGAAAGTGAATGATTCTCATAACATAAGAATAGGAAAAGTCAAAGAAATCACAAAACACCTCTGGAGATCATCTTCTCCAACCTCTCTGCTCAAACAGAGCCACCATAGACAAAAATTGTCAACTCATTTTCAGTGGGAATTTCCTGTTTCAGTTTCTGTCCACTGCCTCTATCACCTGGCACCACTGAAAAGATCTTGACTCTGTCCTCTTTGTACCCTCTCTTCAAGTATTTATATACTCATATATATACACTATACTATACTATTATAAGATCTCCCTGAGCCTTCTCTGCTTCAGGCTCAACTCTCAGCCTTTTCTCACAGAAGGGATGCTCCAGCCTCTTCATCATCTTTGTAACCCTTCACTCTACTCTTCAGTATGTCTATGTCTCTCTCAAACTGAGGAGCCCACATTTGGAAATTGCTGTTTCACAAGTAATCATGAAAACACCTGCCACAGGATATTGAGGATGTCACAGAGCTTCTGTGAATTCAATAGCATTCGGGACATATATCATTATACAGATGTCCATGTAGAAAGAGGTGAATCACACCCATCTCTCTCTGCTGACTGCTAAGGATACATGGCCTTCTGATTTGAATACATGCAGTCACTTGACTAGCTTTAAATACACGTAACAGAATTTGCTCCCTCATGTTAAGTTTACATCCTTTATGCCACACAACCTCACACTCTAGTTCAGCAGAGGCTTAGAGAATCACACATATCATAAAAGCTTTAAAGAGGAAAACAAATCAAACAAAAACCAGAGAAACAACTGCTAATGTTTCATAGTAAACAAACAGAGCTTTAGAAAATACAGATATATCCTAAATTTTCCTGCATAACAGAAAGAACCAGACAAGGGGAGGAGTAAAAGTGTTCTGCATCCTTAATTCAGTTGAAAAGATCGTGCTACTCTGCATTTCTCAAGTCAGTATCATCCAGTATATAGCAAAGGATAAAGGATGCACAAGTGCCTATAGTTTATTCCTAACAAACCCAGAAAAAGAAAGAAAAAATAATCTCATACATTCTCTCACTATCTCAGCTCTCTATTGAAATAGCTACATCCCCTTTGGTGCTTTGTCCCCTCTGTGTGATGTTTGCATATTTCTCTGTGAAGCATTAAGAGAAGAGGAGAAGAATGACCTCATCCAAGCTGCTGCCTAGACCCAGCCTAGTGCTTAAAGTGGAAAGAGCACCAGCCATTTAGCTGTTGCATAAGTCATCAGTCCTGTCTTTTCAAGAAGGGTGAGAGAGTGAGCAGTAACCAGCTGTTGCAAAGAAGACACCTAACCTCATAAGAGGACTGCAGGCTTTGAGTCCTATGTTGCTCCTGTGCTTCTTGCTTCCAGATGGTTTCCAGCAGCACCCTTCTCTTGGTTCTGTTTACAACTCTGATTATGAAATATATGTGTGCAGGGCACACAGAATCTGCATGCTCAGATATTGGTTTGGATTTACACTTATCTAACCTGTAGGCAGTGCTTGCTATCATCATTCATGGAAGTGACTGACCAATTCAGCCAATAAACTCAAGAGGTTCCATTCTGTTGCCACCATCTATTTTTCTTTTTTTTCCCCTACTTAAAGGCCTTCTTTCACGAGCATGCACATGATTATTAAACATGTCCCTCCACCCTTCTTCCTACCCTTCCAACTTATCCAAAATTATGTAAAGATAGAAGTATGAGATGAAAGAAACCAGTAAGATAATTTCACAGCAGCAGTGTTTCAGTTCTGACTCGCTCTTTGAGAAAGGCAGATCCTACCATTTCAAAGCCCCAGTCCTCGCTGAATGGTAATCACACAGCATGTAAAAGAGAACCATGCTTTGCTAGTTTAAATGGGTAAGTCTACTGATGGTCAGGTACTCAAGCAAGAGGCAGATAGATACCTTTTTGTCACAGCATTCTCACTTTTGGAACATGTACTCTCACAGATTCTTTTCAGATGCAAAAATGCTTCATACAATCGGTTTTTTCAATTTCAGTGCCGAAATTTACTGTGTATGCACATTTTCTCTCAAGCAAGGTTCTTACTGATATACAACTTCCTTTTTATGGAACATAATAGGCACAATTATTTCAATGAAGTACATACTTAAAGCTAAATAACACACAAATTCCATTCATCAAATACAATTTTTGCTAGAACTATGGTGCCTGTTTTTTACAGCTTTAGAAGCTAAAAGGTTCCTGTTCAAAATTTGGATAGCATGATCAACTGGAAATAAATGATTGTATGTTATATACAAAACTGACATTAGTCAAAGCCAGAAACTCCAAAAAGACAAAAAAGGGAACAGAACAGTGCCATAATAACATCTAAGTTTAATGCAGATCAGAACACACTATGAACAGCTGCCAAAATGTTCAATGACTTCAAAAACTCATCTGCTAAAATCAAGCATATATTGGCAATACTGACCAGCACCAAGATTTCATCCAGCACACAAAAATCATTCTTATTCAGAAACCTGAAGGTAGCACTGCCTGGTACAGTGATCCTATTTCTTTGGGATTTTTAAGTGGTCCCAGACGCTTCTGCATACTTTATAGCTACTGTCAATGGTCTTATTTTACCCGCAAACTTCAGCAAAAAATTATTTTTTGCAACATAATAAGCATTTAAAAAACAAAATATTCTTAGGGCAAAAGCAATAAAAAGAAACATGAAGGACATGGGCTTATTTTGTTTTCAAAAGAATTTATGTGCCACAAGAAAATACTCGGATGTGTGACACCACATTATTGTACAAATAAGCCCAGGACAAACCCCTCTAAATACGAATCAAGCATTGTTTCCTATGCAATTAAGCAGAGGCAGGAACATGTTACAATGGAATCCTTTCTGCTAACCAGTGAAAAGAATGAGTCAGAGCACAAAGCAGCAGGAACAATGTTCTTACTCACCTAAAAGAAAGTAGCAGTTTTCAGTTTTAATACCTATTTACATATAACCTAAATTGAAACTAATCAACTACACTGCATGAGTAGATGACCCATAAAACTATTCACAAGAGGCATTACTTTAATTTAGGAAATTGTTCTTTTTTCCACTCTATAAACACTACTGTACCAATTTTCATATGAAAGTACTGTGGGAAACAGTCACCTCTGCTTTGGGTCATTTAGCACAACTAATTGCTCTCTTGATTATATTTCCTTATGACCTTAACTCAGAGAGCCATTAACTGTCAAGAAACGTCAGTCACTACTGTAAACCACAAATATTCAAAATGTAAAAAATAATTCCGTTTTTTTAGCCTTTGGGAAAAATAATGTTCTCAATATGCAGATCATGTGAAAGGACTTGGGCAGTTCTATGTTCATTTCTAGTTCTGTCATCTTTCCCTGACTTCTAACTTTCCCACAGTTCAATGGTCACATTAACCATAATCATAATGAAGAGCTGAGTGAGTACTGTAGTACCTTGAGCACCAGTAAACACTGAACATTATTGAAAACATACTGAAAAATATTCATAGTCTCCACCTAGTTATTAATATGCAAATAACAAGTTGAAAGCTTCCTAAATTCCTAAATTTTAACTGAATCTTTGAATTATCCATGCAATCACTGTATGTCAGTGTAGCAAAAAAAAAACTCAAAAAACCAAAAACAAACAAACAACCCAACACACAAAACTCAAAGCATACCAATCCAGACAGGCTCCCATGAAGAACAGGAATCATAAGTCATCTTGGGCTGTTTTGTTCAGCTAATTATTCTCTTCCCAAATAACCTGCCAAAAAAAAAAAAAAAAAGTGATATATTCACATTCAAGGCAGGACAAGAGCAGAATAGGAAAATTTTCCCTGTAACAAAAGTTTTCTTTTATTGGGAGAAGTAGAATATTCTTTGTCTCTTGACAGAAGGCAGACTGTATGCCCCCTTTCTGGCAGAAGGTATAGAACGGACTAAGGCATCAAAGTTTCATCAAACCAAAGAAATCCTCAGCTACGTCACTTGTGGATCGTGAGAATCTCACAATTTTATACTAGTATCTGTCAGGCCTGGAGTAACATGTTGTTTCAGGTCTCATTCAGCTATGTTTATTTCACTTGTAGACAAGCACACAACAGCCACCTGCTCTAAGTCTTACTGCATCTATCAAAATAAATTCTTACCCTTAACCATCAGGATCCTGATCTTTATATTCCTAAAGATGCTCAAAACAGTAACATTTGAATCTATTACTGAGCATCATAAAGAAGATAAATAAATTTTCCCCAAATAGCAAAGATAACAGCATTGGACAAAAGACAAGAAAACATGTCTAGAGAGAAAGAATAAAACATTAAAGTTTCAATTCAGCATCTCAGCACTTCCTTTATGCGTGGTTGTAGCAATCAATCATCATCACAGTGCTAATATACCTGAGATAGCTAAATTATTTCTGCAAACTGGGCCTAAAATAGCTAAAAACCTGCATATTCTATCATGAGTTCATGACAGAATCAATTATCATCAGATATCATCAGTTCTTAACTGAGAATGTCAATTTTCAAGGTAGCTTTTCCTTATACTTTTAGAAGAAAGCCATAAAATTTCAGCGAGACTTGAAAACTGAGTTTATGTCACACTAATAGTTTTAAGTGACCTAAATAATTTATAAATATATATGTATATATATAAAAAGAGGAGAAATATATGAGACACTTCATAAGCTTGCTTTTAGAAGGCTACATAACTTTTAATTTCTGCAAGAATAAGCTTTAGGAACATCTCTAAGTCACCTCCACATTGGAACAAAAGATATCAGGGTGCTTCAGGAACAGTTTTTTAAATAAATTATGCACACAGGGGCTTAAGGACAAACCAGACAATGTTTACAATGGCCTTCAGCTAGAGAAGCAGTAACAACAAGCTGCACTATAAGACCTCCCTTTAGCCATTCAGTGCTGAGTGTGTGTCTGCAGCCAACTCAACACAGACTTCAAACACCCAAAACATCAGGCTTCATTTGCCAGACTAGTGTCTGCTGAGACATCTGCCTTCTGCAGAACACATTATCTAGCCACAAGGGAAGCTGGTGTCTGAAAGATTTTTCTGATAATCAATTAATACAAGTTGTTTTCCATGACCACAAAAATTTGAATTTTGCATTTATTCCACAGAACAAAGAGGGAAGGAAAACAATCCTCAGATATACCTATGTATAAAACAGATAAAATGTAGCCATTGGATTATTACAGACTTTCTCCATTTGGTTTGTTCCCTCTGTAGTGAGGTAAGTATTTTAAACTGGTAATCTTCCTTCTTCTGCTTTCTGAAGTGTCAAAGAAGCGAATAGGTTTGCAAGGAGGCAGAAAACTACCAGAAGCCTGGACAAGATTAAATACCTCAATAACCTGTAAGATCTTCCCACCAGACAAGCACATCCTCTGACACAAGCACCATTTCCAATCTCTACTTACATGATCACAGAAAATATTCCCAACTCTCACTAAAATAAAATTACCTTTAAAATCAGTTTAGACAAGCATCTGAAACATCATGATAAACTAGGAAATTCTTTCACTTCTAACCACCAAGAAGAAAAAAACAGAAGTACTTTTACAAAGTACATCTGGAAAATTTTATTAAATTGGAGTACATTGCAGAGCTTGCTGGGCAAGATTGCTTTGGGTAGTTTTCTGTTGACAGTTAGGGGTTAAAACTGTTTCATAATGAAACTTCTTTTTTTCCACTCCATTATAAATTATTCATCAGGCTTTTTTTCTAAGAACAGAGTGGAAAAGCTTTGTAACCCTTCAAGAAATTTGAGTGCAAGGATTCCTGATCCTGCAAAGAGCTCTACTTGAGGAATTACAACCTTGATTATATCAGCATTTAGACCTGGCAGAGCTACTAAAAGGGTAGTCCTGACCTTTTGCTTCTTCATTCACTCATTCCTGAACCCAGCTCCCCAGTCCCAGAGAGAAGGAATAAACTGAACTAAAACAGACCCTGGCAAGCAAATTTAAAAGCTTCACATTTAGGCCTGAAACCGTGAGATGCTGGGGAACACAGATCAAGGCTTAAGACATAGATTTAGCTTCTACATACCAAGCAGTATTTTTAATTTAACAGTCAGTCCTGCAACACAAGCAAGAATGGTGCAAAACCTGTACTTTCTGATGATCATAGAAAATTTTGCATCTTTGATTCCCCAAACCAGGAGCTGTCACTTACAGAGAACTGAAATAGTGGAACTAAAATCACAAAGATCTTACACATAATTAAACTTAAAGGTGTTTCTCACAAGTATTCAGATTACATTAAAGACTTAGTAGAAGACTAGAGAAGATCAGAAATATTATGAAATTGCTTTTCAAATGAGTTATAATTTTGTTACATACTTTACTGACAATTCGCTACGTCTCCTCATGCCTAGTCTATAGCCATATTTTATCAAGTTTTCCTAACATTTTTTTTGGGATACTAAGTCAAACCACAGGCAACAATGAAGTGAAATATTGAAAGCTTACTTCCTTCACAAAAGAGTCAGTCTGTCAGAAGATATTAAGTAAAAAAGTTTGCTTCAAGTCAGAAAGCTTTAAGAGAGTTGTCCTAAGGCTATTTTGGCTTTTCAACTACAGAAACTTACCTACTATATTCTCTGAGCTCTGTGAAAATGTTCCACCTTCATATACCTTAAGGTAGAGATCTTAAGGCTCCTTGCATTACATCATTCTTACTTCCTCTGTAGTGCCCCAACATACACTATTGCATTGCCTTCTGCTGAAAACAGGGGAAGATGAATTTTTCTGTCAGTAGTTTGGACAACAGCTGTTAGCACAGTGTCTTCTTTTGTAAGCAAGGGCTTACAAAACTCAGCCTATAAAAATGGTAATGCCAGCAGCAGCACTCTACACTGGTGGAATTTAAGCTGTATCTCCCACAGAAACATACCTGCTTCTTGAAACGGAATTTATCTTAACAAAAATTCATCTATTTGTAAAAAGATGCAGGGATGCTAATGAAAAAGTGATTAGAATGGCCAGATGTGTCCACTTTTCACACAGTGTCCTGACCACAATTTCCTGGGATTTGATTTAGCTCTCAGAGCAAAGCAATCAGCCCCACTTCTGCTTTTCCCTCAGGGATTCAGGTCATGCTAGAGCCAAGTTCTGTGCCTGCCCAGGAGTCCTGCTGCTGCAATACAGGTGTATGGATATCACTTCTTGGCACTTGGCTCCCATGGAAGAGGTGCTGGCAGCAAGTTAAATGAGGTGACTCCCCACTCACAGCATTCTGTCCTGAGGGCTCAAAGGCTGCAAGATTTAGCTGAGAACTAAGCAAAGATTTACTTTATATGACTATTTATATTACAACCTTTCTTCTCATACATATACACACATAGGCATATATTTCCAATAGTCATTATCATCTATATTCAACCAAAGACAAACATAAAATGTTTAATACAAAAAAATAATCTAAGTTATAAGGTTCCCTTGATTTTTCCCCAGATTTATCCTATACTTTGCTTTTACTCTAAATTAGTCTATTAAAAATCAGCCACATGTTACAATAGTAACTTCTTCTTCCTAATACAGAAAGACAAAATAAATAAACAACCAAATTACTGATCATTGTCTGTATCATCTGATTTGATAGCTTCAGAATTATTTTTGGGCCATGTCAGCCAACTGGAATAAAACTTAAGATGGCAACTACTTTGGAGAAACAATCCTAGTCAGAAATCTATTCATGCTGGAGATTAAAAGACAGTTAAATTAAGAGCTCCCATCTGGACAACTCTCAGGGTGAGATGACATATTACAGACATTCAGAACCTATGCAATACAGGCACTAACAATTTCTGTTCAGACCCAACAAGCAGGGCTTGTAACATTCATCCCAAAGAAATGGAAAAAAAAATATTACATTTGCAAGCCAAAAACATTTAAATCAGCTAGTCTCATGATTTTTTAAAGCACACTTTCTTTTAATGTAATACAAGAGATCAATACTTCAATTTTTTTCTGGGCTTTTTAATTATAAAAATGAAAAGTAAACAAATATCAACTGAAGAATTCAAATCCTCACCAGGAACAATTTTTTAGAGTACCTTATAATTCCTTGTTACAAATAAATTAACAGTTAATCAAATGGATTCTCTACTACTTGGGACCTTTTAAGCATACAGAAGACCAAATCAAATGCCTTCCATAGATAGCTACAGCAGTTCTGAGTTCACAGACTTTGTATTTAAGAAACGATTATTTCCATGGGGTTTTCACACTATTTTTAAAAAGTAGAAATAAATAACCAAACATCTGAAAAAACACACACCCCACAAAAGAACGGCAAACCAACATAAAATAAAAACATCCCAAATCCCTCAAACCTACAAAGAGAGGTATAACCTTACTAGAAAGGTGTAATCCATTAATTCCTGTTATCTTCTACTTTGGTAGCTAAAGATCATATTTCCCTACTCAACCATTAAGTATGCTCAACTAATTAATTTTGGAAATATTAACAAAAAATAACAGTGTTTCTTTAGTTACTGAGAAGTTTATTCAGCCTCTGTTTAGACATGAAATTGAACCTGGGAAAATACTGTATGGAATTTATCACCCTGCACCCAGAATAACTCTAAATAGTATAAATGTAACATATAACTTCTAATTCAATTACAGCTACTCAATAACAGCTGAAAAATTCAGACCAAGAGACTCATAACAACTTTTAAAACACTGAAACACACAAAAGTTACAAACACCTCAAAGTTATGGACATGATTTATAAGAAAACAAGTGTAATGACATCCACCATGAGATCAGAAATTAAACCCTTGCCTCTATGCTCTCCGTAAACCTCTTTATAGACCATAATGATACTGCTGATATTAACATTATTCATCATTAGACATCAAAAACAAACACACATAAAATCCAAAGTGATGCTTCTCCTGTATTTCCAACTCAGGAGAAAAAAGCTCTTTATCAACAGCTTTCTCATGGGTCCTACTGCTCCTTCCATAACAGAATGAGCACACAGAGAATGACTTACAGGAAGATTTAAGGTATCAGGGGCCACCAGGACAATTAAACTTGCTCAGTTCCAAAGCCCCTCAGCAAAGGATTGATTATAGAGGAAAAATCATGTTTTACATGCCATGAAATTCTAGTCTGTGCCTAGCTACTGCTCCAGTGAAAAGACAGTGGCAGATCCTGATCTGTATGCAAACTGACAGAACTCACATAAATTCAATAAATCCAGTAATTTGACAGTCATGGAGGAAAAAGTTATAGTGTCTTAAATGCCATCTCCACAAAGATCTCTGTTGCCTACCTGGCAGAAAAGACCAGAAAGAGTTCCCTCAAATGTACTCTAAATAACAGTTCAAATGCTGCATGTTGTGAAGGTTTTACACTGCTGGAAAAATGACACATTTTCCAGAATGTGTTTTACTGGAAAACAGTTTCATTTCAATTCACAACACATAGAATGGAAATTCTATCAACCACCTGTACATACTTGAAAAACTTCCTTAGCCTTCCATTTCATATTTAGCTTACAAACTATCTTTGCTTGGCAAGTTCTTACCAATTTCAAACTTACTATGAGCTCTCCAGACCTTTTTGTTCCAGAAGTAGGTAAGGCAACTTTCTGAAGTTCCACAGACTGAACCATTGCCTGTCCTCCTCCCATTCCACCTTATCAACAGGAGAGGTTGTTGTCTTTCCTGCAGGCTCACCTTACTTAAGTCTTTATCCCTATTAGCTGCATACTTAACTAGAATGGCTCAGGTATGCTTGCCCTTTTCACTGGTAAGGAAAAAAAAAAAAAAAGCAAAAACAACACCTCTGCTGCAACAGACATTAACACTGGTCGGGAGACCTAATACATTTTCAGCAAAAGCACTAAGGAAAAAAGAGCCAGGTATCTTCTTGGGCAGAGCAAGTATTAAAACCACAATTCAATTCCCTTGCTGTGAGCAACTTCATGTATATCAAATAGCTATAATACATATGTTTATACATGAAGTTCAAAACCTATAGCTCTGTTCTTTCCCAAGTACTCTGAAGCAACTCAGCTCACTTCTCATATCAGTTTTTCAGTCAGACCATACTGCTGCCAGGTCTTTATATCCTGTTACCTATCCACTAAGCAGTAGTTGAAATGATTATTTTAGAACCTGTTTCTCTCTACAACTTCTATCCATTTTCTAATTCCTATAGCAATTTTTTGTTCCGTGATCCACATGCCAGCTAAGGTGAGTGGGAAGTTAAGGTACCTTTTGTAAATACTAATAAAGCAATGAAAATTAATGAACCATAAAATACAGGAAATTAACTTCGCATCACATCATCTAGCTACCCACCTAAATGAGTTAAAAATACCAGCTTCAAGCAGTCTGATATTCTAGGGACACCCAGTTGCCACTTCATTTATAGTCTGTTTCCTTAGCAACACTATAATCCATCTGTCTGCAGAAAGCTAAATTCTCAAACCATATCCTCCCGTACACCGGAAATAGGCTGAAAACCATTTATATTTTAAACAGTCATCGTGATTACTGAGCATATAAATGAACCTGAACAGCAATAATGTCCTTAAAACACACGCAAATTCTCACTGCTCTAGTTTGAAAAGCTGGTTCCCATACTGAGAATATCTTCCACCAAGAATTTCAGAAATGAAAATACTTCATCTTTGTTTCACCATGTCCAGCTGAAGAAGCTTTCAGAACTGCACCTGGTCAATCAGTTCTCTTAAGACTTTTCAAAGAGAAGTAATTTGCAAGACCTAGAATGCAATGCCATTAATGGCAATCAAAAAAAACCTTGATGAAAGTTGATCATATTACAAAGTAGAGCCACTTGTTTTAGAAGTACTTACTCTTCAACTTTTTGTATCTGAAACTATAAACATCATCTATAAAAATCAAACTAAAAATCCAGTCCACAACAGTAACTTTAAACATTGAAGGTGTAAAATAACAGGTTCAAAAATATTCACAAAATCCAGGTGAAGAACTGGATGGTAACTATCAATTTCCCAATGCAACTGGATAACATCAGACATTCTATCACAGGATGAATGGATACAACTTAAAATCACAGAATCTATCTTAAACATACACATGAATTTGGCAACTTCAACCTTGCAAAGTTATGTAGAATAGAACCACCACTGCCTGTATCTCAAAGACTCATCAGCAGAAAGCCAATCTTTAATCTACAGAATACCTCTGATACCTCTAGCATGCAGTGAATCATTTCAGTTCTGCATAACTTTGTGTGACTCAGCTGCACAGTGGTGGCACACAAGTCCACATTGCCTGACCTGCTGACAGCAATGAAGAGAGATTTGAGCAAGCTGAGCATTAAACTCATGGGTAGCCCTAATGGGCAGCCCTTTTGGCAATGCTTGGCAAAACTGGTGTTTATCAATACAAAGTCCCAACCTCAGAGTGTAGGGAATTCTGTTTCTTTACCAGCATCTGGTTTCACACACACCATGCCCCTCCTCCCTTTCTTCCCACTAGGGCTGAGCTTGATTTCACCTAACTCAACACAGCTTTGAGGTAACCACATAAGCTTACTCAGCAGTCAGACAGAACATGCATTTCTAAAAAGTGAAATCACCTAAATCATTTTATGTACCTATTTTATTTCTCTTGTTTTGTAACAGCACTGTATATGAACACCTCTGGGTACCTATAATGGTCTGCACATATTTGCCTGAAAATCTGACTCATGCTTCTATATAAGAGCATCATAATGCTAAATAGGTACATTCTGTAATTCTGTAGCCTCAGCAAACTACAGAAATTGCCCTGTCAACAGATGACACCAGCCTCTCCAAGGAGTGATTCACCAGGGCCTCCCTCCCTGGAGTTAAGATGCCAGGATCCTCAGTGTGCTCTGAAGCTAGACAGGATCCCACAAACACTGTAACAGAAACAAGATAACCCATCTTTCCCATCATTTCAGAAGTGTGAAATCTTGGAAGACCACCAAAGTGACTGGTGAGTCTCTGAACCAATGCCTAATTCACACTCATTTATACTCATTGTTTATTCAAACAGCTACATATCCAAGAACAGAGACAGACTTTGCAAACAGTGCAAAAACACCAGAGAGAATATTCCAGGGTTATTTTATTTTCAGCCTTGCTGATAATAGCTTGAAGTATATCACCATATTGGCAGTGTACCATGAAGATGCTTTTTCAAGTCTGTCATTTGTGGCTGCCTTGAAAACATATTTAATCCAGTTCATTTGGATCTAACAGTTTAACAGCAAAGTGCTATTACCTGAGATTTCATGCTTTGATTTGATATCTCCAGAAAAGATGAATGCAGTGGAAAATTGCCTTCTTATCAAAATGAAGGGAATGGGGAGGGAAAACACTCCTAACTTAAGTCAACAAATCCATTCAACCCTACCCCTATGGTCATAATAAATGCAATGGAAATTTCTGACAGCAGATGCAGATGTCCCAATATCAGTAATGCATGGTACAACTTCTCCCTTTTATAAATACTCTCAACATGCCTTATGAGTCATTATTAAATATTGCCAAATTTCTTTTAAATGTCACCTCCTTATCATAAGTGGCACACTTGGAGCTTGAGCAGACATGCTGAATGAATTCAGTTGTGTAAAGGATAGAATTAGCTTTTCTCAGCTCTACCAACTCATAAACCCTTCAAGCCAGAAATAAGGCATGTGGTGAGAGACCCTACTGCAAGTTGATTTTGCTTTCCAGGCCACATGATTTTCTCAGAGTACTCAAGCATATGAAGGTCTGGGGTACTTGTGGACATGCGTGCACTGCTGAGAGAATGGAAGCACAAATACAGCACACTCATTTATTCTATGTTTCATAACATGTCTTTGGCTAGATGTGGGAAGTTTGGATTTTTGTTTGGAGATTTACTTTAGCTCTTAAAGTCATTTTGGTAAGAGGATGAAGCACAGAAAATTTGGATTTTAATTTTAAATCATTATTTGAAATTTATATATGCAAAAGCATATGCACATATAGTTAGTAATATCAAAATATCATGTGTATATAATGTTCAGTGCTCTTAAACACATCCACAAGTCTCATGTAAGACTCAAGAAAATGATCTAGAGAAAATTCAGAAGTCACAACTGATAAGAGTCAAAATCAAAATTATCATTTAATAAAAGGCTTGTAGGAACATCCACTGAAAATAAGAACTTAATCAAGATATATAATGTGTTTTCAAATTACATTTCAAGTCTTTGACAAAAGAAAGTCATCTCTATTTTTCACAAGGTATCAGTCTCTTTCTATCATTATACAAAATGAAACTTGTACAATCCTTTCAAAGGGATAATTTCATGAATTACACTACTGATGAGGAAAACCAGTAGCAATAACTACTTCTAAATAGTATCACGTTTTGAAGTTCTAAGACAGCTTTAGAAAGACAGGATTATTATTTCACAATTTGCATTAAAAATACATGCTTTTTCTTCTTCTTTGTTGCATGGTTTCCCCCTTGTGCTCAAAGCAATCAAAACTGAATACCTCTTGTTTCTGAAATCTTCTGCCCTCGCCCCCTCACTTTTTTGCCTTTTTAAAAAGCAGGATAACTTGCACAAGACAATAGGGCAATGAAGATAATTCAACTTTTCCTGAAGAACTGAGATACAGAGATGAAAATCACCACAAAAGAAATACACATTGAAGTTAATTATTAAGCATTCAGAATAGGCTGCAAGTAAAACATATGATCATATATTGAGCAATGACAAGAAAATAAAGGACTGGAAAGGTGCTCACTAAGGATTAACCTTGCCTAAATGTAGCTGGATACAAAGGCTAAGAACTGTTGAGACTTTAATGATACAAAGCAAAGAGACACTGAGTAAAAAATACAATCATTGGTAAAATAAACTACTTTCTGAACAGGCTTATTTTTCTCCTCACTGATTATGCCTGAAAAGCTAGTTGAGACTACTTTAGCATCAGTGTAGTACTCTGTAGATCATTTCTAACAAAGCCCTCAAAAGTAGTCGGTGGGTTTAAATTTGCTATGCAGGGGGTCCATACACTTAATGAGATGGGAAAAAAAATCACACAATGACATAGCTGGCTTTTAGAAGCCCAGCTTGAAGACTTAAATTTACCTCCTAAACTACCAGCATCTATTCACTACACACAATGAGGCAGTCACCTGATGAAAAACACAATGCATGGTCATATGTGAGAAAAGAGAAATTTCAAACATCTAATCTGTTTCAAAAAGCAAGGCTAGCAAAGGACTTTTATTTTGCTCCCATAAACAAAAACGTAATCCAGCTGATTTGATCAGCCTGTTACTGAATGAGGTATGCAACCATGGCTGGAACAGAATTTTTTTTTTATGTACTTGGCAAAAGTTATCTATATTCCTAACAGAAAGTGAGCTATTAAACATTAGAAAAATATCTATTGCTTTTAAGAGCACAAGAACCTCATTCTTGGATGTTCACAGCAAAGGACCAGGACAATCGACAGAAGCTACAGTATGGTAACTTCAATTAGGCCTTAAGGAAAAAAATTCAGTGACAGTGGTCAAGCACTAGAACAGGTTACTCTCACAGGCTGCATAATTTCCATCCTTTGCGATTTTCAAAACTCAAGTGGACATGACCCTGAACAACCTGATCTAACTTTCAACCAGACTCAGCTCTGAGCAGAGAGGTGGCCTACATGACCTCCAGAGGTCTCTTCCAATCTCAATTATTCTGTAGTTCTGTGCCCCAGCTGCAGCTCACCTAGGTTATAACAGAAATTATTTCCTCACTACAGCCTGCAAAAGCCAAGCACTAGATCTGAAAGCCAGTTTCCTCTTTGCTTTCTAGACCTGATCTGCTTGGCCAGCTGACCTGACCCATCTATAGAACTAGATTAGGACTAAATAGTCACACTGGCCAAATGAAGCGACTAGCAACTACAATTTATGAAATCAACAAAGAAAAGGATGTGGCAGAAAAATATAGAAAGCAGCAGGGCAGTAGGATAGCCCAGGAAGAAACAGGTAAGTAGAATATTACAGGGAAAAAAACAGTAAAGTCACCAGACAGAATGGGTGGCCAACAGAATGGGAACTGCGCATCAAAGCTTCAAGTCAGTTGTATTATATTACATAAAAACTAGGAGGTAATGCGAATTATTTCATAACAGATGTATAAAGGCTGCTATCTCTCTTGTCAATCCACCTATGGATCACAACCTACCACTACATTTTAGACAGCTACAGCCTGAATTGGCATTTAGACCTTCTCACTTTGCTAACGACATCAGAAATCATCAACGATACCCCATTAAAAAAAATACACCTTTTGCCTCTATTTCTTTTAGAGGTGAAAAAGAAAAGCACTGAGAAAATTGCACACACAAAAACTATGTTAAAAAATTAGGGTTCAAAAGTCAAGCTCTGAAGACTTAAGAAGAAGCAGTTAAACCTTGTGACTTCAATTAAACCCTGTGACATAGGCTTTAACTATGTGACTAAATACTACTTATCCACACAGAATCCATCTTCTTTCAGAAGGTCACAAAGATGAACAAGTACTCAAAACCTCGTTTTCTCCATAACTATTGTATGTCACCATGTCACATTTAGTCAATGTGATTCAAGCCTTGCTTTAGTAACTACAAGGAGGAGAAAATCCAGGAGAGATGCAAAAGTCATAAAAGAGATGCAAAAGTCACTCATTTTGGTTGCCTTATTTGAGATGCAAAGCATTCTGAAAAAAATTGGGTCCTAGATAGTATAAGGCACAGTTCCCACAGGCCACATCATCATTACTTCAAAGCTTTAAATTTCCAGACTCTTCTGTGCTTATGTGGTCTTGATAATATTCTTTTAAATACAGCTTGTGTATAATAAAAATCTAGATTGAGGTAAATTAGGTTACAGTTATGCAAGAGATTTCTCAAAGTACCATTCAAACCAGTGGGACTCCTCAGATACTTCCAACATATGTTTAAGTGTAATACACCTTACCAAAGCAGTGTTTTTACACAGGCAAGGGAAAAAAAAAAAAAAAAAGATAGCTCACCTTTCTCCTAAACTACATACAGAAATAGCTCAATATTAAGAATTGTATTTTATGAGGTTTTATTTTAATGAAATCAACAGGAATTTCACTGTGTCAAGCTGCCTGTTTCGGAAAGTACTTCAGAGCATTAACCCAGTCGCATCACATAATTCAGGCTTACATAAGTATCTAATTATCATCAACTGGGAATGAGATGGTTAAACAATTTTCCCATTCAAGTTCAAACTGTGCTCCTAGCTAGGTTAGCAAAATAAAGACTGCTAGCAAATTACAGAGATAAAAAGTGCACTGTTCTAGTAAAGCATTTTATATGTCTATGAGAGGCAGCATAACCTGACAAATTTTGACCTGAAACTCTACTTTTGTGTACTACAAGTAGGATTTCTTACATGACAGTTACACTTCCCTCTTGCCTCACCTCATTTTGAACAACTAAGTCTGACATCTTTTGAAGCATTAAAAAAAAAACCCAAGAATAACAAACCAAATTTGCTCTGCCCAACTTGCTACTTGTAACAAAATCATTATGGATGTTCCATGTGGCTGAAGGCCATGGACCTTCACATTTAGCCAGCAGGACTGCTTATGGATGTGCATTGCCCTGGGAGCACATTCCGAGACAACTAGAACAAGTCACATAAGCCTCTTCTTGATCCTCTTCACCTCTCCCTTATGGACCTGTGGGAAACCACCAAGCCTTCACCTACTCCCTCTTCAACCACTTGCACAATTAGAGAAAAAAGGAAGAAAGCAGCCCTGGCACTTCTAAGCAGCTGACTATGAAAAGCAGCATTTTATAGTGCCAGAAATCCTCAATGCAGGGAAAATTAGAGAACTACCATTGAGCACAGAGTTAAGGGAGGGTACCTGCAGATAGACTATGTTACAGATAGACTATGTCCACACTAGTTAAACCAAGCAATGCCAGGAATCATTCCCTGGAAATGGAATTCACTGTCACACAGACTGCTGAGCTGCCACACACTAGCACAGCATCATTCTAACAGCTACAGGTCTCCCATGCAAATTTCCTGTTCTAGAAGGCAAGAGAGTTAAACAGCATTGACAAGGGCTAGCCCACAGCACTTAGCTTTAAGACCAGAAACTGGTCTTGGGTGCATTTCATTAACTGCAGAGAAGCAATCACAGCCTCTCCAAGCTTTACCTACTATCATTCCTAGAACAATATTTTGAAAGTGGCAGATGCAATGATGAGGCACACAAGCAATGCCTAATCAGCAGCAGCTGACAAGTCACCTACACATTGTAGCACACAAGAAGAAAATTAGAAACTCGTAGGGTTCATCTTGCCTCCTTCCCGTTTCCTCTGAGTAGGCAGACATTGCATGTGAACTAGTAATTTCCAGAGTCTCATTTACTTTCTCACTTAAATAAAAAAGTTTATACATTTAGAATACATTCTTACAGTAAGGCTACTCTCTAATAAAGGAGTAAGGGAGAATAGCTAAGAGAATGTACTTTAGAGTACTGATCATTTGGCAGTAGTTATTTCAAAGGGAAGTTATTTAGAAATTACTTCTAATTACTAGTCATTATCAAATTTGCTTCTGTAGATCAAAAATGTAATTATTAGTGGGTCTATATTGTTATGCTGGAGCTGCAGCAATGTTGGTAAATACATTTTCATAACAGATAACTGTGCAAAATAAAAAAAAAAACCAAACATATTTGACAAGTGACAATACACAGCTATTCTGTGTTACCAATCTTGAAACAAGTATCTTTGACATTTCTTTACATTTTCAGCTAACTTGAAACAGTCTATTTAAAACTGCCCTTTTCATAATCTGATGCCTCTGACGCCTTTGCACTAATGTTAGAATGTGCAATATGTCCCACAGAAAATGTATTATGCAAAACCCATTTGCCACTGCTTAAGCATTCATTACCCAATTCAGTAAGGACAAACAATTTTGTTTAACAACCTTCTTGGGCACAGATCTAACTTTCCAGCCATGCCTAGCTCAGACCATTGAAAATTCCTATGTTACCGGTATCTTTCTGTAAATCAACTGCTCCCTTGGAATTGTTAATTTACAAGAAAAACTTTACCATATGCTTTATTATATACATACATACGTGTATATATACACATACATATTCTAGGCTGCACGGTTCCATTTGACTTTTACAAAACAAGTTTGGAAAACCATGTGGCACACCCAAACAAAAATCACACACTCTTTTTTTAAGTAGATGAAAAACAATCAAAACCAAGCGAGACGGTTCTATTTCTTTTTTCCAGGAGCGACACGCACACACCGTACCGTCACCGGGGGGGGGGGTTCAAGAGTTGAGCAGAAGCAGCAGGCTGATGAGCAGGCGACACGCCAGCAGTCGCTCCCCTGCGCCGCTGAGCAGCGTCCCGGGGAGCGGATCCCGGTGCCGGTGGGAGCCAGGCACCTCCCGGGACGGACCCGGCGGAAGCGCGGCCCCCGCGCCGGGGGAGGAGGACAGAGGGAGCCCCCACAGGCGGCTCCAGGCCCTGGGAGGCGGCCGAGCGCGCCCGCCCGGCTCCGGCAGCGCTCCTGCCCCCGCCGCCCGCCGACGTCTCCGGCGCCCCGCCGGGAGCAGAGACACCCACACCGGGCGAGGAGTCCCGGCCCACGGGCACGGATCCCGGGGCTAGAACGCCTTGCCGGCGGTGGGACCGCGGCCGGGGGAAGCGGCTCAGCCGCGGGCGCTCCCTGCGGTCCCCAGCGCAACTCTGCCCGCTCCCGCCGCCCGTCCCGCCGTCCCTCGGCCGGGCGGAGCAGCCGCCGGTCCCGCGGAGCTGCCGCGGCGCCGCCGCTCGCCTCGCCTCACCTCACGGCGTGGCCGGAGCCCTGCGGAGCCCGGCGCAGCACAAGCCCGGCCTGAGCCCATCCGTCCGCGAAGTTTCCTGCCATCGCAGCGGCCGGGGAAAACAAAAGCTTCGGAGCCGGGAGCGGCAGGAGACGGAGGAAGGGCAGCGCAAGCAGAGAAGTGGGGGGCATTGCTCGCCCGCCGCGCCGCTGCCCTCGGCTGCCGACTCCCGCGGAGGGCAGCCCGCTCAGCGCCGCCTCGCCATTCGCTTCGGCGGCGGCTCCGCTGCCCGGGCAGCGCCGCGGAACCGGCGGACCGAGGAGCCGGCAGGCGAGCCAGCGCCTCCCTCGCTTCCCTCCGTCCGTCCGCGCCCGCCCGCCGGCAGCCCAGCCCGCCCCGTCCCGCCCGCCGCCGCCGCCGCAGAGCCACCGGGCCCCGCCCGCGCCGCGGCTCCGCCTCCCGGGGGCGCGCGCGCGCTGCGGCCGAGCGGCTCCCGCCGCCCCGGGGCCGTGGGCGCTTCCCGGCGGAGCGGCCGCGCCGCCCCCGTGCCCCGCTCCCGCGGCGGCGCGGGCCGGCTCGGCGGATCCGCACCCCCCCGCCACTGCTCACCGCCCAGCGCCGAGCCCGCTGTTCTGTAAAGTTGGAGGCGTCTCTTTAACAATCCAGGTAAAAGATGCTGAGGAGAGGAGTAACAAATGCAGAGGAGCGCCAAGCCTCCTGCCAGGCAGGGACATAAATACGGTATGCGCTTAGTGGTACTGCAGTCCTGGTGTACGCAAAAGGAAAATTAATATATTTCCAAGCGTCGCTTTACTATATAGAGTTGTTCCAGCTGGTTTCTAAGGACCAAGACAAACCCTTATGTCTCTTCATTGTCCACACGTCTAACTTGGTAAGGAGGATCTTCCAAATAGGATGTAGTTGCAATGCTAGGGTTGCATAGTGTGTGGCATTGGCAGCCATATCGCTTCCAAACTAGGATAGGGTGACTCCTGATACTGAGAAGGGCAAGGCCACAGATTATAATTTCAGACCAAAGTCTACATGGTTCAGCATAGCTAATGTAGTGTTAAGTAATTGTTTTAATATATTAGTATGTATTAGTGCCAAGACTCACTATAGCATATCAAATGGCTGTAAAAGGATGTAAATTGATACGGAAGCTATATTTTCTTATAAAGCTTGGTGTCTGAAGGAAGAGTCTTTCACAATCCCTATTCCTATTCAAAGTACATTTACCTGATTGCCAACAAGCACGTCTCTCTCTCATCAGATCACAACTGCACAAAGTGGACTCAGACCATTAAAGAAGAGAATAAGGAAGCTTCTCGTTCTCCCAAATGGATCTCTTAAGCACACAGCTGATGGGATGTCAGCAGAACGCTAGCAGCTACATCTAATCAAAGCACTGATGTTGCTTTGATTTTTGAGGAGTTCAACAGCCCTGCACCCACAAGACTATGACTGGGAACTGCAAGGTGGAGAAAAAGCAATTCTTTCTGTCTTCTTTACAAAATTCTTGACTAAGAATTATTTCTTTATTCTTAAAATTATTTCTTTATTCTTAAAATTATTTCTTTATTCTTAAATTTTCTTTTACAAGTGGGTGTGAGCACTATTTTTTGGTTGCAATTTCCTGTCAGAATTAAGTTCAGTTCTCATCACTGTTAAGTTCTGCTGCTCATTTTGAATGCAAAAGAAAAGACCTAAAGAACCTGTGGGCTTTGTTTTTGGGATGCACTCTGAACTCCTCTCATCTGAAATAGCAACTAACAACTAACCTGCCCCACAGGGGCTTTTGATTTGTTTTGCCGTGGTTGGATAAAGTTTTAAAAGGGTTTTTTTAGCATAGGGGAGACATGATATATTGATTCAATTTGAAAATCCTCAGATATTATCACTGCACTCCATCTTGTGGAAGAGACAACAACATGTTTTTAAATGATTCTGTAGTGGTTTGAGTAATTAAACCTAACAATGCTTGGTTTGTACTGCCAAAGCAAAGAACTACATATAGCAATGGATACAAGAAGTTGCTTAGTCTTAATTTGCCTAAGTGTACCCAGTGGGTTTCTGTAAATGTCCCTTGGTTTTAGATATGAGCTTTACATATTCTTTGTTTTGGAAAGGAGCTTTAGGAAAGCATTCTAAGAGCCTGATTTGAAAAGCGAAACTAAAGAATAAAAGAATCTGCTTTCTAGGTGAGGTTGCCAAGGAGCACTCCAGATTTGGGAGAGTTTTGGGGATGGTGATCCATTGGGAAGATGTGGCTGGGGTAAAGACTCTGCTAAGCAAGATTGCTCTGTAGGGAACTTGCTGTGTTTGGGGTTTGGTCTGTGTGGTTTTGGTGGTTTTTTGTTACCCTTGTATTATGTACAATAATCCAGTTGTATCTGGACAGTGTTTTGAGGTTCACTCTCTTACCAAAAAAAAAAAAAAAAAAAAAAAAGTTATGAGATTCACTCATGTATTTCTGAAACTGCCTTTCATGGGTTGTGACCTTTTCCCCTTAATGTCTAGTGCTGCTTTGGGAAATCAAAATAGGTATTGAGGCAACAACTGTGAACCATAGCAGGGGCATAGTCATACATACCTGTAACTGACCAGATTCAGAGAAAATTGAGAAACTTATCTGGATTCACTGCTATAAAAAGGTTAACCTTATAATAGTTGCCCTAGGACAAGCTTGAAGATAAAGCCATTTAACTTTAATGAATAACTTAAAATACAAAGGCCTAGTTATTCTAACTGTTCCTGGGGCAGAAGAAAAAAGGTTTTATTGAAAAAAAGACTGTAGAAAAGCTTAGTCATTCAGACCCAAATAAGCAGGGAAAAACAGGTCTTGCATGGGAAGGAGTTAGGAGAAAATTCTATTGTACAAATGAGGATCCTCTGAATTACCTCACCCCAGAAATAGGTTCCACAAGGAGACTGAAAGTAATTAGCAGTCATGCGTTACTTTTTCTTTTTGTTGTTGTTAGGTTTTTGTTTGGTTTTGGGGGTTTTTTGTTGTTGTTTTTTTTTTACCCATAACTCTTCCATCCCTTTTAGTAGCAGTAATGTCTGTGCCTCTCCCTATGATTTGGCATAGAGCAGCAGTGCTGAATGAAGCACTGGCCTTTTCTATATCATTTACAAGCAAGGGGTTTGGACAACAACTTGCTGAAGGCTGGTGTGTTTTACTGCTCCAGACTGAGCTGTCTAGTAAGGTTGAATGGATCTAACTAATGCCTCAGTGCAAACAAGGCCTTGAAGGTGGAGTGTCTCTGTCTACTATTCTAATAGTGGAGACAGGTCTCATTAATTCCTGATGTATACTAAAGGCGGGCAATCTTCATTGACTACAGTGTTTGTTAGCCTTTTCCAGACTCCTTGGTCATTTTCCTAAAGCAATGACTCACTACTCCATCACTGCACTGATTACATTAAATTGTTATTATTATTGCATAGTAACATAAATAACATAATGTTTATGTTAATTCACTTGGTGTGCAACTGCCAGAATTCTTGAAACAGTCCTCAATAGAAAGAAACCTACATGAGCATTTTGGCATTATTTAGACTCTTTCTGATTATGCTTTTTGATATTATAGGTAAAAACTTGGAGCAAATTACCAGACCTTTTTGTAAAACCTTTTATTATTGTGTGAGGGAAAATCAAGATAGTACTGCTCTTAAACATCTACTACAGTTCAGCCTCGCAGATTTTGTTTTTTTCCTTACAGAACAGGCCAAGAGTAATATTGGGGCAGGGGTAAGAGGGAAGATTCCCTAAGATGAAGTCTACTTTTTCGAAGAATTCAACATGGATGATAAAACAATGCAATTAGATTTGGGGTTTTTTCCAACAGTAGCAAGAAAACATGCAAATGAACAGAACAAAAGTTAGACGTTTAGAGAATTTATATTTGCATTTATTTTATTAAGCAGAGAGTTGTACACAATCCCAATAGAGTCTTGAGTTTCAAAACTGCCTCTGAACTCTGTGCCCAGGAGGGAAAAGATTTCAAAATGTAGTTTCTGCTATATGCAACATAAGAAAAACTCTTATCATCCTTTTTGCCTGCTTTTTTCTTTGTATTAGAATGAATTTGAAGACATGAAAAAACACAGTATAGTGTAACAAGACAAAGATAGTACTGAGGTCTGACCTTGGTGGATTATTCATATGTTTGAAGTTACACAGGTATTTTGTTCTGCTTACCACAGTAACTGGAGCAAGGGAAGAAAGACTGGTGAGTAAGGATTATAGTGGATAAACAGGTGCTGTTTTGAAGTGGAAATTTATGACATTGACCTGAGCATTGGTGCAGAAGGCTGGTGAATTGGAGCTGAATTTGAAATGTAGCACAAAAATGCTTTCACACCTTTTCTCTAGAAAAATTTAATCCTCTAGAGCTGTGTTTGCAATGGAGCACATATCAGCTAATCATTTCCTCACAGCTTCATTACTTTGTTTTCTATCCTGTTTTCACTCTGAGAGGAAGAAAGAAAGAGAAAGCATGTCGATAAATTTTTTCTCATTGCCAAGCAAATATGAGATAGTTTAGTATACAATTTCAGGTATTGCCACACATTCAGTGTCTCTTGTCTTCCTTTGACCATCTGGCTGCTATTGAATTCCTCTTTTATTTCTTATAACAAAGATGAAAAGACGGTAAACAAACCTCACGAATTCACCTGCCTCCCAAAGGCCATTTGTGGCTTCAGTTGCTACTGTTTGCCTTTGAAGCAAGATAAACCAAAGCTCTATTACATCTGTGCACCATCCACAGCAACACGAAAAGAATGTTTTGAGAAAATTCAGCTTTCAATTTCCAATCTGCATGGCCCAGTAATGTCTGGGCTGTAACTTAAGTAACTTAAATCCTTCAGTAATTATAATAATTTAAGGAGCTTGGGGAAGTGGAGGACAAAGCACAGAATAGTCTCCAATTTTGCTCTTAATTTTTTGCTCAATTCTGAAAACCATGTATATTCATCCCATATGCTAGTTTTAAGAAAGGAATGAGACTCAACATTTCTCTTCATTTGAACTCTCCCATAATAGAACCAGCAAACTTCTTCTTGCAGTTAATATGCTGGACAGGGAGGCTATGTCCAGTATTACTGAAACTGATAAACTCTTTGTAATTTGTTTCCTTTTGTTCTGTCATCCAGGAACCAAGGGCAAACAATATTTCCTGGATTTCCTAGAGAGAAACTATAAACTTCTTTCCCCACTCTCTGCCCTCCCCTACTCCCAGTTCAGTGTTTCCCATTCTTCCATGATTATGGTGTAATAAAAGAAGTCTTCCCCCATTCCAATCCCATCTGTGCCTGGTTTTAAAAATTTGCTATTGTATCACCTTCAGCCTAGATTTATATCTACTTCAGTTACTTGATATAATTTTCAGTAGTATCTCTATGATATGTATTGGTATATCTGTTTTGAAACAGTTTTTTTTTTTTTTACTGAAAACATAGGAAATAAAATTAGGAATGTTAGTTTTCAGCAAATCCTTTAGGATCCTTACATTACAGTCTAGTGAAACTGGCTGGAATGATTTTTCAATGTCTTTGTCAAGGAAACTGTCTACAATGTAGTGTCTGAGCGTGTCCAGTTTTTTGGTCAACTACACTCTAAGAAAATAAATACAAAATAGGACTTCTGCCACAAGCACCTTTCTTTTGTGATGGCACAAATTTGGTAATCTAATTCTGTGCATCATGTTAGTATTGTTGCCATTCATTCATCAGCAAATTTGACTTTTTTAGAAGATGCTAGAAGTGAAGATGGACAACATAGATGCTATTTATTAGAAACATTTTAGTTTATTTTTATTCAGAACCAAAATCAATGCCCCATGAACATAATCTTATGAAGTTATCTTCATAATAAAAGAGGTTTCTGAACTGAAAACCAATAATGAATGCTTCATAGATCCTCCAGTTAAATAAAAATAATGGTGAAAAACTTGTTTATCATTGAAAGAAAACATTAAATAAGATATTATTCCCATTTACCATTGGAAAATACCTGTGTTGGAATCCCCTTCTCTGAACTGGTAACTTCAGCAAAGATTGAACATGAAATAGTACTTTAAAACTAAATTTTCTGTTCAGTCATTTTAATGAAAATATAAGAATTTTACTGAGATGTTCCACATAATTTTTAGTTCTCACTGTAAAATAGTTGCAACCCTATTTTAATTGCACCTGGGATTATCTAAGTTTTCAAATTCTCTGTAAGTACTCTTTGTCCTAAATATGCCATACAATTTTTTGAACAGCATTAGTAACTAAAGAGTGACTTTCAGCTGTGGAGGCCTTTACAATTCACTCCCCTCAAAGTGGAAAAAAATGTCCTAAGAACATCCATGCATGGGGAAAATGCCCTACTGACTTGGACTGTGGATCTTTTTTTCTCAGAGTGGCAAGAGACCCTCTCACCAAAACACATCAGGTATTTTGAGTGTACATCAAATGCCATCTCTCCTCCAGATATGCTCACTGAAGTTCCTGCTGTGCTTTTCCCTCTGCACTTTTTATTTATACACTGCCAAACCAAGACCCTTTCAAGTTGCAGCTTCCAGATCCTGTTGGTTGTTCATGTCACCTCAAGAAGGAAGCTGGATGGAGGCATCCTGATGACAGTGGAACCTGTGTATATTCATTTCATCATTGTCCCTCATCTTCAGACAGAGCATCACTGGGCAGCATTCACCTGCTCCTTGGTTAACCTACAAGAAGTGATGAGTGATGTCAGGATTTCTCTGCTTCATGCCCTCCTCCAGTTCCCTAGGTCTGAATTTTCAGAGCTTTAATGCTTCCCTTTTTATCCTTTGTTGTTTGTTGTTGTCTATTTTTTGTCCTTATTTTCATTACCTATAGCCCTCTCCCTCCCTTGGGGGTCTTCAAGGTTTTGCTTATGCAAAATTCTGTTTTTCTAAACAGAAAAGCAAATAGAAACAGCAACAGCAAGAGAAACTATTTACAGAGTGCACACAAGCTTGGGCACCATCTTCAAACTCTTCTTTGTACACGCCTACCTTCTCTGGCTCTTACAAAGGTAAATTGTTGCCTAGTCCTTTCACTGTCCTTTTTTTTTTGGACTTGTTGTAAATGAACTTATCCAATTCCTGTCCGAACTTATTGCTGGTTTCTGCTTCCACAATATCTTTTGGCAGCAAGTCCAGAAATACACTAGCCACTGGGAAGTTAAGTCTACTGAATGAGCCAAACTCTGAAATTCGATGAAAAATATTCATCCTTATAGCCACCTTCATGATTTCATAAAGCTTGAAGAAGTTTCACCACTGCCTTCTCCCAGTTCAAAATTTTTGAGTCTGATCTCTTAAGACAGCTTCTTCCTTTAATAATTTCACTTGTCTTCTGTGTATCTTCCCTACCTTTTTCATGTCCTATTCCAGATACTAAGACCAATTTCTTTTTAGGTCCCGTGAACTTTTACTATCTTTTGTGTAATGCATGAACATGTCTATTGATCCCAGTGCTAAAAGTCTTCCAAAGGAAAAACTGTACCTGGAGTGAAGTAGAATTCTTATTTAAATAAGCTCAAACATATCTTTGTTATAAGGTAGATGAGAAGAAAAAGCAGTAGATCCTAGCTAGGAAGACTGTAGAGAGTAAATTAGACTTGTTTTTGGATCAGTATCTGAGACCAAAGATTGAAAAGCCAGCTGCTTATTTTGGGGCTGGTCATCTCTATGCTGAGGATGGAAAGAGGAAAGGAAGGGGTGTTCCTTAAACATCACTGAAGTCTTCATGGATTCTGGGTTTTTTTCTTAATTTCATTTCCAATTTTCAGATGCAGAAGTACCAAAAGTGAACAACTAGGAGAGGTTTTTGTGACAGCAGCTCTCTGGCTGCAGAGAGCAATGCACAACTTTGCCAGGCATTGTCTGGGGGAAGGCTGTGAGAAGATCAGAGAAAAGAATGAAAAACAATTCTTATCTTCACTTGCTACACCTGTTGTGGAATGTGTGGAGATTTGTTTACCAAAGGGTGGTTTCTTAATTGGCCAATGGTGATGGTGTTTAGATTGAAGAACCAATTGGGTCCACCTGTATCATGATTGTCTGTAAGGGTGATAAGTTTCTTAATAAGTACAGTGTAATAAAGTGATTGATCAGCCTTCTGAGAATCTTGGAGTCAATGCTAGTTATTACCCAGCTGGGGGCCTGCAGCGAAAGGTTTTATTTGAGACTTTATGACATTGAGCTGTTTGTGTGTGTATGTTTGGAGATAGCCCTCATATGATGCACTCTTTGGTTTGTAGGCCTTTAACTAGAGTTCAAAGAGATACAGGTTGAGGAAAGAATTTATTTTAAATCTATTTTCATTAAAAAAGTAATTGCTTTCTAGAAATGAGACATTTTGCATATTACATTTTTCTTGGCACATTAGCTCTTCTCAATTCACTATTCATATAAAATAACAATGTAGGACACCTGTAAAGGCAATTGCACAGACAGCAGTCTATTCTCTTATAAGATTCTTTGCTGGTTTCCTTTTGTATTTTAAAAATCCAGACATTTTAAATCCCATTTTATAACAAATAAAAGAAGGTGCTCTATTTGGGGAGTTTTTAGGGCATGTTGTAAAATATCCAAAGAATACATAAAAGACCTATGTAAAAATGAATATTTTCACACTGTTCTATTCTTATGCATGCTCATTACTGGAGAGGAAAGGATTAGTACTATGAAAGCCCTATACCCTTTTAAAGCAACTCTGTGTTATTAAAAGTAAACAAGTTTGAAGAATGAATCCTTTACTAATGATCAGCATACCCTCTCCATTTTTGTCTTCAAGTAGACCAGCTGACACCAGATCTTGCTTTCTTTTTTTTTTTGTTTTTAATACAGGGAGGAGATGATTACAGCAAAGTTGTGTTTTAACTAAAAAAACTTGATAAAGCCATCCTTTTTTCAATTTCACATCATGTCTGCTGAAGCATATTTCTCTGGATTGGTCTGCATAAAGTCCTTTATAATACTATGATTGATGCCTATAAGTACACAGACAGTGAGATTGCAATCACCAAAGAGGGAGAAGAGCTATGAATAAATTTAGGATTGAAATTTTGAACATTTCTAATAATCAGAAGAATCGGGTTCTGGAATAGTTTTTCAGCAGAAGTCTTGGTAGGATGATCTTTCAGTACAGAGATGACATATGTAATTTCTAGCTCTTCCAACATAATCACAATACTGTAACACAGCCTGCAGTCTTTATTTCTTGTGCAGAACCAAAAAATAAAAACCCCAATCTTGAATTCCATAGTCTAAGCATCCCACTGTCTGTGTGGGACATAGCTGCATTTCTAATTTAGGGAACGAAAGGAAAAAAATCCACATATTTTTCTCCACTACACCTTGCCTGTGAGCTCTTACTGAGCTGTGGATTATTTAACATAACTTTTGTGAAAGCGTCGATGGAAGTTTTAGACATGATTGTTTTTCTGCTGGAGGGCACTGCCATCAGAGTAGAGCTGGCAGAAAAGCTCATACAAGTTTCTTATTTTCTTCAGCAAAAGGTCAGCCAAGATTAGCTCAAAATACATTAATCAGTAGGTTAAACTATGCCAGCTGACTTTGTGCAGAAGTAGATTAAGAATGCCCACAAAGGCCGTTCCACAACTGAGCTCCAGAGGCAAGTGAACTCAGAAAGAAAGGACAGCTTCTGCCATTTCTGTGGTGACTGACACAGCTCAGTAGCTGTATCCATGCAACCAGTTATTTCTGCTTCCATCTGAATTACAGTCTCCTTGCAGGGAGGACTGTTGAAATACTAGGCTTGTAATATTTCTGGTCAGGTTGAAAATGCTGTGCTTCCAGATATATGCATTCTGAGATGCTTTCCTGTGGTGCACTGAGAAATGCCTGATAGATAGAAGGAAAAATCAATGGGCAATACAGACTTCTGTCTGCTTCCATGCTGCCCTGATTCCTATTTCTTCTTGGCCTGTTTGGATGGTTCTGTACCACACTGCTGGTCCTTTTAAGTGCTGAAACACTGCTGAATGGGTGACCAATGAATGTCAGTAGGTCTTTACAGGAGCAAAAAGTAAGAAACGTGTACCAAATTACAACATCTGCTTTCCAGCAGTGAGTGATTTATGAACTTCCTAAATCACTTGTTCTTCCTAGGAGTTACATCCCAACTGCTGTGTTTATTAACTATGCATTAATTTTTACTTCAGTGTTGATTTTTTAGATTTTTTTCTATTCTGTTTGAAATCTGCTTATGCTTTTATCTCATGGCAATGAGTTACACAATTTAATTATACATTAGAAGAAGGACTGGTTTGCAGGACTCGCAATGCACTGTAGCTATACATTCCTCAAAGCCTGTTTGCCATTTTAGTGCCTGCATTGCAAAGTTCCAGCCTACAGGGACACACAGAGAAACTAGAAATGGAAAAGATCTATTGTATCACAGGGTTAGCTCCAGCTTTAATAGAAAATGTTTCAGTCACAGCTTGACATGATAACATCAATGTACTTAAAAGATACAGCAGGTCTCAGAACAGTCTGCAGGGTGTGAAAACAAAGACTTCTACAGCCCCCAGGGTGTTTTTTCTCAACAGAATGAACAGGGCAGGATTCATGCTAGAGCTGCTGTGAACATCTCTATGGGAATAATTGATATTTTGAGTAGGCTTGTCATTTTCCTGACCACTGTGGTTCTAAAGATATTTCCTTTCTTCAACAGTTGCTAGATTAACACTGTGTGCATTTCCGTGGATAGGTATTACAGAGATTACATTGCTGTATTAATGAACCACAGATTGTAAGTATCTTCATGGGGAATACAGTTGGTTTTCCATACTATAAACATTGGTTAAAGAAGAGGCAACAAATTGGTGACAGTTTACCACAAACAGTCGGTATAGAAGTAGAGCTCAGTCTTAAAACAATGTAACTCACTGTGGCAATTTTCTAAGGATTGAGCAGGATTGTTTCTCACTGGAAATTGCTTGATCAATAGTGGGTTTCTTATTTTTCCCCTAAGCTTCTTCTGTATTTCAAAAGAAATGGAAAATTAAGGAAGTGTTACATCACTTTATTTTAGATCAAATTAGAGTATCACAGTAGTCATGTCTAAGATTATATAAATTATGAAATAAAAACAAAGGAAGAACTCAGAATAACCATGAATGATTGAAAAACACAATTGCCTCTGGAGTAATTCAGAATAAATAAAGATCAGCTAGTTTAAGCAAAAACTCCTCCTCCTACTGAAGGCTTTTTCTAACAAACAGCAACATCAACACTGCAGATTTATATAATACATTAATTTAGTGGCTGTCCAAAGTGGTATAAAGATGATTTATGAGAATATTTCATACACCTCTAAAAAACAATTTCTTATTGAACAGAAAAATTGTAATTATCAACAATAATACACGGAATTTTGGATCAGCGGTGTGATTTCTGGGTATCTGAATAATTCCATCTGTAGGCAAAATACATGAGCTGCTGTCCATTTTCCTCTTCTCAGAAAATAATAGGAAACAAATGTTGAAGAAAATCCCTAATTATGTGCTAAAAACACTCCTCCAAATCAATCCTCAATATTTGATTAAAATATCATAGATTTTACATTAACACAGATTTTTTTTTCTCAAAGAGGGAAACTATATTATGTTTTTTTTTACTCAGTAAGTTTTAAATCATTCAGTCCTGTTATTGGATGAAAAGATTTATTTCCATCCTTTTTTAAATGGAAGTTTCTAAGCCTTAGGATTGTAAAGAAAATATTATAAACCCGCAGCAAAAGTCAGTAATTGTAAACTAAATAAACCCTAGGATCCCCATACTTCTTTTAAAATTCTATGATGCTTGAGGGCAGTAATACAATTTTTGACCACTGGGACAAAGACTTTACCATGCTTAGAACTGAACGATATTGTAATTCCTACCTCTTTGCAGCCATTTGTTGTAATGAGAAATCACTTGGTTTTATAGCCTCACTTTGCATTCCAACAAAGTCATACAGATTAAGTGACTCCAAAGTGAAGATGCTACTTATTTTTTTAATGTATATCCTTTGTTACAAAGTGCCCTCAATTAATGGGAACATTCAGTGGTATGATGAACAAAGACAAAAAGCTTTTATAACAGATAAATTTTTGAAAAACTCAGTAATTCATCACATCACCTGCATGAGTTTATTTTACCTAGACAGAAATGCCATACACATTTTAATTAGCACAGTATATACTATTGCTAGGTTTTAAACCAGGTTCAGGTTTTTAATATCTGATAATATATGTAGCAAGAAGAGTAAATTGCCAGTTATAGTTAGCTGAACACAAAATTGGCAAAATTTAGTATAGGGCAGTTACCTAAAAGAACTCAATTCTATCAATCCAGATCTCAAAGCTCATCATAGGCTTTTTATATACTTTTAACCATCATAACTGGCTCTGATTTATATACATTTCTAACTGAAGCAAGCCCTCCAAACGGCACATGCATGAAATCCACCTACTAGGTATATGGGGACTGTGGAGCAAATAAGCTACAAGCAGCTCCAAAATTGTGCACTGACTTTGAGGGGGAAAACGAATGCCTAGTGAACCATTAGCATCACCACAAAAAATTTGGAAGTCTGGTCAAAGAAAGCTACCCTTCTCCACTCCCACTGAGAATTCACATAGTTTAAATAGTAGTTTTATCCAATATTCCTTTTTTTTTTTTTTTTTTTTTGATACTGAACATTAATTTTCAGTGTAATTCTCTTCGAGGTGTTTGTTTCTACAAAAGGGTTTTGTTTCTAAGTCCATGTTCTGCTCTGGTAATTATCCCTTCTGCACTGTAATTCAAGCCTGAAAGTTGATTTATTCTCCATGTATTCTTGTTGCAATTAAATGTGTCGCCTTTGTAACTGACTTACATCTGACAAAGCAGATCTAAACAGTTGCAGAAATGTCTCATTGCCTTCGCAGTTATGAGCCCAATTAACTTGTCAGCATTTTCCAATGGTTATTTACTACAGATTTACCACAGCTCTAATCAGCTACAGAGGCAGGAGAAGGACAATTGGGGTAGGGAATGTCTTTCCGTGCACTTTTCTAGTAACAAGTGGATCCTCATGACACAAATATTTTTGGATCTGTAGGAGTCAAAATGGTGGTGGATCAGAAAATCATAAAGAGGCTTGTTCAGTGATTGTGATCTGAATCTGAAGCCTACTGAAATTAGTTTTTTGTATGAATAATTATTTCATTCTTGGTTATTTCTATAGCCACATTTAAAAAATAGATTAACCCATCTGTCTTAGCATACTTTAGATGTCATTGGCATGCAATTTGCTACTTAAAGACCAGCTTCTGCTATCTTTGTTCATCATATCTCAAAATACCACAGCTGTATGGAAAAGGTGAAAACAGAACAAAATTACAACATAAGCTATTGTTCTGATATAATTAATCCCTTTTATATTTTGCTTTTTGCATGTATGCTGTATCTTCCAAACTAAATTACTGTAGATCCTCCTAGGGAAGTATCATAATTAAACTTGTGTGATTTAAATACAGCTAGAGACAGCAAGGCACCTTGCTAGAGAGCAGGTCAATGCACATTGCATTTCCTGGAGCTGTTGAAAAGTGCAAAGATCAGAAGCTGTTGATCTAGCCTGACACCTTTACAATTATCACTGTGTTCAAAACACCTTCATTCTTTTATGAGACAACAAGCAGCTACTCCCTTTGAGAGGGCTCTGGTCTCACACTGCAGATCTGTTTCCTTCACCACTGCAACCATCAGAGCAGCAGAGCATTACCTCCTGGCAGGGGGCAAGAGCAGCAGCAGCACTGGTGATGCCAGAGGTTCCCAGCAGCCTCCTCCAGCTCTTAGGTCCATCACTGCCCACTATTGACATGATGCTACCATGGTGTTGGTGTGCCAGATGGATTGGGAAACACATTCGCTGTCAGGGTTCATCAAAACCTGTGACTCCAGAAGGTTTGGCACTCTGTGAGTGTGGTTATTTTCAAACCTTGCTGCAGTGAGGGGAGATGGTTTTGGTCTGGGAAAGTATGTATTGTGTTCAAACACAAAATCATGTTGATCTGTCCATAGATAGGTCAAGTTGTAATCCTGGTTTTAAGATAATTTGAGTTGTAATTTTGGTTTTAAAATACCTAGGAATTACATGTAATTAATATAAAACTACAGTTGTTTCTTTTCAAAGAGGGCGCTGTCGCTGAATGGAAACCATGGTAACTAGGGTGGCATAATGCTGCTACCTTGCTCCTGAGTGATGAAAATGCACGTAGAAGTTTTGTGCTTAGCAACAAAAAGGTTGGGTTTTCAAATAGCTCCCTCTAGTCCTCCATTACAGCTGCCACCCTTGTCCTATGCAGTATGTATCCCAAGCTTCATACTTTCATGTTCATTAATCCTTTAGGTATTCAATAAGCAGCAGAAAATACATTTCACACAAAAGAAAGTAATTTAATTTTTTTGGCTATTGCTTTAAAAGAATACAAAACTCAGATCTCTTCCCTGTAGAGCTGTTGTGAAGTATGACTCATCCTTGCCCAACATGTTGGATGTTCACTTTAATTAGATATGTGCATCTAAGGATTGTTGTAAACACTTGCTGTTAATAGCATATTACTCCCTGTTTTACAATGGGAAGCATAAGCAATCCTAATACATTTAATACATTAAGCTGTCCATTCTAAGTCATGCTAGGGCAGCACACTGACAGAAATTAATTAGGGAAATTCTCTAATTAGCATACATTGGCTGCCTTACAAATCACGTTGGCATGAAAAATTGGAATAATGCAAATTTTACTCTAAATATTTTCTAAACACTAAATACTGTTACACAAATCTTTGTTATCTGCCTATGTGGTAAATCTGAATGGAGTTCCAGTTTATTTATAATAATGAGTGAAAAGAGATAAAGTATTGCTACTTTCTTGTTGGTACATGTGAAGTACATGTGGTACAGAATAGTTTGGGAAGGGACCTTTAAAGGTCATTTAGTCCAACCCCCCCACAATGAGCAGGGACATCTTCAACTAGATCTGGTTGCTCAGAGCCCCATCCAACCTGACCTTCAGTGTTTCCAGGGATGTGGCAGCCTCTGAGCAATTAGTTCTAGGTTTCACCCATGTCATAAAAAGAAAATATTCCTTATATCTAGTCTACATTGACCCTCTTTTAATTTAAAGCCATTCCCTCTGGTTTTATCACTTGTCTGCCTGTATAAACAGTCTGTCCCTTTCTTTCTTACAGGCCCTCCTTAAGTACCAAAAGGCACCTATAAGGTTTGCCCAGAGCTCTCTCCAGGCCTCTCCAACCCCAAATCTCTCAACACTTACTCATTAGGAGAGGAGTTCATCCCTCTGATCATCTTCATGGTCCTTCTTGGGACCCATTCTAACAGGTCCATGTCCTTCCTCTGCTGAGGACCCCAGCTGGATGCAGTACTACAGCTGGATGCAGTACTCCATGTGGGGTCTCACTGGATTGGAGTAGAGGAGTCCTCCCTTGACTTGCTGGCCACACTTCTTTTTCATTTCACATACACATATTTTATTCAGTACAGGCAGGTGAAATGCCTTTATACTTAGCTGGGATCTAATCAGCCCACACACCAGTGCCAGCATATGACACAGCACAAATTGATGTTCCAGAGATTTTACAATCTCTCTCTTGGGAGATGGCAAAAAAAGAACAGGAATTAATATTCCTAAGTGTCTTTCCAAATATAGCTTAGCATACTTGAGTAAGCTTGACTGCTCTCAAAATCTAATATGAGAATGATAATATCATGTGGTATTTTTGTGTATATGTCTTTCTCTGCTGTGCAGAAATGAATATTTGTCTGTAAGCAAAATATCTTTTTTTCTCTTTTCAAAGTTCACTGACATTTACTGACTCAGGATGTACAGTATTTCATAACCATAATGCTGTATCACCATGTGTTAAAAGGAAGGCTCTAGGGTGTTAGACTGAGTTTATTAACATCATCTCTACTTTAAGAGTGTTTTCACATGGTCAAATCAATAGCATATGACTTAAACATTATCATGCCTTTTACTGCTCAGAAATCTTCACAGGGTACCACTTCACACTTGCACAGAAGAGTGTATTTCAATGTTTTTATCTATCAGCCAGAAAAAATATTTGAACAACAAAATCTGACCTAGTCTTATCTCTGAGAATTTTATAGACACCTTAGTGTGAACCTGAAGACCTAATTGTACATACTTTTGATCACATGCATAATTTATTTTGGTGGAAACCTGACCATTTATGTAAATAAAGACTTATATCTAAGCTGCATGATCAGGACTTGAGAGTCTAGGTCATTCCATTCACTTAATGAGGATAATGGTGTACCCCTGCACTGGCACAGGCTGGACTTCACCTTTTCTCCCGCAGTCCTTTTGTGGCAGGTCAGAATTTTTTGGCTTTCTTTTACCTTTAATTTTCACTTAAACATCTGCCAGCAAGACAAATGTTTGTATATCACAGGACAATCAGAGAGTTTTCTGGAGTGATTTAAGTGACATGACAACAATTTGGTGTATGCTGCTGAGGCAATGATCAAAAAAATAGCAACCACATTTTTTCATGTGTCTGATGTAGACCTGAGGCATAAAGAAATTGTGGATTTTTTTGTGTTGTGTCATTAAGAAAATGTAGAAGAACTTGAAAGTAAAATGTTACCTCACTTATGCCTTTCAATACCATTAAAACATAGAATCAAGGCATCTTAACAGTCTGTAACAGATTTGTTTCCAAATATTTCATTAAGTTTGATGCCTTAGAAAATGCATAACAACTATGGATCTTTTAAGCATGTAATAAATGGAAACAATTTTCAGAAAGTGTTCAGACTGTAATGTAGATCCTGTAACCTTATTACCAGATAATGTTACTACAGAGGAGTTGCTAAGAGAAGAGGAGCAGTTGTGAGCTTATGTATAATTTTTCTGCATTACTGTTCATTAAATAAAAGAAGGCAATATTATTTCCACTGGTAAACCACAGAAAAAAAACAAGGATAAATTTTGCCTGGATTTTTGCTCGTTTCCTTGTTCACCCACCCACAGCCCTGGCTGCTGCTTTCCAGAGACAAATGCATTGCCTGGTACTAAGTATACATAGAGAAAACATGCAAGCTGACAGGAAGAGTGATGGTGTTACTATTGCAGGGATATTCCTTAAATTGTATGTCTATATTCTGTTTAATGATTTCTTTGTATTTTAAGCTATATTATAGTGCCTTTTCCATCTGTTCATGTTTTATAGATGAGATGATAGAGTTAGCTCCAAGTAGAAACAGGAATTGGAAGGATGATATTGCCAGCAAAGGAGTAAAGCACAGATGGATGGAACAAAGTTTCTTTCCAATAATTTTTAATATTCTGGTGATGCTGAAAGATATTTGGTCAGGCATAAGCAATATGGAGAAACTCTTCCATCTCCCATTCTACTAGCAGAACAACAATGGGCAACAGTCACAAGTTGCAACAGGAAATTTCACCCAGCTATTAAGAAATCACTTTTCTCACAAAGACAATTAAGCACTGTTAAGCATGTTGTAGAATCTACAGGATTGGAACTATTCAAAGCTTGACTTCACAAGATAAATTATTCCCTTACAATCTAAATTGCTCTGTGATTCTATGAATTCAAAAATATTTACAACACAGCACCCAGTGTTGTGAAGTAGCAAGTGGACTGTCTCATTCCCAAATGAAATACTCAATTTCTTCCAAAATCATTCCTCCTGCCATTAGATCAGAAGCCTCTAGATGGCTTCCTGCAGTTGACTTGGAAGCTGCCCAGCCATGGTTAAAACTGTCATCTAGGTCCTGCAGGTCAGTAAGACCCAGTGCTCCTTATTCCTGTTGCCTTTGTATAACCTTGATGGAACAAGGACAAGTTTTGAAAGTATTACAGACCTTACAGATGCTGCTAATGATCTGCAATTTTATTAACAAAATTAAAAAGTGAAATAGAAATATTTTGGTAGCATGGCAAGAGATGCATATGAAAAATAATGTGCCTAGGAAAAGTCTATATTTATTTCTCATACCTATAATTTTTTATTCCTACTCTGCTGCTAGCAAACCTCAGCAAAAAAAAAAAAAAAAGGTAATATTATTCCTAATAGCAAAACAGAGAAAAAACATTGCAGTGAATGAAGTAATGTTTTGTGTTTAGTAATGTTTTAGCTCTTCTCCAAGAGCTATGAAGTGTCTTTGCAGAACACAGAGAAAACAAATATTACTCTTGTTATCATAGTTTACATTTAGTAGCTGATCCTGGTAAGTCACTTTCCCAAATGATGCAAACAGGTCCCTTGAGATGTCCCTGCATAAATTTAATTATGTTCTTATAAAAATCTCTGGCCACCTGCAGCATATATAGATTTGCCAGGGCTTTGGGGGAAAGTTTTAATTGCAGAGAGGGGTTATTTGCAAGGATTCAGCAACAAAACCATCTGCCTGCATCTCCTCCACAGCCTGAAACTCTTTTTTTGTCTAGTGTATTTAGTGGAGGGATACAACAGATAAGCTGTTTTCTCATCTTTAAGCCACATTTTTTCAACTGCATCTTTAGATAACCACTCTGCAACTCCAGAAACAGTTTGACCTATTGGAATGAACACTGGATTTTTATCTCTTAAGTAACCATTTTTTCTTATCATGAAAATAGCTTGAAAACAAATAGAATGTGAAGTTAGTTTAGATTCAAGTTGTCTTCCATTTGAAACAAACCTTTGATGAAGACTGGAAAAATGCAGCGTATCCATGTCCAGCACTGAGTGTAGAAACATTCTTCAACCTGACATTTGAATAATTACCTACCATTTCCCTCTCTCATTCAGGAAACCAAGATAATCTGTGCAGGAGAAGGCAAAGCAGATACTATCATTTCACCAAAGACAAAAGATGATTTTAGAAAGGGCATTTCATGTTATTTGTCATGGTTTGGCAAGGAAAGAGAATTTTTTCCGGAAGGAAGAGGTCAATTTGGATATTGACCAATTGAAAGTGGACACGCCTCTGAGAACACAGAGGGGTTTAAAGCAGAATTCCCAGGAGAACTGGCTCTCTTTGGTTCCGCTCAGCGCACAGTGCAGCCTCTCCCCTGCCCGGCCGTGGCTGGGTGGGGAGGGGAAGGCCCATGGCCTGACTAAGGTGGGCCCAAGGGTGGAGGGACTGGAACTGGGCTGGCCCCCTGCAGATGGAAGGGTGGAGAAATCTGGGATGTCTCCGTTCCCCCCCAGAGTCTCTTGGCAGCGGCAGCTTGTCAGCAATTTCAGCGCAGGGAAGGAGAAGAGCGGGAGGGGCCACAAGGTGCCCAGCTGCCTGTGGGAGCCGGAATCTGGGCAGAGAGCCAGCCAGGGAGTCGGGACTTTTAACCATTCCTTGAGAAATGAAAGCTTTGTGAAATTTTTCCCCTCCTTGGTTTGAAAGAGAGGAAGAGAGAGAGCTTGGACCCTGGGATGTTAGAAGGAGAAATTCTAGGTGGGAGGGGGACAAGGAGTGGCTTTTGGCTGGACTTTTTTTCCTTGGTAGCCACCAAGGAAATCTTCTTCAAGAGAGACTGTATTTTAGGAGGATGCCAGTGAGCCAAGAGACCTGCTTCAGCTGGGAAAAGACAGAAGTGGAGCGAACAGAGAAAAGTTAGGGGGTTTGTGGTGGTGTCCCCTGTCCTCAGAGAAGGAGAAGAGAAGAAGATCTCTGTTCTTGGACCCTCGACCCCAGGGGGAAATGGGGGGGGACTGTGGTCCCAAAAACTGAAAAACTGAACTGTTGGGGTTTTTTTTCCCCCTTTTGGCAGGGCATCCTTGAAAGGAAAAATCCTAAAAGCAGTCTGTCCATCCATGCATTGGGGGTGAGAGCACTGTACATGGAAAGGAGAAGGGTCACCATGGAAAACTTTTTCTCCGGGTGGTGCCATGTGTGACATGGAAACACAGGATGTGGAGCTTTGTTTCTTGGGGGGTCTGTGGCACAGGAGAGACTCTGTTCCCTCGATGGGCTGAGTATTGATTGTCTGGAGGGTGGAAACCTGATTGGGGTCCAGATTGTGTCTCACTGTGGTTTGTTGGAGTTGGGTGGTGGGAGGGGGAATGCTTTGCAAGGTTTTCATTTTGACCTTTGTGTGTGATTTTTTTTTCCCCTTCCTTTCTTTCTTTTATAGTAGTAGCTTAATAAAGTTTTTTTTCTGTTATTAAGCTTGAGCCTGTTTTGCTCTGTTCTCGATTGCATTTCACAGCATTCAATTGAGAGATTGCATTTTCATGGGGGCACAGGCATTGTGTGACTAAAACTAAAAACGAGGGAAACTATCACAGAGCCTGTGACAGAAAATAGTAGCCCATCAAGAGCCCTATGTAATTTATATCAGTATGTCCTGCATTTTGACTTGACTTTTGCATTTAGGTTTTCATCTTGCATTTTGAGAAGTACTGAGCAGCTAAGACAGAAGAAGTAGCTCGTTTTTCACAGTGTGTTTTAAGTTGCAGCAAACTCAAGAGGATTTGAGTAAGCATGGCTTACACTCAGTTCAGCTTTTGTTCTTGATTGAGAATTAATTACACTTTTTTGGCAACATTAAACATGTTATGCTAGAGTGCAATGTTGTAGCAAGGGCTGTATTCTATAACAAGTTCCGCAGCAGCAGAATCATAGCACAAATTTTTAAGCCTAGAAATCTAACAAGGGTTTCTCATACTGCTCTGTCAGTAAAACTATGTATTTCCTTAGCATATCTCCAAAACATTGCAGTTTCACTGCTTTCTGAGGGCTAGAGAATGATATATGTATGTATAGAGTCATGCATCACAAGCAGGTATTTATGCTATCTATTGAAAGAACAGACTTGGCTTTTAGTAGCATTTTCCCAGCTTTTAATCATAGCTATGTGTCCATGGTAAAATTCAAATAATTTTATTCAAAATGTACTCAGCAGTACATTTATTTCAAAAGGGTTAAGAAGTCATGATTAAATGTCAACCTATTAAGAGAGTCACAAGAAAAATGGCTCCATTTCTCAAATTGCTACATTAATGAAAACTTTGCAATATAAAAAGGGTTTAATATTGAAGAATTGCATGTGCCGAAGTGAGCTGATAGAATTTATCTTTGTTAAGTGATGACAGCTGTGAATTTGTTCCCACAAAGGAAATATTTAACTGGTGACAGCTAATTGAGAAAGGCAGAACATAGTATGAAATTTATTTCCACTTTCTTCCTCTAAAGAGAAGCAAAGGCATGAGTCTGGCATTTTTTCTTCCTGAAGACATCTTCAGTAGCTTGTTTTATACTGATTCATTGCTATTCAATGCACTTGCTTTCTATTTATTCCAGTTTCACTATAGCTTTAGGTAGACAGTAAATCAGCCTCACTCAATGTACACAATTGCCTAGCTATGAAACAGGACTAGAAACCTGATAGATGATGCTTGTCAGCAAAGTAGAGGGGTATGAGGAGGACTGGATTTAGGTAAGGGTAGGAATGGTAGTAACTAGAATGTGACAAACTTTGTTTAACACAAGTCTTAGCATTTATTTTGGGGAGTGACCAAAGGAAAAAAGGAGCCTCTGAACAAAATATTTTGTATTGTTTGAACTGTTCTTAGAAATAAATATCATCTTATACCACCACACTTAAATATGCTTTTAAAATTTAAAAAGAAAAAAAGGTTTTAACAATATGCTTTTCAAATAAATAACCTAGAGATAATGCATTTCAAAAAAATCATAGCAGCATTTTGGTATATCTGTATGTCCAGCCTTTTTCCCCTAAATTTTGTGCAAGAAAAACATGCCCAGTTGTAATAACTTGTTTCTCCCTGTAGCTATGTCCAGTAAGCTGAATATATGGTGGCTCCAGCCAAAGGATAGCCACTGATGCTGAGAATGGTAAAGAGTTTCTTCTTATCAGTTATAAAGATATCTTTTTTTTTTTGTTTGTTTTCTGCCATATTAATGAATTAAAGTGGTTCATCAAGTGGTCTGACAATTGCCCGAGATAGCAAAAAGAGAGGACATGGGCTGTAGCACTGGAAAGGGGTGGGGTGATAAAGAATGCTTCCCTCCCTGAGCAGCAGTGAGCCCCTTCTCCTGCCCACCAGGCTGTAGCCCCTACCACTGCCCCATCTGAACCCCACCAAGAGGGAATTGAGCCCCACTATGCTTGGTTGTTGTGACGAAAATTCACTGTGTAGAGGAATTATGCAACTGAGATACATAGGTTCCAGCTTTTAGGGGGCATGGAGACTGCTGAGATAGGTTCTACCTAACATTCAGTTCTGCTTGACCTTAAGAGGGATACAAATCCACAGCCTCACTTTACAAGGGGACACCTAACCATCAAGCCTGTGGCATCCTTTATGCCACAGTGTTGTGCTGTGAACCCCAGAGACTGGGACAGAGGGCAAGGAAGAGTGACATGCAATGCACGACTCCCATACATATGGCAGCTGAACAAGGATCTGACTGTCCAAGCTTACTGTGCTCTGCCCCTACTTCATTGCTCTGCCTCTACTTCACACTCTGCACAGTCACGAACTGTGTTGATTTTTTTTGGAACAAAGCCCTGTGCAATTAACAAAAGGACATACTTCAGGTCAGAGAAAATGTCTCAAAGACTCCCCTTTTATCTCTTTTCACTCTGTCAACACAGGCAATTATAACCAGCTCTGCACTCCCAGAGCACCTAGGTTACCAGTGCTGTCTGTTGTCCTTTCTCCAGACCCCAAGCTCTGTGTGCTTCCAGATGTGACTTTACTTTCAGGCTTCCAGTTCCAGTAGCCCTGGCAGGACTGACTCTAGCTTTCACCAGCACCACATGTAACTCATCCCACTCAGCAGTGGGATTCCTCAGTCCCTGTGTGATCCCAGCTTCCAGGTGTGGGTGCCACTGAATGACTTTTGTTAGAGATTCATGCAAACACACCATCACTTCCCTCAGCTTACTAAAAACAGTGACCTCATGCCACTCATGCATTTTCTATTCCCATGTGGGGAGTCCTTATAGGAGATAACTGTGGGGTCTGTCTGGCCCCAGTTGCTTCCCTCCAGGGCAGTGCAGCACTACTCCTCTCAGAAGGCCAAAAAATCTCACCTAAAAACAGCTTCTGCAGTTGCAGTAACCCACACTGAAAGGAGATTTTGCACAATAGTCATAAAAGAACTACCTTGGCAGACTTATTTTTTAAATTCTTTTCCTGGTGGCAGACACATCAAATCCCAGTCCACCCTGCAGAGGCACAAGAGCACCACAGTGCTCTCCCTCCAGCATGATGCAAGAGACGTACTGCTGTTACCACTGCTGCTGTGTACATCATTCTCTGTTTCAGACCAAGCAAATGAGTCTCAAGTTTCTAAGAGAATGTAATCCATGGGATTTGTGGCTTTTTTCAGGAGAAAATAGTTTGCTCTGGTAACAACACAGTAGTACCTAAATTGTGAAAGGTTAACAGAATTCACTGGACTTGTAGATTGCTGGAAACAGATTTAATAACAGGCACCAAGGGGGTGTTTTGATTGAAAATAGCACATCAGTCGGTGTACAACTTGCTACAGTCTCAAATACCAAAATCTGTGTGCACTTGAAGCTCCCCTGCTCTGGTCATGCCTGCCCTGTCAGTTCAACAGTGGCACCATCTGATTAAGAGCCAGGAAACTCCTCTATAAAGGGACTACAAAATGTGAAGCTTCATGCAATCTCAAACATGCAAGCATGATGCTCACATGTTACAAAATGAGACAGCCACCTTTTTTAACTTCTGCATTTTGTTCTTGTTATGTGACTACCTGAGCTTTGATTTTTCAATACAGAAATAAGACTTTCCATTTTGTAAGTTTAATATAACCTCACGCATATACTTTTCTCCTTGAGCAAAAAAAGGCAGCTTAAAAGACAAGTTCCCTGTGTTGGGAGGCTACAGAAAACTCACGTTTTTTACTGAAGGTCCCTCTGACTAAACTGCATGGGGAGCAGAGTTAAAACTCAGTCCTGCCTCACAGCTCCAATCTTGCTATGTTGCCATCAATCTGCAGGAACCAAGCTATAATTAATACACATGTGGTGAGACAGATTACTTGGGTTCACATATCCCTAGAGAGTAGCTTTTGAAGATGTCAAAGCTAAATTCCTTTTGAAAATCTGTCCTATTCATAAGTTCTGCAGTACAAAATGTACTGCCTTCTCATCTTTACCTCAGCAGATGTGCCACTCTTAGAAGGCAAAAAAGCTCTGCTTTCAGTTGTTACTGAAAGGGTGGAATACAACCAACATTTGCATGTGATCTAGAACAGAGAAAGAATGTAACTGCATTGTTTTCATAGCAGCAAAGACTGGCTGCAGAAGGCTGGGAATAGACTTAATGGCAGAACAAGACTAGAGAAGGAGGACTATACCCAAGAAAACCTGAGTAAGTTAGCTACTTGACGCCCACTGAAGAAATTTTCTTCAAAAAATTTCAAGCCAGGAATTCCAGTATATCTGCTGAAACTACCCTGAAGAAATTAAATTTTATGACTCACCAGGAATGTAATCTTCATTATCAAATGACGCTCAGCCTGCTCCTGTGTTTTCACTCTGTATCAGTGCTCAAAGAGGCCTGGGGTTTACTCAGTGATGTTTGAAGGACTGGTATAATAATGTCACATATAAGAAGTTTGTCAGCCGTGTGCCACACTATAAATGAAAAAAAATCCCTTGCAGGCTCACAATGTACCTGCAACACATTTTACATTAATTCCATAATAACACAGCAGTCTGAGTGAGACAGGTTGTTCCCTGCCAAATGTAATGTTTTTACATGGTGGCCAAAACCACCTGAGCTAAATTTGTTTCACCATATACATGTCAATGAGACATGAAAAATCCTTCACATAGAAGTACCTGAAAACTGAACTGCAGGTTCCCACAAATTTCCCATAATTACCTCTTCAAAATAGTTGCTTGAAGAATACTTCTTTCTTAAGCTGACAGCCAAACAGGAGAGGGATATAGACACAAAGGGACACAGACAAAACCATATTTCAAGTGTAAAGAAAATACCATTATTCTTCCAATTAGAAACTAGTGATCAGACAAGATAACTGAGGAGTAAAATGTCCCTTGAAACTGGAAGAAAGGAAGATGCAACAGTGAAAATAGTCTTGTTCCATACATCAACCCTAAAGAGAGTATTACCTTCAAACACATACTGGAACATCGTAGGCACACACACATGCTGTGGTCATTATCCTACATGGGACAGGATAGTAGCATTGGAGGGCTTGATCATGCTTTCCCACCAGAGTAGAGGAAAGAACCATGCTCCTGACTCTTGTGAGCTCTGGGGATCTAACATCAGAAGACATAGTGAAAACTAAATAGTCAGACCTCAGATGATTTGGATAGATAATGGTACAAATTTTCATGTGATCCTGTACCATTGGCAATACCTTTGTAATACTGGTTTGACACAGCCCAGCAGGTGGGGCAGGTGGCCAGCAGAAGAATCTGTGCTGACAAATTGCATTGCATCTAATTTTCCTGGGGTGAACACAACTTTGCCAGAGAACTACCCTGCTCCAGAGAGGCCTTCTGGGCCACAAGTTCACCTGCTTGCAGGGAGACAGATCCCTACACCAGCTCTTCTGTGCGACATCTACTTTCCCACTGTGGATAATATATTCTAAGGAAGAGATCCTGGGTCCACAGAAACAGGGAAGAGTTTTGCAATCATCACAGCTGTGGATAGGATTTTCTCCTGAAGGTATAGCTGGGGCACTGAATGTGATGACACCACACATCCCAAAGTACATGCCTGCTCCTGGAGGGTGTAAGCAACACAGTAGTGTACCATGAAGTGAAACACAGCACTGTCATGGTGCAGCTACACCACAAGAGTTTTCGTGAAGGCAGACAAAAGCTGCCAAATACATATCAAGATGGTCAAAAAGCATGGTTAAACTGTTGTCTGGTGCTGGTTGTACTGTGTTTTTAATCAACTTCAATCCATAATAAAATTAGTTTTACAGGAAATTGCAACATCTTCAAAATCAGTAGTATCTGTACCAAATGCATTCCACAGCTGCTTTCTGAATGCTACCTTAAATATTACATTAGGATGAAGAGTACTCAAACAATTAAATATTTCTGTTGTAACATTTTGTAAAACAGTATTTTGTGCAAAGCAATCTTAATGTGGTACATAACTCGGGTGCATTAGTTCCAGAGTGCAGCTCTGTACCCCATTGTATTAGAGGACAAATGACAAGCCACACATCCAAAGACTAACAATTTTGAATTTTTATACAATGCACAGTGTCATTTTCCACTATCATACAGCATTATGTACTTCAGAAATGAATCAAACCTAACCTCCAAATACACTGTAGCAAACTACTGGAGATACCGTGTTCCAACTCAAAGAAGGGGAAGGAATCTTGCTGTGAAATAAAAAAGCTGATCAGCTTCTTGATAGGACATTTACCAGACTCCAAACCAAAGACCTGGCAGAAAGGTTCTTGAAAAGAACATTACATTGTACGCCTGGCACTGACTTATACCCTTTAAATTCACCGTCTTTGGTGACAGGCATAAAATTAAGATTCTGGGTTTGGTTTTTAAAGGAAGGCAACCATAATACATTTTTAAGTATCAGTTCTGATTATCTGCTGCCCCATCTCCCCAGCTTACCTGTTTCGCTATAGGATTAACCATCAGTGCAAAACCTACCTACACAGACATGAATAGTCACAGTATCAGGGTTAAATCCAGCACTACCTCACAGTTCGTGTCACCCTTGTGTCATCTGTCTAGATGTATGCTGTGAGTAAACATGACCTGATCTAGCCCACACTGGGATCACACAAGGCTTCCACCGGGAGAAAGGATTGTTGTAACAGGATGGGCAAACATTCACAGAAGTCCTAGTAGTAGGTCCAATTGATACATCCAGTTGCATGTCCTGGCTACCTATTAATATGAAGCATGATTCCTCAAACAGCAGATGCCATGGGCTGCTGCAAGAGACTTATGCCAGAAGATCATCACTCTACGAATTCCTTGATTAACAGCACTTGGAGAGGTGCAGGTATTTAAGCTAAATCAGAATAGAGTAGAAGAGGAGTTACATATGAGCCATTACTGTTCCAGCATCAGAAAGAGGCCTTCTTGCTTCACATTTTTATTTTATGATTGACACAGTTGAATTTTCCAAATGCCCTCGTGGTTAACCTTCTTTACAAAGTATAAATACCATTCCATTCTTATTCAAAGAAATACAGTTGTTTGTTATATACACACACCTTGACAACAAGTCCTTGAAAGAACAGTGCAACACGAAATTACAGAGCCAACACCCACAGAGCATCTCTTTATCTGCAGGCCAGGAAGCCTCTGCTGAGAAAGGCAATCTTTTAAGGTAAAATGCTTTAACTGAACTCCTAACATTTTAATGGGGTAATCAAAACTATGTGACATGCTGTCGTACCACAAATTAGTCACAGTCTGTTTTACAAACTAGTTGCTGCATTTCACTGAAGCCATCCAATGTAGAAATGAATTGCTTGAATACATCTCATTGGCATAAGGAAGTAGCCTTGCTGGATGACACGTTATCAAGAATTTCCAGACATGGAATATACTTGAGAGTAAAATGAAGACACGAGTGAGATCACAAAAGGTTTTGGCAAATATTTTTATGTTAACTTTTTTTGTTTATGGCCTGGTATGGCTTTTTTGGTTTCTTTAGGAAATTCCTGCACAGCAAAAGGAATGAAGAATTCCAGAAGAGAGTTGACCTCCTTCAGTTCCAGACTATATTCTGCTGCTATTTTCTCCGCAGTCCATATTTGAGGTTGAAGTTTATGATTATTAAGAAGTGTCAGAGCCTCCACAAGGGAAATTTTGCCTTTAGGAACTTTCTTAACATCTAGACCTTCCAAGTGGCCTAATTTTGTCAGTCTCTTTTCTTCCTGTTTACTTGGAAGATGTTCACCACCTCCATCTTTTACCTAATCGAGGGAAGGAAAACAAAAAGAGCTCAACAGCAGTTCTGTTTACTATGCATACTGTAGCACCTAAACTGCTTTCGTAAATATTTTTTCTGTTTAGCTTTTCCTGTTAGCTTTCCCCATTTTTTTAAAAACAGATTAGCCTGCCTAGCTTCTTTCACAGCCATTCCACATAGAGTGTCAACTCCCAACTAAATGCTGAAAAGCCTCTCTTCACTGCACTCTAAGCGTTGTATTGGCTTGGCAGCCCTTTATGCAAGGCAGACTACAGATTCTGGTAGGCAAATGTAAATCCAGATAGCCTAATATTCGCTACTGATTCACTGGAAGGGACAAAAAAATCATACAACAAATTGGTATCCTTCTGATACCACTGGAAAACTTTTTCATGTAGTCTCTCTCCCTTTCCTTTTGTTTCCAAATTTTAGTTTTCCTACTAAAAGAAATTCCTTCTTTTGCTCTGTCTAGAGAACAAGCTTTCCTGCTATTTTGCAGCATCATATGGAATTTAATTGCCATGACTACTGCGACATGTAGACACACAAACTGTCTTCTCTAAGGTTCCTTCATATTTCCAAATAATCTCCAAAACAGCTTTCACTTCCTCATATTTCCTTTAAGTAACATTTAATCAGTGAATCACACTGAAAAAAAAAGGCACAATTAAACCTTTCTTAAACTTAGAAGTATTTATATAGTAATCAGAGCCCACAGCCACTAATTATTACACAGACACTCCGTATTAACTCAGTTGCTGAGAAGACTGATGTGGATATTACAGCACCTGTGTGTGTCTGTTTCTGAGCTACAAGGAATGTCTGGCCTGCACTCCATGTCTTCTACTTTTTGCTAAAACTGTGCTTGGATAATGAATGATTTTTCAATTCTAAATAAGATCATCTGTCTCTGGGAATCTGCCACTTCAGGGCTCCCAAGCTGGTGTTTTTCCACTTACCATAGGCAGACACCCCAAACACACACAGAGGTGTGTACACATCACGTACACAATGCACAAAGTCATCAGGATAACATCAGGAATGGGAGAAAGCTTTTGTATTGCTTTGTCCACAAGTCTCTGTGATTACACTTCAGTTGTGCTCTAAAAACTGCAAGCAGACACAGCACAATGGCAAGTCTGTGGCAGTAAACTCCGAGAAGGCATAGAATCAAGCAAAGATTTGCTCCACTTTGGGCTTTTTCTCAAATCTCTCTTGACAGGCTTATACATGAATATTGAAAGATACTGAAATTAGAACTTCAGCACTTCAAGATTAGAGTCCTAACCTCTGTGATGGAAATTAAGGATAGAGATTTCTTGAAAATTTCAGGAAGAGACTGAGAAAATCTATTTGCATTTTAAATATTTTTGGACTTGAATACCATATAAGTGGCAAATTAGAGAGACTTAGGAATTTTGCTAGATGACCATAAAAATTTTACTGCTGAATAAATCAGCTGGAATAAAGTGGTCCAATAATGAAACAGTTAAAATACACAAACCATAGCAAAATATGATGGAAAAGAGGACACTGAGCCCCAGTCTGCATTTTATGAAGGAATATGCTTTAGCTTTCAAGTAAAAGTAAAAGATTGCAGCCAGTGGCAATAAGGAAATGATGACCACACAACCCACAAGATATTGTAGGAAAAAAACCTAAGGCACTTCATGAATTGGATAAAAAAAAAAGTCTCTGCACTGTACAATATTTAAAGGAGTTAAAGACTCCATTAAAGCGTAAACATCTTTGTCCTCTACCACATCCCTGCTCCCTAGCAGTCCCAGTCTCTTCTAACTCCACAAATGATTTCTGGCAAACTACTTTATCTTTGCAAAAGGCTTGAGATGTATCTTGCCTCATAGGAAGCAGAAAAAGGAATTTAGGTGAAGAACAGTAAGATCAACGCAATACTAAAAAAGAAGACTGTGTCTGCATTTACAAGCTTGTATAATTACAATCTGTCACACATTCAAAACCCAGGGTCAGACACACTCAATGTTACTGATGTATAGAAGAGTAATAAAAATACCACTTTTATCTATTGAAAAAAGATAACTTTTATGCACAGAGAGCATTTTTCTTGACACAGCCTTTGTGCTGAGTTTGAAGACCACAAAGCTGATGTTGGTATGGGTCGTAGAGAGATGCACTCACCTGCACCGGTGGATCTCTGGACTCGACATAAACATCTTTGAGCAAGGTGAGGAACCTATCGTCCTTTCTGAGAACTTCTTCTTTTATCTCTGGGCTATCTAAAGGCAGTGAGAAGAAGGGAAGGGAAGGAAAAAAAGAAGAAACGATTGATCTGAGTGAAAGAGTCTCCTTTTTGTTAGTTCTGCCAGCTCATCGCTTCCCCAGCGGCACGGCACGGCTCCCGCAAACGCACCTGCCTTCTTGGGAGGGTGCCATTGCTCCCACAGCCCTGACCTTAGCGACTCGGCTTCGCACGGTGGGGCTGGGCCGGTCACCGGTCACAGCACGGCGGGACACGGCACCCATACGCTCGGTACCGCCATCCCACCGCCCCACCACTTCCCCCGGGTCCCGTCCCCTCAACCACCTCCACCGAGCGGCCCCCGCTGCCGTCCCCCAGCGCTCCCGGGCGCTCCCTCAGCCCCTCACGCTGCTGCCGCCGTCCCCGCCCCGCTCCCGGCATGCCCCGCGCGCCCGCGCCGCTCTCAATGTCAGCGCCGCCGCACCGGGCGGGCGCCGCCGGCACTCACCGGCCGTGGCGTCCAGCCGGGCGGTGCGGTGCCGCGGCGCTGCCGTGGGCTTCTCCTTGCTGATCTCGCGGCGGGCCCGGTTCTCCACGTTGAAATTCCGGAACACGCGGGTCACCCGCCCGCCCATCGCCGCCGCCAGCCGCGCCTGCGCGCGGGGCACGCCGGGCAGGGGCGGTGTGCACCGGAAGGGAATGAACCGAGTGCCGCGGGCACACGAACAGACAAGCGAGCAGACAGACAAGCGAACAGACAAGCGAGCAGACAGACAGACGAGCGAACAGACAAGCGAGCGAACAGACAAGCGGCGGCGGTCCTGCCGTGCCTTTCCTAAAGGCGGGCGTGAGCCGAGCCCGGCCCGGGCGGCTCCCGCCGGGAATGCTCGCGAAGTGCGAGCTGTGGCTGCCGCACGCTTTCCTTTGCAGGCGGAGCCCCCGGACACGCCATGGCGTGACTGTGGCTGTTTGTATATCGGCGGCGATAGGCACGGGTCGGAGCGGCAGCGAGGGACTATTCCCCAGTAGTATTGGGAATTTGTGGGCTACACAACGCTTTCAGGGTGCAGACCCTCTTTTTGCAGCTCGACCAAATAAACTTTCTTCTGACTTTGCAAAAATTGTGAAAACTAATTGTGACAAAATGTTGAGAAGGCCTTAAGCCGTGTATGTTAAGAAAGGTAAATTTGTCGACAGAATAAAAATTGTTGAGATGGGAGTCATTTCATAGATTCAAGAAGTGTGTGAAAAGATACAGAATCCTTAGAGAAAGGGAAGCAGAAAGAGTAAGAGCTACTGGCCTGATGCAAGAAGCAGTAAAGCCGGAGGGTTGACTACTTTATTCAGCCACGACTGATAAGGTGTCTTACCAAGAGAGATTAATGACTTGTTTGTTCCAGCTGCTGTGTGAATTAGCCAACAAATAATTCCCTTATGGCTTTAAATTTTGTATGTGCTGTTTGCAGAGTCTTAGTGCCTTCTGGGCCACCAATTAGTTCATGATAGTAGTTGCCTGAATGAAGTGACCTGAAGTGGGACTTTCAATGAATTTAATGAAGAACACTGAAAAGACCAGCATTCTTGTAGGTTTTGGGGGTTTCTTTTTGTGTGTGGTTTTGTGTTTTTTTTTTTTTTTTTTTTTGGTGGATGTTTTGTTTGTTTGTTTTTTGGTGGGAAACACCTTTTTTTCTGCCCTTGCATCTACCTCATCTACCTAGTGTTTCTTATTATTGTGGGCATATAAAACCTGGGGTTCAGAACTTGGTCTTCTATTAATAGCATTGTTTAGTAATAATAATTATGATGTGATAGTTTCAAGGCTGCAGTGTGCTTTAATGCTGGATTAATGAATGGCTGTGTTTTCCTTAGAGAGAAGCCAAATTGATTTAGAAAGGCAGTGGAAACAAGGCAGGATAAACATGGTGGTGTATGCTGGATATCTGCTCTCTTTGGGAATCAGGAAGATGCAGTTTCTCCATTTGTTTATTTTAAAGATTCTCACAGTCTGTAGGAGAACAGAAACATGTTTTTGTTCTCTGGTAATAAGCTTACTGACCTTGTCTTATTTTTGATATTGCATGTGAATGAATTAAGGAGACTAGTGATACAGTGATAATTGGAAACTTAAAATCTGCTGAAGTCAGGTGACAAGTTTAATTAAATATCTGTAGTCAATTACTTGCTGACTAAACCTGTGTTCTTAAGTCCAGGATTTGATACTTTTGTGAGTGGTGAATCTGTGTGGTGTGGCTGTAATGGAAAAATCCCCGTGGATGCCTTTGATAGTTGTAGACCTTTCACAGGTACTTTAGCAATTGTATTCTTACTGATCCATCTGCCGATCAGCTATTGTGGCAAATTTGAAACAAAGTTTCTCCTTTAAAAGCTAAGAACTCCCAGCTTGTAGAACCAAACAGAGCACAGGGCTTCTGTCTTCATAAAGCCTGAATGTGATTAACACTGCTGTAATATGTACTGGCAGCAAAAAAATTCACCAGAAAGCAGTCAGTTAAAAATAAAGAGTGATGTCATGCTCTGCCTGTCACTTCCTACGACTGAGGATAGCACAAAGCTGTTCTTTTCATGTATAAAGATGCATCAAAAGTTCAAGATTTTTATTCTGAAGAATGTTTCTTAGACTGTAGCAAGCAGAAGAATGGAGACTGAAAACAATATTTTTAATATAATTTGGTATTTTACCAATGTGATCATATTGATATTAAATATCAGTAATCAAGAGGTTGGATAGTTTTCCATATAAAGCATATAGATATCTGCAAGTGTGATTATTAAAAAATGAATGTATGTGTATTCATCTTAGACAGAGTTTCAAATGGGATGCATTTTTCTTGAACAAGGAGTCTGAGTCTTTCTAGGGAATTCAAAAATAACAAAACAGCCCATGAGAAGACTATCCAGCTGGATTCATACACACGTATTCTCAAAAGGTTTTCGTAGCAGCCTGTTCTCAACACCGGACAGCACATCAGAGAAAAATACTGTAACTCTCATGATATATGTGTGCCATAGGCTGCCACACTAGATCTCCTTGTAATCCTTCCATACCTCTTAAGAGAGAAATTTCTAAAGCTACTGGGTGCCTGGAAAGTAAGAAGTACATTTGTGACTGTTCTTTGAATCTATTTGTTTTCCATCTCAATTTTGATTATGTGTTGTGTGTACTGTTTCTTTCTCAGCTAGTTCTATCACTGAGTGGAAAATTAAAAATTAATTTTTGTATTTAACTAGCATCAAAAGTCTGATTGACCTATTGAAAATTTGCTTTAGAGAAGGGAGAATAGCCTGTCATTAACTTGTGTTACTGTGTGGGTGGGTACTACTAAAGTTTCTTTGCTGTCTTTACTACTCAAAAGATCAGGAATCAGAATATGAGTCCAGATGGGCAGGTAATTTCAGTGAAATAAGAGCCCTTTTTTGGTAATAGTTGCCCAGCTGGAGAATTTTGGAGAGGAGGCAGGTGAGGTTTGCTTTGTGATTTGAGGTCTGGGAATGGCACAGCAGTCGACCACAGAGGAAAATGAGGAATGCTTTTATACAGCAGCATTAGAGGTTTGTATTTGATTCTGTCCACATTTTCTACCACTGAAACTGTTTTCCTAGTCTCATCTTTCTGTTGTTGTTTGTTCATAATTGATGTCAGTCTAAATGGATACTTGAGCAAATTCTTGTATCATTAGGATTCAGGGAACTGAGTCCTCTATCCAGATTACTGGTTTACCAGTAAGCACAATGAGAGCATTGATCCTTTTATTCCTTACCTCATCAGTGTTAGGCAGAACCAGAGAACACAGCATTAGCAAGAATTGATTATGAGCCAAGTAAAAATGACTGTCCTGCAACCTTGTAAAGATGAACTCAAGAGAGATGGACTTACTGATGGATCACTTTCACCTTTCAGTGATTTTTGGTTGTTCTGTTACTTAATTCAGATTATTTCTCTATTATTGGTTTCAACTGATCCATCTTTTACTGGCTTCTGAAATATCTACAGAAAGATCTACGTTGAAGGATTTTACTTAATTCCAGTCTGTGATCAATGTTCCCGAACACTTGCATATTTTCAAGGCTAGGTGGCTGCAGTGCTTTATTTAAAGGAGTTTTTGTCAAGTCCTTATGTGGATGAAGTTTATAGCAAGTGCAGCAAGTTCAGTGTTAGAGACTCACACACCAGCCCAGACAGATCACCAGCTCCTTGTCAGATAATACTAATTTCAAAGACATGGCATTTAAATTTTCCTGATGGACTGTGGCTTGATACCTGACATAATCTTCCATATTTTTCCTGTATGTTGTTTCTCATTTAGCAGGTTACTTTGACTTGGAAATGCACAGTAGGAGACAGCATATTTGAGAATGAGGCAGCCTGATACTGGAATTAATTAATTTCATCAGTTACACATGCCTTTTTACTGATATTTTACTCACAGGTTTCAGCACCCATGTTCTCTTCTCAGTTGCAATATTAGTTGAGACAACTGACAGCCCTATTATTTCTCATAACTCTAGTTTCAGTTCATCCTTCTTGCCAGTGTCAGGATGTAGGAACATCCCCAGAGCAAACAGCATCACACAGATGGTCTGATTTAAGAAAGAGAAGAGCTCTCCTAACTTTTCTAAGCTCTATCAATCACTGATGGTTTGGCTGGTACACAGAAAGCTACTGGAAACACAGGAGGAAAAAAAAAGGCATGTGACAGGAGGAGTGAATAATGTGAACTGATACTGCTGCCAGGTTGGTTGGTTTGTGAGAGTTAGCACTTTGCTCCCAGATTGTTTCTCTGCAGCAGTGGCAGAAAGAACTGTGCCAGCTCCAGTGAGTAGGAGGAGGTGAACCAGCAATGGGAAGAGGCTGGATGGAGTGGAGAGGTGACTGGCTCATCTTGGGCTGGCTTTGGGGTAGCTTTGCTGGTGCTCCAACATCACCCAAGACAAACAACATCCTTTGTACTGACTTGAGGCAGTAACAGTAGTCATGATTTTACTTCACTGCCACTGCAGTAGCTCTCTGATAGTCAGGAATAGAGTTGGTGAATGGATTCAGAATATTAGCTATCTGCTGGGGTTTCTTTTATGAAATATAACACATGAAAAATAATAAATATATAACCTAAGTGTGCTGGCAAGAGGCTCTTCTACAATAATGTAATATCTTTCCATCCCCAAATGATATTTTAATCTCTCTCTATGGTTTTAATTTATGATGACACATACATATTTATACCAGTGTGATGCATTTTTGTATACATAACTTTATAATTTAGTTGTATTATCTGGGACTTGATGTATCAAGGGATTGATTTTCCATGGTTTTGTACGTAGTTGGAGAACCAGTTTTATTTATTAATTTTACACTTTGATTGCATTCTTCTGCAATTTACAAATAGGGTATTTGCAGGTGTGAATTACATAAAAAAAATGAAGTATTTTATTTACCTATGGGGGGCCAAATTTTGTGTAGAATAGGAAAGCCAAAATGACCTCAGTGAACACTTCTAAAACCATTTTATATATATCTCAGTCCTAAAGAAGGCTTATATATAGATCTTAAGAAGCTGGAGAAGTTACAGTGTGGTTTAATAGCTCAGTGGCTTAATCAGTGTTATGCTGGGTAAGTAGCATTTGAGTCCATGTCCTATACCTGTGTTTTTAGATGCAGTAGCTAAAAATCTGCCTGACACATGCAAAGGATTCTTTACAAATATTCAAGGAATTCCATACCGAGATTACATATCTTTCTTGGCAGCTTCCACAAGCCATTTCAAGTCCTCTAATTTCTAAAATGCAAATAGATCTACACCAATTCTGGAAGAGGATTCTATCAGGGGAAGTTACCAGACTGCAGAGCAAAGAAAATGTGACCATAGGGTTACAACCTACAGCCTTTAATTAAAAGCCTTGAAGTAAAGATGAATGTGCAATATTGCATTACCAGAAGACTGGAGAAATACATGAAATTCATTTAGTCCAAGAAACAAATGAATATTCTGAGATGTGCAGCCACCAGTAGAGTTACCATATTAAAGTCTGGCTGATTTAAGCACAATTTTTCCTTAAATTTCTGGTTGAAATAAATTTCTTATAAACCCTAAGTTTAGGAACGAACTGATCCTAAAACCTATAAAACAGATAAAATCCTATTGGCTTCAAAAACGTTTATACAGAACAGGATAAATAAGAATGAAAATAATAAGAAAGAATCCAAAGCTCTAGACAAAAATCTGAATTTGAAATTAATCAAAAATTCTTAGAATTTGGAGTGTAATTCAGTGAGTGTCAGAAAAGAAATCCACAAGGGAGGATTTTTCATAATTATGTTCTGTCTACTACATCGTTTTTTTTTCTTTTGTATCTTACTGTGAAATATCCTGTGGAAGCCGTTATTAGAGACACAGTTTTAGATAACATGTATTCATATTGATGATTAGGGAAAAATAGATTGATTATCTGCTTGCTTTATTTACCATAAAATATTACATTTTATTTGATTTAGGAATATAACAGTATGGATTATTGTAGTAGTGCTGTAACAGGAATAATGTCCACTACAAAGGATTTAGTCCACACTTAATGCAGTAGTAGCAATGAATGTATGTCACAGAGAACATAAATAATGCTGTATTGTTTTAGTTATTTTGCATTAGTCCTTAAAACTCTCTGTACAATAATACAGAAAATTAATTACATTCTTCCTATAGGTCTTCTGAGCATTTTCATGGATATGTATCCCTATTTACCTGAGTGATTGCATATCCAAATTATGCTGGTAGAGAATGCATTAAAGAACAAGGAAAGGTTTCAATGATACCAACACATAACCACCAGTATTAGAGTTCAGGTGGAAATAATTACTGAACTTAGAGAGCCCTTTTTTGTGCCTCTTCTTCCCACAGCATCAAACATCTAGGGGCAGCATGTGGGACACAGATGTATTTTAAACAGTTACATTTACTAATTATATAGAGAGATACAGAGGTTAAGTATGCAAGTGTCAGGTTGCTCTGGGGGCTACTAAAATAGACCATTAAAGAGGTCCCCAAATATTTAAAGTACTACCTCTATATACTAACATTTCATTTTTAGATTGTATAATAAGGACATGATTAAGCTTCAAAGCTCCAGCATTTTAATGCAGATTTACTGAGACTCCTTGAAGGCATAGTTCTTTATGTAAGATGTCTTTGGGAGCATGATGAAGCTACCACACTTTCCTATATACATACTAAAATACAAAATCAGTGTTCTCAAGCATTAATTCAGGTACTCTGTAGGTACTATTGTACTTTTTTGGGCTAGAAAATGCTGAAAATAGTCACATTTTCTTTTTCGTTCATAAAGTTTGTCAGGATGTCTCATGCTTTTCTAAAATAAATTAAGGAATTCTCTACAGGATATATTATAAATATAATTTCACATGCACCAAATTGGTAGAAGTTAAGTAAGTGCTCAGAGGGATTTTTGTAACTTTCTGTGGATTAGGTGTCAGCATATACGAGCTGTTGGGAGATGAGGTTCCCTGCTGTACCTACAAGTAGCAGGTCTCAGCCTGTGGGTGACAGAAACTTTAAATAATTCAGTACACTGAGTTACTCCAGAAGAAATGTCTGTTGATGGTCTGTCTGAATTATGGCAGCAAAGCTTTTCTTGTCAGACGTCATGCCAGACTCTCATCAATGGATTGTGACATGGGCCAGTTCCATCCTGGTGTAAAATCTCCTGTCAGACTGTAGAAATGATCCCTGCAGGGCATCTCTCTTTGCAGCATGAGGAAATGCACCTCTCACCCCAAGAACAATTGAGATTTTTAGATTTCTGCAAGCTGCTCCTGTAGTCTTTCGGTTTTTGTTCAGACATCAGAGGTAACATGCTAAGTTGTTTGTTCTTGTTTAATACTTTAATCTGTTTGGAAAATGTGGGTCATCTTGTAGTGGTTAATTCCTACAACGAGGTAATTTCAATTTTTTCTGAGACCCTTGTGGATAGGCTACACTCTGTTTTTTGGACATGGGGTCAAGCAGAACTACAGATTCTTCACATGGAAGACATAACAACACTGATTTCAGAATCTGTTCAGTCTCTCTCTTCAAGTGCTGAAATGCATATACCAGTGATCTCCACAAGCTGTTGCAGCTCCCAGTAACAAAACAAGATACATTTTTCTCTTTTTAATGGATAGATTATTTTGACCATTGCCTTTTGTTCTATTTTGTTCTATTGGTTCACATGCATTTCAGGCTCTTCCACAATATCCTAAAACAGGTTAGAAAATGGAGTGGAAGGTAACACTGCTATATTTTTAAAAGAGCAGTTACACTTTTTACTGAAATTAAATATTTTTTCAGATGTTTTGTCTTTCTGAGGCATAAATAAGGTGTGAGGTTTTTTTTGTAGTGCAGTGTATAAATTGAAAATAGAGAGTAAAAGGCATAGTCAGCAGTTGTATAAGTAAGAGCTATTATGAAAAATTCTGAAAAATTGATAAGTGTGTTTCTGTTTCCTAATAATAGGGGAAATCCAAAAGGCTTAAATTTTGATACCTTTTACAACTTAGCATTTTATTAATGCATTACATGTGTTTGCCAGAGGTGACCATACATATATTTTCTTAACTGCCGCTGTAGACTGGAGTTTAAATGGAAACAATATTTGGTTTAATGCTAAAATTTTATCTGGTGTTTCTGGTTTGCAGGTTATTCCCACTGGGCAAAACAGAAGATGTCTTCAATGACTTCTGAAGGCATCTTGCTCATTTGAGTTCTGCTCCTTTCAGACTGTATACACAAACCCCTTTTTTGTCTGGGCACAGCAGGAAACAGGAGACAGTTTCCATGCTCAGTCTCAGGCCTACCAGGCAGCAATCACACACACATGTACACAGACACACAATTGTATGCTAATGTTGCTTTTGTGGACAGGAGAGGCTGTTGTCATCTATAGCCCTTGCTGTCACAACCCTAATTTTTCATTAAATGACTCTATAACCTGTCTCACTCCATGCTGCTTTTTGTATCTTCATCTTGGATGTACAGAGTGACTCCCCAGAGAACACCCAACCATCCTGATTTCAGACCAGATTATTCAATTTGCATTCCATGCTTCTCATTCTGGTGAATGATTTGGGCAGTGACTTCAGTTGTTTTGGATAAAATAAAAATAAAAAATAAAAAAATCCAAAACCAAACACACAAGGTATTTGACTGTTGTTGGAAGTAGGCTATCATTCTTATTAACCTTAAATAGGATTTAGACTTTTCATAAATTAGAGGTGCATCTCGTGAAAGTTAGTTGCAATCTGCCTTTTAGTGTCTCCTGCACCATTATGACTTTCTATTTGAGCAGACAAGTTCATGCTTCCCAGAGTGGAATCCATCATCATGAAAGCATCTTTTTTGTGTGCTTACCAGAAGCAATTTAAGTTTTCAGTCTTAACAGTGCATTGTCTCTAAAGGAAAATCTTCTGCCAATGGCGACCCCTCAGCCCCCTTGGTAAGATGGGCTCTTCTGCCTGCATGGTAAGCCAGATCAACCTATAGACTGTGCAAAAAACCTCTCACTTTCTTTTATATATTTTTTTTTTTCAGATACCCCTTGTTTAAGAGGGTGAGTAAGAAGCATAGCATGTATGTCTTCCTCAATATTTCTTTCAGGAAACTGTCTATTCCAGATTTCTGCTGTTCCTTAATTAAGGAGTTAAGGATTGGAAATGTCAATGTATATGTATATGTATAGCCACTACTCTGCCACCAGTTCTAAGAAAGGTCTTTCTCCACTGATTTAACACCACCAGTCATGCACATAATAACAGGCTTTCAGAAACGAAGGTGTTTTTATCCAAATTTTTACCCATATTACCCAAGTACCACTGTAAGTAGACTCATCTATTCTGTGAATGTGTTGACTAGAATATCTTCTGTTTCCAGTGCACAAATCCTGACAGACATGCAGGGGTCTTAGTTCAGACACTGAGGAGCTGAGTAAGCTGTGACCTTGTATTGCTGGTATCTGCAGAATATCATTATTTGGATATCTAACTAGCCCTTCCTGCTGTTGTCTATGAATTCATGCTCTGAAAACATGAAGCCATACAGAACCTTCAATAATGCCCTAAAAACCACAGAAGGCTGTTAGAACACCTACTGAGAAGGATGAAAGGCTGGTAGCATTTGCTGAAACAACCTAAAATGTAATAAACCTCAAAATGTAAGCACTGTGAGTAACAGCCTAAGATAACTGATTTCTGCAGGTGCTTTTGCATGGGGAAATACTGGAAGTCTTTGATCAGATATGGAATCAACTATTCTCAGGATGGTGCCTGGAAAGTGAATAGCTCCAGGCAGAGGAAGACCACCCATGCTTCCTGTCCCATGTTATGTTTCTAACATGTTCCCACCGGCTCTTCTTATTCTGGCTCTTCTTATCCTTCTTCAGAGGTTAGAAACTGGGAGAATTTTATGATTAAACATTTAACTTTTTTTTTTTTTCAATTGCATGAGGAAGGAGTTGCTGCTGTGCATAGTTAGCACAGTGAGGTCAGCTCTGCCAGTTGTAGATGTGGAAGGGATGATAGAAAATCGTTTGGTTCTTCAGACAGACTAAGCTCAATAAATTACTTTCATGAGCTCTCCCTCTCCCTGCAGGTTTCTAACACCTGCATTCTCCCTCTTTTGAGGAGGAGGACAGGTTGTCTAATTGTTCTAGAATTAAAAGTGAAGCAAACATTCAGTCATTCTTTCAGATCTTCAGTATCCCCATGCTACTTTCCATTGCAGAAAGGCCCTGAATGTAAGAAAAGGCTGAAGGAAGAGTAATCTAAAGACACTGTTATACAAACAGAATAGAACTCCAGCATTAAAAAACGAAGGAAAAACTCACTGGTTTTGAAAACAAAGGCATGCAGAGTGCCCTACACAAAGGCCTATGCTTTTGTTAGCAGTGGCAGTGCCAAGGCTTGCAACAGGCTCCATAAAGCACTATGACAGTGCACTGCAGGAGTGCATGGTCTTTCTCTCTCTTCCTTACCCCAAGTTCTATCCATACTCTTCCTTTTGCAGCCATGTCATGATCCCTTTCATCTGATCATAGAGGTTTTCACACATCAGAGCTTCCAGCCTGATGTTCTTGCAGCAGCCAAATGCTGAATGGAGCAGTTACATTTTCAGAGTACTGGCAGTAAAAATGTTTCCTTGATGTTAGAAATACACCTCCTACTTCACAGAAATAAAATCTGTGGAGTATCACATCTAATGTGCCAGACTATTTTGATTTCAAAGATTTAGAAGCTGAGAATGATTTTGTTTAAAGCAGCCTCAGACTGAGCCATGCTCAACTGTTCTTTGGGAGTTGGGGGATCTAGGAAAGGGAGATGGAAGAATAAGAAAATTGTTAACATTCAGTGGCCAGCAATTTACCTACCAAAAGTACTATACAAGCTGCTTAGAGAACTGTTTTTTTAGTTAGTTTTTTAGTTTCTTGTCTAACCTTCACTTCCTTTTCCCCTTTCTGTAAATGTTAAGGGCTGCATCCAGGGCTGTATTCAAAAAAACTTATGTAGCAGAGGAAGAATTGCAAGATTCAAGCAGGACCTTACACACCCTGCTACCTGTCAGGAAGTTTCTTTCCTCCTGTAGGGAATGTCACCTCATGTGACTAAGTCTGTTCCAAATGAAAGAACCAGGTCAAAGCAGTAACCTAGACAACTTCAATGTTACAGCTAACACTACTATTTATATAGCTTTTACTAAAAAGGGAATAGTTACTCCCTCACCTGTTTTAATTTTCTTTTGCCCACTGGGCTTTTTTTATGCAGGTGCTCTCATGTAGTTTGTGCTTGTCAGCTTCACCAACAAGCAGAAAACCCAAGGCACATAGGGGTTTTCTTCTAGATCAAGTTGCAATGAGGATAGAGAGTGAAGATACTATATTTTCTTCCTTTTTTAATGTTGGAGTTTTATTCTGTTTGTTTCTTTTAGAAACATTTATTTGTGGTACTGACATTTGATGTTTGTGGTACTGACATGTAACCTAGAAAATGCGCATCTGAGAGAATTGCTCAGAACATAATGCAGTGTCTCATGTTTTCATGTTTTTAATCAATATAGTGGTGCTGGGTATACTTTCAGATGTAACTAGGAAATGCCTGTGTTTATCTGGCTAATTTTCAGAATGTTGAGATAACATGCACCACCAGCACAGCAGGTTTACATTCAGCTTTGCAACTCAGGAAGAGCACTGAAAGAAGAAATGATGGGTTGAGTACAGATGAGTTGTAAAAAAACCTCTGAACGTTGATTGCACAAACATTGATTCCAGGTTATCAGAGATTGCTGTAATAACTTGTGGCTATGTGGGGAACGCATAATAAATCTCCATAAGATGAGAATCTTGCGAACCCATACTGGAATCTGAACTGCAGAAGTTTTCAGTACGGATAGCTGAGTGATACATGACCCTCACACAGTGAGTGTTAATAATGTTAGATCTTATCAAAAAATTAGAAGGAAAAAATACTTTCTAGTGTCACTGGAACGCCAAGGCACTGAAGTGTTCATAGAGGTTGCAGCGACAGAAATTTTATATTTACTTTTTGTCATGCTGTCTGAAGAGGTAACACAAAATTCTGTATTTATGTTTGAAAGCAGTCTCAGTTTTAAGTTCAAGCCAGCTGTACCCTGAGGCTGAAACATGGCCATGTTTTGGCAGCAGGGAAGACTGCCATATGTTGCAGTGATAAAAAAATTACACTGATGCCAATCTCTGAAGTCAGTCTTCTAAAAAATATATAAGAGAGCATATCTGTGGCAATATAAGCTTTTAGAGAGAGAGAGAGAGAGAGAGAGAGTAAAAGAGCTTGAAAAGCCTTTATTTAATGATAATTTTTCTGTCTCTTTAACAGTAAATGCTGCAAGTCATAATTCACAGTTGTTCTTGAGAGAAGTTGTATGTAATACATAAATTCATTGAATCTCTCTGTTACACGGAATTGATTGCTGTCTAGCTCCCGCCTTTCAATTTCCATAGAACAATTCCATACATTGAATAAGTCCTTATTTATTGACTGGCTTTTAGTGAGCACAAACTGGAAATTGATAAGAAGACTTTTTTTTTAGGAGTCTTTCAGGCAGGCCTAGAAATGAGAGCAGGGATGTGGATCCTGGACCTAGCTGGCAGCATCATGACATACTCTCTCTTTTTATAAGGTCAATATAAGCTATTGGTTTGTAGGTCTCATGGGTGAATTCCAGTGCTTTGGAATTAGTTGGAATTGCTTTTGGCAATTAGTTTGTTTTAGTTCCAGCAGTATGTCAAGGATCTTTGAACACAACTATTTGTATTCTTGATATGCATATAATAAAATGTATTGTAGGATATATTCTTATAGTGCAGTAGTTTCAAACTGCATCTACTGCAATTTTAATGCAAAACAAAATATCCAGTAAAAAATACAGATCTCAATCATAAACCTTTTGTTCTCTACTATAAACACTGGAGCTGCTGTTTCTTGAGGAGTGTTACTGATCCATAAAGCAGTTTTAAATTCCCTCCATTTACCAGTATCCTGAGGTGCATTTTTTTGATTGATAAGAAGTTGCTGAGAACAGACTATGGATTCCACCAGCATCTTCTTTCACGTTCATGAAACATATGGCCATAAACTACCATTTATGTCCTTGAGCTTTGGAAAGAAGTCATCCAGAGATGCAATAAATTTGTTTTGAAGCAGAAGTTTTACTATTGGCTAGGCCAATAGTTTCCAGATAAACATTTTCTTGCCCAACAGTGATGGAAGTCATCAAACTTGCATTTGACAGTACACAAGCTAGACTTCTGCATCTCCTATGCCAACACATTCAGCTGGCTTTGAAGTGAGGACACTAATACATTTGCATTCTTTGTATATGCACACTTTTCCATTTCCACTTCTCTTAAAGTCCCACAGTACTTGCATCTGAGGAAAAAAACCCAAAACACTGGCTGTTTCTGTAATTTTTTCAGAGTGAGACAAAGATCTCTTAAGAAGATATTGTTTTTTATGGTCCTCGATCTCACCAACCAGAAAATTTCCTTATGTTATTCTGAAACAAACAGTTTAGTTCCAGGACAATTTCTACCATTGCTGTCAAGATATTTAATGCTCCTCCTGATCCAGATATTTGCGTCTTAGTCAAGTTCAATGGCTGAGCTTTACTAGCAAATGGCACAGCCCTATTTTGTTACGCATTTTCAGACTTGAGAAAGTTCAGTGGTCAGCAAATTTTTTAACAGAGGTAAAAGACGCTGATACAACTAATGCAAATACATTACCTGCTGAACAACTGATAGATAGGAGGACACCTATAAAATATGCATAAGATATCAACATCTGTTGCTGCTTCAGATAGTTCTCACTAACTGAATCTTGTACTTTATTGGCCAGAACATTAATTTCTCCTGCAAGTCTATTTGGATGATAGCACTCTGATGATCAACAGCTCTCTTATTATACAGTTTTGCTTTGATACATTATTTATATTAACAGTACTGACCAAGTGTCTAGCTGTGCTGTGAAGTTTTTGTGTATTCAGAACTGAAATCTTATATTCTTTCTCAGCTAGAGAAATCTTGGTTTCTTGGAGATATGTCTGTGCTTCATTTCAGTTATTTCTCCTTGAATTGCAGATCTGTTTTCATTGCTTCATTGCTTTTATTAATTGTGAATGGTTTAGTAATTGTTTTCACTACTTTTTCCATGGTGCTCATTATCTCAATAATAATGTAACTTTTTCTTCCCAAACTGTCAGCTTTCCTTTAAGGGCTACATGAATTTTCAATGAAAATGAAAATATAGATTCCATTTTACTCTTGTGCAGCAGTGAGGTCGCCTTTCAGATGCTTAATCTCTTCAGTATCTTCCCCAATAACAGCTCCTTTTGGCAGCTGCTGGTTAACTTAAGGTTTCATCACATTCTTTGCTCTGTGTGCCTACTCCACTGTACCCTGTTTTCCCTTGGGACTTATAGATGTGGGAGGAGCTCTGGCTATTACTGTTGTCCTTCTTGTTTCTTAGAGTCTTGAAGGATCTTCTTAGGATGTCTTCTGTGTTTACCACACGACCAGCATTAACCCTTTCATAGTTCAGGATAGATTACTTGGTATTTCCAGTTTCATAAACTCTGTATCAACTGCTCCAAACTGAAGTGTTTTTACCTCATGCAAGTTTGTATTCCCAGTTCTAATAAGCTCTTGGCCATCTTGAGATACTTTCATAGAAATGGTAAAAGAAAAACAGGATCAACTGGAATATGCATTAATGTAAGTAGTTGCAATCGTTCTTTTTGCTGCACCTTTTTCCAAGATCTGGTAGACTTCATTTTTTTTGTGTTCAGGTATTTCTTTGGAGACTTTCACATTTATATGTGTCTTGTGTATAGATAATTGAACATCTGAAGTCTTTCTCTAGAGCTGGGATTATGTATTCATTATGTATTTCCAGAGCAGAGAATTTTACAAAAAAAAAAAAAAAATCATTGTCAATATCTGTGACTTTTTCTAATATTTAATATGATGCATTGCCAGACTCAGTGATGTCCAGCAACAGGACAACGAGCTGTGACCATAAACCAAAACAAGAAGTTCCACCTCAACGAGAAGAAAAACTTTACATTGAAAGTGGCAGAGCCCTGTAAGAGGCTGCCTAGGGAGGTATCCCTCTCTGGAGACCTTTGAAACCCACTTGGATGCAATCAAGGGAAGGTACTGCAGCCATAACAGATTTGTGTTGCACGTGAATTAACTGATTCTAATGAAGCACTGGCCTTGTTTTTATGCCTCTGTTTTGTAACAAAAATGGGCCTCTGCCTGCTATTGCACTGTATAAGCACCAAGCTGCTTGACCCCTTGGGGAAGTTTTGCATTTCTACCCAAAACTCCATATACTGCATCTGGTGCATTTTCTGAACTAACTTTCCAGTTGTTACTGTCTGCTCTGCAGATGAGGAATAGGGGTATTTCTAGATACCTTTCACAAACACCTAAAAACAAAATAACTCTTCTGTCAGCAGGCTTAACTGAAGACCCACATGTTGTAAAAGTGTCTTAAGGAATTGCCATCTGAAAAAGACTTGAATTCCTCTAAAGGGGCATGTATGTAAGATTTAATATGGAGGTATGTTGGAGATGGAGACAGAGGTTTTTTAGGTTCTACTGGTTTTGTATTAACTTCACAGATCAGAAAACAGAAACTAAACTCCTAAGAAAATTCAGTAGCAAGATGAAAACTGCTCAAAAGTAGAGGTGCTCTGTGCAATTCTCAAAATAGTATTTGCTCCTAAAGCACGTTCCAGTCTTGTTGATTATGAATGGATCACTAATCATTAGACTGATTAATTTTCCTGAATGTTCTTCACAACCATGGGATCAGTTAGAGGGTGCAGGAAGAAAACTTCCCACCACCACTGAGTTTCATGAGGTGAAGCTGAAGGAATAGCATTGTTACTGAGCTTCACTGCAGAGCTGGGTCCTGTGTCCCTGCAAAGATGGAAAAATACACAATGGCGCAGCACTTGTATCTCGGACGGATGTTCATCACTTTCGCACATAAGATTTTTAAAAATTCTCATTAAACCCCATAACAGGATGATAAAGCAGTGATGCCTTAATATCCTGGGATGGAGCGCTGTGGTCCTTACCCTGCCGAGAGATCTCATCCTTTCCAGCCGTATCTCTTGTCCTAAAGTCCTCCTTCCCAAATGCCTCCCTGGCAGCTCTCTCCTGACCCCGCCATCCCCGCGGTTATCCCGCCCCGCAGGCGCTCTTCCTACAGACTTAGCGCTACTTAAAGGGCTCACTCCGCCAGGCCTTCTTCCTCCAGCCCTCGCCCAGGGCCGTGGCCCCGGCGGGCGAGCAGCGCGGCGGCTCTCGCCTCCCGGGGCACCGCGGGCTGCGGGGCCGGCCCTCCACCGCCCCGGGCGCGGCCGCCCCCCGGCGCCGGGACCCCGGGCCCGACCCGCCTCCTCCTCCTCCTCCTCCTTCTCCCCCGGCAGGTGCGGCCCTCCCGGGCCGCCGCTGCGCACTGGGCGGGGCGGGGAAGCTCCTCCTGCTCGGGCACCGGAGCGGCACGGCCGGGACGGCGGCTCTGCGGCGCGGGAGCTGCTTGCCCGCAGCTCGTCCCCCCGCTGCCGTCGGAGCGGAGCGGAGCGGGGCGGAGAGGCGGCGCCGCCACCGCCGTGCGCGGCCCCGGCACCTGCCCGAGGTGAGCGAGCGGCCGGGCCCGAGGCGGCGCCTCCCGCCGTGTTACCTAACCGGGACCGGGGCGGGGGGCGGCCGCCGGTCGTGCCCCGCGGCCCCGGCCGCTCGGCACCGTGCGCTGGGGAACGGGGGCTCTGATGGGGAAGCGGGGGCGGCGAGGGCGAGTGTCTCCGTTGCCAGGGAGACGGGTCAAGCGGCAGCCGCGGCCGCCGGGGCGCCCCCGGGCACCGAGCAGCGCTCCCGCCGGCCTCGGCTCCGCGTAGGAGGCGGCGGGGAGCGGCGCTGGGGGGAGGATGAGCCCGGGTCCGGGGTGGCTCCGGGACGCCGTGAGCCCCGCTCCCCGCGGGCTGTGCGGGGACGCGCTCCAGGTGCTCGGCTGGCTCTGGAGCGTGGCTCTGCCGCCGCGACACGGGCGCTGCAGCGCGGCTCGGGACTTCGTGCGAGCCGCTCTCGCCTACCCGCACTCGAAGGTACTCGTTTGGCTGACAAAAAACAGCTTCTTGCTCCTCTCCGGCGTTTAAATATGCCGAGAGCTCGCTGCTGCGAACGACCCAGGCACTCTGATTGCTGGAACATTGTATCTGCAGCCCTCGCAATTGAAAAGGCGCTGCTCAGGTGGTTGTAGCTGATGGTGGGGAGAGATTCGGTTCCCGGTAGGAAATTTCCAGTTTGGTCGATCTGGAGCGATTGTACCGAAGAAGCGCGGGGCCCCGCGATGCCGCAGGTTGCTCATTGCTGCCGCTCTCCCAGGCCATCGGTGCCGGGTGCATTCCGCCCGTGCAGCGAGCCCGGCCTGTCTGAGCGGGCTCGGAGTGACAGCTGATCCGTAGCTGTCACACCAAACACTGGGAAGCAGCGTGCTTGGCACCAGAGACCGCAGTGAAATGTGAAAGAAATGGAATTATGGCTTAAGTCTTACCACGGGGAAATAAACTACAGACGTTGATCACAGCAAATCGCATGACTGTAGTTTTTAAAGCTTGTCATGAATTTTTCCAGTTTTGTAGGGCTAGGAAAATATCTTACAAACGTTTCAAAAGAAAAACTTGGGGTTAGTCTTCTTTTAGTAAATATTCATGGCAGCGTTTGTTCAGTCGTGAAAAGACCAGGAGCAGACCCAGAGGCCACAATCCCGTTAACTGTAGCACGTAGGGTAAAGGATTACTGGAGCCCTGCCAATTCCTGTTGATTCTGGGATCTGCCTCCATAAAGCAGTTGCCAAGAACAAGACTGCTGAGGCGTGTTCCTTTCTTCAGAGTTTATATCTAAAAACCATATTTGTTGTTTAAATAGATCCTACAGAAATCCAGTGATGTGCTGAATAAGTAATGCAGTTACCACAGATGCTTAAAAAGCCACCCATATATAGCTACTCAGTCACATCTCTTTGTGTTATTCAAGTTTACAGATGATTACAAAGAATTTTTTTCTTTACTTTGAAAGTACTCCAGAAAAACTCCTTTAATCTTTCGTCTGTTTTTCAGACTGTGAATAACTTGACAGCATCTGTAAAGCTGCTTTACAGTTATTATGTACAAAGTACTACGCTAGGTATGGGTATTCTCAGAAACTGTTAGAGAATAATAAGCTCTTGATTAGCAGAACACTAAAAATAATGCAGTTGTACCAACTAACATCTCTTAAGCACAAGATTTTAAATTTTTTAGGTGTCTACAATGTTTATAAAAATATTGTGTTATACTGTGCATACAAGCAACAAAAGGCCCTGTTAATTTCTGTATAGGCATGCATGGAGAATGTACATTTGTGCAGCTATTGAATTAGCAGATGGGGCAAAGACTGTACTCCTAATATGTCAGAAGGGAAAGAAGTTGCCTTGGGGTTTCTTTGAAAATGGCCCAGTTAGATTGGCAGGTATACCTTATATTCAATTCCAAATGAGAGAAAATGCTGTTAGGGAAGAGAATTTTAATAAGGAAATGGAAGTATTCTTTATTTAATACTTTGTAGCTCAGCACAAACCACACAAAAGATGGTATTAACCACTGTTTTTACTGCCAGAAAACAATAGAATATTTCAAAAGTAAAGATGACCATGAAGAAATTTAATTTATGGATATATTTTTATAAAAGTGAGATTGGAAGTAACTGTGCTTCAAACTGACTCTGAACAAATAGTGTAGAATCTTGCCTTGGACAAGGCAGTGAGATTCCCACTGATCTTCTAGTGGAGTTGTAATCTTTCTTCAGTCTTGTCTTCTCTTTAAGACAGGACATGAGTAACTGTGTTTAAGATGGCAACTTCTGTTGGAAAGTCTCTGTATTGTCAATAGTGTATGCAAATTTGACCCAGGATTTGAATTTGAACATACAAAGACATTTTAGTAGCATCAAGGGAGGTGATTTTGGAGGTTTTTTTTTTTTGTTGTTGTTGTTGTTTTTTTTTTCTTTATTTTTGTTGAGGGGAGCAATAACTTTTGATTTTACAGTAAGGAGAAGTATGGTTAGAAGATCAGTAGCAGATGGAATTTTATGCTTGCATGGGTCATTTCTTCAGTGGGCACTTAGAAAGTAAAGTAAATGCAATTTGAACAGAGAAAATGCTGTGTTCATTTAAAGACTTTTTCTTTCTGCTTTGGATTCAGAATGTCTTTTGCCTGAAAAGTCAGAAATTGGTATAACAGCTTCTGACACTGATGATCAGCTTCTACAAAGCAGCAAAAAGGAATGTATTCAATAAGAAATTATTGTCATTGCTGTGGTGTTTCTGATCAATACTGTTGACTGGAATATGATGTGCTTAATGGTCAAGAATGACAGTAATTTAATGCCACACTAGCATGGGGAAGTGATGATTATAAATTGAACTAGAAGTCGGAATTGGATTAAGTGAAAAATTAAATTAATTTAATCACTTGTGTGAGAACAGATGACAGTTATTGGGAAAAACTAGCAAAACAAAAATATCATGCAGTATAATTATACTTTCCTAGAGCAACCACATATTTGTCTCATTTTAATTCTTTTATTAAAACAAAAGTAATCCCTCATATTTCTCATCCATCTAAGACTTTCGTATGATACTTTGCAGTGTGTTCTCTGCTCTTAGGACTTCAATTACTCTGACTGCTCTGATTGCAGGAAGTGGATGGAATTTTACTTTTGAATTTTTTCTATCTCTCTTCTTTGGAGATAGAAGAACAAATTTTAGCCAAAAGGCTAAGAATTACAAGGTTTTCCTAAGTAATTATTGACTTTTTAGAAACCTAATTTTTAATTTATTTTACAGTTTATTCCCTACACAAAAAAAAAAACCCAAACCCACCCTCATATTACTAATTGGTAGAAGTAGTATATCCCCTCAAATTTCTTGAATTATCTGATGCTTATACTTAGACAGGATCCTTGACATAGTGATTTCTAAACCCTCACTTCTTCGTGTTCTGAATTTGATGGCTTTTTGACTGCTTATGAAATAAAGTGAGGTCTCATGCTCTGGCATTCTGTGTGCATACTATATTGCATGACTGTGTACTTGTAGATGGGATGCTTTTATTTCCAAGAGATTTTTGAAATTTTGCTATCAAATTCTGAATGCTGAAAATAAGTAAAGAGTAGAAACCCTTCATAGGGTCTCGTAATTGTTTTAATTATTACTATTTTTTAAAATTTTTGTCTAATGTGTGGGTTTTACCCCTGACTGAATTTTGGGCTTTGAACAGTTAGAACCTTCACATTGATAAGAAACATACTTAGGAGACCATTTTTGATGGGCATTTCTGCTAAGCCTGAAGAAAGCAGGGACTAGAGGCCACTCTGGGAGGTAACTTCAAGAGAAGAAAATGAAGCAATTCCCTTGGAGTTTGGCAGTTTAAACTGGGAGACCAGGGGGGCTTTGAAACTCCTGATTCTGGGTGTTCCCATATGGACCAGCACCCTGAATCTGCCTGACCTTTACAGAAAGGGAAATGTCTAATGTAGGCCAGCAAGGAGCTGTGGCAGGTTCTGGGCAGGTGCTAGTCTGTGTTCTAGATTCTACAAAAATGTTCTGTCAAGATTTATCAGATGTAGTTTAATTGCATTTAAACTACAGAAAAATTTGGACTAAGCTAAGATTCAACACTGAAGTCCATTGCTGGGCTTGCTGTGGACCTGCAGTATTCCTCTTCCTTTCTGGGGCAGGAGTTTTCACAGACAAGGTACCTGAATTAGGAAACCTTTTGTGCTCCTTGCTGTTAGTGGCTGTGAAGTCACTCAGGGCAGATAGCCTGTGGTAACTGGGCCAGTACCAAGGAGTCTTTATGCACCTACATACACTGCTAGATCTTCGAAATACAGCACTCCTTTGGCTTGAAGCAAGAAAGATGCTGTTTCAGAAAGTGACATTTCAGTAGTGAATGCTGTACAAATTCCAGTCACACTCATGCCAGTTGGAAGCTGTTGACCTTGGTATTGACAGTTGGGTATTTCCCTGTGACGAGAAAGCAATGAAATATGTAACAATTATGAGTAAAATAAATCAGAGGCTTCAGAACATCAGTGATACTTGAGAATGCATGATTTTTTTTCCTCAAAGTTAGGTGACTACTCTCAACAGTTATGTAAATTAAGAATTTGTTCTGCCAAAATTTCCGTAACAATATGCTGTGGCAGTTTAGAAGAGCTTTAATTGTAGGGAATGAGCTTTGTAGGGGGATGAATATTGTAAATATTTTGATTTGTCAGTATATGAAAGTTAAGGTTGTTCTCAAGAGTGTCTTTGTTTTTCCTGACAGGAATGATACATATAGTGGTGGTATTTGGCAGTATAGATGTTGTAATGTTTGCACCTAATTTAATTTTGTGGTTTTCCTGTGTGCTGATATTGTTTAGGATGGATCATAAGATCGTGGATTTTTCCCCTCAGTAGTCTAAACTCTTCCATTTTTTTAACCCCTTGTGCCTCCAGAGTAACCTTTTATTCTAATCTTCACTAAGAAACCAGTTGGATTTACTAGTTTGGATTACAGAGGGGTTTTGTTTTGAAGGTATCAGTGTGATTGAGGTCCACTGTTCTTAAGGTTTGATTTCTGTTCTGTATGATTTGTTTGTTTTTAAAAGTGATTGCTTAAGTGAAAACAGCATTGCTTAGATTAATAACAAATTTTGAAGAAGATGTGAGCAAGCTTATGGCCTTATTATGTCTGAAACATTTTCCATCAGGTTTCACTTCAGGTCAAATAAAGTAAAAGGGCTGCTGCCCTTTGTAAGCTAAACTGTGCCTCTACCTGACCTATCAAGACAAAACAGATAAAAACATGTAGTTGAAGAAATGTCATCAGGATATGTGGAATGTATATTTTCCAGGTTTATTTTTGAAGTTTTCTAAAATTGGTCTTATTGGCTTTTTTTTCCCCAACAATTACATTTATAAGACAGTGTTAATAACAGTAGTCTTTTCCTGATCTAATACAGATTTTAAAATTGTCTTTAAAGCAATAAGAAGAAGGTTCTCCTTTTGAGGGGATACATCTCCTGTGGTTTTTGCCTTTTCTCTGTTAGTTTTGAAAGCCCCCTTTCAGTCAGTGACCTATATTTTAGTTGCATAGAACAACAACAAAAAAAAAATAAAAAGAAAGAAGTGAGGTGATGTTTTCAGAACAGAGTTGGGACTTTGACTTAAATGAACTGTGGAGATGAAAATAGAGGTCTCAAGATCAAGGCTGAACTGAAGTGCTGTCTTCTTGTGGGGATAAAAGTACCTGTTTTGTGAGTTTGGTGTATTCCTTAGCTGAACTTTTTTTTTTTTTTCACGTTTTCTGTTTTGGTAGAAAATTCAGACAACAAATAAGAAGGGAGCAGAACTCCTTTTGGCAGGGTCAGTGTGTCAGCACTGTGGAGTGCACTGAAGAGCCAACCCCTGCTGCACTGCGCTTCCCATCCTCGAGTGGAACCTTTACAGTGAGGTTACAGTGAGGTAACCTCACTGTAAAGGTTACTACATTAAAGTATCCTGGGTATTTGTGGCAGTCTGCGGTGACTTTTGCATTTAAATGCAAAAGGGAAAGTAGGGAAAGTAATTGCTTGCAGGGAAAGTGTGTAGGAAATTGAATGATGGCAATGCAAATGAACTCTTGTCCATTTGTGTTTCATACCTCACTCCATCCTCCAAACACACAGAATTGCAGAAACTTACATGTTGCCGAAATGTAAATAGAAGAACTAGGTATGCTTTGCTTGCTTACTTAGGGCGGATAACTATGAATGGAGGTGAAACAGAAGTAGGAATTCAGCATTAGAGAGCAAGTCAAACTCCAAAATATTTCAGTAGCTGGGACTGGCTGCCTAATAAAGGAGGAAGCTCTCCTGGACCAGTGTGACTGGGTCCTCAAGTATATATTGAATTTGAATGATGCCATTTCTGTTTTTTTGTTGTTGTTGTTTGCTTGTTTGCTTTCTTTTTATTAGATTTGTTCAATTTCTCTAAGACCTTCTGATCAGGTCCATCATACATAATGGCATCAGATTCCATGATTCACATCTTTGGATGTAATGACAGAAGATGAGAATAAGTCTTACAAAATTAGTGGAGTTCCTATTCCTTGCAGCTGTTTGCATTTCCCCAGTGTAATATATGATTTAGAATAAATTTGTGCTCAGGATTAAAAAGTACAGTATCCTTCCAAATGGAACCAAGTGATGGGAAAGAGCAATATACACAGGATGAATTCCTGTCTCTAAAGATGGTTATTAGAAGGATTATTCTGTCTAGAAGATATGCATTGAATGATAAGGTGAATATTCATCACCAGAACAAGATATTCGAAGGGATTACCTTCTAACAGGATTTCAGCAGAGTATTCTGGGAAAACCTCAGTTTAGAAGAACCACAAGAAAAGAACATGCATGAATATGTGAAAAATGTAACAGGAAAGCCCTCTAGAATCCTACTAAGTCTGAAAACAGTATAAAAGAGACCCTGTTTTCTCCAAGTAAAGACCCTGAAATCAGTGCCCTCTGAGCTGCCAGGGGTATGGAGCTGCACAATCTGGACCCATTCACCCAGCACCAATTGCCTAGCTCGGTGCTGATTTGCTTGAGGCTTTTCCAATTTTACTTTGATTTGTTTTAATAAATTCCTTTCATTATTAAATTGACGGATTCATTTATAACACCAGGATTCCCAATCTACTGTAGTGCAACTACCTTAAAGGCTGGAAAGCTGCTAGACAGGCTGTTTGAATTTACTGTCTTTGCTAATTAGAACTAACTTGTACTATGGACTTGCATTGATTTTTAGTGGTGTTGCTGGGTAGGTGAAGAGAGTTAAGGCTCTAGTAGCAGAACCTTGTCAGTTGTAATTTGTAGCAGTTTAAGACAAAAACACCTCCAGCTTTCCACCTCCCTCTGCATGTACTGCAGAGCTGGAGGAGTAGAGCAAATGCCTGCATTTTGTCTGGTTGTAGGCAGTGTTGTGGGATGTCATTCTGGGTTTGTACCATGACACCAGTGGCAACACAAGTGTCACCTGTGCACTGAGGCAATAATATGTGGCAGAGCATGGGGCATGCCGGGGAAGGGGAGTCAAAGCATCTTCAGTGGCATAGGTTGATTCTGTGAATTACACATTATGTTTCTACATTTCATCCTGTATTTGAGTGTTGAAAATTGTTGTGGGAAACCCAAGGAGTGAATTTCCATAGGCTGTGTCTTTAGTTCCTAATATATTTATTCTTTGGCCCTGGTAGTGAGGGAGATTACTATGTGATCATCAATTAGTCCATAGCAAACCAGTTCAAGCCCTGAACACCTAAAGGAGAAGGAAAAACAAGTGGTGATACAGTTACAGGGATCTAAAGATAGAAGAAAGAAGGGTGGTATTCTGGGTATTCTGCTGTTTGTTTGGGATTTTGTGACTTTGTTGTTGTTGTTTTTTCTGAGCTAGTTGGTATAGTCTGTGTGAGGAAAGAAAAAAGTGTGAACAGAAGTGTTTCTTTTGCTTAGAGCTGGAGAAGGCACAGAAGTATAAACACTTGTCCATTCTTTTTATAATTCAACTTCTGCTCCTAATTAAAGACCAGAGATTAAAAAAAAAGTTTAATATCTTAAGTTTAGGTATTTTTCCTTGAAACAGAAATTTTTCTTCAAGTAAAGTTGTGTCTCACACTAAGGAGGGCTAGGGAATGGTTGAACAAAATCTTCAGCTGTAAATTCAGAACCTTCTATTTGAAGGGGGAAAAAAGCCCCTCTATCTGTTGTCAACTGAGGTTATTTTCCATCTCTTTATCTCTATTGCACACATTTGAAAGCTGTCAGAAGAGCCAGATTTTATCAGAAAATTCCATCTAATGGGTTTATGACACCTTATGCATCTTGTTTTGACACAAGATGTTCTGCAGCTGTACTGGCTTGAGGTACTCCTGATTCCTCTGCCCTCCTGCTGCAGCTTGTTGCTCATGTGCTTTGCTGGCATCACTGTTTGTGAAGGGCTGTTGGGGATTGGATCACCAGCATGTCTCTTAGAGCTTTAAGAAAAAATAAAAAACCTTCCCCTAAAAATTAAAAAGCATCCTCACAGAAGTCTCTCTTACACTCTTAAACCAGGTCAGGCAAAAGAAGGAAGTATAGAAGCCAGGACTGCTGCTGAACTTGTACCCATTCTGTCTTGAAAGAAGAGAAAGTTGCTTTGACCTGTGATGAATATATGCAGACTGGAGAAAGGCATGTGGACTGTGTTTAGTTTTCTTTCATATAGTTGGGGGTAAAAGGTGTTAAAACAGTGGGTTTATTTAGCAATTTCTGGCACTGATTTGTAGTAAGCAAATGTTTACACTGCAGCTTGCCATAAATAAACAGAAGGGTGTTTGGAAACCCTGACCAGCTTTTGTGTAGGAGAGAGCAGTCATAACAAACTGGTTCTGTGAGAAACTGAAAACAAATAAAAGATGGGCTGTTATTCATTCTTTGCAAAGGCAGAAGAGACTGTGAACAAAAGAAGCAAGTAATTTTCAAATATTGAAAAACATTGTTTGTGAACCTGGAATAAATTTCAGTAACATTTAGTGTTCTCCTGTTTTCAGTTTTCAGAAAATCTAAAGAAAAGAAGGGCAAATGATTTTAATGAACTCCAGCCTCAGAGAAGGGTGAAAATCTTCAGCTGCATTCAGTATTGCTGTGAGTCTTTTGTATCTCTCCAAGATATTTTCAAGAACATTTGCTACCTGTTTCTCAGTATTAACAATCTTGCAGTCACTTAAAATGCTGTAGTTAGCTAAAGAAAAGAATTATTCAAAAATCCTCTCACAAGCCTTTTCCCATAAGGAAAGCTCTTCTTCTAGTACTTAATGAGTTTATTACCTACTACATGGAATTTAAAGAATTTATTTTCCTTATTATTTTGTGTTCTATGTTTTTTTTGAGTTTAACATTACGGTTTTAAGAAACAGGTAGGCAATAGGGCTTTTCCAGTTGGGTGGCTGAAGGGATCCATTTATGTTTTTTTTAAGTAGTTAAATTGTACCAAACCCCAAAATCAATATTCTGTTTTTATTTTATACACATAGTTTTTGTGATTGAGTAATATCCAAGTATCTTAGTAGCTGAAAACTCATGTTGACCTTTTTGCAAATTTTTGTAGCAAAGAATCTCTAGCCTTAAAAGATAGACTAGATCAGTCTTGGAATGGTAATAAAAATCATGGCTAAGGCTGACCCTTTTTCTTATTTATTTCCTGTGTGGAATTGAAATGTGTCTTCAGCAATCTTAGGGTCTTCACAGAGAATCTCTTGGTGGTAGGGTTCCACTGGAGCCAAGTAGGCAGGAAAATTTGATTAATAGCTCAAATGTCTTTGTGACTGTGATGGTAGGAAAAAGAAATGTGTTTTACAGAAGAGGTGAAACCTTCTACATAAAATACCATTAGGGCATAGAGGTTGACTGTGTTGTGTAGAGATACCTGAACAAATTGGTAAAATATGTAGGAACACTATTTGTGGTGTAGTATTTTGTGTGAGTAATGTGTTTAGAAATTACTTGTACTGCCACATCTGCAGGTCTCTGCACTGGGCTATGCTGAATACAGGTGAAGTGGTGATTCCTTGGGAACTGCAGGTCAGTGAACTACAGTCCAGATTCAGAAATTTTATTCTCTCTGTGAGAAATAGATTTCAAAGACCACACTTAGGTGCTAATAAGTTGAGGAAACTATTGAATCCTAATAGTATTGCTGCCTCAGACTTGGATTCATCTTTGAGAAGGTTTGTATAGCCAGTAGCACTTACTAAAGGAATTTAGATAGAACATAGATAGCTTTTAGTTCTAGTTACTCTGCAGATTGTATTCTTCTGAAAATGGATGACAAAAGCCTTCATTTGGTTATCTTGAAATTGGTATAAATACAGAAGAAAAAGCTTGCATCTGTTTTTCAAATATAACCAAGAGTTAGCTTGAGAGCAAAGAGAGCAAGCTTGTGGTGAAGCTAGTCCTAGTGGTGATGCAAGAGCTTCTATATGCTGAGTGACTTACAATACTGTCAGATCTATAGGTTAAAGTGCTTTCAAGGTGGGGAGAAAGCTTTCAGATTTTATTTATTTTTTATATATTTATGTATTTATGTATTTATTTATTGGAGATCAGTTGTCTCCTGATTAGATGGGGGTGACTGTAGTGTCGAATAACTAAGGTAAATGAATAAACCTGGCTGAAGTAGTCCTGCAATTCTTGGCTGCATTTAGCATCTTACTGTCCAAGGATGGAAAAGAAGCAGTGAATGTGTGCTTATAGTGCTGGATCATGTACAGTGCAATGGTTCAGTTCCTTGGCAAGGTGAGGAGCAGTCTGTCCCCTGCAAAGTCTCTGATTCAAATCCAGCTTCTTGTGTGTGTGCCATTTGGTAAAGAGAAATCAAGCACAATTTAATTATCCTTTTAGTCCTTGGATGTATCTGCAGTATCCTTGGGCTCGGACATTGGAGGGTAGGAGTGGGTGCTTCAGGCCATCTTTATGCCAGTCAGCATTTTTTGGATGAGTGTTTCTCTGTTCCCAGCTCAAGGCACTGATGAATAGCTTCTACTTGTTGTATCATTGAATGGCTTTTAATCTTAGCACTGTCATTCTCAAGAATTCAAAGTCTAAAAGTCAATTCCCAGACATCAGTAATCACATTTATTCAGACATTCCCCAGTAGGAGTCATAAGCCTGGTGTTAGATTATGTTTTCAAGATTCTCTCAGTAATCTTCAGCCCTATAAACTTTATTCTTTTTGTGAGGTGAGAGCTTCAGATACAGTTTTATTCCAGGAGATACATTTGGTGACAGGGAAGGAAACCCTGATTGGTTTATTTTGGCTATTTCATACCTTAAAATGTGTTTATTTTCATGGCTTACCTGTGATTGCAACATGACTATTCTCTAGTGTTAGAGCCTGAGTCAGCATTTTTCTTCCTAAATCAGTCTGTGTCTAATTTTGATTGAGAAACTCAGTTGATATTAGGGATCCTGCTTTCCCATTGAGTCTTCTAGAGGTGTACTAACAGTAATATATTTAAATGTTATTATTTGCTATGTGGTCCAAATGTAAAAGCAAGCTAGATGGCTTCCATGTGGGTTAGAGGCTAGGAATCTAAACTAATGAAAAAGTAGCTGGACTAAAAAGAATGTAGAAGTGTTCTGATACAGCATATAAGTCAGAATAATACAGGAAAATACCGTAATTCAGATTTCCCCCAGCAAGTTAATTTTTTAAAATTTTGCCAAGTGTCTAGTGTAAAATAATATTGTTTTGTTGGACATAGGCAGTTTAATTTTATCACCATTCTTTTGCAGAGTTGATTGTCCCTTTTATGTCAGCAAATGTTGCTTTTGCTTGTTTGAAAGTTCATAACAGCTGGAATCAAATGCTTTACTCTCAAACAAGAGTGACTATTCAGAAGTTAATCTCCGATCCTGCTGGTACCAGCAATATTTAATGTCTTTTAAATAATTAAAAATGCTAATGTGAGATCTTGTAGATAAAGTGCATAGTTAAAGCAATTAACAACATAATATCTAGTCAAATGAATTGTTTGATGAAAGTTCTCTTCCACTACCAAAAAATCCCAAAACAAGCAATACCCAAACCTGTGTAATACAAGCTTGATAACTCCATGCTCTGCTAAAAGGATTGTGGACCTTTCAGTTTTAGAGCTTTGACTTCTCTGAGTACTTTAATAACATTTTAGGAATGAAGGGACTATTTTGGCCTTACACATGTCCATGCAGAAGAGATTTGGAGGAAGAGCCTCACATCAAGGCTCTCTTGTAGAGTTTTGTTGCTACCATATCCAGGAAAATATTGATTTTTTTTCTGGGATATGACAGTAACAGTAATTGGCCACTGTTGTCCCTTTGATGATTCATGGTTTCCTTTTGTTTTGGTTTTCTTCTCTACCCGGCAGTGTAGTTTTTGATGGAGATGTCTGCTGTGGCCTCTAGGAGCAGTGGCTTTCTCAGACATCATAGTAAGCAGAATTATCTTTTCAGAAGCTTTGTAGTGCAACTCAATTCTGATACATCCTAATTTGTTGCCTTAACCTTTGATTATCAGAAGCATTACATTTAAAAGCAAACATTATTTCAAATTTATTCAAGATTATTTAAATTGCTTGGATTTTTTTTGGTTGATGACCATCTGTTGGAAAACTTTGAAAATACCCTCACTGAAGTTTAGTTAAAGAAAATAAATTTTTTGCTCTTTGTCAGGAGTCATGCAGGGCTCAGCTTACTCTCTGAAATAGGAATGCCTGGTGCCACTTGAGATACTGATGCAGAAGGGACTGAATGTCCTGTGTTTCCATGGTCATCTTTCTCATCACGCCAGGAAGATGGCTTATATACTCTACAGGGTCTGAAATAACAGTAAATGTTTGTATATTATCAACTGAATTCAAATCTTATTTGAGTTTAATTGGATTTTTTTTATAAAGTGCATGCTTATATTGCTCAAAAATATTATTTTTGGTTATCAAGTGAAATAATCATCACACTTCATATGAACAGTAATTGCACATCTATTACTACCAATTTTTCCTGTCCTAAAAAAAACCCCAAAAAAACCACCTACTTCCTTATGACAAAAGAAGTATTTAATGCTACATACATTTGGGTTGAATTGGTATTATTTCTAGACAGAAGTTTAAAGTATTTCTAGGCAGTTCCAATAAATGGAAAAGACTGAAACTCATAAATGTGCCCTACTTAGACACATAACACAGATCTGGAGGCATGTGTATTTGCTATGGTTTTGATACAGTTTCCCCCTTTTGCCCCTTCTGTTTCCTTTTATGAGCTAAAATGTCTTCAAGAAGATTGGAATGTAGAATGAATAGGTCATATGGGACTAATATGCTCTTGCATGCAATGCAGTGCATTTGTAGTCTTCTCAGCTGTACCACAGAGAATCACACAAAGCACAGAATTGTCGAGGTTGGAAAGGACCTCTTGACATAATTTAGTCAAAGCCCCCTATTTAAGCAGGATCAGCTAGATCAGATTGTCCAGGATGGTGTCCTGAGGTGTTGTGAATATCTCTATGAATGAAGACTCCGCAAGATCTTTGGGCAAGCTGTTCTGATGTTTAACAATTCCTCCCAGTAAATAGCACTTCCTAGTGTTCAACAGGAATTCAAAGTCTGTTAATTTCTGTCCATAATTTATAGAAGAAACAGTGTTGTAACTTGAATTATAAGTAGCTATTTGTAGCACTTAGTGGTTTTTAACAAGGTAATTATTGCCCTTAAAATTAAAAAATAAATGTTATTTTAGAAACAAAGAAACAAATGCCTTTTTTATTTTTTTCCTCCTGCTTGACACTGTTTAGCTTCCTCAAATATGGTGGGATTCTAGTGACTGGCATTCAATTTGCAAACTTCAGTTAGGCATGTAGGTCTGTCTGCACAAATTGCCTGATGTTTTTCTAGAAGTATTCACAAACCTTAGAGACTTTCTGAACGTATCAGTTTAATGTCCTGGTAGTGACAGATGCTTCAGAATGACAACTCAAGCTGCAAGTTGATTGCATGTATATAAAGGGAAGAACAAGATGTCACTTTAAGTGATAGAAAAAATCAAAAGTATACAAGTATTAAATTCTTCACTTCTGCAAGTAAGCACCTAACTTTAGCTTTATGCAGTCTTTCATAGGTGCCCTTGGGAATTTAAACAGCTTGTTTAAAAAAAAAAATATTTTACTTCTCTTTTGAAATGTAGCTTCTGGTTTGTTTGCATGAGGTTTTTTTTATTGCTTTGTGGGTTTGTTTTGGTTTTTTGTTTGTTTGTTTAAATAATCTAAGAAGTATTGATGTAACATTTGCATGAAAATAGATCCAAGTCTGTCTTTAAATCTGTGTGTACCCAAAGGATTTAAATTATGAATTCTTGGATTGTCTCTGAAAAGCAGAGAATAGAGCACATTCAAACCTGATGTTTCCAAACAAGAACTTATATGTTTCTCTATTAACCTATTTGATAGAGCTTAATTAGAGTGATATTTTACGTTAGTAAAAAGTATTTCCTTAAACTGAGTTTTTAAAGACATTGTCAAAGTTATGACTCATACTACAAATATATGCATCTTCACTGTGAGTTTTTTTAGATTGTATTTCCTGTCACCTCCCCTTCTTACTTGGTATGTCCCTTCTGCTCTGAGGGAATTTTTATTTTTTGTATTAACACTGGGTTTTAATATTAGTGGTTGATATCAGAACATTTTCTATGTAGCTGGTCTGGAATATTGAATAAAGTCTGTGTTAGAAATGAAATGTATTGAGTAAAGGATGAGAGAAAAAAAAAAGATCTATTTCAGTAAAATACTAGCATGAAATCTAGATTCTGGCTAAATCCTTGGAGAAAAAGAATACACTAAATTTATTACCAGCTTGGGCAGGACATTCAGCTGTTTACCAATGTAAGAGGTCAGGTGTCCTGATGTTTTCCCTTGCGTTCCCAGCAGATACATGAACCACAGCTTCTTCTGGTTAGAACTGTACCATTCCCAGCTGTCCTAATGCTCCAAAAGCTCACACTCCAGCAGACTGTACTCACAGGGAGCAGGGAGAAGGCCACAGTTCCCTAAATAAATCTGCCCATTGATATCCCTCTTTAGTGGAGAGCATTTTTCTTTCTAATGTTATTATAAGAGCTTTCTCCTTTGTCCAGGTAAGGTTTGTACAGTCCTCTGTGTATAGCAAAACTCCTGCAGATTTTTGTCTATGAATGCAAAAAATCCATCTGACATCTTCAGTGCCACTTTGCCTATCCCAGACCAGGGATAGTTGTCTAGCTAAGCTCATTGAGGTTATAGAGGTAGCACTGACTGTGTAAACATGTTGCTGGTGGTGAATATAAGAAATTGTGGTCTTACGGTAACAAAATATGTACATAATGGAAATTCTATCTTTCTGAAGATACAAGTTTTTTGTTTCTTTTTTAATCTGTAGAAGGCAATGTAAAACAGGGAAAAGAGATAGAAGCAGAGATGACTGTGCAGGCTTCACTGCTTATGGCTTTTGTGATTGCAGTGTGTGTAATAGAACTTAGAGATAGTCAACCCGTTCCACTTTCTCCCGCTGTTTCTCACCCACAAACGGAATTTTTCTGTAAGTCATATTTATTCTGGTCATCTAATTAGTTTTGATTTTCTCTTTCAATCTAGATTTCTTTAATGCTTAAATCAAATATATCTTTTCAGTAAAGAAGTGTTTCAATCGATCTGAATTTGTTGTAAGGAAAAGGTCTAAATTAGATGGATTTACTTCTGAACTCTAACTTCAGGTCCTGTCACTCCTACTTAAACTTCTAAGTCAATTATGAAAAGCTATGTGTAAAAATTCCTTTTATACTTGAAGCACCTTAAAGCTAAACAGTAATGTAGGCATCCTTGTAATACAAGAGTTTATGCTGGCTTGGCATTAGCCAGGCTTTTAGAAGTTTTGATACAATTTAAGTGTAGAAAAGGGGCCCTAAGGGAGTTCAGACATTCATATTTTAAGAAGTGATGGAATTAGGAATACCTGTGCCTTTTGTTATAGTCAGCTGATTGTAGGGAACTTCAGTTTTGATATTGGAGCACATAGCTTTTTGCCTTTTCCAGTATTCTTAGTTTCATGAGCATGTAACCCTTTGATACTTTCTTAAAGGAAAACTAAAAAAATCTTGAAGAGCTGTACCAACTGAATGGAAGAGCAGCATGATGGGAACCATTAGCACTAAGATAAGTAAACTGTCTGAAATTATTGACTATAACCCATCACAGTTATCAGAAAGGGAAAGCAAATGTTCTGCAGCTGTTTCTCCACACAAAAAGGTGCAAGACTTCGAGATCTTGATTTCTAGTCTAAAACCTAGATGGAATGGGCTTTAAAAGACATTGATTCTTTTATTTGCTTTCTTCTCAATCTGATGGTTTTGTCACACACACATTTTAGCCCAGGATCTTCCCTGCCCTTGTCTCTGTCTTTCTTCTGTGTACTTTCACAGTCTGCTCTCCTGAGCATTCAGTCTTCTTGTCCAGCAATTAGAATTATTCCCTGATGACCTTTTGCTTCTCTTCCTATGATTGCACTGTAGAAAAAGACATGCTTCCTATTATATTTTCTCAGATATCAATCTGATTTTGGTATTGTGTACTATTCCACTGTTTCCCCATCCCCTTTGCAAAAGAGAAAACCCAAAAATAACTGTAGCAGGTCTTCATCACCAGCTTCCTTCATGCTGTTTTTGTTTCCTCTTCCTACTTCTTTCCCTCTTGGCCTCATCAAAGTGTGTTTCATTATCACAATTTAAGCCCAATTTGCTTAAAGCTGTCAGAAATCTTTTGATACCCATTTTTCTTAACAGAAAGGTGTTTGCAAATATTTTTTCTCTTAGATTGAAGAGTGGAGGAAGAGTCCATAAGTCAATTATGTGTCTAGTTCTGGGGTCCTCAACACAAGGAATGGTGAGTTGTTAGAAAGAGTCCAGGTCACAAACATGGTCAGAGGGCTGGAGCACCTTTCCTGCAGAGACAGGCTGAAACAGTTGGGATTGTTCAACCTGGAGAACAACTTGGAGCATGGCGTCTCAGTGGCCTTAGAGTAAGGGGCCTTATAAAACAGGAGGGAGACTGACTTACAGAGCCAGGTAATGATAGGAAAAGGGGGATGGTTTTACAGGGTTTAGGTTAGATGCCAGGGAGCAATTCTTTATTCAAAGGGCCAGGGGGTACTGGAACAGGTTGCCCAGAGAAACTGTGGATGCTCCATTCCTGAAAGTGTTCAAGGTCAGGTTGAATGGGACTTTGGTCTAGTGGATCCTGCCCATGGGAGGTGGGGTTGGAACTAGATGATCTTTAAGGGCTCTTCTAACCCAATCCATTCTGTGATTCTTTGATTCTGTACAGGGTAAAATTGATAGGGATTTTAGTGATCAGATACTCCATGACTTGAATTTTTTTTCAAAATAGAAATATGGAGGTCAGTAACCTGTTGCATTGTTTTGATGTTTATAGAACTGCTGTTTAGTTGTACTTTTATGTACAGACATTTTTCCCCTCTGATTCCTGGCTTTGAAAGCACCCACTGGACACAGAACAAGTATTTTACATTACTGTAATTATGCTGTAAGGGGTGGAAAACCCTTTCTTTGAAATACTGTCATTGTCCGGAAAGTACAAGTTATATTGAAGTATAGTTCTGCCACCCTGTGGCTACTGAAGGCCATTCTTAGAAAGTACATGTTTACTTAACTGCTGGTAGTCACAGCCTTTTATTTTTAACTTCATTAATGCAATTGCAGGTCCCATAGAGCTGTATAAACTCTGTGTGATTTTATTGAAATATATAAATAGTTGTTCACTGGAAATGCCATATAGACACATAACTGATCACCTCAGTTATACAAGACTATACACTAATAAGAAATCACACTTTTCGTAATATTTTATGTGTTTTTTAATGTTTTGTTCTTAGATATGAAAAGTTCATGTGGCCCAATTGTCAAGATTGTAGATTGCAGTACAGTATATTCCTATCTGGTGTAGTCTATATGCAGATTTGAAGTAGTTTCAAAAACATGTTTAAGTACTCTTAATCTCTAGAAAATAATAATTGTTGTGTTCAATAAAAGCATCTCGATGGTTGTGAAAGTTAAAAATCTAAGACATATGTGAATGAGGCCCTGGTGAAGTAGACACCATTTCTGATCACACCTTGCTATTGTATGTCCCTTTCCATGTTTGTTTCTAAAGTTATCAGGAGAAATAATGATGATCTTTCTAGTTAAATTTCTGTTGCATTCCATTATAAAAAATTCTGACTTGATTTAGAGAAGCCTTCCACATTTGTGGACCTATTAGAGCAGATCCAGAGGAGGGCCACAAATATGATCAGAAGGATGGAGCACCTTTCCAGTGAAGACAGCTGTGAGCTGGAGCTGTTCAGCAGTAAAGAAGACAAGCTCTGGGTGACCTTTCAGCAGCCTTCCAATACCTAAACGGGGCTTGTACGAAGGTGAGAGAGGGGCTTCTTACAGGAGCATGTAGTGACAGGACAAGGTTCATGGGGCAAAATGTTTAAAACTGCAAGAGAGCAGATTTAGATTAGATGTTAGGAAGAAATTCTTTACTCAGAGGGTGGTGAAGCACTGGAACAGAGTGCTTACCCAGAGAATTTCTGATTGCCCATGCCTGGAAGTGTTCAAGGCCAGGCTGGATGGGGCCCTGAGCAAACTGGTCTAGAGAGTGGTGTCCTTGTCCCTGGCAGGTGGCTGGGACCTAGATGATCTTTAAGGTCTCTTCCAACCTAAACCTTTCTACGATTTTGCGACAAACTTGACAGATTTTCTAAAAAAATAAGTTTAGACTTGAAGAACAGGGTTCTTTGTTTTTTTTAATCCAATGAAAATGCAAATCAAATTCCAAAATAACATGCAGTTACAAACTACTGAAGTCACCCTGTCTTTTATTTCCTTTTTATGACATCTAGAGGAAAAATCTTGAAAGCATAGTTTTGCAAAGTAACAGAGATTTTCATTTATACCAGCAGCAGAATGCCTTAAAACTGACCAGAAACCTTTTGACTTGTCCCTTAGAACAATGGTGAGCTCAGTGTATGGATTAGATACTTCATTTTGAGATTGTTTTGCATATTTGTTGCCTATCTTTCAGAAAGATGAGAAAATAAGTTCATAGAAAAATAGAATAGTTTGGGTTGGAAGAGACCCTTGAAGGTCATCTTGTCCAGTCTTCTGCCATGAGCTGAGATTTCTTCAATGAGATCAGGATCAAGTCGTAATATTGTTCTCCCAGCCATGCTTAATGAATCTGCTGGAAGTTATGTCCTACTCCTTTGAGCAGGTGAGTAATTAGTATCATAGCTTAAATGACAGCAATAATGAGTGCTCTGAAAAGCTAAGATGATAGTGCATTAAGGTGTGTTACTACAGTTGTATAAAACTGTTATCTTTTTTTGAATGAAATAAGTGAAACTTTGTGCACACATCCTGGAAGGAAAACTTGTCTTCAAAATCATCAGCCTTCATCTCTGTAGTTTTCAGTTGGGTTACATGATTATCTATGGTTTTATCACTGGAATGCAACAACCTCTTTCTCAGGTGGTAGTTTAGGTAATATATGCCTTAAGTTACACAGATGACCACGAGCCTGGCTTTTTATTTATCTGAATGTATATTCAGAAGAAAATCTTCTGAAAGCTGATATATTGAGATCTATCTATCTATCTATCTATCTATAGATATAGATATATAATGCTACAAAGAAGATATAAAGGCATAAAGATGTTCTACTAATACAGCCTTTAGCCCTGTTATTTCATTTTATATTTTTGTGGTTTAAGTTCTTAATTATTCTGTGAAGTCAGGTGATAATTTGGTAGAAATAGAAAATAAACCTCATTATTCTAATTGACTATAGCTGATGGCCTGAAGATGGCAATGACCTTACCAGTCTCACAAGAAAGTAGTTTGTAATTAATCAGAAGACTGTAACAGTTTGATTTTTTTGTGGTTTTATTTTATATTTATTTTGCTGAATTTTTTCTTGAGGTGTTTTGACTGACTTTTGTTTTCCCAAACAAGTCCCAGTTTTCAATTTTTTTATTTCCTTAATTTTGTAATTTATATTAAATCTAAGGGGTACTATTAAAGCTTTTTTTTTCAAATTCACTGTATTGAGGCACTAAATTAGTTGACCAACTTGTGTTTGAGCTGAGTGATGATTTCACTGACAACATTGGGTAGTGGCAGAGTTTTGATTACACTTGACATTCTTGAACAGTTTTAATGAAATGAGAAAAATAGGTCAATTCTCAAAAATCTCAATGAAAAGAGGAAAAAATTTTGTCTCCCAGGCATGTGAGAAAAGTCTGTTAATATACTCAGAAGAGCAGGTTTGCAGTCAAACCTTAAATCTGTTTCCAAAGTGTTTTCCTTTTGACAAATTTGGCAGAAATGTGATTTAAAAAAGTAGAAGATAATGTATTTTATTTTCTGTGAATTAAAACCCCATAGTTTTGTTTCTGAAGAGACTCTTACTTTGAGAGAAAGTGAACTATAGCCTGAAAGGATGATTTATTTTGACTTACTAAAACCACAGGCAGAAGCAGAAGCTTTTGTGAATAAGGAGCCAAGCTAGAATAGAAAATGCCATGGTCTTAATGGTCTAGTTCTGTATTCCATAGCAGCCTCTCTCAGGATGTGCTATGATGCCATTCTGGAATGAAATTAATATAGTGTACTTCTGTTAGCTTTTCCATGTTGTATTTTCTTTTTTTTTTAAAAAAGGCCAAATTTAAACCAGATATTTGGAGCTGTCAAAGTGAAAATACCATTTCATTGCATACAAATGCTTTATCTTCATGACTTATCCAATTTGTTCAAAATTTTAGTTTTTTGCAGGAAATAGCTCATCATCCCTTCACTTTGTCCATGCATCTAGCTTGAAGTGGTGTGGGTTTAAATGGAAGTGTTTTTCAATACTTAAAATACACACTTGGAAAAGGAGTGACTTGAGGGAAAGCAGATAACTAATTAAAGATAACTGCTTGAAAATGCAAAGTATCTTTAAATGATTTATATATTCAGTATTTTTAGTTTTTTTAACCAGTTCTTGGGCATATGAATTTTAATAAATTTCTATGTAAAATAGTTTGGCACACAGCAGATATAATGTAATTTTGAGTTATTGTTTTCCAACATAACAACAGTCATAATTAAGAATGTTACTAAATATATCAAAATGAAATATTGCTATCTGAAAAGATACATTATATATACTCAGAGAAATGAAAAAAAAACCCACATTTATTGTGATCTTTTATGAATCAACAACTTTTTATGGTTACTGACAAGTGAAATGAACTCTCAGAATGTAGCTAAAAGCTACCTATGTGAAATGAGATTAAAATCTGTGCTTAAATACTCAGAGTTTGGCTACATGGTTTGAGTGAGCTAAAATTAATTACTTGAAATATATTCTTGATAAGCAGCATTGTTTTAAGTAATGTGGTAATTGATAAATGAGTAGCTTTCCCAATTCAAAGTAAAAATTTAAAGAAGAAATTAGAGAGCTTTTCATACATTGGAGAACTTCAAAGGCAGAGCAGTACTTAACTAATGCAGTACCATTCTGTGAAGTTTAGTGGTAAACAGAAGATCAGCAAGTTTATTTGTGATCAACTAGGTGAAAGGTGCCTTAAGTGGTGCCAGTGTAAAGGACTGCACAGCTCCCAAAGTCTCACTGCATCCTGCACTGAGATGTGTAACAGATCTCCCCAGAGAGGCAGGTCAGTCTCCTGTCACTCTGAGGCAGCAGGGGCCATTGTGAGGAGCACAGCAGTGGCTCCTTGAAGACATCCCCAAGGGTTCTTGGCTCTTCTACCTCCCTCCAAATGTGGATCATCACAAGAGCAGAAACTGCATCTGACTGCAGTGAAGATTTATGTGTTGGCTGCCTGCATCTCAGTGAACAGTTTGAAAGATATTTAGCTCAAATTTTGTGTTGCAGCTTTTCACGGATAAACTATTCTCTTTATGGGATAAAAGACATCAAAATGCTCTGTAATTTTCCACCCTGTCTTTTAAAGGGGTTCTGATCCTGGCCTTGTTTGCAAGAAAACATTTCTTCTGTCTACAAAAGCATATTTTAGCATTTCTTGAATCTTGTATTAAGCTGATCTGTGTGACGTGGTAGTTGCCTGTCTTTCACTTTGATTTGTCTCACTTTTTTATTAGTCAGTCTTGCCAAAGATGTGAGGAGGGCAGAATCTCACCTCTTCCACCACAGCACAATATGTTACCTAGAACCATGGAGGCAGTCAAGAGGGGTTTTTCTGACTCCTTCATAGGTAATAGAACTCTTGCTTTCCCCTAAACCTAGGCTGGGACACAAGGGATTGGGAGTGGGATAGTTTCATAACTCCTGCCTAAGAAGTAATTACCTTAGTAAAGAAAATAGTACAAGCTTTTTATCCAATGCTATTTTATTTTTGTACACATTTTAAATCAGGATTTTTAAATAATTTCATTTTTGACCTAACAGAAATAATGCTTATATCATGTTCTGTGAGTTCACACTGAAGTTGATTGTAATTCAGTTTTTACTTACTTAAAACAAATGAGAAAATCAATGATGAAACCACCAAGGTAGTAATTTTTTTATATGAATTTGAATTATGTAGAAAACCTGCATGTTTTCAGGCACTATTAATAGATTTTCATTTCCATTATGGATATACATTTTTTACAAGTTTGCAAGACAAAATAAGCATAATTAGGGTGGAAAAAATGTTTCTTAGGTACCCGGTATAAAATACAGAGCCTGTTTATGCAACAGAATAAGTTTTGTGATGATCTGGACTATGCTTTGGGCAACTCTGTAAAATCAGGTGTGTGAACTAAAAAAAAGCTTGTTACGTTAACGGGGAGGAAATTGTGAATTTTGGGACATATAAGTTATTTTCAGAAAGTAGATTGAATATGAATTTTATTTTGATCTTCTACACCCCTCCCCCCTTAATCTAATCCATATTCCGGTGGCTCATATTTTCAAGAATTAATCAGAAATATGTTCTTGCTTTCAGTTTGTTCCTAAATGTCACAAGAAAAACAAATAACCCCCCCCCCCCAAATAAACCCACCAAAAGGATGAGAAAAGATGTAACTGAAATTCTTACAATGCTTTATGCATTCTGTGTAAAGTAGGAACATGGTATTGGCTTCTCAAGATCAATTTAAATGAATGAGACTTTTTATGGAAAAGGGCACATGCATTCTGCCAATATTTTTGGATAGTAGACTACTTTGTTTAATATTTCCAAACCAGTGTTATATCCAATTAAAATAAAGGAAGAAATACTGCCTGCTTAAATGCTTTTTTTTTAAATTAATTTTTGAACAAATAATTCCTGAACTCTACTGGTGATTTATATTAAAGAAGCGGCATAGCCTAACAGTGTGCAATGGATGCAGCAGAGTGACTCTGCATTCCAAGATTTCCTGAGAGTGCAAAAAACCTACTGTTTATTTTGCTGTGTCATAAGACTGCAACAAAAATATGTATAGAAAGACTGACATTTCATCAGGCAAACAGAGCAAACATTGTTTTGGTGTATTAGTTTGTCATAATCGTTTGCATTATGTGAGATTTCTTTTGAATTGCTTACCTTTGGAATCCCTAGATACACTGTGTTTATATAAGGAAACCCTGTTGAGGGCTTTTTTTTCCATTTAGGAATGGTGCACCATTCTCTACCAAAATACTATGTTCTTCCAGTGCTAGCTGGATCATTACTAGTTTTATTCATTTGCAAATTTTTAATTTTAGCACTTTTCTAAGATGTGAAAAAACTAATGGAGCAATAAGAAAATATATTTTAGTTGTAAAATACTATAGTATTGGGAATTATTGTTCATCACAAAATCACAAAGAGTGAAATAATATGTTATTTTTAAAAAAGGGTTTTGGCAATTTTAGCGTGTATCTCAGACCTAGGATGTAATGAGGATTTTCTGTCTGGCCTATATTTTTCCTGTTAATTTCCAGCATTAAGGAGTATTTCACTATAACAGAAGGATTTAGGTGGATTTAAAGTTTTCCATTTAAACCAAATGTCTTATCCTTAAGTTTATAAACTAATCTTTTAAACTGATTTGATTACTTAAAGTAGTTAAATAGAAAGACAATAGTATGTCTTAAACATTCTAATGCAAAGAGTTTCCTTAGGTACCAATCACAGTTTATATAATGGAGATGCATCCAGCTGTATAAAATAGAAATAAACTCTTGGTGCAAATGATTTTAGAACTGTTCTGGCACAGCATTCATGGACAACAGGTGGAAGTGCCTCCTTAACTTTTTTTCTTCATTAAGGCTAAATAATGCTTTCAAATTGCCTGTTATTAAAAACATTGAGCTGACTTAATTCTGTATGGCTAAATAAACTCAGTGCAGTATTGATTTAATGATTTACACACCAGTGTACATGGTGTACGTTTAAGTGAGGCATGCAGTGCTGGAGCTTTGGAAGAGAAAGAAAGAGTGCTGAAGTTTAGGGAAAATTGGTTTGTTATTGTAAAATCACTAAATGCAGTGTGGGACTGAATGTTTGAATGTTCTGTTAATTCTTTGTTGCATATGCCTTAATTATTGTAGAAGGAATGCTTTTCCCTGCAGGTCTTCATCCTTCCTTTCTTTGCTCTCACTTCTGCTTGTGGTTTGGAGTTGTTTTTCAGTGTGTGGGCCAGAGACTTTGGACCTCTTAAAGTTCTGAGAAAGGTTGAATTTGTACTCTACCAGTCTCTGGGTGGTGTAGCATCTCTGAAAGGCAGACATTAGTATTGACTTACGGGTGTATGCAAGAGCAGGTACATTGATCAGAAGTGTTTTTGCTTCCTTAGTTGATAATACCAACTTAATAGGCTCTGTTTTTCTGTCTCTTGAAGGAGAAGGTGAATTGTCTTAATAGAACTAGAATGGTGATCATTGATGGAGAGAGTGAAATGTTCTGAAACCACCATTGGAAAGCACTGCATGCCCATTGACTTAGTATCCCACTGAAGTGTCAGCATAAGTTCTCTATGATCTCACCCCTCTGCTCAGAATTGAAGTATTTTTGGAAAAAAGAGAAAAATACAGAAATCTTTCCATTCTTTTTTTGCTGAATTGTATTACTTCAACTGAGTTACATTAGACAATTCACACACGGTTTAAATAAGCAAAGTAGTATACTTTTCTTTTTTGACTATTCAGTTAAAACCTATTTTTCTTTTATAATTCTTATATGAAGTTGAAATGTCTTGTCAGCTGTGCTGGCTGCTACACCAGTTAAAAATCTGCTGTACAACCCTGTTTTCAATAACTTAGTTCTTTGGACACTTCAGCTGTTCTGTGTTTATTTATATGGTCACTTCAGTATTTTGCTTTTTAAAAAAACGAGCTGTTGTGTTTATAAAAATGATTGTACTATACAGCTTATATTTTCCAGAATCATTATAGCATCATAGAGTCCTTTAGATTGGAAAAGACCCTTAGGATCATTGAACATAAAAACTGTGTGTTATTCTGGGAAGTAAGCAATCACTAACTAATATGTGCCTTTGGCTTGCTCTTCTCATTGAAGGATTTTTGGTACAGTTGCTTCCCTCCTCAATATTCTTCTGGTTTTTTTTTTAAATTATGTGTTCCTGAGTTTGTGGAAAGCATTCCTCAAGGGCAGTAGGATGTTCAGATATCAGGGTGTGAATCTCTAAAAAAGTCTAGAGGAAAGGCCACAGTGAAAGTTGCTTTTGAATTGCACATCATGAAAATATTGATCTTTAAGGCTGAGGCTGTGTATGCTTTGAATTTTAATGTTCCTCTCTATTCTCTTTTTCTAGCTGGAACACTCACAGCTTTCCCTAAAGGATTATAAATTTTGATATTCAGAAGACTGAAGGATGCCATCTGAGAGGTGCCTAAGGTATAGTACTTGGTAGTGTGTAGGAAGTTATTAACATTTAGGATGATGTTTACCAAAGATTTAGTTAAAAAAGTAGAAAAAAGTAAAACTAATGATTTTGTTCATTGATAGGAATTCACATGATTAAATACATATCCTTATTATAATCTTCAAAATATTACCTTGTTGTTGCTTCTTACCTCAAGCAGGGAATACTGTGCCTGGGATTGATTGAAGGCCCAAAGTCTCTTGATACCTTATCTTATTTATGCCTTAGTTTATACTTGGAATTTTTGATTGTGGAAGCAACTGGAATTTTACATTTATGCGTCTGAAATGGTGGCTGGTGATAATTTTGGGTCTGTGTAGTGTTCCACTGTTTGGGACATATTACTTTTCCAGTTATGTGAAATGTCTTCCAAGGTTCTCTCCAAAGTCATCTTTCTGCCTTCCCTTCTGTCTCTTTCCCAGTGTAGCCTTTCTCATTTGTTTGTACTACCCATTCTTGCAATAGAGAATTTGTCACTTATAATTTAATTACTTTCTGGGAGCAGAACACGTTTCTTTCAGACAGAACACTGTACAGAATTTGTTAACTGAATTGGTTTTCTGCAGAACTTTGCAGTAGTGTGATATGCTGATGGTTCTGTTTTACATAGTAGTTAACATGCTGATCTGGGAGCTCAGAAAACTCTGCGATATGACTTGGGACACCTTATCATTCCAGTTCTGTTCCCCCTTCCCTGCCATGATTCTGCGGCAGAAGAGAATCAGAACTTGCTTGCTTTTATAGCTATTGAATTTATCAGTTGAAAATATCACTACGAATAACCAGTCATGTTATGATTAATTATTCTATGTATTTTAATTCATAAATTCCAGTCAAATTGCCTTTCATGTGTATGCATTCTTCATATGTTATTAGCACAAGGGGTACACGCAATTGATTTTTCACTTTAGTCGCTAAATTGAAAAATAGATTATGATAGAACTCAGTTTAAAATCCCGGATATATTCTATATTGAATGAAATAGTCCTCTGGATGATGGTGAAAAAAGCAAGAGGAATGAAGTTCTTGATTTACAGCACTTGGAGAGAGGCTAATAAAAACAGAAGTAAAGAGAAACCATCTCAGGGTATTGCTAATGTATTATACTTGCCCTAGTTTTAGTCACTTCGCTATAGAAATTACAGAAGAGAAATAACTGTTAAAAATAATTCTCTGGTGTTTAGCAAGTTAGAATTCTTGATAACTGTCATTTAGAATATAAGTTGGGCTGCACAAACATAACAGCTGAAGAAAAAAGAATAATTTGAATGAGTCCTTTTGAAATGTATTTAGGGCATGTCCATATGTGAAATCTAAACTGTCAGAGAGGCAGTAAAATTCAGATACACTCTGTTCCTGTGTTATTTCTCTTTGACCAGCCTTCTTCTAGAAGTAATATTTTATTTGTTGTCTCTCTAAAAGGTTAGATTAAAGCAAACAGTCTGCAAGGCAGGTCTGCAGTAGTTTACAGGTGCCTGAGGTGCAGGAGTAGGATGGGCAGAGAAAGGAGAGTATTGCAACCACACAGCTGCTGCATAGACATGTATGCAGTGAATTACATGATTGTGCTGGAAAGATGATGGGTTATTCACCCCTTTAAAAAAAAAACAAACTTCACTTTGATTTGTGCTGAGATTACTCTCTGTAAACTCACCTTCTATAAACACATAGGTGGATTCTCTGGCAATTTAAATTGGTAGTCTCACAGAGCTCAAATAATTGCATTGTTTTGTACCAGAGAGGATTTTCTGATATGTTTTGATTTGTTTCCATCTGCATCAGCAGTTATCTTGTCTCTTCCTTCTGCTATACAAAAAGGATGCTGAAATCAGACAGTCCTAGACTGGATTATATGCAGTTCATACATGGAAATATTCAGAGGTGGAGAAGGCCTTGGTATTTTAAAGTTGAACAAGCATCTTCTTCCTTTCCCCAAACACAAAACAGACAATCAAAAAAACACTACAGCTCTTCATAAATATGAATAGCCTGAAGTGATCTGAAAACATTCAGTAGCTCAGCATCAGACTTAAACAGGCCACCTGAGACCATGAAGCATCATTCTTTTTAGAGAGTAGAAGTTCTTGCACACGTACATATACCCTTTTTTTCAGTAGTGCTTCAGTTTGAACTACTTAAAGTTTTCTGGTGGTCCATTGACCTAAGACCTCTATTGTTCTCATTTAATCCTGAAATGAATTAGTCCTGTGAGTTCAGCTGACTTCTGGTACAGGAAATGAGAAATCAGAACCATTGAGGTTTTTAAATTTGAGTATATAACCAGTTTTCATAATGCTTTGTTATATTGAGCTTTTCTTCTGATGTCTATGCTGTGTAAAGATTTTTGCCTGACAGGGTTCATGACTTTTTTGCTTTCCAAGAATTATCAAACTATCTTGTCAAACTATCTTGTCTTAGAAAAAGTTGTTCTGTATTCCTGACAGAATGTGCTTGTTTTGTACATGTTTTTGGTTTTTTTTTTTTGACAGACTCTTTCCCCTTTCCCCTCTCAGTGTTCAGGAAATGCTGACAGGCCAGAGGCTTTGTCAGTCTAGTTCCCACAATGATGCTGTCCTGGCAGCTCTGAACCAACAAAGAAGTGATGGCATACTTTGTGACATTACCCTTATTGCTGAAGAGCAGAAATTCCATGCACATAAAGCAGTCCTGGCAGCCTGCAGTGACTACTTCCGAGTAAGTCCCAAGATTTTTCTCTTTATATAATAATATTAAAAATTATCATTGTGGGGGATGGAGATGATTATAGATATACTGAACAAGATTTAAATTTGAGCCTTTGGAAAATGCAGGATTATTGCACACTCGGTAGAGTATGCAACATTAAATATCCATAGGAAAGAAATGTTTAGAACATAAATCAGATTTTTAAAACGATTATTTATGGTAAGTCTTCCCCTCCTTCTGCCCCCAACAGAGATAGGCAGTGTACATCTTTCTATGAATTTAATGCCCCAGTAAAGTGAGAAAGTGGAAGATATTTTAGTATCTGGAAATTTTTGTAGAATATATGAGAGTTATGATTAGAAGATGGTGAAGAGGAGACTGAGGGAAGACCTCACTGTGGTCCTCAACATCCTCATGTGGGGAAGCAAAGGGGCAGGCACTGATGCCCTCTCTGATGACCAGTGAAAGGACTCAAGGAAACTGCATGAAGCTGAGTCAGGGGATATTTAGGCTGGATATCAGGAAAAGCTTTTCACCCAGAGGGTGGTTAAGCAGTGGAACAGGGAAATGGACACAACACCACACCCGACAGAGTCCAAGAAGCATTTGGACGATATCCTTGGGCATGTGGTGTGACTCTTGGGGTGTCCTTTGCAGGGCCAGGAGTTGGACTTGATGATACTGATGCCCCCCTTCCAAGTCAGCATGTTCTATGATTCTCTGATTAGAGTATGGAAGTATGGGCTGAGGGAGTTTAAATTTAATCTTTGCTGTGAGGCTGGTGAGCCACTGGAACAGGTTGCCCTGAGAACTTGTGGCTGCCCCATCCCTGGAAGTTCTCAAGGCCAGGTTGGATGGGACTCTGAGCAACCTGGTCTAGTGGGAAGTGTTCATGGCAGCAGGTTTGAAACTTGGTGATCTTTACACTTTCAACCCAAGCCATTCTGTGATACCATGATAAATGCAATTTATTTCAACTTGAGATTGGATTTTTGTAAATGATTTTTGATGTAAATGGTTGCTCTCAAAGACGAAGCCGTAGTAATTTCTTAAATGTGATAAAATTTATTTTCATAAACAAGTGTTTCCAAGATGTAAAATAAAATATCCCCTGGGAAATCTGATTCAGACAATTCCAATTTAATTCCGATCTGGAATTGAAGTAACTGAAAAATTGTATTTGCTCATAGGAAAAGCATCCTTCATATAAGACAATTCTACTAACCTTCATTACAGTGTGCCCACTCAAAATATTGGACCATCTATAGTTCGTAGGTGACTGGTATTTTTAAATGTGAGTCATCCTGTTGTTAATCAGAGACTAAAATTGAAATTAATTTAAAGATCTATCTTCTCTAACAAAGTAAATTTATTAAATATTTTGTCTACACAGTAATTGTAGTGTGATGAACTTCTTTATGGGGATCTTTTTGTCTTGTTACAGTAGTAATACAGAGTATGACAACTTCTCCATATCTCTGATTACCTGAGCAGGGTTTTTATCTCCCTGTCAACTCTCTCTCACTTTTGGTTAGAATTTAGACTTAATTTATTCTGTGTATTTAAGAAATGTTATTAACCTTGATGTGACTTTTGCTGTGATGGTGTTGATCCAATTGATTGCTCATTTTTTGAGCTTATCTGCATACTTATGGGTTCTGCTACAGCACAGTTTGTACTGCCATGGTTGCTGATGTTGCTTCATCATGATCCCCTGCTGTAACAGAGATTGCTTTGCATTTTTATTTCCTTTCACCCCCATGCACAGAGAGAGAGTCTGGACCTTTCTACTTGTAGCAACTGCCTGTTAATATAGTGCCTGTGTTCTGGTTTGGTTGAAATATTTTCATAACAGTCCCATATCATCTGAACCTGTGACACTCTTTCCAGAGCTCATTGTACCCTGTGCGGAGAAACATCGTGCCCAGTGTTACAGCAGTGTGGTAGGAGCAGCTTCTACTTTGGTCACTTATTGATTGATGTTGAGATTTGGGGCACTGTGGTTTATCCTGTTATTTCCAGTTGAGTTACTTGTCCAATAACTGGACAAGTAACTGTCCAATAACTCAAGTCACTCAACTTTCCAGTTGAGTAACTTGAGTTACTGGACAGTAATTGCAAATTAAAATCTTAATGGTCTTTATTACTACATAAATATGTTCTGTTTAAAAGTGTTGAGAGAATGCTTTATGCAGCATTGAGTAATTTGGTCTGCCTCTAAACTCTTATGCTTTGGTAGAATGTATTCTTCAGACTTCAGGTATCAGCTATAAATATGGAACCTGTGCTTTCTGAAATCAGGCAAACAGGTTTTTTATTAATAGGCAAAAATATTTTTTTAGAATATCGTGAAGTAAGATCTATATTCTGGAGGAGGGTAGCAATAAAGTTACACTGTGTTTCTGATTTTAATAATTTAGAAAAAGCAAGCATCAATTAAAAAGTAATAATGTTTTGTGTTTATCCTGAGATTATTAATCTTTTTATATCTTGGGGGATTTTAGCTTATTTGAGCTACTTGGGTATTCTTTTTCTAAGACTTAGAAGAATAAATCAAGCTTAATTTTAGAGTTGGTGAAAAGAAAGAGGCATTTCCAGAGGATGATAAAGGAGAATAGCTGTTAATATCATATAATTTTTAGCCTTAAGTTTTCTCCTGGAGGAATTCTTAGATTAAACTTTCAGATTTTCTAAACCTAAATTCATTCATGAAGAGCTCATTGACATGTGAAATTTATCAGGATGGACCCACTGCTGGCCAAGGCTGAACCAAGCAGGTGATGATAGTAGCACCTCTGTAATCTGTTAAGAAGGGGGAAAAAAGTTATTGTACACGTGTAATTGTGGCCAGAGAAGAGCAGGGTGAGAACATGGGAGAGGAACAACTGTACAGACACCAAGGTCAGTGCAGAAGCAGAAGCAGGAGGTGCTCCGAGTGCTGGAGCTGGCGTTCCCCTGGAGCCTATGGTGAAGACCGTGGTGAGGCAGCTGTGCCCCTGCAGTCCATGGAGGCCCAGGAGGATGCAGAGATCCACTTGCAGCCCATGGAAGATACCCTAACCAGAGCAGGTAGCTGCCTGAAAGAGGTCTGTGAAACCCTGGAAAGCCTGTGCTGGCCTGACAGGAACCTGCAGACCCATGGAGAGAGAAGTCCACTCTGGAGCAGGTTTCCTGGTAGGACTTGAGGCCCTCATGGGAGCCCAGACTGGAGCAGCCTGTCCTTGAAGGACTGCACCCTGAGGAAGAGTGACCCACATGGCAGCAGTTTGAGGGGATCTGTTGCCTGTGGGATGGACTCAGACTGGAGAAGTTCATGGGGAACTCTCTCCCCTTGGAGGGACCCCACGATGCATCAGGCAGAGGACTCCTCTCCTGAGCAGTGAGAGAAACTGCTGGTGATGGACTGACCATATCCCCCATTCCTTGTCTCCCTGCACCACTGGGGGAGGAGGTAGAGCTGGGAAGGAGGAAGAGGTACAGGGAAGTTCTTTTTAAGCTTTATTTTACTTCTCACTGTCCTGTTCTGATTTTGTTAGTAATGAATTCTGTTAATATCCCCAATTTGAGTTCATTTTGCCCATGACAGTATTTGCTGAGTGATGTCTCCTGTTCCTTAACTCATGAACACTTCATTATATTTTGTCTCCCCTGTCTATTTGTGGAGGGAACTGAGAAAACAGCTTTGGATGGGTGCCTGGCATCTAGCCATCATCAGTTCCACTACAGTCTTTTTTCCAGGTCTCCAAAAATATGTTCAATTCTATGCAGGGCTCTATCAGAGTGAATAGTTTGTTTTTCCTTTTTTGCCACTATTGTAAAACAGCTTCTTCAAAAGACTGATGTTTGCTTTCTATGGAGGGTTTGTATAGTTTTATGCAGTTTTGTTCTGTGTCTACTTTGATTTGGATGGATCTCCTTCTTAAATTGTAATGTTTTCTTGAGCAGCATATTTTCTTACAAATTGATGCTTATGTCTTTCTTTTACTGGAAAGAAAAATTGTTAATGCTTTAGAAAGGTAACTAAATGTGTGTCATTTTACAGACTGGGGCAATTGGAGCCAGTTATGTGAGGAAGAGTGGACAGAGAAGGCCATAAAGTTTCCTTATCAAATTTTCCTTGAGATTATAGCTTGGAGTAAAATCCTTTGCTTTCCTAAGACAAGCCAGAGACCTGAGCTTCAGCAAAACACTTAAAGGCCAGCCTTCCAGGGTACCAACAGGCCTTTCATTCTTCCTGTTGGTATAGTCAGTCTCACAGTTCCAGCTGTACAGAAACACTGAACTTTAAATCCTAAGAATAACTCTTAGTTTGGAAGTTTGTTACATTTATACACCAGAATTTTATGGGTTTTCCCTTTATGAAAAAAAATCCCTTTGGAAATTTGATACAAAGACTCTGTATATGGAGTAAAACTGCAAAATTAGACACTTGAAAAATAGGAGTTTTGATTTGTTTTCTGCTTCTGAAGTACCCCTTCTGTCAAAATGTCCTAAGGAATATAGTAGTTATCTCCATACTCTAAAAGACTACTCTAAAGAATAGTAAACATCTGTATTTTTATGTGTTCTTTTTAAAGCAAGAAACATCATTTTAGGCAAACTTTTCCATATTGACATGCTGTGATTTGCATTTGTCTCAATCTATTGCACTGGGACAAGGCAGTTGAGCTAATATGTGTGACTGTGATAGCTCTAGCAAGCTAAGTCATTTCCAATTAAAAGATTCCTCTGCTTTTTTCCCCTCTGGGAGCAAAATGAAATGTTACTGCATGACTTCATTAGTAGGCATTTACAGTGTTGGCAGGTGATTATATAACCTCAAGATTTTCTTCTACAAAATGCATTGGTTTTGCAGTCAGAAAAACTCTTCTTCTTCCCTACTTTTCATTTGAGTGGGTTTTTAGTTGCAGGACTTTGATCTTTCTCAAATACATGCAGATTTTCCATCTAATTTAGTTGAACAATTATATCAATTATATGGAATAGATTTTAAAATGTCAATAATATTCTGATTCTTCTTCCACAAGGAGCATGCTCAATTCTTAGAAGAATTTTTCCTATCTAGAATGAACTAGTAGACAATAATTTTGCACACAGACTTTGTACTACTGCCACAGTTGATCCTTAAGCAGTTTCTTCTCAGGGTTTTCTGTGCTCTCTTTCCTGCCCGTTGTCAGATGGTTTCCTCCTTTGTCCACAACATTGCTGATTGTTCATATTTTGCAGTATATTGCATTGTTTTATGATAAGGTTAGGGGATAAACCAATCCCTGAGGATTAAAAAGGTGATTGATGCAAATAGCTTTTGAAATATTGTTATATTAATAATAAAGAGGAAAAAGCTCTCCCTGATATTTCTTAGAGATAGATCTAAAGACCTAATTCTGAAAAACAGGGTTACCTGCTGCTTTTGCAGTATAATGTGATTTTCTCTTTCAATAGTTTAGTACTCACATTGCTGTGTGTCTACTAAAAAAACAGTACCTTCTTTTATATCATACCCTGAAAGTGATGCTACTTAGCAATTGTCTTTCCAGATAACCTTTAAAAATATAAGCTCTTCCCATTGGGCCAAATCAGCTCTGTTCTTCCAAACAAACAGTAGTTCTACTTGCAGTCCTTCCCTAGCCCCAAGCCACATATGGATGGGTATGGCTGCTTCTGAACTTCCTTCCTGGAAAACGGGATAATCAACAATGGCCATAAATTTAAATAAGAGAAGTTCCACCTCAATCTGAGGTAAAATTTACATTGGGGTTAGCATAGCACTGGAACGGGCTGTCCAGGGAGGTCTTGGATCTGTCTGGTTTTGTGAACATGTTACTTATATGCCACCTGTTGAGAATGAGAACTCAGTGCTGCTTGCTTTTCATTAGGGAAAAAAAAAAAAGAACTTGTCTAAAATAGGAGGAGGCCTGGAAAAAAATTGAGTGAATTTACTAGGATAGTATAAAAGTTTAAATACAAATTAGAATGTTACTACTAATTATTCAGTAATGCAGTTCCAGTTGAGTATCAAGAAAGCTGTACATTCCTTCATTTTTCATAATATTTTTTGATATAGACACTTCAATTGTTTTACTAAATTAAATCAAAGCATTAGAAGGTGTGAGGTATCTTGTGTAATGTTCATCTGAACAAGCTCTTTTACTTCTGGAGTAAAAATGGTTTGCAAACTGTTTAAAGCTTTCTAAATAAGTAATATTCTTTTGAAATGAAAAAAAGAATGTGTCTGAGTTATTTTATTTTGTTCATCCTTATCTTTTATTTAATGAGTTTTTATTCTGTGAGGCTCTGAAGCAATTTCTCTTTGCTGCAGACAGAATTCCCACAGCTCAGCAGTGTTGGTGCTAACAAAAACATCTACAATAATCTTCTCTTTTCTGAATTCTGTGTTCAAATTCCCAACAGTTGTTATTCTGCCTGCGTAAATATGTTTATGTTGCCATTCTCATAGTTAATGAATTAATTAATTTCAGTTCTGTCAGGGTTGGACAGTAGACAATATGCTGTAGTGTCATCTTCCTTTTTTTTTTTTACTCTTCCATTTTTGAAGTGCCTGTATGGTAAGTGTGTGCACCATGGTTATATATGGCAAAATCATCTCTGCAGTTAATGAGATAGGCCATAGCAGGCTGTGGCTGTCTCAGATAGTGTGCTAACAACATGTGGTGTTTGGCTACTTGATTGATGCATTCTCTCAGTTTAAAACCAGGAGAGAAAGGAGTCATTACAGCCATGTTCCTCTGGTTGTCCATTTTCTTTACCATCTCCTTTGCTTGATTCAGGCTACCTCAGTTCAATTTTGCAGTGCTGCCATAACAAATATTCTGAGTTTGGGCTGGGCTCAGCTGCATTTCTATGTGGCTTAGTGTTTGCCCATGAAAACCAATTTATTGGGGCAGGCCTGTGGCAGAGAAGCATTTTGTACCAGTTTTCTTCTCAGTCCCTATAGCTGGTGAGAAAGTCTTGTGTTTCAGAACATTGTTGGATGCAGTAGATGCTCTTGTATATATTGTAGTCTCTGTCAGTATCTTCCTACACAACCTCTGGAAAAATAAAACTATTCTGTGGGTGTAGTGAAGCTGAAAATACCCAAGGGAATTATTTGGGCAGCATATCACTTTAAGCTTCAGTGACTAGTACCCACATACTATTTTGATAACATGAGAAGTATCTAACAAAAGAGACAAAGATGTGTTAGAATTTTTAACATTCTTGAAATAGCCGATTTTCTTTTGGATGCCCCCTCAGGGAGTGTTTCAGTCTCCTTTGTTTGTATAAGAAGCCCATTACAATGAAGTTCTGGCTTTTGTGTTGCACAACATGCTTGTTTGAAATTTAGAGGAGATACCTTTCTTTAAATACTTCATTTGCTTCATTGTCAACAGTGCCATTGTTTTACATCCTTTCAGCACCTTAATTTTAGTAGACTGAAATATAATACTGGCAAATTGAATTCATGTCACTGTAGGCAGTGAATATTGTGAAAGGCTGGATTTAAGCTGTGGAACCTTTGCATTTGACTGTCCTGAACAGCTTTGTGAAGTGCTGCTGGTTGCTTGTCTTTGGCAGGAGTTAGTCTGCCTGAGCCAGCCAGTTTGCAAACTTTAGATGTCAAAAACTTCTCTAAATCCCAATCCATTCTCACTGAATGACCTAATGTGTGTCCAAATGGATCAAACTGCCTCTCAATCTGCTACCTGATAGGTAATACCTCAAAGGAGAGAGATGCCCTTAGCAACCTTAGGTGAGAGCATAAGAACAGCCACACTGAGTTGGATCATTGGCTACTTGCTTTAGCAGAAACTGTTTGTGATGTCTGCTGAAAAGGAGTAAATCCAGGGTAAGTGTCTGTGTGTGTTCCAGAGAATTCCCCAGCTCATTTCATCTCTGGGACATTTCAGAGCAGTGTGTTCCTGTCTATTCAACAATCCTTAATATGTCTTTCTTCTAAGCTTTTATCTTCTTCCCCTTTGGGCCTGTGTAAGATTTCTCATCCACCTTACAGGGTGGCCAGCTGCCTGTTGTATGAAGATCTGCTTTTGTTTATAGTCAATCTGATTTCTACCAGTTTAATCTGATTCCCTTTACTTCTTCTGCTGGAAAAGATAACCACTGGTTCTTCTCATGTTACTCAATCATCTCTCTTCCAGGCTGTAAACATTTGTCTTAATCAGATGATATTTAAATGGAAGCTGTGCAGAATGCTTGAGGAAGCTTCTTGCTCTTCTCCAAAGTTTTGACAGCTCTAGTATATGTTTTGTCAACTGAGGGTAAGGGAATTGCATGCAATAGGCAAGGTGTAAATTTCCGTTTGGGCATAGGATTGATTTCTGGGTTTCGTCTCTTGCAAAAAAAATTTCTAAGCTTTGATTATCTTTTTAATTTTTTTTTTTCATTTTTGTTGCTGAGGACTGGGATGATTTTTTATTAACCTCATATGTTCATTTTTGTAATTACCATTTTAGAAGCCAGCTGTCTATTCCATGCAATCCTTTTAGAGTTTATCACATTATCCATGCTCTTGCTTCTTTGCATAGCTTTGCCTCAATGGATTTTTACCTGCACTGCTCTTGCCCTTTTCCAGAACTGTTCTCTATATGTTAAACGTGAGTTATTCCACAGGAATCATCACTCCCTGTGAAAACTGTCCCATCTTTCCTTGTTCACTGTTTTATGCATTCAGTCACTTACCCAGGCAAAGATCTCTCCTCTTTTCTCTCTTGCCTAGTTTGCCTTCCAGGCATATAAGGTCCTCTGTCAAAAGTTTTTTGTGACTCCACATTGTGAAAAAGTGATTCTTACAGCCCAGCATAACATACTCCTCACAATTAGGTTGCATCCATTACAAGTATATGTATATGTATATGTATATGTATATGTATATGTATATGTATATGTATATGTATAGAACACAAGTTTGTGTGTGTATGTGTGCAAAAATCAAATAGGCAACAAATGTACACAAAACACATTTTATATAAAAATTAGGAATATTAGGGCAACTTATGAAATGTTCATCTGCATTTTCAGGAGCTCTTGTATCTGTCACTTAATCATCTACCTTGTCAGAGTTAGATTTCAGACAAGAAACAATACGTATCAAGCCTGGAGAATTTATGGGAATAATTAAATCAACGTTGTGGTCTTTTAGCTCAGAAGGTGTTTGTTTGTTAGAGTTGAAGGAAAAGCCAAAGGATAAATGAGCATGGTCAAGTGCAGACAACTAAAAATAAAGTGAAGAGATGATTTTATAGAGGCATTTTTTCCAAAAGAAATAGCTGATGGAGGGTAGAACTTAGCTGATGATGAAAACCACTGTGACAAATGACTGCAACATTAACACAAGCTTGGTTAGTCAAGTCATTCCTCTTATTTTGCAAATTGTTAGTGTTTGTTTACTTTTTTAGCTTTTATCAGTAGAAGGGTTTGAAAAAAATGAAAATAGTCAATAAACTGGTTTTATTACTTTGCCTTTGTATAGAAGAGCTTAATACATATGTTGGTGGAAATTAAAGGTGGTACTTTAGCAAAATTGTACTATATTCTTAATGGCAAACAAGATTTAGAATCATAGTGGAAAATACAATTATTTTAAATGGCAGGAAGGTTATCTAGTTCAAACTCTCATAAAATAAGCCAGATAGGAAAGATATCCAGTGCAAACTTTTATTAAATGAATAGTTTAAAATTTCAGCATTAGACTTCTCACATAACAAGTATGCTTTTGCAGTTGCCATGCAGAATAGAAGTAATTGCCATGGTTTACTATTGCTTGGAACATTTGGATGTCAGTGTGATGATGTTCACATCCCATTATGTAAATGGCTTCTTAGAGAGGTAATTATAACAACAACTAAGATTGTTACTACAGTTCTGTTAGATTAAGCCTTGCTGTGCAACTGTTGTATTAGAGCCTGCATGCACTAAGGTGGGACACTTGTCTTAATGGCATTGTATGAAGTATGTTTTTAAAATGAAGTCCCTTAAAGGTGTCCAAGTTTGGATCATGGTTTCTCCTTGGAGGGGGGAAAAGAATTACAAGAAGCTTTGCCTTCCTGAATTAAATGTATTGTGGTAGCTAAAATGCTAGTTCAAGAGCTAAAAATTTTATTCTGGGCTTGCTTTTGATATCACTTGTTAAAATCATCGAAGGATGTGAACAATAGGCTTATGCATTCTCTGGGAAGTGTTAAACCAATTTAAGCCAAAATTTGCAAATATGACTCATACTTTTCTGTGCTTGACTGGAAATGCTGGCAAAAAAATCTGGTTTTAATTATGCTGCTTTCTTAATTCTTCAAAAGGCAAGCCTGCTTATGGGTGCCTATTGTTAGGACAGACTGTACATTATTGGAGTTTTGTGCAGGGTTTTGCACAGCAGTGTCCTTGTAATTCAGTTTTCTTGCATTTGCCATAAAATAAGCAATAATCTTGATATTCAGGACCACCTGTGGTGACTTCTTAATTTTGAAATATTGAAACCAATAACTTTACTGTATCTGTAATAGTTCACAGTTTTGTGTGGTTTTTTATTGTGATAAAGAGTTGCACATTTTAGAATTATTTTGTTTTTATGGCACTACTTACATTTTGAATATGAGTCTTTTTAGTGGTGATGCAGCAAATCATTATGAGTAGCATGCTACAGAGTTCCTTTTTCCAGGTGGCTTAATTTAGGATTGTGTACCTAAGCAGAGCTTTGGGGAAGGCACATTGCTCTGTTAAACTCTGACTATCAAAACATGAATTATGTTTGATGCAGGTTGAATCAAGAATATAACTTGCTAGCAGCACATTTTTGGGGATTTTTTTGTTTATTTGAGGTTTTGTTTATTTGTTTTTGTTATTGTTGTTTTAGGGTTTTGTTGTTTTGGTTTTTTTAATCTTGAAGTTTTTATTTTGACTAGGAGTAAAGACCCTGTGCTGTGTTACAACCAAGAAAACCACTTTGTTCTTGATGGAATATCCAATATACTATACAAACAGGAAAAAATCTCACATCCTTAGGTTCTCTAAACAGTAAGGTAGTTCTTTATTGAAATTTTCATTACTTATTATGAAAGATACCAAGAAGGGTATATTTTTTTATATCTAGAGTGTGACATAACAAGTGCCTTGTATATATCCTTGGTTTGGTAAGCTCTTTGGGGCCATGTAATTATGTAAGGCTGTCTGACACTGACATACTAAAAGACACTCCAAAGGTTCAGTGGAATTTGCTTTCCTAATGGTAGGTAATATGTTACACTTGAATACTGTGCATAAAGTTGTATAGTTTGCTGCTCAGTTTTATTTTTTTAACCATATATTCTCTTAAACTATGACTGATAGCTGACCTTTCCATTTCATGGGATTCATTTTAGTTGCTTGACATATGCTTAAAAACCAATATTTAGGTAAATTTCATAAAGCAGATGAATTACTGTAGGCTCAGTTATCAGTGACTGATGTTATGTGACATTTTCTCTGTGAATTTATATAGAACTCCTTTCAGAAGAATTGTGTAATGAGCCTCTTAATCATATTTTATGCAATTGGTATTGATGGATATGTTTTTCGGTGTTCAAGAGACTCCAGAGGACATGGCTGATTGGCTGATGATTCATTTAGGATAGACAGGCTTGAACTGGGAGAGAAACAAAGCTAGTTATAAGAAGAACAAGGCACATTTTTACATGCTGTAAAGAAACATATCAAATTGGTTATTCAGATAAGTATACATTGCACAACTAGAGCATAGTTGATATTTGATGTGGGCATGGTCATTTGTCAAAGCAGTATTTTAACTTCTGTTCGTAGATTCTGAATGTATTCTTTTTTGTTGTGATAGGTGAAAACAGTAAAGGAAAAATTACATGGCTTATGTAATGAAGAATAAGAACTTGAAGCTAAGGACACCCAAAGGTTATTTCAGGAGTAATAGAACAAAGTAGATGAAAGAGATTATGATTTATTTATTTAATATTACTGTTATATGAACAGGGAATTGCTATTTTTAATACAAACTGCAAAGTGTAATGTTTTGGCCTGAAAAAGTTTATAATCCAAACAGTAAAGATTATGTCAGGACTGGATACTTTGTAGTCCAAGTGACAGATAAACTGAGGTCCCAAATCAGAAAGAATGTGCTATTGATCAACAGATGATTGATGCCAGTAAGATTTCTCACCGGGCTAAAGTTGCACGTGAAATGGAAAAAATCTTGAGTTATCACATCATAACTGAATTTCCTGAGCAGTGTGGGAAATTGATCTCAGGTCTCTGAAGTGTTGGCTTACTTTCTTTATAGCTTTTCTGATGCCTGAAATGAGAAGTGCAATCAATTTCCCATAAAGAAAAGGCTATGGAACAGGTGAATGTAGAATTAAGTACATTCCCCCTATGATGTGGGAAGTAAATTTGAGTAAAATAATGCCCTTAATGAAGATGCCTATCTATTTTAAAATAATTTTTTGAAGTATTGTTTGTGGAGGCAGAAATTTGAGATGTCAGATAATCTCTTTTAAGAGTAAAACAATGCTAGATAATGTTAATTACTTAGAAAATTCAATGCAACAAGATGAATAGCTAAATAAAACCTTGGTGACTTCGCTGATCAGTTCTTTAGCAATTAATTTGCTAAGAGGAGATAATTCTAAATTACCTGGGTAATTCTATCCCAGGACATTATTATTGTGCAGCTAAGTCTGTGGTTGAACAAGAATTTTTGTAGGTCAGGTCTATGCTTTTGTGTTATAGTGGACTTGGATCTAGGGCTGCTGGTTGTTAACAAAGCACTGTTTGAGAAATCAGAGGGAGGAAATATTACGCTTGGAGTACTGTAGGTTACTGTAGCAAGCTCACTTTACTTGCCTGGTTTTGAAAGCTTAGATTTCTTTTGAATGTTGCATTTAAAGTTGAATCAAACAAAAATGGAAAGTGATTAATGTCTCTTGACAATCTTGCTGAGGGAACTTTGAGATATTGTAGAGGTTATTGCTATGCACTGGTACTATGTACTTCTTTACATAGAAGGAGGGTATTTCTTGAAAGCCTCAGGTCACAGCAGGTAATTACTTATGATTTCAGTCACAGTGCTGTCTTTTTAACAACATAAAGTATAACCATTTGTTCATTTTACGTAATTTACCTGTCTTCTGACACTGCATATGTTTTGATTCTGTTTCTTGCCTTTAAAAAGCCACTAAGATATGTGGAATTCACTGACAAAATTTGCTTGTTTAAAATACGTACAGCTTGGTTGTTTTGTGATCATTTTCTGTTTGCTATGACTGACATGGCTGTAAGGTTGATGTGTACAAGTGAGGAAAAGCTCATTACTCTCATGGATATGGAACACCTGAGTAAGTAAGAAAATTACTCAAAGGCAAGGAGCAATTTATATGTCACCGTTGTGACAGTGAGCAATTTGTATTTTGGGGATTTTGACACACATCTTGTGTTTCTCTTACCCACGTATCTGTTCCTGAAGTAGTATGTTGTGAAGGAGTCCATATATGTTGCTGCAGTGCTGCCTGACTGGTACAATCAATGTGTCTGGACATTTTAGCAGTAATTTGGTATTATTTTACAGCTATTGTGCATTTTGCTTTTGAAAGCTAAACAATACGCTGAGCATGGAAAGTCAGGCACAATGACTGTGCTAAAAATCTTTGACAATTCTGCCTGGTTTTATCAGATCTGATCACATCTAAGTCTATACACCCTGTACTTGTGTGTCATTCAGTTTTGAGCTCTTGTTGACTTTTGTATTCTGTGTTTCTAGAAGAAAATGTTTTTATAAAGGTGCCTGTGACTACTTAGGGCCAAGTGTTGAAACTACAGGTGTGCTCTGTGTTAAATGCTCACCAGCTTGCTGTATTTCTTTGAAGATTTCAAGAGTCCAAGAATTTTTTTATGGCTTGAATATTTTTATCTAAGGACTTTGTTTTGTTTTCTTTTTCCTTTGGGTATAGTTCTGTAGCTTTTTTTCTGTTTCGGGTCAAGATTAGAAGAAGGCTGGATGTTTGATTCCTTCCTTCTTCCAAAAAGAGGAGCTAATAAAGTATCTGCCTGCCTCCCAAAAATAAGGCCATCCAAATCTGTAGCATCTGAAATAAGGGTGATCTCAGGTGGAATTTCACAAATGGAATGCATCCATTTGTGTCAGCATGTTGAGATCTGAATTTTGGAGTAGTTGCCAAAAAATCTTGTACTTACTTTCCATTGGGAGATTGGGTTTACTTACTTTAAATCTTAACTGAAATATCAGAATTTAAACAATCAATTTATTTACTACAGTGTTACCTAGTTATATGATTGTGTGGCAGAACAAGATCTGGATATTTAAGAAGCTAAAAAAAATGGTAAGTCCTCTCATTAGTGGGTTTTATTATAAAAGATATTTTTGGTTAACACTGGCAACCTGTGCTTTCAAATATCATGAAGATGTTGAAGCAGAAATGAGGCATAATCAAATAGATTTTATTTCAAGCTGAAGTGCTTTAAAATAAAATATAATAGCATTGTTGAATGAAGTCAATAAATAAGACTATAAATGTTTCATGCTTAGTCAAATTTGGTAGCTTTTCTGATAGGTTTGACTTTGAGTTGTGCATTTGTCAAAATATTTTGTATTTAGTTTGTTTTTCTTGTCTGTCACTTCTGCATTCACCTGAGATATTTATCTTATTGCCTCATTTTTAATGTACCCAAGAGAAAAATAAAGTAGGTTAGTAGCCTTGTATTACAAGCATAACTGATGGATCTATATATGATCACAAAATCTTTGAGTGTTTTCAGGGATGCATCTGAAATTGGAGTTTAACAGCTCAACCGTAACTCATTCTCCAGGTTTTGGTGAAGTCTCAAATCAGAATGTAATGGTCCGTATTTTTTTTACAGGTAAAACTACAATATTCAGGTACAGGAGTGCAAATTAAAGGCTGAGTTTGAGTTCAGCTTCAGCCTGTGGTAGAACAGATTTTTTTCTCATGCTGGATTAAACCTCAAAACCATCAGGCTAAAAATGAAATTTGCCTGTTGGTGAAGGCAGTATGGATCAGTGAACAGTATGAAGTTCATTTAAGTGGGAGACTACTTTCCTGGAGGCTAATCAAGTTCAGCTGGATGTGAACTGTCTGAGGACCATTGCAGGCCTTGTCTTTTGATCAAATTCTTTGGCTATGTTTCCTGAAAAATAGATGTAGTTCCTACTCAGTTTCAAAAACCTTCACAGAATATTTGAGGTGTGACTACCCCAGAGGACAAGGGAAGAGCTACAGACATCATCTATTTGAACTTCAGCCAAAAGCCTTTCACCCAGTGTCCCACAACATCCTTCTCTCTAAATTAGAGAGAGATGAATTCAATGAGGAGACTGGTAGATGGATAAGAAAGTGTTTGGGCAGTTGCTTCCAGAGGTCAATGGCTTAGAGTATTGATGGGCATTAGTGACAAGTGGTGTCGCTCAGGAGTCTTTATTGGGACCGGTGTTACTTAATACCTTCATCAAAGTGATTGAGTGCAGCCTTGGCAGATTTGCAGATGACACCAAGCTGGGTGTTGCAGTTAACACACGTGAAGGATGGGATGCAATCCAGAGGGGCCTGGACAAGCTTGAGAAATGAGCCCATGGGAATCACATGTGGCTTAGTAAGACCAAGTGCAATGTGCTGCACCTGTGTCTGGGCAGCCCTCAGTATTAAGGCAGGCTGGGGGGATGAACAGATGGAAAGTGGTTCTGCTGATAAGGACTTGAAGGTGCTGGGGGATGAGAGGCTGGGCATGAGCCAGCAGTGTGCACTCACAGCCTGGAAAGCCAAACATGTCCTGGGCTGTATCCAGAGCAGTGTGGCCAGCAGGTAAAGGAAGGGGATTTTCCCCCTCTATTCTGTTCTCCCAAGAGGCCACCTGATGTGCTGCATCCTGCTTTGAGGTCCTCAGTATAGGAAGGACTTTGACCTGTTGGAATGAGTCCAGAAGAAGGCCACCAAACTGATTAGAAGGGGAATTTCTCCTATGAAGAAAGGCTGAGAGAATCATGTCTGTTCAGCCTGAAAAAAAAAAAAAGGCTTCAGGGTGTGTGTCCTTTCATTATGTAAAGAGAATCTTCAAGAAAGCTAGAGAGGGATTTGTGATAAAGGCATGTAGTGACAGGAGAAGGGGGAAGGCTTTCAGTTTAAGTGAAAGAGAGTTGGTTTAGATTAGTTATTACAAGAAATCCTGGACTGTGAGGATGGCCAGAGAATTTGTGGGTGCCCTGTCCCTGTAAGTCTTCAAGGCCAGGTTGGGTAGGGCTTTTCAACAAACTGGTTTAGTGGAAGGTACCTCTGTCCATGGCAGAGGGGTTGGAACTAGATAATCTTTATGGTCCCTTCCAACCCAGATTGTTCTATGGTTCTCCACAAAGTCACAGTTTTGTGTCTTGCTGGCAGATACAGCTCTGATAGCCCACTGCACTCTTAGACTATATCTGTAGTTATAAATACGTGATTGAGGGCTTGTCTTTTGGCCCTAAAAAGACTGGCATAACATGACTTGTGACAATATGGCTAAATCTATGTGAACATTTTGCCTTTGTCCATGCTGCCTATTTGAAACAGTCATGGCTTGAGTTATCTCCTGGACCATAGTCCAGGCATTGCCTGGGAGAGTGCTAGTTGACAGGGTCAAAACTCTGCTGGAGGCTGTGTTTCTAAAACACTGTGGGTGATTATAGACAGTGACTGAGTTAGTGGCCTGATCCTGCTGACTTTACCAAGTTAGGTGTAGTAATAAACCCTGTGTAAAGACTATGTTAGAGTCTCTGTGTTAAAATAATCTCCTTAATGTAAAGTTAGTAAGTGTATGCAGAAGTCTGGCTTACAGATAAGATTGTTTCTTTGTATTTGTAAGCTTAATGCATTGTGGAATATTATCCCTTGAACAGAAAGAAAGCTGTATTGGTAACCACACTGTCTTTAGATGGTTCTTATGTTCAGGTCTGTAGTGTACAGGTTGTTACTGTAGCATGGTTGGAGGACACAGAACATCTGTTACCTCTGAGCATTTCCAGCCTTTCTGCAGGCAGACAGTGACAGGGCTGAGCAAACAGAAGGTGTGCAAATCTAACCCTCCGCAGACAGTTTCTTTGAGACTTTACTCTCTTTATTCAGGAATTGATGTGTGAAAGGAGTATTTTCCAAAATATTTATCTAGTAGTGAATTTCTGAGAAGCTTATCTCTCCCAGACAGCAAACGCAGGTCTGCTTTTCCAAAGAGTAGGTGGCTGATGAGTACCTTGCAGCTCCTGGCAAGCTCTGAAGCCTCACATTAGCTACTAGATGAGAACAAAATATTCACCTCTGATTACATTTTTAATGGATAAGAAAAGTGGCTGAACTTGTTAGAAGGTTTTTTATTTTTTCCTCCCTAGGTATATTTCATGGATGTATCTTACTGCATTTGTTTAATAAAGCTTTTAAACTATTTTTTGCTTCTTTTCTGTTGCTGGTTTGGACAAAGCTCTGGTACCACTTTAATTCAACAGAAAATGCAAAATCAGAAGGAATGACTGTATGATAAATGTAATTCTTCTTTATATTGGATGATTTCCAGGAGACAGATTAATGCCAAATTATGGTGTTTTAATGATGAAAAGTACAAATATTTTCTGAAGAAATTACTTATTTGCAGGAAGTACTCAGTTCTTGAAGTCACCTGAGTCTAGGTGAAACATGGAAAAGTTTGGGTAACAATGATGTAGTCATTCATATGTGCTAAATAGTTAGAGAGGGTAGAGCTTTTTTCCCTTCAAATTCAGCACTGCTTGGTGGACAGATTGCACATATGAAGTCCAGTGAGCTTGTTGACTGTCTCAGCTTCTGCAGGTATCAGCTAGAGTATAGAAGGAAGGTAGCAGGGATTATGTCCATGAGAAGTGCTTTGTTACTGGAGTTCCCCAAGGTGTAGTTTGGTAGCCTCCGTAATGGCATTGAGTATAGCATGAAGCCTACTGGGGATAAGTTTACACGTTCTTTAGTAGTGCCAGATGGCAGAACTGTTCAGTTTATTTGTTCACAGTTTACTGTTTAGAAACTCTGAGTGGTGTATTTTGTTAAAAAGGTGTGGGAGGGTGCCAAAGAATGGAGAATGGGGCTGATAAGAAGGAAAGGAATGGTAAGTAGAGGTAGTGTAGCAGGAATACAGGTTGGGAGGGAAGACTGAAGGGCAGAGAAGTTTAATGGAGATGAGAAGAAAAAGATTCTCACAAGGATTCAAGAGACTGAGTACGATTGCTTCATTCCAGGGAGATGCTGAAGACAAATGATCTGGATGAAAGGGAGAGTTGCTCTCCTCAGTGGTATATTCAGGGAAATTCCATAGCACCTTGCCTGTCTTCAGTTTAGACTTTATGATATGAGAAACTGAGGCAATAACAAGTAAGGGGAGATTGTAAGTTTAGGTGTCTGCATCTCCATCATTCCTCTTCATTTAATAAGCTCACTACTGCATTGCTCATGTTCCAGACTGAGATGCTTATTTGAAAAGGATTGCTTCTAAAATACAGTTTTAACTGCCCCTTCTCAAGTAGTTGTGTATGGCTTATTGCTCCTTCTTATACACAATGATACTATACATAAGTATTACTTTTATTGGTGCTTGTCTAGATTATTCTTTTTCCAGAGCCTAGTTACCTTTTTTATTGAATTATACCTTATTGTGTGACTGTTCTCCCTGATTTCACATGAGTTACTTAAGAAGTATATGTATATTGAAGAAAACGATTTCTCTGTTTATCTAGAATAAGTTTTTGTATTTCTTTAATGATAAAAAGACTCAGTTACAAGATTGCTGTGATGTTACTGAAAACTAGGTATAGATCTCTTTCTGACTCTCAAGGCTGCTGCTATTTGGAATTCTTTTCTAAAATTGCTTAATGGCATCTCTGGTTCTTTTCCATAGGCAATGTTCAGTCTCTGCATGGTTGAGAGTGAAGCTGATGAGGTGAATTTACATGGTGTCACAAGCCTTGGTTTAAAACAAGCCCTGGACTTTGCATATACTGGACAGGTATTGTACAGTTCTTCAAATTAAGAAATACAATCAAAAGCAACTGCAATAAAAATTTACTATGACCTTTTTGAAGATACTGAAAAATACTTTTCTTGTGCAATGCTCAGTACAAGCTATTTTGATTTAATAGATCTTAATTTTCTTATACTGGTGGTAGATTTCTTTTCTTTAGAAAGATTGTTTAATAAAAACACTGCTTTATGTGCATCATTGTCAGGTAGGGAACCATGTAGGGCTTGCAAACCCTTTTTGTGGTTGCCTGACTATTCATGAAATCTTAATGCAAGTTGAATCTCCTTGCTAAATTATGTGTAAAGAAAAGTGTTTCCCTTATAATAAATATTTATAAACTCTGCTGTGTTTGACAAATTATATAATTGAGGAGGAAAGTAGTCTCTTACTCTCTGGACAGATGCAGTTGAGGCATCTTTGTAAATGCTTATAGGTGCTATACATCTTAATTTTGGCCTATTCATTATGGTGCTCCAGAAATTGCAGCGTGATGCCCCTTTCCTCTCTGTCTCTTACCAAAAAAAGCCCTCAAAACAAACAAACAAACAAAAAAACAAACACCAAAAGAAATAAAAAGGAAAAAATATTTGTGACCTGCCATATCTCCTTATCTCTGCACTGTATGCTTGAAGAATGTTGCTGTGTGACTTTGTCTCAGTACAGAGTTCATAGATAGTGGGCTCAGAACACCCAGCTATTTTTGCTTTAGACTTTAAAATTCTAGATAACCAAACTATTTCTGGAATATCACTACAGCAGTTGACTCCATTGACGCACTAGTGACGTTTATTAATTAATTTTGAAAAGGAAAGCTTAAATCCATACTATGATATTCTGAAGAGCTGTTGGGTTATAAAAATTTAAGGCATCTGCTTCCGTACTGTGAATTGAGTATTCAGCCTTATGTGGGATTTTTGGTTTTTTGTTTTCTTTTTAAAGGAAACTAAGTAGCAATAAGAGGGGGGAAATATTATTCGTTTTAAAGGAGCTATTTTTGTCACCAGCCCAGAAAACAGTTATGCTTTAGCATTGGTCTTGGAAATTAGCACTTGAATTTCTTTGAAAAAATATTGAGTTTGGGTTGTTTTGGAAAGTGTAATTATATCTTTGATATAAATGATAAACAGAGATGCCATACTATATTAGTGCATTAGCTGAAGATCAGTACATGACTTGTCATTGGTATGCTTTTTTTTTTCTTTCAGTTGAAAGCTTTTGTTAAAAAATGAGTGTGTTTGATTAAAATGAAAATGTTAGGTGCCTATACATCATCATATTAGTAATTTAAAACTATAGGTTGATTATTGAATAGAAAACTCTGGTTAAACAAAAGTATCTTTTTAAAAGATGGGTTGTAATTGATTTCTATCTGACCCATCCCATCTGCTGTGATTAGAGATATTCCCCATCTTTCTGCAAAATTCAAAGTCTAACAAACCCATGTAAAATACATTGAGAACCTCTGAAAGGGTGGATGTGGCTTTTATGTAACCCAGCAAGTGACCCCATGTTGCTTCCAGGATAGTATCCTCAGATCCCTAGGAAATATGTACCTTCTGTCATTGGCCCTTTAGAGACTTTTGAGTCTCCCATTTTCAGGCATAACCTACTCTGAGTAAGTGAGTGGTTTTCCTGAGTTAAATATAGATGTGCATGTATGTACAGCTGCTCATACATAGAGGTGATTATAAGGCAAGGCTGGCTCTGTCGTTTCTATCAGATGCACCAAGTGCTACTTTGATGCCCAGACAAATGAGAAGGATTCTGTAGGAGTTATCATGTAAAGATGCCTTTGAAGCACAACTCAGTGAAAAGTGGGTCTGAGAATTAGCAGTGTCTCATTTCCTTTCATCCTTGGAATTCTCTTCTGGCATTGTGTATGTATTGAGCATTGCTTGTATTCTGACTCAGACTGACAGAATCCGGGTGAACATTTCAAGGTAGTGAGTGGGAGTAATCCACAAAGGCTATTAATAAATAAGTGGATTACTCCGTGCTTATATCAGAGAGTCCTGAAAACAGAATTGTCTTTAGCTTGGTTTGCAAAATGTTCCTGTTTTTATAAGACAAACAAAATATTTCTCAGTAATCTGACAGTCACTCATGCCAAATATAATCTTATATTGCTCTCTTAAAATTAAAAACCATGAACTAACCTTATTTTTTTTTTCTTTTTTTTTTAATCACATTTGGCCACAATGTTAGTTCAAAAAATTGGCATTTCCCTAGGTAACACTGTGGAACTCCCTAAACTATCCATGTCTAAATAGATAAGTAATTAGTTGCAGTTTTCTTCTCTTTACTTCTTTGATAGACTACACTTGTATTTGGCACATTACACTGCAAATTGAGTGCAGCTTTCTGTGTAAACTAATATACTGGAGACATCTGGTGGAAATATTTTATATTACATGATGGCAGTATTTGGTGTCTGCAGTTTTTAAAGTTATTAAAATGAATAAGTTTAATTTTTAGGATGATCTTGGAATCTGAAATTAAACTCTGTTATCCTTGCCTCTTTTTCTTAATTTGAAATCCTCCTGTGGACTTCAAATACAACCTTCATTGTCCTGTCTACTTAGGCAGACAGCTTTGTAATTACTGTTGAAAATATTTTGCTTTATGTGAAAAACTGATTGTTCAGAAGAAAACTATGTTCCAAAACTCAAGTTAAGTATAAATAATATAACTCCAACTGAACTAATCTATTACTATGGTCCTTAATAATTACAAATAAATAAATTTTGGTACAGAAATAAATAAAAACTGACAAAAAGAATGGCAGTAGGCTTTGATTTTGTTCTTTGCATGTATGTTTAAAGTAATACTTGAATAATATAATCTTCAGCAAAAAATGTCTTAGGTATGTTTCATCTTGTCTGTAGGCATTTTACTATGTAATCCCCATATTCAGAATTGAGAGACACAACTCTTTTCCTTTTTAGTTGACTCTTTCCTGTTGTAGTTGCCATGTCCTTTCTTCCCAAGAGGGCTTTAAGGTCATTCTTTCTTTTGCCTCATAGCTGACAGTGGTAAGGCCAGGCCAGAATCTCAGTGAGTAGATTAGTCACCCTTTCTTCTCACAAGGGCATTTTGTGAGTGTCAGATGTGCCTTGGAAGGGAGATGAATCAAGTACAATCCATTTACAAACTATATGTTTTAGAATACTCATATAGCGAAGCATTTCTAGGCAAAGAGTTTGGAGCTCACAGTTCCTGCTTTCAAAATAAGAGCCTTAATCACTGCGTCAGAGACTCACGGGCACTGTTCTCTACTCTTTTTTACTACATTTTTAAATTTTTACTTGTTTGTTAGAGATATAATCTTACTTGGAGGAACGGGATAGCCACTGTAAATAGGCCAGTGTATTTGGCTGAAAAGTCAGAGGAGCACTGGCTTTAATTTGCAGTGGATGATTGTGATCCTAATTCAACCAAAATACGTGTGGAGTCCCATGAGTACTGAAGTGTTTCATACTTGGATCTTTCTTCTTTGTTAATATGTTCTGTTTTCTGTTTAGATAGAAATTTATTTGAGGACCTCAAAATGCATTATAAAAGCAAGTAATCCCTGTCCTTATTTTGTTGCATTGCAGAATTGCAGTCCCATTTTCCTAATTGGCTGGTCTGGTTTTTTTTCCCTACTAATATTTTGTTTTTGTATCAATAGAAATTATATCTTCTTTAAATTATAATATCCTGAATGAGTAAAGTTGAAATTAAATAATTAGTGAGGGAGCCCTTATATATGAGGCTTTTTATGATCAGCTCTTTCTCCCATAGTGAATTTTGGGGTAATTTGTCCTGTGATGCCTTCTTAGCCCAAGGTTAACACAGCCTTACTTCCTAACTATGGCATATTAAAATGTTTCCCTGTATTAAAAGCCACATACAAAGTTGCACTTGAAATGATTGAAAAATAGGCTTTAAACTTTCTGTTATTTACTTATTTAACAGGTTTTCTTTTACTCACAAAATGCTAATGTAGCATCAGCATTTCCATAAAGGTAATATGGGTATATTATTCCAGTTAGAAATCTAGAACTTTATTTTATTTCCAGGTATGTTGCTCCCAATATTACTTCAATGCATTACCAGTGTGAGTCCTATTTAACTATTGCCTTTGCTTTGTATTCAGTTAATTTGAAACCTGTCATCCTCTTAACAGCTATTATTACTTTACCAAACAGGTTTTAGGAATTGGTAGAGTACCATAATGTGATTTTTCACATTTGCACGCACAAACCCCTGATTAGAGTATTATCTTACAGCTTCTTTTTGAAATTGTTCTTTTAGCTTTCCTATTTATTTAACAAAAAATATGAAGGAGTAAAATATCTTCTTAGATAGTAAAGAAATAGTAGAAATAATTATTTTTTCTAAGTACAACTGTTTTTCCTTACAATTTCTTTGATTCCTTTGTAGAATCTTGGCTCTCGACTCTCATCAACTCTCCTCCTCATCTGATGCTGACAGTTTTTCTAGTGATCAACCAGTATTTTATCTGCCATTTTTAGTTAAGACCAGAGTAAGGCAGCTGTCAATATCTTAGTGCCCCTTATTGTGTTAATTCTCTCTTGTGGGTGGAGGTGTATTGCAAAGCTGTATTGTGATGGTTGATTTTCTTGGGTAAGTGACCTACTGCATCCTGTGTGCAGCAGTTCCACTGGCTGCTTTTCGATTAAAATGATTCAATTAAATTACTTGCTGTCCCTAGCAAAAGTGATTTCAGCTCTTTTCTGCTGGGGACAATATGTCAAAGTCATGGATAACTGAATACAACAGGTCTGTGTCTTATTACAAATACTTAATATAATTTTTCAATGCAATTTCAAAGCAATATATATGTATTTATTAGTTAGATTTGGACACTTCCATTTTCACTTCTCTCAGGATAATCTTGTTTCTGTATCTAGTGCTAGGTGTTACAGCTTGATTCTAGGTTCACAGTTCAGCTACAGATGCTACAGATTGTCGAAAAGATTTAGATGAATACAGAGCTTTAATTAACTCACTTTATGCAGTACATTGAAGAGAAAATTAAATATTTCAGTTTTTTGCTCTGGACAGAAATTTAGCTATGGGCAAGACAGCTTTTCTAGTGCTGAAAGTGATTAAAGTAATGAAACACCTTCTCAAAGAATAGTGAATTTGCTTGGAGTCTTGCTTATCCAAACCCTCTTTAATTATAGTAATGGTACTTAATAGTGGTGTGAATCTATGTCAGGGAAAGTTCAGGATGGATGTAATTAAAAGGTGGCAGGTCACTGAACACTGGTCCCTGGTTCTCCAGGGAAGTGGTCATGATAAGAAGCTTGTCAGAGTTCAGGGAATGTCTGGACATGTGTTCAGTTTTGGATAGCCCTGCAATTTGAGGGCAAGCCCTGCAAGCAGGGAGATAGAACTAGATGATCTTTATGGGTGCCTTCCAAATTGAAATATGCTATGATTTTATGATGTGCTTATGCACTTAACATGGATTTTCTTCTAATTATCTGGAAAAATATTATGATGTATCAGAGAAATGCTGGTCGTGATGCTTTCTGGCATTGGCTAATGAGACATCTGGGTTTTGTAGCAAGTGCTACCAAACATTTTGTGCCAGGGCTTTGGGCAGTTGCCTGCAGGGGACTAGAATGTTTTTTCCTCACTCACTTTCTTGAAGCAGCACTTGTCAGTGTGCAAGGAGATCAGTATTCAACTGAATCATGAATGATCAGGGAGACAGGCAGAAGTGCTATCCAGTTGGGAGTGAAATGCAGTCTAAATTACTTTAAAAGAAAAGTTAAGGTGTTTGATTGCTCTTAAGCACATGGAATGATCTCCATCAGGCCAAAACAACCGATATTTGTGTTTGATTCCTGTCCTGTTTGAAATGCTGATCACTGCAAGTGGAGTAAAGGAGGATTTTTTTTTTTTTTTCTTCAGAGTGGCAAGAATCTTAGAATTTTTTTTCTTGTTTTCTGTGTTAAATTCCATACAGTTTACTTTCTAGAATATTCTGGCGGGGCTGCATATTCCCTCATTCTTGGAAAATGGGACTTAGGAGAACTTGGCATTAAGCACTACGAAGCCACTAGTGTGCTAGTGTGCTGTCTTTGGAAAGTTATTTTCTCTCAAATTAAATATGACTATATATTTCCTTACTGTTACATCATAATATTGGTGTATCATGCCACCATCTCACTTTTCCATTGTCCCACAAACAGCTGTATGGAAATGAGAAAAAGATGGGAGATATACGAGTAGCTGGAACGAAGGTGATAAAAGTGCATCTTCAACCTTTCAGTCTTTGTCTGGGTATGCAGTTTAGACTTCTTGAGTCTAAAGCAGCCATTGTTTAGTGTCTTTAAAAATGTATGGATAAATATAGTGACCTGCAATATTCAGGGAATAGAATGTTTTAGTTGTTCTTTCCAGATATAAACCTCATGAGACTCCACAGATGTGACAGTTAATCTAGATCTTACCTTCTTCCTCAGGCTGTAAGTTGATTTGTTGGAAAGGACAGTTTAAGGAGTTTCCTTTTCATTCTTTTTTGGCTGTTATTGCTGTTATTGCCCTCTTTGCTCTGACCTTTTTTTTTTTTTTTTTTTGGTAGGCCTATGGGGCTTTGTTGACTGTAGGAGGGTGGGTTCAGGAGGCATTAAAAGAGTAGGAGGACATTTTTGATCTGGATTATGTGGAGGTGAGACTTGAGTAGGTGTCCTTGGGAAAGGTTGGTGGTTCTTATATACTCTGTTGCCACAAGTCTCAAAGAACATTGAAGAGAGAGGCAAGATAAATGATACCAGTTAAGTGTTTTCCCACTCTTACCCAGAGTTCTAAGGTGTTGGAGGGAATGCAGGTTGAGTTGGGAAAAGAAGAAATAAATCTTGGGCTGAGAGGGAATAAATTCTAGTTTTGAACTGCTGGCTGGAGGACAAAAATAGGGGGCAGGGTGTTAAGTTCCTTGGGTTTCTATAAGAGTGGGACTGGTTATAAAGTTCCCTTTTCTGCCTCAGTATTGTTCTTTACAAGGTCAGATTTAATTTACCATTTTCTAGTTCTTGCATTTTAAGAGAAGCTTTCTGCAATATGTCCAGATAAGTTTCCAGATAGATTAATATTGTATGTCTAAAAATAATGGATCTAAGAAATTATGTAATCTGCCTTTCTGGATCTTGTGACCTCAGCATTCTGTTGCTGACAGCCAGATTTTGCATTGCTTCAATCCTTTGGGCTGTGGATCTGATCACAGTAGGGACCAGACTGTATTTTATGCATCCTCTCCAGAGGGTTTGTGGCATGATGCAACAGTAGAAAGACTGCTTTTCGGAGCAGGTTTCCTGTTTGAAAACAGTCATTGTAAGAGCAAAGTAGTTTGTCCAAGTAAATTGGTTTGAAAATGAGCAGTATGTCAGGCTTGGTGGCTTAGGAAAGAAAGTTATTCATGTATCGCAAGATCTGCCTGTTGTATACAGGGGATTTTCTTGGGTACCATCATAAGAGAAGTTGAAAGTATAATGAAAATTAGCCCTTTGAAATAAGGATTGAATAGAGGGGTGATTGTAAGGTGCAGACAGTTGCAATACCTGAATTGCATCTAATTAATCTTAATGTAAAAATAGTACAGTAACCAGTCTAATATAGCCTGTGTTATGAGAAAGCACATTCTTCACTGGTGAAGGTTACCATTTTTGTCTGAATTTTATGAGTCCAAATTACTCTTAAGTTTCTGCCCCAGTAATTATGCCTCATAATGTTTGGATTGAGGATGGATTACAGAAAATGACTAAGCTTCTCTCTATTTTTTCATACAAAAATTTATGATGAATTTTGAAGTTGTGAATCCATTGTAGACCTTAGTTTTGCTCTCCTTAATTGCAATAGCATCATTCTGTAGAACTCAGATCTATTGTTTTCAGAGTTAGACAAGCAGAGGAGAGTCAGTCACTGTGTGTGCTTGTGGTGTGCATTTGGTGGTATTTATGTGCATTTACTGTTAATATTGAGCTGGAAGGTCTGTATAACATATAAACACCTATGCTGGTAATTAATAAAAACCAAGAAATTTCTTTATTGTATAAAAGCACAAAGGTGTGGAATAATTGTGAATTACCACAGTTTCAGTAGAAGGAAGGCTTGCAATATTTTCTTCCGTCTTTACTTATAATTTTCTTTTCTTTGTGGATTTTACCAGCATGCATTTTCCCAATGGTAAAAATTTAGCATGGATTAATTAGTATTTTTTGCCTATATCCAAATGAGTATTGAATAAAACATCAGGTAGTTCAATTTAAAGCAAAGTTTTGTGAAAAGATAAACTAGACTTTCCTCTGTTATCTTGGGAAGCACAGAAGTGATTCTGTTTTCTCAGTAGAATATAGTTTGCGTGGTATAGGAGGGCTGTAAAAATTGAAGAATGTCTGTAGGAAATACATCTGCCACTTTGAAATTAATTTTTGTTGATGACTTTGTGCAAATCATCTCTAGACAGTAGCCAACCACCCTCCTTGCCTTTTGTCCTACTTCTTATCTCATGGTGCTACTAGTATTATTTGTAAATGGATTGCTGTAGCTTTAAAATACATTAATATTCTCGCAGTTAAATATAGTTTGTCTGTGCCTACAAGGTACTAATCTGCTTTGAGTTCTGGTTCTCTGGCTGACACTTAGTAAGTAATGTGCCATAGGACAGCAGCTTCTCAATGTCAATCATGTGTAAATAAAAAACACTGCAAGGTCTATACCAGCTTGTTTAGTCTGACCTTGAGTTCTCACTTGAAAATACTTGAGTGACATGCTTTTATTTATTTTGTTTGTTTTTAATATCCATATCTGTTGGAGATATTTTTATTACTGAAATCAAGTCTAATTTTCTGTTCAACTACCTCTCATCATTCATAGCAACCTCAGTAGCACCAGCCAAAAACCTGGATTGTGCTGGGCCTGATTCTCATTTACAGTAGGATCCTTACATGAATTTCTGGCTAGATAAAGAACCTTCATGTTTTACATAGTATGTAAATGACATATAATGTTCATTTAAAACCTAGTATTAATAAATGTAGTGATTTGCACAAGCCCTAAGGATTTCATACAGTGCCAGAACTCAATGTAAATGAGTTCTTGATATAAGCAAAGATCAATTGCCTACTCTCCTCCTCCTAATATATCCATTATGTTGGAGATATTTTGTGGTTTTGCTTGAAGAAATGCATACTTTTTTTCATTTCCCTCAAAATTGTTAAACTACAAAAGATGCTGTTGAGTATCTTTCCTTTTGTTTTCCATTTTCCTTATTCCATTGCACTTGAAGTATACAAATGATACTATGACATAAAACTGAATTGTGTGAGCAGAAAGAAAAGGATCTGAAAGCAAGCTTTACTTCTCTGTGAAGCAGTGAGAGACTGACCTCATGTGGTGTGAAACCAAAGTTGCCAGGGAAAGTACAAGGATAAAATTGAATAAAGCGAGCAGCTTTGAAAATTTAATTTTTCTCATGCATTTCTGTTTTTTTTTTTTTATGTTGTGCTACTTAAAATATTTTAGTCTAGATAGTTTGTAGTCTGATAGCTAATAAGAAATTGACCAGTGTCCATATTTCCAAAGACATTTTTGTGTCCCAAAAGGGATGCTCTAACAAGCTGACCCCAAGACAGCAGTCCATGAGCTGTGGCCCAATTATCCTTACTGCTGCCTGTACATGATTTTAATTGAAATGAGTAGGAGTTTCATGTGAGCAAGTAACTGAATAATCAGTCTTGGTTTCCAAGCCCTTCCTGACATTTCCCCAGCAATGTGCTCATTGTGCTTTCAGAGCCCTGCTCTCTAAAATAAAGACAGTGGTTAGGAAAATTATAAAGTGGCACCATGCAAAATAGGCAGGGTGTTCCTAGTCTGTATGTGTTTCACATGCATGAATAATATTATTAGTGGAGACTTCTGAGTCAATTCTGTTGGCCTGATTTATCAGTATATGTGGACGGATCTAAGTATACAGATAAGAAAAGGAAGTTCTGTTATTTTGAAAAGTCTCTGTCTTAAACAGCACACGTTTAGTTTCAAAGGATTTAGAGGGTATTGTGACTTAGGGACTCTCACAGGAAAAAGAAAATAACTAAAATAAAGTTTAAAAATACTTTGGGAAATTCAGATGAACTTTAGAAAATCCATCCCTATTCTGTAAAAACTTCCTTATATGCTTTATTGTATTCTGTTCTTTATGTTGACTTAAATATTTGAAATAACAAAGGCCTTTAATATTTTCTACAAGTACTCTGAATGCATCGTCCAGATGACAAACTTTCCATTTTCTTCTTTACAGATCCTCTTGGAACCAGGGGTGATACAGGATGTCCTAGCAGCTGGGAGTCATTTACAGCTGCTGGAGCTTCTCAGTTTATGTTCTCACTATCTCATTGAGGTGAGGCTTTCTGGCCTGATAAGCTGTTTCTGTTTGGTACACTTTTGTTTCAAACCTAATTTCATTAGGAGACTATTAGTACAATACCTGGTGTAATCTAAATAGCAAAAACTGGATTTCAGGATAACTGAATTTTGGGTATAATTTGGGTATCAGTTTATGGTAGATGCTTTAGCCTTCCATACATTTTGTCCATTTCATTCCTGAAAACAAGAATGGTCCACTGATTAATATCTGCACATGGGAGGTTGATTCCCCCTTTTATCAAGGAATTTGCTTTCTTCTACTTCAGTGTACCAAACGTGAGGATATTTCCCTATTAGGATCATGAGTATTGTGACAAATTCAGATGTGTAATTCACAACAGAATATTGACATGTATTCCAGGGCACTACAATCTCTCACTGAAGGAACAGGGCTTATTTAAATGGTACCTTATTCTCAATAAGCCTTATGCCTGTAATGTCAATGCCTTTATCAAGCAAAAAAATTGAGTTGTGGTGAAGATTTTTTTTTGTACTCGGCTTTTATAGGAAATGGCTTATGATGGTAGCAAGAACACAGCTCTGATGGGTGTCTGTGAAAAACCTTCTAAAAATAAAATGGCAGTAGCAGTTCTGAAATGGGATGTGTTAACTGCACCTGGGCAACACTTAGGCATGGAGATGCACATCAGCACAGTGCTCTTGGTGTGCACTTGCCTTCCAACAGCGTAACTGCCTTTGAACAGTTGGAGTGTGCTTGGCAGCATGCTGAGCTACTGAGCAACAGGGACATGCAGAATCTCATGTTAAGAACTTCAGCATCTACTTGAAGGCTTTGTGTCTTACGGAGAAAGAATCTGCTCTTTGAGTGTTAACCTTAGGAAACCCTTCAAAATGTATATTCAGATAATAAGTTGGTATTAATTTGTGCATTATAAATTGTTTAGAAAGTTAAAGGAGCTGACAGAGGGCTGCAATTGGTACAATTTTTTTTAGAAATGCAGGAAGAGATTTAATTTTTCTGACAAAACAGACATGATTTATGATGGGAAAGATGGTTGGTTTGAGAAATAAACTGTGAGGTACCAAATAAGCCACAAAACCATTTGTCAGGCAGGCATGGGAAACGGTTACTGTAATGAGAAAGATGTAGATATAACACTGGTAGTCATGTACAATGTATTTAATGGTCCTCAAACAAACCAGCTGTTGTATGTCTTTGATTCTTATGTGGCTCTTTGTCAGAAATTGAACTAAAGAGACTATTACAGCAAAGAAGCTAATAGAAAATATTAAAGAGTAGGGAAAAGTTTGTTTGTTGTGCTCGTCAAGTAGGGATGTGAGAGGATGTAGGAAGAGGGCAGGTATATGCTCAACATAAATCCTTGTGCTAACTTTTTCTGTTACCTGTGTTGAGTAACCACTGGTATTTATAGCTCTTCTCTTAGCACCATCTTTGTCTTTCCCCTGTCATTGGAATTAAAAGTACTGACAACTACAGAGTTAGCAATGCTTTGAATCTTGTCCTTAATGTGCAAGCTATAGTAAATTATTTAGAAATAGATTTCTAATGAATTAAAAAAATAAATCGACCCCAAAATCACACTAGCCTCATAAAAAAACCAAATATTTTGGAGTTAGTAAGTATTTCTACCAAATTACTCTGTAATTAACACAGCAGTAAAAATTTTCTGGACATGACAGAGAAACCTTTAGGTTGGAAAAGCCCTTTAAGATTAAGTCCAACCACAAAATAATTTGCAAAAGAATCAGAGGCATTTTAATTCCTCTCCTGCTAGTGCTTTTCCTGTTGATCTCATGTCTTTTGATGCATTTTGTCTCATGCATATGTTTATTTGCATGTTTTTTCTATTTCTACAATTTACAAGATTGCTGTGTCTTTCATGAGTCATAGAAACCACAACTTTGTGGCCTGCAGTTGCTGTTGGATGTGTGAAAGATGTGAAAAAGCACTGTTGTGTCCTGAACAGTGTGCCAGGGTAGGACAACTGGAGTTACACTGTTGTAAAAATTAAGAGGATGTGGGACCCTTTGTCCAGATTTACAGTAGTGGAGGCAGGGAATAAGGTAGTTAAGTGGATGAAGGGGAAAAAAGAGGAGAATATGTGTTGGAAGACAGAGAGCAGTGCTAATTCTGTAAACTATTTCTGAATCAGGGTCTGATAAAAAGCTTTGGAATCTGCATGCACATCTGTGAGGCGGCTGTAGCTTATATCATGTTGGGATTTACTTTTTTTACGGTATTTTTTTTATCAAGTCCACCTCAGCAAAGCATACATGTAGACAGATCTGCAATCTGAATAGATAACAGTAAGAATTCACCTGTCTTGTTTGTTTTGTATCGTTGCAGTCCATACAAGTAATCAGCCTTGAGTGGTTGCTGTAAGTCTTATTAACAGGGGTCAACAAGATTCTGTGTGTTAAAACTGTGATATCTTTCAGGTCCAAACTAATTAAATCAAATATCTGTTTATGTTCTACATATTATTGTGTGACTTGAAAAAAATAGATCTTGCCTTATTTTAGTACTATCTGCAAATAAAATCCAAGTAGTTAAAAGAAGGCTTATCCTCTCTTAAAACCACTTGTCCTCTCTGCAGTTGGTAGCTGGGGTGTCTTGTCACCCCACATGCTGTGATACAGATGCTGGAAAGGGAATAGTGTTTGCCCTTTCTCTTCTCTCTGATGAATGAGTGTGCCAGAGTACTTCATTTAGAGTGCTACTGAATTACTTTGAGCTGTTCAGATATCATGCTTAGCTTACTTTAGCCTAAATTCAGGAAATACAGTGTGTGGGATCTAGCTGTCATTTATTGTTGTGTAATGATGACACAGTTTTAACTTGTTAGGATTGTCTTTAACTGTTTTGATTAGATCAAGCTTTTCCTAGAGTGCTGCTCTTATTGTTAGCAATAATTGCTAGTACTTGTTTCAGCTCTTCTCTAGATGTTCCAACCTGACAGTTCATTGGAACTGTCTTGAACACTTTCTTCTCTTTTTGATACTTTTATCTGGGACCTGTAATAAGGCCATGCGTTTCAATAAGGATGGGGTTGTTTGGCTACAAATGCAATTGGCATTGCCCACTCACGTATCTGTTTTGAGGCACATGGATAGTCTATGAGGTTCCAAAGAATACTGTAATGGTCTGATTAATCTAAGATGATTGTTGAAGTGTCTGATTGTCAAGAATTATTTCTAGTTCACTGGGGACAGAATAATTTCCAGCGAATGCTGACTTTTATATTGACTGATCTTTAAGGAATTTCCTCTTGATTGTCTCAGAATAAACAAAATGTTATTTTGACTATGACAGATCCTATTTTTTATAGACTAAACAGCTTAGAGGACTTTAATTTTTTTATGAATTAAAAAAAATCTTTAGCAAATTGTTTAAATTGCATTTATGGCAATTTTTTAAAAGAGTTCTCAATCAAAGGAAAGACAGGAAAAAGGAGAGGAACATTTTCTCCCTACCCTCAATTAGGTAATGCAGTGGAGGTTTCTGACAACGCTGCTGGTTTATGAAATGCATTTTTTCTTCTATAAACTTCTCATTATCAAATGTTCTGTAGCGTCTAGTGTTGATTCAGTATTTTTGTTTGAAAACTCATGCTCATTTTAGATTGATAATTTACTAGTTTTTATTTTGAAACTGTGGTAAATAATATTTTCTTTATTTGCAAACAAGAGAAATGCCCAAGTATTCCTTACTTTTAGTCTTAATTCCAGCTTTGTGTAGTGCAGACTTCTCCCCCCATATCAGCACTGTCATACCTTGAATTATGATTATTCCACAACCTCTGCTGTCTGGGGGTTTTGTTTCTAGCTTCATTTGTAGAAGGGGACTCTTCTGAAGCATGCTGGTGTCTTTTATTTGAGATACATACATATTCATGAATCTCATGTCATCTGCATAATTCTCAGGTACATTAAACATTGAAACAAGGCTTGTAAGCGCACACATCTGTCTCAGGCTGAACAAACGGTAAGGCAATGCACTTTTCTTAACTGCTACAGAGGTGTGGGAGAGCTAAAGACTTGAACTTTGTGTACCTTCAGTGGCACTAAGGTCTGTGATCGCTCACACAGCATAGCATTTGCTTGCAGCCTGCACATCCAATTCTCTTAGGTTCTTGTTTCCCAACTTCCTCCTCCAGCTCAGGTTGATTGTCAGTTTTGGCTGAGGTTTTTCAAAGGAGGCTAACGCAGAGAGCTGCAGCCAATAGGCAAACTTTGAAATATAACAGGAATGGGTTACCTGAATATGTCCTTCGCCTTTTAAAAGTGGACCATATTTGTCATATCATATAGGACAAAGTAAGAGATAGCTAGTTAAAGGCATTAAATGTGATGGCCATCTCAAAATTGACTTTTTAAATGGTACTGTAGAGAACATGGTATTAGGTAGTGTGTTTGTGATGACCTGTTTTTGCACTTTACAGCTTGTGAATGTTTTTCTGAAGGAGACGTGATAACTTTATTCTTATGCAACAGAATAAATGCGTTAAAACATTTATTCAAAACATAAAAATGTTTGTTTCATGAGTATGTCTGAGTTACATAACTAGTTGTAGATCTAAGAAATTTTGTCTTTTTCCTCAACTGTTTGGTTATTCAGTACCAGAGAGCCACAAATGGAAATTATTTCAACAATCAAAGAGTTTTAATAAGGAGGGAATACTATTGAGAATATAAGTTTTTAATGGAATTTCATTCTACTGATCAACAACAGCTCAGTATTGTGTGGGTAGTAATTGGTTTTTAAAGCAGAAGTTGATTTCCACTGGTATTCAGGGATCTGGGATATTGGACTGCCCATAATTGAAATCTTAAAGCTAAGTGATTTTTCTGTATATTCTGAAGTACAATATTTTTGTTTTCTGTGGAATTCTAGATACATTCTGAGTTACAGTCAATGTATGATAGTTGTGACTTAGGAGTTTAGAAGTTGCAGAACAGTCCAAAGCAAAGCTTGGACTCATTTCTGAGAGGCAGGACATGGTATGACTGTTAGATAGCATTTATCCCTTTAATTTTCTTCTGCCAGATTAGGCACCTTCTGGGAAGACCAAATTAAGTTTACACACTGGACAAAGTCTGGGATATAATTTATGTATATTATGTATATTGGTTGGACAGTGGCATAGTTTCAGTTCAGACTTATTTGAAGTGACTGTCCTTGTACTTAATTCTGGAAATTTTTTCTTATCCTAGGAGGAGCAGGTATAGTAGACATGAGCAGTGGTGGTCCTGATAGCCACTGAAGTTACTCTGGCTTGTAAAAATTCTTCTTGGGATCCTAAATGCTTTTTGTGTCAAGTGAACTTGAAGGTTTGATGCCGATTTTCCCATTAGTTTTAAGTGCATTAGGTTCCCTGCTAAATGGTATATGTACCAGATTACTTTTTAGAAACTTTATTACATTAAATGGAACCTGCGTGCTTGTTACTGATGTTAGTCATGCCATCTTTTATGACAGCTAATTTAAGATAAAAAGAAAAGAACATTATAGGTAAGTGACTAAAATAAGCCTGGGCACAGCATTGTACAACAGCAGTCAATTTGGATTTTCTTGGAACTGCCTCTGTGCTGTCCTGCTCTGGATTCTTGTATACAAAAGCAGACAGTGAGGAGGATCAGACCTGGAATACAAAAATAAGGTTAATCAACTCACAAATCCTTATGGAATAATTCATGGTAATAAATGAAGCAGGCAAGTTGTCTTGGGTAGAGGCATTTGATTTTTAACCTTCTACTGAAATGGTCACTTTAGGCTTAAAGAACAAATTTTTTTCCTGGTGTACAAATGCCTAATGATCTAAATCTTTTCTTCTCCCAATTTGAAATTATTTGAATGTGTTGTAGATTTAAATATGTTACTGTTTTTAAACAGAAGAAGTTATAAATGAATTTGCGCGTGGAATTAAATGAGGAGTGTGCATGGTTTATATATGTGCGCAAGCCAGAGCTTCAAAGCTATTTATTTTTCTTAAACCCAACTTCTCCATTTGGAATGGTGCCAATGACAATCCCAACTTTCACTAAGATAAACTCCTTCAGAGATGAATTAATTCGTACACCAGAGATTGAGAGCATCACCTTTGTATTGCTAGAAGCCCCAGATCAGTTGGGATTTTAGCTCCTGGGTTTTTCATATAGAGCAAATTAAACTGCTGGAAAGAAAATCTAAAGGTCATCTAGCAACCAAGACTTGCTTTTTTTAACTAATACTGAGTTTTTAATCTAAGTACATGCATGCACACTTTGCACACTCCCCTCAATCCCCCAGAATTCGTCACCACCAGCAAGCTTAAATCTACCAACTTTATCCTGTGGTGAAGTAACCTTCCCATGCTAAGAATACAAAGTAGACAAAAATAATGTCATACATTTTCCTGTTTTTAAATGTTACACAACCAGTTGTTGCTGTGCTAGCCTGCTATTTTTTGAAGGAGTGAATTTTGTCAGCTGTTGTCATTGAGCTATTGATAGTCATTAGAAAAGTTCTTGGACAAAACTCAAAAATAACTTGGGGATTTTTTTTTTAATCTCTTTATTATACTGATACATTACAGAGATAACAATCTCATATGTAATGTGGTTGCACTAGTGATGATTCCAATTTAAAAAGGGGACTCATGAAAAAAATGATGGTGTTTTTTTTCATTTTTCACTTGGTATCAGTGAGGAAAGTAAAAATATACCAAAGTAATAATACCCAGTCACTTTGAATCCCATTCTTACTGTAACCCGCTTGCTGCTATTTGTCTGCAGTGTGAATTGAAACAGATGATGGATGTGTAAAAAACTGGTGCTGCAACACCTAGGTTAACTACTACTGGCAAGATCAAAGATCCCAAGCTGTCTAGGTAGCTGTATGGATACACATTGCCAGTCCTCTGCAGCAAAGTTGCAGTAGAGGTCACAAGTTGGGAAGGGGCAGTTAGAGCTGGATCTGCCATCTCTTTGCAGAGTCTGTCAGGAAGGGCAAGCAGCTTTGTATGTGTTTTAAATAGGAGCAGGGAAACTATTGCTTCACAATTTCCCTCCCTGCCCTTCTCATGTCATTCTAGCCAGTGAGGAGTCTTTAAATGACCTTTCTGTCCATCATTCCCTGAAAGATTTCTGCTTCTGGAATCTTTCCAGTATTTTTATCCAGCTGTAAACAGGGGCTGATGAGTGCCAGAATGCTTCGTGTACAAAATTCTTCTTTGGTTTTATTACCATCTGATCGATACTGATGCTTTAGGTTCTCCCTGTCCCTCCTGGCCCCCAGTGTGGTTCACTTTAAATTCTTCTTACAAGTTGAGGCAGTTTGCATGCATTAGCCCAAAATGGAAGTATTTGTAACTGGGTAGTGCAGCTATCTTTATCTGCTTGTGTTCTCAGTGACATGTCCACTTAGAGGACTGGAAGAAAATTTTGTTTATTGCAAGAAATGACCCCCAGAAGGCAGAATGGCTGAAGTGGACTTGAAATGAGGCAGTCGGGGCCCTTCCTACCCAGGCCTGGGCAGCAGGTGGCAGTGTGAGTCCGTAACAGTTTGAGTAGAGAAATTCAAACTAAAATCAGAAAAAATGAAAAGAAAAATTATTTATTTTTACTCCGTATTAGTCTTCTGACCTAATCAGTAAAAAAGTCATTATTCACACAACACTGGGCAATATGCATTGTAATTTTTAACAAATAATAGGAAACTGTTAATGTTTTCACAGGAAATACAGTTCTGTCTTGTGCAGCAATGGTCATTTATCACTGCACTTTGTGAAATCACTCATTTGTTCTAATTTGAATGTAAATGACTCTAAGGTTTTACAAATAAGGTGACAGACTCACATAAATGTAATTGCAGGGTTCATCTCTCTCTTTTTATATATCACTCATTAAGTTATGAATTAAATACATCGTATTAAACCAGGGGCATGTCCAATGATGATATTGTAATGGCAAATTACTCTATGCTATTAGAGGTGTATTTTTTATTCATGGACATTAATTTGTCATTAAGCAGCATTAGTTTAGCACTTTTATGTGGAAGACGTGACCTGAAAGAGGAGACTTACAGCTCTAATGTGAAAGAAGAGGAATATAGGCACCAGACATAGAGAGGGATTTTTTACCTCCTGGAAAGAAGCAGAGAGAAATTTTACTTAAATTTGCTTTCATCTAAAGCAATTGGAGTTGTATTAAGCCATTTTAGCAAAGGTATTTCCAAAGCAAGAAAATCCTTTGATTGTAAAGTATTTACAATATGGGAAAAGCCAGAATGCTAAGTATGAAATGGTGACTATAAATCATTTGTAACCTATGAACCTGAAGAGAACATTGGGTTTGAAGTGAGTTACAATCTGATTTTATCTCAGAAGTATCACTGTGGTAGAGAGCTAATTGTTTATCTTTTCTTTCCTCTATACTAGCTTACTCAAAATAGAACTGATATTTTTCATTCTTCACATGAAGTAAATATCTTTTACCTCTTCTCTACTTTGTATTTTTAGATACACTAGTATTATTTTCATGGGAGTCAATTTCAAAGTCTAAATGCAGTAGCAAAATCTTTCTTAAGAAAATGAATGAAAAAATGTATTATTTAATGGAACTTCAGGAGGCAACTTAGCACTTGAAGTATTAGGCTAAGGAAAATAGTGAATGATTGTTGGAAAGGATGGATACCAGCATTCCCTACAAATGATTCAGTCTGCTTTGTCTTTAAAAGATGTCAAAAAGACCTTGTAAATTTAATTTTCCAGTTAGTTTAATGGAACAAACTTTCAAAACCTTGTTTATTTAATTTATTTAATTCAGTGAAGGAGGACTGAAGTAATGAGGATCCAAGTCGATACATTCTCCAGTTATGCAGTATTTGCATTTTAGTCTTTTTTATAGACTATATCTCATTGAAGACATAAGAAATCTGGACTTGTTACAAACTTAGGTATTGGGCAGTTGCTACCCTGCCCCATCATTTTTTGTTTTTCTGATGGCTTAATCATTACTGTGTGATCAATCTACCTGAACTGTTTATGACACACTCAACTAATTGTACTAGTTAAAAAGAAAGATTTGTAAAGAAAATTACCTAGGCCCAAGTTATGTATAAGTAGCTTTAGAAATTGAAGTATTTCAGATTATTATCTCTTTTTAACTACTGTTAAATACTATTAAGCCATTTGTATTTATAGGGTACCACAAAGAAATAAACAAGTTCCATATAAGTCTGTTGATTTTCTCCAGTAGATCTTGTAGCAGCAGTAAATGAAACAGCATTTTTGCACATTCCATCATTTATGGTATTTTGTTTGCACAACTGCATGAGTAGAATTTGTATTTTGTTTCATAATAGTGATGTAGACTAACTCCATTTAGAATAAAAACACCCTTTCTGTCCAAGATATTGAATAGACCTTGATACCAGAATGAATATAAATGTATACATGCTGTAATGACTTATTGACCCTTCAGCCAGCATGTATCAGAGCTTTGAAAGTTATAAATTGTCCTCATTCTTCTAACTAATTCTAAAAACTAAAGCTCTGTGAAAGAGTGTTACAGAGTGGGTCAGGTTAGAAGGTAACCTAGGGGTTGTCTGATCCAACCTTTCTGCTCAAGCTGGGTCATCCTACACCACAGGGCACAGGATTGTGTGCAGAGGGTTCTCAAATATTTCCAGTGATGGCGACTCATAATAGAGATGCTTCAGTTCCCTAAACATCTTTGTAGCCCTTTGCTGGATCCACTCCATGTCTCTCTCTTCCTGAGGAGCCCAGGGGGACACAGCTCTCCAGATGTGGCCCCACCAGGGCAGAGTAGAGAGATAGGGTCATCTCTCTTGACCTGCTGACAATGGTCTTCCTAAAGTACCCCAGGACACCATTGGCCTTTTTGGCCACCAGGACACTCTGCTGGCTCATGGACAGCTTTTTGTCCACCAGGACTCCCAGATTGTTCTCCACAGAGCATTACTTCACTTGATTCTATTATGTTTAAAGGGAAATACTGGAGAGGTGTCTTTCAAACTCTACAGGATTGAAATCCTGGCACGTATCTGTAGTTGTGGACACTTAAAAACTGAACTTGTAATGATATATTCAGTTTATAAAGGTGATGTCTTTAAGATGAAATCTGGAAGTCAGGGAGAATTTTGTAATTTGGTTGTGTTAGATATATGGTGCATTGATTGAATGTTCTCTGTGGAAAAAAAACCTTTATGCTAAACAAGAGATTCTGACTGTAAACTGTTTGAGATTTGGAAGTGAGAGATTTAATTATTTTTTATTCTTGGTAAGAACTGCTAGAAACAAATGGACAAGAGTCATCAAGATCTTTGAAGGCTCATGCATTCTTGCTGGTGCTTGGCACCTTCAGCAGTGTGAACATTGATATGTATTAATTCTGGGAGGGCTTGTGACTTGTTTAGCACTACTGAAGGTCAGATGTAGGAAATCAAACTGGAGGTTGAGTCAAGGCCCATTTTTTACATTTGGCCTTCACCCTTTCCATGTTTTCTAGTTTTGAAAGTCAGACTTACAATAATTTCTGACTGAAAGAATGACAGGTAAAGCCCTAGTCGATAATGAGTAAAATATGCTTAGCCTGGGAAAAAAAAGGAGGCTCGGGGGAGACCTTATTACACTCTACCTGAAAGGAGCTTGTAGCCTGCTGGGGGTCCATCTCTGCTCACAGGTAATCAGCAACAGGAACAGCGGACACAGTCTTAATTGTGCCGGAGGAAGTTTAGGCAGGACATCAGGGAAAAGTGCTTCATCGAAAGAGTGATTTGCTTTTGGAATGTGCTGCCCGGGGAGGCACTGTCCCTGGAAGTGTTTAAAAAAGACTGGACATGGCACTTAGTGCCTTGACCTAGTTGACAAGGTGGTGTTAGTTCACAGGTTGAACCTGATGATCTCAAAAGTCTTTTCCAACCTAGTTAATGCTGTGATTCTGTGAAAGACAAGCAAACTCCTCTTGATCTTTACATGTCCAGATATTTTCTTTTAAATTCAGTGTTTCTTCCAGATTTTTCTAATTCTTTTACTTTTCTGTCTATATGTGGCCTACCACTATCCCTTTTAATGCTGTATATCTCCTGAAATACATTGTAAAGCTACTAATAACACAGCTCCTAGTTGTGGGGAAAAGATACGTTCTTTTCACAGTATAAATCTGGGGCAAGACAGTTGTAGAGAGTTTTCTTTTTACTAGGCTATCATGCCTATACAATATACATTGCAGATACTTTGCTAAAATATTGAACTTTATATGTAACTTAAAATTCTGTTCAAGTTGGTGAAGACAGGAATTATCTAGCTACTAGAGCACTGAAGTGGGTTCCAGGCATTTGCGGCTCTCTTCTTTATATATTCTGCATCATGGGAAATCTTTTTAAATTATTCTTCTGCTTCTCTTTTTTTCCTCTGTAAATGAGAATTTGCCTTGATTTAGTGCTATGAGCAACAAAAATAAAATTCTTAGTGATTTTTGAGCTGAGGTCAGATATTGCAGGAACACAGACATACCTGAACAAATAACAGTTTTCCAAATAAAATGGAAATGTTGCCTTTTTATCATTCACATACTTACAGTCAGGTTCTTTTAACTGCTGAGTACTCTCATATCTTCCTGCAGCTGCAACAAGTCTCTTGCTTTTGAGAGGACTGAGAAACCATTATAACCCCAGCAGTCAAATTGCACAAATATTTCCTTCTTTACCTGTACAGATAGCTGTCAAAAAAACTAGCTTTATTGCAGTCATTTTTTTTTTTTTTAAATGCAGAGCTGCAAAATGTACATAATCCCATGAAGCCAATGCAAACAATCCTATACTTTCTAGTTCCTTGTCCAGGGCAGCTCTGATCCTACGTTCATGTACCAGAAACTATTTTCTGAAAATTTAGTCAGAGCTATTTTTCCTTTCATATATTCTCTTTGCATATATATCTTTGCTTAAGATCAAATACTCCAGGGGTCTTTCTTTAAAAATCTAAGTTGAGCACCTGAAATCTTGCAAGGTTGGTTTTCCAGCCTGTAGTTTTTAAGTATTCTTAAAGTTTGGACTTCAGAACTGGGACCAATAATTGAAGAATAGATTTAAAATGTAATACTGAAGCAGCAAGAGAACTTGTTTCTTTTATTGGGCAGCAGTGGGTGGGCATTTTATGACATAAGTTTAGTTTTGGTTTTGGTTTTTTTTGGTTTGTTGGGTTTTTTTTTTTGCTGCAGCACTGTTCTGAGAGCTGATGTTGCTATTTATGACTGCATTTAGTGCCTCCTGATGGTTTGTCAGTGTTGTTCCAAATACAGCCTAGTATATTTTCTATATTATGTTACTGGTTCCCAGACAGATATAGACATTCTATATCTACACTAATTTTTTCTTTTTACTTAACAGAGAAAGCCTGACAATACTCATGCTGTCCTTGCAGAATCTTCTGCAGACTCTACAGACAAAACTTATTCTCTACTTTAGTTAAACTGGTAACCATATTGGATCAAAATTGATTCCTTGAGGACTTTTGTCTATCAATATTATACTCATCACTGAGTCATCCTGCACTGGATTCAGCATTTCGGTAGATGGAGTACTGCATAATGCCTTAAAATTCTAAATAAGTTTTGTTGCTTTGGGTTCTTTTGCAAACATTTCTGAGACTTGAATTGATCTGTGTTAATTAACCTGTTATTCCACGTCTTCTAGTAGATTTGTTTAATTCTCTGATGTTATTAGATCACCAGCTCACTACAGCTAACCTTTTCCAATTCTTAGTTTTTAGATGTGTCTGTTAGCTTTGTAATCCTTAAGAATTTGGCGACAGGCTGTTCCCTGAAACATGTTTTTAAGAAAAGTGACTCCTTGCTGGGCTAAATATAGAGCACATATATACATCAATTAAATGTTCCAGAAATAAAATGTCATAAAAACATTTTGAAAGAATTGTTTGAATCATAGTATATATTCTTTGCACAAAAACATCCTTGTTCTTATTTATACCTAGAGAGTTAATATTAGTGTATTGATAATTCTAAATATGCTCCCTGTTTGTTATTTAGTATAATGTCTTGAGTTGTTAATGTTGCCTTCCCATTTTTAGTTAGTGATGATGCTTTTTATCAGTCTTGATCATTTTTCACTTACATATATGCAGAGTAGTTGGAGGAGCAGCCACTCAGCCTCCTCAAGAAGCGATGTCTTCTCTGAATTGTGATTCTAAATCTCCTGCTATATTTCAGTACCGTTTGCCTCCTGTAATCCCTGGGGTCTGGATCTACTCTCACATTCCTTGGTCAGGGTTTTGTTCATGCTTCTGCATCTGAAAGTGACAGTGTCTTTGTCTTATCTGCTGGATCTCCAAAGTGGATCCCAAGCAGCACAATAAAAACAGACGTTTGGCATTTGGGTTTTGTCATTGTGATTAGGCCCACAGTGCACAATGATGCAGACATAATCTTGTATAGCTCTGGAATAGATTATGGGCAGCTAAAATGGGATGAGATTTTGGACTGAAAAGTTCAAACAAGGTGTTACTGAGCATATCCAAATTATTTTTCTAGAGGCTTAATGAGGGGTGTCAGTGGAAGTTGTTCACAGGGATGGCAACTCCTATGATCTATTTCTATTCTGAATATTTCTAATATGGAAAAGCAATGGCCTTTTCCTGTCAGGCTCATTCTTAATAATGTATAATATGCTTTTAGGAATGTTTTCAAGAGGTTTCAAGTGATTAATCTTGAAGCTGGAAAACTTCATCTTGACTTATTAAATGTTGGCAAAATAGCAAGTTATTTTTAAAAAGGCATTGGAAAGGGAAACTGTCAGATACACTGACACCTCTATTAGCAGATATATCAGGAATGTTGATTTTTAATTTTTTTCCCATCTTCCTCTGTCCTTCATGCTGGTTATGGAGATATGAATTAAGAATAAAAATTGCACTTTAATGTACTGTGAATTAGAAACAACTTTTTTCTATTTTCTATGTCTAAAAGTTTTCATATTTAATATTGGTTTAAGACTTACTTTGGTTTTCAGTATATTAAGAGAATTTACTTACTTTTCACAGAATAGAATCATAAAATCATTAAGGTTGGAAAAAACCTCCAAGATTCTGACCTTTGACCAAACACCACCATGTCAATTAACCATTGCATCGCCATGTCCAGTTATTTCTCGAACACTTCCAGAGAAGATGACTGCACCACTTTCCTGGGCAGTCTGTTCCAATGCTTAACAACCCTTTCAATGAAAAAACTCTTCCAGGTGTCCGACCTGAACCTCTCCTGGTGAAGCTTGAGGAAATTTTCTCTTCTCCTGTCACTGGGAGAAGTGACCAACCCCCACCTGGCTACACCCTCCTTTCTGGCAGTTGTAGAAAGTGATAAAGTCACCTCCAAGCTGTTAATTTATAAAGCTAAGGAAGTATTAATGCTACTTCAAGGTACTCTTGGAAAATCAGGAGTACTGGGAAGAGTTTGTCTATGCAGAAGAATAAGTGAAATCAAAACTGTGAGAGGCGTAGAAAAAGTCAGCTAAGACGATCAGAAAGACCTGCTTTACATGAGGAGAGCAGAAGAACTTTCTTTGTTTAGTCTAGTAAAATGAGGTCTGAGGAGGAATATAATTGTTTTCTGTAAATATATAAAGGGAGTAAATACTGAGGGAAGGGGAAGCAGGGAGAGAAACATTGTGCTGTTAAATCTAAAAGATAATTCTGGCTCAGAAACCAATATATATAAACTGTTTGAGTAAATGAAATGAAATTAAGAGATGGAGTCTCAAAATCAACTGAGCCTTCTTGTAATACTGGTTGGGAACAAGATGGATATTTCTTAATTTATGCTGAAGATGTTTAGATGAGCTTGTGGTATAGTTGAGGAATAGACTTCCACTTCTGTATTCTCATGGCCTTAAATGGTTACGTAGAGATTATATTCTGTGATTTCTGCTGGAGTAAAGGATAGATGAACGTGTATGAGAAATGCTATTTCTCAGAACATGTTTGAAGCAAAGGCAAGCTCCCATAATTGGTAAAAATGGTAAATGTTGATACATTTAATCAAATCCTTGCTTTGTGTTTCTGCTGTGTGAAATGATATAAAAGTGCCAGGTGAAGGGTTAGAAGATCTCCATGTTCCTTCATCCCTGTATTTTTATTTGTTAAATACAATATATTGCTACAGTTATATTGCCAGTAGTATCTGGTGAGATGTGAAGCTTTTCATTTAGGGGGTTCCTATGCCAGGGACACTTCAAATAATTTTAAAAATTCTTATAGCAGCATCTGTTAACCAAGGGAAAGCAGCTGTTGAAACCTCTGCAGAACCTTACCTGTAGTTGTTCCGTTGGTACCATGAAAATTTAACTGTGTAGTCTTAATATTTCATTATTTTATTTCCATGATACACATAAATGTGTATGTGAATTATAAAAGTTGTGTATAATCAGGGTCACCTCTAAAATATGTAATTGGATTGGCAGTTGAAGATATTTGTAATGTTTAATAATCAATCTGAGTTTCTAGAAAATGTTTTCTTTTTCTTTAATTTTACATATGGCATGCTTCACTTTCTTTTTTTGAATACCACACATCTGTGTCATCACATGAGCAATCTGAGAATATCATATCTTTCCTCTGTGCTTGTGAAGCTCACAGGCCTCCCTCTGTGCCTTCAAAGAGGATTCTCACTAGCACCAGCCAACAGGATTAAATCAGAAAACTGAGCAGCTATGGAGAAACAATAAGTGAGAAGGGAAATGAATTCTCATAGGGTAGAAGAAAAGTAATAGGGTTGAAATGTTTTCATATTGTTGGTCTTTTACTTAGCTCTAGACCTACTTTGAAATAGCAGTAAGGATGCAAATTAACTTTTCATGCTCAAATGAGAAAACAAAAGCAAGAATTACAGGAAGTGGTGAGAAAGCAGTGATCTATCAGAAAAATTAATTGTATAAAGCAAGTCACTTAAAGCCATATTTTACTTTGTCTGTAAGTATATCTGCAGCCTGCACTTATTTCATAATAAGAGTAATCAATTCTGTACACTGAAAAATTCTGAGCCAGCTGTTCCATTGTGACCAGCCTTCAGCAAAATGCTTTTAATGGCTCAACTGGATGACTTTGGTGTTTAACAGAGGCAAATTTCAAATAAAATCTAAAATATATTTTTTGTGCTTACACTTATTATGAAACATTTGTGTCTGTTGCTGTGCTGTTAGTGTATGCCTGATCTGTTAGTTTTTATGTAAATGTGTGAGGTTTTGCAGAACTAAAATTTTTGATATACAAAGAAACAGCTAAACCCAGCAGAACTGGTTTTCTTTAATCTTAAAATTGTGTTGATCCCTTTTGTTGTCAAGTAAGTGTATTTTTGTCATTAGAATTTTTCATTTTGTTGCTATCCCTTATCTATTTAGGGCCCATCTTTGCTATGATTTTTGTCAAGGTTTTTTTCTGAATGGTGCAGCTGCAGAGAACCTGGAGGTGAGGGTCAAGACCTCTGCTGCTTAAGGATTTTGAATAGCTATGTCCCTCTCTCAGGGACCTCACACTTGGGGTAGTTTGTGGTTCTTTTTGCTTTAAAGAGGCTGAACCCCTTTTAGAAAAGGGGCAAATAGTGTCACCATGCAACTCTTCTCTGCTACAGCAGCAGGGCTAGTAATTTAATACCTTGATTTAGAACAGTATTGTAATCTAGGAAGCAGGTGGAGTTACAACTGGTTACGGTACTTTGGATATTAATGGCTTGGCTTGCCAGTAGAATTCTAAAGCTGTATATACTTTTGCTGTTTTAATTATGCATTCATTAAAAGCTTTTATACCCAACAGAATAAAGTAAATATTGTTTGATCTCTGTAGTGTGCTCCCAGACTGTAGATTTGCACAGCAGGGTCTTGATAATCTGAATAAATTGTATTTCCCCAAGGAGTTTATCTTTCAAATAAGGTCATAAAGAAATGCATTCTTTCCCCTTAGTTCTCCTTGTGCTTTTTCTGCTATTTATAACACAGAACACAGGAATAGTGGTATATTGTAGTCTGCTGTATCCTTGGTTATGATTAACTCTAATTTATCAATCTGTTACATCCTTTTCTGTGCTTGTGCAAGGCAATTATTCTCTAAAGTATAAACGAATGAAGATGATTTTGGAAGCAACTTAAACACAGTGTTTATATATATTTTTCCTGTTTGACAATTTATCATATCTCTATATTAAAATATACCTCTGTATCAAAATATTCACACTGTCACATCATTTATTTTGAATATTTTATATTGTCATCTTTCAGATTATGTTTGTTTGTAGAAAATATTTTCTTTTATGAGGCTTTTAAATGTCAGCTTATTGTTGAATTGGTTTGGCATCTAAAAGTTGATACTACTGAATCAGAAGATCCTTAGTGTGGAATAATAGATTCCCTTCCTTCAGTGGGGGGATGCACGCTGAGTAGAATGCATGGGATCTAAGGTAGTTTCTTATTGTAGAAGTAGACACGGATAAATAATTTGGACAATTTACTAAGTTGATTTCACTGTGAGATTTCAGAACTATTGCAACTTAGTTTTAAGTGCTCTACCTGTAATTTTATACATATTTTCTTAGCCTGAATGTGTTTCAGCAGTGTAACATGCATCATATTAGAAGAGATAGGATAACTACCTTCAGCTTTTATTGACAATTCTGCTTGTGTCCATATTTCATCCTTCAGTTCAAAAAAGATAAGTGGCATTTACATAAAAGTTTATGAAAAAGGGGTTAAAAGTTCCAAAAATTTACATAAGCCTGGTTTGTAATGCCTGTTTTCAAAGAACATATAGTGCAATAAAGTACCACAAGTAGCACACTACTTCAAAATTTTGTAGTTGCTCAGTTCATGTAATATAATAAAATCTGTGGAAAGCAGAGACTGCCAGTACTCTTACTCATAAACACACCTAAATTTCCTGTTTAGTAACCTATTTCACCACTTACCAAAGTTTTTAAATTCAATTAAGGTTTTAGCGTGAAAAATGTATTCAAATCAAACTGAGCTGACAGTGATTGCTTTGATCCTTCCTGTGGGACTTTTTTAAAGCTAAAAGATAAGACGCATTTTCCTTGCAACTAATTTATATACTTAATTTTAGACTATTTTTGAAAATTTAACCACTTATAAGAGCAAAGTTATGTGATCTGGGGTATACATTGAGCAATCTCGATGTGACATTTTTGCCCTCTAGGATCATAACTGAGGCAGTAGTGTATAGTACTGTAAAAACTTGATTTTAATTTGTGAAACCTAATGCAATATTTGCCTCTTTGTCTGTGAAATATAAACCTGTAGATCAACTATAACCTTGTAAAATCAGAAATGAACATTACTGATTCCAGGCGAGGGCCATTTTTAACACAACACAATTTCAGTATTCATTAACAAATAGACTGTAAGTTCAGCAGGTAACTAACACATTATGTTAGAAAGCATCAAAAGAAACTTAGCAATGAAAATAAGTAAAGACATAACCCCCTGCCCCCCCCCCCCAAAAAAAAAAGCCCACATACATAAATAAGCATCTGAAATAAGTTACTACATGCAGTATAAATAACTGGTGAGATGTTATTTATACATCCATAAGTACATTTGGCCTCTTCAACTGTAAGACAGCTTTCATAAAAACAACTTTGATTGTTGGTGATTTAAGAGGATAGGGGAGTTTAGAGCTCATGAAAAATATTCAAACCTAAAATGAAGGCTTACCAGTATCTTTCAGATTTCACTGAAAATGTGAAGATTTTTTAGGGGTAGATTGCATTTGTGTGTCTCATTACTGGTTCTCTCTAATAAGGATTTTGTTATGTTGTCTCCAGTATTTTCCTCCTCTGAAGTCTGTTAAAAGCCACCTCTTCTTCTCAACTGACACATAGTGGGGTTTGACCAGGCACGTATTTTAGTGGGACTGTTGATCCTCAGCTCACAGTGCTTGACTATTTATTTATTTATTTATTTATTTATTTATTTATGTCCCTGGACATAGCCATTGACCACAAAAGAGCTCAATAAATACACATTAAGCTCTTCTAAATTTCTTTCTGGAATTTGGCATTTATTCAATCAGTGAGTTCTTTCAAAAGATAGTTTTCTGAACTAGGGACAATAAACTGTGGCTGTTGCTTGTCAAATACTGTGATGTTTGCTTTGAATAGACTCTTATGTGTTGTTGTCACCATTGCATGGCCATCACAGGAGTGGGGCTGTGAGGTGCCATCTGTGATCTGAAGATACTAAATCACCAAGCAAGCACATGGACCAGATACTTTTCATGTAAAATTAATTATTTTATCTTTATTTCTGCAACTGCAGATTTATCCTTACCTCCTCTGTGTTAGCGGGAGGAGGAGCTGACACTAGAATAGCTGTGGCTTTTGGGATGATGACTGTTAGTGCTTGTTCTGACAATGTAAAGAACTTACCTTTGTTCTCCAAGACAACCATGGGAAACTCTTATGCAGGAGTCTAAGTAAGATAATGAATAGGATTTATCTTTAGTGTACAACTCTGCTAGGGCAGGCGAACTATTCAGACTGGGAGATGTATGTAACAAGCAGGAACCTCCACATGAATTTGATGCCATTTTCTCCAGTACTGACTCCTCTAAGCAGGTTAAAAAATTCTTTCTCCACTCTCCATTGCATATGCATAAACAGCTCCACAGTCATCAGGACAGGCACCCAATTCACACGTTCGAGATGTAGTCCATAAAACATTCCAAAAAAACCCCTCTTCGCACTTTCCCATCTTCCCTGTTGCTCTGCTCTATCTGCCAGCCGTGCAGCTCATTTGACATTTACAAGATTTCTTGTCAGTTTCATTTGGTGCTGCCATTCCATCCAGCAGAGCAGTGAAAGTGAAATTGACTTAATTTAGTCTGTTTCTCTTCCTTGCTCCAGTCCCTGTGTTAACTCACCAGCAAAGTGAGACTGACGAGGCTCCTTGTCATTCTCACACATGGGGCTGGTCAAGGAGAAGGCGGCTGATAGGGAGCAATGCGGTAAATTGGAAGATGAAAACCGGGATTGCGGAGGAGAGAGGAGGAGAGGTGTGAGCACGCAGCAAGAACAGAGGAAGCGGGTAAACACGATTATTTCCCAGGTGCACCGGGTACTTCTGTCTAATAGAGGTGAATTCTTGGCCTGTTCCCTGAAGGGAGCAGTGTGGTCTGGAACAGCGGTAGTTAGTCGTCTAGCTACTAATTTATGAGGGATGCCAATTTGAAAACATTAGCCCATAAATATCGGTCATCTGATAGCAGGATGGGCGAAGCTTCCTGCCTTGAGCTACTATAGCTTTTTTCTCCTCACATTTTCAGTTGCTAGAAGGAGAGGGAGAAGGAGTAGGAGGTCAACAGCCACTGTATTTTGACTTTAGTGGTTTAGAGACTTAGAGGAAAAAAAGGGTTTATTTGTTCAATGAGGAAAAATTAATGCATAATAAAATAGAGTCCAGCATCTTGTATTTTGTGAGGTTTCATAGAACAAAAATTGTGCTACACAGGTGCTCTAGTTCAATCAAAACAGTAAACAATGAACAAACAATTGCTGTGTAACAAACCATTGTAGTTAAAAAATACATTTTTTAAATCCACTTGTTAGTTCCCGTGAGCTCTTGACATACAGTGTAAATCATGCTGGTTTATTATATTATGTACTAATCCATATTTCTTACAGATGCTTCATGCATATATAACCTTAGGAGTTGCAATATAAATTAGTACTATCATATATATTTGCATATGCAACAGTAACACATATACATTTTGAATGAGGCTGTGTTAATTAACTTCCAAGTTATATTGCCTTCCTTCTCCACAACTCCAAAGGAATAACAGTTTTTCATTATCTGAGACCCAGGGATTTTTATATTCTCTCTTTCTGTTTGGGATATTTTTGTGACGTGTATTTTGTTTGCTTCATCCATTTAGGAATTAAATAGCTTTAATTATTTGGACCTGTACAAGCTTGCGGATCTTTTCAACCTCACTTTGTTGGAGAATGCAGTCATTGGCTTCTTAGTAAAACATCTCTCTGAGCTATTGAAGAGTCATCCTGAAGAAGTTCTGGCACTCCCATACTGTCTTCTTCGAGAGGTTTTTAAAAGCGATAGACTCACTTCACTCAGTGAAGAACAAATCTGGCAGGTAAGGAGGTTGGTGAACAACCAGAATGTGTGACACTCTATAAACCATAGCAGTAATATGTTGTTTTGAAACCCTGGAGCAATCTCGAGGGAGAATAAGCACTTGAGCAAAAACTGTGAATAACAACTGAGGGAAATTTCTAAATGAAATTCTAAAAATGTTGTGTTGTGTTAATGCAATTACTTTGTTTGAAAGAGAAATTTGTCATGCTGTTTTACTTCTGCTACTTAAATACAGCCAGAGATTTTCCTCCAGATCCAACTTCTTTGATGGGAAAAGATGGCTGATGCATGCTAATTTCCTCTGATGAGGCTAGTGCCATGAGTCTGGTGGCAAACCTGCTTCTGCAGTCTCTCTCATTCACTTCAGACAAATTTAGCTGTATAACTTCAATAGTCACTGAAATTGTTTGGGCCACCACAGCTGACTTTGCCTGAAGCAAATGGGAGAATCATCACACAGGCAGTGCTGCTCCAAATTAGTGGAAGCTTCAATGGAGGGTTTGTGGCAAGAAGCCTGAGATCACTTCCTTTTAAAAAGCTGGATCTAGAAAAGGACCAGGTTGCTAGCCATAAAGTATTAACAAGATGAAAGCATTGTGTTGTGACCTTTAGTGTGTATGTGTGTATGGGCTGGGAGAAAACCTAATGTGAGTAAAACACATAGCTTATTAAGAGAAACACAAAAACTAAACCAAAATCTGTCTTTGGAAATGTTCCCATCGTATGTCTGTAAAAATTGACTATGGAGTGGAAGGAAATCTCTGTAATATTGATTACCCAAAGATGTTTTCCTGTATCTTTTTTACTGTCATGTTTAAGAGAGTTAAGTATTTCAGTGTTTTTCAAGGTAGAAGGAAACTTGCTGAAAAGAAACCTGTGCATTCCTTTTAGGAAGTGTGTTATATTGGTCCAACAGAGAAGACTCTGATTCAGAAAACAGATTTATTTTTCAACCCCTGTTATTTATATATTTATCTTTTGTATTTTTCTAAGGAAATAACTATATTTAGATGCCATCAGTTTCTCAAAGTGTCAAATGTGTATTCATCAGCGAGATTCTTCATGTTCTGTGGATGAATAATGTCATGCAGGATAAAATATTCATTCTTAAAAAAATAAAAATGTCAGGTTAACCATTGTGAAAATGTAACATAACCCTTCAGTTATGTAGCAGGCATATTTTTTCCAAAATTTTGAGGCTTTAGATTATGGACTGTGTTACAAAGATGATATTTTCTGCAAACACCAAAATTAAGTTTGACTTTTTCCTCTCCTAGTCCCTGGAGGATGCCTGTACAGCAGAACCTGCAGTACACTACACATGATGATGGGTTGTGTTTGGTTTAGGTTTTTAAGGCACACTGCTCTGGAGTCCTAGCCCACATTCCCTTTATCAGAAGCAAGTTTTGATGTACAAGTTTATGCATGGAGCATGGATGATTGGCTGATTGGGTTTCATCTTCATTTCTTTGCAGAGCCAGTGGAATCCCCTAGCTACATGCTTCTGCTAGAAGAGTTTCTGTGGGAAGCCATACAAGTATAACTTAATACTTGCTCAGTAATATGCCCTCTGTAATCTGCCATAAGGAGTATCTGTTTGGGAAGCGGGAGTTTTCAAATCCTGTCTGTCTTGTTATGCAAGACTTGGATGTAATTTTCTTAATTGTGTGCACTCCAGTCAATGAACACTTCATGAGGCAAATATGACAAAGCCTCTGTTTCTGTTGCAGGGTCATACTGGGGAGAGATAGGTAATATGCTGCTTTCTGAGTGGCAACAAACTCCAAACTGTCCATTTAAGTGTTATCATAATAGCCTCTCTAAAGGTTACTAATGCTGTTCCGAAGAATTTTTTAAACTAGTTTTCTGCTGCAGGCACAATGTGAATCCATCTTTTTAATTCATTTTGTAAAACCAGGAATAAATATATGTTTATAAATATTCCAGCTTCCCAGGATGAATTAAAAGACAGATATAAATATTCACCAATTTGGGCATTCAGAAGGCAATAAGAAACTGGTTTCTTGCTTTATCTTAGTAAATAAGTAATTCCCTCATAGTCAACCCAATAGAAGAAAATCAAATCAGACCAGCTATATTGCCTCAAGTGTAGTTAAGTTCATCATTTTTGCTAAGGTTATAGTGGTAATGCAATATACCATGGAAGAATCTAATATTCAGCCCAGGGTGAAGATTGGGTATGCCAGAGGATTAGTGTCAGGGTGCTTTATAGAAGTGAAACTTGATGGACAGGCTGGAGACAGATCTACAGAATCTCATTAAATTGCTGAATTGTTCATTACTGAGCACTCTCACTGTAATAAAGTGCTCATTGACTTTGACAAATCCCCATCCCATGTTTTAAGGAAGAACAGCAAAGCAAGAGGTGTTGGGGAAGCTGGAGGAAATTTGCACAAAGTGGGGCAGATAATAGAAAAGCTGATGGGAGGATGCTACCATTTGATCCATCTGTCTTACCTGTGACTGATTTGGCCTCTGCACACACACAGGGCTGCGTGTCACAGCAATATGAATTCAGCATGTCCCCAAGGCACCTTTGCTAGTAGGGCTGCCATGAAGCTCTAAGCACAAATTAAAGCTTCCCTCAGAAAACCTCTGGAAAGGGTGCCACTGTCTGCAGAGCAGTTTTTTACACCAGCTTGAATTCCCAATGTCCACGGGGTGATCTGATCCTAGTGCACATAAAGATTAAGGTGGATATTTTAATGCATCAAAAGGTGTACATGAAGTGATGCTTGAATATTATTTAAACTGAAGTGATTGCAGCTCTTATCTGTCATACTTTAGATTTTTCTAGGCTACCAATCCAGAATTGGCTAATTCTAGTGAGTATGGTGACATATAACTGTGAAAAAACCAAGTCTGAGAAAGTTAAGTGGTAATATTAGTGGCAGTGTGCTAGGCTATGGGTTACTGCCAACTACTACAGAAATTCCTGTTGATTTTTCAGACTCTTTGGCTTGGTATGTCTTATTTTAAGTGGAGACAATAGACAAGCACTATAGTGATGTGTTTCTTAAAACAAATAAAAACCAAAAACCCCACCAGAAAGTCTGTGCAGGCTGTGAAATTGGATCAATTTATGAGCCTCTTCAATCAGGTCTTTCTTAGATAAGCTAAGACAGTAATTATGATTATTAGTTGACATAAGATATGTTTTCATATTGATTTTTACATTTTATTAGCACATGAGATTATGATTTTTTTTTTTTTCATAAAAAATTTTTGATTTGTCAGCTGCATTAAAATGCGTAAAATTAAGCCAGTGACATGGAAAAAAGGATTAAATAAAAAAAAATGAAGAAAACAGGAAAGAATCATGAAGAAGGTAGTGGAAAAGAAATGTTGTCTTCTGGTTTCTTCTTCTTCATCATGACCTGTGAAGCACTTTCTTTTTTCCACAGGAAGCAGTCATGACAAGGACATAAATGTCTAGTTTATCGTGAAATGAAAAGTTAGTCTTTTCCTAATTGACCATTATAAGAAAGATTCATTGGCTGTACTTCAAGGAAGCAGGTGAATTCTTTGCCTTGATAATTGAAAAAGTTACCAACTCTGTAAGATGGAACAAGTTTGCCAGAGGTAGAGGGCTTGTTGTTGGAACTTAGCAAGTAGAAAATGAGCCAAAGATTTAAGTAAAAAACTAATGTTAGCTTAAGTTATGATATAATTATGCGTTATATTTGTTATTAGAAACTTCAGTGTCATGAGGCTTAAATATCCATATTTCACATATCATACTACTGGTTATAAAGAGAAATATTTACTGGATTATTCTGTCTCCCTGCCGTAGATTGGTCAAATGGTTCTGTATTAAATACTGCACTCGATCCAAGGTGGACTCTTAAAACATATTTGGAAAAAAAATCTTAAGTGAAATCAGTATAGATTAATTTCTTCCACCTGTGCTACTGTTTAAGTGAGTTGTTAAAGGAGATATATAATTTTCTAACAGCTAACAATAAAAACAGATCAATTTTTGTATTTGTCAATACATCTTGGATGCGAGGTTAGAAGTTTTCCTGGGCTTTCATATGTTTTTCTTTTTTTTTTTTTTAGTCAACTGATAAGCAAGCGGTCTAGGAAAGCTAGTAGATAAAAATGCATGAGTGGTTTATTCAGCTAGGATGCATGCAAATGTGTTGTGCCTTTTCCAAGGTATTCCTAAGACATTCTAGCCCTGTTAAATTCCTTGTGTGTAACTTCTGAACTTGTGTTCATGAAGTATATGTTCCATATGTGAAAGCATAACACTAGTTTTTCATTTTCTCCCTGTGGATGTGCAAAACTGGTGTTCGGTCTCTGTATTGGAGAAGTGTCTTTGCTTGAATAAGTAGAAAAATAAATGACAAGAAGACTGCAATGTTACAGGTCAATATAAGCTTGTAACGTATCTTTTATAAAAATATTAAGTGTAGAAATCCAGTTTTCTTGTTACAGTCCTGTTTATCCTCTTCTGTGCCCTGTTTTCAAGAGGCTTTTTTTTACTTTGGAGCTACAGTTTGGATTTCCTGATGGCATTTTTGAAGGGCCAAAATTATTCTTCTGCAGAAATCCCACAGTTCAATGCTGTAGGGAATTTTGTAGTGTACCCATTGTGGCAGGCTGCTATGATGGAACAGCTCTGTGTTGATGTTGGATCTAAAGACATCTTCCACACATCTCCAGTGATGCACACATTTACCTATGCAGAACAACAGTTTCTAAAGTGAGTTGTCATGTTCTGGTACAAGCTTGCCATTCCTTCATATCAGTACTTGATTTTTTTCTTCTGTCAATCTTTTGGTATTGCAGAGCAATTTTTCATATGGAGACAGCAGAAGTCATTTTTCTCAGGGGTGTATATATATATATATATATAAATGAAATGTGGCCTAAGTGCCTTGCTAAATGTGAACTTAAGTTTTACTGCGAACAAGTAACAACATAAAATATATGTGAAGGAAAGCATCTCAGTAATCAATGTTGTGTTTAAGCAGTATATTAGCCTTTCACTATTCAAGAAATAAGCTTAAGTGCTCTCTTGGGCAATAAGTGAAATAATGTCTACTCTAATGCTTGTTCCTAGTGAGTATTTACCATAAGCAGAAAACTACCTCTCCAAAATATGGCTGTCAGCCTCTCATCAAGAAAGGCATAGAAGAGAAAAAAGGGGCTTGATACATATCAAGGCTGAGGTGAATTGGTGAGGCTAAATAAGAAAATTAACATATTACCCATGTGTGTTTTCCCATGCTTTTTCCTCCTTTTTTGTACCCTTTTTGTGAAAGTCTATATAAAAGTGCCAGAGAGCCACCTGTGAATGCCAGCGTCCAGCGTACTACGTCTGTGATAGTGGTACTGTGTGTGTCATGACTAGCTGCAGGCAAAATCACATGGTTACCCTCAGATAAAAGTAGTATGGAAACATAACTGTGATAAGCTGCAGGTTTCCTTTTCCTTAGTCTAATCCTCACAAAATTGACTCTGTGCAATGGTGCATTCCTTGCACTCTCTCCAGACTGGGTGGGATTAATTTTTATAAAGGATGTGCAGCATTGGTAGGACATCCATTGTAGGTAGGCTAAGCTGGCAGTTGTGGCCCAAGGTGTGCAGGGAGGTTGGTGTCCACTGGAACTGCAGACTGGCCAGGGTTCGTGCAGGATACAGAGGGTCAAGCAGTGGATGTAGGCAGCAGGAACTCACACTGTTCAGCTGATGTGCTCAGGTCACACACAGTTTTCCTGATATAATTTCTGTATAGTTTGTAATAGTAATGGCATTTTGGCTTGTAGGGGAAATGAATGCTGTCCCTGTTGGCACCATTCCCTTATTTTATGAAACACCTTTCCCCTTTGTCTACTTTAGTTTAATTTGAATGGGCTCTTAATTTTGTCCTTTACAGTAATATCTTATGAACTTTACATATGCCTTTGTTCCAAATTTTTAAATGTTTCATATTCCTGTTTTTTGAATGTTAGCTAATATTTTTACTGTTATTTATCAAGTATAACAATATAGAAAGCAATTTTCAGTATTAAAGCTGTGTTAGGAGCAGCTGTTTGTTCTTCTATTGTTCTTTTTGTTACATGTCAGAAAACTTGATTATTTGCTGCTATTGTTGTGAGCATTGGACAATTACTAGAGAGCATTACTTTTGTCTTGCTGTCCTACAGTAATATTACCTCAACTTATTTCTCCCAGATTACCTTCAGAAGTGCACAGAGCATCACACCAGTATTTAGAAAGGCTGCTGTGCTCACAGCTCATGGATTTAGGTCACTTTTTCAGCTAAGCAGTGGATGTGCATTTTGATTTTAAAAAAGACACCAAGGTGTCCACACAGCAAGACTTCTTCTGTGTCAATTCATTCTACATTTGAATTTGTCTGCTGTGGGGGGATTTGTATTGACTGTTGCACTCCTTGTGGCTCGGATCTGTTGGATACGATCTGAAGTATGATTCTATAAACATACAGATATATATGGTTACATTAGAAAAGAAAAGTTGCTGAAGCTGTTTTGAAAGCCAAGTGTGGTTGAAAATATATATTAATTTTTAAGTTAAAGAAAATAATGTAAAGTCTAAAATCCACAGATAGCATGGATGATCAAATATGGAAGTTAATGTCTTAATGTCTTCCATTCAGAGATATAAATGTTAGTAATCTTTACTCTTTCAAAATCTTTGTAAAGCTGTTTAAAACTGTTTCCAGTGGATTTAAACTTGTGGAAAATGATAGGAAATTAGAAACTCTTCTGAGAATTCCCAGCTCTGTATTTCAACAAATTTTCCTCTGGGAGCTGATAGAAGCATGACTCTTATTTGTAACCACAAAGCCAGAGAAGACAGTGGAAGAAAATGGAATTTCTTGTTTCCTGAACCCATACACATGGTCATCAATGTGTTAAGACAGCTGGAATCTCATTCTGGGGTTAAGTGCCCCCAGTTAGATGCAGTGAAGTCGCACTCATGTGTCTAGACCTGCGAACAGGTGTGTTGGTTCAGCACGACTGCTGAGATCTCATTAGCTGTTGCCCTGTGCTACCACTCCTGCTCCAGGATCAGGACACTGGTGGCTCCAGGAAGGTGAGATGGAAAAGCAGTGTCACTCATGTACAGCCTTTTTTACTCCAGCTGGGACACCCTTGGCAGCTTCCAGATGCGCAAGTGAGCTGCAGAGCTGAGGGTTTCCTTGCCTTGTGACAAAGGGTTCCTTTTACTCCTTTGATCACTTTGGACTCCCTCGTGCCAGGGAGAAATGGAAGAAATTACGACAAATACACTTGTCAAAAAGATCTTAAGAAGCTTTCCTGTGAAGTGGCTTCCAAGCTAATGGTCTATGTGGGATAGTAATGACAGATTGGAAGATCACAGTCTCTGAAGTGAAAATCTGTGCTGAAGAGCTTTCAAAGTGCTCCTTTAGGGTGGAGCCTATTTTAATGTTTTAGTGAAACTATGGTCCTAATTTTACAAGGTTTATCTTAGAGCAGTTACAGGTGTTTTAGTTTACTTCAGGTATTATTTAGTAGGTTTATATAATAAATTTATGTTTATTTTAATCTTGTTATGGGGAAGCTCTGATATTCCTAATTCATTAGATACGTTTGGGATCTCAAATGCAATTACAAATGTGGTTCTGAGTGTTTAAGTCACTTTTTGAAAGAAATAGCTTTCTTAGAACAATTAGTTGATTTTGAAAAATTAATGCAGGACTCATTTGTTTATGCAGTGAGTTAATCTGAAGCCCATCATGTGGGGATTAAATCAAAGTCAATAAAACTGAATCAAGGAATGGGGATTGTTCAGCCTGGAGAAGGTGTCAGGATAACCTTATAGCAGCTTTTCAGTATCTAAGAGGGCAGACAAGAAAGATGGAGAGGGATGGTTTTGAAGGGCATGTAATGATATGACAAGGGGAAATGGCTTTCAGTATAAAAGTTGGTTTGGATCAGGGATACAGAAGAAATTCTTTATTGTGAGGGAGGTGAGGCACTGGTAGAGAAGTTGTGGATGCCCCATCCCTGGCAGTGTTCAAGGTGAGGTTGGATGGAGCTTAGAGCATCCTGGTCTAATGGACACTGTCCATGACAGGGTGTTGGAACTAGGTGATCTTTAAGGTCCCTTCCAACCCGAACTGTCTGTGATTTTTGGTTGGAAAATTTGATGTCAGAGGTTTTGTAGTAACACAGTGTGTTGAATACATGCATATTTATAAACCAGCTAAGGAGAAGCATGTACTTTGAAGTATGTTTTTGTATGTGACCAAAGATATTTATGACATACAAGTCCTGTGTAGCTGTTGTAAAGATTATTATAGAAAATGAAACTTTTTTTTTTTGTGATTTGTTGGATTTGCCTATTAAATCCCTAGAAAATTATACCCTAACAATAGGGAAGAAATGCATAGGAATCCTTTTACATTCAAGAACCATTTAGACTAATTTTCACAGAGCTGAATTGCATCTTTATAGAATTTTGTCAATTTTGTGCCTATTTCATTTTCTAACAGTTTTTTACTGATGAAAGCTTGAAGATTCTTGTCTCTGGAGTGAGCTGCTACATTTCTAAAATATATTTCAGAGGGAAAAATAGCAACAGAGGAATAGGAATAAAAACACTGTGTATCAGATGGTAAAAATTGTCTTTTCCACTTACTAATTATGTACCAGCAACTTGTTTTAGTGCTAAATGTGGCTATGTAGAGTTTCAATGCATTTGATACCAACCTAAATGTTTTCTCTAAAAATAAAAATGAGTAATTCTAGATTTTGAAATTATGGTTGCTGGAGGTAGGTCCTTTTCTGCCTCCCATGTTCTCTGTCCTTACCCTGTTTAAGAAAAGATAAATGATATCATAAAGCCTAATCTCCTTAAAGTGAAATCAAATCACAGTTAAGAGCCCTAGTTAAACAGCTGTGTTTATGAAGAGATAAGCTTCTGTTCTTTGCAGCTCCAGAAAACTTACCAGATATAAAGCACCTAGCAATGTTGGTTCTACCATCACAACAAATGATGGAGGATCCAAACTTGAGCATTTTGTGATGGATTTGAAAAGGGACAGCAAGAAGTTTTTACCTCAGAGCTTCTTGCCATTTTATCCAGTTATTAAAGAGAGGCAGGTTTTATGGACCTATGAGGCTACATTTTAGGAATGTTGATGTGACGATGCAGAGCAACACAGAGTCCCCAGGCAGTGCAAAGGAGAGCTGCTTTATTGCAAAAACCTGGCCTTTTAAAGCAGTTAGGCCTTTATCAGATTCATAGTTTTAAACCATAACAAACATAATTCAACCAACCACAATGTGAACTCGCAATAGTGGCAGACTTGTTTTTCTACCTCTAATTCAGCTGAGTCACTTTCCCTTTTCTGCTTAGCCAAAGTAAGAGGCCTAAGCCATGGTTTTTACAAGGCTCTCCCTTTGCCAGGTTTTACCTAGATGCAATGTGTTTATGGTGAGAAGATTGATTTTCCGTGTAATTTCTAACTCTCTGTGGCTGGACTTGTTTCAAAGGAAAAAGTTGAGATTGTGCCTCTGGACAAAGCAAGACTGAGTCTCTGGATGCCATATTTTGGATTTGGTTTTATTGCTTTGCTTTGCTCTGGTTTCATTGGCTTTGCATTGTCACCCTCCACACTCCTTTTTGATGATCTTGTTAAAACAAAATTTGCCTTGATAACAAGAGTAAGCAGAACCTTTCCAATGTGATCATTCCCAGCTCATTTATTTTATGTGTGTAGACTCCCAAGTGTGACAGCCATTGCAGTGCACAAGAAAGCAGAGTGTCTGTGAGTGGTGGGGTAGCTGTAAAGTCTGTTGCAATAGGAGCTGCACACAAGCTCATACAGCTTTTAAACACATGCTTGTACATGTGGAGTGTCACTGAGAGGGGTTGCACAGGGCCTTGCTTGCCCCTTCTATCTCAGTGGAAGAACAAGTTAGTTGTGAGAAGTGCATTTGTAAATCTGCCTTGGTAGAGAAGCTCCAAGTGACTGTAGAGGAAACTCCTCCCTGGTTTGAGGACTTGATCACACAAAGGTAGACTTCTCTTGAGGCACACTATGGACAGGTTTGTCTTTGCTGCTCCAAGGTTAAGAAAGGATGCAGTGTTTATTGCCTGTATTGCCTTGCACTTTTCAGCTGCAAAAATATCTCAGGTACTTTTGGCAGATGATACTTAGGGAACTGTTTTGTCCTCACTTTCAGATACCTGCATATCACCAGAATTTTTCCTGTGGCATAAGCAACAAAATTTCCACTGTATTTTTTGTAGTGGAATAAAGACACTCAGTTGGACAGACTGAGGGGACAGATTTTGATTAAGACACCTAATTTTTCTCTTAGTTCCCATTTTGAGAGAGTGGTTGAAATGTAAACTTCTCTTGGGGAAGCCTGAGTTTTACTGCTTATAATTTGCTTTATGATACTTGGAAAGAATATTCTGTATAATTTTGAAGTTCAGAGTCCCCAGAAGGTGTAAAATGGCAAGCTTTCATGAGCTGTGATAATTTACAACAGCTGAGAGTTTACCTTCTGTCTGTACCTTCCTTCACTTTGAACTCCAGTAGATGAGAACAGTTTTTTATTACAGCAACTCATCGCTTTAATATGATTACTTACCATATATAATGTTATATATTAATGTAGTTCAGCTAGCCTTTTGTAAAGCTGATTTGAGATCATAGTTATTTTATTGTAAGTCTAAAAAGATGGAATATCTTCATTGAGTTTAATCAATGTCTTCTAGGTAAACTTCTTACTCTCATGACCAGTAAATATAAGAAATGAAGAAAGTGTGTAAAAGAAGTGAATGCAATTCTGAATGCATGCATTCTATTATTTACTTCTATTACAAAACAGGCATTTTTTTCTATGTGTTTCATAGGAAACACGTACATAAGATGAAACTAGCATTTTCTTACTCTCCAATCTTTTTTGTAAAATAATGTCCCTTTTGAGAAGGCCACTATAATTATGTGGTACTAGGGGCAAAGGAAGCTTGCAGTAAAACACTAAACTGACAATGCAAGGAACTGTACTTGGTTGGTGGAGAGTTTGTCTTTAGATAAAGAATTCCCCTCTTTCTCACAAGGATGCTGAGCAGAAACAATCTGAGACGGAAATACAGGTGTTAAAGATGTTACTCCTGAAGCTGTTTGATTATGAGTAAGAAATCTGCCAAAGATATATATGTTGTGTTATCCCCCTTGCATCTATTGAAACAGGACAGGACAACAGGACAGCTATTGTGCAGGACAATATTTTTGTCCACCAGCAATTGGTGATGGATGCTTTACTGCTTAAATGCTTTAAGGAGATAGATATTATCAGCAGTTATTATTATCACTTGAGAAAAATTGAGAAGTATTTTTAATACATTTTGATTTGCTTTAATGCTGTGAATTTTTTATAAATGTGTGTTTTTAATGCATCTGCATTATCTGTCTCTGTTTTAGTTACATAATATCTGCATAATATCATGAATGCATAATTTCTGGTGCTAGAGACTTTGACCAACAACTCTGCTTGCTGCAGTGTTTTTCAGCTGAAAGATCAAAATCAAATTTCTGCCTCTTGCAAAGTGGCTTACAGACTGCAGGGCTCATGTTCTGAAAGTTGCAGGTTGTCACCAGGCTATTACATAAATCCCAAACCAGCAAACCAGCCAAGAGACAGAGCATTTCTTATGTAGGCGAACAATTCCCTGTGTAGTTGTCTGGATAAATCCACTGCAGCTTCTGTGGAGCCTGATCAGAGGTCAGGAGGACATACTCTAACAAGTGCTTTCACTCTCCAGAGATAATGAACCTTGGTGTCCTTTAATTTTCCTTTGGGGCTATGTATTTCCTGAAGTCGATTCATTTATATTTGGCTTCCCTCTTTATTGCTGGAGCCAATCCCTCAGTCCTCCAAGCCCTGTTGATCTGTGAAGCTGAGAGTCTGATTGCATCACAGGAATAATATTTGAGTCTGGAAGGATGCATATTTTTTCTTTCCTGCCAGCTGTGGTCTCAGTCTTCAGTTTGGGAACAGACTTCAGGGGGTGTCCATGTACACAATTCCAGTGCCACTGCTGAAGCAGAGTTCTAGCAATAGTGTGGACTTGTCTGGGTGGGAGTTGGGGACAAATAGCAGAATAGCAGAATCTTTTAATGTGTGCAGTGGTCCCTTGTGGTGCAGAAATGTGAATCTAAGACACCTCTCTTCATGTAGAGAAATGTTTGCTTCGGAATCTTCTTTCTACTGTATCCAGCAAAACACATGTTGGCAGCTTCCTAAACTCTTACTTATCTTCTTCACTGGTTTGTGAGGAATTTTTTGCATTCATTCCAAGAGTTCACTCTCTATCTCTATATATAAAAACATATATATATATATATATATATATATAAAAGTATATTTGTGTATACAAACACATATATACACACGTATGTATATATATTTCATAAACAGTGTCTTTATACTTGGAAAAGTATAGACTTCAATAATTATAAATGGCATCCTGTGTATCAATAAGGATGTGCAAGCCTGCTCACAACTTCTTTTGCTGAGGGCACTTCCACTAAGGTGAATGTTCTGCCTACAGTCCAAAACTTCTAAGGAAGTAAAACTTCCCTTCTGTAGTATGAGAAGAGATACAGGACATTAAATTTCTTAAAAGCCTTTGGTGTTTGGATCAAACTTTTCTATCCACTCCCATTTCAGACAATTCATAATCTTTGCTTCTAGGGTGCTTGTTTTGTGCTTTGGTATGCTGATGTGAACATGGGTATGAATTTTGTAATACTTGACGAACTAGAGAATATCTGAAGATGACCAAGATCACAGAACAAAAGATTTACCACTCACTATTTGAAATACTTCCTCCTTTCAGAGGTATAATTAAATGAGATTATTTTTATTTACTTCACCTTCCTTGCATCAGCCTTGTGAGAAGGGGAAGCTATATGGGTGGAGCACGGTGAGTCTGGGAGATGAAGTGAACCTAGCAGAGGAGGTGCAGGACACTTGAATTTTTCATTCTTTCCAAAATTTCTGTAAGCACCCCCTACATTTTTTCCTTTTTTTTTTTTTTTTCCTGTTCACTTGTGAGACACTCTGAATCAGTGCTGATGAGTAAGGTGAGAAACACCTAGTGGGATTGATTAATTTCCCATCCTTTAAAACGTAGGAATGAACAACCCAACCCACCAGAAAACTAAATATTGATGCTGTCAGTGGCATGATAATTGGTCTCTACTTTCATCTGCAAACAAACCCTTGCTTGGATTCTATTATTCATTCAAAGAGGAAAAGGGTTATTAATGCAGTGTTCTTTAATTTATATTTTTCTTTTGTGTGTGTGTGTGAGAGAGAACACAGGAGAGCAATAATACAATAAATATATTGGCTAAGAGAAAACATTTGAAAACGATCCCTACCAATTTTTTAAAATCTTCTCTTATCATGAAGAATGTGAACTGTGATAAATTGTTCTGCTAATCAAACAGCACTAAAAGGTTAGGTCATTGGAAGTCTTTAGTAATTTTGTGCTTTTCAAGAGTGAATTTGTTAAAATTATGCTGAATACCCACTTAAAGCCTGGGCTGAAAACCCTACCTGTGTTTTATAACTCTGCACTGTCAGAACCCATAATAAGTCAAACATTCTTTCAGAGGTACTCATAAGGGAGAAAAAACCCCGTAAATTCAAGAGTAATTTCAGATTGTAAATGAAAAAGAGAGGCACGACTGTTCATTTGCACCAATCATGCCTTCCTTTCATCTGCTCTGATTAGGCCTGGTGCGGTTTCATCAAACTACTCCATCACTGAGCTGTCACTCCAGTCGTCTGTTGATTGAAAACAATCAGGGCTCTGATGGCACAATTATTCTGACCCTTTAACTAGAGGCTGCTGTGATAATGAAAGGTTGATTATGATAGTTTGTGCCTCTTTCAGTTTGCCAAGAAGGTTAATTTGGGCATCAGACGGATGTTTAATGGGCGCTTGCTGGCTACACTGAGGTAAATGAGAACGTGCAGTCTTCGATATTGCACGGATATAGTTTGGCTGTCAATCATTGTCATTTTGAGTTTGTGCCTCACACTCTGGAAATCACATTTTATTTTTTCCTTGGGATTTAATTTATTCTGTGCCCTGAGGAAGTTCTTTCACTCTGTGACCTTCACAGTAGCTTTCTCTGTCTTTTTTCGCTTCCCTCACATGGAGCCCAAAGGCATAATACATCTAGAGGAACGTTTTTCTTTCATTTTTCACATTAAAAAAAAAAAAAAAAAAAGAAGTAAAATTTAAAATCCCTGTTTATCAGCTCACCCTGAACAGAGCAAATGTTTTAATTCTGATTGTAGAATCCAAATGTGCAAATGGAAGCACGCCTGCTTGCTAACACAGCGCCACACAGGGAGCTGCTTACGTAGACACACATTTGTAAAACTGACAAACAGGTAATTTAAAAATGTCTCTGTGTAAAGATGGTGGGGGATGGCACAGCTTTATTTTCACAGGCTGCACGCATATGCCTTAGCTTGGTGCCTTGTAAATGTTGTCTCAGTCACTGCACTGCAACTTTTTGGTTAGAAAGTCTCTCTTCAGGGTTCTGGGGCAAAAGGCATTTCATTGCTGATTCATAGATTATTAATATTTACTGTGTTCAGATTGAGAGAATCATATGCATGATTTTGTAATTGTTTGGCTCAAGGTGTAAAAGAAATGCAAATACCTCATAATTTTGATTGTTCCACATGCAGCTCATTAGAGTCTTATTTTTATGCACATTTTAAATTCAAAATAAAAAGAAGAAAAAGATTTCTGTATTTAAGGCTGTCTTGCATCTAGGCTCAAGGCACTTATTTTTCCTGCTGTCCTCAACTGTGTAAGATAGTACCTGACTGATGAAATTGCAGGAGTCTGGAGGCTGTGCTTGCATGGTTACTAACTTCTAAAAATATTCATGTGTAACTTGTGTCTTTGAAAAATTGTGTGTATGTGTTTTGTTGTATGGTGGGACTTTTTTCCTCAGCAACAATTCTTACACTTTTCTTTCTAAATGGATGATACAGACAAATTTAGTTCATCCTGCTTAAAATGCTTCAATGAATGTCCTAAACCCCCTTGATTTTGTCCTTTGTAGCCTCTAGAGACAGAGAGAGAGGATGACAGAGACCCTTTAGAGATCCAAATTCAGGCCTTTTGGAAATCCCTGTTCATTTTAGATCAAGGGGAAAGTTCCTCCATAGCCCTCAATGGACTTTGTTTCAGACCTTTGGTAAATGTCCTGGTTTATACATAGATTCTGCTCCTGTACTTGAAATTTGAAGAGTCAGGGTGTTGCTGACAATTGCCAACTGAAATGTGGTTTTATGACAGGTGATCCAAGTCTGGAACACCTCAGACTTGCTGAATTAGTAAAATCTAATAAAAAGCAAAGTTATGTGCGAGTTTACAGCCAAAATATATATTTCCTAGTGTTTCAAAGACAAAACTAGTAAAGTCCAAGTTTTGCTTTTTGAAGTTTGCTTGATGGTGCTTTAAGGTGATTACGGTAGAACTGTCTTGCTTTCATGACTCTTCTTGGCTTCAAAAATCAATAGAATCAGGTCTATAGCACTGTCCAATATGCTAAGGATACAAAGATATTAATTTGATTTTGTTTTCTGAACAAAAAATTTTGCTTCTGTTAAGGAACAGAAGAACCGTTGGTGAGATTTATAGTTCTTTCTCTTTTCTGATTTAGTATCATCATCAGATTGTCACACACAAATAGAGTCATTTGTGTTGCACATATCTGGTCCCAATCTAGGAAAATGTGTCTTTCCACTTTTGTTTCCATATTTAAAATTTTGTTTTCTCCTAAAATGAGAATGTTCACTAGGTTATTTTAATTAGGATTGCCATTTGTTCTAATGAGACAGTGTGAATTGTTTTAAAACCTTAGAAATTTTGTTTCCTTCTATTTATTGTTGCTAAAACAAACAAAACACAAAAAAACCCAACTCTCCAACACCTTCATTTTTTCCGCTGCTGTCACTTTTTGACTTCATCACATTTGCTAGACACCTTGGATGATATAAAGTAGCATACTTGCAGTCCATTGGGCTACAACGTGAATACATCAACTAAAGAGCAGGCCAAGATGACTTTAATAGCATTCCTGTGGCCCCTGCCTCTCACAGAGTCCAGGCTTAGATAAGTTTTTTCTTTCTTGGAACTCTGTCAACAGAACTTTTCCTTGGCGTTGTGACTTAGAGTAGTTTTTAAGTGAACCTGAGTCTAATAAATGTGAGTATGTCTAGCTTTTTGCACTCATGAAGTGGTTTGGCTTTTCTGATTAGAAGGCTTGGTGTGGTGTCAAGTAAAGGTCTGGCACATTTCCCAGCAGAGTGGCTTGAGGAGGACTGCAGGGGGAAGCTGAACAGGCAAGGCACAGGCGTGATGGTCTCTCTTGCTCCCTGGGATAGCTGGCAGCCCAAAGGACCAGGTAGCTATGCTGGAAGCAGAAGCAGGTGTTGGAAAAACTATGAACTTGCTATCCGACATGTGAGATGTACTTTGATGTGTACTCCAGCTGTGCCACAACATATTTTTCCATCTCTTTTCACATCTCATTTTTTTTTGAGAATGCACTCCATTGCAAAATCACATAAGGTAACCTTGGAGAAGAAAAATCCTTTGGGTTAAGATATTAGAATAAGAGAATTAATCTGGTTTGAAAATCCTGTCCTTCTGAGGGTCTGCTTTTGTCATTTACTTAGTTTAGAAGATGAATATGGCAAAATATATTATTTATTAAAGTTGATATAGGCACTAGCCTGTGACTTCCTTTACTCACTCATACATTAAAATTAATAGAAAAGAATCTTCTAGCAGTTTAAACAGAATTTGCCTATATGACAGTAGGAGTAGGAGTCTTTTCTTATTTTTGTAAATTATTTAGCACGGACACAAATATTTTAAACCTCAAAATTGTGTATCATCTTATTTTTTTTTTCCTTGCTTGCTTGTTAGCATTTTAAGCACAGTTGTAATTTCAAGTGCAATTGGTATTTCCTTAGAGAAGCCAGAATGTCTTTTCTTGCAGCATCATAAAGCCTGTAATGGCTTTGAGTTTATTTTGCCAATACTGATTATAGTTGCTAATTGTTACTGCCAGAGAGGCGAAAACATAGGCACTATAATCAGTATATAGATGGAGTGAATTCTGGAGTTTTTATGTAGGAACCAGGTTTTTGAGTCTAGATTAAACAAAATGTGAGTAAAGGTGTTCGAAATTGTGTTGATAAATATACACGTGTGCTGGTCTCGTACGTGGAAGTTTGTGTCTGCCATATGTTGATGAGAGTTATATTTGCCTCCTTTGCACTGAAAGAAAGTTAGAACTGTGTTACAGTCCACCAGGGACTACTTCTACTACAAGTGAAAGATGTATTTGGGAATTCAGTTTTCATTCCTTTGAACTTTTTCAGCCCTCGAATAGCTGCTAAACTGTTCACCCACACTCAGTTTTCTTCCATGCCTCCATAGTGTGAGACATCATGTTCTGCTGGAGAACATGGTAACAGTGTGCTGCAAAACCAGTGTAGAAATCTAAGGCTCAGTTGGTGAGTATTTCTGAAACCAGATGACCTGTTCTATAGTCTTGTGTCACAATATTTAGGAATTTGTCATGTATTCTCTAAATATAAATATAGACACCTACATTTGTACGTTAAATTCTTAGTATTGATTTTTAAGTAGTGACCATCCACCTGTTTAAAATTCACCGAAGTGAATTTTAAAACTGTAACTGTCACAATTAGCAAGACAAGTTGATAACAAAAATATAACTCTTAGCTCTTAAGGCCTTTTTTCTGCCTTGGAGTGTCACAGATTAGGTGTGGGTCACACAGGGCACTGTAGTCAGATTGTGTTCAAACAATAGCATGAGTTGATTTGGACAGGAGCTTTTAAACACACTGTGGTTCACAGACCTTTGTTGCTTCCCTGAGACTCAGTGAAGCTTCTCTGTGTTCTGTCAAAGGCCTGCAGAGCATCCAGAGCATCCAGGTGGTGTGCAGGGTTCTTAGTCCTGCTTTCTAAACACATACAATAAAATGAAATTTTCCACAGCAAACTGACCTCGGACATGGAGTCTGGTAAGACCCAGTAGCTCCCTACACAAGAGGCAGCCTGGGATTCACGTTGCCCTCCCTTCATGTTGCCCTATTGCTGCTGCAGCTGCTTGTCAGAGGGGAAAGGTGGAAGTAGGCCAAAGATACCTTGAGGTGCAACACATGGAGAATCCCAAGCAGGCTGCAATATATGAGGTGCAACACATGGAGAATCCCAAGCAGGCTGCAATATACTTAATTTGGAAAGGTTCAAAGGTTTTCATAAAAAAAGATGCAGGACAGATGAGTGGGGATAAAATAGTGTGGAATGGATAGAGAAGGTTTAGGTTCAAGATTCAGAATAGATTGCAGATCTCATATGTGTGCCAACAGAATCTTTGTATCACTTTGCAACCATTGCTGTAGTGGCTTAGGGAAAAGTTAAACATTACTCATTTCAGTGAAACATTTATTTACAACTCCAGGACTATTCTCAGTAGAGACATAACTCTAGTATGAATCAAGTTGCATATGCCAAATTTCCTACAACAGAGAAAATGTATTGTAATGGAAATGTCCATGCTTTCTGTGCAGATCACACATCCCATGTCCAGAAATGAATGCAGGTACTATTTATTTGAAGTTATGAATGTATGTGGTGTTGCTTGTGTGTTTATACAGTATTTATTGGGGGACCAAAGGCAGGACAATAAAGGAAAGCGGATAGATGAAGTTCTAAGATATTAATAAGGCATTAATATTAAACTTCCTCTAAAAGACCTGTGGTTACCAAGTCCTGGTTTACATTAGTGCCTGTATTTTACAGAGTCTGTAATGTCTGTCATTGTAGCCCAAGTGACACATCTGTGATACCATTTTAGATGTGAGCAAAGGCATGAACTTTTAGTTCCAAAAGTAACCAGTCTGTTGGATACAAGTGCTGAGAGATAAGAACTCAATTTTTTTAAGTTCTTCTATTTCAGTATAGTAACCCACATATCATTTAGTTGATATATGCTGAAAATAGCCTGAATTTCTTCTCAATTTTAAATGGCTGAATGATGAGAGCTAAGCGTCTTTCAGGAATCATTCACATGGCTAAAGACACAGAATAGGAAGTTGCCTGATACAACTCAGTAGGAGACACCTGACACATGGGTTTGGTGGATTTAGAGCACCTGACTTGGAAGCTCAATGATTTCAAGTCCACAAACATTTTCAAATACATTTAATTATTGTCTTTTTTGCTTACAAGTCAAAATACATATCGCTAATGCATGTATTTGAAACTCAATGCAGCATTTAACTGCCTGAACTACTGTTGCATTTTTGATGCCCTTCATTGATTCTTTGTTTCACAGCGGTTCACAGTGAGGAAAAAGTGTTTCAGATTAATCATAAGAAGGTGGTTTTAGTTTTTCATCTTCCCTCTCTGACAGAATACAGAAACAGTAATAAATTTAATACATCATATATGAAAGTCATTAATAAGAGCAGCCTTTATTTTGAACTCCTTTATGTGACATTCCCAACAACAGTACAGGGCCATAAGATTTAGCTGAAAATATTTTTGTTGCTCAGCTTGTTAGAAACATCCACTCCACAAGTTCTGTGTCAAAATGATTTGAAGTATCAGGTAGAGTTACTCCTTATCCAGAACTAGTCAATGTCTTTGATAATGATTTGGATTAAAGAACAATAAAAGCAGAAGGTGAAATGGTTTTCTAGCACTTTTGAAAATACAATTTGGATTGAGAATGATCTTGACTGGAGCAGTGGCCTAAAGTAAATAGTACAGAGTTGGGTAATGACAGAGAAAGCATGACAGCCTGTGGAAGTTCTACAGAAAAAAAATCCTAAACAAATCAACCAACCACAAAAAAAAAAAAAAAAAAAAAAAAAGAAAAAAAAAGTTGTGTGAATAGTACTCTGTCACAAGCTTAAATGTGGATCAGCAACATCATAATATACTGACAGTCTTACGTGGTGATGTACAAGCAAGAATACAAGCAAGAATGATATAGACTGTTAGAATCAAAGAGATTTTTCCAACCTATTCGCTACTACTACAGCCTTAAGAGGAACAGTATGTCCAGTTTTCAACAGCAAACATGAAAGATTTCAATAACAGAGAACTGTGAACCAATAAACAGAGATTTAGAAAATATGACCTAAGATGCATTGAAATACCTTTTTCATTCATCGATGAGGAAACACACCAATATTAAAATGCTTCTGAGGTGGAGAATAAAATGTAGGTAACAAAATACTTTTCATCCTGTATGGATGAATCATTTTCAAGGGTTGCTCTGGAATATGAACCCAAAGGTGGAAAATGTAGCAGTGAGTTTAAGGGTTTAAAGCTTCTGCATATGTAAGAGGAAAAATCTGTCTGAGAGGATATCAGAGTATGGGAATGGTTTTCCTGAGGAAGTTTTGGTATCTTCATTACTGGATGTTTTCAAAAAATAACTTATGCAAGAATTCCTGAAATGGTTTAGGCTGTTCCTAGCCTCTTTCTAGGACCAGTTGGATTCAATAAGCTTTATGTGATTTGAATGCTATGTTTCATTTTGAATGTCGATACTAGCTGCAGTTGCTCAATTGTTGCTTTCTGTCTACCCCAAATTAGCAGGACCTCTTCTGTGCTTCTCTCTTCTCTGACTTAATTTTCCCCCCTTACACTTTTCTCCACTTTATAAATAAATGAAGAAGAAGAAATAAAAAAAAAGGATTCAATGTGTTGTAATATGTTATATTTCTTCAATATTTTGTCATAAATAGGATGAAATCTGGAGGGCAGAAAAGGTTTTTCTTTGTAATCTTCTGACATTAGTCTTCTTTCTAGTATACCTGTGGTGTCCAGTGATCCCATAGCCCCTATGTTAATATTATTTTTTCAGCAGCTTGATTCAGGGATAGTATGGTCTCCAGAAACACTAACAAATTGCACAACGAGAGTATTGCACAGCAGCTGATAATGCTGTGGAAATTGTTTCAGGGAGCCGGTGCAATACAATGCTTTAGTATATATGTATATACACTCTATCTTTTTATGTGGACTAATAGGCTTTCACAGCTGCTTTTTAGATGCATAGATACCACAACTGAGGCAAGTATATATCTGCTCTTGGAATGCAGGCAAATTTCAAAAGACCATTTATTGACAGAATTGTGTGCAAATAACGTGTGTCTTGTTTTCCCTTTCTTCCCCACACTTTTAGCTGGCTGTGAGGTGGTTGGAACACAACTGCCGCTACCAGTATCTGGATGAACTTCTCCAGTATGTCCGCTTTGGCCTTATGGATGTGGATACACTGCATACTGTAGCTCTTACTCATCCTCTTGTCCAAGCCAGTGAAACTGCGACAGCGCTCATTAATGAGGCCTTGGCTTACCACCAGAGTGTCTATGCACAGCCAGTTTGGCAAACTGCAAGGACAAAGCCTCGCTTCCAGTCAGACACTCTTTATATTATTGGTGGGAAGAAACGAGAAGTCTGTAAAGTGAAGGAATTGCGATACTTCAACCCGGTAGACCAGGAGAACGTTCATATCGCGGGGATCGCTAACTGGAGCGAGCTGGCACCTATGCCAGTGGGGAGGAGCCACCACTGCGTTGCTGTCATGGGAGACTTTCTTTTTGTAGCTGGTGGAGAGGTGGAGCACTCCACAGGGCGCACATGTGCCGTGAGAACTGTCTGTCGATACGACCCCCGCACTAACTCCTGGGCCGAGATAGCTCCGATGAAGAACTGCCGGGAACACTTTGTGCTGGGAGCCGTGGACGAGTACCTGTATGCCGTAGGGGGCAGAAACGAATTGCGTCAAGTGCTGCCCACAGTCGAACGCTACTGCCCCAAGAAGAACAAGTGGACCTTTGTACAGTCCTTTGATCGGTCACTCTCATGCCATGCTGGATATGTGGTGGATGGTCTTCTTTGGATATCAGGTAGAAAACGTTTCACACAATTTGAGGTACTAACAAAATACCAAAATACTGTCTTGAATTAAAGTAATAAATCTTTGGTTTATATGTCACGATAACTTTTCTCTGCAGAGAGGACAAAGAACTGAAGCCTCATTTGGAGTATAGGAGCGTAATGTATAAAATACATTACGCTCAGTATTTCAGAGCTGCTGATATCATATGTACTATCTCCAGTTGCCATTCATAAATCACAGTGAACTGGAATGATAATGCACTTCTGGACAAATTTCCAGTGATAAATTCTGTGTGCTTCCTAAAAACAAACTAAAAAAGACATTGCTTCTGTAATAGGATCTGGTAATTTGACAGTCACAGGACCCAAGGGAATGGCCTGAAGTTGTGTCAGGGGAGGTTTAGGTTGGATATCAGGAAAAGGTTCTTCACCACAGGTTGATTGGGCACTGGAACAGGCTCCCCAGGGAGGTGATCATACAATCACCCTGACAAAATTTGGGAAGCGTTTGGACAGCGCTTTGGGCATATGGTGTGATTCCTGAGCCTGTGCAGGGCCTGAAGTTGAACTTTGATGATCCTTGTGGATCCCTTCCAACTCAGAATATTCTGTTAGTCACTTATTCCTGATGGTGAAATGGAAAATTAAGTGCTTGTTAGCTTTTATTGTTCCAGAAGTTGAAGGCAAATGTATTATTTGCTCCCACTTGCTCTTCAGAATAGTGAAACAGACTGAGATGACTGTTTTTAGAAATCATCCATGACTCTGTCCATAACAAGTGCACAAGGCTGTCTGGATGTAATCATGGCTTTATGGCACAGATAGATGAATGTATAGACCCTATAATCCTAAAAGAATGTGTAATTTGCAACTGAGTCTTTAGTTACGTGCCATTGTTGAGAGTGGGAGGATTTCGTTACCTCAGTCCTCGGAGTGGGTATTAGTTATTTTGGAATATGGCCGATGCTGTCTACAGAAGATTTGACAGAAACATATCCCCCCTTTACTAAGAAGTGTGCCACGGAAGGTTATATAGTTATAATATTTATTAAGGAAGCTAATGAGTAAATGGGGCCAGCCCTTGAGGTAAATGTTCAGTGATTGGCATCTTCACCATAGATACCTTCTGGGGATTTTAATATGGTCTGGAATGCCTCTGGTGAAAGGATGGAAAATGAATGGAAGATTAAGTTAGCTTCTTAGGCCTGTGCTGTGCTTCTCAAAGTGTGTCATTTAGGCTAGCAGATGAACCTTTCTGTCTCTATGGATTAAGTGCCTCATGGGAATGGATTCCCAAGCATGGGGAGGGGAATTAGCAGGTATCTCTTTTAAGACATATGCACTAAAGTCATTAATGGTGGCTTTGGCATTAAAAGCAGAACAGAACACAGCAAATCACCAAGATCCCTGGCAGGTACTTTGGGTCATTTTCTTTAGTCACCATCATTTAGGGAGTCTTGTAGAGTCTGTGCTGTGTGAAACCTGAGGAGAGACCCAGGTAGAGTACAGGAACAGGATTTCTGCATTAGGCTACCAGCTTGGTATTCAGAGCATTATTGTGTTTATTCACTACTTTCCCTATTTTATTAGCAGAGAGGGGTGTGTTTGCAGTGGGCACTTCAAATACATGGATGTTACTATTGCTGTGTCTTGATTGCTATTTTTTTGTTTTGTTTTGTGGCTTACATTTGTCAGTATTTATGAAGAATAGGACCTTTTAAAAAATGGTGTTACACATTCTCACGTGAAATCGTTGAATGTGCACTAGAAAAAAGTAATATTTTTTGTCTTAATCTCATGGGGAAAAAAAACCTAAACAACAAAACAAAACCATCAAAACTCAAGTATCTGATAGCATTTTTAAAGTCAAACAAGGGGCTGGTTGAAGATTAAATTTAGTCTTTACAAATTTGCTAGGAAAGGGGAAATTATCCTAAGGATTAATTCGTATGCTTAGTTATGTAGGTGAAATGTATGCCTGTGTACTTTAAATTCCACTTTTGTTTAGAAACTTATGCAGTGTGATATTGTGTTCAAGGATATGCCTCTAACAGAGCTGTAGAATCAGTGGAAGAGGTAAGTGGAAGCTTACTGGATGAATTCTTTAAAACTAGGCAAAACAACAAAAAAACATTTTAGCAGTATTGTTCCATTTATATTTGAAAATGCTACCAACAGTGGAATAAGGTAGACATGGCTTTTCAGTTGTATTTTGATAGATTCTGAGAAAATGCTTAGAAAGTTTTGAGTTTCTCAATTATGACAGGTTATTATGAATTATGAGAGTGCACTTACTGTGCTGTACTTCAGTAGATATCAATCTGAATTTTGTCCTCTCACACTGAAACCTGGTTGTGTATTGAATAGAGTTATTTTAAAAAGAAAATTGGATGGAGATGTAATAACTGTAGCTATCTTTCTATTATTAATTAATTGCTTAGGACCAGAATGTAGGTTGTGGTACATATACATTCAGGGGCAGGGGAATAGTACAGAGAGATGTTTTATTGTATCATAGTCACTGCTGGAAAATCCACTGTTCATCACCGAATATAAGAAGTTAGCATGAAAGTAATTAGCAATACAGGAGGGAACCTAATTTTGAAGTATGTGGCCTAAAATTAAGTAATTAAAAAATTAGTCTGAGTTAGAAATGTTTTGAGCTGCATTCCTGCTGCTTTTTCTGGGAAATACAGGCCATCAGCAAAGAGCTCTCAAAGTCAGTCTGCTGCTATGAGCTGGCAAGGGAACCATGGAAATGTGCCCAGGTTTTTAGTGAGAGAATAAATTAAATAGTGATAATATAAGTTTCTAGCCCTTCTATTTGTGGAGAGTGTCATCAAAGCTTGATCTGCACACTGAACATTAACTTACTCAGTGCCTCTGCTACAGCCCCATGCCCTCTTAAAGGCTTTGCTGATCAAAAGCTAACTAGACTTAAGGAATTTCTATTATTATTTGGATTCATTTTCAGCTTTGCTTTGCTGCTCCTTTGGGACAAATATGACAAGGATTCAAAACTAATAGTTAATAAAATCATGGCAAAGGCAGCAGGAAAGGAAAATGGACAAAATAGACTGCTGTGTGAGTTTACACACTGGCAGTCGTAGGTGGGTGGCTTGTGTTCAGGTGACAGAGGGACTCCTAAGCTACTACCATCTCTTTGGGGTTTTTAACCTGACAGAAGAAAATTAAAAGAGGGAGCCTTTTGCACATTGAAACTAATCAGTCCCTCTGCTCAGCACAAGTGGGTTCAGCCCTTGAGTTTTTCAAGCTCCATATTTTCATATTTATGTCATTATTTATTGTTTTTCCCCTGCAGTCATAATTTTATTTTCTTATTTGAAGAAAAACAAAGCATGAGAATTTATTAAAATAATGTGCTGGTTTTGGCTGGGATAGAGTTAGTGTTCCTCCTAGCAGCTAGTCTGGGCAATGTTTTGGATTTGTGCTGGAAACAGTCCTGGTCACACAGGGATATTTTTGTTATTGCTGAGCAGTGCTTCTACAGAGTGAGGGTGTTTTTTACTTCTGACCCCACCCCACCTGTAAGGAGGCTGGGGATGGGCAAGGGCTTGAGAGGGGACACAGCCAGGACAGCTGACCCCTGCTAATCAAAGGGATATTCCTGATTATCTGGTGTCACACTCAACATATAAAGCTGGGGGAAGAAGGAGGAAAGGGTGCTCATAGTGCTGATGTTTGACTTCCTAAATCATCATTATGCTTGATGGATCCCTGCTCTCCTGGAGATGGCTGAACAGTTGCCTGCTTATAGGAAGCAGTGAATTAATTCCATGTTTTGTTTGCTTGTGTGCGTGGCTTTTGCTTTACCTCTTAAACTCTTTATCCCAACCCACAAATTTTCTCAGTTTTACTTTTCCAATTGTCTCCCCATCCCATGCTGGGGGGAGTGAATGAGTGTCTTTGTGAGTTGCTGACTAGGGTTAAACCACAACAAATAAGTTCTCTGTACTGACATTGCATTGGGCAGGTGGTTTGGAAATTTTATAGAAAGGTGATTCTTCTAGGGCCCAGTTAACATCTGATGCCATGTCCAATTTCACAAATGAATTGCATGCCACAATGCTTGTAAAGTGAAGTATTTCAGTGAAAGAAAATCTATGTACACTAAACACTTTGGAGTTCAACATGACTAACAGTCACTATCTATAAAAGCAGGGAGATATTTTCCATAAGAGCGAGGACTTGAACTATGCCCATTTCCCAGCATCCTCTGTGGAGTGCACATGCAAATCTGGAGACCTCCTTTTCTATCCATGTTAACCTTCCTCCACTGGTATAGGTCTAGTGCCCCTGGGGACATCGAGGGATAGGGAACCTCTGCCAGGCATTGCAGCTCTGAGCCATTCCTGCACCTGCATCTTGGGATAATGACACTTCCCTTTGCCTTAGGTGCTCCAGAGATTAACACATGAAAAGTCTTGTTTAGAACAAAGTGTTACACAGGTGTTTTGCAGTGGCCCAATTTGTCTGACCTTAAGTGTGTCAGCTAAAATAACATCTTGACATGCACATAGAAACTCAGCTTGGGGGAAGGGGGTAAGCAAGCCATCCCTCTACAGTTGCTTTGTATTTAATATAGCAAATAATTTTTTTTTTCAAAATTTAAGTTTCATTCTTTTGGTTTTTAAAGTTTTTTTTTTTTTGTTTGTTTGTTTGTTTGTTTTTTTTTGGTCCCTAATGGTGAGATTTTGACCGAGGAAATGATGGTGATAACATATCTTGAAGAATTATTCTGAGTTTGCAAGTGATTTGGAATGAAAAGTGTGACATTACTATCAGTATGCTGTCATGAAGTAAAGAATTTTTTCTCAGGAAAAGTCTATAAAATTATTTTATTAAAAAATAGATCTGGAATAATAGGAGTTTACAAAATCTATACAAATCAAGTTTTACAATGTGGCTGACACAGGGTTTACTGGGAATGGGGGGTTAACAAGTGCATAAAAATTTCCTTAGTGACCCCTATGTTCCATATATATGCAGACTTAATTTTTACTGTATTTGAAAGAATGATCTCACACCTTTCAGTGATGGACATTATTGGTTTGATGCCATTTATTCTCCTTAGATTGAATGTAAACATCCAGCTTTAATGATTTAAACAAAGCTAGGGCTTGTGCCCCTGTTGTCTGTGGCTGGATTGCATCTGGAGTCAGCACTGAGCAGAGCTGCTGTTGGCCTCTCCCAGGTGACTCCTTACCTTGAGAGAATATTCTCCAGCTCAGCTGTCCTCACTGCACCTGGGCTGGCTGCAGTAAGAGGCAGCAGGTTTGCTTTGCGCGTTGGGGAAGGATTATCTTGTGTTTAACACACAGACACCTAAGAGAGGAGAGATTTCTGTTTTAAAATAGCAGAGCACCTTAGGGTACATGTCGTGGGTTTCTATATATTCCCTGGATTTGCTGGAAGGAGCACACACGGGAGCTCTTTGCCAACATGTAGTTTTACACGTCTCCCAGTGAACTCGGATTGCTGCGCACAGCCTCGCGCTTGGGGACTGCAGAGAGAGTTGTGATATTTTCTGGGGAATCTGGATTGGATCAGATTTCTCAAGTCATATGGGGCCTTGCTAGGCCTCGTTATAAATATGACTTATAAATTGTCATTGAGGAAAATGTTGAATCTACTGCCTCCTACCCTTCTCTTTTTAGAAGTGTGTCTTGAAGGTGCTTCTCAGTGCAGTTTTTGGAGTGTTTGGGAGGACTGTAATAACACAAAATGTGTATCAAGTGTGGGAAAGGGATGGACAAGGTATTTTTTTGTATCCTTGAGCAATTTACCCATGTAGAGGGGCACTGTTCCATGAGTTGGGATTTACAGGTCTTGGAAGGCTTAAAAAGCAACATTTGCAGCCTACAAGGGAGTGAGCAAGTTACTGTGACAGTGTAAAAACATTGTGAGCCCAAGGGTTGGATGATGGCCTTTCCATGAGGGTGTGCTCCTGTCTGAAAGAGCAAGAAAGACAGTCTTGTCTTGAGGATGCTCCTTGTCTCCCAGGAACTGGAGCCCTCAAAGCAAGCTGCTTATATAAAGTGGTATAATCATCACTATGTTTATAAAAACAGCAAATGCTGACCAAACTGCAAATTTTCTGTCATTTAACCAGTCAGACATTTTATTTTCTCTTTCTCTAACTGTTGGGTTACTACCACATTAGCTGTTATTGCTTGACATCAAATTTAATAGCATAGTTTGTATTTTTAACTGCTATTTCTCATTATGATGGCTCTCTATCCTCTCCTTTCCTCATAGAAAACACAACAGAGAAGTGTAAGAAATTCTGTCAGAACTACCCCATTTCTTTTCTGAGAAAGTATGTATTATTTTTAGTGCCATTTAAACTCTTCTTCCCCTTCTTTTCTTATTTTTAAGAGACATAATGATGCTCTTTTGCCCTTTCCCAGCTGTCTGTAGTATTTAAAAAAAATAGTTCAAGAGGACATTGCAGACTTGTTAAATCTGAATTTTGGCAGAAAATTTTAAACTTTTGCTATAGCACTTCAAAGTTAGAAGGAACTAGAGTTTGAAAATTGATGCAGATATAAGATGGCATATTTAATGACAGATGTATCTATAGAAACCTGTTAAGATGCAGATTATCCCCCTGGGGAGGGGAGATCAAAACTGCCAATCTATAAAATATACTTGTTAGGGGAAGGCATGGAATCTATCTCTGCGAGCACTTTGATTGCAGGGGACAGTGTAGCAGCATGTGGCATCATAACCTAAGAGCAGACAAATCAGCTTGATGACTTTCAAAGCCAAGAATACTGCTGGAGGCAAGGGTACTCCAGTCTAGAAGAAATTAAAACATATAGAGACTGTTATTAATTCCAGATCTATTTTTGTGTAGTCAAATCTGTATGCAAATCCTTAGCATCTCATTTTGGCAGATTAATCTAAAAGTGAAGAGCGGTATGTGAAGGGAATGTAATGATAAAACACCAGAGATGAGCAATATTGCAGGGGAAAAGATGTAAGCTGTGTACTTGATGTGAGGGGCCCTTTGTGAAGAGAAGGAAATAATTTTACTTATTTTATTACTTTATGAGGAAACAACACTCGTCTTTCTCTTCTTCCTTCACATCTTTCCTCCCAAATTAAGGTGCCCTTTCAGCATGGAAATGTATGACCCAAAATTGTGTTTCAAATGTGTCTCCTGTAGTTTAACATTCTGGAGGTAATAATCCAAATCACTATGATTTGTATTTTTCAAAATACTAATCTGATGTCTCATTTTAGCCATTGTGCTGGGAGTGAAAATAAATGTATGTGAAAAAAAAGTCTAATTACAAAGCAGATATTAGAAAACATTGTTTTGTCTGTCTAGCTGATGACCACTAGGAATGTGAAGGCTGCACAACAATGTAGAGACAAATAACAGATTGTAAGATCAGACATAGGAGCAGTCTTTGCTTTCTGATGTCTGTTCCTGTGCGTGTATTTCACATGTGCTGTGATGGGCAGGGTGTGTCATAGTGTGATGGAAACAGTTTGGAGAGACTGCATCTCATCCCAGCTATCTCTCAGCCTGTGGGTATCTCTGAGCTGGGAATTTGGGCTGTCATCCCTCTGGAGGTGCCTACCACAGGCTGCTGCTTGCAGAGATGAACCCGAGTAACAGCATTGTTTCTCCTTGCTGCTGCAGTTGAAGACTCTAAAATAGATACATCTGTAGTTTCTGCTATAGATTCTTGGCCCCACTCAAGTTTTTTTGAGTGATCAGAGGATACTTCTATGTCAGCAAGCAGCTCAGCCTAGTAGGAGCAGATCATCAGGTAAAACCTTGGCACCAAGTTCTCTGTGTTTACTCCACGTACACTTCACATTTTTTGCTTTGGGCTAGGTTTGTTCTGGACTTCTGGCTCAAATGTTCCCAGTACTCACGTGGTACAAAGCCAAAAGACCAGTTATTATTTTGCACCCTTATGCTCCCATTAGGAACTGGAATATGGCTGGTGCACATCTGGAGCAGAGCTTCTGGTTTACCTTGAATGCACACTAGTCCCAACCTACAGCCTAAAATAACATGGGGGAGGTGGCAGAGTTGCTTCAAAACAACAATATGGCTCTGAACCAAAATGCTGCCCTCGGCCTAGTTGGAGGCTGGCAAAATAAGAATTCCCCAGCACAGAGCTTGGGGATAAAAGAGTAAAAACCAACCCAGCAACCTTAGGGGGACTGGCCCTCTAACTCAGCCAGCAGGAATTTAAGACACTGTGCTGCTGTCCTGGCTGAAATGGGTATGCCCAGACAGAAAAGGGAAGCATCCACAAAATTAAATGTAGTAAGATGAAAATCCTTCCTCTTACTGCTGCAGATTTTGTCCACTACTGGTAGGGGCCATTAAAACTGTGATATAAATAGTTTGCCTGTCAGTATGAGTGTCACTGGTGTGTGGCCACTGACATGCCCAGTTCTGCCCAGACTTCGTGGCAGAATGAAGGCGAGGCACAGTTTGCAGACATTATTTCTGCTTCCATCTTCCCATGGGCCCAGCGTGTTGACAGAGGGGGACTGGGAACTGTGGCAGAGCTGCAGTGACACCATGTCCCCAGAAGGCTTGAGCACATTCAAAAACATGTTTGCACAGGTAAGATTACAGACTGAAGAAGTTTTCCGTGTTTACCTAGTGAAATTTGCCATTGAAAACAAAGTAAGAAAGGGATGATGAGGCATTAAATGTCTCTTTACTGTGTTGATGTAAACAGCTGGTTTGCAGCATCTATTTTAGTCAGAGTCTATTCTGAGCTTTTCTGAGGCGATTTCCTGATCACTGTTGGTAGGGCTTCCAATCTAAGTTTACAACTAAATGGGATGTTTTCTATAACACAAACTAAATACAGAATTTCTTTCAAATGTATAGATAAGCACAGTTGCACAGGCTTGGACTGTGCCTTTAACTGGCAGTGGTATCCCCTGTCATGCTTTTGGTAAGGCAGAGCTTCTCTCTGACCTCTTGCTTCTCATTGATACAAGCCCACCTCCTCCTCTTTTAAACCCTGTCACACACTGTATGTTCCATCTTTGTGCCTTGATGAACGTTGAATACACAGTTATGTATAAAGAGATCAATTTTTACTCATTTTTGGCCCATAAAATCAGCTCTACAAAGGAAGTGTGTGGTGGCTGTTTATTGATGCTGTTCTGTGTTTCTGTATATTTGACAAATAGGGCTCCTTTTTTCCCTTGTAACCAGATTAAGAAGTGCAGTGGAATGTAAGCAGAAATGCTGGTATGTAATGTAATTATTATCTGTAGATGAACTCTAGAATTGGTTATTTCGCTGTACAGATCTTGGTCCTGGCTTTGCCTATATGAAAAAATTTAACCTGTATCAACTCTTTTATAGGAGGAGTAACAAATACTGCACAATATCAAAATAGACTCATGGTCTATGATCCTAAGCAGGTGAGTATCTGTGTGTTATATACGTTCCATTTTGCTTCAAGCAGATCTCTTGGCAAATACATACAAAGATTTTGTAAGGCTAAAAGTTAAAAGTGCTGACCACTTTAATTAGTGGTGTTTTAAATTCATTTTGTACTGAGTGATGGAGACCCTGACAATTTATGATGTCTTTTAAGCCTGTAGGAATTAGAAACATCCTAGATTAAATACAGAAATGTGCTTTAAATTCCCTGTATTTATCAGTATTTATTTTGCTTGTTCTTTTTTTTTTTTTGTTTTGTAATCCTAGGCAATGTATACTCAAAGTCAGTGTTCCAAAACTGCTCCTTGTCATTGGCATTTCTGTTTTGAATTGCATATATGGGCCTTTTTGTTTCCTGAATACTTTGAGAACTGTACTACCTGGCCGTGACTTACTCTGCTGACTGCAAGGGTGCCTATCATTTCATTACCCAAGCACCTAAAATATCTTTTAGGGATTATTTCATACATAATGTATGTGTTTTGATTAGGTTAGCACAGCTCAGTAACCATTTCAGAGGGTTAGGGCATGGTTATGCCCTCTTGCTTGTATTAGGAATTAAAAGTCCTAAGCTTGCAATCAGAGTTACATAGCCTGATTTACACCCACGTGGAAGAGTATTGACTTTTCTGATTGTAGGATAGGGGCTTTGATTGCTGTATTTGGAACAAAATTGTGCCAGAAGATACTTCTCTGTGGTTCCCACTGACTATTTAAAGCATAGCACATACGGGGCCTGAAGCAGAAAGCAGGAGATGACACACCTGCCTCGTTCTTTTCGAGGTGCAGTTTTGTCATTGACTACAAATGCTGACTTGTCCTAAATCCAAGTAGCAGTTACAGGCAGCAATCTTACTTTGCTTGTGAGGGGCACACACATTTGGATACCCTGTCTCTATTGTGTACCTTTCTCTTGGGATTCTTCACTTACTGATGTGAAAGTTGCACCCCAAAATCCTGGTGCTGGGGCTGCCTCAGTGTGCCCTGCTGATGGCAAAAAACCCAGCCTGGCGCGTGAAGAGTTATGGAGGAATTGTGCACTTGCATTCTTCAAACGACGTCTGCTTCGTGTTTGTACACACAGGCTCTTTTTAAAAATTCTGCTGGCATATTGTTTACAGTGGGTACTGGAAACCATCACATCTGCTTGCATCTCGCACGGAATCTCAATAGCTCCATCACGGAGCCCCAGCGCCTGCTCCTGCGCGAGGCCTTTGTGGCGAGTCGATAATGCCTGCCATCTGCCACCGAGCACACAGCTACCTGCCAGCAAGCCGCTGCGCTGACCTCTGCCTCCCCACCACTGATTAGTATTCACACACTGCCTTATTAGAAATGACCCTGCCAGGCCCCTCTGTTTCGCTGCCTTTGCAGTGCTTTGAGGCTCACCTGGCAGGCACTGCAGTGGAGGAAGCTAAAGATATAATCAGGGGATGCAGGCAGGCTTTGCAAAGCAGATGGTGTCTACAGTCTGGTGTTAAGAGACTGGACTACTAATGCAAACATTAATGCCTAATATTCAACTATTACACATTGAGATGTATAGCTATATATTGTGGTGGTTAAAAGGCAGAAGGCTTAGACACTCTGGAGTTGCTGCACATGTATCACAGATTTTTAACTTCCTCCACTTAAATTAATCCCTTGCCAGGTTGCTTGATTTGGTAGGCATAGCAGGAGCAATTGTTTTCTCAGTTATAAAATACTTTGCTTTAATCCCTTGTCTTCCATGTCTTCCTGCCTCTCCCCTAAACAGGTAAAATTCTTGAATATTGTTAATGAATAACAAAAATATGCAAAGGGTTGGAACTTTCTAAGTTGCCACAAATAAAGGGTTGACATTAAACCAAATGAATCATTTGAGAAGATTCTTTAGGAAATTATTTTTCCTGTTGCTTTATTCCCCAAGGATAAGATCAAATAAGCTTCTGAATAACAAAAGGCAGAAGAATCTCTCTTCTCACATAACAGAGATCATTGGTATAGATAATTTTAGCACTGTATAAAAAGGAGACATTTAATAGTCTGGTTTAAGGAGAATTTGCTACTGAGTTATAAAGAGGAAAAAAAAAGACCTTTGAAACCTGATGAGTAGACAAAAAAAAAAAAAAATAGAGGAAGAAATGTCATTAAATTAATGAACTATATATAATGTGAGAACTATAAGCCATGTGTTGAAAGTCCACTATCCTTATTCAGTGATACAACCAACACACAAGTCTAGTATATGACCAGAACCAGTATTTGCACTTGTGGTTCCTGACCAAGGGTATGAAGAAACCAGTACCGTGCTACTGTTCATTGCACTGCCACTGTAGGTGTGCCTTTGAGCAGTGCTTAGACAAGCTCTCTCTTTGCAGAATAAGTGGTTAAGCCGTAGCCCGATGCTGCAGAGGAGAGTGTATCACTCCATGGCCGCTGTCCAAAGGAAGCTGTACGTGTTAGGTGGGAACGACCTCGACTACAACAACGATCGCATCCTGGTCCGTCACATCGACTCCTACAGCATAGACGCCGACCAGTGGACCCGCTGCAGCTTCAACATGCTGACAGGTGAGTGTTGTACAAAAAGGGAGCTCACTACTGTTGAACTGAAACATCTTTTCCCTTTAGATGCCTTAGTAGGTGGAACTCCATGACTTTGCGACAAGTGCTTCCAATTTAGGGACCACCGTCAGCCAAGAAGACACTTTTCATTACAGTTCTGGCATTCGGTGGTCTACAAAATATTTGTTTTCATACATTGCACATTAAATTTTGAAGAAGGTGCAGATAAGTTTCATTTAATTAGGCAGTCAAAAATAATTTGTCATAATATTACCAGTACTGTTTTTTCATTCTCCAAAAGCTTGCCTGTGGTATTGGTTTAGCTCCCTGTGTGAGTGTACAGGAGACTGATGTGTCTTTACCACGTAGCGTTGTTTTGTAGTGGTTTCTGCTGGCATTATAGGGCAAAGCTTTCATTGAAATCTGTTAACTCTTGCTTATGTCTAAATAGTATCTTCTTAATAAATCACCCAAAAGGACATGTCCTTGTTGGAATTCCATCAAGTCAGAAATTAATTGAGCACTTAGTTAACCACAGGATCTGTAAAGTTCTTCTTCACTTATTAGGAAGAACTGTTACAACTGGAACTTGGAAAACACTACAGCTCACTGTCCCTGACACCCAGTCCACCAAAGTTCACCTCCACCTGATAAAATTCCCAGATTTAGTATCCCTTTGAATCCCAGGGAGACACACAGAATCATAGAATGGTTTGGGTTGGAAGGCACCTTAAAGATCATCTAGTTCCCACCCTCTGCCATGGGCAGGGACACCTCCCACTAGACCCATGTTGCTCAAAGCCCCATCCAACCTTGAGCACTTTCTGGGATTGGGCATCCACAACTTCTCTGAGCAGCCTCACCACCCTCACAGTAAAGACTTTCTTCCTAATACCTAATCTAAACCTACTCACTTCCAGCTTGAAGCCAATCCCCCTTGTCCTGTCACTACATGCCCTTTTAAAAGTCCCTCTCCAGCTTTCTGATAGGCTCTCTGCTGGTAGTGGAAGGCCACAATTAGGTCACGCTGAAGCATTCTCTTCTTCAGGCTGAACAGACCCCAATCCTATCAGCCTTTCATCCTAGGAGAAGTGCTCCATCTCTCTAATCAACTTGGTGGCCTCCTCTGGACTTGCTCCAACAGGTCACTATCCTTCCTGTAGTGAGGTCCCCAGAGCTGGGAACAGCACTGCAGGTGGGGTCTCAGCAGAATGGAGCAGAGGGGCAGAATCACCTCCCTGAACCGGTTGGCCACACTTCCAGATAGGCATGTGACACATTCTTAGAGAAGCACCAACAGTAGGGCTGCTTGGTTTCCAAGTCAGGCCATCAGAGTACTTGCTGGACACTAGGGAGAGAGGTACAGATTAAAAAGGAATTGCACATGGTCAAACAGAACTAGTTTTTCATGTGTCTTTTGCTCACTAGTTAATTATTGTATTATGTGGAGGAACTGGCAGCCTTTGAGAAGGATGTAATCTGATTTGCAGCTGCAGGTGCCCTTCTCATTCTGGAGCTGACCCTGTCCCACTGAATGCTGTGAAGCAGCCTCCTCTCCAGTGCCTCCAGGTTGTTTCTACAACCCGTGCCTTAAGCAGCTACCTAAGCCTTTCTTTCTGTCAGTACAACTGGCAGTAAATGTGCCTGGTGAACTGTGTAGTGCAGATTTTTTTAGGCTTTATTTTTCCTTCAAAACTTCCAAACTTGTTGGGAGACGGTTGCTATGGGGATGAACTTGCGCAGCAGCTCCTGTGATTTTCATCGTACTTGTACCTGGAGGAGTGGGGCTGAACAGGCGTGGGCAGCACGGGAGGGGCACTCGGGGCTCTCAGCCTGTTTGGTTGTTCGTGTCTGATGGAGGCTGAGGGGCAGGTGGGGACCGTGTCTGTCCCCTGAGACACACATGAGGAGGGAGAGGATGGTCCCCTGCACAGCACATTAATGTTCATCTGGGCAGCACCAGGCAGGGCTCCTGCAAAGAGAAGGAACTGCTCCCCCACACCTCGCCTTCCCTCTGACACGTTGGGAATTCTGAAACAGTCACGTCACTGCTAGAAGTGTTTGCATCCCATTACAGAACTCCAGCATTTGGTGTTAAAAGGGTTAATTAAACACTGAAAGTGGTTTCTATTTCCTTTTTTGCTTTAGGTCAAAATGAGTCTGGAGTTGCTGTCCACAATGGTAGAATATATTTAGTTGGTGGCTATTCGATTTGGACAAATGAGCCTTTGGCATGCATCCAGGTGAGCGATTTAGGTTTCTTTGAAAGTCTTTTCCAATAATCTTGCAAGTATAAGTTTTGCACAGTTGTTATTAAAAAAGGAAAATACATGTGAAGAGGAGAGATTAAGGACATTTCTTATGCAGCCACTGAACCTGCATAAACAGAGAGGAAATACTGTAGAAATTAAAAGTATTTCCAGATGAGCCAATAGATGAAATTCCTCTAAGATATTCCAGTAAACCAGGGGTGAATTGTCTTTCCTTTGGCAAGGTTTGGATAAAATAATATGTATATATTCAGCAGTTACACTATCAAGTTCAAAAGTAAAAGGGTTGCAGAAATGGATGATGTGGCTAAGAATTTTTCAGCCCATATTGGGATTTTTCTTTTCTTTCCGAGCTGTGTTTCTGAAGGGCAGCCAGAGTTAATGAGTGGTTCATTGACCAGGTGCAGTCAGCCTACTCCCTGCCCTACTGCTTATTGCTTTAGAGCTTCAATGGAAGTTTTTTGATCCCTGCCCTAGGCAATAGGTTGTCCAACAAACTCTTCTGCTCTCCCATATTTTATAAATGCAGCTCACCCACAGATCCATGGCTTTCAGGTAGTTTGGTACAGAAATTAGGAATTCTTATCTTTCTGCATGTTTCTGAGGGAAGAAGTTCTACATCACAGCCACTGCTTTGTCACCAGCTGAGCAGTTAAAGGCAGAAAGTCCTGTTTATATCTCAGTTTCTGCACTTTTGTTGATAAACAACCTTTTTATTAGCTTCCAACTTTTTGGATTTTAGAATTTCACCTCTAAACTCTCCCATAAGACTAGAAGTTAGGCTTAGCATAGGAAGGGGGTACATTAGGTTGCCAAATTGCTGGTCTTATATAGAACATTTAGTAGCATGAATTTGTAAAGTGTAAGATAATGCAAGATAAACAGTTAAAAACATGTTCTGGTCATTAGCGTAATTGTGTTTTAGCAAGTTGTTGGATACCACACCAAAAAAATTATTGGAAAAAGTCATTCAGTCTGGCTTGGATATAGCTGACATGCTTAGATGGAGTAATAGCAGCTGTGCTCCACCAGTGGGCTCATTTATAATCAACAGGTACTCTGCAGTGTTGCACCTGGGTTTTAATAGAGCTTAGTGACAAGCAAAAATAATCCTGGGATCTTGCTTTCTTAAATGGACATTTGTCCATATCCCCAGACTGGTCATGAACTGGCAGCCTGCCTGACACAGTCCCGACATAAAAGGGAAAAGAAATATATTGAGTGATTTGGCAGAGCTGTGTGTGCTGTCCCTCCTCAGCTGTTGGCAGTGTGCCTGGCTTTAACCATCAAAACTAGCCCTTTTATCTTCCAGTTGAGGAAATCTGAGGTTACTCTCTCCTTTGGAAGAAAAAATTCCACTTTTTCTTTAAATGTCTTTACTTACTTTAAATCAGCCATTTATTTGGCATTCCCATCTTCCATAGAGCTTCTGTGTCCACTAAATACCTTGGAGCTGACAAATGATTTGTGTTCTGTGCTAACAGGAGCCCTTCTGTGCAGAGTAACCCACTTGCACGGCTGCATATTCTCCTGCCAGGAAAGCAGGATCCAATGTCATTGTTTGCTCCCAAGTGCCTGGGCACTCAGGTTTTGGGTTGGGTCTGAGAACAGCAAATGGATCACCAGATCCATAAATGATCTAAAAATTACCTTAAGCTACCTTTTCCTCTGGGATTAATAGTAAATACGTGAGGTGGGTGCCAGCAAATTTGTTTCAGCTTTCTTCTGTGATCCCAAAAATATTTTGTATGCTTTGCCATGCAGGTGCTGGATGTTAGCAAGGAGGGGAAGGAAGAGGTATTCTATGGGCCCACACTCCCCTTTGCTTCCAATGGAATAGCAGCCTGCTTTCTTCCAGCTCCTTATTTCACGTGTCCCAACCTTCAGACTCTGCAAGTGCCTCACCACAGGATCGGCACAATGTGACACATTCCTTGCGCTTCACGGAATCGGAAGTGGAGGAGGAAAACATCAAACCCTGTGTATAGAAGGGTTTCTCTGGGTCAGTGAGAAGAATCAATCCACTTGGGCTGCTGCTTTACCATCACACATTTGTCTTAAAGTCAGATCACAGCAGGCAGGGAGGAAGATCCAAAGCCTGCGTGCGGTTTCTCTCCTCAGCCTCAGACGCAGAAGCAGATACGTGAGCGCGTTGTGCATTTCTGCCGGTGGCCACTTGCTACGTGTCTTCTTCATTTCCTTATGCAACTTTGCCAGCCATTGTGGATGCTCTCAGCTCTTCCTGGGCCGCTGCTCTTTGGAGTCTGCACATTCAGTTGTTCACCAGTGGCACTTTCAAAGACAATAAAAATGCTCTGTTTATGTTGACAAAGATTATACAATACTGTGCTAATTATGCAACTTACTCAATACCTTTGGCAAAAAGAATAACAAATGTGTTGACTTCCAATTCCGAACTCCATCGTTTACAGTTTCTCATTTAATAATACTTCATTTGAAATTTAAATACTTCAAAACAGATTAAAACAAAAACAAAAAAAACCAAACAAGCCCTATAGGATATGAAGAACAGATAAAAATTGTCTCAGCTGAAAGGCAAAGAAAATGAAGCCTCACGGTTAAACTCAAGTCTGAACTGAATGTGTTTGTCTGAGAATCTAAAGATTGTTTGGGATGTCATTTACCAAGGTCTACTACCAAATAAATGTTACCTTCTGTCATATGATCAATTCTTCCTGACAGCTGCAGTCTTTTAGTGGTGGAGATCAGCCTCTTTACTGTATAATTAAAATGTGCCATTTACTTAATATTTTTAATATCCAGTTTGCAAGGGGTCACCACATTTACAATTATCAGTGAACAGTCTCATTTTGTCCAACATATGGTCCCACAAATCACTAGTCTCCAGAGGCTAAACAGGTGTAGAACAATGTCAATATTTATTTATTTATTCTTTCATTTTATATAGCGTGTCTCCATTCCACTCTCCAGGCATATGCCAGCTCACAGCAAATACTCTAACCTGGTGTATTTTGGCTTTGCTTGGCTAAGGCAGTCCCTGTCTCTTATCTCTGTCTTTTATTTATATATTGAACAAAAATGTCAATGTTTGTAAATATTAACCAAGCATGTAATTAAATCTTTCTCTATTTCTGATTTATGGATACTCTTCACTTCTCTGTCTTACCTACTGATCAGCTCCCTGCCACTGTGCTGCCTGAGCAGACCTATCAAATTCCTGCTGATGCTCCTGCTAATGCCACATGTGGAACGTGCTGCAGCAGTAGCCTGTGCCTGCTGGACGGGAACAGGTTTACTTCGTCCAGTGAGCAGCACTTTCTAATCAAAACTATCTTTTAACTTTTAAGGGTCTGATGACAGGGAGGTAACTTTATTATCATTTCTGTCTCCTGCTGGGCAGTGTATTGGTGGAACATCACCTTTCCTTTTCCATACTTATCAGGTTAGAATGTTTTATGGTCAGGGGTTTTGGTTGTTTTGTTTTTGTTTTTTTTTTTCTGAGCTTTCTCACTTTCCTTGCCTCAAGCTGAGCTGCAGCTGCACAGTCTTTGCCTGGCACACTGGCTCAAGTTGCTAACACCATCTCCCTCTGTGCACCAAGCATGCCTATATCTAGGCAGGACTTTTCTCTATGCTGCATGGGAGCTGAATAGGCTCTACATCAAGGCATATTTTAATTTATTGGTTTAATTTGTTTGATCTCCTGGAATTCTGCATGTAAGGGACAGCTCTCTGAACAGCCCATTTACAGAAATTGTTTTCCTGTGTGGGCTGCAGGGTCCAAGCCAGGCAAGTACACAAACTTTGACTTAGATGTGGCTTTCAGGGACACAGAGAACATGTGTCATTTTCAAGAGGAGGGTGGCTACAATAATAAAAACTTATGCAAGAGCTTTGAGTCTCATCCCAGAGCTGCCACACCAGGTGAGTGATCTGGTTTTGTTCTGGGGGCAGAACTGTCACTTCCTGTTAGTAAAGCCCAGGGCACTTCTGGACAATTGTGCAAAGTGTGTTTTCTATGTCTCAGCTTAGTTTGAACACTTTTATTCCTAGGTCTCATAGCTTACCACAGCTGTAGCTATGGAATCGTTTAAACTGCTGCTTTTGGAGAGCAGGGGGAGGGATTAGGATGGATCACTGCTGAGCAGTGGCAGAAAGTGGCAGCAGTGGTCTGAGTTTGAGAAGCAGAGGGGAGCAGTTTCCTTATGCAAAGCAGCATGTGCCTCTTGTTTCAAGGTCTGAAAGGCAAGAAAGTTGTTTATCATGTTTGCTCTGCCCTTTAGACACTTCTACTGCTCTGCTAGTTGTCACCAATTGTCTGCACTGTGAATGGCAGTTTTAAACAGCTGTGCAATTGCTTTATATTGGTCAGGGGTACCTCTGCCACAGAGCCTCAGGACAACACATATGCTCCTATTAGTGTCAGGATCCTGCTCTGGCTTTTAATCATCAGGCTCCACTGATTACAGAGGTCTTTCACAGCAACCTCTTGGTCATTTAAGGTTTTGTGTCACACTTTCCTATCTGGGTTTTTCTGCTTTTGTTGCAGGACCTACAGGCCAGATGGCGGGTGCTTTGCTGCACCTGAAGTCAGAAAATGCCTCATAGCCCTTGCCAGATGAGCAAAACCCTGTTAATTACTGCCAGGTAAGAAAAGGGAGGAGTGTGGATGCAAGAGCAGACAGAGAGCACCCTGCCGTGTCTGAGGGGTCTCAGCTGGAAGGAGCGAGGATGGGAGAGCAAGGCTGGCTTCATCTGCCACCTGCAGCTGTGCAGGATTCCTGCAAAGGCTGCCTAGTGAGCTGAAATTTCTGAATCACCATGTCCTTGCTCTGCCGTCCTTCCATTGAATGTCTCTGGCTTCTAAAACTACCATGATTGCAGAATCCTGTGTGTGACCTCCTGATCCACCTGTGATGTTCTAAATTTTGTACTATTTTGGGCAGACATACAACTCTGAATCCAACCTTTGTCTCTACCCAGCCTACTGGTTTTGGTATGTACCTCTGACACAGTTTAGCTCAGTTTTTCCACACAGCCTTAAAGCTGCCCAGAACAAAAATATTATTTCTCTGCTTGCTGGTTCTGTTGCCAGAGTCTGATCATCACAGTGGGAGAGCAGATGCCAGCACAAGTCATTTATCCAGGTGGGAGTGTGCAAGGTAAGGGGACAAGTTTGCAACCAGTGAGAACTCAATACTGCTTCAGGGAAAGAGGTGTTCCTACCAGTGAATAATGCAGCAGTCACTGACTGTCCTGTTAGGAAGAGAGTGCCCTGTATTCCTTAGATTTACACATTAAGGCTATTTATATCTGCAGCTAAGACTTTTGGCCCACAAGACCCAAAAGTATTGAAGACCTGTTCTCTGATCTTTTTCAGGCCACTCCCATAAAGAATAATATTCTATCTGTTATATAACTTTAATTAAAGTATATAAATATGTACTTTACCTTTGAGTCCTAAAATGTGTTACCAGCTTTTAGCTATAAATAATCACAAGTGAATCAGCTACTTTCTGCTTTTAATCCATAAAATGCCAATTTTCACAAGCAGCAGCAGCACCAACAGCCTCTTCTGCCACTTTGGTGTCTCTTAAGCATTTCACACCCAAGCGCTGACTAAAGAAACACTTCCATTATGAGCCAGTGTGCAGCAATTCTGCTTCTGTACAGTAATGGTTTTGTAATCCTTTGACTTCTAGTTGTGGCTTATGATTTTCTTCTTAGTTTAGCAGATTTTGAGCCAAGTTCCTAATTCTAAGAAGAGCTAAAACTTCTGTAACTCTTTTTCATCTAAATTTTGCCTTCCCCAGTTACCCTCCCCCAAACCTGTACAGACATTTAGTACATAAGTTGCAGAATCGTGGAGAAACAGATAATTGAATATTCACACATGCAGAAACAACCCAGGCAGAATGTGGAACAATGTGGAAACAGGCGCGAAAAGAGGCGGCATCTGTTTATTGAAAATTAAAATGTAGAATAAATTAAGAGGGCAAGGTTAAAACACTTCATCTGCAGACAGAGTTTGTAGGGGAGGAAGACTGCAGAAAGTTTAGCACGTAAGACTGTGTATAAAGGACTTATGCAGTTCTATTTTTGCAAAATGAGGGGTTTTCTTCTCCCCCAAGGACACGTTACAAAGGGATAAAGTGTCCACATAAAGAATGGTTTTCCAATAGAGATGATTGTATATAGCAGTTTCACAGTAATGCCAGAATTAAAATGCTTAAAACATTAATGTTGCAATGCTTCAAGTACTTAAGAACAGAGTATTTTTAGCAACATCCTCAATTCCTGTAAGTAAATGCTGTGCTAACTCTCCACCGGTGCCCTATGCAGGTCATGCTGGGCCTTTCCAAACCAAATAATTAATTTAGCCAATTTGCATTTTTAATGCCTGTTTTGGTGTCATTCTGCAGGGAGAAGGGTAGAGGCTAGATAGTGTTTGATGGACTGACAAATGCAGTGAATTTGGTTGTAATGTGGAGTTACTCTGCTGACATTTCCAAAGACCTCTAAAGATACTACATCTACAAAGAGAGGATCTGAGCTTTTGCTTTTTTTTTTTTTTTTGTTGTTGTTCTGTACATACCTTGCACTTTGTACATTAAACTTGCAAAAGGTTTACCACTTTGAAGCTGCTCAAGTAGACAAAAGCCATATCCTAGTCATTCATCATAAAACAAGCTTAATTATGCTAGGACATATTGACACTGCATCAGATTTTTAATCTTCAACATAATTTTATAACCATTGCTAACAGATGGGCTGATTACACTGAATTTGAGTTTTAAGTAATAGTTAAAAATTCTAAAATATGATTAATCTGGAAATACCCATTGCATACCTAATTTTCAAAAAGCTTCTGAAAGAAGGAAAACCAGAGTGCAGTAAAACCTCTTGTTTCCTGAGGGAACTATATTGCTTTTAAGTGCAGAGTTATCAAAGTTCCTTAGATGACCAAGCAGTTCATGCTATTGGCAGTTCCTCTTCTGTTCAATTACAACAGATAGGCCAGGACCTTATTCCTTCCATGGGTCTGCTGCTCTATTCTAGCATAAAATATGTGTATTTTCCTATTTCAGAACCTCATTTTTATCAAAACATGTACTCCCCCCCTTTTTTTTTCCATTGAAAATGAAAACAAAGTAATTTAAATTAGCATAGTTCTGTTCTTCAATAACAATAACAAACATAAAATTCTTATGAAACAGAGGGACAGCTTTGTGGGACTAATGGAAGTCACATGTGAATTCTGAAGGGAAGGTATTTCTTTTCATGTTATCTTGTTACTAAAGGAAAGATAAGCTAGACTTCCCTCTGCATGCCATTGTTCATCATGTACTGGACATGTGCTTCATATCACAAGGATGATAATGGGTCAGAGGTGATTGGTATTCTGAATTCTGGAATAGGGGAAATAGAAAGATTAAATACTATCTAGTTAGATCTCAATTCTATACACTGCAGGGAAAAAAAGGGTGCTAAGTATATATAAGTGTATATATAAACACACATCACAAAAATATGTCCTCTTATATCCTGGAAGAATCCTCTGCCCAAGGAGATCAGCATGGAAAATTCTGGCAAGGCTTATGATGGCTTGGTTTCAGACAGGTATCCCATCACCAGTATTAGCATTTCCAAATGAAAGAACATTCTGGTCAGACTAGGACAAGAAAAAGCATACTGAAATTAAAAATTTTGTTAAAACTCCACTGACAAACAGTCATTCTATAGTTATCAGTAATTAATTAAGGTGTCTGCTAGTTTTGGCTGGGGTGGAGTTAATTTTCTTCACAGGGGCAGTTATGGGGCCGTGTTTTGGATCTGTGCTGAACACAGGGTTGATAATGTAGAAATGTTTTTGTTATTGCTGATCAGGGCTTACACAGAGCCAAGGCCTCTTCTGCTTTCTCATACTCCATGCTGGGGAGGGGTTTGGGGGTGCTTGGGAGGCTGGGAGGAAACATAGCCAGGACAGGCGACCCAAACTGAGGGATATTCCAGACCATACAACATCATGCTTGGTACATGAACTGGGGTTAGAAGGAAGAGACATTTGGAGTGATGGTGTTCATCTTCCCATGTTATGTGCCACACTGTTACGTGTGATGGGGCACTGCTGTCCTGGAGATGGCTGAACACCTGCCCGCCCTGGAGAAGCAGTGAATTTATTCCTTGCTTTGGTTTATTTGCATGCCATTCCAATTTGTGGGTTTTGCCTTCCCCATTAATCTTTGTCTCAACCAAGGAGTTTGCTACCTTTTGCCCTTTCAATTCTCTCCCCAGTCCCACTGGTGGGGGAGCAGCTGTGTGGGGCTTGGCTGCTCACTGGGGTTAAACCATCATAACATTCAAAACAGCTTAATACCACCAACTTTTCATTATATAGATGTGTTTGAATAATTAAATTTCTCTGAATTAGGTAATCTATCTACAATTTTATTTTCAGGATCTTTTCACCATCTGTTGCAGAATTTACAGCTGCAGGAAATGTTCATCCATGCAGCAGTGGTATTTTTAAGCGCACTGGGAGACACCCTTGCCATCCTATAAGTAAAACACCCCTGCAATGAGTAGCAATCTTCAAATGAGTGAGGTTGCTTAGAGCCTCATCTTACCTGATCTTCAATGTTTCCAGGGATGGAGTGTCTACCAACTCTCTGAGCAACCTGTCCCAGTGTTTCGCCATGCTCATAATAAAAAAAATTCTTCCATGTATCTACTCTGAATCTATCCCTTTTTAAACCAAATTGTTTAGTATAAAATAATATAGAAAGGTTTAATTTAAATAATGTTTATTGCCTTAAGCAGCCTTTATACAGACAGCATCTAGTAAGATATATATTCTTTTTAGCTTTTGTATTTTTTCTCTATTTTACTTAAAACCAGCATTTTCTTTGTTCCTCCTGCTTGGTTTTGTACTGCTGTTTGGTGTATGCTTGGTAGGTCAGCAGAAACTTGCACTCTACAAGTCTTCCTCTCACTAATACTATTGGAATTATCAGTCACATCTGCTAATGTCCATACCACCCATCAGATCCCCCATTTGGCACTGGTTGATGACTATGATGCAAAATGCATTGTTTCTGTTGGCATTAACTTTGTGACAAAGAAGAACGGTATTTTCCAAACTGTTTAAATTAGTTTCTCATGTGCCAGGAGCTGCTATGCATTTACATGAAGTCCTGTTGTTTTTTCAGAAACTTCCAGCCACTACAGATAGTGTTAAATATGTCTTTAATAACCTACTAAACATATCATTAAATGCTTCATTGTAATATCTGTCCTATCCTTTAAAATCACAGCTTGTACTTTCAGGAAGTAATACTACAGTCAGACATCTGTTCTAGGATCTACTGTGTAGTAGGACTCAAATTTCAAGGGTATCTTAATTAATTTCTCTCGGAGAGGGGTGTTTTTAATTTTTTTTTAAAACAAGCTTTTCAGAAGCAAAATCCTCCTGGGATGAATAAAACTCCCAGGTACATAAGCTTACGAGAAGCTACAATGCAAGTTCAATAAGTTATTTTCATAATGAAAAGAACCTCCATGTTCTGCACTATTAAGTAGCCTAAAGAGGCTTTTAGTTACTGCATTATCTGACGTACTGATAGCCGATTTAGGCAAGAAGATTATCTAGTTCAACTTGATAAGATTACTGTAACAAAAGGGAAGCTGCTCTGTACAAGATTTTAGGGATTTTTGGGGAGCTATTAGGCATAAAAATAATTTTTCCTCTCCGTTAACATTGTAAAATTAAAATGTGAATAACTTAAAAGTAAGAGCCTGCTCACTGGTGTTGCTATTACCAGCAAACCCACTCCAAAGTCCAGTAAGGAGTTTCAGAAATTTTCAGAAAGCTTCAAATTATTGAGGGAAGTGAAAAGTGTGGATACCACAGTCATTAATGAAAGTTTCCTGAGCACTTTAGGAAAAAAAATGTAGAAAAAGTTACAGAGCTAGATCCATCCTGGAAAGACCCATAACACAGCAAAATACTTGAAAGATCCAACTTTCCCAGCAAACAGGAATAATTACTAGCCTATTATCAAATGATGAGTATTTTAATTAAAAGTTTGTCCTCTCTTCTTTTGCCCTTCCCACCTTTCACACCTAGTATAAGTGGATAGCTAATAAAAAAAAACATTGGGACCACTGGAAAATATAGATCAGTTTTAAGAACATAGCACTGGAAAGAAAGGGAACAGGAAATCTAAACCTGCATTTTCTTGTATTATCCACAAAGAAAACAGACAGGCTTTACAATGGAATATGAAATACTGAAATATTTTAATACAGGTGGAAGTTAAAGACAGCTATATACATTCTGTGCAACATAAACATATGAAAAAATACTCTCTCTTAACACAAGCTTTATCATGGCTGGCATAACGCCTGGTGAATGCATTCAACAAATTGAGTACTAGAGAGCACATGTTTTTCCCATTCTACTAAAATAATAAATTAGAAATTACAAAATTATGATTTTCTTAAGAACAGACTGAGTAATATTTTCAAAAGTACACTATTAAGAGGGACAGGTCTCATTCAATGTGAACTAAGTTGTGAAATTCTCTGAAATCCTGTCTTGTATAGGCTTTGTTCATACAGATATTTGAATCTGTAATAAATTAGCTTTCAATCTCTCTATTGCTATTCATCAGGATATCGAGACAATTTTCAAATGCATGACAATAATAAAATACCAAAGTTTTTTTTTTTTTTAATTAATACATAAATTGGGGAAAATACAACCACAAAATTGATACATGTATTTCCATTGTAAAGATAAAGAACTTGTCAAGTGCGTCAAAGTCTGTAGTTTTAGGTACTAACAATGTCATAATGTCCAAGAGGAAAGGATTAATCACCAGCACATTACAGATCTGTCTCATTTTCCAGTTTTTGTATCTCATTTTGTCCAGCCTCTGCAAGGTGAGATAAGAGTCTCTTATAGGCTTCTCTGTTGGGAGAAAAAACCAAAACATGTAACATGTTACTTTAATAATCTCACACATCCTAGAAGTAACAGTGTGTAATTCCTAAACACATTGTTTAGATATTGAGATATTAAAATATTTTAACTTCCTCACACCTATTCAAATGCTTTTTTGCTGTGACTCTTCAGCATGGCCAGATCAGAGGAAGTATAGGGACTGTACTGTTTACAGCTAGAAGTGTAGTGGAGCTGCTTAAAAACCTACTTGTTTAGTAAACTGCTGTGAAATACAAGTTCCTTACTTAAAAATGTGGAGTTTCCAAGGCCTAGAAGATATTAGCATTCAGACTTTATGACGTTTGCTCTCTCATTTCTGCCTAAGCAATCCCTGTGACTCTCACCACAGCACAGTGATGTGAGCCCCTCGCACTTAGGTGCAGCCCAAGCACTCAGATTCAGACCACCATCCTCAACCAAGGACTGTTTTAAAATAAACCTGGAATTCAGAAGGGAACTGTCACTCAAGTGGATTTTCCAGAAGAGTGCATATGTGTTGATGAGACTTTTCACCTTAAGTTCATTCTAATACTCTCCAACCCAGACAATGTAATTATTGTTAAAGCACTGCCTCTGACATTTAGGTCTTTTCTAATTATCTATTTTTGTCATGAAATATTACCTTGAGCAAACAAAACTGCAGTTTTTCATACTAGTTCCTTGCAATTACAACACTGGACATCACCACTAGAAGTTGCATTTAATGCGACTTCTGAACCTTACTTCTTTTATAGATATGGATTTGCACTTTAATGTCTACAGTAATTGCACTGAATACGTTAATATCATGTTATTTGGTGTCTGGGACAGAAGAGAGAAAATCAGGTGTTCCTGAAGAGAGAAAATGAGTGTTCTTACAATAAAATGCTCATGGATCACCTCAGCCTGCTGCGTAATGGAGCACATTCTAAATACAAATTACTAATAGAAAACATTGACAACAGATCAGCTAATATACACGGTTTAAGTGATGAGGATAAAGGAAATGTAGCTCTTCAGTAATCTTCAAGCTTGTATTTCAGGAAGCTTAAACAACCTGCATGCTTTCAGCATTTTGTAGATAATGGGATGAATGTTAACATATTAACAGTATTTAACAAAAGAAAAACAAGCAAAAATTTAAGCTATGAAACACATTATCAAAGGATGAAAAGCAGGTCAAGTGGAAAGCCTGCATATAACGGTACATCAGGCTGATCCTGGACAAATTCTCTTAAATAAAAGCAAATGCAGTTATTGGTAGTGAACAGTGTTGGTAGTGAAAAGTGAGTCATATAATTACAAATTAATTAAATACATTTTTCATTAAATGGAAGATGAATACCCTGTCAGTGTCTCAAGAATTATTCTTGCACAACTGTCTTTTGCAGTTTTTATAGCCCAGGCTCTGCCAACACACAGCTTAAAACTTCCCCAGTGTGAGGCATGAGTGGATCCTTCCCATTGAGTAGTCCCAGGATGTGCAGCAGTGCAAACACTGGGGCCAGTTCCTTGCCCAGACCACAGGAGAGTCACAGGCACCTTCCAGTGAGCAGCACTAACAGGAGAAGCTCCACATGGAGCAGAGCTTCCTGGAGTTTTGTAACAGTACTTGCAGAGATGCTGACATGTCAGTGCTGCATCTGCACTCAGACACTACCATCCCTGCAGAGCTGCTCCCCTCCTATCCATTTCTCTTAAGACCAAATGGATTCACATGTCAAATATTTCTGTTTTGAGTTCTTGGTGGGCAAATGGAGGAAGTGTGAGCCTGCTGTGCCAGTTGAAGCCAGCCTTTCCTGGACACCCACAACTCTGCTAAATTTAGCTTATGAGAAAGCTTTTGATAGTAAGTTGGGGGGTATTTATTTTCCAAGCATCTCAGACCATATGTGATTATACTATAATCCATAGATGACCCATACAGTCGTCTCAAACAGGAACTGACAGGAAAATTCTTTGGGTATGGAATTCTTAATTCTGTTTTGCAACATATCTTGTAGAAACAATCTGGCTTCACATAAATTCTACTCTGTGGACCCTAGTATCAAAACATCTCTGAAAATATTTAGCAAATATAGATGGCTTAAAACCATGAAAGGCTTGAGGGAAATTTCTGGCTGAAAACACTTAAAAATCACTCATTTTTGAGTGTCTGTGCAGCTGTCTTAACACTGCTTTCTTTCAAGAGAATAAACCTCTACTATTCATTGTAAAAAACAATATTAAATGAAAATCAAACCTCTGTGCAGCATTTCTTCCAAGGCCTTGTTTGTGCTCAGAATCCTTCAGAGACTGTGTGATTGTGGGAATCAGGCTGGTAACCAAAGTCTGATCCAAGACTGCCACTGTTTCCAGTATGCTGAAAACCCGATGATCATAGACAGCAGTGTAGTCCTGGATAAACTGCCTGAGGGGGATACAGGGGCATTTAATGCAGGGTCAAAACTAGATGCAGAGAACATGCCAACAACAACTGAAGAGTCTAATCATAACAAACAATCTGGCTGCATAGCAATTTTCATATTGTTTCGCTGGGATACTCTACCTGGAATACTTTCTCTAAACAAAGTCATGTTTTTGAAACCTAAAGCTAAAAATTTCACATATTTATTTTCAAGTAATTTGGAAGATTCTGCTGCTGTTTCAGCAGTACTGCCTTGTTCCAGAGCACTTTACTTCGTAATGTTTGTGAATGCAAAACTAAACCATATATTTCTTATTTAATAAAATAGTTGTAAGAAAAAGACTAACAAAACAAGAGTTTTAGATTCAAATTTGCAGAAAAAATGTTGGCATTTCATATAAAGCTCCCCTGGATCTTAAATAGGGCAGACAGACCATTGGATTGAAGCACATCCATTTGCTGTCCTGAGGATCTGAGGACTTTAAGGCTCACAGATTACATTCAAATCAAAATCAGCATCCTAGGGGTGACACATGAAAGTGAAGTATCACATACAGACTGACATTCCCACAAATACTCATTATTTTTTCAGTGAATCTCTCTCAGTGCTTTCACCTAGGCCCAGCCCAGTACAACATCAGTGCTTAAGGTTTGCAGAATGTCTTTGAGTGCCAGGTCATGCAGCTTGTCAACTGTATACATGCAAGGTACAGGATTAATTTTGCAGAGCTATGAAATAAGGATAATTTACATTATAATAATCTATTATTGTCACAAAATCAAATTAAAAACCCTAAGCTTATTATACGACTATAACAAGACGCACTACAAATTAGGCACACACATCTTTCACAGCACCATCAGCATTCCCAAGGTGTTTTTCCCATTGCAGGAGCAACACACCTCCCTACTCCCTCTCAAAACAGTACCTCATCCATGAGGAAGCAGCTATGCCTCTCACTTCTATTTTTCTGCTCTGTTTTTTTGGCAAAGCTGTGTTCAAATCCAGTGCCAAAAGTACCATTACTAAAATACCATAAACAAGCAACAATGCAGCATGTTAGGATAATTAGTTATTAAAAAAAACCCATGTTTGCTGTCAATTGGCTTGCAGCAGCTTTGCTGCCAGTTGGCATATTTTCTGGTTACCTAAATACAGAAGTCAGCTGGGTGGCATGTTCTCCTCCTGACCCTGCTTGGCAGCCTTCTACCATATACTGTACAATGTCTGTAGATATTTTTTTAACTGCAAAAGAAAAATCACAATATTCACACAGAGCTCTTGAACTGACCATCTGGAGAATGTCTTTCATGAAGACAAAAATTTTAAAATGAGGGAAAAAAGGGGTTTTAACTTTCTTTGATGCAAGTGAAATGATTGTGAAAGCACTTAGTTAGATTGGCTATAAAGAACATAATGAGTCATGGGTTTATGGAAAAGTCTTATTTTCACCACCATTATCCTTTAAACAGATTTTTAAATACACTATGTTTTTTTAAAGTTAAAGCCAAGAGATATACATTTAGAGGAAATAGAGGTTTTATTTAAATGTAAGTTCTGTTTATATTCTTTAAGCATTCCTATTAGATTCAAAAGAAAGGTCATCACAGCATTATATTCTGCACAAAGCTATGTGCATCTACTCCGTACTTTCAGTGGTGGAGATTGTTCTGAACCCTCTTTTTTTTAAGGGAAAAAAACCCTAAAAAACCCAACAACCTTCCCCACTATTTTCTCAATAATTATTTCCAAATAAATACCCAAGTTGCAAGATACAGCTCTTCCTTTATAAAAGTGGAACTGGGCTCTAAGGACTTTGCTAGAAGGGTGTGGCAGAGCAGGCAGGGAGCTGGTGGCTACAGCAGCACAGGACTTCCAGCTCATTGCCCTGCACATTTGCAAGGTGGGTACTTGGTTTTTAGCTGATATGGCTGTGATGGCAAAAGAGGGTGATGACTGAGGCAATTTCCTAAGCACATCTTGTCCCTGAAACTATTATAGACCAGATTCAAACAGTACTTTATCAGAGAAAATTCCCAGGAGACATCAGAAGTGAATCCAAATTTTGCTTAATACCTCTCTAGCAGCAAGAAATTGAAAATTTGAGCTCAGGTATATTCGTTATACAATGGTGGGGTGAAAAGAGTGCTTCACTCTTTAAGTACCTAAAAATAAAGATGTTCTTGCTACAAAACAAAGCAACCTAAAAGAAGAAAGAAGGCTCAAAGATACCTTCAGAGAGCAACATGCTACTTTTAATCCATTTATAATGCATCTATGGGGAGAACATACACTAGTCTTATTTGGTCTCAAAACTTTAGGTGGAAGAAAAGTGCCACAATTGCTAATGGAGGAGATTATATAGGAAGGATGGGGAAAAAGGAAATACCTTCAGATTCCTGCTAAGTTGATTCGTTTATTAGAGAGTTAAATGAGGCAGGACTTCTCTGCCTGAGAGGCAGAAGTCCCAGAACAGTTAATGAAAAAAAAAGCCTCATCCAGTTTAGCTGGCCAGATTGCTTTATTCACCTCATCTGAGAGTCTTAAGTACTGGTATGAAAGATGCTCAGCAGTGCAGAAATCTTGCAGGCGTGGAGAAATATACTTAAGCAAACAAACAGCTCACCTTGCAGCTCATTAACCAGTAGCAAGCACTTCAACACGGCTGGGAGAACCAAGTCTATGTCACACAGTTCAAAGCTCTGGGTTCCCTGAAGCACTTCAAGAATGAAAGCAAGAACAGAGGCCAAGCGAGGAGGTGGAGCATGCCCTTTGAACTGCAGGTAATTTTCCCTGGGAAGACAAAGCAAGCCGGAACAAAGTCTATGATACGGGTTTTTTTTCCCATGCAATGCAAGCACCATATACCTTAAAATAACTGTTATTTCAGCAGGAGGCCTATTACAAAGATTTCTATCTTTATCTAGGCTTAAATAATGACTTCTATTTATCTTAGTCATAGCAATGACTCCCAGTTTGTCAGAGGACAGTGATATCTTCTGATTCTTGGTTCAGAGAGGAGTGAGAAATAAGAACCATCATAATTACAGTTAAAAACCCAAGTGTGACTATTAAAAGCACAACACAAAGGTAGCTTCATAATATAATTGAATTCATGAAGGAATCAAGATTCTAAAATCCTAAACCAACATGCATAATACAGCTGTTATTTAATTACATTATTTAGCTTTATGTGCTTTTGTAAACTGACAATCATACTTGTGGTAACAGCTCTGCTGTTACACTGGTACTGATATTTGATTTTTGTCAACAGTATGTTGTAACAGGACAGCCAATGACTGATTTTGTTCAGAATTAACACACACATCTCCAATATAAAATCTGGCACAAGGATAAAAGGTGACCTGTCAATCTGCAACAAGAGCAAAGTTTAACATAACACACATGGAATGTTCCAATTTTAACACCTTGATTTGTTCATTTTCCACAGAAGAATACAAGAATATGAACTACTGTTGGTTTGGCGCCACAAATTAATAGAATCTGAAGACAGTAAGTTTCTCAGGTGAAAGAGAACACAGCATTTATTCATCAGCCAGCAAGAACACTCCCAGAACCTTCAAAAAACATTTTAAGATATTTAATATTAGGTACTGTTATCTACTCAAACAAGGCACATATGTTGGCTGAGCAATGCATCAATTAAAAACCAGCATCCTTATTAAAAACTCAGTAAAGAGTGCTTCTACAGCTTTCAAATGAAATGTGACTTTCAGAGCTCTGTGTACTTCATTGCACCGCTTCAGAGCACTGGTGTGCCTTGGCAAATGAAAGCTGTGACACCCACAGTTCTTGTATCATGTGGTCTGTCTTATTTAACATTAGCAACTCTGAAATCTTCTGTCTCATTAATTATTCTGAAAATTTCCCACAATTTTTTTTTGTGTGTTCTTCCACTACAACAGCTGTCTGAGTTGGACAATCCTGATGGTGTGGTTCACTGTCCTCTCTGCAGCAGCAATACATTCACTGCTTTCATACAGCCAAGAGGCAAACAAACTGCACCTATTTGTGTACAGACCCCGTGACTGCCTCATGACCACGCAGCACTTTGCTGCTGTTCTAACACATTCTTCCCAGACCACTAAGGAATGTTTCACATCTTAAAAATCACCAAGTGCTATTATACCTTCAGAACTTTCCACTCTCCATCCCCATGTTCATATATGCATGCACACATTTAAAAATAAGATGACAAAGTTTGGGTATCCAAAAACATGTCACAGCTAAGACTGTGAAATCTTAATTGACTTCCTTAATAGGTGATAATACAGGCTTTACTTTCAGATTGCCTGTCATATTTACCCAAGATCAGCACTGACATTCCTTTTCTGAACAACATGTATACCAACTCTTTAACAAGATCCAAATAGCATTGATATAGGTTTACATTTGAGGGGGTTTAAATCCTTTCCTGACATGGGAAAAAAGTACAGATTGTTCACTACTCTGCAGTACATAAACCCAAGCGTCAGCCTCTCAGCAGCAGGCACAGAGATTTGTAGCTGCTGTTGACATAACGTGAGTGGTGACAGCACAGTGAACAAATACTCTCTCCCTCCCTGTCTTCCTTCTCCCACACCCCCAGTTTTCCATGTCCCCTGGGCAGCTGCACACCTGTGTATGCCTCCCATGCACAGGTAACTGTGGCTGCTCTAAGCACTGCAACTCTATGCCCCTAAATATGGCCTGAGACCCACGCATGATGATGTCTACTGGAGCACAATTTTTCTAGAAAAGGACTTGCTTTTCATGTGACCTCCTGCAATGTATTTTGTTGTGGCCTAGGACTTTTATCCTTAATTACTCTGTCACAAATCTTTTCAATTTTACTCTCCTACTATATAAAAACTCTCCTTCCTTTGCTCCTTGCCCAGAAACTCCCAGGCTCTTCCAAGAGCTACCATCAGCTGAGAGGAAAGCAGAAGCCTGAGATCATGAGTTATTTGTGACGTGAATCTGAAACCTGAGAAAGTGATGTTTCACACCCCACTGGTCCTTACCTTATGACATGCAAAGTGGTCTTGCGGAGATGGAGCAGCTGGGGGGCTGTGATGGAGCTGCCTAAAGCAGAGAGCAGAGGATGCTGCCCGGCACTGGGCGCAGTCGGGGAGGAAGGGAGGAATCGTCCAAAATAATGGCGAATGATGCTCCCAAGGAGTTGATTTAAATAGGCACCCTGTGTTTGGGACTGACAACATATGAAGGACAGGCCCTGTAGGAGAAAATTTTAGAAAATGAGGAATTAAATAAATTTTTACCAATACAGTTGAATAAATCTTTAACAACTGTATGCTAAACACTCTACATGCTGTGTAAACTGCTGCACACAGAGTAACTATGCCTGACAAATAAGCATCACTGATTTGCTGCAGATAGGATGATCTACAAATGAAGACAGAAGCAGGCAAGGCTTAAAAAGGAGAGAAAAAAATCTATCACTAGACTAATATATTGGAAGACGAGCTTTGGGAAATGAAAGTTCCCCTTCAAATTCAAAATAAAACCTTGGCATTTCAGAACTGAGAAAACTTTTGTGCCCAAAAGCTTTCATTTCTGTTTTCAATCCTGTACGTGGTCTAACAAAGTATGTTAATCAGGTCAGATTTAAGATGGGACAGAAAGAATAAATACGTCATCTGCTTGTAAAGGACCATGTGAAATTTCTGTATAAATGATATAGCAGAAAAATGAGCACTTAGAATGGAGCTCCAACAAGAAAAGATTTACTCATTGTATGAACAAATTAGCTTAAATTAGGCACCATTTATAAGGGATTTAGAGGAGGTTTTAAACTTTAAGGTAAGGCAAAAACTGCTGTGATTTATCCAATATAAGTTATATTGATCAAGAGAAAAATCTATAATGAAAGTACTTGCTCAGAAAGTGCTTATCTGAACTCTACCTGTAGTTATAGAACATATATATGGTCCATCCCTGAAAAAAAAGAGTAGTATTCTTACTGGAATGGGTTTCCATAAGAGAAAGTTAAGATCTTGTTTCCTTCCCCCTCCTCTGATTACTGAGAGCAAGAAGAACAAATCACTAAGAAAAAAATAAAAAGGTCCCGCAATCTCCTATCTCAAGGGTCACAGTCAGCAGCACAAACAGAAGCCTCTTGAGAACTCAGTTTTCACAATAGTTTTGTCCAAGAATAATGGTGTAAAACAAGGTCAAGCACAGAGCTCCCTAGACAGCAATTTCAACAGTACTTCAAATTTCCATTAGCATTGCAATCCAGACCCTAGTTTTGGTAGGAGGAGTATCTGTCTGAATATTTATGGTTGCTGAGGTAAACTAATGCCCCGAATATAGGAATGAACAGATCAAGTCAAGCTGCTTTTGTTCTCCATCTATGGAAAAAGTGTATTTTTGTTGCTTTTTGTATAGAAGTCGCTCCCCAAAAACATTTTAATCTATACCTGTCTGTTTGAAAGTGACAGAACATTCAGGGGAAAAAAATGCAGGCTGAAGAGTAGCTGAGAGTCCCACTGAATGGTGAGTTCCCACCTTTGGTTCCACAGTAAACAAATACAGGAAACATGAGGTTTCAAGAAATGAGGTGCCTGAAACTTTCTGCTGTTGGCTCTCTTGAATGCAGATTTGGGTTAAGGGTTTCACCTCACATACTTCTAGGGCTCCTTGATAATTCTGGCAAGTCTCAATGACAAAAAACACTCTTTCTGAACTGAGGCTTTGAGTAAAACTCCAGTTTTTCTCCTCCTTTTGTGTAAATTTATTGTAGGAAAGAGCTTCTGCTGTATCCGAAGTATTAAAAAAAGAAGTCTGCTACTTCTTGGCAAGGAGCAGGCTCAGAGACTGTTAGAGATGACAGACTATTTAGTGTGTAAACTTTGATGTTTTCAGTAAGATATTGCAGCAGGCATAAAGAAGAGTTGCCTGTGCTTTCTGTAGTAAAGCTCACACAAAAAGACACAATATATTCCATAATCCAAATATCTGAACTGACCCTTAAGGCTCTAGACTGTTTTAACACTAAAAGAACCCAGACATCTAGGACAAAGTGTATTAATTTACTGGATAAAAGGGACACAAAGAACATCACAACCTTATAGAGGATACTTGCAGGAATATATGAAGAATGCAGCACCTCTGAAGAACTAACAATGACAGTTGCTAAAATGAGAATTCTTCCAACTGAGGATCAACAAATGATACACAGCATCAATAAGACATCAGTTATTAACTAGTAATATTAAACTAGTTATTAACTAGTTAGTTTTTAAGAATGATCCTAAACTTATTAAATGGCTGCAATAAAAAGAAAATAATATTAGAATTTAGATATCTGAGGGAATGCTGACTAATTTCTGCAGGTCTAATAATTTCATTTCAAAGTGAACCAAAAAACCTAGCCTGATCCTTCATAAAAGCATTTTCATTTTTTGGGTTGAAATAAATTGATTTGGAAACTGAATCTCAAAGAAATTAGAAAAGAACTTGGATTTCTCGCTTGAACAAAAAGGTCTACTGACTTCAGGTCAACACTGTGTTCTTTATTTTGGACTCCTCCTTTTCCTTACAAAGTGCAGAGAGCAACAGACCTGCACATGGTCTGACAACACCATATCCCAAGTGGCACAAGGCATGAGTTACCAACCCTACACAGCAGATGCAAATCTCCAGCTACAATGGCACAATATCCTAGGCAGTGCTGGCCAAGGATGTGATTGCAAGATAATCACACAGAAATTTCTTCTTTTAAATCCCACCAGTAATTAAGCGAGATGAAGGAAGCTACTGTTCAAATGAGAGAAAAAATAAACACACATGAAACTGGACTGCAATTCTGGACCAGAGATTTGAAATCAATCACATCAGACCCCCAGGACAATCTCTACAAAGGAGATGGACTGTAAAGGGTTGATAGAGTTGCTTTCTTAACTGTGCTCTTCAGCCATCTTCTGAGGTTAAGATTTAAAAAAAAAAAAAAAAAAAAAAAGGACATTTTAAGGGGAGCAGAGAAGCATGACATCATCTGCTCTTCATTTTAGCAGAAAGGCAACAGATTCCTGTGTGTGCTCACTGCAGGAACCTTTTGTGGCCAGAGCTGCCTCTTCTGATTTATCTGTATATCTGTAAATCACCTGTGGAGAGCAAAGAGCCGATTAGTGTGGATTACTGGAACTATTCACTGCAGAAATGCCAAGCTACCTAATGATGACTTACACTGTAAGTCCTGCTGTTGGAATAAATCTGCTGTCCACCAATTAAACTTGTACAATTCCTATTAAACACATATTATAATTCACAAAATGTACTAATAAACTTGCTCAAATATCGAACCACAGATGTGGCTCATGGGAGGGCGTTAAGGTCTGATCTCTGACAAATGCTGAGCCTGCACAGAGCTATTAAAATCACTGGGAAGTGTATGGGCCAAGCACTACTCAGAAATAAGCTCTTCTGCCATTCTCAGTATCTAGACAGAAATCAACAAATCTTCTGTATTTGGACTAACAAGATTAACACTGATAAATCAAGCAGGGTATCTTCCCTGTCATCATGTATACAGTGCTTATTCCATGCACCCACACTGTATTCTGTAAGATATATTTAAACTAATATTTCTTCTCCAAAACAAGTTTCTTACACTGCTTCAGTTCTTTCCCATATTACTGATAAATGTGTCCTAAAATTCCTCCAAATCATCCTCCAAGAAATTCATCAAGAGCAATATTGGTCTGAAATGTCCTATGGTAGATTTTAGCAATACACTACCACACAAATCAACTCAACTTCTTTTTGCAGTAGTGAAATACCTATGGTTAAATTTTACATACCTCACTATCTCATAATTAGGAACAGTCCCATACAATTGTAAAATGGCTGTTCATTCACATTCTTCATGCTTTACTTTCCAAAGTCAGTCAATCAAACAATTCTGAGGGTAATTTTTATATCTCAATTAAAATCTTTCTTAGGTCATCAAGTATTATCAAAACAGATGTGCAGTTAAAGAAATAGTACCCAGACAGTAACCCTTTAGGCAAGATAAAAAACCCCAAAAAATAGTTTAAAAGTTGCTAGAGCTAAGCTATTTTAACAAGGCAGCATCAGTGACTGAGTTTGAAAAAAAATCTTGATAAGCTCCCTGTAGAGTAGAGAACAGACCAGCTGCCCAAAAACTGTCAAAAGGCAGGGGTATAGCCCAAAGTTCTGTATAACCACAAAAATAACAAATAAACACAGTCAGTCTGAACTGAGGAAAGAGAAATGCAACATCCAGTCTTAATTAGTGCCTTTGACAATTATGTTTGCTTGTGTAAATTTAAACAAATAAATTTGTAGTTTTGGGGTGGTGAAGGACAGTGAAATACAGCATTAGTTCTGATGAATTGTATAGTAATAAACTACATTGTTTGGAGAGACGGAGCTTTGTATATTGTCCTAAGAGACGAAAATATTGAGGAATTATACAGAATTTCATAAAATTGTGGCATCAATAGATATGTAAAATAAACTGCTACTAGGACTGACTTCAAACCCCTTTAAAGCCCAAAAGAAAAGGATCAAGTAAACCACATTAAGATTAGCTGTTCAAAACTATGGAAAGAGGGAAGTTTTTTCAGGTCATTGCTAGCAAAACTAAAATGTTTTCTGAGATCTGAAGCAGTCTTTTTGAGCAAAGCAGAAGAAGCCTACACTGTAGGAAATGAAGAAGAAAAAAAGATGGACAAAAAAAAGATGGTGTCTGAACTTTTCAGAAGACTAAAGAAAAAAATTAAAAAAGGAAAGGCTGCTGTGTAGAAATTCCACTCAAGAGCTTTTATACTTGGACTACAAATAAAGAACTCACATGTATAAGATGCTTTGCATGGTCTCCAAATTCCTGTTTCTTTATTTTCATGCAACTGTGAAAGGATTAAGTTGTAAGCTGGAGTATTACCAGGGACAGATCTACAGAACAATGCTTGTCTAACATTAGGGTGAATTAAGGCTCCTGCACTAAAATACCAATGCTCTACCTCTACAAATGAGCACCAGGCACAGGGCAGGTACCCAAGAGGGGCCTCACCACACATTTCACCTGCAGTTTAAGTTAGTCAAGGGGAGGTTATTCCCAAAGAATTCTGTTTCTCCATCTTCCCTTCTACATATACTGTTTTATCAGTTATCTGATATGCTCATTTGGGTTTTTGGGTTTTGTTTGTTTTGTGAGGCTAGTTAGTATTTGAGTCAAGTCACAAATTGCTATTCACAGAAGCATTAAAGCAAATTAAATGAGAATGTGTATGGTGGTGAAAGGGAATGAATGTAGCTTTAAGCCAACTATGAAACAATAACCTGAGATTTCAGAGAGTGTCTAGAATCCATTCAATCTCAAATAATCTCAGAAGAGTTATTTTTGTTGTTGTTTTTAAACCAATCATGAAATATTTTTGTTTTGAGTTGATTCTAAATTGGAATTTTCCCACTTTTCCACATAAAAGAGAAGTAAGTATTTTTGAATAAATGAAGCATTTTGAAACACTTAAAAAGATTGTAAACTTCTAAATACAAACAAAAATTAATAAGATACAAAAGTGTCATATTGAAACAGGAAAAATAACTCACAAATTGTCCTCTTTTCTCCTCGAAAGTGTTTATCAAATTAAATAATTACTTGTTCTCTACAAGCAGTGTTTGTGTAAAATAAAATATTTGGTACATCTAGCGTAGCTGAAAAGCACATGGACAATGCAATAGACTGATGAAGAGTACAAAAGTGAGGTCTGGAAGTCAGAATCTGGCAAATAAAACAGGAAACAAGGGCACACACCACTCAAGACTTCAAAACCAACTCAAGTGTTTTCATCTGAAGACTACATCTGTCTGTGCTGGCTCCAGAGAAACTGGCTCTACAACTGAAATACCAGATTAGCAAACACTCAGTCCATGCTAATACCATTGTCCAGATGGCCCTACATGTACACAGCTTCTGAAAATACCTACAGAGCAATAAAGCAAAACATACTGTGCAGAGCATTTCATAACCATATTCACTTCCATACTACATGCCTTCGATCACAATGAACTGCTTTTGAAACTAATCAATTCAAGTGATGTTTACAATGCCACCACTATATTGTTTCACAATACAATCCTGCAAAGTAGTGAGCTAAGACTGCAATCAAAATGAAGACTAAAGGAGAAGGAAAAATGGTAAGCAAAAAAGTCACAAAGATTTACAAGGAAAACATGTCAACTTATTTATTTAAAAATACAGTCTTTTCTCTTTGTCACTAGCAGAAATTAGTCTATTTCTACAGCACCAACAAGCCTTACAGAGTTTCAAGAGTAACTGATAGGGTGAGGGAAGAGTAGGATAATAGGAAGGAAGGCTTTAGTCATACAATCATAAGCAACAGGAACCTGATTTAGCAAAACATATTCTCCAAGTATTAAGACAAAACAGAGGCATAAAACACCAAGGATTTTCTTTTGTTGCTAAGAGCAACAAAAGAAGGGGTATCTCATTTATAACTATCTACAGTTAGCCAAGTCAAAGATGATTTAAAATACTTGTTCTGTCATCTTAACAATTTTCTCACTCCATATTACGATTACTTGATGCACTGTTTGAGAAATCTCTCACATTGGAGACCAGTGTAACCAGTAGGTTGGCTAAAGGTTTTCCATATGCAGTGATGAGACCAGAAGCTCTGAAGTGTACCACAGCACAGCTGTCTGCAACGAGGAAAGCCAAATGGATGGCAATTTTCCTTTCATTTCTTTAAGAAGAAAACAACTTCTCTTACTACTTCAATAAATTCAGTCAATGCTTGTTCTGATTAGGGAAAAAGAAAACATCCCCTGCAATATTTATCTTTTCCTGAAGATTCATTTGTGTGCTGATAATAGAGCTGAGATATTTACCTGGAGATAAAGAGGCAGGCTTTCCTGAATGGCAGAAAGCAAAGCTACAGGCAGCTCCTTGTCCTGCTGGAGCACAGAGTGAGGCAGCAGTAAGCAGTCCACGATGCGAAACAGGAGTTGCTGTGCCTTGGAAGTAGCCAGTATTGGTGCACAGAACTTTACCAAACATCCTGTTGAAAAAGATTCAAAAAATTCCAAACCAATTTACAGTTAAGAAAAAAAAAATTAAGAAAGCCTTAAGAAGCAATTATGTTAAGTTAGATAATCTAAGAGTAGCAAAAGCAACTGAATTGTCTCACACATATGTACTCTTTCCATGGCATCCTGTTAAGAAATCCCAGTCAAAACAACTCAAAAGTCCATTTACAGTTCATCAAAACAAAATACTATATTGATTCAACACATTACAGTTAGAAGTTTTTAGGCACGTGAAGATGCTTTAGGAAAAGTACAGCAATGCTAAAGATAGGATGAGTTTCTTAGATCCCTGCAGAAAACCTAATTAAACTTGATCCATAACCCAACAGCAATCAGCACACATGCACTTGAACATTTACCTTGCTGTGTGCATTCATCCCTTTTACAGAGAAATGCTGCCTTTGCCTTCCCTTTACATTTGTCTAGCACCACTGTGGCAACACCACATCAGCAACTACTCACACAGCCATTTAATGTCAGCAAAACATTAAATACCCTTCAAACTGCATTTAATTTCAGCAGATTAAGAAGAACGAGGGGCAGCAAACTGCATTAAGTCTTGCCAGGTCTTTGTGGGCTGTCAGTTCACAAACTGAGAGCCTCAGAGAACATCTTTCTTGTTTTCAGCACAATAATGTATCACTTGCTCAGCTTTGAGCCAGTTTTAAGACTGTTCTTTTGACTTCCAAAAAAACCCTAAAAAGGTGTTGATGTGTAAATACCCCAACTTTGAAACATCTTTATTGCAGATGAGGTGTAATTTTTCTTGGAAAACTAACTCCATACTCAGAAGTGTTAATACTCAAAACACATATTAAATAAAACAAGATTCTTATGTCAACATTTTCAACTTCACATTTTATTAGAGGCAAGAAGAAGTTTTCTGGGTTAAAAATACAGGAATATCCTGAGGAAACATGTTTAAGACTTTGAAAATAATGGAAAATCAAAAGTAGGCTGTTACAAGATATTATTAATCTATAAAAGTCATTCATTATCATCTCTAAAAACAATGCAAAACAACATTAATATTGTGGAGTGAAAGAAAACACAATGATCAATCATAGAGAAAGAGAACGATCACCTAACAATACTTCTAATAATGTTGTCTAGGTTTCCTGCTTTAAAAGAAACATGGTCATTCCAGCTGAAAGTACTCCTTCTATTATCACTGCTGTGATGTATGGGACAGTACAAGACACAATCTGACTACAGACAGGAGGTGTTTAGATTTGTTAAGTTTTGTGCTTTGTCCTTATAATTTAACAAGCCCACAGAATGTGAAGCAGTGATCGAAATACACTTGATTTTTTTTTTTTCTTTTAAACCTTCTTTATGTTTTCTTAAATAAAAAGAAAGGACATTTTCTTGCACAGAACAGCATGACTGAAGATTAATTGTTCCCTACTGCAAAGAACAAAAAGGACAATACCCATCTAAAAAGGAAAATACCAATCTAAAATTGCTTTCCAAGGCTCCAACCCACATCTGGGTATCTAAAAATGTTTAATTTTATATACATCTTGTATATCAAAGTATGCTGATCTCACAATATAAAAATTAAGTATTTTACAAAAATCTAATTCCAGTACATTTGATGTATCTTCTGCATCTTGGTCATGCTTTCTCTGTGCTCCTTAGAATCATGATGTAAACTGTGTGAGCATGTGTGCATCCAAATCACTATCTCTGTTTTAAGATACATAAAGTTTAGTCTGTTTTTAAAGGTAAATGGGTCAGACTTGTACATTCATTGGTAATTAAAGCACTCTTATTTTTCCACCCTATCAGTGCTTCCACACTTAATGAATAAATACTAGAATTGCATTTTAGTAAGGTACAGAGTGCATGTCAGAGAAGCAGTTCCAAAAAAGAAGTGAAGTACATACTTTAGCCAATTTGGCCACTAACATATCTCCACTACATACCATGTAGCCTGTCATAATACTGCTTAGCACATTATATCCTCAGTTGAAAGGGACCCACAAGGATCACCAAGTCCAACTCTCAGCCCTGCACAGGACACCCACAAAAAGTCACACAATGTCCAAACACTTTTTGAACTCTATCAGGCTGGTGCTGTGACCACTTCCCTGGGGAGCCTGTTCCAGTGCTCAATTCCCCTCTGGGTGAAAAACCTTTTCCTAAACTCCCTAAATCCAGTTTTAAACTCTACCTTACCCCTCCACATTGGCCCTAATCAAATAAGTGATTTGATCAAAGTAACCAAATACGTGATTACCACAGTGTTTTCTTTAGTGAGTCAGGCTATGCCCCATAGCATGGATACCTAACACCAAAGCTGCAAATTGTCTCAATCCACGTGACTCAAAAATTGGAATTCTTTCAGAAGGGTGTACACCTACTTTTATGCTCTACAGGAACAACTCAGAGCTCATCACTTCTGTTTAAAATGAGTGGGCAGAGGAAGGAAACAGTAAGAGACATCATACAAAAAGATTTCATTACCCTCTCTGGGAAGAGTAGATCTACTGTAGGTATAAATTGCTGTAACTTCAGGAACTGCTATGACTTACAACAATCCTCACTACAGCTAAAGAACCAGAAACGAGCTTGTGTCACTGTTTCTGAGTTGGTTTAGGTAAAACAGGTCATTTTCAGTAATGAAAGATGCAAAAACATCTTCCTTTTGAAAACACTGATTTGCAGGGATAATAAAAAAAGCCCCCATAAACGAAAACCACAAGTAAGTTAGACATCATGATCTAGAGAAAATCTGGGAAAAAAATCTGACTGTAGCATCTTGGTGACTTCCTTTTTTCGAACATTAAATAGTATAGAGCAAAAATATATCTGGGTAGTATAGAGGGGAAAGAAGTATTATAAATTTACTGATTCTTTAAAACTATTTCCTAAAAAGATAAGAGGTGTAAAATAATTACCTATGATCCAGTATGTAAGCTGCAGACCTTCTGGAGGTCCTTTTGCCTTCAGATAGGGTTTCACATACTTTAACACATCACCCCAATACTCCAAAGTCTTTGCTACCATGGCAGATTTCTCAGGGAGTGTCTGAAGACCACTGTAAGTTCTACCAACAGCCTGAGAAAACAAAATCATTAAAATAAATATAAACCAGTCTCTCATGAGACTTTTGTGAGTAATTTCTTTTTCAGGACTCAATCTGATAGTCTCTTTTCACTGCAGTTGTCCTATGAAATTAACATGGGGTAGATGTACAATACCTTAATGAACTGGACAAGAGCATTTTTTGGGTCTTGCTTGAAAACTGATTGTCCAACATTAGCCTTTAAAAGAATGTTTTCTACTTCTGAGAGTTTAAAAATCAGTCTTGTCATTTCCGTCAGCTGTTCCATGTAGGCTTTTCCTGATTATTACAAGAGAGCACATCAGTAAATACAGTATACAGTTATGCTTTTAGATTTAATTTAGTCCCAAAATCATGAAGTGAAGCATTATTTTAAAATATCTAAAACAACAAGTATTTGGCAACCAACTGCATCTCTCCAGACAAATAAAACAATTCCAAACCAGTTACTTTTCTGATACAATTTATAAGAGAATAAAGAGTTTTAAGTATCGCTAACCAAGCTGATGAGTTTCTTTTTTTTTCCAAAATATGAAAAATGTGTATGAGAAATAGTGACTGGAAGACATGTTCTACAGATAATGAGAACGACAGTGGTTTTAGAAGAAGGGATAAAGAAATACTCTAAGAAAGCAAAGTATGCAGTGTAAAAAAGGGGAGAATTAATTGCAGCTAGATTCCCCCACCCCTCCCTTTTCTTTTTCTTTTAGGCCATTCACAGCATGATTTCTGACTATTTACTTCAGATTTTCACTTTTTTTAGAGCAGTTTCTCCATGGGGGAAATATAACTTGTCTCCTTGGGAGCAAGTTTTTATTCTTTGCTTCCAAGGAAACAAGCTCTTTTATCTTTGTTTGTGATAAATTTGTCATATGCAGAGCAGGCAAACTATCAATAAATAGCACAAGCAGTGTAAAGAAACACATTTTGTAATTAGGTAAAAGTAAAGGAATACAAACAAAAATACATTTTGTAATTAGCTGAAAATGTTTGCCAGCTTTGCAATATAGCCCCGTTACTGCAAACATGAGGGAAATGTGAGCACTTACCAACTGTTCTCTCAGCATCTGTCTTGGCCAAGGCGCCACTTGGTTGATCGAGGAACATTTGCAAAACGCAGCGAAACCACGAACGTACTGTCAAAGCTTCGTAGGATGTATAGCCCATGCTAGAGAAATCTTCACACAGTGAACTGTGTAGGTGGAAGAGAAATAAAAAAAGGTACAGAGATCTAATAAAAGTAGGCAGAGGGGTGACAGTATCTCATTTGGCTGTAGATGCAAATATCTACACGTGTACATATGTTTTGGCTACAAAAAAACAGAGGGAGGAAAATTCACACAATGTGAAATGCCTTACTGTAACAATGGATGATTTGACTGTATTATCTAAACTGATAATGTACAATGCTGGAAATAGTTTATCTGAATCAGCTTGGAACATCATATTGACACTGCTCACACTGCTCCAGCCTTTCATATAAAGCCAGCCCAGGTGTCCCATGCCACTCTGAAGTCTGCTTAGTTCTAACTACATTAAAGATGGAGAAGAAAAGGTCTGCTTTAGCAAATAAATATATGTCATGTTCAAAACAGATCCAAAGGGAAACATAAAAGGGCATCTTGGAGATGAGAAAGGAAACTGCTGTACCTGGAAGTACACTTACAGAAATATTCATTTAGGTATGTATATACACACTAGTATATCCATTCCCGCACACACGTGCTATATATACTTTGAAACACTTGCTACCATTCTGCCAGTCAGATGTCAGACCAGAGTCACTCAATGCACGGTCCCTGTACTCTACTGCTCTGTATTCCCAAAGTTTTATTCACTATGAGTAGCAGCTGCAGTTGTTTTTCCCAAGCATATCAACCTTGCATCATTAATTCTGGAGAAACTCCTTGCTAAAAGACAGCAGGTGTGTGCTGCACTCTGTTCCCAATTACTATCAAATGAGGTGGATGTGTGCTTCAGGTCAGGGATATTTCTTGAAAATAGTTACATCGTTTATTTGAGAGACTTCCTCCCTGGTCAGTCCTAGATACTTCAACTTTAATGAAACATGTTTGTACTCTTGATATGTGTACATGTAAATCTACCTATTTTCTACTGATGTTTTACTCATGCTTACAACAGAATGTCAACAAAGGTCCAAAGATGGAAACCAAACTGGATTCTACTTCTGCTAAACATTGATGAAGTTGAGGGGTTTTTCTGCTTCATTTACTTAAAACCAGTGATATTTGTTGTGCATATTTTGTCTGAACATCCCTGCTGAAGTACTATTGACAAAATACGTAAGGAGACCAAATGAAAGCAAATAAAATAAAAGAATTAACACTGAATTCCAGGACCAAAGAGAACAGGTTGCCTATGGACTTAATGCTATTTGCAGTATTGTGAAAAGTTCAGTCTTGTGTAATCTTGATGCACACAGCTAATCTACTTGGTCCCAAAGGCTGACAAAACCACTTCCTGTTGTAGTCTCGCTCTTGTTTCTCTTGCTTGCTGGTAGGTGGGTCACTTAGGCATCTTCCTAGAACTGGAAAGGAATACGCTCCTAATACTTAGAAAGGAAGGAACAATAACTACCTGCTGGAAGCATGGCAAGTGATCCTTTTAAAACAGTGAGCTTATCCACATGCTCAAAGTTAGTTTAGACAGGTTGCAACTGTTATGCACTACACAACATGGATCTATCTGGGGAGGAAAGTTTAGGTTCTTCTGCAGAAGAAATTCCAAAGCTCATGTATATGCTGCCAGAGCTTGCAGGGTATAACTGTATTAGAAACAAAAGGATCTATTTACTTTTTAACTGAGAATGTTTGATGGGAAAATTACCAGAGCATAGTGACCATGAAGTCTTAAGACCCCAGCACTTAGATACTTTGATAACTTTTGCTATAAAACTGTGTAAGGTAAATAATGAATCATGCTACAAAAAAGTGCTTTTATATGCCTAACTCTTATTTCATTCAGCACATGCTAGGTATCTGCAACTTTGAATGAAACTTACCCTATAAAAATGATGAAAGAGAAATATAGCAGAGGACTGAACACTCCTTTCCCAAGCTCCACATTGATACACAAAGAACTAAATTCAACCTTTTCTAACACCTCCTGCAAGAAGGCCATAGCCTCATCTTTGTCAATCACACTTAAATAATCTTTACCACATCCTGATTTACAGTTACTGTCCTTAGTACACTATGTACCCTAAAAATGTGCAACATTTTTCACTTTCAAATAGAGTCCAACACAGAAAAACATTCCCTCTCTCTTGTTTCTCACCTCCCCTGCTTCCAAAACCTGATTCAGAGCGGGCAAGGCAGGCAAAAAAAAGCACACAACAAAAACAACCACCACCCATCCATCTTAGGTTCACAGAGGCTTACTTAGTGAAAATAAAATTTCTCAGGTATATAAAAATTTGACTGGATTGTCCCGGGCAATCTGCACTAGCTGATCTTCTTTGAGAAGATGCAAAGAATCTGGACTATTTTAATTAAACATTACAGTCTGAAGCAAGATTTTTCCTCAAGCCTAATGAAGGATGAAAAGGTACTGGAGAAACAGTCACAAGTTTTCACCTGTTTTCAATTAGATGACTTAGATATCTTGACACCAGCTGAGGCCACACCATGTCATCCCACCCAAACAGCCGCATCATTGACAGAACAGGCTGTGGCTGCAGATCTGACAGGGCTTTGCTGGGTATATCCAAAGCTAAGAGAGTAAAACCTGTTTTTAAAGAGAGAAAAAAACATGGCACCATTTCAATAATTTCTCAATATAATCCCTGTTCCATAAAGAGTACTGAAAATTAATTACAATTACTAATGTGCAGTCTGGAAGTACCAGAAATCTCAATTAAAACTGGGCAACTGTTCTAACAGTGATTGTTTGTATCCATGTTAAAAATGTAGTCTCTATCTCAAGCAGTTTGTAAATCATCAAGATACATGGGTGACAAAGGAGGAAAAATAGATCCCAACACATGCAATTTTAAATAGACTCACAAAGCCACAGTTTATAAATCCTGAAGGCATAGTTTTACCACCTCTGCAATGTCTTAAAACCTGCTTTTTCATCTTCTTGACTTCCTTTTCTTACCTCCATCCACTATATCTTGCCCTGTACACTTAAGTATTACTCTGCTTTACAGGGTTGAGTTTTATTTATTTGTTTTGTTGCTTTTACACACTTCTCACAGTGAAAAACTGTATCTGAAAAGAATTCACTCAGTAAAAGCTGGTACCTCTCTATTTTTAGAAGTCTTTCATGTATCAAAAGTTACTGTATAAATAAAGTACTACACAAAAAATTTACTCTTGAAAAGGATCTCCACATAACTGCTGCAGATCTAGAAACTGGGGCAGTACTTTGTGCAGAATTTTGTTAATGAAGCATAACTTTTGCTGTTTCTGTTAAGTCTACTGTAGAATCTGCATCCAAGAGTACCAGAATAAAAAAAATATAATGCATTGTTAATACTACAAATGACAAGTGCATAAAAACTCAGAAATTAGATTAAATCATAAATGCTGAGCAGTTATTGGTTACAGGAAATGAGAAGCATCAAATGAGTCAGGAAATCTGACTTTGGAGGGCAATGGAAAAGGGACTCATTAGTTCTCAAATTCTCCAATTCAAATAAATATAAACATGCATGCATTGACAAATCTACTTTAAATTAGACAGAAAAGGCTAGTTTTCAGAAACAACAATAAAATCAATTTAATTAACAGTACAGGGACAGACTACCTTAAGCCATGAAGGACTTCCCATTTCCTTATGTGCCTCAGAATAAACAATAAGGTCATACAGAGTCCCTACTCTGCCTTAGGTGAGGAAACAATTTCTGCCAGCCGTCTTCCAGATTATCACCTCGTTTCTGCAGCATCAGCCGTAAGAGAGGCTGGGGAGAAATGGGAAGCAGAACAGTGCTGTGAGGCCCAGGCTGTTTGCCTGGCAGGGGGAGCAGGAGAGTTGTGACAGCTGCTCTCTCTCTCCTCTGGGCTGCAACCTTAAGGCAAGAAGCTCAAACAGCATGGGAAAGGTTTGCCTGTCTCTGTAGTGCTACCTAACACATCTCTATAAAGCAGGTCACAACTGCACTCCCTCCTTCTCAGAGGAGTTTATAATAGCTTGCTGCTCTTGCTATTCCACTGTGCTAATATAAAATAGAAAAAAATCTGTCACTGTAGGAAATGAATGAAAGTTTTGACATTAACAACCTTCTCCTTTGATTTGTATTGCTGTTTCTCACACATGTTTCAGCAGTGTGAGACCACTACTGTTGTACACTGCCTCTTTCATTAATGCTGCCTCCTAACTACCATGGAGCTGCTTCAAATAAAGGGCCTTTTAGCTTTTCTATTACCAACTCAGTACTCCTGAGCTTGTAACTTTATGTAATTCATACCATGATGGGAAAGACTATTTTATGTTTCACTCTTCTGAATTTTAGTTAACTGGATACAAGATTTCATTGTAACTGCAGAATGCCATGTTAGCTACTGATGTGAAAGATCAAACTGGGGTGTCTTTCTATTCACTGCCAAGCTGACTCGCTGCATGTGGAGTTCACACACATATGGAATGTTGTACTTCAAGATTAAAAGCCTTCAGTGTAAAGCAAGACAAATCATTAGAATGAATTACGAGATAGTTTTATGACCACAAACATAACGGTTTGGCAAAAAGCAACAGTCAAGTAAGCAACCTTTTAAAAATTGCTTTAAAATTAAAAATATTCTCAAAAAATTAGTTTGAATCTCAATCATTATGAACAGTTCAACACAAATAAACTTCTACAAAAACAAGTAAATTCTGAATATAGTGAAAAACAGTATTCTTATTTATATTATATTCTTATTTATATTGTATAACATTTGCACATTGATTATAATCTGTGACTAGTAGTGAAAAAGAAGTCAGGTTTTTATAGCTTCAAAACCCTTTGGCATTCTCAATGTGTTTGTAACCTACAGAAATTCAACACTACAATACTTCCTTCTGTCAAAACATTCAGCACAGATTCTATTTTTTTTTTTTCATTCATACACACTTAAGTTACTACATGGAAGGAAAAATATCCCAAAGTACAAACTCCTTGAAAGTTTGTGACCCAGAGAATAGCACCAAATCCAGTAGGTTGCAGGCAGGGTCAGTGCTAACCTGCAGCTGTATCAGCGAGCTGGGGGGAAGGCGGCGTCTGTGACATTCTCTGGCTCTTCAAGTAGGGAAAGAAATTTCTCCAGAGAGCGCTGGCGACAGCAAGGTGGTGCTCTTTAGCCACTAATGGAATCTGTGCTGGGGCTGCGTTTCCCAGTTGAGGTCCCCGGCTTACACGTTCGTGCACGCTCCTAGGGAGAAACAAAAACAATGTTTACGTTCAATAAATGAAAAATTCACATCTTTTTAAAACGCATTTACAGCTACTTTAAACCGTAGAGTCTGAGAACTGAAGGATCATTTTGAGCAATTAAAACCTTTATGCAAAGACATTATGCATACCAGTTACTTGATGGATGAATGATGGCATATTAAGCACCATAAAGTTAATGTTAATTACTAATGTCAACCATTAATTATATGCTTTTTAATATGTCAGATCAAAATGAGAAATTGGCAGCTTTAAAATTAATATCTGAATTTTGCAACTGTTAGCATGACAAGCAAATCTGCTTCCAATCCAAACGCAGGTGCTTCTTTAAAATTTTTGTCACTAGGATTTTTAGGATTGAGTTGTGTACAGCAAATAATGGCAAATGATTTTGATCAATTGTAAAGCTTCCTTCTGAAATCTACTTCTCACTTGTAAAATCTCACTAGGTATGAGTTTAGATAAAAGATTCATTTTATCCTGATGAACTGCAGACAATTAGGTTTGACAGCAATGCCCACAGCTTTGTTAGTACAGTAAAGACAAAAGTTACCACTACACATAACTCCCATCTCTTCCTCAGACGATGTGGCATGAATTCAATAACACACTCAATTTTCTTTGATTCTTCTAGTACCATTCCTGCTACTTAATCTAATTTGGAAGTTGTGACTTTCTAGAGGTTTAATAGAGAGATGTCTGCAGGGAATCAATGTTCTCTGAGAATTGGGGCGGGGGGGGGGGGGACATTAATAAATTTGTCTGGTAGAGCAGGATAGGAAGCATTACAGTACTGGGCTGATCAACTAAATAACATGCTTATTAAAAACAATCTGTAGGAATGCACTATCATTCCTGTTCCTATTTATCTTCTGGTCAACCCAATTGAGATTGTGCATTAAAGCACAAGCAGCATTATTACATTTGCTTTATTAAATTCTATAAACAGCACTGTAAAGTCAGAGTCGAGATATTTAGAAGATAATAGCAAACCGCGGAGGCATTGAGAATTGCCTTAACACTAACATTTCTCGATTCCAATGTTTTTTTCTTAACTGCCATTCTCACAATAGAAACTGTTTCACAAAAAACTTCCCCTAGATCATTATTTTATGCTTACCCTAATTTGAAATAGACCAAAACAAAAATAGAAAAAACTCCAGCTCCGAGTTCCCTTCTGGGAACAGAGGAAAATTATGAAAGAATTACACAACTCACAGCACTCATTAGGACATCTGAAATGGAATAATTTTAAATAAAGAGTAGGTTGGCTGCAAGGCCTTCCCATAGTACAGTTGATATTAGAAGCACATCTCATTATATCAAATTAGTATCCAAAAATTCTTCCCAACACATAATTTAAAACATAAAACATACTGGCTGTCAAAGGTAACGATACCTTATGCCTGCCTGCAGGCATTCATTAGTTTCAACAGGACAGAGAGAATTGAGTACCAGCTAGTTTTCGAATGGCTACATTTAACAGACAAGGAAAGGTATGCAGCATTAGGAGGAATCAAGGATTTCTCTGAGAGATGGCATGAGTCCAAACACAGGAACAGAAGCCAGGAATTCTAAACCCAACATTTATTCCCTCTGTGGCTTCACATAAATCATACAGCCTTTGTTAGCCTCAGTTTCCCAGCCATGATATTTGGATAGTGAGACAGCTTACCCTTTAAGGATGCTGTGAAAACAATCAATGCTTAGAAACTGAGGATTATATTCAGTATGTCAGTTGGTATTCCTATTTACAAGGCATATTCTCCAAGTCAACATGAACTGAAATAGAAGCAAGATTAACATAAAAAGTCAAGCAACACTTCTTTGGGAGCATCCCCTTATGAAAAAAAAAGGACAAAGAAAAGGGTGTAAAAACAGTGAGGTCTAGAGGTCAAATGATGAAAAGATAAAAGAAAGGCTAAAGACAAAAGTCAAAAAATTATTTTTGTCTACTGCAAAAAGAAAAAGTTTAACAGTAAAAACAAAGGGCTTTTCTGTTCTATTTTGTTAGGAAAGGAAACATGATGCCTCATAATGCAGAGAATAAAACTTCTGGGACCAAATTCTGTCCTACTTACACCCACACTACACTGTAAAACTGCACAAAGACCTTTTTCTCTCCTCTAAATTGCCTCTCCAAAGACGGGTGCCTTGCATCTCCTTTAGCCATCTATGCAAAGTAGAAGGGTGCACAGACTTCCAAAGTAAGGTAATATATCTCTGTGTCAGTGGAAGGGCAACACGTACAAATCAGTATTTATGTTTATTCATAGTAACCTACACAAATGCTGGCAATAAGGTAAATGCTTGGAATCAATGGGACATCAATATATGCTGCAGCTGATGTAGCCAGCTACTTCTACAAACTAGCACATTTTTTAACTCTACTAAAATATGAATAAATGGAATTTTACTTTTTATTCAGGTTTCTACTTTCTAAAACTAGACAAGCATACCATCAAATATTACTCAATTTCTAAAATTTATACATTTAATTTTCTATTCTGTTAAGAACTCTGGAACCACCAGTTACCTTATTATTGGTAATAAGTTGGTGTGATTTTTATTTCATTTAAATAATGAATTTTCTATTTCTTTAACAAAAATGTGGGGGTTTTTTTCATTTTACTATCAGATCAAATAAACCCTGGGTTTATTAAAGAAGGGAATGCTTGTGCTACCTGAATGACGATTGTGCTGGATGTGTAGGTATAATAGTAGCAGACAGGACTATTTTCTATATCCTACAAGTAGGGTAAGGAATTGCAGCCATTTATCTGGATGTAATACTGTAATCATAAAATATGCCTTTGCAAGCCTGCATTACTAAAGGAGAGCCAAACTTTAGGTCACGCCAGAAGAGTAAAACATGAAACTCATCAGCCTGCCTATATAATGGAAACTTTCAAGTCACTACTAGTCTATAATCTGCACTGGATGCATAACAGCATCCAGACTTAATGCAGTGTCATTTAATTTGATCTACAAGGGTTCAGTACTCCCCAACGTGAGAGAAGACCTCTCTCTCTTACCAGCACTGCCAGGGGCAACCACCCCTCAGGATCTCACTGGCTATGAATACAGACACTGGTTTCTTCACAGACAGTATTCCCAGCTCCTTGACTCCCAGTCCAAGGCAGGCCAGCCACAGTACCTACAAATCTCAGCTGCCCAGTACAGCCAAGATTGTGCTCAAGAAAGTATTTTTAAAGGACTTGAATTACCTTTTGATGTTGAAACAAATAAATAACTAAAAACCACCACCTGAAGGACCAACACACTTGGATAAAACCAAGGAGATTGGGAAGAGATATATGAGTATTTCTAAAATGGTGAATGGTTTTGATGCATAGAATTTCAACTACAGTCATCAGTTATTTCCAGAAAAATTCAGGCAAAGTGAAAGGAAGCAAAGCACCATCACAATCAGATTCAAAAAGAGGTAATAAGTGCTTTGTGCCCTTTGCAAATCAATGGAACTTGCACGGTATTTAAATTTTGAGATTTCCCTTCCAAACATTCTCCTTCTTTTATATCATTAAGATTATCAACACAGTTCATGGAATCATAGAATTGTTTTGGTTGGCTGGGACATTAAAAATCATCTATTTTCCACACCCCTCCATGGACAGGAATATCTCTCACTAGACCAGGTTGCCAAACCCCCATCCAATCTGGCCTTGAATACTTGTGGACCATCCACAACTTTTCCAGACAACCTTTTCCAGTGTCTCACCAGCCTGATAGTAAAGAATTTCTTCCTAATAGATAACTTAAATTTCACCTCTTTCAGTGTGTATCCATTACTCCTTGTCCTATCACAACAGTTCCTGATGCAGAGACTCTCTCTGGCTTCCCTGTCAGCTTCTTCAGATACTGGAAGGTTGCCATGAGGTGTCCACGCAGCCTTCTCTTCCCCAGGCTGAACAGCCCCAACTTTCTCAGCCTTTGTAGGGGAGGTGCTCCAGTCCTCTTGCCAACTTTGTGGCCTCCTCTGCCCTTGCTCCCACAGGTCTGTATCTATCCTCTGCCCAGGTCCCCAGATGATGCCATGATTGACAGCTCAGCCAGGGCTTGGGGAGGGCCTGGGGGTGGAGCTGGGCACTGCCTCACCTTTAGCAAAGCCTGGCCTGCCCTTCCCACCAGACACAGACACTGGGATTCCAAGCTGTTTCAAGACATAAAACATCCAGTCTCTGGCAAGCAGTACACTCAGCTTTTAGCAACCAAACAATATTTAGCAAACAGCATTGCAGAATTACTTACAAACTACTAATTCAATTTCACTTTCTTCAAATGCCATAAAACACCAATACTTCTTTAATAGCTCTACTGATTTCTTCCTGACATACCACCAGAACTGCTATCTACAGTGACCAGAACTGCAAGCAAGGTTTCAGCAGAAGCCACACACATTTCCAGTAACTAAATCTATCCAAGATTAAGCTGAAAAAGTTTCTTGTGTGCCCTCCATACACTTTTGAAAATCCAGTATAAGTATTCAACTAGTTGACTATTATGTCACTTAATTATGTTATATAGAAAATTGCAATGATATCACCTATTTCATCGATGCCTGTGGATACCAACTCTCATGTTAACAAACCCACTATTCAACTTCAACTTAGTAATTTTTTCATGGGCATTTATTTATTTTTTTGTCTGTGCTTCAAATATGCAGTTAACACTAAATACATGTAACATTTCTGAATCACAACCATCAAGCATCATACAAAGGAAAACTCATTTTAGAGTGAGTTAAATATTTTTATACAGGATTTTTTAAAGTATTAAAAAAGAAAAACTAATTTCAGTCTGAACTGTAGTACCGGTACTCAAAAAGGCAAAACCAAAATGGTTGCATCTAAGTTCAAGTCTGTTTTCAATGCAGTATCATAGCACTTTGCCAAGATATAAGTAAAAAACTCTACGATCCTTCCTCTTACAAATGCAGATTCATGCAGAAGAAATGGATCTGGATTCACAGAAAAGGCACACTGCATGGTGGTACAGCTTAGAGAGTGGTGGCAAGTCACAGATGTGGGTTTCAGGCATCTTATGATAAAGGCTTTTGGTTTTCTTTTCACTGGTGAATGATTGTGACCATGTGACCTCATGTGTGAAAAGGTGAACCTCCTTTCTCTTGGCCCCAGTTATATATGCAGGAGTGCCAGTGGCAGAGCTCCACAATGAACTCCTGGTTATCAGTATGTTTAGTAAGGGCACTGACAGCATGCTTACAAGAATGTTAAGTGCTAGAACATCTACTTTATGGCCTCAAAGTGCCTCAGTTGGATGCTAAACAGCTAAGGCCTATCAAAACAGTCTTAATGTCTCTGGACACACGTTTTGGTAGCTAGGGAAGTTGGGTGCTTAAAACAGAGTCACCTACACACTGTCAGACACTTCCATATTCAGTCTGTTCAGTAAGACATGCATGGAAGGAAGGTGATGAAATTCTACCCAAGTCTGATTCCAACATCCAAGCCTTCTTTGAAATCTGTTTCCAAGCTCTCTGGGATACAATTTATTTTTTATATCCCTTTATATAGCACCCAGTATATTGAGACTGGTATAACTGCAGTAGGAACTCTCAAAGTGCACAGAATTTTCAGCCACCTTTGTGGAATTAAAAGCTACATTTCAAAAAGCTAAGCAAGATGAGAAACTTAAGATCAGAAATACATTTTCTCATCCATTAAAAGAAACATTTGGAAAAAGATCCTACAGTTTATAATGTAAGCACTGTGTAAGCCACAACAATAGCACCCTCACCACAGAGCTGTACTGCTGTACAGCAATGTGTATAAGCAGAAGTGAAAAATCATGACAGAATATTATCAAACATCAACTTACCATTATAAGTTCAGTATTTATTAAATTATGTTTTAGTGTTATCCTTTCATTTTAATTTGCTTCAGTAAACCATTTGTTTAAATGTTAACTCAAAAAAAAAGTCCAAATAACATGCCTGGTTATGAATGTATACGATGATTACAGACATGCAATGGAGTAGGGAGGGCTAACAAGGAAAGAGGGATTTTTCTCAGAACTCTAATCAAGGAAAGAGGCATTTTTCTCAGAACTCTAATATATAGGATTTTTATCAAATGCTTAAATTCACTCAGGGCACTTAAATTCTTTATAGCGGACTTGCACAACACCATTAGTATCAGTGTGTTGCAGCATGCCTTCATCAGGAACAACATGAAGCATACACAAAATGATGTCTCTTTGATGTTGGATGAGATCCAAAGGGATACAAGGATGTAATGGCTAAAAAAGCAGGGCACAAACAGATATCAGACTCCTGAATAATAATTCCCAAACTGCTCACTTAGTCAGATCACCCTCTTTTGACCAGAAAGTTCCCCAGGTGCCTGCCACTAATTACACAAAAGCCTTGAGCTGAGCATCTGATTCACAGTCTCTGTTTACTGGGGCCCAGAAATTCGATCATGACTAATCCACACCAAAAAAAACAGGCAGGTTGCATAAGGTGCAGCAGTAGCTACTTGCATTTTCAAACACATTTCTTTATGTAACAACGAAATAAATCACAGCATCAGGCCGTAGGGCAGCTAGGTCCATTTTTGATACTATTTTGGGCTCTGCTCTTGATTGTGAGTTCTACATTAAGTCAGTTACTGGATAAAAATGTGAAATCCCAGAACAAGGAATGGAGCCCATGACATTCTTCTCTCCCAGTATTACCTACTAATCACTAGAGAGCAGATATTTAATCATCCCTGCTGCTGCCTGTGATTTAAGTAACAAACAAACAACAAAACAAAACAAAACCCCAAGACACTTAAGCACACATCTTCAGCAGTTGGGCTCTAGAAGTGGTTCCAAACACACAGATTTCTGTTTCCATGACACTAAATCAGATGTCTCTGGACTCACCAGACACATGCCGGATTAAATTCTTTATATTTCCTGTAGGTTAACAGGAGACAAAATCCCAGAGAGGAGGCAAGAGCAGTCTGTCGTACAAGACACATTCACTACACATGTCAAACGAGCTGCTGGTGAGCTGGACCTGTTACTGTAGGTCATCAGACCATTGTATCTTGGAAAACCCCTACACACCATTTGAGAGCAGGTTCTTCCAAGTACTGGTAACCTTTAAGCTCACCTGAACAGAGCTGTCAGGCAGAGAGATACCCAGGAAAAGAAAGGTCAAAGGAAGCCAACATCACCACAACATTGTAGAAAGAAACTGATGCACAGAAAATTCTACCTGAACATGAGGGTGACTGAGCACTGGATCAGATTGCCCAGAGAGGCTGTGGAATCTCCATCACTAGGGATACTGAAGAACTGTCTGCACACAATCCTGTGCCATAAGATCTATAATAATCCTGCTTGAGCAGGGAGGTTGGACCAGATGGCCCCACTGTGATCCCTTCCAACCTGACCCATTCTATGATTTCAGTTACTACTGCTTCTCTGGAAAACCTTAGCTAACCATTGCTGAAAGACGCTCTACCTTTCTCCACCCAAAACTCCTACTCAGACTGTGTTTGTTTGGTTTTGTGCCACATGCACATTAGGAATACATCATCCCCAAACATCTTAAAACATATTTCTCATTGTGTTGCCTTAATAGAAAAAAATGCCTTTTAACAGAATAGAAAACACTACAGATCCTTTCAATTTACCACACATCAATCATTGCCTGTGTAGAAGCAGATCACATGCTCTTTCCTACTGAAGATACAGTAGGTTTAAATAGAGCCATTCCACTTCTTTCATTGGTGGTATAAATCTTCAAGTCTCAGTGGAAGAGCCTAGTATATTTCTATTGTTAGTGACTCATTGACAGAACAGACTCAACAGTTAAGAAGATTCTAATGTGACAATTTATATAAGCAGAGTAATTAAAGTATATTAGAAATCCAGATAATCTCTCCCAATCAAGCCAATGAAGGGCAGCCCATGGGCATTCAAATTACACATTGCAATTTAGCTCAGGGTCACCTTCCCAAGTTAAATAATACCAACAGGAAATGCCTTCAACAAAATGATCCTTACTCATAACTAAACCTATTCAGGAAATTACATAAAGCTCTTTGAAGATATACACATTTTAAGAAGTTTACCACTTTAAACCACTACTTTTTTTCCTTCTACTGATTTGAAGACTAGAGCCAAGTTTAATTTCTCAGACATTACTTGAAATATTCACTAAAACATAGGGAAAAGAGGAGAAAGTGTTTCAGATCACTCTAAATGTGAAATATGGCAGTAATATTTTCTCACATTACCTGAGAGGGTGTTAAAACAGATGATGCAAGATGTAGCAATTAATGAATTATACTAAAAACAGATAAGGAATCTAGTGCTTATGTTTTTTAATATTCTCATAAGCATGTTTTTTTACTGCTTTTGTTTAATTTTTTTGTTTGTTTCATGCATCTTCTGCAAATCAGTCTATGGACTACACAATTAAAAGTAATTGATTACATTTTGACTTAAAATGAAAAGTAAATCAAAACCAGTATATATAGTTTTCCAACTTTAAGGTTATATGAAAAACAGAACAAAGCATACAAAAAACTCCCCCACAAAACATAACCATTTCAATTGTTCCCATAAAACACAAAAATGACAAACATATACTACTCAAATTTTAAGTCCAAGTTCCTAAAATTTTTAATACACAACTTAACTGCTACTTCTTTAAAGAAATACAATTCAAGAAACAGGGCTCTGTCTGAAACTAAAACAGGGGAATTTGATAGATTTATGTTCTTCACTGAATTATTTAGATTTGAATATAAGAGAACAAACAATATGTACCACAGGAAAAAACTGAACTGAAAGTCTCAGGCATTTAAAACAGCCATTTTTTCTACAGCAATATATGAAAACAATAATGTGCTATGATATATAACCAGCAAAGTTCTCACAGATTAAATTATCTTCCCAATCAAGGAATCACTAAAACTGGCAAAAGCAGCCATTACCTAATTCTCCTCAAAGTTTTCAAACCAAGAATTCAGAGTAAGGGATGTTAGTTTGTCAAACCACAACATTTTCTGAACACAGCAATCCCTTGACACTTCAAATATTCTTTGGGAATTCACCTTCTGGACTTTTAGAAGGAAACCATACACTGGTGTGACAAAGACAAAAAAATCTAGGTTTAATTCATATATACTCCTTTACTTTTTTTACTGGATTGCATAAGTTGCACAAAGGCCAAAGTGGTATTAGCCCAAATATTCCTGCCCTTCACTGAAGAGCAGTGAAAGTTCCCAAGATATCACCTACTGACTTGGCAGAGACAAGAGAATAAAAGAAGACAGTATTTTTAAACTCATGAAATTGCAGGAAGAAATTTGGCTATTCTTCAAAGAGGGAAATGGGCACACAGCAAATCCTATAGAATTTAACTAAGAAAGAAAACAAAATACACAAATGAAATGTCAAGCAGAAACAGTCCCTACTATATTATACCACTTTTATCCCATTCTTCCTGTAGTGACCTTTACCCCATGTACTTAGAACAGAAGAGACACTTGGATCCTCAGTGAGACTTGCAAAGATGTAGGCAGGCCAAAGAAATGATATAATCATGAGATCCAAACGAACACTTCATACAAACACTTACAAGAACTTTCCACTCATTGCTTGATGAAAGTCATACATAAATGGAGATATGGGTCAGCAGTCTACCTGAAGCAATTCCCACTAAATTACAAGAAACGACAAGGATTTCGAAAAGAACTAGCATATAATAATATGCTAGTAATATGCTATATAATCTTGGAAAAAGTAAAGGAAATCAAACTTGGAATTCTTTTCTACTGACTGGATTATCTTTATTTTAAAGACACACAGTACAAGTGTCATCAAAATTCTGATTTTATAATGTGCAATATTGAAGACGGGGCAATAAATTCCAATGATTGATTTTTGTCTGCATTTAACATCAGATTTTAGAGGAAAGCTGATCATTACTAAGTCAGCATTAATTACAGAAAATATGAACAAATCTTATGTTGCTCCTTCAATCCACTGATTCATAGTTAATTTGTGGATGGGGAACACTAGGAAATGTTTTTCTTAGTTACCCCAAAATGTTCTTGTGTATTTCTTTTAAATCACATATATTTTCCAAAAGCAGTCACTACTTTGTAAACAATTAAACAGCATAAGAGCCTCTTAGTTAACAATAATTCATTCATCAATAAATTGTTTTACCCATTTTTAAATGGCTAAGCTTTATGATTATTCCCTCTATATGCCTTAGTGAAGAAATGTCTAAGGAACAGTTGAAAGACCACACTAATAAATAAATTTTAAAAAATTAGAAAAGTTATCTGCCCATTGACAGACTTATCTCCTGATATAAACTATTCTAATCTTCACTGGGATTGAAAGTGTTAATGCTGTGAATAAAATATTTTCAACTGCAACGGAATCATGTGAAGATTATCAGTATAGCAGCAATGTACAGAGGTGCTCCAGCAAGGTTACAGAGTTTAATATAATCCTCTCTATAGCTAAGCACAGTAATAGAGAACCCTGCATTCACTGTGACAGCATGTTGTGTGCACTCAGTAATGCTTTCAAAATACATGGGGAGAACAAGAAATCCCCAACATCCTTACCATTCTCAAAGACAAAGCAAAGATATTAACCAGAACAGACACACAAACCTAAAACACAAAGGTACGGAAAAGCCAAATATTTAAAGCTGCAGAATATTACTTAGCACTTTCTCCTTAACCCTTCTCAGTGGGTTTAACCGCATCACTGAAAAGATAAGTTTTTATGACCGTAATTTAAATACAAGCAACAGAGCTTAAGCTTGCTTTGTCTAGGTCTGCTATGGGAGAATATTACATCTTCCACAGTCACCCTAGCAAATTTGTGTTAGAGAGCTGTTTTCTTTTCCTAATCACATTTAGAAAAGATAAGATTGCAAGAGCAGCAAAGACAATACAACCTATGTTAATTCAGTGCAGCTAGTTCACATTTCAGTTTGTGGAATACTGTTGGGGAAAACCTGATTTGAGCCCAACTGCAGTTTTCCTTCATTACCTTCACTGGTGTTCAGCCATGCCAGCTTCTCCCCTGTACTGCACAGGCATATGATAAGATTGCAGTTTCCTTTGTGTCCATAATGCAAAATACAAACCAGAAGGCACAAACATACAAAGTGATCCTTTGCTGTCCCAAAATCTGAAGTTCTACGAGAGAGTGTCCAGGTACTCATTTTAGCATAAGGGCTCAGCCATTCACAGATCTCAGCCAAGTAGTCCCTCCTAGATTCTGCACTATTCAAGGCACTCAGAGTCATCTTGTTGCTTTCAACAAGTGCCTGCTCAGTTCTGTTGAAAAAACAACAGAAAAAGTCACAATAAAATGATATTTAGTTTCCCTAAGCAGATTTTCAGAATAGGTCAGCTACAGAATCTTTTAATCCACTAAAAGAACAAAGAAAAATAAAGAAAAAAATGTAACAAGCTGCATTGAAATTGACACTATTCTAGGCTGTTGTATTCCCCTTTTTTAGTTCACATATATGCAAAAATCCCCACCTAAACCAAATTTAATATTTATAAGTCACTGCCATATCACAGAACTTAAAATAGCTGCATTTCAATTTTTAAAAGGCTTACTTTGAATAGAAATCTTTTGCAACATTACAATTAGTTTTGATCAAATTAAGACAAAATTCCCCAAAATTTCCTATCACCTCACAAAATTAAGAGTTCACACAAAACATACTCATTCACAACTGATGGGGAGGAGGAGGCCTACAGAAATCATTGGAAGTTCCGTGATCTGCCCTGACCATGAGACACTTCAGCCTTTCATTTTGAAGATTTAAGAATTTTGGTTGAAAAAAACACTAGTAATCTTTTTATCTAAAATATTTCTTAAAGAACTGAGAAACTGTTATTACATTTTTCTAACTTTAAGTTATCAGGGACCGAAGTTATTTTTCTTTTTTTAACAGGAGATTTTGTTTCCAAACCATTTTATATTTGAAAGAACAGGGAACCCAGATCACTTTAGGTTATATTTATTCAAGTTCAGACTTTATTAGGAACATAAATGCTAATATCTGCCACATAGGGAACAGAAAATATCAACTGTTAAGTATTTATATGAAAACAACACATCAGTGCTGGTGCCGTGATTCTTTTTTCTTGCCATCAGAGCAGAACAGTTAAAACCAAAGATTTAGGGGTCACAGCAAGTAAGTTTAGCACCATTTGTTCTTTGTTAAAGAGTGTCTTCCTTCAAAATCATCATAAGAAAGATCCACTTAACCCCATTAAGACCTTCTGAGTGAACTCCTTGCTTGCAGAAGATGACTGCCCGTGACCACATTCAGATGTCTTTTGAATAGTTCCAAGTATGGAGACTCCACAAGGTCCCTAGACAACCTGCAGCAATGCTCAGTCACCCTCACAATGAAAATAAAAGTGTTTGCTGATGTTCAGAGGGACTCACCTGTGCCTCTGGGCACCAGTAATAGCCTGGCTCCATCCTCTTCACACCCTCCCCTCAGACAGTTCTATTTATTGATAAAATCCCCCTTCGCCAGTCCAGGCTGAACAGCTCTGGCTCTCTTAGCCTTTCCTCACAAGAGAGATGTTCCAGTCCCAAAACCATCTCTGCAGCCCTTCATTGGACCCTATCCAGTAAGTCCATGTCTCTCTTGTATTGAGTAGCCCAGAACTAAACACAGCACTCCCAGCTGTGGCCTCACCATAAGCAGAGGGGAAGGGTTCCCACCCTGAACCAGCTGGCAATGCTCTGCCTACTGCAGCACAGGATGCAACCAGGATTCTTGGTGGCAAGGGCTTTTTTCCTGCTGAAATCCCTGATGAAGGTATAGGCAAACCTTCCACATCACCATAAAATGACTCACATGTGAATATAATTTAGAGTGAGAATCAGAATGCCAGACTGAGAAACTGAAATGCTGAAGTGAGGAGCAAGTGCTTTTATAAGTCAAGTTACTTAATAAACAGACAAGCTGCAGATTCTGATAGATACTGCAGTATCTTTCATAAAACTTTTCCATTTAAGTAGTGCTTCTAAAATTCATCATACTCTAGACATTGTGTTAAACAGCATTTCCATTTGTATTTTGTCACTTGTTGGTTTTGTTTTATACATGTTTTATTAAAAGCTAAAGTTATAGAAAAAAACCTTTTTGGAAGGGACCCCTGGAGGCAAAGCCCTTGGCTCAAAGCAATGCCAATCTTCAATAAACTAAGGAGGGAAATTCTACAATCTGTCTTAGAAAATTGTTCCAATGCTTGTGAAAATTTTATCCTTATTTCTAATAAAAACTTCTTTCCTCACAATCTCAGTCCATTGATTCCTACAACCTTTGTGACAAATCTGATTCCATCTTACCTACTACTCTCCTTTCCTAAGGATGAAAACCTCATTTTTCTCTGTCTCTCCTCATAAGAGCATTTACTTCTGCCCTCTAATGATCTTGTTCACCTTAAATTGGTATTTCAATGCCTTTCTTTTACTTGGAACCCAATATGCTGCTTATTTATATAACATAATTTATTTGAACCATATTCTTGTAGAACACCAGGAGGGCAATGAAATGTAGCTGTCTATAGCTACACAACAGCCCAGACTCAGATACAACATTTTCTGAATTCTTACAAGCTAAGTAATCTTTACCAATTCCTTAACATCTTTTTTTCTCAGAAAAAAAAATCATGGGAAACAATAACTGTATAGTGTGACTGCAATGCCAAGTAATGGTGATGAAAGGCCAGCACTGAAATCCAGTTTTAGGTACAGTAATTTCCAAAATCCTGCCTTTAGCTCTTCCATGGGACAACGAGATCAGCAGCAGCTGACAGAGAATTATAATGATGGGACAGCTTCATCTCTTCTCTCAACTATTTTTTACAATTTTTAAAGTAATTTTGTACAGTACCAATAGCTGAAATAAAAATTAAAGCTTAAAGATTGACCCTAAACAGATAATTTCTTAAAATTCAGACCCCAGTAGTTAATCAGACTCCCAGTGCTGATGGACTCCCCACAATGGCGAAGAGATACCCACAATTGTACTAAAGTGGATCTCCCTTTAAGCTCACAGTGCTTTATTCAAATATATCAAAAGAATACAGATCATTTTGAAAGAGTTTACAAGCTTAGAAATGTGATGGCAAAATTATGGCTGCAAAGATCATTAAAATTCTTCTTAGCCATGCTATAAAAAAAAATTTAAAATATAAAATTCAAAGTTCAACAAATTGTGTGAAACATTCACTGAGGACAACTTCTCCATTATCTAGCACAGCTTTAGAAATGCAGTTTCTCTCATTGAGCATGTCCTCACCCAGGCTCAAGTACAAAGAAGCAAAACAAACTGGCAAAATTGTTATTCTGGCTGCAGATATTCAGATGCTGAGCTGGTGCCACCTCAGTTAAAATTTTCTGATGGGAAAGTGAAATGGATTCTGAAGATAACTGCACAAAGTAATGAGGAGAGTATCAAAATATTAAATATTAAAACCCAAACCAACTGAAAACAAACCAACTAAAAGTACTACTACCCACAGCTCTCTCTTCAGATATTCTGAAATAATTTCCAGTAACAGACCTATCTTACCATTACACCTGAAACACTGTCAGTATTACCACACAACTCATTTTTCAGACAGGAAGCATGAAAAATACTTTAAAAATACTCTTAATTTAAAACAAGACCGTAATAGAGAGAGGAAGTGTAGTTCAAATAAAGTTTTTCTTTTCTAAAAGAAACTCTCTTGCTCTAGCTTCTTTAGCTGTCTTTGCAAAAAAACAAAACCTGTATGCATATGGATACTCTCTAGCAAGGTGCTTGGAGTTCGTATACTGTAAGTGGTTTAGGAAAATCTTCCCCTCAAGAGAAAAAAAAATTGATTTTGGAAGGCAGGGAAACTTGTACTCAAGATAATGAACTAACTTGTTGACAAATTCCAAAACAAAGTATTTCATTTCCTTCCTGCAAAATCAATTTTGTTCCTTATGGAGTATCTGTTGCAGAAAAGGATGCTGTTATGTAATATGTCTTTTTAGTGGAGGTGGTTACTTTGGGTACAAAACATCCTGTACTAACATTGTTCCCAACACTGGGTCATACAGACAGTAGAGCTAATCTGTCATCCAGGAAGGATGGCAGGCTTGCTAAACTTATATTATCACCCCCTCTGAAACACAGTAAAAATCACTGTTAAAACTGATCGTTTATTAGATCAAAGGTACCATGAACAATATCAATTCTGCCTGCTAGTGTTAACAGGAAAATGTTTTACAAGTTCTACCACTGGGCATCCATTTAACTTCCAGCACCAGCTATGCTGTAAAACTGTGCACATAATTTATCTTGCGACCTCTGTGTGTGTGGGAAGCATTATCCAGGCAAAACTTCTCACAGTCTGACAAAATGATGTGATTTGCACTGTTCAGATGCTTGAACAGACTTTAAGCAATCATCAACAATAGTTTTTATCTTCAACCATGCTAAAATGTAACACTACATAAGAGCAACCTATTCCTTTAAGACCATATTTGATAGAATACAACTAAATGAACAATTACCACATTTTAAACTTGTCCATATCTTATCCATTAGGCTTAAGTATTATTAAAGTTCACATTTATCTTCCACATTTTTAGAAATTTCTCCACAAAACACTCCCAATTCTTCCATGGTGTCCATGTTAATGTCTTTGCTCACATATATCTTAAATTGACATTCATTTCAATTAGGTAAAATAAACAGGAAACAGCCATTCATAATTCCTCAATTTTACACAGCAATCAACAGCCTTCAAACAGTTTCCAGTTTAAGTCTGTCACATGCAGTTTATGACAGGTGTGTCAACAAATTCTCTTTTCCACATCATGGGAAAAACAATTAAACTATTCCAAATAAAAGACAAAAAAAGTATTTAATAATAATTCCAACAATGTAGGCTTGGTAACTTACTATGTTTATTTCCAGTGTAAATGTATTGCTACTACTGTGCAAGGCTTCCTAAAGTTTAATCTAATATTTTTTATACTATAGAAAATATTTGATTATAATGACACATGCTGTAATGCCTTCCAAAAGACTCACCTCAGATAGAAAATATGCTCAATAAAATAGGATTGTATGAAATTGTGCTGATTTTGCAATATTGTATTGCATTTAATATCAAAACAGAAAGAGATGTTGTTTAAAAACTTGCAGAACATAATTTTTTGAAATATTCCGATTTTATGTACCTGTTTGATACTTTATTTCTTAAGATGCATTTGCCTAGTTTGCAATATTTGTTTTTTCACTGAGAAAGTAGCTAATGAAGGTGTTTTCTGAGATTTTTTTTTTTTTTTACAAAAAACCCACTATAGTGAAAAACCAGCATGAGCCCTGGGACACCTACCAGCTCCTACTAATCTGCCTATGTTCAGCATGTCATGTCCTTGTCACACAGCATCACCTACCACAGGCAGACAACACATTGTTAATAATGTCACAAATAACATTCAAAGTTTTCTATGCAGCTGATGGAAGAATTCAGAGACAACTTCAAGACACAGAGTTAAATGTTGAAGCTGTTTTTCCTATTTTGTTCTTCAAAGCCCTAAACTAGAAAATCCCTTGAGTGAAAAGTCAAAGAAAGGCTACCATCCCTTCTAGGGTTAAAAGATGCTTTTGTAAGATTTTTAGGTCAGATTAACCTTTTGCTCACAATAGGGCTGGTTATTGGTTTTATTTTTTACTGTCTTTAACACAGGTAAAAAAAATCAATATGAAGCGAGACAAAGGGCTCTGGAGGCCCTGGCTGCACCAGCTTTTGGTTTGGCTCATACACAATCCTACAACATGCTGAGGCTGGGAAGGATTAGCCTGCTTGTGTTGAGTAAACCGATGATACTCAATAAACAGTTTCTGTTGTAAACCCCTTAGGACGTGCAAAGCCACACTAGTTGGCATTAGACCAGATAAGCTGCCGAACCAGCTGTAATCTCATTTAGACCTGAGCTGATCCTCCTGTCCTTTCATTCCACAGGATCAAAGCAAACCACTGAGGAGGCAGCTGTATTATAGCAGCAGTGCTTGCTGGATGCGGCAAACATTTCATAAATTCCTCTCCTTGAAGCAAGCCTGTACATAATCTACCCAGAGCCAGTTCAATCAATGGATTTCTGAATTCATTAGTCTTATTATTACAGGATAACTGTTTTCTCCACATAGTGTTGTAGCTGTTGCAAGCCAACTTTGCAAAAGAGCTCTTATTGCTGACCATTTCTTTCTCATAATGTGCCTTTGCATTTTTGCAGTGCCACATGAAAATGATTTAAATTACTTCATTGCAGTATTTTCTTTAAAGACTAGAAATAAAACCAATTCACGAATATACAAGTAGGAAGCCTTGAAATATAGCACACTCTTCCAAGCATAATTACTGGCTACCTGTTTGAATGTTTCCATGCATCAGTAATAATGACCAATGTTTTCTGAGCTCAAATGATAACAGCAAAAGTAGAGATTATATCATTGTAGCAGCATAAATACAGAAAAAATACAGATGCAAAAGCAGTAATTCTAAGAAAGATATTTCTATTTGCCTTTTACTCTTTGTGTTCTCTGGAATTAAAAAGAAGAAATATCTTTGTTGTTAAAGAAATGAATAGCACAACTTAGGAAAACTGGAAAACCACATAAGCAACAAGTCTTTTTAAACTAAGCAAAAATGAAAACCAAGGCACTGGATCAAATAAGAATAGAAGGTGCAGCATTTGATTTCTGTATCACATTTGGAGTTTTCACTCCAGTTGCAATTATAGATAAAAAATATTATAGTATAACCTTAGAGCTTTAGAAGAACAGAATGTGTAATTCAGAAAATGCATCAACTGATCCATTTCCCATCAGTGAACTCTGCAATAATAGCACATATTCACAGATAAACAAAGTAAGATTAGAGTTTTACTTACAGTGGAATAAGGAAAAATAGTATTAAAAATATTTTTCAGTCCTTTTAATTGCTAATTATATTAATCATTAATGTAAAGATTTAAGTTTTCTGAAACAGCTGCATTGTGGGGGGAAAAAAAAGAAAATAAATGTAATAAGAATTATGCACCACAGAGCAATTTTTTTTAGATCATATACAAGCAACATTACTGATTCTTGGATCACTCCTTGAAGAACAAGTAGTAGCCACAGAAAAATGTTTGGTCTGAAAAATAGGGAAGGCCAGGTTACCGTTAGAGTTAAGGTAAAAACAGCAGTCTTTGTGACTTACTGTTATTTGCAGCCAGTATAAATATGCAGCACATTCATGCACAAACTGAAAAGTCAGGATGATCCCTCACAGAGAAGTGCTCAGAGTCTACATAGCACAAGAGAAAGGTCTGTATCATCTTTGCAGGCACACCCTAACCGATACTGCAGAGATCTATTGTACATCTGTATCTGGCTGCTCATGTTTTTATAAGAGTATAAAAAAAGTTCTTGTAATAAAAAGATTCAATGAAATAGAATAAAATCAAAGTTTAACACATACAAATGATTTTCAACAGAGATTCTTAGTATGAAACTTTTTCAAGCACTACAGCACAGATGTGCTAGAGCATGTCATAGGCAGCAGGCAAAGATGAACAAAAGGTATTTGCACCTATCATCTACAGATGTGTAAAAAAGTCACCACACATCTCTTCCGCAATCACTTAGAAACCATCTGATGTGCTTAGTTAATGATTCCCCTCTCTCCACTTCATTCTTCAGACATAAAGGGGTCCCATTTAACATAATCACTTAATAACAGCAAAGTGATGGGTATCAGAACTCTAATTCTTCTAATATTTGCAAAATCCAGCTCTTTGTAATAATAATAACACCATGATAGCAAACTGTAAAACTGTGTAATTATACTTTAATTGTATTGTGAGGCATGCATTAATCACAAAGTTTAAGTACCAAGGATGGAATTATAATAATTCTGTAAAACAAATTTAAGCTAGCTAAGTAGGTCAGAACCACTAGCATGCAACAGGAGACCTCTGGGAATTTATCAGTTAATGGCTATTTATGTGCAAATGAGTGCCCTCCAACCCTCCCAAATCCTGTGTAGCTGAAGGGTATTTCTGTTAACCAGGAGCATGCTTAACTGCTGAGGCATAAATTAAACCATTTATTGGAATGATTTTAATTCTTCTCTCCCCCCACCCACTCTTAATACTCCCCTCCACCCTCACTAGCAGCAAAATTTACAGTATTAATTTACATGGAGATAGGACTGCTGAAGAGTTTTCAGAAATTACTGTTTCAAGAGAGAGCAGGAAAAAGAGAACAGGAAAAAAAAAAAGAGCAAGAGACAACCTTTTAGTAAGAGACAGTGGCAATGCTACAGTTAATCTTCAAATCTTGGCAGGTTGAGCTATTAGAAATTCCAGAGATTCAGTATCACAGTAGTGCAGTAGAAACACTTTCATAATGAACTTAAATGAAATGAAATTCTGTTTTGCATTCTCACAGAATCACAGAACCTTTTAGGCTGGAAAAGACCTTTAAGATCATGAAGTCCAAATATTAACACAGCAGTGCCAAGTCCACCAGTAAACCATTTCCCCAAGTGCCACATCTCCTTTTTTTTAAATAACTCCTGGGCAGCCTGTTTCAGTGCTTGACAACCCTTCCCACAAAGAACTTTTTCCTAATATCCAATCAAAACTTTCCCTGGTACAACTTGATGCCATTTTCTTATCTTACATTCTAAATTTGGAGAAGACAATGAAGCTCAAGGGGGACTGCATCCACTGTATTTTCTGTCCTAACGTTCAGACTGTACACATATCAAAGGTTTTCTTTCAGGAAAGAAAACAACAAAAATTTCTTGGCTGCAAGAAAAGAACACCTTCAATTTTTGAGTTTGACTTGTATAAAGCTAGTAATTTTTCATGTCTTGGGAAAATAGATACCTTTACAAACTACTCAGAATCAAGATGTATTGAATTTTCACTGTGATGTAAAATGAGGATGATTTACAGACAATATAAATGATTTCTCAACACTTATAATCATAGCAGTAATTCAGTACAGCAAGCCAACATAATGTAAGCATAACTTCAGGATTCACTTTTAGGCTTATAATTTCACATGCTTAGGGTTTCTTTTTTTTTCCCCTAAGTGCACACATATTCTTGCAAAGACTAGGGTCTCAGGACAATAAAACAGCAAAAATCTGATTATTCTAGCATCAATTAACCACAGCTCCCCGTTACCCTAAACAGGGTCACATCTCCCCAGTGCCTAGTAATTATATTGTAAAATCCCTTGATTGCCTGAATATATTCACTCTTCCTATGATGTTTGGATGATCATGGTTGTGTTACAGTTAATTATTATTTAAGAGATAATCACAGTACATTGACATCTTTCTGATGTCCTCTTTGCACATAATACAAAAGTCCCCATAAATGTAAGACACTGGACAAATACAGACAGTTTTGCCTCACCAATTCAAGCTGTTGTAGAATACCCTTTAATATAAATAGCTGTGGTGTGAAGCAGAGGAATTCCCTGTCAGCAAATCTTAAGCAGCTCTAAAATATTTTTAATTGGCAGAGACGTGGAACACTTAGTCAAGTCTTTCCAAAGGCAAATCTCCAATAGCTAAACAATATATTCCTGTCCAGAAAAAACAAAAGAATATAAATGAAAATACTCTGTTTTATTCTCATGGTTGACTTTTTGTAAGGAAAACAAGACTGCAAAAGGCAGCAGAAGGAAACCTCACTGATCTGGCAAGCACATCTGTACTTGCCTGCTCTTCCCTTCTCCTGCCCCTCAGTAAAGGTTGACACATCCCTGGCAGCAGGATGCTCCTGCTGTGTGCATAATGGCTGCTGTGGCTGCCTGTGCAGCCCCTGCACTGCCACAGAGAGAGCCAGGAGCTTCCTGCCTCTTAAAGCATGCACATTAAACCAGACACTTCATACAACTCTTCGATAACAGCCAGAAATTAATGAATGAACAGAACTATCTGACCAAAAATAAGTTTACTCCTGCATTTTCAGAAGCATTAGCACATCTGCATCATCAGAGCCTGAGACAAGCCCATGGTTACCTCCCGCTTCCCTACAGTGAGGGGCTGCAGCCTGGATTATGTCTGTACCTTACAGTCATTGGCAGGGGCTCAGCACTGCCCTCAGGCTTTAATTAACCCCAATTAGAGAGAAACAGGGACTTCTAATTGTGAAAGAGGGAATAGACAGCACCTTCAGCTTAATCGGACAACTATGTAAACCACAAACTGCTTTTACCTTTCTCTACTTCCTCCTCCCAGAAAAAGAAACCTTAGGAAGAGGACCTCACAAGATCCTGAGATGATGCACAATGAACATGCTGCAGAGCATGCCTTCCTCTTTCCAGTTTGTTTTTAGGGAGGATATATATGGTGGCCTACTATTTTTGGCTCATTCCCCATTAAACACATTTTCACTGTCCCTGTTTTAGTGCCACTGTAAAGAAAGCTGGAGCATTTAGCCATTGGCAATTAGTGACACTTGGACTTGCTCCAAGCCAAATAAAACATGGAAATGCACATCTACATGCCCTGTATCAATGCCTAAAAATCATTTGCAAAGTGATTTTCTAGACAGATTTCGAGACTCAAAAAAAAAAACCCACCAAAAACCCATCACTCTTTTCAGCATAGCCACTGTCCAGTATATACAGTAGAAGCCATCTTTGCACTCCCACCCCAGAAATTCCAAGAACAAGTAGCACTAAATAGGTCCAATTCTTCTCCCCCAACAGAACAGGGAAATTTTAAAAATATCTAAAAAAAGAAAATAAGTAAGTTCGGTTCCACAAGACTCTCTTGAAGCCTGCACGGGTGCTACATTTGCAGCCTACTCTAAATAACCACTTTAAAATTCTGCCCAAAATTAACCAATTCTGTCTCCAGTAGCATGAAGAACAGCAGAAGACCTGTAACATTTTTTTACATACTGGCTAAGTTCAAGCATGTCTCCCATTAATTCCTCCTAGCTGAAATAACTTCCAAACTTATACATTGCCTACTCTAGTCATTCATTTCTGTGACTCCCTCCAATTTTCAATTTATTGATAAATATTTTATAAAATGACATATCCAGAACTGCATGCAGAACACTGCAGCTAAAGACAGAATAAGCAGCTCTTCTCACCTGCAGGAGTTTTATTAACACACTTTACAAAATATTTAATTTTTTTTTGTTGTTTCTTTCTAAAGCAGAGTTACATTAGGTCCTGCTTTGTAATATCATACAGGCTGTGTGCATAAAAAGTCACTGTTAAAAGTTAGTGAACCAATAGATTTCAGTCAAATTTCAGATTTTCTCATAGATACAATGGTCTTAGAAACTCACAAAAATAAGCATCCTGTAAATAGAGGTGAAAGCACAAATTACCAGGTTTACTCCCTGCTTCTTGCAAGATATAAGGGAATACACTTCACAAACAATTCCAGTTTCTCCCCCTGCACTAGGTGGCAACCGTGCTAGCGCAGGGGCAATACTGAACCTTGCAGGAATCTGTGCTGAGCAGGCAGGCAGCAAAGTCCACAAGCAAGGGCAGAAGTGGGATAAGAGCAATGGCAGCTACCTCTCTTCAACCAACCCCAGATGTGAAGATCCCGTTTCTCTCACCTCCCCATACACTGTGACAGTATGGCTGCAAGTCAAGCATTCCATGTTCTATTTCCATGTGCTCTTCCTGATTTCAGTACTCAGCCTTCACTATTTCCTCCTGTTGATGGCAATTTATTTTGAAATATCAAAATAATTTAAAATTCTGGCTTTATTTTCCATTTGAACAGAGAAATACCCTCTAATTTCTGGCTACATACAAACTCAAACCCTAAAATTTTTCATCTAGTACAGCTTGTGCTAAACAGTTCTTCATTTTCAGTGTTCTGAACCAATGCCATTAAACACTGATAATACTAAGATTACAAGTAATACTGAAGCCTTACACTACCGATGATCTTTGTGAAAATTTTCTTTTTTATTCTCATAGAGTCACACCATTTTACAGAAAAACTATTTGTGCTTTTAAGGCTGCTGTTTTCTTTTTTCTGTTTTTTTTGTTTGTTTGTTTGTTTAGGATACCCAGGAATGACTACACTAGAAGTTGTTTATGTCCAAGAAGAAATTCAATCATAAGCAAAAGCATCCTAGGGGATGAAGAATCGAACAGTATATATCCAGAAAAACAGTAAAGACTAAACAGAAAACACAATGTATTGAGATTCATCCCGTCTCTTCACTTGGTCATTGCTTTCAAGAAAACACACTAAATTGTTTTTGCTGATTAGACAGTCCCAGAAGTTAGTAGCAAGAGTTTATTCTGGTAGGTTACAGCTGTCAGTAACAGAATCTGAAACAAATTTGGAAAAAAACGAAGGAGGTGGCTATTTTCTCATCACTGTAGCTATTACCCAGTTTCTGAAGTATGAGTGATGGTGGGGGAAAAAAACCCAAAAGCTTGTTCTACTGAACTGAATCTTTCAAAACCACACAAAGTACTTCAATCTATGTTGTGTCCAGCATCCAGCAGGTGCTTTCCTTGCTTTGCATTTTCCTCCATTAAGACAAGTACATTTATCTGTTTGGTTAGCATAAGGAATCTCCTTGGAATTCTTTCAGATTTTTTCCTCCACTTTAAAGGTCAACTTTCTTTAAAACACATAGGCACAAATTAATTCTCCTCTCCAGAGATATCAACTCCCATCCCAGGGACTAGCAATGGAGAGAAGAACACAAAGGGAAATATTCTGGGTGAAGCAGAGCCAACTGTGTCTGGTTCAGTGCACGTAATTGACTCGTCTAAACATTTTTGACACATGCAAGACAGGGGTTTGCCGTTGTCCCGAAGTGTACACTTGCTATTTAATCATCGTGTTTCTGGTTCTCTGCCGAGAGCCTAGGAACCCGGGCCGAGCTGGGCTGTCAGTAGGAGGCAGCATTGGCTCTGCCAGCAGCAGCCCCGCTCCGCAAAGTACTCGGGAGCGGGCTTCATTCTTCTGTCATTATATAAGCAAGATGACACTGTTCTCTAATCCAGCCAAAGCTGATAAGTACCATCAACCTGTCACTTCCTACATTTCAAATTCTAACATTGCAGCATCAAAGAGTTTTTACATTTCGATTTCTTTTGCTGGCAGCGGTCGGTAGCCTCTCATTCTCCCACGGTGTTCTAATGCAGCATTTGCACACCGGGGTTACTCCCAGCCTGAATAGCAGGTCATCCCCTACTCACTGAGCTCATCTGCGGCCCATGTGCTAGGCAATTTAGATCCAATCAGCCCTTATTTAGCTCAAGAGTAATGAGCAGCATAGTGACACAGACTTAAGCCTGACCCTCAGGACACTGCTCATCAAGCAGTAAAACTGTGACAAAATCATTCATCTTCCACCCGCTGGCAAGAAATAATACTCGCACTCACTGTATTACTTTTTCAAGACATAGGAAAAAAAAAAGGTCCTGAATTTTCATGATGTGAGACATTAATTTGCAGAAAGCTGAATTCCCTTAAACCCCCCTGTTGCTATGAGCTCACCAGGGGGAAATAGGCCTTAGGAGACTGAAATGGAATAAAGAAAATTGCTTCAGCTTTCTGTTCATTTTAAATAAGCCTTAAATCTGACATGAGATATCCTAAAGAGAGAAGATATATAGATATTGTAAGGTAACGAAGAAACAATCAAAATTAAGAGATTAGAAGGCTACTTGCATATAATGATTTTATTGGCAAAAATATTTCTTTTGTTTAACATCCACAACAAAAAAAACCACTCCATATGAAAAGCCATTTTCACACCTCATGTGAAGAATAAAAGGAAAACCGAGATGAAAGTTAATTTAGGGAAAATAGTTTCAGAAGTGAGACACTTCCATCAGAAAACAAATCTGTGCTTTATGTCCTTCAGGGAGCACATACTTCTCTAAACAACTGCAGGGTCCCAAGCAGCAGGTTCTCAGTACACCTGGATATGGTTTTACTTTTTTTTTTCATGGATTTACTGTTTCACAACAGAAGTCTTGTACTGTTGTCAGGTAGGCTACAGAAAGCTTATGTGGATTAATCTTTGGAAGATAAAATGGATACAATGGAACATAAAAAGTGTTTCCATCTGTAGCACAGGGGATTGAACTGTGTATCTTCTTCATGATTCATGTCTGAGTACTAGACTTGAGTGAGTTTCTTTAGCTTTGGGTATCTACCAAGACTGACTTTTTTTGGGCATCAACAACTGGAAGGTTTTTTGATAGCTTTTAATATTTCAGTTTGCTCCAAAGTGATTCTAGAATAGAACAGTAGAATAGAATACTCTATTATAATAGAATATTCTAATAGAATAGAAGGGATGCAGAATGAACATCTAGTCCAACTGCCTAAGTAATTCAGAGATAATCAAGAGCTAAAGTAAATTATTAATGATGTTGTCCAATTGCCTCCTAAACAGGTTTAGGGTAATAACCACTTCTCTAGAAAGTTTATTCCAGTGCCTGACCATTCTCTAAGAAAATAAATGCTTCCTAATGTCCAGTCTAAGTCATCCCTTGGTGCAGCTTTAAACCATTGCCACACGTCCTGTTAGTGGAGGCCAAGAAGAAGAGCTCAGCACCTCCCTTTCCACATCCCCTTCTCAGGAATCTGTAGAGAGCAATGGGATCATGCCTCAGCCTCCTTTTCTCCAAACCAGACAAGCCCTAAAATCTCAATCACTCCCCATAGGACAAGCCTTCCAGCCTTGTTACCCTCCTTCTATGGCAGATGCTCTCTATTACATCCTAAACATCGATGTGAAATTAATGTTAATCAATTGTTCAACTTTCACATGCCTACCTACTGATTCAAGAAAATGGGCACTGAGAAGGGGAGGTGAAAATTCTTGCAAACCTGGACCAGTGACAGACATACACAGGAACTTTCTATATGCAAAGTATTTAGGGACACATTTCCAGTGCATGATGATGTCTCATTTCATTTCTTTACACAGTAATACTCTAAGAGCAGAGGAGAAACAATCAAAAAACACATTAGCTTTAGCTAGTCAACTTTGAAGGTCAGAATACAAGGCACAAATTTGTAAAACATTATTTAGTCTCCAAAAAAACCCTAAGAAATACCTCAAATCCCACAAAGTAAGAAGAAAAGAAAATTCAGTGTTAATTACCAGAACCACACTTTAAGGCAAAAACTGTAGCTAAGAACACACACTATTTTCTCAGAAGGTGGTAACAGATTATTTTAAAGGATTTAGACATAGGAAACCTCTCAAAATGCTGCTATATTCTAAATCTCTGTTTGCTTCTCATACATTAGAGCATTTAGAGATAAGATTTTCATTACACTCATTTAAACACCAGTTTTGTTAATGGAATACCTGAACGTTAAAAAAAAAAGGGTAAAAATACTTTAAAAGATAGGTCAAATTAGCATAGCAAGGCATGCTTGGCCCCAAACCTAGGATGATTGTTGCAAAGTGAAAAAGGAAGGATTTATTTCCTTTTTTTCCACAGGTGAACAAAGTTCACAGCAACTTTTAGTGGTCATTCATTAAGCGTGGGAGATCTTAGAGCTAAACTAACATCTTCTGACTCTCAGTTCAGTGGCTCGGTCACAGAGCTGCCTCCTGTGTTTATCAGGACATGACAGCTGGTAGCTCTAAATATCAGAATGGGATGGGTAAGGAAAGACTCATGATCTTCCAAACTCTTCTGAATACAGTTTTCAGAAGCTCAACATCAGAAGAAAGATTTTACAAAGACTAATACTATAACCCCTGAGGGAGAAGAAAAGGAGGGTGGACATTTCTATTCTCCTCCTGAGCTTATCTACTGACTTACACAGTAACAGAGAGGGGGAGAGATGCTTCTGTTGGTCTCAAAAAAGCTTCCCAAAGACTGTTTTGATGGCAAGTAAAACTAAAAAAAAAAATTACAAATAACTGTACATTTCCATAGCAAAGATATACCGGATAATCCATTCCTATTGTGGTTTCTCTCACAACCTCAAAGCTAAACACACTCAAACAGATGGAAACATTCAGTTCTCCTGTTACCCGTGGCCCAATTATTAATGTAACTTTCTACTAGAGACAGCTCACTTGGTCAATATTGCTGTAAGAGCTTATAAAATATACACATTGAAATTTTCAAAAATTAGCAAAAAAGTATAAATAGGCACATATGCACAAGAACAGTTTTCAAACCAAAATTACCATTTATTATGGTATTAGGTTAGTGGTACTTCTCATTTCTCCTACAGGAATTAGTACCAAGTCTCCCTGAAACTAAGCAAAGATGTTTGGAGCACAGCAGGATATCTACTCACATTTTACAGTCCTCTTAACTCTGTGCTAACACTCAACAAAACCCAAATGCCAGGATGCCAATAATAAGAGAAAGCTCATGTCAAAGCAATACGCCATTACAATACAAGACATTTTAGCATGTTTCAAACACTTCTTTTAAGTATAACATATTGCAGTGCCAGCACCTACAGCCAATTTCTCTGAGCCTTGTATCCATTTTTACAGCAAGTTCTGTCAAATCTATTTAATGCCTGTATTTTTATTAACCTAAGGCTTCTTTTTGTGCCATGAGGCACTATCAGATGACAGATAGTGCTAGAGATTTGGAGCAAATGAAAGCACACATGGGCAAACATCCCGCATTTACCTTTCAATAAAAAAAAAGAAAATACAACCAAAACAAGTATTTTAAACCATTGTTTAAAAACAGAAAATAAAAAGGAAAAAAACTTATGTCTGAGCTAGAAGCAGAATACGTAAACATAGGAAGGAAGCACTTCACGTATTGATTTAGGGAAGTTTCTTGATTATTTACTGTTTATTTTACATGTTCTTTAAAAGGAGACAGTATTAAAACACAATCTTACACTTCACAGTGAATCTTACTATGAAGATCAAATACTTGCAAGTGCCAGCAAGTAGCATTTGATTCTAACTACCCACTCACCATGTATCAAAAACCAATAAAAATGAGTTCTCCTGCCAAGACATAGTTCTACTTAAATATATGGATCCCAAAATAATCAAAATTATAACAATCAATAAAAAAGTGGTTTAAGAAACCTTATTTAAAATAGTCTAACCATAGGTAAATACAACAATCAAAAGCTACCAGTACTTTCCTAGAAGACAAGAAAAATATAAGAAAAAGCTGGAAAGGGTTATTTTAAAAATCTGTGGTGTGAAAATAGTGAAGGTGGGGGTCTCTTTTCAGATGTCTTTTTAAAAAAAAAAGTAAGAAAGAAAACAAGGACACTTTCATATCCTTGTATGCCAAGTTTTAGCCCAGAGCAAGTTCTTACTGCTATGTTACAAACACTTGAAAATAAAGGTTTATAATGGAAATGCTGACAGACCCTTAACCACAGCAGCATGAATAGCTATAATTAAAGAAGAGCTTTTGGCTACACCTCACTCTTGACAATGAAAGACTAGAATTTTTACAGTATTCTCAAATAAAAACAACTGGGAAACCTGGAATGAGATTCCAGCAATCCAACAAGATATGTTAAAGGGGATTGCTAAAACTATTTGACATTTTAAGCACTAAATATTGAGGCACTTAGTTAACATAACCAAGTCAGTATTTTCATAATGCTACTTAATCAGCAATAAAAAATGCTCCTGTGAGCCATCACCTGGGGTTAGCAGAAAGTAACACATGAAGTTATTATTTCCTAACAGCCTAGAGGGAGCTGCTTATCTCTTTAATCAGTGATCTCACTTCCTTCTTACCTGTAAATTCCCTGTTGTACAGTTACAAAATTATTAAGAGTGCAGTGTACAGAAAAATTATACTTATGAAAGACCTACTATCTTGTATCAGCCTGGATTTTAAAAACAAGCATTTCATCTTTTTCTGAGTTTGAAAACAGACCAGCCATAATCAGTCTGGTCAATTCAGTAACATCCTAGCATCTGGTTAGCACCAAGTCATCAATATCTTCTGAAATAAAAAAATTGTTTTAGTGTAGTTGTATTTGTATGGCAACAGAGGACTGTTTTCAGTGAAAAATCATTAACATTTCCCTGTTCCATACAACCTGAAGATCAAAGCCAAAGTGTTAAGGAATTTACTTCCTCTGTAGATGGGATAAACAGGCTGGTAACAGTAACCAAATGTATAAATACAAAAGCTGAAATAATTATTAAAAGCAAGGCTCTAAAAATATATCTCATACCAATTACTATTTGAGCATGTTGGTAATTCAAATACTTCAGCAGAAGTACTTTTTGTAAGAAAGCTACCAATACTGTCCTGTACCTTGTATGTGATGACCTGAGAAGTCTAGATTAAACTTCCATGCTCTCTTCTCTGTGTTACTAGAGGGTCACATAAGCCCCAGTCCTGGAAAGCTTAAAAATAACGCCAAGTTGTAAAATAGGCAATTTTCTCACCAGTCGGAAAATTTCTCCCTATTTCATCTTTAAAAACAACACAACAAATGCTGTGTATTAGCTAATAGTGAAAATGTCAAAGTATTTTTGAAGTCTCCAATTTATTCCAGGAAATGCATTCAGTTGAACTGAAATAATAAATAATAAATCAACTAAACTTAGTTTTGTGCTTCATCTTTTTTCAAAAGACTGCCTGAGAAACAGTTGTCTTTGGATCTATAAGCTATTGACAGCTGCAGTCAAACTAGTAGACAATAACAAAGAACCTAGTTAAAGAGAGATCTTGCATATGGGCCTCAGTATTCTTATTATGCACTCTTCCACAGTTCTTTACACATATTTCAGTCTTGCACATTTGAAGTAATGGCAGATCAATAGCTAGCTCTTAATATCTTATGAAAAAAAAAAAAAAGGCAGTTTGGGCTTCAAACTGGAGGACTGCTTCTCAAAGGCATCAGTAGACAAAAAAATATGCTTATTGAAGGGTACTGTAGATGTTGAAAAATGAACTAGTACATCAAAGCAAAACTGCTTGAAAGTGGTAAAATATTATTTCCTTCTTTCCTATTGAACTCCAGAAAAGTATTTAAATCTCCCTAACTGTAATATTTGAATGCAACCTTAATAAAAGAGAAAAAAGAATGAAAAGTTGGAAAAATGAACACATTCAATGAAAAAACAAAAACAAAAGAACAACACCCCCCCAATTAATTAACACAGACAATAATTCCCAAATTTCCTGTACCAATGAAAAGATGATACTGTCTGAAATAGAAGCAACTGGATGACTTTCTAAAGAGACGCTGATTAATAACAAAACATCATGATGTCAAACCTAATCTCCTGAAATATTAAGGAAGCATTTCAAAGATTCTATATGCACTGAAGTATTGGTGGATTTTGAAATTTAACATATCATTCATAGCCCCTCAGAGAGTTCTCTTTCCATTTACTCAATTTTGGTAAAAAAAATAATAGGACCTACAGTTTAATCCTAAAAACAAAATGTTAGTCTAAATCCACAATTTCAGTAAATATCTTACCGAAGTCTGGCTAGAACTACTTGAAGAAAATTCAGGACCATGCTCAGCTCAGCTCCTCGACATGCAGGCAGCAGCATAGTAAAGCCATCATTTAGCAACTTTTCCTCAGAAAGGCTCAAGTAGCTGCTGGTCTCAAACACTTCCTGGGCTCCATCAATGTAGGTTGATAGCAGAGTCCAGAGATTTTGTCTCTGTGTGTAGTTATTTTTGGTTACTAGAAACTCCTTTGCCTTCTCACGGAAAGCATTTGAGATTTTCTCAGCCAGGGCACTAATGTCCATGTTCTTCTCAACATAAATTAAAAGGAAAGCAAAATGACCTCTCCAGATGAGAGCTCTCCGAGCTGTGGTGATGGAGGATGGAGTCAGGAAATCCAAAAGATCCAACACCCGACTCACTATATCTTCTGTCTCCACAACAATTGCCAGCATGAGGAACAGGCTAAAAAAGTTCTGCAGCCCCACTTCTGTCAGCTCCTGCATTCTTTTCCGATGGAACTTGGAATAAATTCTACATTAGAAAAACAAACAAACAAAAAAACATGAAAAAGACAGTTTCTTAAAGTATGTAACTTTCTATCTTCAAGTGACTAAAACTGTCTTTTCATGCTTTTAGTTTATGGTTATCCAGTTCCTGTGTAACCTTTCAATTTTAAATACTTCTTTTTCTAATTTCTCTTATGGCTACTGGAACAAACATGGTCTTTCAGTTTCTGCTTTTGATTTAAAGCACACATTGTTTCCAATTGGAGATGTAGCCTAACCCTTCCCCTTTATCTAACCTCTAGTACCAAGCTGAGCACAATGTTATGAGCAGACTCTACTCTGTCTGTGATGGATATCCTCCATACTGTGCCTTCAAATCAATCAAGTGTAGCCCACGAGGGCTCCTAGGAAAGGGAGCTATCAAGTGACATCTCTTTGCAGCAGCAAATCATTCCTGTACACTGACTTCTTCCCTGGAAACTTCTTCATTTCCACATGGAAACCAGCTACTGGTTTCTGCTATTATGTTATAGTGCTGTAGCTGCAGTGATCAAAGTCTCATCAACCAAACCATCATTGTAGTAAAAGGAAGATTTCAGTTGGAAAATTCCTTTTCTCCACAGACTATCAACTAGTACTGCTCACCTATGGTATAGACAGATTTGAAACAGAACAGAAAAACTGAGGAATTTGGAAGAGAAACCTCTCTCTAGGTAGGAAGATGTTACGAAACTTTATCTGCATTGCTTACAGGAAAATGCTCAAGCTGCATGCAGCTGATGGTGATAAGCACTGTGACTTTGAAACTTTAAAGTGGTTGACAAAAAGGAAAAAGCTTATACAAAGACATCTTTTCTGGGAGCTTTGCTTGGATGGGGCCTTTAAACTTGTATTTAAAAATCACCACTCCTACAACAGAAGAGTAATATGAAAATGGTCTAACTTTTTGATTTTTGTGTTAAAAACTTTGGGTATATCCTTCACATTTAATTTAAAATAAGTTCCACCTACGGTAGTTAAACATCCATAAGTGCTGTTTTCCTATTCTGTCACCTGGAAAATAGTTGGAAGTGGTGTTGAGGTTATCAAATCTAGCCACCAAAAATTACAGCAAATCCAATTAACGTTGTTTAGTAGTAAATTACTACTGACAGGCATTTATGTTTTTCATGCATCAATTAATGCTTGGTTAGCTGCTGAAAACAGAGTTCATCCCAAAATCATAGCTGCAGGCTGTTAAATTTTGCTACTTGTGTAATTGATTTTTTCAAGGTAGAAATGAAGAAAAGTGGTTCAGCAGACTAATGCACTGTATGTTGTATGTTATTATTCCCCCTCTTAAATTAGGGAAAGTAACAAGCTATAAGAGCACAAAAATGTTAGTATAATTTTATTTCAGTAAGAACAGAGTAGGCTCATTAATTTTTTTTTAAAAAGCAAAACACTGATACAGAATCCGACAACATATTTGTTTCTACATAGTTGCAGTGATTCATAAAGCCAAACTCTAGTGACTCTAACAACTTCTGAAGTGTATATACACATTAGGCATAATGTTCTTTTCTGATAGCCAAGATAAACCTTTTTTTCTGGAAGAAAAACACCACAACTTTGTAAGGTGTGTATACACATGGGCATTTTTTAATGTTTATTACTTGTGTACATGAAGATCTTACTAATGTTTAATAAAGTTTTAATTAATTATACTAATAGTCAATAAGATATTTTTTAAAAACGTAAAAGTCTAAACCAGAAGTATTTCTGTTTTCTCTATCTAATGAAAAAAAATTAACAAGTCTGTTCTAATCATTACAACTGCTATCTCATTACTAGAAGAAAAACCTTACGGATTAGTACGCATCTAAAACATCAAGGCTTTCATTTAGAGCATATATATTTTATGTTTTTTTATATCATGACTGACTACTTAATTAGTATGTTCTAAGTTTAAGTGAAATATTAAAATCCTCACAAAAATATTATGAAAAATTTTGAAAACCACTGAAAAGAAAAAATATATTTAAATGAAAATGCAGGTCTAGGAAGTGTCAGTCTGCATGTTCCTGAACAACACATGGCTTACATGCAGCTCAAATGCAATTTCTGTGCTTTAATTACATTATCTATCTGGCAACTGGGTGGTACCACTGCACTGGCTGCCAGTCTACCAAATTCCTGGCCAGTGGGACAAGGTAAATCATCTCACTCTATGGATGCCAAGGTGATTCTTGGACCCAATTACAACCTCAGCTGGCAACAGGAACTTCAGGGAACAACTGTTTTCTTCAAATTATGAGTCACCCTGGATCCCTCATGCCTTTTACTTTGTCATGAGCAGAGTGCCCTCTGCCTCACATGTGGCTGGAAGGGCCCCTAACCCACTACACTTATTAAAAAATGAGACAAACTAAATAGCATCCATACCGTCCTTTAATCTGTTTCCAAGGATGCACACCATTGTTTTCTTCTTTCATAATCCGTGCCAAAATGCTGAGGAAAATGAAGTAACTGTTGCTGGAGTTGTACAGAGAAGGGACCTGCTGTTCACAGCAGCAGCGTTTCACCAACTCAAGCATTGACAAAGAAGTCTTACTAACATTTGCCAGATCCTTCAGACCAAGCCAAGGAACAGTAAAGCAGCTGTTCTAAAAGAATAGATGAAAACAGAAGATATTATAAATAACAATAAATGCCAATATTACAAAGGCAGTAAGATGCACTCCTTCACAGGAACAAAAGGATATGTTCCTACCACAGCTAAAATAAAATAAAAATGCATTGTAACTGTGGGCAAAGTATTTTTACAAGATCTTAAACTGAAACTGAGTAGTCCTGATGAAAAATAGGACTTAAAATATATTATCATAGTCTATAATTTCATAATGTAATGGACCATAACAAATTTAAACATGATTACACAAACATAGCAAATTTAAGGATACTGCCATTGATTAGGTAGTTTTACACAAGTATAGCAATCAAGCTTGGCTACAGGAAAATCAGAATTAATCGGCAAAAATCAAGGACTGTCTACAAGCAATTCTGTATTTTTATATATTCATCTACTTACCAGATTCTTGCAGTAATAATCCCAGAGTATGGTGACAATGGATAGGTTCAAATCCCAGAAACTACACAAAGTCAAACAGCACTGAAGATGCATTCGTAAGTGTTCCTCCAACACACCAGTCTTGAAAAGGAAGTGAAAAATTAATTGTAGGATACATAAAACCAGTACTACCAGACTATTCAAAGTAAGTTCCTAATATAAAAAATATTTTTATTTACATACTGTTGAATAAATGCATCTTCTAATACAAGCAACAAACTCGAAAAAAAGCTGACAACTGCACCTGGCAAACCAGCCAACGCTGGTTCATCCCAGAATCATAGAATCACAGAATCATTTAGGTTGGAAAAGACTTCTGAAAAGGTTCATAGGACAGAAAATAAGAAATACCAAACAATATGAACACAGTGAAGCATTCAGGAAGTATTTGTGTGATAACGAAAGTGGAATTAGTCTCATCCAGCTTTTGGTAACAACAAAACAGAACTTTCATGGGAGGTAGGATATTAAGAGCTCCATGCTCTGAACTAAAATTATGTGTTTAACCCAGCCTATTTTAGGCATCCTACTTTAGGATGATAATTCCTGTAAGGGCTGCTTGCAAAAGTGGCTTAATGGACCAACTTGCATGCAGTTGTTTTAAGAGTAGACTTTTGCATGTGCAAGTCAGTCTCACACCTCCACCCCATGGCAGGGGTGCGGGAAGTAGATGATCTTTAAGGTCCTTTCCAAACCAAAAATTCCATGACTCTATGGCTTGCTCACAGTGCTACTTCTTATGACTTACTATGTCTTGGAGTGCTTTTTTTTTCCTGTTTAAAATGCCACACAAATGAGTCTAACTCATTAACTTGTCTGTCTCTACCTGGATATACATTCATGTGGAAAACCTGACTTGCTGCACTTTATCACAACACTGCAAACAATTGTACAATCACCTACAAGAACTCCTACCAAGTCTGCCTTCTCTTTTCACAAACAAATAATGTAGGGCATATGGCTTCTAAAGTGGTACATTCCTAACACAACTTGAAATTGAAAAGACATTTTCAGTTGTCATAGAAAATTATGTATTCAAGACATTATGTGCAGGATACAAAACCCAATGAAATAGGAAAGTAACTTTCCAGTAAAGACTCATTAAAAATGTTCAGAATAGTAAATCAAATGTAATAAAAATGCCTACAAATGAAAGGTAATACTCAAGTATTTTTTAAATATATGACGTAACTATTAATTCAATAGACTTCCCAAAAAAAAACAATCTTGCACAAAAAACAAGGGACAGAATAGCTGTTCTTTTTTTAATAAATAACAGTAAGAGTCTCGATGTAAAACAAAAAAACTTGCAGCTGAACATAGCTATTTCTCTAGAGGGAACTACCCAGTTACAAGGTTAAAAAAAAAAATCAAACAAAAATGAAATAAAAAAACCAAAACACACACCATTCAAAAAATTCCCTGAAAGGGAATGCTTAGTCTTGAAGTTATATTTTCAATCTAGGGTTATGTTTAGAGTCTAATTCAACAAACACCGACTGCTTCAGTTCAATTAATTCAACAATAAACACAGCAGTTGAGAAGCTTCAATTTGAACCATTATTTATCTGTCCAACAATAGTTTTAGAAGAGTTTCCCAAACCAAGATAGCACTGAAGGCTTTATCTCAAATTTAATATAAAAGAGCATCCAGACTTCAAATATCCCTGGGATTAATGAATTCTCTCATTGCTCTTTTGCTTAAAATGGTCTCTTGCACTGCTGGAAATACTATCAGAACTCTTGAGGTAGTCAGCTTTTAATTTATCACAGAAGGGAGGAACACCTGATACTATCAAAATGATAGTACTATCTAAACATAATATTTTTCTCTTATAACCTCCTACAGTAGTAACAAAATTGGTTTTCCTAGAAACCCAAGAAATACTTCTCTATCTCTCTTAAAGTAAAATTAAACAAAATATGCAGTGAAAGTATCACAAAATTGAGGCAGAAATGAAAAAGCACAGAGCATTCATTTTCTAAAATGAGAAGTCTAATAAGACAGACTGCTATTAGCTCTTTCAAACTAAAAAGCTTTTGATTCTCACAATAAAACTTCATAAACACAAATTCCTCTTATACTGACAACCCACAAATCTAGTCAGTTTGATGTTGCCTGGTAGACAAATACAGTTATGATAATATTACTACTACAACAATTTTCATTTTGTAGTACAAAAAAGAATTGTAAAACAGCTTTTTTTCTTCTTTTGGACAAGAATTCCAAATTACAAAAAATGTAGGAAACATCTCATGCAACTAGTTTCCCCAAAAATACCCTTTTTTTGTGACAGAACTGGGAGTTTTTTCACATGAGCAACTTTCTTCAACTCTTATATATCTGGAGTTTAAGAAGAGAGCAACTTGGTTGAAGAACTCAGCTGTTGGGCAACTGTTTGAAGCTGAAAGGATATATCCAAGGCAGAGGCACAGCAAACTTGCCCAGGTATCAATGACTGCTTCTATTTTTCACAGGGTGCTTTTGATTCCCATCACTATTGATCCCATAGGATGAACAGCACCGTCACATCTTTTCCTTGCTCAGCAGCAGGCTGACTCAATCTTAAGAGTTCCCATCGGGAACTGGGCATTTGGGGCACCCATCAACTTCCTTCACCTGGACATGCAGCACAATGTTCTGGATGGATGAACCTGGATTACCATGCCTTAGGCTCTCTACTGCCTGCATGTGGACCACTAAACACAACAGTATTACTGAAACTACCAAAATGCTGCAGATTTAACAATGGTTAGGCATTTCTGTACCCCAATGCTTAGCTGTCCTAAGGATGTTAAAGCTAACTCCAGCTTCTGCTGCTTCATGATGCTCTGTTAGCCTCAGTGGCTGCAACAACACCTATTGAATCATCTTTTTACAACATAGAATTTGAAGCTCAAACTAAGAGACATTAGCAGTGATTGGTAGGAGATTATCAATTTACCTTACAAACGTATGTTCTGCACCTTTTTCAGATGCTTTTGAACACAAAACTATACATATTTGATTTCTTCGTCATTTCCCCCTCATTCAGTGTAAATTGCCATTCTTCTGAGCATGTACAGCCTACAAGCTATAGGGACATTAGGGAGTAACAAGCACAAAATTATGAGGTTGATGAACACAGTACTCAATATGGTTAGTTTTTAAGTTGCCATATACCTAAAAATGAAGTTTTGAACTACCAACTCCTTCCCTCTCAGCAAATGGACAATTCAGCACTACTATTTCTTATAATTTGTTTTGCACAGCTATTGCTGTGCATCTTTAGTAGATAACAGACTATATTCTGAAAAGGATGGATCAGATAGGATTAACTAACAAAGTCATGCCAAGTGTTAATAGGCAGTACAATCAATTCTGTCCTGCTGTTCATTCAAAGAGTACTATTATCAGTTTTGCTTTTTCCCATTTTCAACGTTCCATTTCAATACTGACTTCTTCATATCTCACTCTGCTTCTCCTTACTACATTTTCTGGACTCAAAAATACTTAAGAGATGAAAAAAGACAAAAGGTAGGAGTGGCCATTTGAAGCTGACAGATCAACAGAGGAGATGGACATGTCTACAGGAAAAAGAATTCTCCTTCCTAGACACTGTCAAGAAGGCTGCAGTGCAGGGATAGGGAGCAGGATGTGTGTTTTAATAAAGTACTCCATTCACTCGTGCATGCACATACAGGAATTAATGTTCCCCAAGGAGCACTTCCCTCGGGCAGCTAACTCCATAATGCAAGAAAAAATAATGAACAAATAAAAAAACGAAATAAACTAGATGGCTCCTTAGATGGTTGGTAATAGTTACAACCACATCTTTGGCAAATAAGGGTTTGTTTTAATTCTAACACTGGCTGCCTTTGGAAATTAAAACACATTATTTGCTTCATATTATTGTGTCATGACTGACTCAATGTGCAAGTCTTCTGAACTTGGCCACTTTTAACAGAAGCATCAAAAACTGTGTATTTTATATATGTTCTGCTTCAAAGTAATCTTTATTTAAAATAATAAACACTCACAAGAAAAGGGCATTATTTTGAAGAAAAGAACATTAACTACAAATGTGTGTCTCAGGTTCCTGCCATACAGAAGATGCAAACAGGAAGGTGGCTAATAAGCTACTCAGTTTTAATGCATCTTACCTAAATCTCTCCAATTTCTCTCACAGAATGGTAAACATCCAGTAAGTAATGTCATCACTTGTGATTTTTAATGTATACGCAGTCTGTATTTTCAGTCATATACTGTATAATCATTCAAAAAGACTTAATCTTTTAAGCTGAAAGACTACAACTACGCAGCCAAGCATTAAGACTTTATGTTTAGAGTATTATAACTCTGAAAAATCACACTATCATTTTAGCTCTCCTAACAGCTACAAATATTTTCTTGTCAAACAGTTGTAACAAGCATTGTTCTGTATTCCAGCTTTAACTATGATTGTTGCTACTCCATGAGCAACACAGTTATAATAATTTTAAAAAACTGAAAGAACTGATTCCTCTTCTGCTTTCAACAACTTTGCATGATTTTTCTTAATTTCATATACCAAATGAAAAAATAAACATGTTTATTCTTGTCTTAAAAATACATAAATAAAGACATTTTTTTTACAGGCATTGCCGATACAACATTTGTGATTTGTACCATGCAACTTCAGAACAAATTTACAGAGCTACATTGTAACTTATTTTAAAAACTTGATGAACAGCATATTTAAAAGCATATTAAAAGGAGGTCAATTCTGACCTCTGGGCCATGAAGCATTGCATTAACAGTTCTGCAGAAAGAAAAATGATAAGGTATGAAATGAGTGCTCAGAAACTAGAACCTTATCAGTAAGAGTTTGATTCAAGCCTGTAAGACAAATTGCTCAGCAAGGCAAGTCACCTTCCCGCTGTGATGAGGATATAGCTGAATTTTCAATGCAACTGACTATCTCCTTCATCATGTCTCCTCAACTTGATATCCTTACATTCCGTATCTGATTTACATTTTCTAAGCATCCAGTTCTTATTCTGAATACATCTTGTCTAAGAAGCCATATACTACCCTTCCAGGATAATTATCTTTTTTCTTTATCTGACAATTTAGCATCAAGCACAAGCACTTTAAAGCAAGTGGAACTGCTAACAAGGAGGGAACTGTACACTGTCATAGTTTAGCTATGCCAAGGTTGTTCGTTTATCAGTGATAAAAACACTACAACTCCAAAAATATACTTGTTAGTTGGACTTTGTTTCATGCACTGTCTTTTCCTGAAAGCATCCCTGACACTTTCCTTGTTCATTATTCTTGCCTTTATACACTTACTTGAGCGTCAGTGGATTTTTTAAGGAGTTCTTCCACAAATTTCCAATTGGATTCCTTCTGTTTCTGAAAAATAATTATGAACATGAAATAGCATTTGTATCCCTTACAGGAAGCACTATGTAATAACAGAAATGTAAGCAGACAAAATATTTAATTTTATGACAGAATACAGTAGTCATCACCAAAAAGAGCTTTTGTTATTTGAATGCAATTGATACCTGTCCTAAAAATTAGCCCTCAGAAAGCTAATAAAAATAAGACGTATGCAACTTGAACCACTTTAGGTGATTCATTTACAATTCCAACCTTCACTTTTAATGGAGATGAAAAAGAATCAGGCATTTTTTATTAGCCCAAGCACTATGCCTTACAGTTTCTTTCTTTAATGTTCTTTTAAAAGGAAGCTATAAGGGGTAAGAAGGAAGAAAAGGTATAATCTCATATTTTCTTCCTTTTTTTCTTTTCCATCTATTTATGCAAAATGGTAAAGAAAAGGGTAAAAGGCCTTGCAACTAAGGCCCTTTTCTTGGGAGGAAAAAAAACCAAGGCAAATATACTTGCATGTCTAGGAGATTCAACAATCATCTCCTACATACAACTACATGTATAGCCTCTGTAGATAAGTAGATGTGTGAACATAGTACTTCCATCATTGTCCTGCCATCATTGTTCCCTCCACTACCACAGCTGTTAAGTCTTGTACATTTTTCTGGAGACAGCTATCCTTTAAACATCATCTTAGAACTTACAATCAATCAATAGTATTTTATGCTTTGGTAATTGAAATATAACTATTTTCCAGCAGCAACACCATTGGGTCCCATTCTCCTCTGCTACTGATTAAACTGGTTAATGGTGGCGGTTGGTGACAGTTTCACACAGAATCCAGAAAGCACCAAGATAATTTTACAAATTGATTCTTTTAAAAGATACACCAATACTCATCCAACACTATTTGACTACTTGGTGACTACATTTTTGCACCACAAGAAAGAAAATACTGAAAGACACACAATGATAGCAAGTCACAGCCCACAGACTGTTTATGGAACAAATATAAATGAAAGGACAGATCTACAGAAAGTTACACTAAAGCTGTGATTTCATGGTTCAGGAACTTGACCCAGTTAAGAAATTCTCACTGCTTCCTCCTCATCCTGAGCTCCGTTTTCTGCAGTCACAGCTATAGCATGCCACTGCTCAGTTGTTCTGGTACTTCTGTTTGTGGGTCTCTGTGACAGAACAGTGAATCAACACAGAGCTTTAGGAGAGGAAGAAAGAATGAAAAAGGGAATAGGGCCTGATTTACATCACAGGACACCAAAAATTGTGCCAGAACAGCAGAGGGCATATTATGCCCAGAGTGGTGAACTGGATTTTAGCTATTATTGATGCCAAAGGCTCTGTATCATGAAACCAGAGCTAGCATCATGTCAGGAGAGGAAATTGCAACAACAGATAGTCAAGGAATAAAGGCAGCACTTCAATAACAAGTAAACCCAGGAAGTGAACAACCAGCATTTCAAGACTGAGCTGGCCATTATGTAAATTTGATTTCTGACTGTATTTTAGAGCCTGATGTTATGTGAATATCTACACACAGGCAACATCCTACTGCAGGATTTCAAGGAAAGCTAAGGAACTACTAAAAGGCCAGTTTTGGCAGCAATAAGTAAGTATTACAATTATGCTAAATGTCTGTCAGAGCACTTGAGTGTTTGAATCAGCCTGCATAGAACATGTTTTTAGCAGTACCATAGACCACAGACACATGTTTTATACAACAGGTGTTTATTGCAAAGTTCCAGCTCATCTGCAGTATGCAGATCGCCTTACAAGATCTTGGAGTATCTAGGGCAAACTCCTGACACCAGCTGGAATTGATTACAAAAGTGCACCCAAGTTCAGTCCAAAGTCAGGAAAGAAGGACATCAACCACCTGCTGCACTCTTTTCAGTTACAATTGTATCTACATTTTAACAGACTTGCTTCATTCAAATCCCAATAGATTTATATCCAAACAGTATTCCCTACTGCACTGGCAATATGGCACAGCACCTGTTTATCATTGTTTACAACCCATCTCTGTCAAAACATATGTAGAACCTACATCTTCAACTCCAAACTGTGTGTCTTAAAATATCCTCCCTCCACCCCAGAGAGTCCTAGAAATTAACAAAACCCAGAGACCTCACAGTGCATAGAAGTGCTGCTAAAACCAAAAACTTGAGCTGAGTTTGCAGGAAGAAACTTTTGCAAGGACTAACAGCTGAGTACCTGGAAAAGCCATATTAGGCTTCTTAGCTGGATATCCATGTTTGCATATCTTGCCACATAGTCATTTCAGATTATTCTATTCAAAGGCAAGAATTCTTAGCCCCAAGTAACTCTGCCTATATTACCTTAGCCTACAGGATATTAAAATTGACCCCTGCAATGTTCAGAAGTAGCAAATTCTCATCAGGTCCCATTTGAGTTTTAAATATATAAAAGAAGAGTGAAGTGGGACCTGAACAGGGGAATATGGAAAGAGACACATCCCTCAGAACAGTCTCTAAGAAACCTGTCCAAAACTTTCTAGTTTAAAAATTTGGTTTCATATGTATGTGAAATATATATTCAATATATATGAATCATTGCATATTTGAAATTGCAATTTATGAGCTAAAGGGGCAAAAAAATAAAAAGAAGCAAGACTGAAACCTATTTAGAATTTTAAAAGCTTTCTCAACAACTTTACAGCTATGCAGACCACATTAAAAAATTGAAAATCTTCCACAGATGACATAGGCTTAGAGGCAATTTTTGCTACAGAGCACATGAATAACCATCAATATGACACATCACACTCCCACCTCTAATCACAGTTAATTAAAAGAAAGCATGTGTCACAAAGCCATTGCATCCTATGTTCAATCAACAAAACAGGACTACCGAGTCCTCATGTAATTCTACTGACTTGACAAATTCATGTCACACACTGTTTTACCTTATAATGTTAAAAAAATATTTTGAGATTGCAATTAAAAGAGGGGAATAGGACCCAGAGGGATGGTTACCATCAACCAATGACAGATTATAATACTGTGGTGGGTGAGAAGGCCCTGATGTTACTGATAAGAATTTTTTGTACAAGAACAGGGATCCCTGGACAAACAGTAACTCAGAAATGCAAAACAAAGCTAACCATTCGAACATAAAGACTACTGGAAACATCAAGACACGCATGCACAGGATGATCTCATGATTTACAAATCAAGACTTGGAAACTCTCTTCTCCCAGGTGAAGTCTAAGGGAAAAGTATTATTTAATCTTGGGCAAGTCACTTCCTGCCACTGTGTCTCAGATTCCTATTTTAAAATAAGAAAAACAGGAATTCTTTTTTCCATTCTACTTTTTTTTGGCTTATGTAAATAATATAGCGCCTGGGGCAAGAAAATAATCTCTCATGAAGCTAAATACAGAGTATCTATCAGAGTGAGATACAGGAAAAAAGCCCAAATGATAAAAGTAATCAGTATCACTGTATTTGGATTAGGGCATTAAATATAAGAAAGCCAGTATAAATGTGTGCTTCACACTGGTTTCTGTATTTCACCTGGGAATAACCTTTTCTCACTTTCTAAATTCTGCTAAGAAGCAGAAGTATAGTAATTCTATTTTGCAAGGTCCCTCTATAACACGCTCTGGACTGCGTCTCTCTCCTCCATCAGGTAGTAGTAACACGCAAAACCAAGGGAAGCTTGAGACAACCTTCAGCGTAACAATCGGATCTGGTCTGCAACTTTACATGGTATAAATGTGCAAGAAATTGCTACACTTTGCCACATGGTAACAAGCAGCCTGCCGTGGCCTCCGAAAGGATTTGTAAACTGGCAAACAGAAGAAGCATAAGTATCCTATATGGGCCACGCCCTCTAGAGAACAGACATGATCAGGAGTTTTTCAATGAAGTATTCAAGGACAGAATTAGCATACCTTTGCTACATTTAAAATTCTTTTAACAAATTTGCAGATTAGAAAATCCGAGTAATTCTTATTTTGTTTGGAAAGTCTAATTTTACTTAGGATTGTAATCATTCCCAGAATTTCAACATTTTTCTTTCATTCTCTATAGATTTAATGCTTTTAAAGATCTAAAAATAAAGAGGGATTTTAAGTTATCAATATTGCTCAACCTACATGATCATTCTTTCTTTCTTACAGATTTGCAGTTCACAAACACATTTCCAGGTCTTAACCTTTCAGCCTAAATCAGGAATGGAAATCCAGTACCAATTTTAACAGAAAGAACAGTTTTAATACACACCATTAAATTAAAAATAATAAAGACAATTCACAAAAAAGGGCAATAAAGCCTAGTTTGTGGAAGATGCCATACAGTTTATGCTTGGAAAATTAGGGAATATAGGCAATGCAGCTGAAAGGTTAAAAAAGCTACTGCACTAAAAAACCCCAAAATCAAACAAAAAGACCACCAACATCCCCCTCCTAAAAATACAAAACAGAAAACCCAAAACAAACAGAAAAAAAAGAATAACAGTAAGAGCATAAAAGAACAGAAAGACAAATGACAGAAGATGGCATGACCAGAGTCTCCATAGTGCAAAAAACACTGCTGGGGAGAAAAACCCAAGCAAAACACTACACCAAAAACACCCCAGGTCCCTCAGTTTCTGGGTCTTCATCCATCTCACTGGGTTCTAACAAGCTTCCTCTATAGCAAATTAAGAAAAATGGTCAGCTTCTATACATCTCAAAATGGATGAATTGCCTCAGCAAGTGCAAGTTTCCTAAACTGAAACCTGAATTCAAATTATTAGACAGTATCTATTGGTAGTATACCAACATAAAAATGAAGCTGTATACACAAATATATATATAAATCTTATGATATGGCTGTGATGCAAATGTAATACAATTAGACAGATTGAAATTTATCCAAAGCAGAGCTAGCACTTTAGAAAAATAAGTGGCATTAATAATTACACAGTCAGTGTTTGAGATTTATACTTCATAAAACACAAACTCATGCGCTCAATTCCTAAAACAACAAACCCAGTGAAGCATTTATGCTGCAGGCAGACAACCTTAAAACATATGCTATGTCATTAAGTATGTTTTACTAACTAGTTGGGATATTTCAAGTTTTCTTCACACAGTACTGTACTGAATATGTGGTATGTAACATGAATATGTCTGGGGCTCCTAGAATGACTAGTACAAAGCACATCTTAACACCTCCAACCTAAAAATGACTTCTTTTAAGGAGTATGAAAATTCCTGCATTACAAAACTAATTGTTTTCTGTCAACAAAAATAACCATAGAGATCAAAATCAATTATAATAACTCTCAGGTATTTAGAAAAAAGCACACCCACCTTTTCATTCAGATTTCCATTACGGTCAAACTGGTAGAGTGGTGCCAGATGACTCATCACCCACCAGCTAAAACTCAGTGGGTCTTTACACTGAACTGTTTCAAACCCAGACATGTTTTCAGAAGTACTCGGCTGTTCAAAGATATTCTTCAGGGTTGTGTTCACCAAGCTCCAGAAACACTGTAGAAAATGCAAAAGTTAATTTGAACAGTCTTCAATAACAAAATCTATGTTAACAATTTTCTCTGCAACACTGTCCTGTTGATTAATTTGCTTTTACAGAGAAGAAGCAAGATGACAGTCATTTAAAGAAAATATTAAAAAGCAGTGGAGAGTATTACCACAGAAAACTCAAGGCTACCTCAGAAAGGCCTCTCTCAAATGTCAGTAGAATCAAAGTGCAAAGTTAAACTTGGGTCACCAGGAAGAATCCAGTGCAATACTTCACAAGCAAAACTACAACTGATGGACTGATGACATGCAGACAGGATGGTGCCCCAACACTCAACAAGAGAAAGGTTAGAGTTCTTTAATGAAGAATTGTTAAAACATATTTTTGAAAAACTTCTAGTGGCAGACTATCCTAACCAAGAGGAATACAGTAGGTGGTAGAGAATCTGTCTGAAAGACAGCAGTTTCAAATTCCCTGTTATGTCACAGTCTGTTCCAGCACTGACAAACTGATTCTCATTGATTCAGACCCTTGCCTACATCACAATATTACTACTTCTTGCAGCCTTTGCCTATCTTGTCTAGCATTAAAGAAACTCTCTAGGACTTTCTTGCATGTGTATTTCACCCACCTTAGCTCGGTCTTGATCCTAACTTAGCTGCAAAGTGCTCTTGCTAGTGCAAATGCTTAAGAGTAACACAGTTTCACTTGTGCTGTCCACCTTTGCATCTGCTGGCATTAACAAGCCAACAGCCATCAGAGCAAACCCTCTACTCTGAAGTACTTCATTCTGTACTAAGTGAACTGCACTCATGGCACAGATGGCCACTTTGGTTCTTATTAAGATTATTTCAGAGAGCTTTCAAAGGGTTTTGTCACTTCTTAGTATTCATTCAAAGAAACATCAGTTCAATCCCAAACAGCAGTCAAAGAAAAAAATTGAAATGCTAGAAAGTATCAGCAAACGGAAAGAACAACACAGAAGATATCATTATGCAATGTATAAAACCACATGGCCTCCTAACCCATGCTTGGAACACTGAATGTCATCCTGGCACTCTGTTATTCAAAACAGGATGTGGTAATATGGGAAAAGGTTCAGAGAAGGGTGACAAAGATGACCAGAGGTAAAGAATGGCACCTGAAAAAAAGAATTACTGTAAGATATAAGACTCATCAGCCTAGAAAAGGTAGAAGGTAAGATACATCAGAAAAAAAAAAACCAAAACAAACTGAAGAGGCATATAAGGTCATACTGGTATAAAGAAGGAGAACAGGTAGTGACTTGCTGATTTCCAATAAAAATATAAGGGGGCATCTAGAGAAATCAGCAACTACAAGATTCAAGACTATACACAGGTTGTTCTTGTACAGATGGGTAACAAAGACAGCAACATGAGCTAGCTGGATCACTGTTCACGTTTCTAATGCCTGGAGATGACTCATTGAATGACATATCACAGAAACCATAAATATATATATATTTTTTAATAGATATGTAAACATGGCTTTTTGTGTTTTGCTCTTCTATAAAAAGAATAGATCTTTCACAGTATCTTTAGCACTAGAAGTGCTCCTTATCAATGCCCTAGGTCATAACCCAACAGTAGACTGCAAACCTAGAGTCAGGATTTCATGCACACCCAAGACAATGGCCCAAGGCATCACAGTTAACATGCAGTTCTCCTGGAGCAAATAGGAAGTTCAGTTCTACCATCAGATCTGTGCATTCATGGCCATATAGGAACATTTGGTGACTGTACTGCAAATGTAAAAGTAGTCTTCCTTTACCTCTGTATTAGACCCTTTATTTCTGTGGTCCAGCAATTGAATAAGTAGAATCCATAGTTCTTTAATGCAGTTACAGGAATAATGGCTACTGGTAAGAGCCTCAGAAGGTCGTACCTGAAAGAGAATATAGAATAAAATTATTCACAGAAGTGCTCATTTTTGAAATGCTGTTTTATCTATCAGTATTTCCTATTGTCTTGGCTGTTTGGTTTGAAGGTTTTTTTCAGGTAAATAATATAGTTATAATTACACATTCAAAGGTGAATTCACTAACATCCAAAAATTACAGGTTGTGCTATTTCCTCCTAGTTTCTTCTGATCCACTCTCAGACATTATTTAATTGTATAAAAATGACATTGCATGTCCTAAATGAAAAGAAGTTACAATAAATACTAATTCATTGTCTGATAGTAAGGAAAAGAGAGAGAAAATGATTGATTACATTTTCTTGATGTTCTTGAGAAGAAAAAGATTTCAAATTATTTACCAGCTATTATTGTTATTTTTAACTGAAAAATCCTTAATGACTAGGCCTAATGCTAGTAGAATATGTTGTTGTTGGCATGATGAGGATGTTAATGTTCCCACAACATTTCACAAAATCTGCTTTTCGGTAAATTTACTGCAAGGCATTCTTTTAATATGCAGAAAACAGCATATTTCAAGTCATGTACATTACTTGATTACTATTCCATATTTAACACAATTCTCTCAGACTGATGCATTTCAAATGCAAAATAGTCTTCTTGTGATTCATCTTTCAATTTTACATTCTCTGAATTGTGAAACAAAACAAAACAGCAAAAAGAAGTGCTAAAAACATAAAAAAACCTCTGTGTGCCTTAATGATTTGAACATCTACTAGACCTGTACTTGAAATAATCATGCTATAGATAAAACTTCACTTACTCTATTCTTAGACACATGAACCCACTGAATAGTATTCAGAGGTGGCAAAAATTGTGAGAAAAGCTTTGCTTAAACAGCTCAATTCAGCACCTTTTACCTTCAAGCAAGGACACAATGGCAGAAATGTAGAAAGAAAGGAGGGAAAACAAAGAAGCTTATACTAATTTTATCCCTAAACAATAAGTAGTCCAAGTTTGAATAATCAAACTACACCTCTCTAAAGCAAACAGAGGGGAATAGGTACCTAGAGAGATTAATGAATCTCACTGCAGAACAGTTGTTATCTTTCCATGACAATAAAAAGTACTTTGGGTGACTAGCTTAGCCAACTAACTCCTATCCATCTACATGTGATGAGGTGGAGCCTGAATTTTTATACCCACATGTTTTTTTCTGGTCCATTCACACACAGCTATTCTCAAATCACACTGGCACTTAAAGTAATTTCTGAATTTGGAAACCTAACAGTGCAAATTAAAAATTAAATCAAAATATTCAATGCCAGTGACAGTAGTGGCTGTGAGACATTATAGAAGTGGGAGTGAATGACTAAAAACCTACACTTTCACAGTTAGAACAACAAGTATATCACCAATAATTTCAAATCTGCATAATATTCTATTAGAATGCAAACTTCTTATTTATCATACACCTTTAGAATATGTTTACAACTACAGTTTCATACAGCTCCAAATCAGGCTTAAATAATTTTAATTATAAATATGAACTTACATTCATATATAAATGTGAAACAACTTGTTTTTTCTCTCTCAAGAACCCTCTTTATCCTTTATATGAAATTGTCATGGTAGACATGATCTATTTTAAATAATGCTTTATTCACTTTCCACATATACTCACAGTATTTCACATGCGTTTCTCTCTCTCCTCGCACTTTTAGTTAAAGATCTGTAAATCAGGGATTTCTCAACAACCTGAACTAATTTTACATAAATATTATCTTGAGAATAAGCAGTATGGCCACTAAAGTCTCTTGAAAAAATTCATTATTTAACTACTAACTTTCCAAAACTGAAGTGTCTCAAAAATAACTGGTTACGACTTACTACCAAAGAGCAAAACAGATCCATTGGAAATGAGGAGTCTATTCATTACAGATGCACTGCAAAATTTGAGGTTTTTATAGTAGTATTAGGCATAGAAACTATTTAGAAATGAGTTTCATGCTTTCTACGTGGACTACCAGCTGTTGCAGCAAGGTTTCTTCACCTACTGTTTACATTTGTTACTGTGCTACTCTACAAGGTTGCAGGATCTCTCCTGCAGGAAATGTGCATATCCATTCAGGATAGAGTTCGAGTAGTAGCATGAAAGCAAGACACCATACAGATACTGCTTAGACTAAGGATAGCAAAGATACTGCTTTCTTCAGAGATACTCTGGATTTCTTCTCACAACATCCTCATTTCAGTATCTTGGTAAGAATGTTTAAAACCCCAAATTGTGGTGCTGTTGGGACAATACAGCTCTAGTGTCAGAGGTGTGACTAAAGACAGAACAAAGATATCCATGGGTATATATTTCTCTGCCAAATGTGTCTCAGAGCACACTGGACTTAGTACATGATCCAAGTCAAGCATCATGATACCAGAGCTGCTCAAGAAACCAATCTGAAAATATGAGTCTGGAACACTAGAGTTTATGTCCCTCTTTCCAAGGATATACACAAATGTTAAGAACTGCACTCGAGAATGCTCTCAGCCAAACACCCAAGGACACATTTTAGTGATGAGCTGATAGTGGCAACTACTACTTATGGCATTTTCAACAATTTTGAGGGATGCTATTTCCATTATGGAATGACAGAAAGGTTGCATACTATAGGAGTCACCAGATCAAGTGCAAGCTTCACTTCAGAAATTAATTTCAAATAGAACTAATTCAAGCAGTGTGGCCCACACCTAGAGAAAGCTTAAGAAAAAGCAGTAGCAAAACAACCTTCTCTTTGTAATGTGGCTCTGTGAAAGTATGCAGAATCTGTCATTTTATCATCTGACATTTCCAAGCCTACCATGCAGCACTGTGTTTAATAGACAGATACTATTTGCATTTTCTTTTACAAAACATTATTCTCACCTATTTGCCTTTTGTCAGGAGAGAAGGTTGCAGTATTATCTGATAATTTAATAGATCAAAACTGGTTTTAAAAGGTAACAGTTTTCAACAGGAAGGTATTTTAAAAGAGCAGTTATCAAAGGCTAGTACAGCCATTTCCCACATCCTCAAAAGTAACATGAAGATATTTAGATATAAGATATATGATATTAGATAATATTTAGATATTTAGATACAAGATAAAAAGCATATTTCTTATGCTTTTGTACTAGGAAAACCTAAGTTATACACTGGTCACTGCTACTTATTCTCAGAGTTCAGTCCTGTGCTCATGGATCACGTGTCCATCTAAAACAGGTTTCACAATGACACAAAGATTACACAGCTCTTTTACTGGCTGCTATATGGAGCTATTATGACTTTCCAGCTTTGGAATGCTCAAAACAAATGAGAAAAATACAGCAGCTATAGAAGGAAAAGAAAAAGGAAAAGAGAAGACACGGAAAAGTTTTCCCATGACAAATGCAGAAGTGCTGTAACAGAAAGATGAGGCAGTGGAAATAGGCACACTGAAACAATAAATTGAAATATGACAATCTCTAAGTGTCCAGTTAGGTTACTGCCAGGATTAGAGTTATCCTCTCTTTGTTCCTGTTGAAATAGTTTGGAAAGACCTTTTTTTTTTTGTGCATTTATCTAAACCTTTTAGACTGTGCCATGTTTGGCATTAAACCTGGAACACTGAACTTAGAAAATGTGGCACTCACTTCTGCTCTGTACACAGTGCATTTCAATATTACTGTCTCATTCAACTGCCAGATGGTCATGAATAAATATAACACAATTTGAGCTCCTAACAAATAACACTCTTTAAAACATGGAAATACAAAGCCATACGTAACATTTACAACTAAGCACTAAGAAGTCATCTATGAAATGGTGCAATACCAAATTCATATGGTTCCCAGTACAAGCATCTAACTGCCCATGGCCTGTATAAGGAAAAAGAGTTACCTTTGGGTACTTGTTGATGGCCAACCTTATTAAATCAGATATGAGATTTCCACAGTGTTTTTCAAATAAACTGATATTGGTTAGATTCTCTCCGGTTAGATTAATGAAATGATTTGCATATACAACTTGTTCTAAAACACAAAAGAAAAGTAGAATTGTTTAGTTCCAGGTTTGGTTCTAGCAATATAAAACACATAGGATTTCTCTTCTAAGATATATATATGTATATATATATATACACACACACACACACACACGTATTTTAGAATGGGCTTGTTGACCTGTATGTAATTTTAATTTAATTTATAGGTTCATGTGAGAAAGCTCATCCTAAATTCAAGCTACTCTCCTTCATCACTGCACTGAAATCTGGTATTATTCAGGTTGACAGTAAAAAAGCTTGGCACTTTACAGCCTTTTATTGGCACAGATTTTGCAGAGGAATAAAGATTTATTTATCTGCAAGTTCCTCTTTGTCACATGGCAGTGCGCATGTTCTGGAATCATGACATGTTTTGCAGATATGCAAGTTGATGACAAACAATTCTTGAGAGGTCTAACACTTTCTTTTGGATGTGTTGATGTAGAAAGCTGGCATGATCATGTTCCAACTTGAGCATTTGTAGGCATTAACAGATAAAATGGTGAAGTTAAGAGGCTGTAAGATCTTATCCCACAAGCTTTTCAATAGTACATCTCCCTTGACATCAGTGGAGCAGACAATACATAGACTGAGACTGTATTTTATTCCTGGAAATATAAGGTGAAACCCCGAATCCACCATCCTGCCACTGGTCTCAGCAGTGTGAAGTTTCCACTCAAAACACTTTACAGAATGAGATAAAAACCTAGGACATTCTAAGCACGTAAGAACACAAGATAATGTATGTAGAGATATGACTGTCTTGACTAGTAAATTTTGTTGTTAAAAACCATGAGCATTCTCTTACAAAGATAGGTGACTGCATTATAACTCAGAACATTATCTAGAAATAAATATTGAATTCTGGAAAATAAATTGCCTCCAACAGTTTCACTATCCTTTCTCCAAAATGCTCTAAAAAAGACAAACACACTATCCCACAATGGATCATAAAAGAAACTTAGAATTATGGAACAAAAATCCAACCTACACACTGTACAGTAACACAGAAACAGAGAAAATGTGTTAATGGGAGCAAGGCTGAGTTGTGACAGCACTCGGAGCAGGCAAAAGCTAATCCAAGAGTTCAGTTTCAACACCAGTTACTGAGGTAAGAATATAGTATGCTCTTTCTATATCTCAACATTACTTCAACTGTTGCAATTCCTATATGGAATTTACATTCACAGCTTATAATCAGGTTGTGTATGGTTGCAGTGACAAACCAATTATAAAAGAAAACACTTTTGCGATTTATTTTCGTAGAATGGACATGGAAAACAGATATAAGCCTCACAAAGCAAACAAAGTTCTCTTCTGTATTCTACCAATTTTTCAGCAAACTGAACTACTCTGAAATTGAGTTTTTCAATTGCATTCTATGACCTTTTTAATCTAACTTCTATGAACAGCTTACTCATATCAACTTACTTTTTGCCCTTTTAAAGCCTTATAATTTTTTTTTAAATATATTGCCTTGCCCTTTTCTTCTTTACTTTTATAAGCTCCCCTGATTGAGGCTTCTTCTTTTGCCCAATATTTTCCTGGTGTTGCATGCGGTTAACAATACAAATTCTCTCCTCCAAGGAGAGAATCCTGGAGGATTCTGGTTCATCCCTGGACACTTTTCCTACATTGTTATCATCCAATTGCCATTCATTGTTATGCATTCTGGATATCTGTAAATGCATTTTTATTTGTGATGTCAAGAACTGCATTGCTATTAAATATTCAGTATGTTGCATCAGCTGAGTATGAACTCTGTGATCTTTGCTTTGACTGAACAAATTCCTAATACAATTTGATTTAATTTGAGCCACACAATGATTCACAAAGAACCTACCTTTACCATATCTGAGTTTACCCCATTAAAGACAGCTATGATTAAAAACTACCAAAGGTAGTTTTGATTCTGGTCAAATCAAGATGGGAAAATTAGGTAAATCATATGTAAAAGAATAAGTTCAAGAAAAAGGCCTGCATACTTACTCTTCAGTTTTTCACCTAGTACATGAAGAACTTCTAATACTAGCCATTTAATATCCAAATGGAGATGTAGTAAGTGCCATGATGGAGGAAAGACCTGTAATTAGAAATATATTTACTTATATTTAACATTTCTTTAGTGAATTCTGGATACTGTGCTAAGAGAGGGTGGTCAGGCTTTGGAACAAGCTGCCCAGGTTTAGTGATGGAATCACTATTCCTGGAAGTGTTCAAAAATGTGGATTTTGGCATCTGGGAACACGGTTTAGTGGAGAATGTGGAGGTGCTGGAGTAATGGTTGAACTTGACATTCTAAGATGGACTGTAATGAACATTATTAATATCTGTGACCAAATACACTCTAACATATAAACATGCCATTTAGTTCAAGGAAAAAAAAAGTTTCATTACAATTATGTCTGTAACAGGCTATTTATGAAGTTTTTATTCAAGCTTGACAAATTACCAACACCCTTTGTTAACCTTTTCTTTACAAAGAAACATTATGAAGCACAAAAATTGCTAAAGTGAGCTCTTAAAATTTTAGTGAGCTCCAAAATTTTAGTATTCTCTTCCTTACAGTTTACTTTAAATTTTTAATCAGCTGTTTTTAATCAGCTCAGCCACTACTGACAATCTAAACAAAGATCCAAAATGCTGCTTCTCAGCAGATCATTCCTCTTCAGATACTTTTTTATACAACATAAGCCAGAAATTAGTTTTCTGTCTTTATAAAAGATTTGAAAGCATTATCTATGTGTATGGACAAATATTAATGGTGTATGCTTCAGTAGTATTTAATGCTGCTGTGCCTCCTTCCACATCTACACTTTTCTTTGTATAAAAGATCTTCTCCCATTCCGAGTCAGATTTCAGAACGTATTTTTAAAGAAATGCCCCTCCCACTGGGATGCTCAGAAATTTTAAACTATGCTCAGAAATTTTAAATTACTACAGACAAACACCAGAGAATTTTTTTAAACAATCTATGCTAATTTAAGCCTACATATCTACATGGAATTGGTATTATCATTTGTATGCAATAGGAAGAATTCTAAAGCTATAGAACAAAAATACATAAATAAAACAACAGAAAACCCAGACCTCATCAGTTGTGTTTAGCAAGTACAGAATGGCACTTAATACAGAAACAAAAAAACAAATCAAAAAGATTAACTTATATTAAGCCAAAAATTTTCAAGTTGAATACATAATGCCACATAAAAAAATAAAATTATAAAAAGACACCAACCTTTGCCTGATTTTGAATAGTAAATGCTGCCAGAACATTACTAGGAAGTTCACAAAGGTGATCAATATTCACAGTCAAAGCATGAAGCTCTTCCACCAGCACTGATGGTAACTGAGCTTCTAGTTCTTCATAAGCATGCAGCACTCCATCATTTTCCACTTTAGGGGGTTCTAGATACCTGAATGTACAGAAAAATACACACAATCAGAAAACAGGTAAGGAGCAGCTACACAACGCTCAGTACCCAGTTTAGTAAAATGTGTGTAAATCTCACCTGAAGATGAAAACTTTTACATAATGCAAAAACTTAAGACACTGATGCCTGATTTTCTCTGCTTCAGAGTGCAAGTGTGCAGCTTGACCTGAAGTAAAAGAGATGAGTACCATAAAGCAGATGTAACTACACCATGACTTGTTTAACATTTGCATTCTTCACAGTAATTAGACCAAACCACTGGAAAGACATCCTCTGAGGACAAGCTGGGAGCTGACTGATGGTAAACACCCACTTCTAAATGGGATCCATTCTTTGTCTTATCATCTCAGGCAGATATCCAGATACAGACTGAAAAGAAGACCCCCAGGAAAGATAAGGGTAAGTACTCTCAGTGCTAGAAGAAATCATTCAGCCCTAGTGCCCTGCTTCCAAGACACCTTCAGTAAAGACATGGGTAAAACAATTTATCAGTACCCTTTTCTCTTGACAGACTTAAACTGTGATAAGTCTCAATAATAAGGTACAAGTAAGTTCAATAAGGTGAACTTGTTTGTAAATGCGCTTTGTAACTTTCCCTTGGAAGAGTCACTGTTGCACAGAATCTTCAGCTGTACAATACTAAGAGCCATCCATTCACAATCCTCCTTCCACTTGCAGCTCTGTACGCTTTCAGGCAGTTATTCTGGCTCTATGTCTCCTTTCCCTTGTTCTCTGAAGCTGTTCTCATGGTGTTACCATCCTCACCTTGCGCCTGCAAACTCAACTCCTGATTAGAGCAGAGATTCACTGGAAATTATTGCACCGGGTGAAAATCACTCCTTATTTATTCCTACATTTTGCCTTGTAGCTTTCAACTTATATTAGAGAAAGATGAAACTTAGTGCATAACAAACAAAATATAGTAATTTAAATACCAAATAACTACTGCCCAACAATATATATACACACAAAGCAGTCAGTCTGCAACACATGTACCTGATTACAACACATGCTGATTATTCAGAGAACCTTCAATGCAAGCATCAAAGGGGGATCTTGAGCGGGACCAAATCAAAGTGCATCATCCTAGAGGAGATGCATGGCAAAAACTCTTGGTCACCTACTACACTGGACTGCAGAGCCAGGGGAAGACAGTTCTCCTTGCCCTTGCTCTCCCTTTTGTTTTCCCCCCATCTCCTCCAATTAACCTGGAAGTTCATATATGACACTTCTTACAAACGCCAAAAATAAAGCTTTGTGCATACAAGCCTATCTCAACATCTTTTGAGCAACAACATTCAGCAGGTAAAGCAAATCAACTGATACAAGCACCAGAATATTCCAGTGTACAGTCTACCTGCACCACACCAGAAGCCATAGTATCTGCCATGGTAATGAAACCCAAGTTTAGAGCAGAGTGAATTGATCATCATAAAGTAATTAGTTATAGATATTACTGCAGATTTGTACAAATAACAAATACTGTATCTTAAATTCTCAGAAGCTCTGTTTAAGCAAAATTTCCTATTACAGTATTTTCACATGCCTTCTACATTACACAGTTCTCAGTACAAAATCTCCAAAGCTCATCAAGACTGACAGGAAACAAAGTTTAATGTACAATATTGATATTTATATAAACACACAGTACAACATAGATTTACTGAGCCAAAACTCTTAAGTGGGATTTTAAACAGTGGTGACAGCACATTTACTTAAGACATCAATAATAACAAACATCACCCTGCTGACCATTTTAAATACTTCAATCCTCATGACACCCTTCTACTATTAGACCACTTCTATAAAGGGTCTGAGTCACAGCTGAACCAGTGATTTGCTCTGATTCAGAAAGAAAGCCTGGTGCAAAGCACAAAATTCAAGTTCTTCATTTTACTAGCTTAATTGCCAAGTGGAAGAATGGGATACAAAGAAGAGAAGACAACCAGGCAGGTGCTTAAATTTAAATGAAAAAACCCCAACAGAACAGTTTCTTGATGTCCAGCTACAATATAAAAGTTCTAATGTAATTTAAAGCAGGCTATTTCCATTTACATAATTTTTTTTATACTATCAATAACTGCATATGGAAGAAGTTTGATGATAAATTCACATCAATGATTTAAATGGCAGAACATCACAATATTAAAAAAACAATAGTAATGTGCAAAAATATTTACTCATGGAACACTAGCACGTTATCTGTAATGAGAAGACACTACACTTTATTCCTGAGTAATTACTGAACTTCTCAACTTGCTAAGTAATTCAGACTACAACTTACAATAAGCCTGAGGCTGCAATAATCCTTCAGAAATATGCTGCTTCTCATGCCTCAGTATTTAATTGAAACAAAGCATTTTGTAGTGATCCTGTTTTATTGATCCTACTGCAAAGATGAACTAAGTTTGTAAGTAACTCAAAACTAAGCAAATCTAACTAACTCATTTAAACGTAAGCCAGTGAAACACTAAAAAAAAAAAAAAAACAAGCCACTACCTTGGTAACTAAAATAATTGTTGGGATGATCAGTGAAATTTTCTGGTTTTAAAAGAGTTAATAGTTTTGCCAAATTCTGCTCTACGGGTGACACCTTAAGTCAAATTAATGCAAAATGCCCCACTAAGGATTGCTCTGTCCACCTACCATTACAGGCAAATCCAGCTCCAAACTGACTCCCACCATTTCCACTACCTATTTTATCTATTTCCCTATTTTGCCTCACTTGGCTGCCTATATTTCTACCCTTACTGCAGTTTTATGCACTTTATAAAGGACCTATTCTGATGCACATTCCAAAATCCCTTGGTCAAGAGTCAAAGCACAAGCATGATCCATGAGAATTGATTTATTTAATGAAATGTTGTCAGTTGTCTATTGCAATGTCAAATTAAATTTGTAAAACTTACCAAAATCAGATGAACTCATTTGTACTAGGTTTTCCAGTCTGTATATCTGTTGCCTAATTAAAGGAATACAAAGATTTATGGTATTTATATAGGTAAAAGTTGTTTAATTCACTTTAGTAAGCACAAAATAGAACTGAGAAAGGCAAGAGGTGTTTCTTGCTTTGCAGTTCTGAAAAAGCTTATAGAAATGTAACTCAGAAAAGAGTTTTAGTGAAAGGCAATGGTCTTACCTACATGCAAAGGGTGACATTGAATAGACTTTGTGCATGTTTATAAATCATTAAACAGAGTAAAAATACCCCAAACAATTGGCTGAATATTGGGGAACGCAAAAAACAACACAGACAGAAGCTCCCAAAAGCTATTCCCTCCAAGTGATCTTAGCACAAGCATAACTCAACTTCATATCTGACTACAGATGAAACCTAAAAGTTAGCCCTCATGGCATACACTCAGTACACACTAAATTAATCCATTTGTGAATGTGCATTAGTACATCCTGTCTGCAGCTTCTCCCACTTCCTGCTTTGGGTGGTCAGCACAAAGCATAAACAGCAACAAACAGAGTAGAGTAAAAGGAGGTGTCTTAGAAAAGTTAAAGCTCAGCTCAGTTTTGGAGAGGAAAGAGCACACTTTCAAAGAAGCTAAATAACACTGCAAAAGAATATTTAAAAAAAAAAAGCTGTAACACAGGGAAATACTCTGTAACAACACATGGTCTTCTAGTAGAATCTCCACAGAGATAAAGCAGTACTAAATTGAATATATGAAAAGCACAACTGTGTCAGACAGACTTTTGAAAGAAAATGCTGCATAAATTGAGGAGAGAGCTCTCTGCCTTATTTCTTATACAGTCAAAGCAATAACTACTGAAGGACTCCAAAATAGGCTACTTGAATCTAACACAATTTAAATGTTCTTATTAAAAAAACCATGAAAACTAGGAAGCATTTAAAAGACACAAGAAGCATCTAAAAGACAAAACTACAGTTTGTAACTTGCATATTAAAGTGTATACACACAGTAAAATGATCTCCCTTCACTCTTATCTTGTTTTCTTGCATAAAGCTATGTCAGCTACCCTTCCATCTTTTAGGTGGGTGTAGAGTTTTTTGTCTGTTTTGAAATCAAATTTGAATTTCTGCCTGGATTTTTAAAGGATTTCAACCATGTGAAAACGAAGGAAGTCTGAAGCAGGAGGGCTTTATGAAACAGGGCTGTTGAGACTGGTGTTTAGAGAAGGAAGGTACCAGAAAGTAGCGACAGAAAAAAAAAGAAGAAAAATACTCTTCAGTGAATTGACAAAGAATACAGTAGGCTGACAAAATTAAAGCACAAACTGGGCACAAGAAACATAACAAAAATACCATTATTTAAATAAATCATTTTAGTTTCATTTTGCATTTGTACCTCAAGGATTGAGCCTCATGGCTATTAATCATTAAATCATTTGATTTGCAAATACACATTCTGACAGATAAACTGGTACTTTTGTATTTTAATCAAAGGCAAATTATCTTTATACCCACTTAAATGGTTACATAGTCTCATTCACTTTGACTCCTACTTCTATCACATGAAAACCCATAAGTAAAATTTTTACTATGCAATTACTATTTAAACTTGCAGTTCTGCAGTATACTATTATTTACAATATTTACAAATTGTAAATAATTTAAATTACAATATTAAGTATAATCTCAGACATTAAAAGAAACTAGCTTTCTGTAAGCATATATTTAAACATAGATATTAACTGTACTTCATAAATGTAACTATTTACAGCCACCCTATCCTCAAAAACTATTGTAACTTGTACTTAATATATTCAATTTCCACAGTGGAAAAAGGAGTTTTCTACTTTCAGTTGTCAACTGCTCTATAAATGAAACTGTTCCATTTTATGACTGAACAAATTAACTGAATGTCTTTGCAGAGACATCTCCCTTTGTAGAGGGACTTGTCACAACAAAAGACAACTTAGCAACCAATCACTTGGCCAAGAGTTAGCTGAAATCCATTATTCCTACCAGGTCAGTAGGTTTTAAAGAATGTACAGCTTGAATAACTTAAAAACCACATTATGCCTTATGTTCATCTGTATTACAATTACAGAGAAATCTACATTACAGCAAAAAAAAACTTTTAAAATACTCATTTAATTCAACATTCCTGTGTCACTGCCCAGTGATTTTATGCTAATGAACAGTTAAAATATCAGACTAATATTGAAACTTTTGACTTATCTCCCCCTTTATCACTTTGGGTTTTTTTTTTTTTAAACACAGTGAGGTCAAAGCTTGCATCAAGCAAGCAAAACTAAATAAGAGTGGTTTGAATACACTTCCAGTCATCTATGTCACCATGTTCCAATAAGCCAGACCCTATTAATGATGTTGCACATCATGCCCTTGGTCATACCCTAAAGGGATGGAAGAATCCCCTGCAATGAAAGGAACAGTGGAATACATCATATAGATTTGTGAAATCATACAAAAGCTCCTCTCCCACCCCTTCTCTGTATGTACTGTACATCCCGAGGATTATCAGTAGCAAAGAGGATTATCAGTGATCTGTGTATTTGCATTGACCAGATTAAGCATCTACATTGAATTAGTCAAACACTGAGTAACTGTATCTGAAGAGATTGCTGAAGCTATCCTAATCCAAACAATTGAAGAAAGCACTGCATCCAGCATTCAAAGTATTTGATTTTTAACCTCCACTTTCCTTTATGCACAGAAAAGGACTAAAAATCTTCAAAAGACAACTTCAATTATATGGGTAGCACAATCTCATTCAAGGAAATCTTATATAGTCAATTCATATAATTCTGAAGCTAGAGCCTTCTAAATTAACCCCAACACTCTGCTATAATAACTATACTTATTTTTTTTTAAATCTGATGATGCTTCAGATATGTATCACACTACTTAGGAACTTAATAAGTCACATATTAAGAATCCGTGACACCATGTACTTCTTCCTGCAATTCCATCTGTGTCTTATCCATCACTTACTGTAACATTAAACAGACAGCATTAATCTTTTTTAGATGCATTGCACAGCCCACAGTGTTTTATGATGTTACTTTTAAAAATGTGAAAAGTTTGTTACACCCTTACGACAGATATAATTACAGATGGGGATTAATTATAAAATACAATGTTATCATACCTAAGTAATCCAAAGAGAAATCCACAGGATTCAACTAATGCCATTTCAGTAACCCACTGAAAGCCAAACAATTCCACTGTATTTTCTTCATAGTCATTTGGAGAAGGATCTAATCTCAGCAAAACCCTGCAAAACAGAGCCAACAGTATTCATGTATTTGCCAGTAATAAACCTATGGAGCACAATATCTATAGCTGGCTTATGTTCCACCAATACTCTCTGAATATATCAGCAATACGTACCTGACAGATGTCTCAAAGACAGTCATACCTTTTAGAGCAATATGATCTATAGAAATATGACAACTCCTAGCTTCAAAAGCATAAAAACAGGATATAGTCACAGTAGATTTTGGATAAAAAAAACTAACAGGTATGATGTATTTTCATACTTACAAATGGGCTGAGATATAACATACAGACTGTGAAGAGAAGAAGCTGTTATGCAAGATAACACACTGCTCTGTATGCTTGAGATCCGTCTCAAGGCACGCTATGTACCTAGTAACTAATGCTAGAACATGCATTTGTTCGTTTACATACATTTAATAATATTTATACTGAACACACTGCTAAAAGCACACTTTTAGGCAGATGAACAGATGAGGGTCAAAATGAGACCATGTCATTATAACTCAAGCTAACACTAGGCTATAATTACCCTTTGCTCTTGCTAAAGAAAAATAACACCAGAATTACCATTTTACTCAAAGTGGAGAAAATCAGACACCTGCGTTGTTAAAACATTATAATTGTGCAAATAAAAGAATGTTTCATTAACATACATTAAAAAAAAAATTGCAGCAAACTGCATAACAGCATGGTAAATTACTTCAGAATTTTCCCATTGCCTTTCAAAATAATCCCACCCAGGTGGAGCTCAATTTTCTAATATGTAAAAACTATTTTTATTTTAAAAATTAAAAATGTATACTAGCCAAGCACTTAGTTTCCTTTACATTACACACCAAATCCATATTCTGCTTGAATTACTCATTATTTCCAACTTCATTCTCAGAGGCAAAAAGAGAATCTGCTGAATAATTGGCTCATCCTCCCATAACACTTTAGTTCACTTGGTAACTTCCTGAACACTGGACTGTTTTGAAGCCTCTAGCAATTAAACCCAGCTACAACAGTTCCAAGCAATGAAGACAGAAGAGTACCCCGCACAGAGGCTTTTCAAGGACTTTGCAGTCCAGGTAGACAACCCATTTACACAGCAGAAAACCAGTGTTATCACAACTATAGTGACTGGGAAACCTGTCTACATCCAAGTTCCTCAGTGAGTTTTAATGACAGAAACAATTTCAGGTGAAATGTTGTTTGTCAGTGTCGAATCCACTGCTGATATATTCATGCAGATACAGGATCCCTCCATCTTCTACTTGATGTAAATTTGAATGAATGTGCTCTGATGCAACTAAGATATATGATAAATAAGGCAGAGAAAGGGGGAGGTGCAGTGGACACCCCCTCTTAAGCCTTTACAGAAAACACTGTGGAAAAAAAGTAGCAAGACAAAATACAAAGCTTAGCAAGAAGACAGATGGAAAGATTAGGCTTTTGTAGGAAAAACAAGACAACCCCTGTATGATGAGCAAACAGCACAGAAAACTAAGCTGAATAAGAGACAATAAGGCATATAACAATTAAACCAAAGTGACGTTTTAAAATCTCACAGAAAATACTTATTTGCTATGCCTATGACTTCAGAACCTTAAATCCATAATGCATGCAAAGATGAAGCTTTGAGAAAGATGATCTTAAATCTACTAACTAGAGCAAGCTCCAGTAATTTGGCAAAGCCAAGCAGAGTGGAAAAGAGAGAAAAATGACCAGCATTTAATAGAGCACATGACAGGGAAAAGCAGTGCTGAAGCCTCCTCAGAAATTCAAGTGATCTCAGATGCTGCTGCCCAACAGTCTGGTTTTTGAATGGTCCTAACATGTTTGTAAATGTCCATTACATTATCTTAAAAGTAAGTTCAGAAAGCTAAGTACTGCATCTAGAGCACTGTTCAAAGCTGTTTATCAACACAACAGCCCTTCCCACTTTGGTATCACCAAGTTGATTTCAGGATCAGAAGAGCTGGAAAACAAACTGATTGGGAAATCTGTCAGCATTCAAAGGCACCAAACATGAGTGGAAAGAACATCTTAGACGGCTTCTATATTTGTAATTCAAAAAAATCCCATACCTCTTAAGAGATCCACTTGCTAAGTAAGACTCTGCAGAGAACATTCTCCCTCCATTTTGGCTGTCAAAAGCACAAGAAAAGAAAGACGGCCTTGAGTTCTCATGCTCCACTTCCATCGCCAGCTCCAAGCTTTCAGTGAGAAATGGTGATGTGGAGGAAGCCCCAAAGCCATCCTCCATTGTTTTCACCTGGCCCAGAAAATAAACAGATAAATACAAAACCACTCATAGCATTTTTTCAAATAAATTTCTCATAGTTACATCTCCATGTCATCCTTAAGCTCAAGTGAGGACACAGATTGACCAACAATAACATTGAAATAAAAACTGAGAAACACCACCAAGAAGGGCAATCATGGTCACATGTCCTGTCACACAATTCTGCCACTTTGTGCAACCATATCTTCCTCGTTGAACAGAGCCTGTTCAAGAAGACACATCAGTGACTTAAAAAAAAACCCAAACATTTCTTCTGGTTTAGCTCTCTAAATTAATTAGTGATGAGGTTAGACTAGCAGTAGGTCATAATATGAGGCAGGAATGCATGACAAAGCTACTTCCAGCAACACTTCATTTTATGACCAGTGTAGCTATGCTATGGAAGTACATCATGTATTACAGGCTCCCAATATTAAAAAAAAAAATTAACTACCTAGGAATCTGAAAAAAGACAAACAAATCCAAAGAAGAACTACCATGTCCAAAAGAAGTTCCCTGTACAGTTAATATTAATGTATTCCTACTTTATATAATATACTGAAAGAGCAGAACAGGTAACAGGTGTCAGAGAGTCCTATAAAAATATGCGAACAATATAACTAAAACCATAAAGTTTTCAACTTCTTTGCTGGTAGATTTTGATATGATTCTTGCAGAAACTAGTTTACACAATGGCTAGAGGTTGGTAATACAGAGGCTTAACTAAAATATAAGCTCAAGGGGAAAATAAAAAGAAGAAAACAGTTTCTGTTCTACTTTCTCACACTGACTCGCATTCCTGCAGAGCAGGCGGCTAGGAAAATAGGAAAATAATGACTTCTGGGCTCCAGTTTACAGCAGGACCCTATATACTGGTGTTGGGACAGCTGGTGAGACAGCTGAAGGGAATGCTCTCAACCACAAGAGGTGCTGAGGAAACCTGTTCAGTTCGGGGAACCAAAATCGCCCCAGAGGGGAACAGCTACATAACAGGGCACCTCTTCCCGTCCATAACATCAGTTCCACACTTGTCTACCGCATCCCCGATGCGGCGGAAGCAATTAAGAACTTTAAGCACCTCAACCTCCTTGTCCTCCAAGCAGAACCTTCCAGGTGGCTGCAGTCCGCGAGCGGGAGCTGCAAAGCGGCGGGAGCAGCGCGGCGGGCCACCGGGGCACACTCACGAACACGACCCGCACGTGGAACGTCTCGGCCCCTCTGTCCCGGCGGCGCGGTCCCGGCGGCGCGGCCCCGGCGGCGCGGTCCCGGAGGCGCGGTCCCGGAGGCGCGGTCCCGGAGGCGCGGCCCCGGCGGCGCGGTCCCGGAGGCGCGGCCCCGGAGGCGCGGCCCCGGAGGCGCGGTCCCGGAGGCGCGGTCCCGGAGGCGCGGCCCCGGCGGCGCGGTCCCGGCGGCGCGGCCCCGGAGGCGCGGTCCCGGCGGCGCGGCCCCGGAGGCGCGGTCCCGGAGGCGCGGTCCCGGCGGCGCGGTCCCGGCGGCGCGGTCCCGGAGGCGCGGCCCCGGAGGCGCGGTCCCGGAGGCGCGGTCCCGGCGGCGCGGTCCCGGCGCCCAGCCCCGGGCCGGCCGCAGAGGCGCTCCGGCGGTTCCCGCGCGCCGCCCGGGCCGCCGCTCCCCTTCCGCGCCCGGGCCCGTTCCGTACGGCCCGCGCGCCGCCGCCAGCCGCGCACTGCGCAGGCGCCGAGGCGCCCATTGGCCGCCGGCCGCTCCTCCCCGGCCGCGCTTCCTCCTCCCGCTCCGCCTCCGCCCCGGCTCCCGCCCGCCCGCTCCTGTTCCGCTCCTGTTCCCGCTCCCGCCCGCTCGCTCTCTCGCTCTCTCCCCTTCCTCTGCCGCTTCCGCTCCCCGTGCCGCCCCGCCCACCGCAGGGCGAAGCGCCGCCCGCCGCTCCTCCCAGGCCGGACGGGCCAGCCTGGGTTTCCCCGCTGGGCTGGGTGTCCCTTGGAGGGCCGGCCGCCGCGAGTGGTTCCTGGTCGGCTCGCACACGAACGCCACCGCCACTGCTGTTCAGCTGCCTCCCTTGTGCTCACAGAATCATGGAGGCATAGAATGGCTTGGGTTGGAAGGCACCTTCAAGATCATCTACTTGCAATCTTCCTCTAGTGACTTCAGCTACAGCAGGGTGTTCAGAGCCTCGTCCAGCCTGGGCTAGAACCCCTGCAGGGATGGGACATCCACAACACCACTGTTCAACCTGTTCCAGTGCCAAACCACTCTTACAGTGAAGAACTTTTTCCTAGCACCTAATCTAAACCTAGTCTCTTTCAAATTGAATCCATTCCCCCTTGTCATGGCCCATCTTTGCTGTAAGTTCCCTTGTTCTGCCTGTCCCTGTCCCCTACCTTTCTCTGGTGTCTTTCTTGTCTAGACTTTACCTGAACCTCATTTCCGTTCTCCTCAGCTTTCTCAGTTCACTCATTCCCATGTTCTGTCACAGAGATGGGCATGAGGTTCTCCTGGTCTCTTCTGATGTCTTTCATATGGAGATCCAACCTTCCTATGTCTGTAAGGTAATGCTCATATCCCCAAACACACACAATTCTCATCGAGCTTGGGAAGTGGTGTTCATTGCATTTGAAATTCAAGCTAGATATCACTCCTATCATTTACTGTAGCATCTCCATTGAGTGTCACAGCCACCACAGAATGGGGGCTAGGGCAAAAGTCCTAAAACCTGTGCCTGGAATATTTTAGCTTAAAGTGCATCCTGTGCACCTAGAGGCTCCTGGGTCTTTTTTTTTTAAGTGTTGCATTATTTTGGATTGCTGTGGTTTGATTTTGTTTCAAAATGAAAGTTTTTCCAGTTTTGCCTGGATTTTGGGTGCAAAATACCAGCAGTGCATGAAACTTCCTTCTAATAAGAAAGTTGCTATAAAAAGTTTTGTTGTTGCTGCTACAGCTTGCTCTGAAAGCTTTGCTGTGATTTAAAATGCTTCATTTGCTCCTATGTCTGTAAGAATCTCTCATTTCCTTCTTTAAATTCCTGTCTAATTAAAAAAACAGTACATCATGGTTAAATAAAACTGTACCCAGGATAACCCTGATTTCCATATGCAGATTTATCTGCACTGACAGCCCCCTCTCCCTCTCTTAGTCTTTCTGTTTCCTCTCCCTCCCTCACTCTCCCTTTTTCTCTTCCCCTCTCTTTCTCTCCTTGTCTTTTTGTCTCTTTATGTCTATTGCATTATGCCTGAATAATTTTCAGTCTTTTTTTTCCTCCCCTCTTGAATGCACATGCTAAAATAACTAGACAAAGATGCAAGGTGGTTGCTGCAGTCCCTGTCTCTAGGACAAAACCAAGAAAGCTTGTGATTGCAATGCCACCTTTCCTTTCTCTTTTTTTTTTTTTTCCCTCCTTTTTTTCTTCCCCAGCCATGCTTGGTGATTAAACTTCCTCAGGATGGGGAAGAAAAAGGAGCTGGAAATGAAACAGGGTTGAAGAAAAATCCCATTGCAGCAGCTGCAGCCAGTGGTATCTCCTGCCAGATGTGCGAAGGTTCCCGGGGTCCTTGTCACTAAAAGGCAGTATTCAAATATTTGGAGACAAAAGCTGCATCCTCAGTGTTCATTTTCTTTATTTAACATGGCAGCAGGCATCGTGTGGGGAAAAATCAACACGCTGGATGTTGAATCGGACTTTTCTCCTTTCTGGGATGAAAGGATGTTATCTATCCCATGCCAAGAGGGAACTGAGGTAAGAGAGCTGATCCAGATCGGGTTTTTTTCCTAGTATATTTCCTAAGCATCTTTTCTGAAACAACCTATATAGCTATATGAGTGTGTGTGTGTCTGTGTATACATGTTTATATGTTTGTATATTTGTGTATTTGATTTCAAGGCAGTGAGTGGTAATGCTTGTTTTCCCCTCTGCCTTCACATCAATCCAGAGAAAGTTAATTCACAATATATATTCAGAGCTTGTTCAGAAGGGTCGTTTTGTGGGATTTTTTTTTAATACCTTTTTGTTTCCAGAGAAGACTTCAGCAGTGACATCATGGTTGGCTGCTGATATTAAACCCTATTTCCAAAGTCTGTAAAAAAAAACAAAACAAAACAAAAAAAAAAAAAGCTGGTAACTTTGTGATAAGAAATTGTGCAGGAGATTCATATACTCTATTTTTCAGTTACACTCTAAATATTGGAAGTCTTATTAAAGCGATAGTGAGAATTTTTTATTATTATTATTTCTAGCACAGAAGCGATGAATGCTGCATAATTAAGTACAGTATTTAATTTGGCTGTTGTGAAGCAAAAGAATAAGGTAATAATTTTTATTGTACTAATCAGACTCAAGATGTTCTCTGTGTTAATTGGGTTAAAAAAATTGCAGTACTTATTAGAAATTCTAATTTCACAATGCAGCACTGACAATAAGCTCAGCCAGTGAATTATTCACATCTTTAATTTGCTCTCTTAATGACAGTGTTCTGTAATCAGAGTGCAGCGACTGCTTCCTATGCATTATGTATGATGTTCAGGACTTAAATGCAGGACATTATGAAGCCTCTCAGTGGCTCAGTAATTAGTTTTCCACAAGACAGGGCTTAGATATTCACAGATAAAAGTCTACAGCTGAGATAATGTTAAGGTGGTGACTCATGCTAACAAAAGCAGGGAAGTTCAAATTTAATGCCGAAACTGCTCTCCACTCTCCCTCATTGGGAGGGGGAGGGGAAGAAAGTCTCCCAAAGTAGCCCGCCGGGGTGAGTACGCCGCGGACAGCCCCAAGGGGCAGCCCGGGGCTCCTTTCACTCCGGACCCGTGGTTTTGGCACTTCACTGGTGGGAGGGTGGAGGCGGAGCTGCGCTTGGTGCCTCTTTATAGTGGTTGTGGGAAGGGCAGCAATGTATACACTGTCAGAGAGCAATGGTGTATGGGTGAGATGTATTTTAAAGGAGTTCATTTGAAGGATTTCATTTTTGTTCGTAGCTTTATCAAATTACGATGTTTTGGATGGGAGCTACTTTGTTGTGTGCAGAAACTTTGGGGACGCTTGATACTTGCTATAATGCTGTTCTACCTGCTTCAGCTGTCATGGTCTTTATACATTTTAGAAACTTTATTTTCTAATAATTTAGTTCTCCCCATCCAAAAGATGAACTGTGATATGCAGGTTTGTTCTTTTTGTCTTGGATCGTTAACCTGGTATTAGATCAAGTGATTTAAATGTAGGGAGTAACTATGGCTATGTAACTTTCCTACTTCTACATGCTGCTTATTATAAAATAATAGGGAAGAATATTGAAATTAAGCTGGAAAATAATAGTTTTTCCATACTTAGTTACTAATTAGACTGGGAGCTGTATATTTTTCCTGTGTTCTCCCATTAATCAGACATTTTTATTGGAAGTAAAATAACTGACTAAAGAAGGTTCTTTACTTTGCATTAACTGTCCAAAGACTCCAAAGACTTGTGGCCTTCATACAGGAGTGTGATTCTAATTATTAAAGTTGATATGCCTGTAAAAAGTTTTAGGGCTAAATTAAAAACAAAACACTAATGATCCCAACTTAATAGTAAAGTAGAGATATGATAATAAGAATTTGAAGTACATCTCTATTTTTAAAGCAAAATATTAGAAAACTAATTCCTTTAAAATTTTCAGCGGTCCACATCTGGAATTCAGTGTTATTAGCAGCTGTTGCTAATGTTGTCTGGCCTCAAGGCCATGGGACATATTCCGTTTAGCAAGCAAAATCCTATATCCTATGGCTGGATCAGATATTGGTTGTATATAGTCCAGCCCTGAAAGTTGTTTTCATCGAACTGTTGAATAAAGAAGCTGCAGATTGGATCAATGAAGCTAGGTGATTAATAGATTATATCAGAATCTAAGTGTATATATGAAGAACTTGATATGGTCTTTTCCAGGAAAAAGACTTGCTTTCCAAGTCAAGATCCCACAGCAAGTGGGTCACTCACCCAGCTACATTTTGTCAGTCACTTCAGCATAGACTCATACAATTGAAACTTATTCCCTAAAAGCGGCATACCTGCCCCCTCCCTCTTCCTCCAAAGCCATGATCAATAAAAGTTGTCTTTTTAAGTGAGCACTTGCCTGTCTGCCTAAAGATTTGTAATGATTACTTACCTAAGTAAGTTATCTATTACAGCATTTCACTAGTCTTCCCATTAGAATGTTTTTTGTGCTTTCTGATCTTAAACTTAACCTGCTAAAAGTAAATTACTCCAACCCATTAGTTTTTGTTAGTTAATAGTTACAGGGGTTTTTATTTTCCTCTTTGCCTCAGACTCACATATTGGAGATTCTCAGTCATGTTTCCACTGTGCTGTTCTTTTAAACAATCCCTGGTTTTTGTTTTCTTCTTTATAGAAAAGAACCCCAATATTATTCTTCTATTTCTTTGATTTTTGTTGCTGTGATCTGGACTCTCATTATTTCTACTTTCTTGAAATGTAGTGTTCTAGACTTAGATGTGATTTCATATGCCATATAAGGTCTATATTTTCACTTAATGAAATGGGATTGTCACTTCTTAAGAAAATCCAGCTCCCTAACAAAATGACTTGCACATGGTTGGTACAAAGACATCTCTTAACTCAGGATACAGTCTAGGATATCTACAGTAGAACTGGAAAAGGCAAGCATGTGTTTGAACAGGTTTTTAATTCAAGGACTTAATGTTTCTAGCAGGAGTCTTTATGGATATTTTTTCCAATATCCTTATATCACAAGATAAGTACCTGTGATTGACCTAATTAATGATGTCCAGATGTGAACTATCCAGCTGTAAAGAATATCTGAAGTTTTCAATGCTCAGGATTGTTTCATGTTGTAGAAGTACTAATGCAGAGGCAAATTTTTATAATGCCCATGTTATAAAGTATAAAGTAGATTGGTGGTTAGAAGTTAAAATCTGAACTTTTCCAGTCAGATTATACAATCTGAATTTGAGGCACTATTACAGGCAGGTGAGAATACTTTTTTACAAAAGTGGCAAGGGTGTTACTAGCAATCAAAAATAACAGTCCATGGTTACTTGTGCAGCAGTATGTTTTAGGTTAAATAAAGAGAAACATTTAGAAAGTTATCCCATTCTAACTAGCCTAGAATGTTGACTCTACATCTGAGCTATGCATCTGCAAAAGGGCCAGTTGTTGTCTACCCAATCTGTTAAAGTGGAGGTCCATTCAATTTTAGCTCAGAGAAAGGAAGGGCCTAATATCTCTCCTGGGTCAGAGGAAGATAGTTCATACTATCCTTGAGTGATAGGGATGACATGGGAGGAGAGCAATACTTAGGGAGTCAAAATGGAAATCATGTGTCTGAAGAGTTGAAGATGACTGGCTATGCTTCCAGAGCATCAGATTTAATATGTCAAAAGAGACATATGAATACCAAGAAGAATTTTGAGGGCCGTTACATGGTTACACAGACATCTAGTTCAGATATGTGCAATGTATTTTTAACTTTTTCTGTCCTCTTACTGATATGTGACTTCTCTCGTTTAGGAATATTGCAAGTATTTTGGAGTGGCCTGATTCATTTTTCTTTATTTGTTCATATATCAAAAAGCAAGAAAAATAGTTTTAACTCAGTTCAATTTTATTGAAAAAAACTTAAGAAAAATCCATCCATAGTATATTTGCAAGGAGTTGTGTTTTGTACTTTTGTTTATATTGCTCCGGGCTTAAGTACCATTTTAAATATTAGGTTCTGAAGTGGTATGATGAGTTAAGTATTTCTGAATGTATTCTCTTAATCTAGCCTAATAATACAGTCTTTTCATTTGCATAATTCCCATGAAAGCCAGTGGGAGTACTACATTATAAAAGGAATAATGGATACATATGCCAAGATGTATTCATTTTGAGTCATTGTTTTAAATTGATTGACAAAGAAGAAAGTTGACTAAAGGAAATATATACTTAGACTGGAAAGAGAGTTATTAATAATATTCTTAATTCCAAATTTATCTGATTTGCCACTGAAACATATATGCCAATAGAATGACAATAGTCAGAATATCTGATAGGAATCTCAAATGATTTTATATTCACTAATGCTTTCTAGGAAAAATTTCACAAGTAGAACATATGCATTCTAGTCTGTAAAATTCTATATAATTGACTCACTATTAAGAATTCCAACCTATATATAAACCTATGTATATATTATGCAAAAAAGAATAGTGATAAATATTCATAATATAAACCAGTTTGGCTTTTTTTTGCAAAGTCAAGCTGGAAATAAGACAATATACTGGTTGAGTTCAAATACTCAATCTTCTGTAAAATGTAAATCCATAAAACTTTGCAGTTCTTATCTGCATCTCTAGTAGGCCAGAAAAAATAGTAGTAGGAATGCTTAATACTGTACAAAAGCATTTCACTGCTTCCATGTGTCTTTTCTTCTGTGTTACCATCTATTCCTATTTTCTGTACTGCCTCTCATCCAAGGAACTACTTCATATCCTCATTAAACCTGAGTTTTCATTTCTTGTATGCTATTTTTCTGCCTTTCTTTTTAAGCTTTTTCCCATGCTCCTTTTGAAACTCATGAGGATTTTGCTATTCCCAAAGCATCCCTCCTTAAAATTCTTGTTTTGTTTCTACATGTCTTTTTAACAGTTCTTGAAATCTTCACATCACACTATCTTTTTTTCATTGTTTTCTTGAAGTATCCCATTTATTTTCTCGTGCAGTATTTAGACTGCAAGATCATTGGTGGAAACAAGGGGTTTTTTCTGTGCTTCTAGAGAGGACAAAATAAAGAGGTTTAGACTCTAATGGTAGGAATACAAAAAGTGTGTGAAGTTAATAATTTTAACTGCCACCCTTCTCATCCCTAGTAACACAGGCTTTTCAGCTTTTAACAGCTTCTTTGCAATAGAATTTTTTCTGGATTCTGGGAAGTTGAAAGGTTAGGGCACAAGAAAACTGAGAAATAAAGGGGCCACTTACAGGCAGAGCATAACGTATCCTCAAAATATTTCTGTTCAGTGCCCTCTGTTTACTATCTTTGCTTGTCCAATATAATACTTTGTCGGAGAGCCTAGGCCAAATAAAATTATTCAGAAAGCTTTTTGTCTCTCAAGTACATAAATTCTTTCTGGTATGTAGTACAGAGTGACAATACAGATTCTGTTGGTCCAGATGAAGGATTGTGTAGACTGAGGGGTTTAGGGTTTTTTTTTCCAGAAGGAATAGCTTTAGTTGAGAGTGGTTGTGGTGCAGCTGTCTATCAGCATTTTGGTATTCTGTGTTGGTAGTATTAAATATGAAGATGTACTTGGAGAAGTGGAAGGTACAACTGTGCAGTCCCATATGAAACTTAGCAGAAAGCTCTGGCTAAACCATATCACAAACTTTTTGATGCAGAATTTTGTAAACCAGAATATTTGCTTTGCCACCACTGCATGGATTTTTGGTTGACAGTATTTGAATGAAGGTAGTTAATTTCAAAGTGGTGCAGTTCTCTAAGTCCAACTATCACTCTCCACCTTGCACTGTCTAGTGTTGGGACAAAAGGCTGGGCTCCCACTTTGCTAGTCAGCAAAGCTCTGTCTCCTGACTTCTCCAGAGGCCGTAAGTTTAGAAAGCAGATCAATATTTCTGTGGTTGTGGATATCATACAAAGGCACTCAGTGTAAACCATATTTTCAAAGATGTGTATAAAAAGCAAAATAGCTAGCTTTGACCAGTGTAATTTGAGAATTACAGAAATCATTCAAGAAAGTGGATCTCCAGTAAGTTTCACCTGTGGTTTCCAACACCATACTATTTTGTCCATTCTTGTGCAATCTCAGAAATATTCCCTTTTCCTTTTCTTAGTGCTTTGTGTTCTTTACCTCAATCTAACCTGAAAAAAAATTCAGATGATTATTGTATACTTAGCATAACTTCGAAGCTTTTGTATTTAAAATATGTTGATTTTTTCCCCTCTGAAGATTACAATAATATTTATATAGTGCAAGGAAGAAAGTGTTCTGCATATCTCAGGCCCTCCTTTATCAACTTAAGAAACAGAGATATAGCTAGCAAAAATTCAGAGCCATTCAAAGATGATGGCTCATATTCAGTTTCTCATTCTACATTGTTCATCTGCATGATTTCAGGAACTCACTTCATTCTTGCATCTCCATTCCTCAGTTGTGCAATAGAAAAGGAAACCTTCCTACTTTTCACAGAATCTAAAGTTCAAATCTCTTTGGACAGTATGATTTTTCATGGAGGTTTTGTTTCTTAGTATGTCATTAAAGCACACCAGTGGCATCTTAGGATCATTTAAAGATGATGGGAGGCTTCTAGAGACTCTAGGACTTGAGCAAATGTATAAAAACAGGTTGGTATGAGCAAGTATGGAGATTAACCAGTCATCATTTAAGGAGTTCTGATGAGCATCTGTGTAGTGAGATTCTTGAAAGGAGGTGGGGAAAGAGTTGATTTTTAAAATGATAAATACTTTGCAGAAGGGGTCATTTGATAAGCTGCCTGTGAAACATCTTTTATATAAAACATCTTTTTATAACTCTATTTCAAGATTTGCAAGAGAAATTAGTCAAAATGCTAATTATTAGAAGGAGCTCTGCATTGAAGCTCTCAAATTCAAATTGTGTTCTTTAGTTTTATTTTGCTTTCTATTTATTTCAGGTCATGTTTTTGTGTCCATGTTTTGCACACCTTTAATATGATTTCCTATTGTTCTGTTTCTTAGAGCTTGGTAGGAACACCATCGTATAGCCCTGAAGCTTTTCCTCACCCATTTAGATTTCATTAACCATGGTACTTACTTCAGTGTGTGGGATAAAGCTGTCTGACCTGTGTCATAAAACTGTTTTTAGCTACCTATACTGTAAATGTATTTATAAAACTATTTCTTATTAAGTTTGTGGAGTTTGTGTTGTTTGGTGTTTTTTTCCCTCTAAAAAAGGGATTAGTGAAGAAAGGATGACCTTTCTCTTTAAAGACATTCTGAAACATAACATGAACCAGTAAAAACAAATGCTTTAAAAAATGTACCTAGAAATCAATACAGGTTGTCCAAATATAAGCGGTTAGCCAGTACATTAAGAACACTGTATGCAGATACTGTTTTTATCAGTTCATATCAAAGCCTTTGCCAAAGTAAATGAGCTTACCCTTGATTGTGCAGATGTCTTGGCTACCTAATTTATAAAACATGGGTGTGAAATGATGTAATCTTTGTTTTGACAGTAACAACTTAAATAAATATAACTGAAACAGGCATTCTGGCTGAAGAGTTCATAATAACAAACTTTAACATGACTGTACAAAGGAACTATTCTGCAGTCTCTGTCAGTCATGGGTAAAAACCAGAAGAGTTTTGTTCCTCTATCTGGTATCTAACCTTCAAAGGCCTCAGTCTGTACTGCAAATAATGCTATTTTGATGATCCTATTTCCAGATGTCCATGGTAGGATGTGAATAGGAATTGTATTATCCTTTTGGCAGAGAGGGGTTATACTAGATAGAAGGGTGAGGATGGTGTTTGATGACTAGATCTGAAATCTGCAGAGGGAAATTTCTTTCTGGCAAGTGAGAAGAGGAAGTTTGTCTGTCTGAAGTAGTTTACTGTTTTGTAAAATCTCTTAAATTTTATTCCGTCTCCACTATTTTTAGTAAACACACACACAGAAGCTGAAAGAAATTATATGTATTTTTTAAAGACTTCTCATGTTTCCTGATGAGAATTTTCTGTTGTAATTTTCCAGGTATGCTTGCGAGTCTTAGAAGTCCATTAAACTTTCCTTGTCAGTCTGACATGTGCAGTTTAAGCTTGGAGCAATAAAAGTAGAGAGGAATGAGAATAAATTGACAGCTGTCTCACAGCAAGATAAAACTAGAGAAATGAAAATACATTATCATGAAACCTGTATCAGAAAATGCATCTCAAATGAACTACTGGGCATAAGTCATGAATCATACCTAATTGCATGTTGCATATTCTAATAGATTTAACAATACTTACCAAAATAAGGAAGCCACTCTATTTTAAAAATGAAAATTATGCAATGGTGTCATATAACAGATTAGACCTAATAATTTCAAGTAGGTTGGTAAAAGCTGTAAAATTGTGTTGTAATTACATTTAGAGCTAGATGCTTTTAGTCAACCTTATCCAGTAAAACAACATTCCAAAGATATTGTAATTTATCCCCTGATCAGACGGATGTGGTTTTCAGTATATGGCTATACTTTGTGGACTAAATTAGAAAAATAACCTCTCCCACTTCAATACTGAGTACAAATTCAAGCTGAACATTCCAGGAGATTGTGAAAGCCCATCTTAGAGGAAGAGCTGAGTCCATGGACCTTTCTTATCACTATGTCTTTGGGAAAAAAACCCCCAGGTTTTCAGAAGTGCATTGAATGAATGGTATTTGCCTTTCACCAAGGGATGAATTATAAGCAGCCCTCACCACTCTGAGCACATACAGATGGGAAAAGTTCGATGCACTTGCACTTTGATGGGAAAAGTTCCTGCAATTCCTGCATAGTCCCTTGTCCTGGTGCATGAATATGGTCCTTAGTAAAAAATATGGTCCTTAGTGAAAAAACCAAACAAACCCTAAAAATTGACCATTTGCAATAGTGGTGAAAATTTTCAGTTTTATTTCAGTAGATGGACAGCTGCTTACTGAGGCAGACATTTGAACAGACAGATATTTGAGAAGAAATTCTGCCTACACTAATAAAAGGAAAGAGATTTTTTGTTGTTTGTTTGGCATAATGAATACCACAGACAATATTGTTAGTTGAAATTATGAAAATAGTTTTGACCTCATCTAGAGCCTATTTAAACTGAATTTTAATTTTTTAATGGAAGGTATGATATCATAAATCATGCAGAAACAATTAAAAATTAAGCCAACAGGAGCTCACCTAGAAATTTCAAAAAAAGAATGAATGTCATGGTTTGACTGCCATTCAGCTTTTTTGGGTATTTACCAATAGAGAACACCTTTGTACTGCTCAGTAAAGCAGCTGCACAACAAAAACTTGCCAGGTTTATGGAACATAATGTGTTGGAGAACTTACAGTGAAAATCTGGCAATTTAATTCAAAATAGATTTATTTCAGAGTTTTTAAAAAATAACAGCTAGTTATTTAGTAACAGCAGTTTGAGATACTTCAAGATGAGGTTTTCTGAAACTTTGTTTTGTGGAAACTGCTTCTTGTTCCTGAAATTTTAGAATTCACATTTTTGACTGCTTTTGAGTATTTTGATTTTATGTATTTGGCTAAGTTATACTTTATATATTCACCGTAGAGGAGAGAGCATTTTTAGAGAAATGTTGCCAGTCATCATTACTAATTGAATAAGCTCTTGTATATTAGCACAGTGGTTTAATCTTTTTGAAATCAATACTATATCTTAATACTTCTTAGAGCGAGCTATTATTAACAGAGAATCAGCTAGATATATGAGATAATCACAGCTACACCAAAGCTACCTATCCATTATAAATAAACAGCAGGATAATTAACCCACAAGATTTTTCCTGACCCTAAACTGAGGGTCAATCAAGCCAGTTGTGTTATATTTAAAGTGCAAGTACATTGGCTAGGATCTCAAAAATAATATCTCTGAACTAGCATATTGGTTTTTTGAGCTGCTGTATTGTACATCTTAACACAGCAGCTAAATTGAACACAGCTTTGTGGTGATGCAATACTGCTGTCTACTTCTGCTTCAGGAGATACCTTGATCTGAACGAATATTTGGAATGTCTTCCCAGTATAAACTGTTGCAAATGCAATTTGCAATCTCTCTCCACATTAATTTTGAATAGTAGATTTTTGAAACTTGGGGTTCAAAATGTTAATGCTTCTCAAAATATTATTAGTTGACAAGACAAAGCAGTATTCTATTTTACCGGTGTTAACACTCTTTATGAACTTTCTCTCATTCCAGCTCAACTGTAAAGATTATTAATAAAGCCAAGTAAATTTGTCATGGGAGGCTCAGGATCATACAACAGTCTGATATGAGATTTTTTCCCATTTAAATTTTGCATTGTTAAGTTAGAGTAATAGCAGCAATTATACCTATGTCTTGGTACTAACAGTGTTCTCCAACTACTTCTTTCAACCTATATTGGATACCGAGCCAGTTGGATTTTTGATCTGATCCTATTCAAATGTTCTGAAAGCAACTGTTGTACTAAAATCTGATTCAAAGAATAGATGAGCTTCCTATTGCAAAGAAAACAGTGTTGTATAGTAGCAAAATGCACATTTCCTTACACATTGCACATTTTGCAAGTTATTTGGTGCATTTTTTGGCAGAATGTTAGAAAAAGTAAAAGATATTAAAGATACTTCAATTCCATACCATTTTTGGATATTTTTTATGTGCATGATCAAGAGCAATGAGAACTAGATTGCCTGTCCCAGTTATTAAAATGAGATTTGTGGAACTTTGGTGCATAAATTCTAGAAAATGGCAGTCAATGGAAATCAGTGTTTTTACAGTTGCCTAAACCAGCACATCCCTTAAACTCAGCATATATATATTATTATGATCTTAATTTCCCCTTAAATGTAGGTTCTTGCATTTAGCTACCTGGTTTGACCACTGCACTCTTACTTCTATTCAATGTCTGTTAAAATCTAGTGATAAAAAGTGTGGCACTGAAATGCTGCCTTCATCTTTGGAGGTGTCTGATATGTTTTGGGAGAGGTACTTGCTACGCTTTCTGTGCAGATGGGCAGCACTAAGATCTGCAGAAATCCCGAAGTGTGATCACATCTGTGTTTTCATGTAGCACGTTTTAACTACCAGGTTGTTCAATAGTCTGAGAGGGATGGTGGGGGAGCCAGTGGGTGCTGAGCCACACTGCAGGCAGGAATGCCAGATTCTTAGTGCAAGGGAGAAGAAAGAGTGGTGGGCTGCATGCCAAAGAGATGGAGAGAGTGGAATGAGCAGCATATTGGTTGGTTTTATGCTTTGAATTAGAGAGTTTTGGTTTAAGAAATAGTCCTGTAAGACTAAATTAATCCATATTGCCTATGGATTTGGATTTGTGAGTTGATATTTTAATTGAGTAATATTCAGGCTGCAATATACCCTGTGTTAAACAAGAGATAGTCCATTTGAAAAGGGGGCCTTTACTGAGAAGTGAGGTTTACACTACTAAGTAAAAGTTGCATTCATGTTGCATTTTCTTTTTCTTGTAGCTAGCAGACATCCAGTACAGCTATCTGCTTTCACAAAGTTTGTGGGAATGTTAAATCTTTGAGACCTTTTCCCATGTATTGGACTTAGATGGAATTGGTTACTGGAAGTGATCAAGAGGAGCTGAGCAAAGCAGCTCATTTTTTTCAGGAAACCATGTAAAAAGGAACAATAGTCTTTGGTTCAAGGAGCTTTTTGTTCTCTCTGAGTCTACAAAAAATGCTGCCAAGCTTGGTGTCTTAGTAAAGATATGGCCTTTCTTTCATTTAAACTAATTTAAATATACTCATTATTTCTTATTCATAGAAACCTGATCCATATCCTGAAGAATCAGGTCAGGTGCCAGGCTTTTAGGAGTAAGAGCTTCTGATGGGAAGCTATTACTGATGTTTCTTTCTACTCTTACCCTAGAAAACTGAACCACATGCCCTGCATTCCTATTTTCTTACTGTCCTCTGCTCTTCATATCTCTATTATTTTGTGTTCTATAGTATTCACTGTTTTCTTTTTTCAAGTGATTATTTTATTATTTTGTAATTGATTATTAACTTTCCTAGCCCCAAATAATTCATTCCTTTTCCTCAATTATTTCATAATCAATAGCAAAAAAAAATCACCAATTACTGCCAATTACTTTTTCTGAGCTTTTAAAAAACATCGTTTCTTTCTTATTGCTATAAAAATCTTCCAAAATTCTAGCTAAAATTGTCACTTTATGTTTTCTCTGTGTCATCAATTTTCTTAATCTAGGAAAAGAAAAAAAATTGGAACATACCTACAAACATGAAGTGATAAATATCAAAAGTTGACAGTTGGTAGTAGTACTTTAATAGAATCATCTTTGATAACAACTCCTCTGGTACCTGTTATATGTGCTCATGAATAGCCACTGAACTAACACAAAACATCTGCTGCTTTGGCTGAATTTAAATGCCCCAATCTGATAACCTTGCCGAGAAATTTAGCAGTTGTCTAGAATGGAAATTCACATACCAGTCGTGATCCATCAAAGAGAATGAGACTCCACACACACACGTTAGCAAATCCAAAGATTTGTGTTGAGCATTATTTTCTATTACTCTGTTTTACATTGTGGTTAATGGTTCAGAGTTTGGGAGTATTGTAATTATTCAGGTAAATATGCAGGCACTACGTACAATGTAGCTCTGAAAAAATAAGCAGAAAAATGTGTTTATTTAAATTGGATTCACTGATGCATGCATGCACAGATTTTATAGAGTAATAAAACTCTACATGCAAGACCTGTTAATATTCCAGATTCTTAAAATTTTCTGGAATTCGTCACCTAAAGACAACTGTAATAAATATTCCTTTTACAGTATCACAGGAATTTTCAGTGTATTTTGGGGGAGTGTTTTATATTATATATGTTGCAATAAATTTTCCAAGGAAAAAAAGCACTCTTACATATTTATAAATTTCTGTGACTTTTCTTGCAATATCTTTTTTCTGATTGTGTCAGTTGTGTTACTGAAGCTTCTTATCACTTTTATCAATGAAAGTGACTGAGACAGGTTTTATTTTTGGAAATTATTGAGTGGACTTACTGCTTTTTAAAAACTGAGTGTAATGGAGATTCTGTTTTACATATTGAAATCTAAGCTTTCTGTTATTTCCATCTTATGCCTTTTAACTTTTCCAGTTATTTTTTAGAAAAAAATATTTGATGGTATGACAAGAAATCTTAAGGTTGCCACAGTTACTCTTTTTGATCTTCAAGTGCCTTTTTTTCTAGCTCTTCTATCCTAGATTCTTGTGGTGGGCTTGAAAATCAAATATGCTGGAAAGTAAAATAAATCTTTTAATGGGTATTGCGATGATACCTGTTTCAAATGCTTCAACACTTAGAAATAAATAACTCACTTTAGTCTGCCAAAGCCTGTATTTTTTTTAATCAAAAGGAACAGCATGGAGCAAAAAAATATACAAACTGTATACTAAGGGGAAACACTCAAATCCAGTTTGAGATTTCATTCTTGATTCTCAATAGCACGTATGTGTGACATGGTTCTGCAAATACAGACAAGGTAATCTGTAGAAAAGTAATACAGAGTCCTGCACCTGCGGGAGAATAACCCCAGCACCAGCACAGGCTGGGGCTGACCTGCTGGATTGCAGCTCTGCAGAGAAGGAGTTGCTGGCTGGTGGACAACCTACCAATGCGCAGAAACTGATGCGCAGGGAATTCCATCTGAATATGAGGAAGAGCTTTTGTCCTGAGCAGGTGACTGAGCACTGGAACAGGTTGCTCAGAGAGGTTGTGGAGTTTCCTTGCCTGGAGATATTCAAGAACCATCTGGGAAAATGGGTGTGCCATGTGCTCTAGGATGGCCCTGTTGGGCAGGCAGGCTGACCCACTGTGGTACCTTCCAACCTCACCCATCCTGTGCCTCTATAAAGCATAGCTTATTAACTTCTAAGTTGTCTTAATACCATAACAACTGGAAGAGACTTGAGACTGGATTTAGAAGTTCCCAGGACTTCTTCTTGAAGGTGCTTAGCTATTTTTCTGTGAATTTAAGTAAGTACTTTAAGTACAAAGTTTTTGTAGTCCATAGTGTTGGTAAGAGTGTAGTACATGAAGGAGAAACAATTTAAAGAGCAAGTTGTTTGTCCTAGCAGTTCCCTGGCTGACCTAGACTTATTGCTATGGTCTTGTAGAAAAGTAGTAGGGTCTAGTTTTTACCAAATGTATGTATATGCATAATTATAGGGTAAGTATACATATTTGTAGATCTGTGTATGTGTTTGTGTATAGTTGGCTACATTATTGTTCTCTAGAGAGCTCTGATTCGCTGCAATGTCATCCTAATTACACAATAGATAAGTAATTAAGACTTTTTTTCACTTTATGTTCAGTCATTGAATTGCTCTTTTTTTGCCTTTTATTGTTTGTGTGTGTTTGTGTTTAGGTGACCAACAATATAAAGAATTTTCAAAGACAGGATTAAAGTTCATTGTATAACATCACATATTTTTTCTATTGTTATCTGCACATCTTTCTACATTATCAAACATGGGTACTCTAAGCTAATTTTGCACAAATTAAAAAAATTAATTCAAAGATATTTTACAAGATACGTCTTCTTGTCTAATTAATAGCTGTATGAACTACAAGTAAAATCTAAAGTAATCTTATGAGTTTCTTGATTAGTGGATCCCTGTTAATTAAAAAAAAAACCAAAACCAAAAAACAACCCAGACCCAATCTATAATTGCTAAAAAGTTACAAAAGATAGGGAGTGTTCTGAAGAGGCTATATTGAAAGATCTTATAAACTCCCTTGAATATTTTATCTCTAAAATTCACAGAATTGTGAGCAAACAAAACAGTGCAACTGAAGAAGGTGACAGATTTTCTTAGAAGAACTTGAGGAAAATAAGAATGAAGTGGAGTTTGTTTCACTTTTGGTTGGGGTTTTTTTGGGTTTTTGTCCCTTCAGCTGTGCAATTAAAAAGAGTTGGCAGCAAATGAAAGTTTGAGTCCCAACACTGGGAGATGACAAAATGCAAGAATAATGCAAGATTATCAACGACTCCATGTCCTGATGGATGTTGGTGACTAGTGGTGTCCCACAGGGGTCTGTACTGGGGCCAGTGCTGTTAAGTGTCTCCATCAGTGACACAGACAATGGAATTGAGTACATCCTCAGCAAGTATGTAGTTGACACCAAGTTGTGTGGTACTGCTGACATGCCTGAAGGATGGGATGCCACCCAGAGGGATCTGGACAAGTTTGAGGAGTGAGTCCATAAGAATATCATAGGGTTCAGTTGTGCCAAGTGACCTGGGTCCAGGTTACATGCGATGGAGATGAACCTAAAATTTGCAGGATATTTCCACACTGGTTTGTGCATTAAAATACATTAAACTAACAAAAGGTAAGCCTCACCAGGTAATACTAAAAACTCCAGTGAGACCCTAATGTTTCTTAAATACTTTGTTAGACAGACTGGAACATCTGAAAAAAAAAAAAAAAGGCACAAAAAGTGACTTTATGAATAAAGTTGTCATGTATGTAAAGAACAAACAGTGCAAAACTGATGAACTGAGGTCAGTACTATTTTCATTTATCTCTTCTCTTTTGACATTTTTTTAGTGAGCTAGGAAATCAATAAAGACTAATTTCATTGGCAAGGATTGGAGAGTACATAGGAAGGAACACTATACACTCAGGATGTGTATAGTTGCTTTCAAGGGCATTTTGAATAAAATGTATTTGTTATAAAGTAAATTGAATGGTTCTTTTTGTCTAATTGGCTCATATATCAAACATTAATTCTTTGGAAGACTCACTATACAAAACTAAGTTTGCAGTATTGAATATACTTAAAGTATTTTGTTTATTTCAGTTATTTTTACACCCTCATAATGAATGCTTGTCTGGTAACCAAAGCCCTTTCATAGAAATAATAAATCATGTAACTCAGAGTATCAATATAATAGAGGAAGTGTCCTTTCTAACACCCTCTTAATCAATAATGTTCAAAAATTAAATCTATTCCATGTGCATAATCTGTGATGTATTTTCTCTGAAAGAAAAATGCAGGGGTTTGTGCTTTCTATAGGAGATTAACTAATCAGTATCTGGAACTATTGGAACTGTTGGTTCTGGAGTTAACAATGCACACTGGATACCCAGCAACAGAAAACGGGCTTTGGCAGGAATAAAAAGAGATTCTTCAAAGATGAGAGGGATTTAGGTGTGCTTTCCAGCAAAGCTTCTGGGCCAGCTGACCCTGAGCTATGCAAGGCTGATAGGAGGAAATGGAGAGTGATGGAAGTAGGAACCTCCATGCAGTGGGGGCTGGAGACAACTGTTTGCCAACCCAACCTAGAGAAATGTTCTGCTTGCCTGAGATCTGGATCCAGGACTGTGTTGCCAAAGCTTGTCCAGACCTGTGGCTGTTGTTCTTCTGTGTGGGTGCTAGTGATACTGCTGGTGGCAACCTGGAGAGTATCAAAACTGAATGCAGAGCCCTGGAGGATATAGTCAGCGATGTGGGGGCCCAGCTCTTGTTCTCAATCTTGCAAGGAAAGGGAGGGCTGCTAGGATACTGCAGATCATGGTTTGGTTATAGAGCTGCTGGTAGCAACTGAGATTGGGTTTCTATGACCAAGAGACCCTGCTTGAAGATCAAAACCTATTTGGAAGAGATTGGAATCCACCCCCATAAGCAGGCCAATGGTATCTTTGCCAGCAGAATGTCTGACCTGATAATTAGGGCTTTCAAATACCCATGTCAACAAGCTCAAGAGTTACTACCAGCTCTGTGAGAGAGTGATGGTCAGGGTTAACAGCAAAAAGCTTGGGGAGATGTGAATGAAAGGGAGCGCAAAATTAACAAAAAAAGGCCTTTCTAATTCAAGCACTTGTGTGTAAACAAGGAAGTGCCTTAGGAAAAGTGGCATTATGGAAAAAAAACAACTCAGACTCTTTCTGAGAAATCAGCATGCTGGGATGTCTCTGTGATGGTCTGTGAACTAGTGTGGAGCATAAATATGAGGAAAATTAAGAGATTTATATGCAGTTGCAGGGATACTATCTTGTTGGGATCAATCAGATGTGGGATGGTTGCATGACTGCAGTAAAAGAATAGATGGCCCTGCTTAAGCTGGGGAGGTGGACCTTCAGAAGGCCATTTCAACCTCAGACATTCTGTGATCCTGTAAATTCAACTAAAGTTAATTCATATTAAATTAAAATCGCTATTTCTGGTCATATATTCCTAATAATCTTGGGTAGCAAACGCTAGCAATAAAAGGGTATTGTAACTTGTGTTTTCCAGTGAGGTAATGCTGTCTTAGCTTGTAGAAGAAATGCCTTCTAATGGTTTCCTTTGGAGGAAATAAGTAGAGGAAAAGCTCCAGTGCCATGCATACTGAAAGTCTGATGCAATACATCCCGAGGTGTGTTTGTTCTTTACTTACTGTCTTAGCTAAGCATTGCTGAGAGGAGAATTATATTCTTCACATCCACTTTGAAAAGACTCCTGTAGAAGCAATAAGTCTACTGCATACTCCTGGTCAGATTTATTTCAGAAAAAAATTAAGTGTGCAGTTTAGTTCTAATGCATATTTTCCATAAAATCAAGATTATTTAATCATTTCTATAAGTCAGTGTAGCATGAATAAAAGCATGAGTATGTAATTCATTGTTGACTTCTTTGTTGGTGCCCAGCTGACATAGAAGACAATAAGAACACCAAGATGTTTTTAGTGATGATTTACATATTTCTCATACGGCATCAGCCTAGCTATAGAATAAATCTGTAAAGGCAAAACATTTGAAGACAAAAGATCTAATTGTATACTTTAAGGTATGCTGTGATTATTGTTGTAATTGTGAAGGGGCACACAAGGGAAGAATTCTGAAACATCCTTACTGTGCTTAACAAATTCAAAAGGAAATTTTAGGAAAAAGGACTTATTATCACTCTACCAGTGCAATACACCCCCCTGCATCACATGACTTGATCACACTTTTGGAGTTGCATAACTTTTCTATTCTTCCCATTCAAAATATTGAATAGAGTATGTATGCTGCCAGGTAGTTGCATTATGTGCTTCTAAAGAACACTGGAAAAGATAATGTAGAGAAATCTGTATTCTCTTCACAGTATCAGCACCCTGCTGAGCAAGTACATCCTCTTATTCTGGGAGAGCTGTATTCCATTAAGTGTTTCTGAGGGAATTTTCTAATGTAATTTCAACAGAAATCTAACAAACAATGTATTGGATAATATTTTTTCTGCTTTAGAAAGAGTTTTAAAAACCTAACAATTGTCCTTTAGGGAAGATATTTTTATACCTGATTAATGCTATTATACAATGTAAACACACTACTCTTGTTTAGTTTGTTAAACTATTGAATTGAGCTTGTAATTGCCTCAACATCCCACACTAAATCACTACTTTAGTCTAGGAGATGTTTATATAATGATGTGAAATGATGATTCCTTTAGAGAGGCTACGTACTAAAGACACCCATATACCCATATACTACATATAATACTAAAGACACCTATATACCAAACACCTCATTGTGACTTCATTGGAGCTATACACACATTAAAAATTAAGCATGTGTTTGCAGTGAGCCTGAGACTCAAACAGAAGAATGTCAGGAAAATGAGTTACAATCAAAATATGTAGAATTATAGGCATATATTTCCCTGAGTACTGTGTAGATATACAAAACTTCAAATAATTGAATTTAATACAAGCAAAAAATTTTTGAGGTCATGTTGTTTTAGTTTTTGTTGGCTCTAAATATTTTTTTCTCTTTGGTTTGTGTTGTTGTCTTTTTGATCCTTTCTAGTCAGTGTTATGTATTCACTTACACATAACACCAAGGCCTTCAGTGGTTACATGGCCAGTCAAAGAGCTCTAAATATTGGGATTCTGTTGGTAGACTGTCACTTTACAATAACTGAAACAACAGGTAGGTTCAACAAACATATTTAATATGTTAAACATTTATTGTGCTATGATTTAATTATAATGATATCTTTACACCTAGATTTTCTGTCATCAGAATATCTTTTTTTTTTTTTTTAATACATGGATCAGTCAGAACTAAGAGTTAATCTGGCATTTAATTATACACTGAATTATTATAATGACAAAACTTAAACTCTGTTGTATGAAGCCCAAACAAATTCGGTTAATGCACATCATAATTCTAAACCTGGAACTTGGACTGAGCACAGCTTGTAGCTCTTTTCATTTAATCTCTGTTAAACTTCTTCGGTTACTTATAATAGTGTGTTTAGCATGGTGTCAAACTTCATTAGTTGATGTCTGCCTGTTGAGACATGCATCTTTGTTACCAATGGTTCTTTAGCTAGGGAAAAACCCAGATATCTTTTTACAAGTTTTAGAATTTATCAGTCTGAATGGCATTGCAACAGAAAAGTAAGCACAATTTTTATGAGCAGCCATGGGTTGATATTGAACAAATTTTTTGGGGGAAATTCCATCAGCGTACTGCAATGTTCTCATGAGATTGGTGATGTTGAATCTGCCATTTTTGATGCCCTAAAATCTGCTGCTACCAGAATTTCTTCTGTTAATGTCAAGGTCTGCTTTGGCAGTGAAACACAGGTCATGTTGTGGAGCTGAAGAAAAAGAGTTTCAGTGCCAAAAGACATGAAACAATTGGTGCATAAGGTCAACTGATGTTCTTGCCAAATGCTTCATGGCATTAGACCCTTCTAAATCTTTCTTTAAAAATCTTCTATCAAAAGATTGGAATACATTAGTCTTGTTTTTAGTACTTCACAGAAAAGATGAGTAGTCCAGTATTAAATTTGGAAGTAATTTTCTAATGAAAAAGAATCTAAAGTTTTTGTAGAATGGCATTTGCATCTTTGAATAAAGCAATATATTTTTACCCAAGCTGGTAGCTTTTTCATTATTTTTTTTAAATTTTCCTATGAAAAATTGAGAACTATTGTTTTCGTTGTTAGAAATGTCTAGATATGGAGAATAAATAAAATATAATATTTTTAGTGTAAGAGAAATCAAGCTAAAGAATACTTCCTTTCATACAGTTTTATCTAGCACTTGGTAAAAATGGCAAACAGTAATTCCTATTTACATCCCCAAGATACATGATTTTTGTTATTGGTGATATATGGCTACTTTCCTTGCAAAGCTCTCTCTAAATTGTCTTCATATCAACATCCTCTAAAACTTTTTTAAGGTCAAATCTATACAGAAGGTCATCTCAGGGCACTAGTTTAACTCTCTGAATTAAAACACTGTGCAAAACCACAGAGTTGAGTATAAACGGGAAGAAATTATTGACAATATTTTCAGTTGCTTTGATTGCCATTTTATACTGGCAGAATTTACTCCATGGCTTTGCTTTCCTTAGTTGTGGTTGCAAAACTGAGCCAAAATCAAGCACTCATCTGGAAGCTGGCAATGGATTTGGTTGGCTGGCCCATTTCTTTTGATAGGAAGGGTGTTTTTCCTTAGCATAAGATATAGTTCACCTTGAGTTCTCTGGAACGTTGTTAATGCTGAAGAAATGGCTGACAAACAGCAATTATGGAGAAACATGTGGTTGTTGCTATTCTTATGCTCTCATCAGGTATCGTTACACAGTTGAGGTCAGACCGTGAGAGGTAACATTGTGGATGAAGCAGTGAAAAAGAAATAGTGTTATTTTCAAACTCTTTATTCATAACTACAGATATTTTCTCTATGATTTGCCCTTTCTATCACAGTGACCTCTACAGATATGGTGATGAAAATATTAACAAAAAGATAACTACCAATAGCTGGCATAAGAAGTTATTCACAAACACTAATCTAAAAGCAGACAAATAATTGCATGAGTTGTTGTTGGCATCACAGGAAATATAAAGTCAGAACTGGTTTTCAGACTTACTAGTACAAGTACTCCCTGATAAAGCATGTAACAGATGCAGGATTTTCTCAAGGTCAAATGTGATTATAGTGCATGCACACATATAAATTGCAGTCAGAGATTGACTCACAAAATAATGAGATCTTTTCAGAAGGTAGTAAACTGTTCTGATTATCCTTTCTACCTTTAAGATATGCTTGTCTTTTAATTCCTTCTACACTGTGTTTATTGGACAACTGCATTTAAGCTGCTATTATGTCATTGAACTTGAATGTTTCTGCACTTCATTGTATTACCTGCAGAAAAAATTAATTTCATGTAAAGGATCTATAGTTTTACTTCTGTGTGTCAGCAATCAGAATTGTCTTAATCTTTTTTTTATTTTTTTTTCTTATTCCTTACACATCTGAAATGAGATAATAAAAATCACAAGAACATATTAATGAAATGGAGACTGCTGTAAGAAAATGAAATAGATATGAGTAAGTAACATTCTGTGCCCCATACTGAAAACAGATTAGTTTAAATTTATTGCTAACTGTCAAAATAAGTGACTTCAAAACTCCAAAATCCTATAATGAGGTGGATTTTAAAAAATCTTTTATTATCTAATATTGTAAAATGATGGTTTAACTCAAATGGACAATAATGAACTGGTTAGATTGTCATAACCAGAGGGAATCTGAAGTCTGTGTCTGCCCTAGTGATTTGTCTTGGTGCAAAAAATATATTCTGTGTGAACTGCCCAATGTTATCCATTTGTCTTTTCTGGTTCAGGTTTCCATGTAGTTTGATGCACAAAAATGGAATTCCTTTTTGAAGAAATGAAATCAGAAGTCACAATCCAAACCTATTCCAGTGCAACACTTTTATAGTAGGACCCCCCCCCCCCCCAATTTTATGGTGATTTAAGATAAAATATCTGGTAAACATAACCAAAAAATAAGGTTATGCCAAGAGATTGTGAAATTAATGAAATAATGGTGGAACTGAGGGCTTAAACTGATTCAGCGTTATGCTGCAAAGAGTTAATTTTCAAATTAATATGTTAAACAAAGCAGTTTTTACTGTATTCTGTACTTGGTCCCAGCTCTGCCTCAGAAAGGACTGAATGCTTGCTCCATTCAGAGTAACACCATATTGTGCTATCCAGAAGTTTTTCACAAGCCTCCACCAAAAGAGTGCTATGCCTTCAAGGCATAACTAGAGCTCACTGGAAAGCTGTTCCTTTAAAAAATGCTCATTGAAAGATGCAGTTTCATTGAAATGGAAATGTACACAGTTTCATGGATTAAAAAGCCAGAAGGGAGTACTGTGATCATCTAGCCTGGCATACTGTACAACAGAGACCTCATGGCTGTCTTAGTTTCTTCCCATTTGAACTAGGTCATGTCTCTCTAAAGATAAAAAACCTCTCTACCTTTCTTTTTAAAAAGCATACTTCAAGGATGGGAGTGTCTGTCACAATTTTCAATGAGGTACTCATCATTGGTAATTAAGATGTTAACTCTAAGTTTGTCTGTCTTCAGTTTGTAGCCCCTGGGTCTTGTTATGCTTTTGTCTGTGAGATTGAAATGAATTTTGTCTTCCCGTGTATATATTTATCGACTGTAATATAACTATCCATTATACTAAGAAGGGAAAATTTATTGATTCTCTCACTTTAGGTCATGTTTTTGAGTACTTTGATGGTTATATTGTGAAAACTTGGCTGCTTACTGATATTATTTTTGATTTGTGGATGCAGAAATTTGATATGTTACTTGAATACTTAAGTAGCTGATGCTAAGTAGTGTCTCCATTCCTGTTTGAGATTCCACTGCTTATACATCCATGTTCATATTCTTTTTTGACTGAGATTAAGAAAAGTTTGGAGCTATCCAGATGGTCTAAACCTGCAGGGAGTTCTTTGCTTGACAGCTTGTATTGTAAGCTTTTAGGTGTTTGTAGTTTACAGCTCTGTTGTCACCTCTAGTGACACTAAATCATACGTTGTTGCATTCTTCCTTGATGCTGAGTCTTTTTTTAAGCTACTAATTCTGGGTAAAGCTTTCTTTTAAAAAATCAGAGACCTACTGCATTTTTTGTTTACTTAAATGCAGTCTAGGACTCGGTTTCTGCTTTTGGTTTACTTAAAGCAAATCACAGCTTGTGATGGACTTTCCCAAACAACAGCCTTCAGAAAAAGTAGAAAAATTAAAAAGAAGGAGAAGGACTGGACTGATGATGTCAATGAGAGTTGTGTTGTCCTATTAATTTTGTGTGTGTTCACATGCTAGAATGTTCAGCTCAGATGTGGGAGATCTTAGTGCACTTTTTTCCTTTGTGTCAGGAAAGACAAATTTACTTTTCATACTCTCCATGAGAATACTTTTACTACCTGGACCAAAAGTGCTTTTTTCTGTCTGTCAGAATGAATGTGTAAGCTGAGTAGAGGCATGCGTTCATCAGTGTACTTCAGAATATCTTATTTCTTAACTAGAGCAAAGAATCACTTTGACCTCTCAATGGTACCTCTTGACCACCAGGACAATGATGATGCAAGTTTTTTCCAGTTTTGCTAATTACCATTTAAAAAAAGATAATTCCTTATTTCTTGAAAAAAAAATCTTAGATTTGTGCTCTTTCTTCCAGTGAGTGGTGAATATTTAAGCATTTTTCAAAAGCTAGACCTTAAAAATTTTATATAATATTAATTAAATTACTTTTAACCTTATTTTGCAGTACAAATGTTCCATCTCTATGATCTTCATTGTAGCTTATGCCAATATATAGACAGGCATTGAAATGAAGTTAAAAAATGGATGGCATCAAGGATAAAATTATTATGTATCATTGTGAAATGTTTCTAAAACATTTTCTTTTTAAAAGACAGAATCATGTGATAATTACAAATAGTTCAGTCTTTGCAATGGAACAGTATTTCCCAAAGAAGAGTATGACAGGTATGGATATAGGATCAATACACGCCCATTTTCATTTATTTGAAACTTGCCTAAGTTTAAAAATTTGATGCAAAAATTTTCATGCTAATGTCTGCCTCAGCTAGTTTGTTATGGTCATTGGAGCAAAAATGGCCCAGTCATTTAATAAAAAGAAACTAAAAAGAAGTGGGGGGGGAAAGGAAAACAGTTGCTGTTTTTAATTTAAATACTTTGTGACTCTTGTACTTTGACATGGGACTAGCTGCTATCAGAAATATGACTATGTTTACTGGGTACAGAAGGCTCTACCCAAAGCTTCCACACTTGGTTCTTCCTTCCCAGTTCCCTTCCTTCAAGATTTATTATCGTCTGAAAAATTGGGGTCTGTGTGCTCAGTGTACATATAGTCAGCAGGGACTTCCTGGAACTTAATTTCTAATTCTCTATCATAATCACTAAGCATGCTCTATACTTTCATAGTTTGGAATTGTAAGAGATGGCAGCTGAATATATTTGTCTCCTTTGCATCTCCTATATCTAACAAGGGCTTGTGTATCCACCCCAGACATGCAATTGTCTCAGTTCGTACCTGGGCCATTCCTACTGAACTAGTTCTGACTCAGAATAAATTTCCTTCTTAGAACAGTTCTAAGTGAGAATAGCAATGAGGTATCAGCTCTGTGATTTGCAATGCAATTCTTTTCAGCTGGGCTGCTGCGAGCCCTGGCCTGGCTGCTGGTGCTTGGATCGGCTTGAGGTTGAAAAAAATATATCTTCTGAGTCTTAAAAGATTGAGAGAGAAACTGAGTGGAAATGGGAGGATAAAGTAGAAATTAATTGTGAAAAAAGACTTTTTGGAAGGTACATTTAAGCTGAGAAGCTGAAACTGATAGATGAGAAGTGTAAGAGTTTTATTTTTCTGTGCGTCCACTGTCTTCATCAAATCTCCTTTCTGCTTTGCATATACAATTCCACATTTCCTATGTAGCCACTCTAGTTCTTACTCCAAATACTTCTCCCAATTTTCAGTCTCATTCATAGCCATATCCAGTCTCACCTTTTGCGAACATCTTAGCAAATTTTCCTCCCTACTTTCCATGTGGTAGAGGCTTTCTGATATAGTACAGGTATTAAGATACTAGTGTTTATCTCATTTCTCCTTGTGGCTTTTTTTTTCCAGTTTTTATCCAGCTGCTCTCAGGCTTCTCCTTATTCTTTGCCTCTTTGTCAGAATGCTCTTCCCAAACTCCTTTTCATGTCCATCCCCTACTTTTTCCATGACCAGGCATTTTTGAACTCTGCTCCCTGACAGTTAAGTGAATTCCAGTGCTTACTCCCTGACTGCAATCTGTGCAATTGAGATTAAATATGTAGATATTAAATACAGGTCTCAGTTACAACTGTATTTCAGCTTTGTTGGCCTGTCGCTTGACGTGTAACCTTCTGCCTTCTGTGTTGCTCATTTTTGCTCTGAAGTCTGAATTACTGCATTTTCATGCTGCTCAATGTCTGAGTCTTCATAATCTTAATTATTTTATTTCTATAATCTTCTAGTAAAATGAGGGAGGAAAGAAAGTGGTTTTATCTATATAAAATAATCCAGGATATACAAATTGAAAAAAAATAAACCTTATAATCTAATTTTTCAGAGTACTTAATGTTATATGTGGTAAATTAACTTCTGTATGTTGAAAACAGACAACTATGTTATCAGCATTTTTGCAAAAGATATTTAAGGAATAAGTTGGAATGGGATATGTGTGGGCACAATTAATGATGCCTCAGAAAGGCTACATTTAAGTGCCTTATTGATGTTATTAAGGCATGCAGCAGGGGAACACAATCCAAGTTTTCCAGGGAAGCTATCACTTGTTTTGATCGTGATATCTTCATTTCAATTGTGCAGTTGTTTATTACACAATTTCCAGGTGCTGCAGCAAATGAAATAAAAATTCTACTTACAATCATGGTTTTCTATCAGAGCAGATTCCTCCTGAGCATCAATTGAACCTAGAGTTTCCTGGGAAAGAATAGTGCATGTTCATGAAGTTCCATAGTGTTGTTAGTCAAAGGTACCAGGAGGCAGAATTACTTCTGGATTGGTGGCAATAAGTCTATTTTGAATGTATGATGTGTAATCCCAATAGTGTTGTATTAATTTATCAAGGTAACTGTAATAGCTGAAGTTGAAATGTTCATCTGTGATAAATATCTACTTCTCTGCTCTTAACATAAACTTTAAAAAAGTATTAAATGGTAAGGGACTTTAAAAAATAAATATAGTGTTACACAGTGCAAATGGGTGTAGTTTGGATGTGATTGTTTAAAAAAAATCAGCTGCTATAGTTGCTGATAAGCAGGGCTTAGACAATAAACATTAATTATCAGAGTTTCTTTGACTGACTAGGGCACCAACAGCATGCTTTGACATAAAAGGTGTATTTACTGGCTACCAAACTCTTATAAATGGAAATATCTTTGACATTTGAGACTCTGTAAACCTGAGCTACTTCTTTCAACATATAAGGTAGGATTTAATAATCAAAATAAAAGTGTCTAGTGCTATTTGAAATGCCCTACCACATTTAAGCTAGCCTCCAGCTGTCACTCCAGAAGGACTCATTTCCTCTAGTCTCATGTCTGCTAGCCCCAGGTCTCAGTTACCCTAGGTGTCTGAAATATCTATGTTTGAGCCACTGAGTCGAAGTTCTCTATTTCAGATGTACATTTTTGATCTAAGTTGTACAGATCTTGGTCTGGGAATCAGAGCTTAGAGATCTCCTGAATTAGGGAGATATTTTTCTTAGATATTTTTTATTTTCATAGCCCTTGGTAGAATTTTGTTTCCCCATTAATAATTTGACCATGTTTGAGTGAAATTTAGCATCCTTGCTGCTATGGATGTGTTTGAGGGATTATCTTCTTCTGTTTGTTTTGAATCTTCTGTTGGCTATTTTCCCTTATTTTTTTTCCTACTGCTTCTATGGGGAGGGACAGTAAAAAATGCTTTTCTTTCATGTACTTAATGCCAGTTTTAATGTAAGCTCTTTAGGATGTCCCTATTTCTTTTCTAGGCTAAAGAATTCTGGTCATTCTTTATACAGAAATTGTGTCAACTTTGATCCATTTTTTTCCTTTTCTGCACCTTATCCAATTATATTTCATTATTTTTGTAGTAAGAAGGACCACCAGATTTATACACCCTATTGAGATTGAGCTGTGCTTTTTATGTTTTCTGTGGCAATAATAGTAATAATAATAATTCTTCTCTTTGCTTTTTTTTTTATAAATTACTATTAAGCATATTCCTGATATTCCCAGAAAATGATCTAACTCCAAAGGTCTTGCTATTTAAGAGAATATACTTCAGAGTCTATCACTGTGTATATAAATGAGAATTATTTTTAATTTGGTCTGTGAATTTTTATCTGTCTATATTGAATTTTTGTCTGCTTCTTAACTGCCATAGTCAGACAATATAGTGATATTTGAAACAACCATTACTTTACCATCAAAGTGAGTAAACTCTATAATCTTCTATAATCTTCCACATAATTTATGAATATATTGAGCAGCACAGGTTGCAATACAGGTTCCAGGAAGATGCTACAAATTTTATAGTGAAAACTGACAAAGTATTCCTACACAGCTCTCCAATGAACCCAGAGCTGGCCAAACATCAGCTATCCAGACAAGTGTTGTGGTTTGACACTGGCCAAAAGCAAGGCACCCATGAGAGCTCCTCTCTCACCCTCCCCTGCTACAACTGGGCAGAGGAGAGAAAATTTAATGACAGGTTCATGAGGACCAGTAGAAAACACTTCCAGGACAAAACAAGCTCAGCTTAGAGATACTTAGTAAAATTATTACAAACAAAATCAGAGGAGGATAGTGAGAAGTAAAAGAAGCCCTTGAAAATGCCTTTTTCCCCCCAGTTCCTCCCTCCTTCCCACTGATAGTGCAGGAAGACAAGGAGTGGGGGTTTTGGTCAGTTTATCACCTGTGGTTTCTTGTGCTGCTCAGGGACACATGCTGCACCATGGGGTCCCTCCCACAGGAGACAGTTCTTCGTGAACTTCTCCAGCATGGTGCCAATCTCACAAGCAACAGCCCTCCCAAAACTGCTACAACAGAAGTACATCCCATGAACAGCAATACCTCTCAAACTCCTGTGGTGTGGGTCACTCTTCCATGGGGTGCAGTCTTTCAAGCACAGGTTGCTCTAGCCTGGGAGCAGGGCCTGCCTCTCTCTTGGTCTCTCAGTGGATCACAGCCTCATCCAGGCATCCCCTCACTCTGGCATGGGCACCTCTCCCACAGGCAGGTGGATCTCTGCATCCTCCATGGATCCCCCACCATGGGCTGCAGGTGGATCTCTGAATCCCCCATGGCTGCAGGGACACAGCTGCTTCACCATGGTCTCACCATGACCTGCAGGGGAATCTCTGCTCCAGAACCTGGACCACCTCCTGCATTTCCTCCTCCACTGACTATGGTGCCTTCATGTTGTTCTCCTCTCACAAATTCTCATTCCTATTCAGGCTGGACTTAAAACTGGGGCCCAAACTTTGTTTTGATTTCTTCTTAATGTGTTATCACAGAGGCATGACCACCATCCCCAATTGGCCCAGCCTTGGCCAGCAGCACATCCATTTTCAGAGCCATCAGGGATTGGCTCTGCCAGACTTGGTGGAAGCTTCCAGCAGCTTCTCACAGAAGCCACCTTTGTGGCTCCCCCACTGCCAAGAACCAGGCCGTGCAAAACCGGCACAACTTGTGTTTGGCAACTCCCCAAATACACAAACATATTTAAGGGCAGAAAATACCAAACAGAAAGAGGAGGAGGAAGAAAAACCAGTGAAACAGTGAGAGAAACAGTAAAGGCTACATCAAGGAATGTTCCAGGTGCTGGAGCGTATATACGTATCTATATAATTATATAAATATTTTGTCTAACTAAATCTGTATCACTATGAATGATCAAACACTACAGTATTGCAAACATGGCTGCAGCTGATCCATCAAGAATTTTTTCTTGGTTGTCATGTAGTAGAATCCTCTTTAATTTAAGTATTTTCGGTAATGCAGAAAATGATACTGTAAGCATTAGATAAGTGCCCAGATCTCCTTTTTGTGTTGTTGCTTTTTTCCCTCCCACCCACTTTAACATGTAAGAGTCGGTGAAAATTAAAAGTGTTTTAGACTGTAAATATTTTATTGTTAATCTAACAGAGGTATAATTGCTAAATTTCTCACAGTAACTTTGAAATATATATGCGCCAATCAGAAACCACAGAGAGAACATGGTAAAAAAAATCACTCAGACTCTCCTCATTACATTATAATGTCTTTAAAGTATGTCACATGTTAGATATAAATGTCTTGACAGGTAGCCATTTTAAGGATTTTTATGAATATAATCAATGTAATTCTCAATAGTTATATTTCTAATAACCAATTTGCCGACTTCGTGTTCTTGTCAGGATAATTTATATATATATACACCATATGTTCTGTGAAATTTTTCTTTGCCCAGGTGAGCATTTAATCTTCCTTTCTCCCTAAAAGAATTATCCACATCCCTGAAATCAGAGGATCCTCTACTTATTTTTCCCGTCTGTCAGACCTTCCAGCCATAAGACCTCAAGTCATAATGATCATCTTTTCAGCAGAGGGCAGCATATGGCATTCTCAGAGTCCATCAATTCCACTGTTTAATTGGCTGCAGAAATCACTGTTGAGCTAAAGCTGATTCTAAAGCCCTTCCAAAGCTCTTCTTGACTCTTAGGCAAGATTCAGATTTTGGTATTCTTTGTGATTGTATAGAATATTTCTCAGGGGAATGATCTGTAGTAATGAATTCATTGAAGAAAATGAAAGTTGTTTTTCCTTTTTTTATTGTTACAAGAAAGGAATATTCATCTGGTTGAAATTTTCCTAGTGATGATAGTAAAGATTACATTGTTCCAATAAATTGAATAGATGCTAAATATTTGCATATCAGATAATTTTCATCACTGGTAATCTTAAAGCTTTGTCTTTATAATAATGATAAATTTGTAATGGGGCAAAAGACTTGGCAAATCATTTGATATTGGGAATCAGACTGCCTAACACTCTAAACTACTAATTCTGTTATACAATAATTTCAAAAAATTTAACATTTTATTTCTTTAACAAAACTTTTCCCCCATCCATTCTGTGTAGAAAGAAGAATAAGTTTTCATCATGTTTTGTTGTTTAAATTTTGATTTTTAAATTATATCTCATTTTATTATTTCCTTTTTTTTAACTAACAACAAATGCTTTCTGATTTACATATGTTCAAAAGTCCTCAAAATGGCGAATAATTCTTTTTGCATGCTGCAAAGGCCTCTTGATAAATTATGAAGTTTAACACAGTTTTTACAATATCCCACAGTCTCTGTTTGTAAAGAACTTTTTGTGGTCATCCTGTCCAACCCATCTGTGATGAGCAGGTACATCTTCAACTGGATTAGATTGTTCAAATCCATGACTAACCTGGCCTTCAGTGTTTCTGTGGATGGGGCATATACACAAAACTGTGTGGAACGACTGATTCTTGTAACCTTGATGGTTGAATAAAATGAGAATTAAGATTTTAAAAGTAATTTTAAGAATTACTCCACATTTTTTGTTCAGCGACTCTGGGAGAATATATTGTTGTATGAGCCACCCTGAATTTCTGTTTTGCTGTTGCTTTAAGTATTTGTTGTTTTTCACAGAAGGGCAGAAAATTTGTAGGTGGACTATCTTTTGATAAAATTTCATGCCAGCAAGTGTCTTGGCAGTGATAATGAATGCCAAAAACTCAAATGTAGAAATTTTTTGTTGCTCCATGTACCATAATACCATAAGCATTAACATTAAAGAGGTATTTCTGAATCACTTTAAGGGGGGAAAAAACCAAACCTAGTAATTTGCATCTTTTATCTAGTTAATAGGTAGTGCTGAGTTGATTGAGTCTTACTATAAAGAAGACTGAAAACCTGTTGACTTTGCAGAAAGGAAAACATATTCTACACATAGGTTGACATTTAAGCATAGTTGGCATTAAAGACAATACCTTGAAAGAGGCTTGGATTAGCTCACACTCTTGGAGGGTCAGGTAGAGGTTTGTTGGTCTAGCAGCATAAGGGGTTTATTCAAAGTACTTAAGCTGTTAATCTTTGGCTGGGTGTTAAAGACTGCTGGACTTCATGAAAATATATTTTTTTGGATGTGATGGCTAACTGTCTTGGGAAGTTTTATTCTAGGCCCTTAGAAACTTTTGAAGCATTTGACTCAGTCACTTAAGCATTTTCCCACTGTTAATATAATGTGCTTGTACAGTTACACCTTGCCTCCTCTTTATTCTGTTTTATTTTTCATATTTATTTAAAAACTGTCAAATGTATTTTCTATATATTAAATGTGTAACAATAATTTGTCTGGCCCCACCTTTTTCAATTTTGTTTTTTCTTATTTCTTGAAATAGCATAGTGGAGGATCTGTTCTTTCTCCTCTTTGATATCCTCAAATAATTGTATCCTTTCCATAGGAATTTTTCCAACCTTATTACTGACTAGCAAAGAAGCATTCAGAAGTGACTGTGACAGCCTATGTAATTTAGAACACTTAATTTATCTATTATATCATCCACTGAGTGATAGCATAATTTGGGCAATTTTAAGTGTGGCATAACCACCAAGTGAGTGGTTAAACCTCTACATTATATCATGTCTGACATACAGTTTAGCAGGTAAAATTTACTCTCTAAAAAGCCCTAAAAGATCCCTTGAAGAACTTCATCTTGGAATGCTTCCTGAGTACAAACACTGCTTGTGGTACTTCAGTAAAGAAATCTTGCAGGCTCCAACTGTTGTTTCAAAATGTTTGAAATTGTTATGGCTCTGCATACACTGGGAAAATGTACTTGTAAACAAAGAGTTTTGATCCATTCCTCATTTTTCCTGACCCTGAGGTTAATATGTATTCTGAAAGTCCTTTAAAAAAAGCTGAGGAGGTTATTGAACTTATGCTAGGGGAAATATTGTCTCAAGACTTTTTCTGAGTTTTCTTTCTATTTTGTTAGAGAAGAGGACAAGTTCTCAATATTGGGTATAAGCTTTCCATTTTCTGTACTGGTTATATCACCATCATAGTTAAATAGTTTTCTGCTACCATTTAAGACTTGCTTAAGGCTATTTCACACTATTTTAACTGTTGAAAATTACTTAAGCAGAGGTTTTGCATCACTTTTGTTTCTGAGAGTGCCCACTCTTGGCAATTAAATAGAACCTTGAAGTAGGATAGCTATACAAACCTTATAGGATTTTGAATTCCAGCATGCATAGCTATGTCACATTTGCTTTAATCCAGAACAACCACTTCATCTTCAACCTCTCAGCCCTGCTGCTCAAGGGAAACATACAAAATACCTTCAAAAGATAATTCTGGAACTAAAATTCATAACTCTGCTGGGCACTAAAAACCATGGACTCTACAGAGACATTGGTTTTATGGCACATTATATTTTTTGCCACCCTAGGATAACCTTTCCATGCTGCACAGACAATAAATTACTTGTGATTCTTTTCCTCTCCATCTCTCTGTCCCATAGGAACAAAAAAACGTACTGTCTTTCCCTTTGTAATATTTCTCTGCCTCATATTTATGAGCTATATAATCTTTTAGTAAATTCAATTGGTTTGATTCAATTAAAAACCAAAGCACTTTTTCTTGACTTTTATTTAAATTGAAAAATTGGTATTTCTACTTTAGGTTGGAGAAAAATTTTGAATACCTGAAAGCTCATCATTTTCCCCTCAATTATTAAACTTAGTCTACTAGAAGATAGCAACACTTACTACAAACTACATATTTGTACTGTAGAACACATGGCTAGAGTAGTACCACTTAATGCACATTAAAGTGATGATTACATACAATTAATTTTTCCTATTTGTTTTCAGGAGTTCTATTGTATTTCAGTCATTGTAATAAGCAATTTCACCTGTCCAAACTCCTAGGTAGTTATGATTTTGTATTTTTAATATTTTCCATTTATTATTCTTGTGTTATTATGCATGTGGTTTATAAAACATTTTGAGACTGAGTTGGCTGAGGACTGAAATGTGTTTGTCCTGTTTCATATTTTCCAACCAAAATGGAATAAACTAAAGGAACAAAATGCACTTGATCACCAGTGTCCCTGTTTCCAAGATTAAACACTCTGCAGAATTTGTTAATTGTTTGGTGCCCAGTAACATGCTCTGAAAAGATAGTAAACTTCAAGTCTGTATCATCAGTAATTCAACTCTATTCTGTTTCTAATACAGTCAGTAGTGCTTGATAAAGCTGGAAAATGTGGAAATGCTGGCAATTTTTAAGATAATCCTTTAAATAGTGATTGCCAGTACCAATACATTTTAAGACAAAAACAAATAGCTCAAAAAAATGCAATAAAATGATGTGTGCAGTATTACATACTCTTCACATCAGAGATTTCTCAGTGGGAAAAAAAAATCCAAAATAACTAGCATATGCTGTCTCTGCAGGTCTCAGACATCACAGGAGATTTTTCTGAATACAGCCTCATGGTTTAGTACTTATTCTTAGATGGGAAAAACAATGCCATAAATTCGAATCTCGCGCCTGTCTCTGGTTTTATAAAACTTCAGTAAAACAAATGAAAGAACAAAAAGAAGGGACAGTATTTGGGCTCATGGCATTATGACATACCATCTGAGTAGACAACACAAATAGCCTGCAGCATAGATCAACTTTATCTGTGGTCTTGTCATGTTTCATAAACTGGAGCAAAACTGGGCTTGGTCAGCATAAGATACAAAGCCTGTAAGAAAACTGCTCATAATTCACAAAGTGGTACATGTGGTTCAGCTGTTTTGCAGTGTTTTTTAAAGATGTATAGAAGGTCTTATTACAACTAAAGGAGATATTTTTTTTTTCCTCAGTGGAGGATGTTAGGAAAAGAAACTTAAATATTTTAATTAACACCCTCCCCTTACTGGTTTTTTTTCTCTCATTTTTCCCTTTTTTTTCTTTTTTTTTTTTTTTTTTTTTTTTTTTTTTGTTTGTTGGTTTTATCAACATTTTTTCAAATACCTCTGGTGGTATTCACTGGTTTTTGCTATTAAATATGATTGAACTATATTTAGCTTCAATCACCTCAAGAAATTTAGATTTACATCTCATTATTTTTCTTTATGTGACTAAACACCTGTACAGTCTTTTTTTTTTGTATGTATGGGCCTAACTAGCCAAATTACAATTCAGAGACATAAGAATGTGTTTTGCAATAACATTAGGAAGCTACTAAATTGTTGTAGGGTTTACTATATCATATTTAAAATTTAAACATAAATCTCTGTTACAACAAATCCAGAACACTCTCAAGACTAGTAATTTTTCAACATGATGCTCATCTGCTACTGATCCTGTAGAAAAGATTCAGTGTTATTTCAAAATGCTCTTTGTTGTGACATGCACATAATGATAGAAAAAGTACTGCCATAGCATTGGTCCTAGCTGGTCTACTCAGTAAAGACCTGTTACAAATCCAATCTCAGTCCTCCCTCTACCCTTTTATTTAATACAGAAAATGTGTATAATTTTTATTATAGTATCTCATATTCCTAACCTAGACCCAAAATAACAGTGGTGTTGGATTTTTAAATTATTTTTTATTTTTTTATAATTAGATTCTCTTAATGGAACACAAATTGTGTCTTGAAATGATATTTTCTGTTTAATTTATATTTTTATTTGCTCTTAAATAGATAATGGTATTAAATATAAATATGTTCTGTTTTTGCATATGTGCAGTTAGAAAATTCTAAGGTTTTCATTCATTTTGTGAAATTTCAGTTGCATAATACTGCAGTATTTGTTGCACCAAAAGAAAGAATATAAATCCATCCTTGCCCTCCCTCCAGTTGAATTTAATAAAATTATGAATCTTCCTTCTTTATAGGTTAGTGAAACAAAGTTGTGTTCCAGTATATAAAAGTAAAGTTTAATCTTTGCTGGTGAAGCCAAAGCATTTTCTTAAAAAATCCATTGCTGTAGGAACATAGGATTAAGGCAGGTTGAAGCACTGACCTGTACAGGATCTCTCACCCTGTACAACATTAATAATGGATGTCATTATTTACTAGCCCTCAAGAGCCCACTTTAGAATACATCATATTTACTGTGAAACTTGAATAAAGACAGATGCTGAAGAAACTGTGTTGTATACAATCAGCCATGAGTGAGTTTATTACTATAAATCCTGAATGAATCCTGACTACTTCTAGGATTTCTGCTGTCCTTCTTCCTAGCCTTTAAAAATATGTCTTGCCTCTATTTAGAGTTAAGACAAGTAGTCTCAATTTGGCATTTTGTAATGCTGGATTTAACAATTTTTTTTTAATGTGATGTGTTCTATATATGATTAATTAATACTGGGAGTTCTCTTAACAGGGTGATTTGAGTGGAAATGCCATCCTTTGGCACTTGCTGATTTCCTCATGGAATAGGGTTGGCATTCGTTACTTGCAAAGAAGACAATATTGCTTTTGAAGAAACAAACTCATGCTCTTCCAAGAACAAAGCTTTAACTACCCCTGTGGCCCAGCAGGTGAATTAAGACACATGGTTCCATTGTGTTTTCCAGTTTCAGTGGAATGATGAGATTGGGAACTAATGATTTTGTTCCAGGCTGTAGAGAACAGCTAGTCTGGTTATGGAATCAGGTTATGGAATCTCCTGGTTGGTTCTTTACAGCCTGGTTGAGTTTTACTTATAATTTGTTCTTTCTCTTCCTTTCTTATTTCCCCAGGTCTCTTTACCTCAGTAATCTTGATTACACATATCCTGCATTTGTTCTGCTTTTGTGATCTATCCCTTCCCAAGTCATCTAATGTTGGACTTTTCCAGACTCACTATCTTTCCTGACACTTCTTTTTTCCTTCTGTTTGACCAATTGTGCTTTGAATCACTTAAACCAGCTGACTTTTTCTCAGCTGAGGTCCCCCTCAGTCCACCTATGCAAATATTGTTTTTTTATTTCCGTCTCTCACTCAGTTCCTGGCATGGTAGTTCTTCTGTACCCTCTTTTGCTTTCATGCAATAGCCCCACTACTCTGGTGCTTAGTTCTCAGTCCTAGCCATCCTAATCAGTCAATCCAAGGCCTCTCATATAAATCAGGAGTTTTACTTATGCCCTTTCTGGTCTTTCTTTCATTCTTCTGACACACAGATCTTTCTCCAACTTACCCTTTGTTAATACTACCTTTGGGGAGTATAGGCAAGACAATCTCTTTGTTCTCCCAAAATATGGGTTGGAATATAGCAAAAAAAGTGCATTTTTGGAGAAATATAGAAAAAGTCTTGGGGTGGTGATTATTTCATGCAGGTGGAATTGTTAGTGATTTTGGTTTTCAACTGCTAGATGTCTCTTCTGCCCTTGTTGCAATTACAATATTTGAAACCTTATTGTCTTGTGTCCAAGTTTGGGTAAATTTTCATATCATGTTGACATAGTTCTGAGATTAATTCAATTGGTTAGTGCATGGTCCTAATAGTGCCAAGTTTGTGGGTTCAATCCCCATAATGGGCCATTCATTTAGGAGCTGGACTTGATCTTTGTAGGTCCTGTCCTACTCAGAATATGCAGTGCTCTGTGTTTATGATTGAGACCCAAAAATTTCTGCAAAGGAAGTAGGCTGAACTCTTTTAAAGGTAAAATAATGTAGTCTTCCCACCCACTTTCTTTTTGGAAGCAAATAATTGGTGTAGATCAAACTTGTTATAGTTTGCTTCAGTCACATTTGAAGTTGTCAGATTATTACTTGTGCTTGTGAAATATCCTTTGAATTGCTGAGTTTGCCTTTGAAGTTGTTTGAGTGGGTTTACCAACTCTACTTTCTAGGATGGATTTATAATTTTTTGGAAAGCAAGAATCTACTGAGTTAGTATTTTTATGGAAATTTTCGCCTTGAAAAAATAAGTTCTGCAGATCTCTAATTTTAGTAGAAGCAAAATAGTTTGATTTGAAAAACAGCAAGGAGAATGTTGAGGAATATAGTATCAGAGGATAGAAATATCTCAAAAACACTTTTATCAATACCTCAGTAGTGTCAGTCCTTTCCTGAAAAATACGAGGTTCTACCATTACATCTCTATATTTTCCTTTTTCTAAAAGAAAGCTCTGGTGGTGATCCAGCCTAACCTGGCTGTGGAGATCAAAATAGCTTTAGACTGCATTACAATTGGTAGGAAAAGACTTTGGTTGAAATTCAGTCTGAATCATGTTTAGAGTATGTTGAGCAGTGATGTATTTTTTGTTTTGTTTTGTTCTGATTCAATCGGCATTTAAGTAAATAGCCCATACAAAGTAGACTGGCATTAGCAGAAGAAACAGCAAGTCAAAACCCCTTTAGCCTCATGTATTGTTCTGGATAACACTTGAAGAAATTTTCATCTTCTTAAAGGTGGGCGCTGAAACGTAATATTTCATGATCTTCATGGCTTCCTTTCCACTGAATACTGGAGTTCATTTCATAGAGCTGTAATCTGACTGCTTAGCTAGACAACAGAAATAGGAATAAATTGCAGTTCCCACCATCTCAATCCTTAGCCCCAAAAAACACCGTGTGGAAAATTGCAATTGCCCATACTGCATAATTAAGATTTGAGGAGGGAACTTAGAAATTTAGATTGCTTATGTCTACCTATAAAAATGCCTTGTAAGGCTTTTTCTGTGCTTTTGTTAGTAATCAGCATCCAGAAACACTCTGGTATAGTGAGAAGGGATTCTATATGATAGGCTTTACCAGACCAGACCTTATCAGAAGTATCTAGCTGGTAGGATCTCATTCAAGATCTGTTTTGTAGATCTAACTGTGCAGATACCTTAAGTATATTTTTCAGCATGGCAGTGTTTATTAAAGATCATAGGTTTATATTACTATGGACTGCAAGATATGAGATTAATTGTTTTTATCTGTTGCACCTTAATTTGCACCTAATGTTAAAAAGAGTTACTATTTAGTGTGGAGTAGAATTCAGTCACTGGCTGCTTTGTCCTAATTCTTGGACTTTCAAGATGTGGCTGAGGAAAGACAGAAATATATATATTCAAATTTAATTTTTATCTAACTGCTGTTTGAAAAGACTGAATTATAAGTGCTGCAAACACTACAAGAATATAAATTAACATGGCCACCCATAACATGCAAAATTATATTGTCCCATACATTTCAAAATTAATTTTTAAATTTTGATGTACAGATCTTAACAGGTACCTAAACAAAGGGGAATGTAGGTGGAAAAGTAAATTGGATCTCAACCACTGTTTATGCCTAATATCACATCTACTTAAAAGATATCCTTCTTGTTTCATCACAGATGCAATACCAACATATTGCTCATGATGATTTTGTTATTTGCTACTGCCATATTTTTTTAAAACCAGGATCTAGTGCCTAAGAGTTAGCATGTACAGGATAAAATTAAACCAGATACTAGTATTGCCTAATTAAGATACCTGTAGTATTTCTCATATGCATATTCTTGATTTAGTCATCTTTTCTCTAATTCATTTTTCTAGGCAATTTATGATCATAAGACTCCATTTTGAACTGATATTTCAAAGAATATATTGCAAAAGGACGTAGAGCAGGTATTCCAGTATTTAGATTAGTCATTGTTATTACAATTACTATACATTCAAGAGGTCATCCATTTTGTTATCGAACACTGAAATTTTTCAGAGAATGACAGTTGACCTTCAAATCTAGTGAAAACAGCTGGAGATTGGCATACCACTGGATAAAACTAGTTAAACTTGTATAACAAAATAGGAGTGGAAAAAGAAAATAGTCATGTAAGTAAAGCTGCAAAGTAGTTTAGGTTTTAATTTTTGAATTTGTATGAATAAAATCATAAGGCCCAACATCACTTTGCTTTTAGATATTGTTAAATAGTATAAGCCTCTTAGATTCCTAAAATAATGTTTTGTTTTGCTTTTATCTTTTAGTTTAATATTGAAACTAAATTTTAAAAAATCTAGGACTTCATTTTTTTTATCCAAAGATGAGGAATATAAAATACAGCCACCTCCAGGTAAATCTTCACTGTGAACAACAACAACAACAAAAGAAGATGCTTACACTTTTATCCCGTGTGAATTTCTTTTTAATATTTCAGAGCAATGAACATATGGCTGTTACTATCAGCACTGGTGTATTTGCGGCGATACCTATCAACATCCACCAGAGAGCAGGGCAGCTCCAAAACCCACATCTTTTATGCTGTGGAAATTGATGGAGACAGCAACACAGCCAGCTTCTTGGCCAAACAACATGGAATGCAGTTCATTTCAAAGGTCAGCGCATATTTAAACTTGCTTCATTACTCCCACCTTTATGCTTGAGATTTTCATTTTTTTAAAATCAGTTTACCTAGAGGTTCCTTTAGAGACAGAAAAATGAAAGTGCTGAATCCTATTTTCATTTGGGGATATCAAGCTTTTTATCAAATTATAGAGGTGGCGTTTCAGAATATTTCATATCTGATCAGAAGGAAAATCCAAAAATAATTTTCTCTTTATTCAGGAGTCTTTCAGCCACTGGGACTGTTTTATTTATTACTTAATATTGTGCTCCAGTCAATCATTTTGAATTCAGACAGGAAAATGGAATTTTTATTTTTAAAAGAAAAAAATCCAGAGGAAAAATGCTATTGGAATAAAGGAGATTTTATTATTAAAAAAAGTCTTTTCTTCCTCTGCTGTTTTATTTTCTTTTAATCGTATTGCATTAATATGAAGACATATATTAAACACAGGATCTAACAAAAAAAAAATCACATATTTGTTAATTACAGGCATTTTTTTTACAGAGCATTTCTACAGCATTTATCACTCAGCTTGAGAAATTATGGCCTTGTAACAAAATAAAGGAAAAATGTTTTTCTTCCTTTGGAATAGCATCTCAATGCACATATTTTCTGTATATGTACAGTGTATGTGTGTATAAACATGAAGTGTGTATTTATATTACATCTAGCTTTATTTTAACTTTCTCTTGAAAGAAGGTTATTCCTGAGCTGTGCGTTATTACCCTGGGACACAACCCAAATAGAAGGAGCAACACAGCAATATCATTCATTTACAGTTACTGGTCTGCAGAACTGGACATGTATAACAGTGACACAGTGTTAAATTTTCCTGGTGCTTCTAGTCTAGAAGCATATTGCATCAGTTGAAGTAGATCACAAATAAATTATTAAAACTTTTAATATGTTAATCTGTTGCAGCCTCCATTCATTGACCTGAAAGTTCTTTGCCAATTTTAATGAATTAAGCCTTGAAGTGCTCCTTTTGCTTTTATCTCTACTTCTCAGATGTGAAAAGCAGAGGTAGAGTTAGTAAAACAATTTGTTCAAGATCCACACAGGAAGTCTGAGGCCCGGTGAGAAATGGAAAAAACATTTCTAAATTTTCATTTCTGTGCTGTAGCTGTAAGAAATTATCCTAAGAGAGAAAATATAATGAGCTTATGAAGAGGAGGTAGTGCATTAGATGTGCTTCAACAGCCACTATGGTCTATCCTAGGCATGGAAATCACTGAAGGGCCCCCAGGAAAAATTGCACCCAGTTTTCTGTTAGAATGACAATGCCACAACCTTCCCAGTGTGTTCCCCTTAGAGTATAACTATTAAAATTGCCACAGGCTGTTGTATTGAGGATGCTAATAGAAAAAGCCCAGTGAACAACACTGAGGTATTAGACAGTATTTCTTTAAATGGTGTCTTCAATGATAGGATTGCAAAAAAGGGTTTCTTCAGGGTTTGAGTATCACAGAGGTACTTTGTACAAGGGGAACAGATGACAGTTTCAGTTGCTATATAATCAGGGCACTATTTATAGCTAGGTTGATGGGAAGATATTTGGTAGTATAGCAGAGGAAGTCACACTGTATTCTTTGTTCTGTAATATTTATCTAGGAAAACACCTTTTTTATTACAGCCATTGTGAATAAGAAAAAGCAAAAGATGGAGAGAGAAATGTGGGAGACCTAGGGAGGGTTTTCCTCCTCCGTATTTCCATTTTACAACCTGTTCTGTAAGCAGATACCTTTCTAAGCATTCTTATTTCATATGTGGAAAAAAAAAATCTTCTGTGGTACTTAAAGCTTATGGTCTTTAAGCCATGAGGAGCACTGGTAAAGTATTAAAGATTCAAATATGATTAAGATTAATATTTATTCAAACTTTTTGTTGACTTTTAATAAGCTTACAGCATGTGCTATGTGGTAAGACAAGATGATACTAAAATATTATTTGAAAAATAAACCTGTAAAACATGATAAAACTTGTTGTGACTAAAAATCCTAGGTAGTCAGGAGAATTAATATTGCAGTTAGGAGTTTAGCTCCTATTTTAGGTTCCCATATGACACAGCATTTGAAGCACATACTTGAGTTTAATCCTTTTCAGAAAAAAAATCCTAATTATGTACCTAAGTAAAATAGGATCTAAACATAACTTTAAGTGCTTTACTGGATAAGTCTGGGCTACTGAATAGGGCTCTTGGTGAAGAAACAGTTTTGTATGAGAAAAGTGACATCAAAGACTGAAAATGCTATCTTTTAAATATGCTACTGTCACCACAGGAAACAGACTCCTGTAGAAATGGTAATTATGTGTAACTGTGACATCCTTGCTTCAGCATTTTAGCTGCAATTTAGAGATGCAGTTTAAAGGCCTAACTTCCCTTTGGCATTAGAGTTCACTTTTACTATGATACAGTGGATAAAGGCAGTGAGTTAAGTGTGTTGCATTGGAATTTTTTCTCTCATTAAGTGCTGTTACTTATTAATATGAGGATGCTTGGCAACAAAGTAGAAAAATTGAAAGTGTGAAAAAGGCTACCAATTAGGTATCACACTGGAATACACTCTTGAATGGCATTTAGTGTATGAAATCCAAAATGGTAAACTTTTGACATCGGTTGCAATAGTATTTCATTTCACATTCTGTACCAGCTCTAACTTATGAATGAAAATAGTGTGGTGAAGAGGTTTGTTAAAACTTACTGTTATGATTTCTCTTAAACTCAAAACTACTGACTGAAAGTTTCTGAAAATCAAAACACTTATTAGAAACTGTGAAGATACCCCCAGCATGTAGTAGAATCTCATCAGTTCAAACATAATCAAAATATTTTGCAAAGGAATGCTTACTTTGGTTGTAAGTTTTACATTTCTAGGTGATAGCAATACCCTTAGTAAAGTTTAGAGAAGACAGCAGATATTAAATATAGCTATATATCAGAGGTATACATTAGGATCAAATGTATGTTAGTATTCTTTCACTCTGTTGAAATTTGAGTGAATCAAATTTCTTTGTATTTATCACTGTTGTAATGTAGACTGTACACAAGTCTAAAAGTCTTTGCTTAAAGCTCACTGTTTAATTGCTGAACCAGTTTTCAAGACTTTGGTAAATACATTTATATACATATGTGTGTGTATAAATAAACAAACAAACTAATATATACACACACACACACATAAGTGTAATGCATACATGAGTGTGCGTTTGGACACACACAAGGTGTATATACTTATCTAAGTGTATAAATGCAGGTATGTTACAAGTTTAATTTTCAACAGTTTCCTAGATATATTGGGTATTTCTTTCTCATCAGCAAAACTCTGGAAAGTGTGATATAAAAGATACATGGTGCTTGAGTACTGTATCTAAGAATTTGTTCTTGAAACACTGGGAAAACCTGCAGTGAAGTTCAAGGTCTTGATATTCCTAAACTTGTACAGAAACTTCAAGCAAGTATTGGATTTAAAAAAATGAAGATTTGAAATGAATTATTCTGATCATGAGTCAAAAATTGATTGTATGTCTGTATATATATATATTCAGAAGGTAAAGTCAAGATGGGCAGCAAACCCCACTTTTAATAAAAATGGGTTTAATACAGATACTTTCTAGAAATGAAAGCAAGATTGCTGAATGACATTTTGACTGTGAGCAAGGTTAGTTTCATATTTCTCTCCCTATTTTTTCTTTCATATCTTCTTTTTATTTCTTTTTATTTTTAATTACCATTTCTCTTTGATTCTTTTTTTTTTTTTAATTTCCTTTTCCAGTCCAGAGAAGTTTTTAGTGGTTTCATTATAATTTCTGTTTCCCAAAGTATATTTTTCTTATTAAGCTTTCCTGGATATTTTGCAAGCTGCAAGCAGAGAAGATATAACATAATGTTTCTCAGTGTATTTATTACTTTTATTTTATGATATATCCCTTCAAAATTGTACCTTTAAAAGTCAAAATATACAAAATCTAAGGAAACTGTGGAAATGCTTCTTGCTGAGCTGGATATGGATTTAATAGATCCCATTCAAGAATGACTGTTAATTTAAATTACCTATCTCTATGGGCAACTTTTTTTGAATTGGTTATTTCACTTTTAAGTTTTACAGCACACATTTATTGGATTGTATTTTCTCGGAGTTGTTATGGGATGGGCATTTGTCCTCATTACCCCCCTACTCTACTACTTTTAGTTATATAGAAAGAATATCTTACATTTAAATTACTACTTTAAAATTTATTTTCTCCATGTGTGCTTGATATACCAAGCTTTTTAAATGGGAAAAAATATATTTGTTATGGGTTTTGATTATCAGTATAGTTAATTCCTTTGCCTTGGACTCATGTGCAAGAAAATCTAGAATTTTTTTAGAAGGAGGAGGATTCTGGAATTGTGAGAGATTCTTCTGTTACTCCTCTCTCTGCCATCCTGTGAAGATACTGAAGTGTCCAGAAAGTCTTCTTGGTTCCACTTTGGCAAAATGAGGAACAATCCCTCACTTTGAGACTTCACACTGAAGTCTAAAATAGTAGTGACTGGGTGGTGCTGTTTGTTAACACAGCTGATGAATACATGATGATTTGAAAAGACCATAAAGGTTTTTAAGACATATTACAGAATGAACTTTCATTGTTTTTCATTTGTTTACATATGTGATCATAGAATATTCCAGGCTGGAAGGGACACACAAGGATCATCTAAATCCAACTTCTGGCCCTGCACAGGACAGTCCCAAGAGTCACACCATGTACCTGAGAGCATTGTCCAAACATCTGATGCTGTGACCACTTCCCTGAGGATCATTGCAGTGCCTATGTGCCCTCTGGGTGAAAAAACTTTTCCTAATATCTATCCTAAATGTTATAGATGATGTTTTCTTTAGCATGGCAATTACTAATTCATCCTATTTTTGTTAGAAGAAATTATACTTTCCTCAAATATTCTGCTTCTGGAGTCATGTTTACTTTCAAAGAAAGTCACATTAGTCTATCTATAACATAAAATTAATACCCTGTTCAGCCAGTTATTGCATCATTATTATTTGGTACAAGTGTAAAGTGGCAGCATCTGTTCTTGTAATCTCAGCTGAAAACCTTCTAGAATATTTTGACCATTGTGAGCTGTAGATTCAGAAGGAATATGCATCTTTCCCATGGTTTTGTCTGTGCTGTGCATTGCTATTCAGTTGTGTATGTGGTAAGTTAATGTATTCACCCTTCTACTAGGTGAATGCTCCTATTCTTGAGAAGGGCTTACAAAAAGGCAGAGAATTATGAGCACTCATTAGTTATTACCAATTTATGTTAATATAAAAGGAAAGTAATCGTTTAATTGTTCTGATTGAAATGATAGGCATGATTCACAGGAGATGTAAATTGGTATAGTCCTATTTAAATCGATGATACTATACTGATATGTGCCAGCTGAGAATCAGGTCCCTCATCTTTATCTGAATAATTTAATGGTAGGCTGACCAGACCATTAGAAAATACAGTTAATAGAACAATCCCATATTGAAACTGGAATGTAATATTAGATTAATTTTTAAAATTTCTATTCCTCTCTATTGTCCTGTTTAGTAGACAGGTCTTAGGTCAAGTTTAAGATTTGAAGTTGCTGGCGTAATGGTACATTCAGCAAACAACCTTAGTTGTTAGGGCCACATAGGCTCAGTTGCCTGGGAAGATATTGAATATCTCCAAGAATGGAGATTCCACAGCCAGTCTGGGTGGCCTGTGTCAGTGCTTGGTCACTCTCACAGTGAAAAGAGTGTTTCTTGTTGATTCAGGATATTTGCATTTCATTTCAGTTCAGGATGTCTGTCCTGCTTCTTGTCCTGTTGTGGGACACCACTGAAAAGAGCCTGATCCTCTCTTTTACATTTCCTCACTTCACATATTCCCTCTGAGCCTTCTCCCCTCAGGGCTAAGCAGTCCAAGCTCTTTCAGCCTTTCCTTGTAGGAGAAATACCCACTCCCATCATCATCTTAGTGGCCCTTCACTGCAGGCTGACCAGTAGCTCCACATGTCTCTTGTACTGAGGAGCCCAGAGCTGCAGTGCTCCATGTATGGCATCATCAGTCTCCTTACCCAGAGTTTTCAACCCTTCTTCCAAATTCTCTTTTTCTGTCCAGCAAACCAAAGTTTCTTGGGTTTTTCCAGCTCTGGTTAGCACAGCCATTCTGTATATTGGTAAGATCAATTAATTTTAAGGACACATTTAATAGCTTTAATACCTTTAATAGCAAATGATGGAGAATAAAGTCCATAAGTCCCATTTGCTGCTGTTTATGGGGAGACAATACTAGTGAAAATACAAATCAAATTTTAAAGGGGAAATTTGGACAGTGGTGAGGAGAGATTGCAGTGGTGTTGAGAGGGTAGTAGCTCAGAAAAGTTAATGCTTCTTTGGAAATGTTGATTGAAATAATAGTATAAATGTGATGTAATATTTTGTTTAATATTAAACTGCTTTAAGCTAAGTAGAATTTACAATGATAAGATAGATATTTTTATTACTCCTTTGACTTGTGTACTCAGAGAGTTTTCTATATGTGGATTGCTCTTTCTTTCAATCAAAAGGTTTCCAAATGCAGTGTGACCTGTCAGAGTCTGTATATAGACAAAAAGAAGCAGCAGGCAAATTAGGATTTTGCAGGTAGGAGTGCAATAATAGGTAAGGATGAAAATATTTCAGCATCAACAGACATGAAAGTTTTCTAGATAAAAAATCCAGTAATAAGTATAATCTTCTACACCTTAAATCATCATCATCACCACCATCATTCTCAATAAGGCTTTCTCAAGAATTCTGCTATGCAAGATAACAGCTGGGATTATCCAGCATTTCAGTGCCAGGGAAGAGATGACTATGACATGAACACAAAATGTCAGTGTACTTGCAGGTATTACTACTTTTTCTCATGGACTGTGGTAACTTTTGCTTTGCAGTAGATGACACAGTGCCAGTGTGAATTGAGAGTTTGTCACTAGGAATATATAGGACATGTCTGTAGGTATGTAGGAAGAAAAAGAAACAAAAGAGCCAAGAAACCTAAAAGGTTTTCCTTGGCATTGGTTTTCATATGCTGAAATCCTCCTGGAGAGCCTCAACTGTTTTCAGCATCACCTGAGAAAGCTTTTTTGCAGTCAGGATCAAAGCTATGTTTGTCTTTTTTTGGCATATGTTAGCATCTTCAAAGATTTGCATCACTCCTGATCTGTGTTTCTAATCAGTGTCTGTGTCTGAGTGTGCATACTGCAGCATGCACAGGCATGCACATACAAGCAAAGGAGTACCTGTGTACAGCTTTACTTGCACTTTTTTTGGGGACTAGCACAGCTTTGTGTGCCCTCTCTACATGTGATTAAATATTAATTAGGCTTCTAATATAAGAAACTGAGTTCACAGGCCTGAGTACCACATAAATAATGCATGAGGTACCCGAAGGCTCAGCCCGAGAAGCTGATTGGCCACCTTGGATTTGTATAATTATGAAGTTTCATTATTAACAGTGGAAGCAGTGGAGAGATTTGCTTAGCTTGAGGGACTTTGAAAGCATAAGCTGTCTCATTAGGGAAAAAAGGGAGTAAGGCATAATATGCAAACTTGTTAGTAAAAAAAAAAAAAAAAAGGAATAAAAATTAAGCATAGCTGTTTAACAGGAGTATTTTCTAAGTTTATAAAAGGACTGAAATTCAAATAGGTGAGCTCTATACTACAGCTGTTTAGCAGGGTTTTTTTGTAAGAGCTTTTGGTTAAAAGCTTTTGTTCTTGGTATAAAACAATCTTTAATATTTTACTGAAAAATCCACAGGTAGCTTAATGGGTTCTGCAAAGTGAGAGGTACGGAGGTGAAAGAGAAAGAACACAGTCCAGGGTTCTTGCTAGAATGTGTGTTGTGCATGCAATTAAATCTCAAGGTCAAACAATTTACAGACAATTACTTTTCTAACATCTCCAGAAATGCCTGCTTACACGTCTTTAATTTTAAATGATACTGATATTCCAATTCTCCCCAAAGGTTAATGCTGACTAAATCCAGCTGTGACCTGACACGATGCGACAGCACAGTGCCTAATTATCCTCTGGATAGTCATTTACTTTAAACCATTAAAGAAATAGGCTGAGAGGAAGATTTAGGACCCAGAAAAAATGTTAGCCTGACTTCTTTCTTCTTGAGGATGGGATGGGCTGAAAAATAAAAATAAAATCCTGCTAAATGTTAGCCATTTGCTTTGATGGCAGAAAATTGTTCATCCCACTCTGTTTTTTTACAGGTTAAATTGCTAACTAGTTCATTTTATCCATTGCCTACGGCTGGCGCTAAATGTCAGTGACAAATTTTGTACTTGTCTTGAAGAATGAATTAAGTTATGCACAAAAGCTATAGTGCTTTTTTTAAGATGAGTGAATTGCAGAGAGGAAAAAAAAGTTGCTCATTTGAAAAAGGATTATTTCGATTAAAGGCCTTTTCTATTGTAGTGGAAGACAGGTAGTGGTTTAAGATAATTCTGACAGTTTACCTCCCACAGAGGCTGCAGTCCTTTACTAGGAATTTCTTTAAGAGCACTTGCATCAGATTATGCACTATGATTGTTATTGTAAGACCATTTGTGACAGTAAAGGGGGGGAACAATTACAGAAAATGGCAACTATTATTCATTAGCTAAGGTAAAACTGGTCTTTTTTCAGTGAGGTCAGCATTCCGTCACCGTCAGAAAACCTTTCTATGGTTTGTAGCAGTGGCAATTAAAAACCCCCTAAGTACTGTCTGCCAAATATTGGTGAGAAGGAGCAGCTCATTCAGAAATTTCTATTGAGAAGACCTGGCACAGTCTTCACAATCCCTCTGGTTTTCAGTTGTCTGGCTCTGGTAGCACCCCATAATCTCTGAGCAAATCGTTTACCTAAGAATGGTTGTTACCGTCAGTGTTTGAAACTACTGGTTTACTGTCTGTAAGCTTGGCCTAAGGGAACTCTATGTGTTTGTATTTGATTTGATTTAATTTTATTTTCATGTGCACTCTATCTGTTTATTGAAAATCTAAAGGGAGCTTAAAGTTAAGACTAGACTTTGAAGCTATGTGTCTTACGGGGTCTTCATTAGAAAGTCTAGATCTCTCACATTGCTGAGGTGGTATAACTGTTGTTCTGTTGTATTTATAGTGCTTAATTTGGGCTATAGACAGTTACTACTACAGGTCAAAAATTGTTTTTGCTTAATTTTTTTGTATTATGGGAGTGTCTGGTTTTCCAACTATAAGCAGAATACCATTGTGTTGTGCACTGTAAAAAAACACAGATTTGAAATAAATGTTTTTAGTGGCACCCACAGGTTTTGGCACATACCTTTCTTCTCTCACTGTGTGCATAAATATTTTCACTGATACCAGCTGTAGAAAGTGGTATGGTAAATGCTAATCTCAGTACAGTCATAGCAGTCACAAATGGAAGTTAGATCTGTAATTTCAAGTTGAAAGCTGAAATGAAAAATCTAGTGATTATGCACTACTGCCCTAAGCTACTTCTTTCTTTCTTCTCTACCCTCATTCTCAGGCAAAGGGATAAGGTTTCCTCCCAAGGAGAAAGAAAAATACAGATTATCAGTTTTCTGGTGATAACATGCAACTCCTGAAGACCGTCTGGCTCTAAAAAGCAATACATTCTGGGATACATCTCACCTAACTTTGGATGTAAAAAACATAGATGTCTCAGTTTCAGCTAATTATTTTTGCCCCTGTTCTACTGAGGAGAGAAACAGGTATGACCAGATGCATTCCATGTAATTTCAGAGTTCTGTTTAGGATGAGATGAATTGTACTCTGAGCTGCTTGGTTCTTTCTGTTAACTCTAAAGAGAAACCCAACTTGGTTGCAGTTTTAGATTACCATGTTTGGGCATCACACTAATGATGATTTTCCCATTCCTTAATTTTTCACCTCTGGCTTGCCTGATTGCTCTTGAAGAATTTATTTCCACTCCATACACATGAAATAGCATCCCTCAAAACTTTATAAAGTGTATTTTAAGCTGTATTTTTTCCATTTGTAAATGCCCACGCTTTTGACCTTCCCTTTGATAAGATAGTTGGAGCACCTTTGATCCCATATTTTTGCTTTTTTTTAAGATCTTGCATCACTTATGTGGTTTGCTTATAAGTTTTGTACTTCACACATTCGTTGCAGTGCGAGTAAGTGTTACAAGAGTGGTCTCACCGAAATTTTGCACACAGAAATTTTGCACACAGAGGTATACTATACTTTGCTTCCATTTTGTGATATATGAAAATCTTGTTAGTGACAAAACACTACATGAAGACATTAAATTATACTGAGACAGATATGTATAATTTCCAGTAATATTGCTTTTCAAAGAAAATTTTGAGGTTTTTCTTCAGTTATCTCTTTTGTTGCATTAGACTACATAAATTATTATATTTGTAACTGTACATTTTGCAGGCTGCAGCCCTTCAGCTAAGGGGTTGAGTTTTACTCAACCCATTGTTTATCATCCTACGGATCTCTCTGTATTGTTAGCTTATCTTCCTGGAAATGATTTCTAAAAATATTGTGATATCTGGCCAAGAACAGTTTCTTAACAGTTTCTCTTGGCATTTACTTAACCCAGCATTGCATATTGATAATTGATCTATTGGATGATTTAAAATCTTTATAAAGAAATTATTGCACCTGACAGTGAGTCAGATTAGCTACAAATTAGTGGCTTACCCAAATTTAAACATTTTACCCAAGCCATGCAGGCAAGCAATTGAATGAGAGAGGCATCTTCAGTGGGCAACTCTTCTCACCAACTCCAAAGGAAAAGCTGATCAAAATTTAAATTAAGAACATGAACAAAAAAAAAAAAAAAAAAAAAAAAGGCAAAACAACAACAACAAAAAGTCTTTTCATGTGTAATTTTTCCAGAAGACAAAGAGTGAAGGTGAAAACAGATGGATGGTAAGAGATCAGTAATATCCTGAAGGTGTGCAAACTGTAGAGTAGGCTCTTTCAACACTGCCATGTTTCTCTTTGCTGCCTTCTCAGTAGATCTTGGAAACTTATACTAAATATTTAACATTTGGATGGCATAATTTTCATGGCATGAATATCAATTTGTTTGAAAATTAGTTTCTATGTTTCCTGTTTTGTTTATTTGAGAAACAGGAGAATGTTATTTAAGAAAATGTAATGTATTTTAATATGTCAGATATGATGTTCAGTTCTGCAGAGTAAAAGAAACATTAAAGTTTTATATTTATTCTTAGAATAGAATTCTGGAAACTATCTTTTTTTTATAGCCTTTTTTTCATGTCTTAATTACTGGATGGTCTCCTGGTAGATTTTAGCTTTTACTAAAGATTGTAATTATGTTGAGCTGAAACCTCCAGTTCAGCTTATACAACTTTTCTGCTGAATCTTGTTACCAGTCCCAGGACAAATCTGTACTGAATCATAGATTCTGATCCATAGACCCTGCTTGTGTAAGAACACTTTTAGGAGTAAGGAAAGACATACTCATTAAGAAAATATTTCATCACTGGTATAGCTTTAGTTTCGAGAACCATTTTCCGAGTAATATTACTTCATAAAATAAAGAACTGAGTGTGAATATGTTTTGGTACCAAAATAACTTAAAATATTTGAAATATTTCTAGTGAATGAATTTAATATAAATTTTGTAAATTTTGGAGGATTAAATGTTTAGTACTAAGAAGTACAAAATATACCTCTGTTGAATTTTATTTTCCTATTAAAGCTAAATGCATCAGCTAATGTAAAAAGTTCTGTTTCACTAGTTCTGTAGAGTAATTTGCTCCATGAGCATTTGGACTGAAATCAGTGGAGATTTTGTGGAATAAGTTAAAATTTTCTGTGAAGTTGGAAAGAAAATATTTTTCTGACTAACAATGCCAAGAAGCAAATAGGGTGTAAATATATATAGATTCTGGTTAAAAATTAACAGCTAATGAAGTGGGTACACTACAAGGAGGGTGGTGGTGAATAAAGCACAAATCTCATACTAAAATAATTTTGGAGTATATATTTAATTTCTTTCCTACAGTGCTATCCTTTGCTTGTTGAATCCAAATGTCTGGTAGCTTAGAGTATCAGCAATTTTCCTTCCTTTTTTCCTGTGAATACTTTTTCTCTCAGTAATGAATTAATGGTATATCCAGGCAGAAGTAAATGATAAAATAAAAGTATTGCTTTGGTTACAGAAGGAAAGAACAGTGCCCTGGCTGCAGGCTCAGGTCCTGATGGCTGCTCCCAACACCCAGCGCAGCGGGACTGCCTCCATGGGATGAGCAGCATCAGGCACTGGCCTCCCTCAGCTGAGCATGCCTGAGAGGCACATTTGTGACTAAAAAGGGTTATTAGAAAGAGAAAGGATGATGTGCTGTTTTTCTGGAGGGAGTCAATCTACTTGCTGCTGGCAGTCAGGTAGTAGAAATCCTACAATGTGCAACCATGGAAAGATTAAAAGCCAGTCAGTGAGGTTGTTACTGTAACGATCACTAATATGAAATAGATAAGAGAAACCTTGAACTCTGCTGCATCCCCATGCAACAATTTGTGAAATCTGTGCTTCACAAAAGCAGATTTGAATTCCAAATGGTCCATTTTCGCTTTGAGTGAATAATAAAATCTTTTTAATGTTTCACTGAAGAAAACTTTTCTATGCATAAGAATTCCATTTGTAGATTTTTGAAATGCAATAGTGATTGGCTATTGTGATACATTATGGGATGTGTTGGGTTTTTTGTTTGTTTTAGGGTTTTTTGTATGTTTGTTTGGTGTTATTTGGTTTTCTTGGGTTTTTTTTTCTGAATATGAAATATTATGTTTTCACCTGAAAATCCCTACCAACTGAAATTTATGACTTGGTCATGTTGCCAAAAAGTTGATCCAGCACCATTTTCTTCCTTCCTCCTTTTTAATATTCATTTATCTTGATGTTTTCTTAAGTGATGGTTTCAGTAACGTTCTATTTTTTTCTGAATAATAATAACAATAACAAAAAAAATAATAATAGTAAGTTTTAGTATTTCAGAACATCTCTTGAGACCTGCTTGTCAGCCGACTTCCCCTCAGGATAGCTCAGGGCCCATTGGGAAATGTTGTATCTACTCTGGATCCTCTAAAGAAACTTAACCCATATTGTGTTCTTAGTGTCTGACCCATTAAAAAAAAATGTCTAGTTATTTTCAGGTCTAAAATCAGAGCAAAGCCTAGAGTAATCTTAAGCTTTTATTGTTCCAGTGATGTAAGGATCCATTATTCTGCATAGGTTCTTTCACAATGAGAGATAATTCAATTTTATTTATAGTAAGAATTATTTTTTTTATGCTTACTTTTTTTTTTTTAATTGTGTTACATAGATTTGCATGCCTCAGATGTATGCCACTAAAAAAAAATTACATGAACTATACTTAGAAATTGTTGGTTTTCTCCAACCTGAAATATGATGAAAAGGGAACAATAATCACCTTACTAGTTCTTTTTAACCTGTTATTTCAAATTCACTACATCCAGGAAAGAACATATTTGGGTGTTTGTCAGAGATTTGTAAGTTGTAGCAGAAGCAGTATACCAGCAAGAACAAAGTCAGATTAGTTTATTTTTGTTTTTTTAAATACTGTCTTGGCATGTGAAATGTCCTGAAGCTAAGGGCATTGCATAAATAGAAACTGTATTATACTGTGTTTATCAAATGCTCCTCGTCTACTGCACCACCCCCATAAATCCACCAAAGCTGTTATTATGCAGGGGTGGGAAGGTGGGGAGAATGGAGTGAAAGCTACAGAATGATTTAACACTGTGGGAACTTAATCAATAAGACTGTTGCAGCGAACTCCCAGGAAAGAGTGTTGTTTTCCATCCAGATGATAATGAGGCAGGCTAGCAGCAACCTCTGGAGGAGGAATGCTGGAGCACTGAATATGTGGTACAGCTTTTCTAGTTGCTAATTAGTAGTTTGAGGCCAGACACCTTTCTGCCATCCTGCTACTTGCAGTTTCTTTCTGGCTTGTCCCACATATTTCTTTCACTCCTGGGGTCAGTTGGTGCTAACTTAGATTCTGGAAACCAAATTTAAGAACAGTACCAAAAATTAAGTTTACCTTTCTTCTCTCACCTTTGTTCTTGGCATTATTAGTACATTTTGTATGGCTGTATAGCATGCAATCCTTCCTTATATTGCAAAAATAGTTTTTTTTCTTATTCCTTCCGCCTTGTATTCTAAATTAAGACAGGTGAAATTATTTTGGTGTTTGAAAAGTGTGGTCAGACTGGAAAATATCAGCAAAAGCCAAGTTGAATAAAAGTTTAACATAAGTAATATTTGTGATATGCAGATTTAATTAGTTTTAGGTGGTGGTAGCTTGAAGAGGTTGGGAATGCTTGTTCAGTGGTACTTAAGCTCAGTATTGATTTTTCTTACTTTTATCTGGAGTCCAAAACAGAACAGGGATCCACTTTAACAAAGCTAAAGCTGTAGCTGAATGATGCCATTATATCTGTATCTTTGCAACACATATAAGAACTAGAGAGAAAGCAAGTATTTCTTCCATTGCCTGGGAAGAATTGAGGCAATGGAAAATGAAACAGTGAGGTCAAAGTTGGCCGTAAAGTAGATGGCTGTAATACAATGTTGGACACTGCATCTAGTAGTGTATTGAACCCAGGTTTTTGAAGCCTATTTAATGGGAACATCTAAAAGCATGTTATAGGTAAGACTGAATTAATGGATTGTTTTGCTAAAACATGGGTAAAACCTGCTGCATTCACTAGGAAACACAAGATGAGATTTCTTTTAACATAGTAAAAATATGAATAGCAGTCAGCAGCCGTCCTTCCAGGTTTCCAGTCTAGTAGCATCACTTCTACACCACCTTACTTCTCTAAGATTATTTACTTTAAGATACTTGAAAGCTTTTCTTAAAATGTTTTCCACACTTGCTATAATTAATTAAATATAAGAACATATTAATTAAATTATTTTTATTGGTGATGCTTAATGGCATTTGTTGCATTTAGTTTTAGTTTACATAATATTTTTCTAATTCTTTTGTTTTCCTGACTCTTGATTGTCTCATCTTTTTGCTAAGCTTGTCATGACTCTTGTAGTCATCCAAAGCACCAGTATGATAGCAGGGGAAGCAGTGGAGAAATTGTAGCTGTGTGGAAATGTATTTTTTCCAGCTTCAAAACAAAAGGCCATTGAGACTAAAACTGCTAATTTGATTTTTGCTGATACAAGATGTTCTGTACCATCTTTAATATTTTTCCTCAGCAGATCAAGATTTATATAGAAAATACAGCATTATCTAGAGTTTCCTAGTGCTAAACATTAAAAAAAAAATATATTTAGATTTTGAAGAAGTAATGCAGATAAATTTTTTGCACTGAGTTAAAAAAAACCCACATTAAAATCAATTATTCTATTAATAGACAATGTGAATCAAACTCATATTCAAAAATATTTATGTTTTACCTAGAAATTCAAGTGGTGTATGCAAAATTACCTAGAAAACTTGATTTGGATACAGAGCTCCTGCAGAAATTAGAGATTAATTTCCCTAGGCAACTTTCATTTTTTGAGCCTAAAAATAGCACATTCACAAGATCATTTGTAATTAATAAATCCAACTGGTATGTAGAAACTACTGACAATTCCACTGATAGTATTATTTTCCATAGCATTCCTCTCTGTCCCACAGTAGTGGAATTGCTGTTGATCTTGTGCTTTCAAAGTAAGATGTTTTGGGCTGACACCTTTCTTTGGGTCAGTGTCTGGGGCAGCATCTACTGCTTTGGTTTTCAGGTCAGAACTGACATTTTAAGAGATAAACATGCCATCAGTAAATTATTTAGTACTTTAAGTGTCTGTCATTTCACTCCTTAATGCTGGTTCTCATCAGTGACTTATGCTGCAGAAAGGTTTGATATCACATTTGTATGGGAGGGTTGAGAAACTTCACAAAATTAGAAGATATCTTTATAACAGAAAGAAAACAGCAATGTTTTATTCATTGGTACATTGAAAATTATAGTGCAAATAAAGATTTAATTTGGATTTCAGCACAGGACTGTCACAATGTCATATGGGCAGAAATAGCAGACACCAGATCAGGAGTCGTGCCTAGTAGGCACCACAGTACATGCACGAGCACATGGGCACACAAATACACACACAGTTCCTAAGTACAGTCTTTGTCCTAATAGATATCCATATATTTCTCATGATTTACAGTGATTTTTGTTTGCAAACCAATTGTATTTTCATTTTCTTTTGTGCTTTGACAGGATATAATTATTTCTGAAACATATAATAGGATCAAAGCATATTTCATTATTAAAGAATTTATTGCATTATGTTAGTGCCCTCCTGAATGCATGAAAATGTTAATCCAGTTTTGTCATATTTTTCAAATAAGCAGTTTTTTCTTATGAAAATTTTGTGGAATTAATTGTTTGCTTTCTCCCAACATCTGAGGGGTCTATAGCTTCAGAAGATATCAGATAAAGGATGATGACATATAATGAGAGCAAGATTTGACTATTAAACTTCCTTTGACTCACTTTAAATATTGATTAGAGAAACACTTCTGGGCAAATATTTATATTGAGCAATAATATAATTCAGTGATATTTTTTTTTTTTTTTTTTTTTTTTTTTTTTTTTTTTTTTTTTTTACTTTTTGAATATCATTATGTCTTCAGTAATTTAGCTTAGAAAAATATATTGTTAGCCATGGATTATATGAAAAAGTCCTAGATAGACAAGACCAGGAAAGAAGAGTAAAATTTTCCAGCAGTGAACCATCATTCATAAGATGCAAAGATACTCTCTGCTGCATTGCTTATTCTGGCCTTTCCTAAGATTTAGGACTGCTGTATCTGGGATATTGGCTTCAAGCAATTTCTTATATAATGCTACTGTTGTGACAGATACTAATGAAACCATGCTCTTTCTAGATATAGCTGATATTGCATACATAGGTAGAAGAGGTAATTTCCTTATTCACTTAATGAACTCATCAAGGATGAAGGAAACTTCCTGCATCTTTGACTATCTCCTAGATTTTATTAATTTTTCAACAAGAATAAAGTTTTTTTGCATGTTTTTGTTTACTTGTTATATACCATATATAACAATAACTGATCCTACTTGTAAAAATGGGTGATGTTCTCTTTTTAGGGGAAAAAAAGCATGTAAAAAATTCTCAGAAAAAATCTTATAAGAGTAAGAAACATCAACATATTTGTGTTTTAAAATTTCTTCCAAGTTCTTACTCAAATTGTGAGGAATCCAATATGTCTGCTGAACATAAAGGCACCGAGTATGTATATTATACATAATATTTGAGCATCATCTTGGTGTGAAGACCCTGTGTGTTGTTTAATGACTAGTTTTCATTTCTTTCATTATGTTGAACCTTTGGTTACTAAGCACTCCAAACATTCACTGAAAGTTTGAGGTACCCAGCTTGGAAAGCACCTTGGACCCTCCCCAGCCCAAGGCAGCACTCTCAGCTCTGCTGTCACACGTGAATGTCTTGCTTATCTTGGTGTTGCTGGTCCACTCTAAGAACCAAATACTCCAGAGGGGGCTAAAGAAGCAAGTGCTTGCTATGGACTTGAAAGGATATAAATCTTGACAGTGGTAGCTGAGGAGGGAAAGAAGGGTGTGAAGCCAGTTATCCAGATATATCAGCCATATCCATTGATCTTTTCAGCAAAGTTAGATCTCTGACAGAATATTTTTGCCTTACGTAGAAAAATCATTAAAAATTTAACAGCATGTATTCCTATTATTTTAAGTCCTTAAAAAGATAATTTTTACCTATAAGAAAAATTCTCCTTGGTCAGTTTCTGACCATTAGTGTCCATGTCTATGCTGCTACCTAGATTTCAAGCAAGCTGCTTTAATCTGGGAGAACTACAGAGTTTGGTCTATTGCCTGTAAATACTTTATGAAATAGTCAAATCAGTTTTATCTTGTTTGAGGTTGTAATGCATCAGTAATGAATGTATTACAGATGTGTGCCATGACAAAAACCTGGCTCTATATTAAAATGACATCCATATGTACATATTTCAGTACAATTGAATCTTTCAAAGTTTCATCTGAATTTTGAACTAATGTTTAATAGTTAATTTTAGACTGTATTAAAATAAGAAATTTGTGTAATATTTGATTTCTGATGTGTAATATTGAGATTTCTTCAATTCCTTCATCTGAATCTGACTTTCTTACTGGAATTCTTATAATTCATATTGTTCTCTGTCCAGTAAGAAGTAATGCAGCTTATTCTTTAGACCCATTTACTGAAGTGAGAGGAGTATGTACTGTCCTAATTGAGTCAGGAACAAAATCCACCTAGTGGTTTGTAACAGAGAGGAAAGACATGTTCTAAATACTCTATACTGAAAAACTCACAAAAGAAGCCTAGGTTTCAAAATCTTTAAGTGGTAAACTAAGTGAATAGGTAAATGCTTGAGGTGTTTTTTGTCATCTCAAGGCATGCAAAACCATATTCTTAGATATATATGGTCTGTGTGCTAAAATATGGAGGCAAGCCTGAAGTAATGTTCTAGGAGAGTACTTCTGCTTTTGCCAATTAATGATCTGGCCTTAGGGATTAGTCCACAACCTGGCTGAAGCAAGGGTTTTTCTCAAACCAGTGAAGGTATAATGAGCCAGAGGTGTGTGGGTGTGGAGTAGCCACAATTTAAAATTCTAAAGTTATACATGTGTCTCAGGAAAAGCCCAAGCTCTCTATGAAATGGAAAATATAGTTTTAATTTGTCTCAGGAATGTCAATGAATCTAATATAATTTATCAAAGAAGGCATTTGACAACAAAGCAAGTGCATGTTAAATATGTTTCTGACTCAATATGGAACATCATGCTGTGGCAGTGTAGCCAAATCAGTTTTTCTGATCATTCAGTTTACATGCTGATCTAAAGTACAATAAGACTTTTCTTTAGTGTATTATTGATGTCTGATTTTTCTACTTAACTGTTTTTTGTTTTTTTTTTTTTCTTTCTGGTCAGATATTGTCCAAAGCTTCTATGAATGTAAAATTCTGAGTGGGATGGTGAATAAAAGCATATCTAGTTCTAAGAGATATCTTGCCATTTTTTCCCCTTCATGCTTTCTAACAGTGTTTCTGACTTGTTTCTGACTTCCTGTAATTGTGTTCTTACAGCAAGTTATTTCTCTGTATATCTAGGCTGATAGATCTTTCATGTCCAATCACATTTTTCTTATATCCAAAGTGACAGATTTTTCAAAACTTCTGCAGCTTTGTAGTTTCAAAACTTCTGTAGTTTCTGAGATACTCCAAGACTTATGATCTCCTTGGTTTATTTTTTCATTTTTGTAAATACATGGTCCAATGTAATGTGAAATTCAGGATCTAATTTATTTAGTTCTTATTTTACTTTTGTTGCTTTCTGTGTTCAAAGTGTCTTCATCAAATGTCCAGTATCCTCTTCCCCAAGCTACTGACATGCTTGGATTAGGTCTCTCCTTCCAGCATAGAAGCCGAGCATCCTTCCTTATTGCTGTGACATTTAATGTAAGCACAGATTTAAGTCTAGTTTTGCTCACATTTTCCTGTATAATTGCCAATCTGGACAGCATCCTTACTGACAGTTATTGTGTAATGTCTTTTTTTTAGTAGTCTTCCCTATGCTATTGTCCACATGTTTTGTCCTTGTCTGTGTGAAACTGTAGCTGTAAAGGCTCTACAACACAATGTACTTCATTAGTGTATAGTACCTAGTAATGTATAGTTGAGAATGACTGAATCTAGGATAACAAAAACACAGGCCTCTGTTGAACTCATAGATCCTCAAGAAAATGTAATTCCACATGTAAAATGACAGAAAATACCACATTGAGAAAATATCCTTGATGGAAAAGGAGATTTGTTAAAACTCCACTCATTACAAATTCTCTGAAGATATGTAGGACACCAGAATAAGGCTTAAACAGCACTTTCAGTAAGCAACTGCAAAAAATAGATATCTTAGAATAAAGATGTTAAGTGGTGGTGTTACTTTTTTTGATAGGATGACAGTCACGATGTTTTCAGTTGTTCTCACTTAAATCAGCTAAGAAAACTAGTTATATTAGAGAAATTCAAAGAGTATTCAATTCCATATAAATATAAACCACATGCTTTTTCTAACCATTTTCTAAGCAAAGATGTAAGTCTAAAAGTGTTTGGGAGTTATTTAAAGACAAGCTTAAATATTGCACATGCGGGGAGCTAATTGAGTGCTTTCTCTGGGACCCTAAGAGGTCTGGGACCTTGGACAGAAGACTTTGGAAAGTTGCTGACTAATCCATATTTTTAATCTTTAAATTTTATTTTCCTAAGTCTGACCAGGAAGATGCTTTTAAGAGTATAGGCAGTACCTTGATGCTGTGGGTACAGTAGAGGGTCTGCAGTGCTGTATAAAATACTTTAGGCAGAGCAGCATTTGCAGGGGAAGCACCACAATTGTAACTCATAAAGATTAAAAGTCCAGAAAATGTCTTCTTTTTTAGAAAAAAAGAAGAAGAAATTGCATGAATGGAACTGCATAGATTTTAAACTTTTAAATTTCAATATTTTCAGGCTCTCTCAGGACATCACTGCCTGAGTGCTACCTCAGAGAACACCTTTCACAGAATCAGTCGTTGAAAATGCAGTCAAAGATGACTAATTGTTAGCTTGGAAGAAGCAGGACATAGAGTGATTTATGTCTGAGCAAAAGCAGTAATGAGATTCTGTAACATTAACACTACAGGAAAAACTGAAATAATAGAGAAGAGATGTGCTTTTTCATTCAAAGTGTATGCTAAATGTGTATTGTTCAATAAACAACAACAAAAAAATAATGGAATCTGGGAAGAAATCCCATGATAAAATTAAAATTTTGGCAATTCTTTAAATTAATCTCTGACTTCAAGTCTGGTCCCTGTAGAGGTAGGGACCTGATTAGGAGAGACTTTGGAAACAATTGCTGGGAAGTAGTAAGATCTCCACAAACTCAGAGTACAATAACCTAACTTGCTTTTTCAGTAGCCTTGTCTAGGGTGAAATATGGACTGAAATTTTTAGTCATGCACACTTTTTTATAGAGGCTAATGAAAATCAGTAATATGGAGTACATTGACACCATTCTTTGTACTCTTTGCTGTTGTTGAAGTCTCAGACCTGAATGGGACTATTTTTATAGGCACTAGTATATTGCTGCTCAAATTATGAAAGAAAAATACAGTGATAAGAAGACAGAGATTAGAAGCAGAAAGTCCAAGGGAAAAATATGGTATCATGGGTATCATGCAAAAAAACATGTTAGAGATATCTGTTTCAGCCTGTTGCATATGTCAGAGATGTTGAAGATCAAGTTGAAAGAAAGATTCTTGTTGATACAACTTGTAAAGGTTCTTCCATGGGACCAAAGCTGGAATAGATTTGAAGCTAATTCTGGGCTAAGACTCACATTTTCAGGACTGCCCTTTGGAAGCTACTCTAGGAAAAATCCAGTCATATGTTTATTGTCTCTTAACACAGTAAATTTAACATCTGGTAATTACCCATGTTGTAGCAGGCATAAATTCAAACATATTATTAGATTAAATGTTCTGATTATTACATTGAGATACATACACTGATCTTATGAAGTGGTTTAACAAAGGGAATTAATCAGACAGTAATACACAGAGGATACAAATCACAAAGGACCAGCTCTGTCACCTTTAGTTGCCCCTGAAGTGTTGAATTACCTGTGTCCTTTATGCTTGGATGTGCTTCATGCTCAGATCTGGAGAACTACTATATTCTATACTAACAGTAGCTTCCAAAATAAATGTGTTTAGATGTAACAGTTTTGGATTAGATCTCTTTAATTTCTTTCTCAGTTTGACAAACACGCTCAGCAGACACACAGAAGTATGAAAATGGAAAAATCCCCCAGTCCCCAACCAAAAGCCACAGACTGGGAGGAAATACTTGTCAGAACTGAGAAATTATCAGAAGTACTTAATTTCTTAGATTCTCAGTGAATCCTACAGAGCCATTTACAATTAAAATGGAGAATCTCTTAGAAGCTTTATCTTTTGGTTGTGGGAAAAAAAAGTCTTAATTTCTAAATGCTTAGACTCCATTTTTTATTGCCTAAACCAACAACTTTTCCAGCCTCATATTGCTCAATAAAAAAAAAGCACAACAATTTTGATAATTATTTTAATTAAATATAGCAAATGAACTTTGAAATATCATAGCAAGTTAGGGCTTTATTGCTGGGATTTTATAAGTTTCACCTGTAAGAGCTGGGGCCAGGATTTGGAGGTGGGGCTGTGCACTGACAGTGTCATGAGTGCAGTGATAGCCAACCATACATGCCCACTGTTTTGCATCATTAGCGCTGAAGTGAATCTCAGAAAAAAAAGAAAAAAGAAAATGTCCAGTCTTTTTTATTACGTCACTTTTTTTTCTCTTTTTTATTTTTTCTTTATAAAGCACCTAATTTAGGCCACAGACAAAAAGAAAATGTATCTTGAATATGCATCACAGGTTCCAAAAATGAAAAGAAATTGGATTTGGATAGCACTTACTCAATAGACAGATATGATACATGGTAAGAAGGTGCACTGTCTGCCCTGTGATAGATTAAACTACTTTGTAGGAAAATTACTGTGAGCCAGTCACCACCACCACCGTGGCTAAATCTTTAATAAAATTCTCTTCCATATTCAAGAGCGAGGTATGAAGTACACAATAAGCAGAGAGGAGTAGAGTGCCATTTATCAAACCACAGCTAGGTCTGTAATCTCCTGCTTTATCCTTTTTTAGTACTTTATTTGTCTTTATTGTTGCAAGGAAGCACATTTACCCAGGGCAGTGGGCTTTTGGTCCTGATAAACCTTTTGCTTTAAATTCTACCTGTGGGTTTTTTTTCTTTTTTTTCCTTTTTAATTTTTTTTTCCTTTTTTTTATTTGTTATTTATTTTTTTATTTTCCTTGATCAGATATCCATCCGGTCACTCTATGGGAGTAATTACTCTGTTTTGGTGGTCCCTGGATTGTTACATATTCTTTCACCCTTCCTTGCCTGACCTGACCCTACCACTCTTGTCTCTATGCTACAAAAAGAAAGGGGGAGAAAATATTATAACATCTAAGACATTTTAGAAAGAATACTTATGCCTGTGCAGAAGACAGTCTAGGGTGTATTGCATAATGCTTTTTTGAGGCTATTTGGCAAGATGGCAGTGTTGAAGCATGTTGCAGTTGGCCCCTGGGTGGCACTACATGGCTAGATCTGGGACTAACAAAAACAGTTTGAATAAAGGCCCAAAACATAATTGAAGCATTTTTCTTCTTAAAAATTAAAGACTTTGACTAAATTTGTTGTTATTTGCTGAATTCAACACAAATTCACAGTACTAATAAATTGAGTTCCTCTAATTGAATGACATTCCAAAACGTTCTGTGTATCTTGACTACCTGGTAATATCTGGATCGTTTCTGGGAGCACACTGATATTAAGTACAGATTCAGTGGAAGGGTTCCTATGGGTAGAAGTATGTGACTAGAACTGCTTTGTGCTGCCTGAATATGCATACTACCAGTCTGTGCTGCAGCCCTGGGGGTGATTTTTTTAGTACTATTATAACCCTTTTTATTGTTTGAATAGCAGTTTTATGACAAAACATTTATATTCAGCCTGCCTTTGTACTTGACTGAAAGAGAGCAATCACTGAGAATGATAAGGCAACAATGGTAATGATAACTGCATTTATGGAGGCTTACAGAATTTAAACGGGCATGCAAAAATAGACTTACAATAGTGCTCTACCTGTATTTGAACTGGCTTGGGTATATTTCTTGTGCCTGGCCCATGTTTGCTTGTTGATGGATATGTTGCATTTTCTCCTGTTTTTCTCTCCTATGGCATTTCTCTTTGTATGAGTCTTACCTGTATGAACATCAGGTTTATCTTAACACTGAAAGATGTCCTAGTAAGAAGGGGGAGTATAACCATTTTTCAAGATCCACATCCCTGAAATTATTGCTTAGCTTACATATTAAGATTTCAGAGTAGGTATTATGATCAGAATGCATCAGAGTGGTCATTACCTGTCTTTCAATGTTCTATCTCTCAAGAAAAATAGGGAATTCTTTCATTCTCCCTTGAGAAAAAGTGAAGAATAATACTGGACATTGGAAAGTAATCCAAGCATTTAAGATCAGCCCTTCTGTTGCCCAAATATTGTTAAGCAAAATAAATTCTAATTTTTTCTTCCTTTGCTATGAGGTTTTCTCCCCTTTGAGGTTCACTCAGACACATTCACAAAGACACACATGCATATCTGTGTATTTCCTTAAAATTTCTTATACAAGAACTTAAGACAGCAATGAGAAGGTTCATTGTGTTGTGGGAGGGAACAGTTCCTGGATCTCCAAATTTTGTGTAAGGGGAACAAAATTACACCAAAGTCTACATATATTTTAGTATGGGTTAAGAAGAAAGGAGGTGTGTATTATACATTGTCCTAAAGATATTTTAGGGCTATGTCCAGCCACGCTGCTCACAGACTGCAAAGTAGACTTACCAGTGCTAGAGGGTTTCTTACTAAAGAAGAGACTGCTCTCATGGAGTTAGAATGACACATTCAGCCTACTCACCTAGATTTTTTTTTCAATATTTTGAAATAATTTTTTCAGGGAGCTATTTTTTATGAAAACACCTTTTGGTAAACTAACTATAATGTATATTTTCATAGAAGTGAATGACCATTTTAAAGATCTTTAAAATTTTGAGCCATACATTTAGATTTTATTGTTTTTGAGAGATGGGAATCTCAGTACAGCTCAATTTCTGCCATACTATAGTTTTCCTATGATATAATTTCTTTCTTCACCTGTATTTTAATTTTTCTGTACTTACCTATCCATTACAAGTTTACAGTATATAATATCTATGTGGCAAAACATAGTGAAAAGTAAGTGACTAGAAATGTAAAAAAAAAAAAAGGTAAAACCAAAGATATCTTATATTTTATTTGTGTGTTATTTTTCGATTTCAGAAACTTACTAACTACACTCAATTTTTTAATGTATGTATATGATCATTGCGTGTTAATTTCTTCATGTGCCTTTCTGCACTAGTTAGGCATTAAATATTCTTAAATTAATAATTCTAATTCTGTTTTGCAAATGAAATATAAGTAATGCAAACATTAATTCACTTTGCCTTACAGTATTCTGGAATGCTGCATTCAAAGATACGTCATTTTCTACTAAATGTCTTTCTAATACTTCTGTGCAAATGATACCTTTTCCCCAGGCCCAGCTACTTAGTGGATATTATTGAACAAATGTCTTTTAAAGGATTGAAAAAAAGTGAGGCATTATGTGAAAGAAATTTTTGAAAATGTGCATGGACTATTTCGGAATATGCTTAGTGAATATTAAGCAAACACCCGAAGTTCCTGTGCTGCTGCCTAGAACCAGCACTTCATTACCTATTACGTGCAGTGACTTTGAATTTTTTATTAGGTACTGGTCTCTTAGCCTGTAAGGCTTGAGCATGATGTCTATGAGAGCAATTTCCAGCAGAGAGAAGCCTTATCACAGATTCACCTAAAAGGTAAGGATATTTTTTAATTTTTAGTTCACATGCTGAACACCTGCCCACGGAGCAGGAAAGAAATTTGGTTTAAGGGTTGATTATGCATGTCTTACTCATATACAGTAAGTCCAGAAATAGGCATGATGAACTTCAGATAAACCCAGAATATGCAAATGGGGAGTACAATACCAGCATATTTACCCCCTAATTTTGTGCTCTACTACATTTTTAGTACCTTTTTTTTTTTATCAGGTTGCTGAGGACATAGGAGAAAGGCTTATATATACTTCTGATTTATTTAGTTTCTCCCAAATCTGCAGTATTAATATTTTAAAAAAGCAAAGTTGAACTATGAATCTGGCAGGTAATGTAAAAGAATCATTACGCTTGGCATTCCTCATATTTGCTAAGGATATTAACAAATATAAATGAGTATTAGGAAAAAAACAGCACAGCTGGAGGAAATTATGAAAAATCAAGAAAGGTAATAATAAGAATGAGAGGAGAAAAGACACAACAGTAAACCTAGAGATCCTGAAGGAATGCTTTTATTACTTTTTCACTGAAAATGGCTTAAATGGACTTTTGAGAGTGAGGGACCATATTACAGTGGCTCATAGTAATAAGTTTTAAGACTATTAATTGCAGGAATTCAAATCAGGTAATTTAGGGGAAAACAAGTCTTAAGAAAGCATGGGCTACATTCAGAATGTGGTGATAAACTGATGGTTTAAAGAACAGACTTTGGTAAAAGAATAGAAGGAATGACAAACTTTGAAACACAAGACGAACAGGGACCGTTGATCTCCAATTTTCTCATATTAGCATCATAAATTTAGCAAAAAATAACTTCCATCTTAGAAGTTCTTGCTTTTTCTGATAGAAATCTTCTCTTGGACTTCCTTTTAGAAACTAATTTACTTTTCAATATTTTTTCATTTCCAATTTATAAATAACTCTTGTGCCAAAAATTGCATGTGAATTGGTAATTGTCTTTCAGCCTGATGTTTTATGTTTTAGAGCAACTTATTGCCATTTTGTCTTTAGCCAATCCTTATCTATCTTTCAATTTCACTGCTTGACTGTTTTCAGTTTGAACTAACCTTTTCATATGTGTTGTTTCATGAAGTACCTTGCTGAAATCTAGGTGGATATTTCCTCAAGCACATCAGTTATCTTATTAAAAGAAAGCTATTGGATTAGTCTTCCTGCAATTAGTATACGTTGTATTCTAAAGCTGGAAATGTGTCCTTTTATTGATCATATGAAAACAGAGATGTTAGTGATAGTGCAATGAAATAATTGCTCATGCAAAGGGAGGGCCTTGTCATCTACACTTTCTGAACAGAGAATTTGGGTTATGCCATTTAAAAGGTTTTCTTGAAAGCAGTCTCTTTTTTGATAGTGGGGCCTTAATCCATTCCCCAGTTAGAGTGAGCATACATATCATGACAAATCTTTCCTCCATTAAAATCGTTTGCTGTCCTAAAATGAATTAGTTGAATCAATATACTCTTCCCAAGGTTTCCCTGAGGAGACAGGAGCAGCTGCTAGAGCAGCAAGTGCTGCCTGAACAATCAGACACCAAGGCAATGAGGCCACCACTGGTGTCACCAGGGAGCAAGAAGCAGATCCTTGTAGGGAACTGGGGGAGAAGGTTTCTCATGGGTACCATAGTTTTGCTGAGGCAAAATTGAGAATCAGCTATGACTGTCAGAACTTGCAAAGCTGTGCAATCCTGGAAATGTATAATAGTAACACAAACTCCAGGACAGCAAGATAAGAAAGGAGGCTGCTGTTGTTTTTGATGTGTCATGCTCTTCTAACTACTTGAACTTCTTGAACAGCTGTGTGGAGAGTTACCACCAATTAGTTAATTAGATTAATATGTTCTCAAGGCTAGCTTGAGGTAACATTTCTATTTCGTTTCTCATGCTTGAAAGATATCACAATATGTAATAATGAATGTATTTAATAATGAGCATATTCTCCACCTTTTTCTGAAGACTGTTTTTTTCTAAAGACCTGCAATGCTGCAGAGAATAGGAAGAAAAAAAGTAAAAAAGAAAAAGTCAGACATAAATAAATTGAAAAGTTTGAGCTGGATACTTTCAATTGGCTTACTTTGCACAAATTAGCAGACTAGAATTTCTGCAGAGGTAGTACATATAACTTTTTTTTGATTTTTTTTTTCTAAATTGAAGTAGAAAAAATACCAGTGCCATGGAACAAGTATTTTTTCAACTGAAAAATATTTTATGGCTTATTATTTTTCTTTTTTATTCTCTGAAAATTAATAATTTTTAAGGAAAGGCTGTGTAAACACATTCAGCTTTACAATTAAAATTTGTTCTCAGCCTCAGAAGAGCTGATGGTAGAACTTGATTTGGAATTCTCCATCAAAATTATTTTTCAATAGAAATAATTCATGCTTTGAAATTAGAAGTGGCATTAGTATAAGTCGACGGTAGAAGTCCCCTAATTAGTTTGAAAATGAATTCTTCACATTTTTGCAATTAGATAACTGAAAGTTTGAAAAGTGAATTTTTTTTTTTTAAGTGTAGCTTTGAAAACACCCTCCGGTCATAATAGTTTTCTAATTTGTACTAAAAATTGCAAATCAATATAAAAATATTTGGAGTGTTTTCAAATTACTGATTATATGTATATGAAATTTTCATAGTTTATAATATTTTTCCTGATTATTTCAATAGGATGACATTTTGAAATTTGAAATTATTTTTTCCTGTCTACCCCATTTCTTTGCGATGTTTGCTTGATGTACACTATCAGCTGGTCTTTCAACACATCTCCTTAAGCAGTGTATTTTATTGTTTACATGAGACTTTAATTCAATAGGCAGCTGAAGTAGTTTCTGTTTGTATGGCAGGGTTACACACTTGTACAAGTTGCAGATTTGTGTATTGTGAAATGGCTGAATATAATTATGAAAATCTTGGTTGTTTGACTTATGATGATTACTTTCACCAGCAAACAATATAATTTTCAGTATATGACACTGATTCCTTCTTAAACATTTTCTTTCTCATTATCAAATTGACGGTACATTTAAATATCAAGTCTCTATTTCTTTTCTTGGTAGTCATTTGAGTTGTTAGGATTGGTCTTTTTATAAAAATTGGGTCTTTTCTTAAAACCTCTTTCTTTGTTCAGCACAACTTCAATGTGTGGGACATATCTCCTTTCATCACAGCAGGGGACACTGTGTATTTGTGGGATAAACTAGTTCCATATTAGCAATGTGGAATTGTTTGAGCTTGTTTGCATGTTGATAGTGCCTTTTGTGATGGTAAGTGTTGGGGAATTCTGTCAGCAATAGTATTTTTTTTCTCAATACTTAATTCATATCCTGTAAATATGCTGTTCCCATTAAGCCTAAATGCTATTTTATTGTCTATGAATATAGGATATGTTGATAATAGCACAAAAATAAACTAATCTGAAATTAATGGTTAGTACTGATGACTGAAATGCCTACACTATAACTCACATTTTGCTGCTTAAAAGAGAATCTCCCATAGTTGCTGTACTGAAAGCTTTCAGGGTTGTTTGGAATATGTGTGTGTAAGAGTTTATTCATGGAGCTGGAGCTGTGAAAGCACATAGCCCACGTGAGTCTCCACATTGCATACTAAAGTTTGATGTATGGTGAACTTCAGTGGGAATCTCTCACAGCAGGTCAGGTGCCAGGCTCCTTGTGAAATGTCTGGTAAGGGAACCTGTGTGCTCCAGTGAAGAATGGAACTTTTTAATCTGGGAATTTAAGTCAGGTTTAGGCAACCAAGTACTCATGTTGGTTGCTCTGGCGTAGCTTTAGATGTGTATGGAAAAAGGAACCTAGGCAATTTAGGAGTATTAGAGATAAAAACTTATGTATTTCTGTATATATTTTTATGTCTTCATGTTACATACTCGTGTTTGATCTCCACTTCAGATGCCTCACTTGATTTGTAAATCTTACTCTTTCCTTCATATTTTATAAAGATGCATGTTGATATAAATTATCACTTTATATTACTTTTTTATTTATCATAAGAGCAACCTTTGCTACTTTACTTGTGAGTGCTCTGCTGTGCCCATTAGAGGATATAAAGAGGAGAGTGAACATTTTGTTATTTCTGTAGAAAAATTAATTTTCTAATTTGATTTTTTAAGTCTGCCTAAAGAAAGTCAAACTTCATTGTAGCTACACTATCAAATCCTTTTAATTTCATAGCATTTTTAAAGTTGATCTTATTCTTATCTATGAAAAACAAGAATTATTTTAGACTCAATTTAGGCCTGGGAAGGACAGGAATGAATATGCAGGGGGGCTGTTTGGAACCTACACTATTCTGTGCAAAAGATAAGCAAAGAAATAATTTACCTAGGAAGATCTTTTTATAAGAAATCTGCTAGCAAGCTTTTTCCTTCCTATAAGGGTCTCATTTAAATAGTTTCTAATGTTGACTTTTGGCCAACAATGTCTCTTTTTCCTTCTATGATGGAAAGGAACAGCTCAGTAATAAAAAATACTAATTTCTATGTCTTTCACATTCATGTCAGAGAAGACATGCAATTTATAGAAGAAAATTACAAATCACATTATGAACTACTTAAGAATTTCAAGAAAAAACAACAACTTCTGGAAGAAAATATGAAAAATGCATAGGGATTAATATTTTTTCAGAAGTTTAGACATGATATTTCCTTTTTTTGAATGTTTGTGATAGTTTATAAAGAGGTTTTAAAATTGAATGACAGTTTCCATCATGAAAACATAAGGAAGTTTTTTTGTAAGGTCAAAAGAAAATGTGAATATTTCTTAAGTGGACTACTTGAAGGAAAGTATGTGACTGCATCCAAACTGTTACTAACCTAAATTCAAATTCACCTACACATTTGCCTCACAAAGCATGTAATTTAATCATATTAGTAAAGTGTATTGGTGAGGAATTCTGAGGGAGTGGATATGCATTGGTCTTTCTTATAACATGACTATATTGCAGTCACCAGGCTTTGAAGTGGCAGTGCCTGATCTTTCCAAAGTCTAGTTGGGATATGCTCATTTGAAGCACCAGGTTCATAGCATGGGAAAAATATTCAAGAGATCAATTATTACTCCTGACTCACAGTGTATTCAAGCTGTCTTTATGACTCGTCACTGAGACAATAATTTGATTTGACAGGCAGATCGGGTGTTATTAAAAGTAAAGGATTTCAGTTACTTTAATGCACATGCAAGGTGTTACCAAGATCTTCATTAAGAGACCCAAGAGCACTGTGGCACTAGTGTGGTCTGCAGGTGAAGGAGCTGGAAAATTTCCCACTTTTGTAATTGGGTGGTGAATTAATTGTATATAGTTGTCCACAGAGGGCATTAACTAACAAAATGTATCTCTCACATTAAACATTAAAGTTGATATGAGCACCTTTTTCAAAGAAAAGAGGAATTAACAATTTAGACTGAGGGCTCTGTTGTGCTACTGGTGTTATTATATTATTTTTTATTATCTAGTATGAAAAATTCATTACCATCTGGATCCCATTTTACTAGATACTGTATATTCATATAAACTAAAATTAACCTATATAGAATTATGAAAACAAAAGAGGAAAATATTGAAAACTAGATAGATATAGGAGACTAAAAGAAGCAAAACATGTATGATTTAACAGCATTCTTTAGAAACCTTTTATGAAAGAGTAAAGCATAAGAAAATCTTATTTGGGATTCTCTGGAAATGTTTCTTCAGAAAAAAAATCACTTCATTATTATTTCACCAAAAAAGGCAAGTACTGATCTGATCATGAGAACATTTAGAATTTAGTGATCCTCAACTGTACTCTATTATGTCTGTTTCATTATTTTGCAACTGGTAAAATTGGTACAAATGCATGATCAATCTTTTTATAGGAAGGTTAACTCTTTTATATAAATCCCAATGAATTTAGGCATATCTAAAGAGGTTTTTTTTTTTTTTAAACTTTTGGTAAATTATGTATTATTTCTTAAAATATAAATTTGTGAGGGACCATACACTCCACTAAGGACCTGTGTTCTGGGCATTTTACAGCAGTCCAGTGTTAAAATACCTATTTTCAGACATTTAAAGGCAACAGTTTAGAAAATATGTGAATAAAAATGTCCACTACTAGCTGGTAAACCACTTAAGCCTTTTAGGCTGCTTCTTTGAATTTTTAAAAATATTCATAATAGTAACAAGTACCCTTTACTTGGATTTTTAAAATATGTTTTCTCCTATCAAAGAATGTATTCTATTGTACTCTAATTCTAACTCTTACTGTGTTGTTTTTTTTTTTTAAGAAGAGCAAATATTAGTAAATGAGAGCAAATATTAGTAAACTTACCAATTAAGTCTACTTGTAATTAAGTAAATGTAAATTGCCATATGCTCACTAAATTTCATAACAATGAAGATAATAATTACCATATATATATAATGGCCTGACTTCCAAAACAGGTGAGATATTCTCTGTCTTTTTGTTTTTATTAGTGGTTTTTTGGATGAATACTAAAATCAGTTACAAAATGTTATGAAGAGCAAAACTGTGTTCAAATTTACCAATTCAGACTTAAAAAACTGTAAATTCCTATCCTTGCTGGTAAGGGTAAACAAAGAACTGATTTTCAGTCTGGCACATGCAAGCTACAAATCTAAATGTGAGGCAATTAAAAAAGTTTCTTCAGCTTTTGAATTCCACTTACATGAAACTTTACAAAAGAATAAGGAAAATATTTAAGATATTGGCACTGAAACTTCAATATCAATATCTTTAACTTTTCTTTTCTGAAAGATGCCATTTTTGTCTTATTCCATCGAACAATCAAACAATGTCTGAAGGGCAAATATAAAAAAAAGGTGAATGTGCTTAAGTAATAGTCTAAAAAGGAGAGTGAAAGGAATTTTTTAGAATTTAACCAGTAATAAAGATAACTCATCAGACTGTGCATCCCAAATTACTTTCATCTTTGTCTCGAACATATCCTAAATCATTCTGTGCTTTCCCTCAGTCTCTTCATGGTTATTACATACTAAAATATTGTTAAATATAGTGCATACTCTAGATGTATATTGATATATTGATATTATTTTGTAATCAGTATTTTGAACACTGGAAATAGTCAGTTGTTCTTGCTAAATTGGCACACACTACTCCATAAGTGGTTACCCTCTCTGAGAAGTAACAATATGAATGCATAAAGCACTGTCAAATATGAAAGGGCTTTCCAAGCTGCATACTATTAGTGATACCAAAGTCCTTTCAAAATACCATGAAACCTTTCACAGATCTCCTTCTGCTAATGGTAACTACTATGCTTCTTATCAATGGAATTGATGGTACCAAGCAATTAGATTTTCTAAAAACTAGATCAAGGGAGAGTTATGGACATGCAGTATGCATTTAAGACTATGGCTATTCAGCCTGAGGAAGAGCTGCCTTCCTTTGGATTAGAAGCAGAGAGGAGGAAGCTGGAGCTGGTGATCTAGTTTTGTTTTGTTTCACTTGTGAAGTTAAATGAAATAAAGAATAGCAGTTAAAAGGAATCTATTAGGGTAGTTATTGATATTTTAATTCCCACTAAAAAAATTTGGTAACTTAAAAAAATCTGCTTAGAAGAACCCTTGGAATACATTCTACAAGTATTTTAAATAAAGATAGAATATTCATGTGAAGGACCTATAATTCTTTACCTTCATCTTTCCTTATTCTCTTCATTTACTCTTTCTCCAGTTTTTGGATGAGATCTTCTTTGGTAATACAAAAACCAAACCAAACAAAAAAAACCAAACCACACAGCAACAAACCCAACAGGACAAGTAAACAAAAACCCCACAAGTCCTGAATGTCAACAGAAGATAAACAGAGGAATGCAATCAAGAACGATGTTGCAAATCAAGCCTAGAATCAGACTATCAAGAATTCAAAAACTTTCAGCTGTTTGCAATTATGGTGGTAATTGCTATTTTAAAATGTTTTCCTTCTTCCAAAGAAACTCCATGTTGTTAGCTGAAATTCTAGGTATTTTAAATCACAGCAAATCTCTGTGCAGCTGATGAAGGCTAAATATTATAGGCAATCAAAACAACATATTATCTACATATTTCAGCTGATTAAAAAAAAAAAGTAGCTTTTGGAACTTCTTTAAGAAGTTATTTTACTATGTAGTTCTAGCTAATTACAACATATTTTTCAGACCAAAACATTAGCATTAGATATTTTAAAGCAAAATGTGATGGATTTTTAAGGAAATTGTGCCTGAGGTCTTTGCTGTGTTATTTTAGTCAAAAAAATGATTCCTTTTCTTTCTGTTGTGAATCAGTTTTGCAGTGAAATCTTGGTTGTAAACAGCATATAATATATAAAATTAAAATTTCTGTAATTAAAGATTCTGGAATTTAAAGATTGATGTATCAACATTACATAACATCAGTGGAAGGTGTCCCTGTCCATGGCATAGGGGTTGCAATTGCATGATCTTTAGAGTCCTTTCAAACCCAGGCTATTCAATGGTTCTGTGATTCTGCTGGGTGTTTTCTTTTAGCTACAGTTCATTAGTTGATATCTGAAGAAGAGATATAAAGGTAAAATTCTAAAATGTCTGCTTGATCAATACCCAGCAAATTTACAGTATTTATTTTGAAGCTGTATTCAGGTAAAAAAGCAAATGAGTATTTTTCTAACAGTTATTATATACGCACTATGTCTGCAGGAAGCAAATGCAAAGGATTGGCAGGGCAGTGATGACACAGCACTGGTACCACTGCAGTAGGATCAATGTTGCTGGCAGAGCTCTGTGTGGAATTTTCTTGAAGTTGGAGACAAATTTTTAGTGCAAGATCCTGACTTACAGACCTTATTTATAGAACAGTCAGAATGAACAACTGTATTAAAGTATTAAAATTAAACTGTGTAAGTTTTGTGCTGTGGCTGGGGTTTTGTTTGTTTGGTGGTTCATTTGTTTTTTTCACTGAAGTGGGGCTGGAAGGTGACTGTAAGTTTAGGATAAAGGAGAGTCTTTAGGCACCAAAATAACTGCAACTATAAAATTTGTATAAAATTGAGACTTGGGTTAATCTGTTAAACACCTAATTTTGTACTCACTGATTCATACCGTTGAGGCCAAGAGCTTCATAAATATTTAGTGTATTTAGTAAGCTTGTGTGACACTTTCAGGCAAAATAAAGCCAATAAGCTTAAAAAGGAAGCAAAAAGGGTTCACAGGTTGAAACCACGTGAAACCACGTAAGTACATAGTACAAAGTTTAATCTATAGTACTAAATTATTAAATCCTCCAAGGAAGAGAAATCTCATATAATTGAAAGAGTATTTGGGAAAATGACTTTTTAACATTAGGGTAAATCTGTTAAGTGTGAAAATATGATTTTAATCAGGGCATGTATGTAGGGGATTTTTGTACAAGTAAGCTAGTCTTATGAATCATTGAAGAGGGTCACTTGAAACTTGTTTTTATGATCTGCAGGATAGAGGAAAGTTAGGGAGGAAAAAAACTTATCATGACATTGAGTCATGACTTTTGAGTTTTAAGTATATGTTGCTTTTCTGAGTTCATACGTAGCTAACTTTTTCATAACTAAAAAGTGTGCTAGAAAAATATCCAAAAATACATTTGGATCACATTTATAATATGGCTACATATTTAGAAACAGACCTCTCATACTTCCTCTTATGCATTAGCAATAAAGGGATTTCAGCAGAGGTCTTTGGTTTCTAGGACCTATAAACCTGAAAATAATTATGAAAGAGATACCATGGAGGTTTTTCCCTCTTACAAAATGTCTCTAAATCTGATATGACATGATATTATATGAATGAGAAAATGACTATGATTTCAGATGTAGAAAGCCTGAAAGTAAATCTGTAGTATTGCAACCATACCTGGGACAAGCACCACTCATTTTATTTTATGGAATTCCTGAGCCAGCTGATAGATTAATCACTTTTGACAGTAACTCACTTTTTGACCTGTGTGGCAAGGAGAATGTCACAGCAGTAGGAGAGGTTCTGTGATAATTGGAAAGTGAAGGGGACTTGGTGGTGCAGTATCTTAGTGCATTAGCCTTTCCCCTCTGGAGACCTTAGTTCACATTCTGCCTTAGGGTCACTAGTGAAAATTCATGCTTTGGTATCCTACCTCTATTTGTACATATGACACAAAAAGACCCCTATTTGGAAAAATGTTGTCTTTCTTCACTATAAAACACTCTATTGGCCAGGATCTTAGGGCCAATGTACGTTGGTAGAAAACTTAAAAAGCTTTTATTCCTGCAATATGTGTCTGCCAAGATTACCTCCCTGAAAGAACATTCACTCAATATATTACTAGAAGAAAAAAAAAAATAAATAAATAGTAACATCTTCTAAGCTGATATGCATGAAAATAATGCAAATAATGCAGGAAACTCATCTGCAATATAAAAGCTGCAGTGATATTTTCCCCACTTACATTTGGAATTAACTCCTGCTAATCTTTCTTGCACTGAAGTTATATTTATCTTAAACTGTTTTACTTGAACCTCCTTCTGACTAAGATTTTCAAGTGCCAGAGAAGTGCTATTTCATATGCAGTGGAGTGGAGCAGTGATGACATGCAGTGATTAATTAATTCAAAAAAGTACATGTTCCCTAAAGGTATCCTGGGAACCACTTTCCAAGCCTCTTTAAAAGAAACATATTGCCTGCATTTACAGGTGGTAGTAAGCTGAATATAGATTGGTTATCAGTGATGTACTGCCTTTTATTACATTTGAAGTGCTTACTCTTATTGCCTTGTAACAAGGGTGCTGCAACTAATTGTGCTTAATGATCCAATGCAAAGAGCTTGAATTTTGTATTATTAACTCCTCCTATGTTTATCTTTTCATCTCCTTCAAAATTTACAGGTTCCAAGTTACATTAGAGATTTGAAGCAATGTGTGAACACTTTAACTTGAAAATCCTCACAAAAATGTTAGCTGTGTTTACAATTGTGTGAGAGCTTCCCTCTTTAAACATGAATTAAATGTTCAGGATGGGTCCAGCCTGAGAACCTTGGTGACTAAACCAGTCTGTTTAAGGATGCAAGAGGCATCAGGGAAGATCCACAATTTTATACCTTTCAGGCAAGAAGCAGTAGCAATTATGGCTCCATCTCTGGAGAAGGTAACCAGAATTTTCAGCTAACCCAGTATCCATTCTCTATCCCTTTTTGACAATAGTTTCCCTCTTCCTTTAAGGAAACACAGAGTAACGATTAAAACCTATTTTCTACTTTTTTTTCCATCAATAATTAGAAAAAATATAGAGGGAGTATCAGAAGAAGCAAAGGATTATAGGACGAAGACTGACAGAGGATACTTGAACAGAAAGCAGAAGACAAGAACAGAGCTGTTTGACTGATAAATCTTTCTTTTCAACTGTGCTAGCAAAAAAAGCCTGAATAAGCATCAACAAATTAAGAAACTTTAATTTAAATTTATACTTTGAAGTCACCTTTTAATAGGGTGATAGAAGCCTTCATTTGAGACCTTTTCTTTGCTTGCATGAAAGATCTTCCAGAATTGTGAAAGCCTTTAAGTGGCTTCTATAGTAAGTAGACCCTAGATCTCTTTTAAGTGTCCTAGATTTCTTTTCTTTGAATAGTTAGGTTTTTTCAGTGGTTACATTTTGTTGTTTCTGGGGCTTTTTTGTGTGTTTTTTGATAATTGTGGGATTTTAGTGTTTTTTTCCCCTAAACCAGATGTAGTTGATTGGAAGTCCCGAATAAGAAGGAGAAGCAAGAAAATATTGAAGTGTGATTTTCTATACATTGTGATGTTCACATAAAGGAGTAAACTAAGATAGGCTTTCTCTTGGCACACCTGCATCTTACCAGATCAGCAAATTGAGAACTATGAGTTGCAGGATGTTGGCAAATAAAAAACCTGAAATAGTCCTTCAACGCCTTAAGCAAGTTGGTACAAAACATTACTTTTATTTTTTTATTGTAATTATATATCTAATGTCTTAAACCAAAAACCTTATGAATAATTCTCTTCCTAAACCAAAATACATATATACAGCACATTTAAAATTTTGTTCACTTATGCTGTGTCACATCATAAATGAGGTTCTAAATGAAGTGAAAGATGGCTGGATTGATGAAGCCCTTCTGATGTTAAAGTTGGAGAAAGAGTGTGTTCTTCTTCTGGAAACCTACATAAACCTCCCAAGGAATTTTTTATGACTGTTAGTTTTCATTAGCCCTCTTTTCTCAGCAGCTACATAGTATTTGTTCTCCAATTTAAGTCTTCAGTGGTCAACAGTGTTTCTCTCTAATTCAGCACTAGTTCACTAATTCTGACTTGCCATTCATCCTGAGACAGCTGAAATTTGTCTCTATTTGATCCTATGCTCTCACAGGTGTGTAGAGTTTAAACATGCTAATTTTTAGAGATTCTTTTAGTTTTTGTTTTTAATTACAAAAAATAGAAGTTAAAGGTAATGTAGCAGTTGCAATGAAGATTTCTAGCTGTTAACAGAAGTGTGTGTACTTCTGGACTTGATATTGAGTTGAGAAAATATCTGACAACTTATTTTTACACCACTTAAATATTGGTGTGGGTTATTTTTAAGTTTCAGTGTTGTTAGGTATGATGCACAGAAGCAGGGTGAGAAAGTGATTTCATGCTCTATTTCTCCAGATGAAGTTTTGTGCTTTGTTGATGAATACTGACATGTAAACACAAATTGCAACTCCCCAGGTCTAACAATGGTATATTAAAAAAGTGTTTACAGAAGCCAGAGGTGGACTTTTATAGGCCCCCAAAACTTTTGAAATTAGTTGGTATTTTATCCTGAAACAGGTTAGCTTAAAATTAGCCATTATTGGTTTTAGTACTTTGAAGAGGATGAATGGTTTACATGCTTTTTAAATAGGTTGTTTGTTGCCAAATTTTTAATTATATTGAACCAAAAAAATGGTGACCATGTTGGAGTTTTATTTTGTTTTGATTGTCTATTTCCAAATAAGCTTACAGTACTTGGCAAGATATAAAAGGACTAAGTTATCTAATCCATGAATATAAGAATTCATCTATAGCTTTACTTTTGAAATCTCTGGAGTAACTCTGTCTTTGCTATTACTTAACACAGAATTTTTCCACATAACTGTTTTTGGATTTAGGTTTATTGTAATATTGTGGGTTTATTGTAATATTCATGGCTTTATCTGTGGCTCATGATGTCTCTGAGAACAGAGCAGATAGGAATGAAAACTTGTCCAGCCAGTCATGAGGCAGTTGTAGCCCACCTTCAGCCTTTAATCATTAGCTTACTGTAACTGGGCTCTTTACTTGGTTGATACATTTTCTACATGCAATTTAAGAAAACACAGTTTTAATTTTAAGTAAAACAAATAAATGCTGCATATTTTCACTGGGAAAAAACTTAGAAAAAGTTTCACGCAGCTCTACTCAAAGTCATTTTTGGCTGTGATTCTTGCTACTACTTCATCATCTCAAAAAAGATTATCACCTAATATTATAGCAAAGTGTCAGGCAACTTATCTGGCCAGAAATATATTTCTGAGCTATTTCTAGTGTTTTATATTTATCTTTGTTTCCTAACGTAGCTTTGTGAACATAGAATTTGATTCCATTAAAAAAGTGAATACTGTGGGTCATTGTTAACCCACATCTTTGGGGTCTGAGAAAAAATGGTGGAGAATGAGAAAGATTACCTTATTAGTTTGATAATAGCAGCAAAATATTTAATAATATATGAGATAACATTATGAAAAGGTTTAGGCAGCTGCCTACATTCCTAATGAGAATTTCTGAAAAACAGTCATAATCACTAGTTTATGATAAAGTATCTGAGGCTTCAGATGTTTTGTCCAGCAAGCACTTATTTCATAATAGTGTGTAAGTAGGTTTACTAAATAGCTATAAATGTAATTATGACACTCTGATATAAAATTGTTTCAGAGGCAAAGTTGTTTCAGTTAACAATAATGGAGTACTTCTTGATGAAGTAAAATTATGGCACTCTGTGTTCATTATAGAAACCAGCATACTGCTAATAAGAGTATTATTTAGCATGAAAATAAGTTTTGCAGCCCCTTCTTCAGGCTCTGTTCTTTGTTGCTTGGAATGTAGAAATTAGGTAGCTGTGGGTGAGTAAGGCTTTGAGCTGACTTTTTTATCCTGTACCCTTGATAGACTTTGCTGCAAAATGTTCCCAGTCATAACTCTACATGACATTAGGGTTATAGCCTGATTATGTGACTACAGCCAGGTGCTGTACACCTGACAGATTTCAAGAGGTATAGAAAAGGTGTTAAAGAAGTGTCTCTGTTATCCAAAGTCTGTATCAGGGAGGAACTGGCTACCTCCGCAAGTATTTCTAACTCTGTTTTGCTCAAAACAAATCTTGAAGTTTGTCTTTCATGTATTTAGAACTCTTTAAAGGAATGATTCCTTCAAAATGACAGTGACTCCTGAAAGAATAAAAGCTTAAGAAAACACATAACATACTGAAATATGCACACATTGTACCTCTTCTTGCCTAGTTCTCCATGAAATGTCAAAAGAACCTCCTACTGTGATATGTCTGTGAGCTCTGCAAGACTGATTAAATTTCTATATAATGTCAATCGTTGCATCCTGTGAACCATAAATTATAAAATTTGTTTCTATTTTATCACTCCATAAAATGCTTTAAAACTTTTTTTTGTATCTGATACAAAGAATAATTGGTGAGTCTCATTTTATTTGTGGCAATTTTATGCACATAGAGAAACAGAATATAAGTGTGGAGTATATTCTTTATATATGTGTGTGAAGGGAATAGATTAAGAAAGCATTTACTACAATAAAATATATATATAATATTATCATTTATTTCTCAATTTTGCAACATCCCAAATTAAGGGACGGAAATTAGGTGCCCAAAGTTGGATATGTTAAGGTCTCTTGAGAGCATAACAGAGAATATTCAGGCTGTAAGAGAAGGCAGTTTCCTCCCTTACACTTTTAACTAGTGGAATAGAGAAGTATATTCAAGAGAGTGGTGTTAGAGAAGATTTGCTTTGTGACAGAAACTAGTGTTAAAAGGGCTTGTGGTCATTTCTCACACCATTTCAGGATGTGTGGTTTCTCTTCAGAGTCTCCACTTACACATTTAAATCGTATTCAATATTTTTGACCTTTTGGCACCACACACCAAGAGGCTCATGTGAGGAATCTGTTCCTCTTGAATTGCTGACTGTAGTTTAAGACCATTGTTCAGAGAATTTCAGGATTAGGAATTTCAAACTGAGATGAATGTAATAAAAATGCCTTTATTCTCATTCTCATCTCTGTCTCACACTCTGTCACTCTCTCTCACAGGGTTCTGTACTGCAGCTCATCACCATTGCATCTGAGTGCATTCCAAATAAAATAAATAACAGTAGCAAAGCCTCTAGGGAACATCATGGGGAACATCAACTTTGAGAGGCAGGGCTTATAAATCTGCATGCAACACTGTATGAACGTGCTTAGGTTGCTTCCAGACTGGAGCTGGCTTACATCCAACTCTTGAGTAAAGTGTACTTGAGTGACTCCAGGTCTATATTCTCTTTATGGATTTTTATTTGAGTTGATGTCTCTTTCAGGGCAAGGATACAGTGGAAGAAAGGTGAAAGAGAGAGGACTGTTTGTAACAACTTTGTGTTTGTGATAACTGTGCACAAAATTTTTATTCAGATTGTTAGTCTCACAGTTATGAGTATCCCTGTGATTTCTTGTGTTACTCCTCAATGAGAATGAGCATAACTTTAATAACTGTTCTTATTAAAAAAAAAAAATCACAGTGGAATTAATTTGATTTTTGCATGTAAAACTGCATGCTTCCATTTTTTTTTTATTTTTAAAGTTTCATGTATCTTTAGTATTGTAGTTATCCTGAACAATATGTCATTAAACCAAGAGCAAATGTAACTTGATCATGATGTAGTGGCTTTCAAAAATGTAATATTAATTTTGAGAATGGATCATAAACAGAAGCATCTAGTAGAATTTTGTGACATATAGTCTGTGGCAAAAAGTATGAATAGAAGTGGAAATTGCAAGAATTTTGAAATTTTAAGTGACAAGTATTGTAATAGCAAAATGTAAGGCAAACAGTTACAAAATTCCTAAAGTCTGAGTCAGATTAAACCAAATACAAGGGAAAAAAAAAAGAGGAATTAAACCCCTTCCCCCAATGAAAGCACAGTGAGATTTTAGGCATCATAGGGCAGATATTGTGGGTGATTTCCTGTATAACCTAGATGCTGCTAACCTAGATTCCTAGATCTCATGAAGGGATTTCATTCCAGTCTATTCAGAGGTTATCTTTATGAAATTGTCTTACAGCTGGCTATTTTCTCAAGAGCTGACAAAGAAATGGTTTGCTGAAACATTTGAGCATCATCAAAAACACATGGTAACAATGAGATATTCAGTAATAACCATTTTTATCTAACTGCTGATAAAACCTCTGGAGTTTGGACAACTTCTGAACGGTTCGTGAGTGCAACTAGATTTTTGAGTGAAATCTGTAACTGTAGGAATTGGGGTTCTAAAGTCAGAGGCCTTGATGCAGTACTGTGCTTTGATTTTGGGCCTTCTGCTAGGTTTCAGGTGAAATACACTTTGTCCTGGGAGGAGAAAACAAGGGTATGGGATCATCTATGATAAGCAGGTCTTCTAAAGTTCTCTTATTTTGGTATGTTGTCGCTTGCTATATATTCTTCGCATTTCTTGCCTAATTCATGTAGTCTACCTAAAACTGAAAATGTTATCAACCCTTGCAAAATTACTGCTCATTTGCCAGATATTTTTGAATCTGCAGAAAAACAAACAAAACAAACAAAAAAAACCCCAAAAAACTCTAGTATATTTGGGAAAGTGTTGATTTTGTAATACATTGGCATGATTCCCTCAAGAGTGATTCTGACGTTTTCCCTGAGAGGATCAGCATGATACAAATACAACAATTCAACAACTAAGAGAAAGCAGTGGAGTTCCTAAATTTAGAGGAAAAGACAGAGGAATTTAAACGTCAGAACTCAAAGTCTGCATGGTTTTTTGCTAAGTTGGGTTTTGTAATTTCCATTCTTAAAGGATGCATTATTTACTTAAATAAGGAAGTATCTATTAGTGTTGTACATAAACTTGATGGCAATTTCATAAGCTAAATGAGCATGGCATACTGTTTTCCAGTTTTCCTGGCTCTGAGACAAATATAAAGACAATATCTCTCAGTTTAAATTGTAAAGGAATTAATGACTTGTGTTCTCTTCAATAACCAGAGATGAAATTATCACTGTTTAGAAACCAGAGAGTAATAGATTTGTTTTCATATGTAACTCAGAAAGTAGAAGAGAAATTTCAGTGATATCTTTAAAACATTTAAAAGTAATTTGATTGGAATACAACAAAAATACCAAAATACCTATCTATATACATATATTTTTTCCTCAAGGATTGGAAAGTTGAATAAAATTCATTTCCTGAAGCCAGTAAGCCATTCCTATGTGTTCTGTATAAGTCTTTGTAGAGAATATTTGGGGAGAGCATTTTAGAAGACATCAAAGAAAATAATATTTCTCCTGTACAACTTCTTTTTGATCACTAAAAATTATTTTGACATACTACATCTGATACTACATCTGATGAAGACTATGTAAGCTATTAAATTTGTTTGCAAATGTTTGTTATTATTATTATTATTATTATTATTATTATTATTATTATTATTATTATTTGAAAGTGATTTTTCCTAGGTATTAATCAAACTCCTATTTAATTTAATTTGATTTTTATTTTACCTGGAATATTAGAGCAAAGTGGCTGTAAAGCTAACTAAAGACAGCAAAAGGTGGACATATGAACTTGAATCTCATGAGCTGCTGCTTTTGATATTACTCAAGAGGCAATGTGGGTCTAGACTGACAGCTGAAAGAATGCAAAGGCTGAAGGTTTGTTTCTTGGTCACCAAACAACTTACAATGACTTTCTGGCTGGATTTTGCAGAGGAGCAAGAAGGTATATATGTGGGAAGAAAAGAAGAGATTTATAGTGCTTTATCAGAGTTCCTGAAGGAACTGAGCCTCAGAATGTCAGCTAAAAGGGAGGGCAGAGAGAATATATCAGTAAACTTACTAAAATTTAAACATTTTATTCTTTTTCAAGTGTTAGGATCTTTTCTTGAAGCCTAAAGAATGTATCAGAATTTTGAAGTTTTTGTTTTTTTCTCAGGGAGGTTCTGGTTTACAACCTTTGCATAGGACCTCAGGTTTTAGGATTTGGAACAAAGGCATTACAATTAATAGATGCTTCACAGAGTTCCAGTCTGTATTTGAAATACATTGGTTTCTATAAGGAATACATATGCCACAAGTTTATTTCTTTAAAATGTTCCTTAAAAAATCAACTTGTTTAAATTCAGATTCACTAGAAAACATTAAGGCAACAGAAACCTTCATCTCTTTTTCTTCCATGGGGTCACAGATACAGAACTTAATTCAATTTGAGAAACAAAAATGAATAGAGAAGTAAACATCCCAGAGGTGCAGAAAATTACTCAGAAATGTGGAGGCCTCTAAGGTATTCCCTAGTTAAAGAAAATGTAGGAGGAATCAATAAATGAAGATGCCACTTATTTGAATTCTGGGAATACTGCTTATCCCAGCACAAAGATAGCTCTTGTCAGCTCACTTTAAGGAAGACTTAGGAAGTAATTAATATTTTGAATCAAAAAGGCAAAACGTTTGGAAAGGTGAAATATACAGGAAAATTGCAGAGATTTTTCTAAGGAAAATAACCAGTGCCCTAGATCTGTAGATGAGAGTTTGTAGACTTGCCCATGAGAGGGGCAGTGAATAAAGTGACAGCTAAAGCTCTTCAGCTTTTCATTGCAAATGTCTTTCATTGCAATGTCTTTTGTCTTTCATATTTTTCCTTTTTCTTGACTTCCTGCAGAATCCTTCCAATTTTGACATTAGTTGGAATAGAAATTTGTAAGATGTTGGCCCACTAGCAACTGGGCTTCAGTAACCACTATGTATCAGACAGGTTCTTAGCCACCTGCCAGGCAAAGATAAAGGTCCACAGTGTTCAGAAAAAATTACAAAGGTGAAAATTTTAGGTGTCTGGTTTTGTTTTTTACTCAGAAAACATGAAGATACTTAAGTTAAATACCTTTAGTTTCTTCAATTATATTTCTTGGTGACTCAGCATAAGTCTTCTTCAAAAACTGAAGAATTCATGCCAGACCTTTGATGTAGAAACCCTAACAACAATTGAAATTTCAGCTCCCAGTCTTGTTACCCAGTGGTGATATTATATTTCAGTGAGTTATAATACAAGAATGAGTAGCATTTAGAAGGGCAAAGGCATGGAAGTAAGCAGAGTGCTTTCCACAATTCTAAAGCTTTGTAGTATTTTGGTTTGTTATCTAGAATAACTAAAGTTATATGAAACATCATTATTGAGAACCTATTAGTGTGTTTTGACAAACATTGATGCTAATCTCATGTCATAGAAATAATGTAAAAGAATTCATTTCTTCAAAATCTTACTATATATGTAGGCAAGGCCAACAAGGAGAGAAGAAACAAAATGTGGATTTACAGGATGGGAGCAGTAACTTTATAATCTCCACATACAATATCTATTACTAGTCCCTAAATAGGTTGCAGAAGCATTCATATTGGGAATGAGAGGTGATAATAGGTGAGACAATTACAAGGTGCAACTGTTTACCTTGGCTATCTAACTGCTAACCACCTATAATTAAGCAGACAATTTAGTGCTATATGACAGCTAGGTTAATGTAAATACTTTCAGCTAGTTGTTAGCAGCCTTAACTCTTCAGAAATTGAGCAGCTGCTGACTCAGAAAGTTTCATGCCGACTGGTGAGACAAAAGGAGGTCACAATTTACTAGGAAGTTTGAGAAATACTACATTAAATGGCACCTTTTCTCAAATATTCTAGTCGTCTTCTGATTTTACTTCACAAAGCTTGACATTTGTGGTTTGCTTTTACAGATCATAGGGTCTGTTCATACATTAACTCTGCCTATAATTAGGTGAGTGTAGCTAGCAAGCACAGCAAGAAATTCAGCTTTCTTTGTGGCTGAAATTCAGTCACAGTAAAGTTTTCCTGCATGGTAGCCCAGGTATTCACTGTTAGGTGGTTCAACGGCTTTATTTTTAATTTAGTCCTTAAAATCTGTTTTTGTCCCTCCTATGAATTATAAAAGTCTATGACAGTCATGTGAATACTAGAAATAAGTCTTACACTTCTGTTCTTTATAAAGAATTTATCCTTCTCTGACTGTCATGGTTTAACCACAGCTGGCAACTAAATACCACACAGGTGCTCACTCACTGCCCCACTCTGAGGTATGGGATGATGAATCAGGGAAAAGAATGAAACTCATGGATTGAGGTCAAAACACTTTGATAATCAAAACAAAGTACAAAGAAACCCAACCAAACAAAAAAATAACAGCAACAAGAAGAAAAATAGTAATAAAAAGGTAATAGTAATAAAAAGGGAGAACTAAAGCCCAATAAAAACAGCACAACTGCTCACCACCCATCAACTGATGCCCTGCCCTTTCCCCAGCAGTGACTGGCCTCTCATAGGCCACTTCATCCCATTTACATGCTCAGCAGGATGTCCTATGCTATGGAAGATCCCTTTGCCAGTTTGGGACAGCTGTCCTGGCCACGTTCCCAATCAACTAGCATTTTGTGCAGCTCCTCATTGGCAAAGCTTGAGAGACTGCAACAACTAGAACATCAGTGTGTTACCAGCATTATTCTCTTACTTCATCCAAAATACATCCCTGTAGCAGCTACTAAGAAAAAAATGAGCTCTCTCCCAGCTGAAACCAAAAGAGAATCCAGCCAAGGAAAGCTTTGATGTGTAGTTAGAAAAGTACTGATAGGAGGAAATCTTTTAGTGCTGTATTGGTACATCTCCCCATAGTCCCCTCCCTGGTTCCCTGCATTGTATGTTTTTCTAGAAGATTTTGGCTTGACTCACTGTCTACGATTTTCTAAGATCTCCTGATGTGGATACAAGTGAATGTCGTCTCTTCTGATGCATTGGTATATAACCTCTAGGGAGCAAAAAGACTGCAGTTTAGTTGAGCCTCTGTAGCAGTTGGCTCTCTTGTTCTCTATAGGGAACTCTAGAATGGTAAAGGGAGCCAGTCATGCATGCTATAATTTACATCTGATTGATGAAAGGTTTAGATTCACAGGAACAATTTGCACTGGGGCTCCTGTGGGCATAAAGCTGAAATATTTTGCCACTGCTATCCAGCATTAAGTTTTCTCTTGATCAGTCTCATATCCTTCCATGTCAAGTTCATCCTTGGAATGAATGCTTGAAGTTGTATGTTTAAATGATGCAGTCTTTTTTCCTGTATTCAGCAACAGAGTAAGTTAAGTTGTAGCTGAAAACACTGCCTAATAAACAGAGAAATACATTTGCATGGGAAAAAGCACATCAAACAGTATTTGTTATGCTTTCAAACTCAGTTTAAACTTCATTTATATAATAACCAAATATCTGATTTAACATTAATTTAACATTAATTAACATTAACATTAATTAACATTAATTTGTTAAGATCTTCAGGAAAAAAAAAAAGCACATTTTCCAAGCAAAATGCCAGCATCAAATAAAAAGCTTTTGGAAATCTCAAAAAGTACAGGAAATGAGTACTTATTAATGAAATAGTATCAGACCAATGAGGTATTATCAGTAAGTTCTCAAACACACATACTAACTTAAATACTAACTTACTACTATGTAAAACTATAGTTACTATCATACCCCAAATATAGCTCCTGCTGCCCAATGAATAACTGCAACCACCTTTAGGAAAATTTTGTTCTGGCCTGGCATGTGCCATACTGAAGCTACAGAATTAGAAAATCCTTGAAACAGAACGATTAAGGATAGTCAAATTTTTTGTTCTTTTCCTGAACTTTACTATCTGAAATATTAGGATACATTGAGGGGAAGAATAAATTAATCTCTGCAATGTAAGAATAATCAAATAGAGTTGTTTGCAAAGTCATACAATTTTTTTTTCACTTAAATATGCCTTCAAAATGAAACACTAGAAAATTCTCTTTCTTTATGTGTATTTCCAAACTAGCCAAACATGTAAATATATACATTTGTTGTAAAACTTATTAATGGGTACTTGTTTACATATTTTTATCTCAATTATCTATGCCCATAGGACCCATGCAATCAATTTTTCACTAAGTAGTTTTCAAAATATAATTACTCTTATGGGTAGGTCTATGAACAACAGTGTCATTTACACTATCGTTCACTAATTGCACTTCTAAGCTGTTATAATGAATTATACTTGTACATTCTTTACAAAGATCAGTTAATGCTAATCATTTCTATCACATATATCACTAAGACATCCATCTATAACAGCCTTTTCATTTACAGCCTCTTTCCCTTTTAATTTTCTTACATTGTAAGAAAAGGCAGTAAATGAATGGTGTGTGGTCACACATTGTAAGCATTGTAAACTTAGCAATAAGAGTTGGGATTTGAAATTTAGAAGATGTGTTTTTCTATTTTTTAAAAAACAATATGGATATTAATAGCTTTTGATTATTAAATGTACAGTTCTGGGACACCAATTCAGGAATTACTGCCCATGTGAATAACACAAATAAAGAGTAATGGTATGAAACTTGCTGTATTTATGAATGGACTGTACAGAACAGATTTCTTTTCATGTTGGATGACCAGATTGATCAGCCCAGATGCTTTTTAAGCCCATTTTTTGTGCTTTAACAAGACAGAGCAGTATCTACTACAAAGCAAGGATCTGAGTGCTTTTGTGTAACAAATCTACACACTGCATTCTTACATACAGTAAAAATATTCCTTTACAGGATGAGAGATGCTAAAGTAATCATCTTGTACTTTCATGAAATCCTTGTGACTTTGACAAGGAAGGTGAAATTCCTTAAGATGTGGGAAACTTTGCTGGGGATTTAGGTACAAGAAGCCCAGAGTCCTTGAGTGTGAAAAAACAGCTGCCATCTCTTCTCTCCCTGTTATCATCACAGAATATTAAGACAATGTTTCAGTATTTTCTTACTGGAATTTCTAAGAAGATGTGGCAACACCTATAACAAGGATCTTAAAAATGCAATATGTACAAAAAATGAATTCATATTGGCATGTGTATCTAGTATAAACAAGAAGCACTAACTGTTACCACCATTTTTGTGGTTGGAATCCTCATAAAATTACCATGATACCTAGGCTACTGGGGTCTTTCTCACATTTGAGTTTCTAAGTGATAATACTGGAAAATATGTATGAAAATATTAGAAATATGAAAGAAGTGATCTCTTTTGTTAGGTTTTAAATGTGAAGGAAAACACTGAAAAATATAAAATTGGTTTTTTGACATCAAAATTGCAGCTTACTGAGAAATAAAAGTTAATGATTAACCAAAAAACCTATGGCTTAAAAACACGCTTTGAAAGGGTATGAGAAATTCTTTGTGGAAAAAGTACAATATAAGCAAATGGAATGCAGTAGAGTTTTATAAAGTCTGAGTAGTATACCTTCCTTGAGAGGTATACTCCTCTCAACTCAGTAACTGAGCCATCCTTTTTTTACAGATGGAGAAAAAAGGGAGAATAGTGTTTAAAATTTATTTTATTTTGTATGTGCTTAATACCTCTAGTGGGTGGTTCCTCACAAACTTTCCAAAGACAAGTTTTAAATGGTGCAGTTTCATTAATTAGTTTACTACATCAATTTTATCTATGGGTGTTGACATGCATTCAGTAGATTTTGGCATCTTCATGTATGACTTTTGGAGTCTATTAAGTAAAGCTAGGGAATCATCATGCTGGAAAGCCCACATTCTCTCCAGTTAATGTGGACAACTATAAGAGAAAAATTATTAGAAAAGTCTGATAGCTGGTGAGTTTCCTAGCCATAAATAGAAGTTAAAGTTATAAAGAGAAAGAAAATGAGAAAGCTACCTTTGCACAATAAATGAGGAAGTGGCTGTGTAAATGGACCATGAACTGCACCTGTGAGTTGAAGTAAAGAGGCTCTACAGCAGATTAATTGCTGAAGGGAATCTGGTTGTAAGAAGTACTGCAAAACCAGGAAAAGTCAGATTCTTGCAGCTGAAGCCTGCTTGTCAACAAGAATAGAGTGCCCTGGAAAAAAAATCCCAAAGAACAGCTTTTCCTTGAGCTATCTACCAGCTGCCAAACTATGAAATGTGGATCTTATTATATATTATAAATCAATTTTATGGGAGCAAGGAAAAAAATCCACCATTATTTTTTATATCAGGAGAAATCTATAAAACATTGAAGTCTTAGGATTTATACCACAGTTGTGTCCTTGTACTTATGTTTTTTTTGGTTTTTTTTAGGTATTAGGTATAGAGATTTTCCTCAATATTAATATCTTGAAACAACTATGCTGATGGAGATATCTCAGCTGAGCTATTCCAGTGTTTTGCAAGTTTAAACTGGATGGGACTGTATTCCCCTGGAATGGGTGGCAGAACATTCTATCATATGTACACTGCATTTGCCTTTGATTCTCTAGCCAAGAGTTTGTAGCCACCAAATATGAAGTATTATCAGAATGGGTAAAAAAAAGTGTATGGAACATGCCTGGGGTCCTTTGGCACCCAGCACATGAGTCTAAAACCAAACTAAGTTTTATTCTAAAGTTAGGTATTGACAGAGTAGCTGAACGTAAGGGATGAGTGAAGAGACAATAGACAGTGCTTTAGCTACAGTCATACATTTCCATAAAACCTGTTTTTTCTTCTGCTTAGACCCTGCACTATTTGGTGCAGATCCATGGCTGTGAAAGGTCCTCTCCTATGCCCATCCCTCATCCATTTCTGTTATCCGCTGATAATCTGTACCGAGCCTCTAAAGGACATACTGTCAGAGCAGCCAGTACTAATTTCAGACTATACTTTCAGGCACACTGTGTGAAGGCAGAGAATTTTATTCGGTGGAAAAGCCCTAAAAGAAGCCTTACTAAATAGCTATAGTCATTAACCCACAGTTTCAGTATTGTAAATTTCATTTTCTTTACAGTTCATAGGTCTGGTTAACAGGAAATAATCCTAAGAATGGTCAAAATATGGTGTATCAAAAGTATATCTAGTCTAACAGCACCTTGTCTGTTACATGGATGAGTAGGGGATACTTAAGGAAGACATTAATAACATACAGGATTGCTTTCACTCCAGCATTTTCAGCAATCAGTGCTTTAGGGCTTACAAAAGTGAGAGGTTGCAGTTGGACTGCTGTGTTTAATAACTGCTGATGTACCTATTCTCTGTCAACTAGTCTAGTCTTTCTCAGAAGTCATTTATGCTGTTAGAGATTCAGAAAGAAAATCTGCAGGTCCACAGTACATTATGTGCTGTAAAAAGCAGTACTTTAAAAAAAAAAATCTATTGTTTGATTATGTCACTGACTGTATGTAATTTTAATTCTATGACACATAATGACTTATTCCAAGCTCCTCTTTTTCCCTCTGTTTATGACTTCGGATTTCTATTATATGGCCACTCAGTCATGCTGTCTGTGTCAGGTCCTATCTTCTAAGGTTTTTCTCTTTTAAAGCACTACCATACTTCTGACTATTGTTGCCTTTTTCTACTTTTCTACTGCCATTTTTTTTTTCTTAAAAAAGGCAGATGAGTTATATGCTGTATTGGTTAAGTAGAGGTGTTTCTTGAATAGTGCACAGTGATGTCTTCTGTTTAACCATAAATTTCTTTTATTTTTCTACCTTCTCTATGACCACTGCTGATGAACAGTCATATCACTGCCTGACTAACTTAGTGGATGAAGGAAGAGCAGTTGGTGTTTATCTTCAGTAAGGCTTTTGGAATGGTCTGAAGTTGTCAAAGCACAGGTCAGATTAGTTCAGATCAGTGATTAGTTGTGATCAGTGGCAGAGAGTCCATCTGGAAATAATTCACTAATTATGTACCTTGTGGTGTCCAGCTGGGGTTGGTAGGTGGGCCAATACTGCCAAACGCTTTTATTAGTGACCTGGATGATGGGGAAGAGTGTACCTTCAGCAAGTTTGCAGAGGATATGAAACTGATGGGGTGTAGAAGACAGGCTGAAGAAATGAAGCTGAGATGAATTACATCAAGGTTTACAAAGGGAAATGCCAAATCCTGCCCCTGGGAACAGCAGGCCAAGGCACCAGTACACACTAGGGGCTGGCCTGCTGGAAAGCTGCTCAGCAGAGGATATCAGTGCCTTGGTGGACAGTAAGCTCATCCGGTAGAAGAAATGCCTTATCACAGCAAAGAAGGCCAATAACAGAATCACAGGATCATTAAGGGTGCAAATGACCTCCAAGATCATAAAGTCCAACCTTTGAGCAGTCACCACTTTGTCAGCTAAACCATAGCACAAGGAACATCCTGGGCTATGTTAGGGAGGCCATTGCCAGAAATCTGGGAGAAGTGTTCTTTGCTGTCTACTCATCACTGGTGAGATACATCTGGACTGCTTGGTCCAGTTCTGGATGATTAAGGAATTGGAGAATCTTACATGCCACTTAGAAAGGTTAAAATGTTGTTTGTTTGACCTCAACAAGAGAACATAAACAGATTGTGATTCTCTGCAATATCTTCAAAATCTTTTCTGAGTGGCAACCAAGAAATTATTTTGATTATTTAACCTTCATTCTTTGTATTCAGTGCTTTGAAATCCACCTGCTGTTTCATCAGTTGGTCACTCAGTGAATCAGTGAGTCAAACCCTGTTGTCAATTGGCTGGGTATTGAAAGGATTAAAAGAAACGTTGTAGGAAATAGTCTGGGGATCCTGGTGGGTGGGTTGAATATGAGTCACCATGATACCCTCACAGCAATGTTGGCCTATTCCATAGTGCAAAGGTGGAGGGAAATGTTTTTTTCTTTCTGTTCAGCACTTTTGCTGTTGCTCTGATTTTATGCTCTGCTAAAGGACACGTGACATGGAAGGTAGAGCTGGGAGAGGTGAGTTTATTTGGCCTTAAGGAAAGAAGGCCTTGGGAGAACCTTGCCACTGGCTTGAACTATCAGTGGGATTTTATCAGGTATACAGAGCCAGAAACTTCTCAGAGGTACACAGTGAAAAGATCAGAGCTATGAAAAGGGAAATTCCAATTAGACGATGAAAAGTTATTTTGTTTTGTTCCATCAAGTGTAATCAAATGCTGGAACGGGCTGCAGAGAAGTTTTGTAACTGTCATTCTTGGAGGTATTCAAAATTCAGCCATACAAGGCTATGGCCCCCCGATATGACTTCAAAATAGTGCAGCTTCAAGTAGGAATAGATAATCTTTCATTCTAAATTAGTTTGAAATTCTGTACTTTTTCTGTACCTATTTCTAGCCAGAAAGAGATGCAGTATATGGAATAATGTTGGGTCATCCCATTGCTTTTTCACCTCAATATTTTCCCCATTTTTGAGATTAGTTTAATAAAGCCTGTCTTCATTTGGAATATTGTTTGCTGTCTTTTAATCAATAGTGAATTCTTAAAAGTATCTTCTATTTTATCCCCCAGTTTTTGCAGTTTGATTTTAAATCCTTTGGTGAGGAGCATCTATCCAAGAGATCAACCATATCATATGTCTCAAAATACTCTAAAAGATTTGTAAAGCACCCATTTATTAAAAGGCTGGTTTCTGGTGCTCCCTGTGTTTACAAACATATGTATAATTTGTAACATTATGCATTATGGTATAATATTATAGTATAATTGCTAACATTTTAATTTGTAACAGTTTGATAAATAAGTCAGAATTTCAAGTCCTTAGCTCCCAGATCACCTCTGGAGGCATTTTAATGAATTGCCATTTTTAAATACCATCTCCCTTTCCCTTGTACAATAGGAGATTTAAACAGTCATTTAAAGACCACTGCTAATATACCAGCAATTTTGTATGTGAATTCTTTTAAAAAATATGTGGTTACTCCTAAGTCATGGTGATTTTTTGCTACCCAACTAACCCATTTGTTCAAAATATCTCTTACTTTCTCTCAATTTGAGTTAATATTTTAGACTTTTCCCTGTCAAAGAATTGCTCTGATAAAGAATTTTCTTCTTGGTTCTCTAGTGAACATGAGATGCTGTATTCATGGGGCGAATGCTTATCTTGCTGAAGTCAACCTGAGTTTTAATTTTAGGAATATAGAGTTCAGCCTTGGTGTATATCCACTGACAAATACTGTGTATTTGTGCTTGGAATCCTTAATTGTTTACATTTTCAAGCTAGTTATATCTGAATAAAGAGACAGCAAAACAGGAGGCATTTTTTTTCCCCCAAATATATTGTTTAAGATGTGGGAGTAAAATTCAATAATTGCAAAAATGCTGTTAGGTATTTAAATTCAGGTCTGCCCCTGACATAAACTGCCTATGTGAGGAATCAAAGCTACTCTAGAAATCTGTGAGGACTGGGATGTTCTGCATATATTCTATTCTTTAAGACCACTAAAACTGTTGAAAAAGCAAAGCCAATTGATTCAGTGACTGCAGTATTTAAAAAAGATAGAATAATATAATCAGTATCTATATTAAGCCTATATTTTGCATTGTGCCCTTTTTGCACAGTTATTATCAAGTAGCAAGCTGTCTAAAATATGGAAACAAGTTAGTAATACACCAGCGAATAGCATACAGAATAAATGAGTAATTATAGCATGTACTTCAATAAAAAATAGGGTTATTTGAAAGTAATACTTGACATTAAATATTTGTAAGATTGTGCAAAATAGAAGATTAGTCAAGAGGAATTTCAGTAAATCAACATATTATGAAAGACAAAGGAAAGAGTTTGCTTGGAAGTAGGGAAGAAATATTCATATGTGCATGAATTCTACTGCAAGAAAGCACAGGAATCAGATCTGTATAATCTGTGCATCATTCAGCATGGAGGGTAGTACAGAAAGAAAGCATCATTAATTTAAGCATTTAGGGAAAATGTTAGGGTTTGTATTTGATTTTGCCTTGTTTTTCTCAATCCAGTACTCCACCATCTCCTTTCCAAACTGCATACAATTAGCAGTTCTGTATTCTAATCTCTCCCTTGCTGCTTAAAATTATCACTCCTTTATTTCAAATATGTCTTCTTATCCTCTCTCTGCTAACTGGCTCTATTACCCTCGACCCCTTCTTGCCTCCACTGCAGGCAGCTTGACATTTTTACATCAGCTAATCCTCACTCTTCACGCCCTTCCCTTCTCCTCCCCCACCCTGTATTTGCTTCCCTTTCCTCTTTTGGTGTATTCAGAGCTGCAGAGAGCTTTTCAGCAGATATTCAAACCCCTGGAGAAATCCAAAGAGATTGAAACACAGCACAAGAGCTAGGGGTGTTTTCTTCTGGACTGCCAAAAGCATAATGTAACATTCAGAATGAGGTCACTGTACCATGATCTCATTTTGAATTGGATTTGCTTATGAGGCATAGGAAGCCTGATAGAGAGAACATATTGTTTTGGTAGTTAACATTGCATCAACAGAATGTTAAAAAAATTAGGCATTTACCTTCTTTTCCTAATTTATAAATTAATGTGTCAGGAGTTTAAAAGAATTATGAGAAGATAATAAAACAATGGCTTAAATTAGGCATGAGCATGACTTAAGCTAGGCATGAACTGGACTCACAGCAGTTAAGTGTACAAGTTTGATACATATACAGGTGCCAAAACAAAATAAAAAGGTTTGAGAAAAGTATTTTGCAGGATAACTGAAAAGGATAGCAATCTTTTTTTTTGTGGTAAGCAAAGCAAAAGAGGATTGGCAGAAGAAAGCATGGCATGAGTGGGTACCTCAGAAACTTCCCTGCGTGTAAGGTGCTCCCAACACGCTGTTTAGGAATACTGAATGTATATTCTTTCCCCTGAAAAAGATAGAAATACGTATTCTATGTCACAAAGAGCCAATATAATGTATGGAACAGGAAATGCACTGGAAAGCTCTAGCTGCTATCAATTAAATTTGAAAATATCATCAGTAATTCTGCCCATCAGTGGCATTTTGACATAGGGTAAGAGTACTTCACAGGACTTTGCAGTGATTTGAAGGAGAAGTTAAACAGCCATTGTATTAACTTTGAAACTGGTAGTGCAAAACAAGGCAGGTTGTGAAATAAAATGTGTGTAGGAGCTACAGAAGTAATGGCAGAATGTGGATGAACTTTGTTGGTAACCTAACTAGTGAGTGGAAAGAATTAAAAGTCACAGAGAGAGAGAAAGAAATGCAAATGTAGAGAGAAAAAGCATGCTGCTGAGCTTTAGACATAGAGCAAAATTTGCAATAAACCTTCAGAGTGGCTGAGTGATCCTCAGCTTCAGTATGTGCAGAAAGAACCCCTGGTGGAAGGAAGACACTTGACCATAAAAATGTTTGTTCCTGTGATTAAACACCATAATCATAAACCCAGAGATAGGGTTAGATTTGTTGCTTTTTTGTGAGAACACTTTTGCAAATCTCTTACCATTGTTTTTGAAGTGAATATATAATTTCTGTTGACTCCATGGGTTCTAAGCATGCCAAGTTTTGGAATGTATATTTTTAAAACTTCATTATAAAAGCTAATAAATAAATTTTATTTTTATTACATTAGAATTATATCTTAGGTATGCATTTTAAACTAGGTTTTTCTGTGTCATATATTATATTTCAGTCTTAAGGAAAAGATATTTTATGAAAATTTTCGTTTGTGATTAAAAGCTGTGCTACTGCTATAAAGAATATTTTTCTGTGTAGCCATGCAGGCTGCAAAAAAAGATCCAGCAAAACTCCTTTCTGCCTGAAATCAATAATAAAATAAGTTCATTTCATACAAACACACATCTAAAGCTTTCATGACAGTCTAAAAAATCTAAAAATGCCTGCAGAGGATATGAGTTTATTGAATTTTCTTACTTTACTGTTTCATAGACTCTACCCTAACCAGATAGTATAATCTGATTGTATCAACCTAGAAGTATATAGGATTTTATTTTAATGTTAAAAAGGTCAATAGCTTTGGAACTTAAATTCTTTCCGTCTTTTATACTGCACTAGAATCTCAACAGTGAAGTATTACCAGATAACTTTAATAAAAAGAGGTTGGATTTTATAAACTAAAATTTACTTATTCATTTCCTATATATACAGTTAAATTCTTTAGATGAATGCTTTCTAAGTATGTGGCAAAGCAATATATATTTTATTGAATGATGGAAGAAATTTATATTAATGTGGTTGATATAGAAATAAAATTTCTTCCAAAGCATTTTTGCTGTAAAACTGTTATTGAATATTACATCTTTTTATTACCTCAGATGATATTCCAACATTTTAGCACTTTATTCCAGTTCTGAAAATGTTTTTGTCCTAGCAAAGACATGTTTTGCTAAGTTCTGCATTGAAGAACTTTTGGTTTGGAATTTGAGTTAGATTTTAAAATTTGGTGACAGGTCTACCAACTGCTGCACCATGCCAAGGCTTTCAGTTGGTCTGCAGAATAGATTCATTTTGAAAGATTTTTTTTTAGACTTCCATGAAGCTTCGGAAAATCTGGATCACATTAGACGTAAAGGCTTAGGCATTTTCAGCACCATAGAAGAAGTTTGCAATCATTTTCTATAGTACAAATGGGCTTATTTAGCACTCCTGTTATGGAAAAGATTCTACAATAATAATACTACTATTATAATACCATTTCTGTAATAATAGCACTTCTGTTATAAAACACCATTATTATAGAAATGCTATTATAAGACAAGCTCTGTTATTTAGAATTGCTTCTGCAATAAAAGTGCTAAAAAGTCTGCTTGTATTACAGAAAATTATTGCAAATTTTTCTTGCCTGGCAGTGAAATTTTTCATTCTGAATCTTTTTGTCGCTGTTGGAAAGCCATTCTCATACATTCTTCGAAGCCTCTGTGAGTTACTCAACAGTGTGTATTTAAAATTGGGAATTACTGAATAGGCAAATGGAAAAAAGGCCAGTCGTCATTTATGCCATCTTCCATGTTCCTAATCTGCTGCTCACTTTTTGTCATACACCACAACTCTTATGTGGAAAGTATATGCAGGCTCATAGTGTAGGTTTTACCAATGTGCATTAGGTAAATAAAAAACATTCTAAAAATTTTTTAAAAATATATGGAGTAAGGGAGGAAACTCTCTTGTTTCATCCTGTTAATTTTTCCAATTTTGAGCACAATTCACAAGAAACAGCTTCCAGTTTTTCCATTTGACTTTGTACCATACTTTATGCTCATAATATTCAACAGAAGGTAGATTCATTCAAGGAGTAAAATTCAGTCCATGGAGAAAGACTCCTATTAAACACTTTGAACCAATTAAACCATGAGGGTCAGAGGTCCTCAGCCAAAGGACCAGCCTCCTCTGATCATCATCCTCCATTTACAACCCACCACCAGTGGGTGCATTCCAAAGCCATAATGAATATCTGTCTTTTGGGAGAAACGGAACAAAAAGAAGAGCAAAAGGAACAAAAGGAATCCTCTAATTCTACTCCTGATTCCCTCATAGCCTGTGTTTTCTTTAAAAAAGTTTCTTTTCCACTACTATAGCTGTTCTAATGCACTCTCCACTTTCTTCTTGTGCAACTGCCAACCCACCAGTGTTCCTGCACACAGAGCAGAAACTCTCATGGGTAAGATATTTCAGAAAAAGATTAGGACAAATTTATGAGTTTAGGCCTCAGACAGTCTTTGCCTAATCCATTAACAGTGTGAACTTTGTGTTAAGGACACAAAAGAGTTAGTTCCCAGAAATTTCTTTCAAGTTAGAATACTTTCTGATACAAGAAGTCTCTTGTGTCTTTGCCATCCCCCCCAAAAAAAAATTCCAAATACATTTTATCTGTTTCATCTCCTGGACAAAGGTCATCTAGAAGGTAGAAATTCAACATGAAGTCTGTTGAACTGCATCAGTCATATGCCAGAAGAAGATCCATCTTCTAGGTTTCTGTTTTTTGTCATAGCTGTTTTCTGTTGAAAACAATGAGTCTCAAAACTTGAATTAATCATAATTTTTTTTCCTGTACCAAGGAAATGCCATTACAGTAGTTGTTTCTCTACCCATAATTTCAGTGTAATAGTACTTTTAAAAAACATGCAAATCTAATCTTGAGATTTGCCTTGCAGTTCTCCAAGAATGTAATTTGGGCATGAATTGGAGCCATTAGATAGCAACAATATGACTATTACTGTGCTAAAACTTTTCCAGTAGCATAAGGAGAATATTAAGTCTTTCTCATTTAAAATTTCTTCTCACTCTCCATCAGTAACTAAATTAGTTTAAATTGTACCATGAGTGTCATTAAACTAGAATTTTCTTTTTAATTATTTTAAAATCAGTTTTGTTACTTAGTGGAAGGAAAAAAGAGCTAGTGAGTTTTGATGCTCTTTTGTACTCCTGTAAATTGCTAAAGGCTTTGTTTTTACACTGCTAAATACATTACTTAGTCCATAGAGTTTATTAGTGCCTTTGGGTACCATATTTTCTTGAAAATAGCATACACTTTTGTGCTTATTTGTATCTCCTAATGCTTAAGTGCTTGTGCTCTCTTTTGTGTGTTATTTTTCAGTTGATACTTACCAGTACTTGTATTGGGTAACATCTGCTGTTTTGGTTCTTCATTGCAATAGCTCCCTTAAGACTTTTAGTACAAAAAGTGAGTTTATTGTTAGCAGCTACAGTTCTACAAAGACAATCTTGTGGTAGCAGTGGAATGGTACCGTTTTCTTGTTAGATACAAGAAAAAGGCTTTTTCAAATAATTTGCTCGAAAAGTTGAGTTTTTAGTAAGGTAAATTATTTCTAATTTAAAAGAAAGAATATATCCCATAGCCTCAGGTGAAAAAAATACCAAACATGAACTGTTAAAAAAAAAAATAAGGTATTTATTTTTGAAATCTGTGCAGTGGAAATGTTGGCTACTTTTGTTATTTAAAAACAAAGAACTTATATTTTCTATTTCAAGCATACATTTTTGGTTTAAAATGAGGTATAAACAAAATATGTAGACAACCCCAGAGCAAAATACTTATTTTTAGTCTTAAGAAAATTTGAATATTTCAGGTTTTCTGTTTTTCTAGAGAAAAGAAGATAGATTAGTGTAAGGACTTAAAAAATGGTGTTGCATGTCTCAAAACACTGTCCCCATAAGATAAGCCACTACAACAGAACTTGAGATAAGTGCAGACAGCAACAGGAAGATGCTCATTCCAGGCCTGAGAAGGCAGATCTGGGTAAGGCATCCAGATGAAAATTCCTCCCATGGCAAACTGTGGGACTCCTCTCCTCTCCTCTCCTCTCCTCTCCTCTCCTCTCCTCTCCTCTCCTCTCCTCTCCTCTCCTCTCCTCTCCTCTCCTCTCCTCTCCTCTCCTCTCCTCTCCTCTCCTCTCCTCTCCTCTCCTCTCCTCTCCTCTCCTCTCCTCTCCTCTCCTCTCCTCTCCTCTCCTCTCCTCTCCTCTCCTCTCCTCTCCTCTCCTCTCCTCTCCTCTCCTCTCCTCTCCTCTCCTCTCCTCTCCTCTCCTCTCCTCTCCTCTCCTCTCCTCTCCTCTCCTCTCCTCTCCTCTCCTCTCCTCTCCTCTCCTCTCCTCTCCTCTCCTCTCCTCTCCTCAGCAACCAAGAAACCAGAAGCTTTTGATAAATATTTCACCAACCCACCTATCTTTATAAGTTCTGACACCCACAGTTTGGTGTAAAAATAGGTGCTTAAAGTGAAAAGAAACATGTAGGATTTGAAAAATAGATAAATGAGACTTATTTTTTGAAAACCAATTTTTTTAGGGAAGCTGAGCTAATACATATAACTTTGGTAGATGACAAAATGTGTAATTTTGTCTTGTCTCTGCTCTGTTAAGGAGAAGCTAAGCCTTTACATAGGATAAGCATAAAAATAAGACTATATTTTATTTTCAAAAGAAGGCAGTAAAATAATTTGGTGCTAATGATTATGGAGTATTGACAGGATCAGGTATCCAAAATTCAGCCTACCCTCTGTTTTAATACAATTTTTAGAGAGGTTGTGTAGCTCAGCATCTAGTTTAAAAGTGGAACAATTATTAACCTTGTGCCAGAATAAGTAGATGCTCAGAGGGGTAAAATCAAGCAAGCCAGAAAGTGAACAAGCAGGAAACTGCCCATAAGCATGACACAGGGGAATTTCATTAGTGAATCTGCCTTTTCACTATGTTATCTCCATCATTCTGTTTGTTCTATAGGGGCCCAGATAATTAATGGCAGTTTCTCCACCAGTACTCTGCACAAGAAGAATTGTGTAGTCTCTTGCCATGCCCAGGGTACAGAGGTGTTTCTTTGGCTCTTAAACAAGCAAAGGAGTTACTGCTGACTGTTCCACAAGAAAGTGAATTTTGGCTAGGGATGCTTAACAATTTTAAGAAACCATAATTTGCTTGTTATTGTTAAGATAACAGAATCTGAAGGGAATGGGCAGACTTAACGAGGCTTAAAATAAGTGTGTTTGTGTTCTTTAGATCCAGATTGTTCTACAGTAGCCTTTTAAAGATCATCACTCTGGTCATAAACGTCACTGAAAATTGTTGCAAGTCCTCCCTAGTAAATTGTGGCCCAGTGTTAAACACTGTGTCAGATATTCTATGTCTAGTAAAAATACTTTCACATAATCACCTGTTCAACTGCAATGGAATCTAGTAACGCTATCTCAGGAAAATTTAAATCATAGTCTAGAATTAATACATACATCTCCCTAGTCAGTTTAAGTAAATCAAGGACTACTTTACTCCAGGGGACAATTTATTCTGTCCTATCATATAAGTTTCTTTGGACTGTCAGAGCCTGTATTTTGCACATGTGACAAAGCCTAGATAAATTCTCTAATGGCACTATTCAGGAGCAATATCAAATGTGTCTAATCTGTCTCTGGGATTTTTCATGCCTTTGATTTATCTTTCAGTTATCTGTTTTAGAAAATTTTTTCAGCAACTTTGGCAACTCCCCATTTGGATAATTTAAAGTTCCTGTATTAATTCAGGCCTTGATTTTGTTTTCGGGCTTGGAAAGTGCTGTTCTGCCTAGGCTATACTACTAATAATCATATAGTCATCCTGAATTAGTGCAACCTATACTTTTTCTGTAGTGGGACAGTTTTAAAGAACAGTTCGATAGTAACTCAAGGTTTGGATTTTATTCAAATGAAATTTTATCAAATGCTCTAGAAAATACTCAGGCAGCAACCAAGTTTTCCTCAGCTTATAATTAATTTTCAAATCATCAGTTTTAAATTTAAAAATAGTAGCCATACTTTCAGGGTGGTGCTTTGATAACCTGACCTTGGGTCTGTACTGCATTGTTTACAGTTGAAACTGGTCTTCTGTAAGACATGAATCTTTTTGTCACAGGCTAAACACAAACACAATTTCTTTGCACTGGACTAAGATTTTGTCAGTGGCCAGAGTGAGTAAAATTCTGATTTACAATTCTGATCATATTGATTTATGAGAATTTTGCCAGTTCACTCCATTGACCAATCTGTATTCCACTTATTTTGCACTTTGATACTAAGTTTCCTTGGGTCTGCACCTCTGCACAGTAGTGAGTTTAAGATTTTAGTTCAATAACGTGGTCTTCTATTAAAAAAATTGAGTAAATGAAATGAAACAATAATGCCTAGGGCCTTTTAGTTTAGGAGCAGACATTTTACTATTTCATTTATTTAAATTTAAGGGAAAAAAGAAACCTCCTTTGTTTTTTCAAAGAATGCTTGCAGCCTGTTCTTTTAGTTAATTTGATTCCTTCTGCCTAAGTCGAGCTTTTATAGGAACTAGAACAGTGGACTTGGTAGATTTTCAGCTGCTCTCTGTTTTTCAGTGTTCTCAAAAAATTGCTGAGAAGTCTTCAAACTTCACCGTGTTTGTTTTGACTCCCTGACCCATCAATAATTCATGCTTTTGATGAAAAGAAGGCTTTGTATCAACAAATTACTGCTGCATTTTTTTTCTCTAGCAGTTTACTGTCTACCTTCACCTCTGTTTTGCAGATATTTTTAATTATATTTTATTACCTCATTCTTTTCTTTTAATGCTGGTAACACTGTCTTTGACATCCCACTGACTCATTGCTCTAATGCTCAGCTTAAAGTTAATAAATGTCCCATTTACTTTCAGGTTGACAGTCTATTTATCTTCTGATGATGGGCAATACTGCCAGAAAAAAAGCCCATCTGAGGAATTCATGCTGCAGTTAGCCTCTCTGGCTGTGCTAGGCATACTTGACTGGTGTCTGCAAACTTACATGCACTGATATTAATGAGTGCATATATTTAATCTTTTTTCATCTGACAGATATTGTGCTATTTTTCATAGACTGTGTAAGTCTGTGGTCTCTACTGAAGTGGCTTTGATTTTGTGCTATTATGCCTTAGGTATCTCTTCTGTAGTTTGGATTTTCAGTCTTATTTATACTTTAAGATAGTGTCCATTTCCATAAGCATTATTCTTGAGGGAATGTGATTCCTGCTGCTTAGCACATCCTGCTTATGATATCAGGTTAATCCGTGTCTCCCATCTATCCTAGTAAGACACGCAGGGTTGGGGCATGGACCTGAAAGCTCCCCTTTGCTCATTCCTGATGTTGAACGGTGAGCATGGGCTCTGTCAGTTTTACCCCAGCTGTAGAAGGGTGGGTAGCTCAAGTCAAGCTCTGTTCTCAGCAGGCAGTCTGCATGTGGCCAGTCTGGTTTTAGAGACAAAGTAGAGAACTGTGCCATTTCACCATAGGACCAGAAAATGGTACCTGGTGGCTGTAATTCCTAGTCTAAAACTAGCCTTTGAGGCCCTTTTCCATAATTTCTTCCTCTTGCCAAATTTTATTAACAATCTGGTCTTTATTACAGACTGAATAAATTAAGCTTTACAACATCTAAATAATGTGAAAATTCTTTATACTTTCTTTAGGTAACTTTCTATTTAACAAATCCCCCTCAGAAGACAGAACAATACTCAAATTTTTGCAATGTAATTTCATAGTTGGCATCTTTTATCTGAGCTAGCTGAAAATTACCGAGCACATGAAATGCATTAAAATCTGCTGTTGTCAGTAATAGAGTTATTTTTTGATGGTATTCTCTGACATGGGCAATTGACATTGATTGCAAATGCAGAATGAGACAATCTGATTCTCTTTGTCAGTTGTTTTCATTCAGTGACCTGTCAAAAACTGGACCTTCTTGACACAGTTTTAACTCAGTAATAAGTATTCTTTTCTCTGGAACTATTTCAAATTGTGTACCAGAGATCTTCAATTCTCCAGTTGTGCACTCTTCCACTAGCATTTACTTTTGGTTTGCAATTTCTATTTAGAATATGGTGCTCGACAAGGGTCTCCAAGCACTGGGCATTACAGTACTCAGTTATTGCAAATAGCCTCCACAACAACACTGTTCCCAAAGCTGAACATCTTAAAAGCACAGATCCCAAATCATGCTATCTGTCTGAAATGTTCTTTTTGTGGAGGGTTGTGTTTCAATCTGTAATTGATAAAATAATGAGGAGGATACTGTGTTGCATTAAGTCATATTTCAGTTCAGGGAGGCTGGTAAAAAAAAAAACGGAAGCTTTCTGCATCACTGCATCTGAACTGCAAATGGATCATCAATTTTAATTCCTTACTGAATAAAATAGGAAAAATGGATTTAACAGAGATATTTCTTTTATGAGTTCTCTTTCAGCAGTTACATTTGAGAAGTGAAATGTTATACTGAACCAAAATTCGCTTTAATTTGAAAATCTGTAAATACAGAATACTTAGATATTTCTAGGTTAAGAGCCCAGCTTTCCTAAATTCACTCTACTACCAACAGAGGGAGCCAGGCATTTCCTGAGGGGGATTATTTAAGTAGTTTAGCTAATAATGCCATTTGAATTCACCATCCCAAACCAAGATGAGTATTATTTAACTCAAGCAGTGCTTGCTGCCTGTAAAGAAAGACATCATCTAATCCAGCCTTCCCAAACAGATGATTTTACAGACTCATCTACTTCCTTGGTGTTTCCTTTGGGATTAGCTTAGTTTTAGACATTTAGATGTCAAGATTGCATAGTCATTGATATGCTGGCTAAACATTGTTTAGGGTTCCACACAGGCATTTCTATACTGGTAGGAAAATCTATATTGATTTCATTTTGTAGAGTAGGAGAATTTATTCCTTACTTTTGTGACAAGTCATATTAATGACTGTGAGAAGCTAATGTTTTTGTTTATTCTGTCTGTGAGTTTGTCATAGTTCCCTGTGAAAATTTATGTTTATTGGTCATTTAATGACATGTTTTATGGATGTTTTAATTCACCTATGTGAGGAAGCACTTGTAAAAAAATACACAAACAACAACCTTCAAGCACCCTCCCCCTTTATTATAGCAGAAGTGTCAAGAAATGCATTAGAATATAATTGTTATTGAGGCGTGATCTAAAGATGTGTGACCATAATTTCACTTCCCTGGAGAGGCTTGGTCAGTTCACTGAAGTATGGAGGATATGAGTGATTCATCACTCCTTGCCACCATGCATGTGTTTTTATCAAACCAAATAAAGTTGTATTGCTATCTGGGGAGCAGAAGTTAGGATGTGTAGTTGATAAGAGTTTCATATGTGGTTATTGCTATGTGATTTATCTATAATTGCAAATATTTTATGGCTTTTCACCTTTTTTTTAACTACAAATGGTGTATTGTAAAATAACTAAACTAGTCTAGTCAATTATTCTATTTTGTAATAAATTGCTTTCTGTGTTTTCTTTCATGGACAATTGATTTTTCTAGTAGTATGGATAGATGTCTGAACTTTTTGTTGGTAGCTAAATTATCATATATGTAATGATCCTGTTGCTTTTGCCAATGCTGCAGCAACATCTGGTGGTATGGTGAAAGCTGATCAAGTGAAGACTTCCCATCTTCTGAATTCAGATAAATTTTTGAGATGCCATCCTGCATTTCAGACATGAACTCTGCAGGAGTTATGCAAAAGTTTTTCATTTTGCTCCTGCTCCACTGCCATAGTTTAAAGTCATATCAAAAGAAATAAATTTGTGCTATGCTTTTTGACTTGAAATAGCTCTTCTGTTTAGAGATATTTGCAGAGGTGGTTTGATAAACTATGGTTAGCCCTGAGCTCTTTCCTCCCCCGATGAACAAGTCATGTAAATCTTCAAGCAGTTTGAACTAGTATAATGAAGAAACACTTAAGGAAAAAGAATTATGCTGTCATACCCGTGTTCTCTTCCTTGACATTTCACATGATCCTACCAGTCTGTGTGTAACCTCAGAGGCCATTGTGACTCCTGTTTTATGGTTAGTAAATCATTGAAAAATGATCAAAGATGGTTACATCCCAAAGTTGCGTTATGATAGATCTAGATTGTTTAAACACTTTTTTTTTAATGCTTCTCTTCTAGAAAAGCTAGTAAATTATTCAAATTATTTTAATGATAATTAAATATTTTGAACTGGAGTATCTAGACCAGGGCTGATTCTGGATATATATATATATATATAAAATTCAAACTTGTTTGATTAAAATACTTGTATATATAATTCAAATTGTACATGGAACACTACGAATACACCAGAGAGTATAAAATCCTACCATGAAATATTTTCATGATGAGTTCCTATTTTGAATTCTGATTTACTTATCATCATGAAAATTCACACATAAAACTATTTTGAATTCATTACATAACTGCCTTCAGTTTTTATACCAACAAAATTAACTGATTTCAGTAGAATTGCTCTGGGTTTATACTGGTTTAATTGAAGGGAGAATAAGTCTTTTAGACTTACAGTAGTGAAAAAAATTAAAAATGAGGCACTAAATTGCATGTAGTAATTAGAAGAATAAATGGAAATGTTTTTAGTGTGTTGTAAACAGTGCTGAGCATACTCAAGGTCCGTAATATTTTCGAGGGAAAAATCCAATGGAGCCACTAAAAGTTAATGTGTATCTCTTGTCTTGATTACTGAGGACTTACATATAAAAGAACTTTTATGAAATCTGAAGGAAGTCAACCAACAACGTGAGACAGACAAGAGCTGTACAATCCATTGGCTGCACTTCTGTGAGCAGCTAAGCAAGGCTAAAAGCTCTTAGCAGCAGAATTTCATTCCTCCACTTCCATGGCTTTTACCTGTGGGAAGGTGGCCTCTGTCTCTTTTTGTTGTTGAAAGCACTTGTGCTTGCTGAACCTTGAATTGAGGCAAGTCAGTTTAGAGAACCATCAAGTTTGTTTTGTTTCTGGTTTAATTTTACTTATGTTAGTGCTAGTTCCCAAGAAGTCCAGTAGTCAAGTGATCAGTGGTGCTATCTCACTTCTGTGCAAAGATGCTTTCCAGTTCAGCAGGAGATGGTACTGGAATATGTTGTTCTATATAGAGCAACTAGGATTGCTGTCTGTTTGTGAAGTGACAGCTTTTGCTGAGTTTTGGCTGGCAGTAACTTACTGTTGTCTAGTGATGAAAAGGTATCAGCTAAAGTGAGGAGGTTCTCTCTTTTAGAACAAAAGTACCACTGACCAGCTGACTTGCCTCTCTTTGTATTATATTAGCACCTTACTCATTAGCCAGAAATACAGATGTAAGCTAGTTTTCCTGATTTCTTGTTTTAAATAAATATTTTTTAACAATAAGTAGGTAAGTGGAGTGACAGTTGACAAGTAAAAGCACAGTGATCCCAGACTTTTAGTAGCCAGAAAACGTGCCCAGTGAGCCTAGACCTTCACACTTTTTCCAGAAACACTTGCAATCTATCTCTAGCACTTTTCTTGTGCCTTGGTAGGGCCACAGGTCTGCCACTGATTTCTCACTTTTGCTCTCACACTCTTCAGAAAATTAAAAGGCCAAGCTAATAATCACCTGGCTGCATTGTATGCCCTGTCATTGTTATTTCAAAAAGTGTGGTGTTGGCACCTGCGCTGGCTTTTCCTAGGCAGAGTTTCTTTTCTCAGGCTGCATGCTGTGTCTTATTTGTGCAGCCCTTCACTTCAGAGCACATTGCACAAGTAGAACCAAGAGATATTTTGTGTTTTAAGTGTGTCCGGTGGTTCAGGTTCAAGAGGCAAGTAGCATCATGAGTTTTACACCTGGAGATGGAATTATGAGGATCAGAGAAGTTGAAATATTTTTAACATTACAGAATAACATAGTTTACATAGTTTATTATGTATTCATGTGGTGATACTTTGTTGTTCCTTATTTTTTATATGTTTCAGCCCTTCATAACATGTCTGAGTATTCTCAATACCTTCTATAAAATATCTCATAAGAATACTGGTTCCCAAGGTACAGAGCATCAAAAACCTGAAATTTTAATCCTGTCAGTGCTGCAGACTTGGCATATGACCATGAACAAGTTATTCACTGTATGCCTCAGTTTTCCTTTCTGAAAGGAGCATAACATAGCAGAAATGTAATATTTTTTAGCAATATGAATTGAAGTGTGTTTTTTTCCCCCCAGGGATGTTAAGAATAGTCATAATAATGTTTAATTATCAAATTAGGTTATGGAAAGCACATTCAGACTTCTAAGGAAGTATATATGAACTTACATACAGAAATGTCCTGCAGAGCTGCATCCATTTTTACTAATTTATATTAGACAAAGGTCTGTAACTGCATTTCTCAGAGTCCTCAAAGAGACATTAGCTATTAGCTAGCATGTGAAATAAATAAGCTTTACTAGAAAACTTGATATACTTAAAGGTGGTCCCAGAAACAGACTGCTGTAAGAAGAATCACAGAATTGTGGGATAGTTTGGGTGGAAAGGGACATTAAAGATCATCTAGCTCCAAACCCCTGCCTTGAGCAGAGACACCTTCCACTAGACCAAGTTGCTCATGGCTCCATCTGCCCTGGCCGTGAACACCTCCAGAGATGGAGTATCCACAGCTTCTTTAGGAAACCTTCCAGTGCCTCACCACTCTGATAGAGAATATTTTTTTCCTAATATCTAATATAGACCTACTCTTTTTCTGTTTGAAGCCATTCTCCCTTGTCCTGTCACTAAATGTCCTTGTAAAATGTCCCTCTTCATTTTTCTTGTGGGGTCCCTTCAGGTACTGAAAGGTTGCCATGAGGTCACTTGAAAACCTTCTCTTTCCCAGGCTGAACAGCCCCAGTTCTGTCAGTCTTTCTGTACTGAAGAGGTGCTTCATCCTTGTAATCATCATCATGGTTTTCCTTTGGACTCACTCCAACAGGTTGAATTCCTTGCTGTGTTGGAGAGCCCAGAGATGGATACAGCACTCCAGGTGAAGGCTCAGAGTGGAGCACGGGGGCAGAACCCTCTCCCTTTCCCTGCTGGCTACACTGCGTTGGATGCAGCCCAGGACATGTTTGGCTTTCCAGGCTGTGAGTGCACATTGCCAGCTCATGTCCAGCCTCTCACCCAGCAGCACCCCCAAGTCCTTCTCTGCTCTTCATCTGTTCATTCCCCCAACCTGGGGGTTGATGCTGGGGGTTGCCCTTACCCAGGTGCAGGACCCCATGCTTGGTCTTCTTAAACCTCATGAGATTCATATAGACCCATTTCTTGACCTTGTTCAGGTCCCTCTAGTTTGCATCCCACCCTTCAGGTGTGTCAGGCACACCACTGAATTGCTGTCATCTGCAAATTTATGGAGGGTGCACTTGATCCTGATGTGTCATTAATGAAGATATTAAATATCATTCAGCCCAATACAGACTCTTGAGGGATACCACTTCTCAATGATCCCATTGGGTCTCTCAATGATTCCAGTGGGATCAATGATCCCATTGATCACAACCCTATGAATGTGACTGTCCAACCACTTTCTTATCCGTCTTAGAGTTCATTCATCAAATCCCTCTGTCACCAGTTTAAGAGAGAAGGATATTGTAAAGGACCATGTCAAAGGGTTCTTTCTCTAGATCCTCCTGTCTCTCAAACTTTCCTCTTTCTAGATCCTTCTTCAAATAGTAGTTGTTTTGGGTAAAACACCATTGAGGGAAAGGGATTCTCACCTAAAAATAATAATTATAACACTGGATTATAATTAATATTTTATAAATAGAACTTTGTGATGCAGAGGAAGTTGCCATGCTTTTTAAAGATTAAATTGTTGATGTACTCACACTGTACTCTCAATTCTGTAGTAGATATTTTCTTCTTACTGCTTTTTTTCTGCATAGTTCCAATGTATTGTAATTATTTACAATTTTTTCATGGCCTCACGTATTCTAGCTGGTCTTTCTGTAGCTGTAAAAAAGGAGCGTGTGTAGGGGAAGGGAGTTTGTTTCAGAACTGTTGGATAAAATACTTCCATGGGGATGGAGATTTACTATATCTTGATCAACAAATAATTATTCCTTTCCACTGTTGATAGGGTCTGGTGAGAGTAGAGTGGATATGATTCATTTTTCCCTTTGAAGTTGCCAACAAAATCTAGAACTATTAAGCATATTTTAATTATTTACCAAACATGGTGCAATTAACATTGGAAAAAGTGTGTCAGAGTTGAAATTCATAGAAATACTAGTTCTAGTGTTCCTTAAAGGGGCATTGTAAATATAGTCATCTGGCCTTAAAACATAAAAATGTTACAAGATAGAAAGTCAGAGATCTCTGAGTTGGGATGAAAATGCCTTTTTTTTTGTATGGTATCTTTTTTACCAGGATTGCAGATATCCATAATGTATGTGACTTAGAAAATCTATGATGATCATTTTCCCAGAGTAAGGAAAAATTTGTTTACTTCATTCAAGGAAAATAATTTAGGTAACATTTTTTCTTAATAAACTGTGGCAAGGCAAGGCAGTGGTCTGTCATCTCTCAGTCTAACTTTTTAAATCCAGTTTTTAGTACACTGCAGAAATTGCTTTAGATTTGAAATATATGTATATTTTCCTGAGTCAGAAGTTAGGTTTGTTCATAAAAATAGAAGCTGACGTGAGAAGCTAACAGGTATGACAAAGATTTTGATCTGGAATTTTAGATTTCAACTGTAGTGTGACCTTATCTAGAAAACCAGTAAATTTTTAGTAAAACCAGTGCAGATTCAAAAAAGACAGAAGGTATTTATACACCCAGGTCTGAAGTAAATTTAAATACCCAAATCTAAAACTGAAAATTTGCAGTCAGCTGCCATCTGACCACTGGATTAAGTAAGAGGGTTTGGGCTTCTTAAGTTAATATGCCCTGGCTACATGGAATTGCACTAGTGAACTTTTTCAGGACCATCTCAGTATTGACTATGTTGAAACTGGGAATCTGGACCAAATACAAGCCAGGTGTTCAGGAACAATTGGCCTTGGTGTATAATTTTAAGAAACTCAATAAGTTTGCAGTTGCAAAATAGAACTCATGCATGGTAGCTCCTGTATGCTCCTATAAAAACGTGACTTTTGAATTAGTATCAAACTCCTAAAATAGATCAGTAGAAGAACAATTTACTATTTTATAGAATGGCATGTTTTAATAAATTTATCTTTAAACTTGGGCTTTGTTCCTTCCTTTATTTAGGCAGATCCAAGTTTACACTGCTCAAAATCTGTCTTTTACACTGGTAGATGAAAGGCTACTCTGGATGGAAATTGTGCTCTCCACTCTTGCTGTTGAAACTGCCAAAACTGAGATTTGCTGTGTCAAAGACAGATGCCTTCAGTCTGAGGAGTGAGAGCACAGCAGTAAATTTCAAGGTTGTGGTCTCTTAGAGGTACTGCTTAAGTTCCTGAGTTAGGAGGATTGAGAATATAGGTAAAGGGCTGGTCTTTTCTCCCTAAATGCATTGTAGGTGACTGCTTGTGGAATATAATAATTTTAGGTAGCTCACATCTCAGGGCCTCACTGGCTTCTTCTAAAATAACCCATTTTCCCCATGTACTACTTAAGGAACCTGGAATAACAGATTTTTGATTTCACTCCAAGAATCAGAAACATAAAAATTATCTCAATTTGGCAGCTAACTTTTAAAGACTGACATTTCCTCCTGGTCATGGTCTTGTTGCTTACTGATGGATGGCATAAAACTTAAAAATGCCAGAATGACAGATATTTTTGAGGATTATTTTTTTTTTCTTGGATAGTGACAGAATCTGCTGAAAATGAACAGCAAAGACCCCAAGATTTAAATCCTGACCTGAATATTTTTGAAGGCCCATCTTTAAATTAGTATGGTTGTTGAATACACCATTACTGTTTTGTTTGTACAACACTTTACATAACATTTGTAGGTTGGTGGTGCTTGCAGGTCACACAGATATCCACAAAGTACTGTAGTACAATATACCCATGCTACTTATCCATGAATTATTTAACCTGCAGCTCTTTAGTACAGTCCTTGGCTTGTATTATCTGTGGTCTTTCCTGGGCAGAGGCTATTAGTAATACTGAATGTAGCCCAACAGTATTCTAACATTTGGATATTGGTTGCTCAATTCTGAGACTTTCTAGTATAGCTATAATAAGTTTATTTTAATATTTGTTATTTTATGGTGTTTTAATAAACTGTGAATTCTCAGAGCATATTTTATTAACTTGATAGAAGGTATTGTTTAGGTTTTTTGGAGTGATACATATGCTACCATGCATGGTTGCTACTTTCCTTTTTCCTTTTTTTGGCTCTAAAAATGGTGTGTAATCCTGCACACTTTGCTGTTTGTTACCTGTCTGCAAGGCAAGGGGTGAATGTTGTCACTTGCTTGTGGACATGGCCTGAGTAAATGCCATAAGATATTACAGAAAGATTTGTAACACTTAAATGTTGTATTAATTTCAAAGTGGTATTTTTACAACGAGATCTCAGTTATAATACCCTTTTCTGTTTCCATCTGTAAATGGGAATGAGAAGCAGTAATTAGTAAAGAGGCCTTTAATAAAAGGGAAAAAAGCAGATCAGAAGTGTCTTTCGCAAATAATAGATGTTTTTTCTCCTTAAATTAAAAAAAAAATTCCAAGGAGATTGCTTACTTTAGGCAGGAATCATCCTGCATCAAGAAATAATGGCTGAGAAATGAAGAGAGGTGGAGAAAATTAAAAGCCTCCAAGTCACAAAAATGCTTCAAAGCAGACTTTTAACCACCACACACCTACACACGCATGCACATCTTAACTCCTACAAACTATCTCACCAATTCAGTATTACCTGGGAAACTGTGGCTTGTGAGAAATGGTCAGCTAAGAGGAGACAAGAATTTGGTGCTGCAAACCCCATGTTTTACCTGGCTTTACTAGATAGGGTCAAACAATTTATAGGTTGCTAAAAATCTCTATTGTGAAGACTACTACAGTGCTACAAAAATATTGTAGCATTCTAAAAGACGAAAGGTTCTTCTAGTGTACAGGGAGGGAGACCTTATGAGCATGATTTGGAGACAAGCAGTCTTGGAGCATCAAACTATTAATATCAATATTTTGAATTAAAGGCTTTAAATCACTGCTTCAAATCAGGTAATGAGAAAAATCTTTGTTCCACACAAGGGCCTACAGCCACTACATTATACATTTGAAAAATTAGTGTTCAATAAAAGGCAGCAAAGTTGCATGGTCTATGAGGAGAGTTTATATAGTTTTAAGTAGTAATGTGAGGATGCAGTACTTCCCTCTGCTTTTCCAGACTTGCCAATGTGGCTATTGTTACTGACAGCTTGACATGATGTTAGTTATTTAAAGTGTCAGATGAGAGTGGCTGATGCCATGCTGCAGTGCTCACATTTGTTGGAAAATTAGATGGTGATTTTTTTTTTAAAAAAGGCCTAAAACCCCCCAACAACCCAGCTGCTTAAGCCTCTGACTGCTTAGCTTTTTTTTTTTTTTTTTTCTGGGTGTATAATTTGAGTGAGCAGTAGTGAACATGCCTGAGGTGTTAAGAGAATGATGCATTTTCTGTAGGCATGAATACGCTTAAATAAAACAGGAACACCTTCCTGTCATTTGTTGTCTTCCAGAAAGAATTTTTAAAAGGAAATGGAAGCCAATTAGCCCGGAAGTTTAACCTCTTTTAGCTTAGCTTCTTTTATGGGAGCTTTTTAACCTTTTAAATAAATCATTTTCTTTCTTTTCTCCCCACCCCTCTGAATCTGTTAGCAGCATTTCTCATGCTGGGCCCAAGGAGCAGGCTGCTTAAATTCAAGAATGATTTTGAGGGGATAAAGTGTACAAGATTTTGAATTCTTGCCATAAGTCCCTGGCAGACAGCCAGGAAACCTCAGAGGAATTGGACTAATGAAGGGAGGGTAAAGGAGATCTGGAGTGTGTGGCTAGTAATGCAGTATTCATTTAATTGGGAGCAGGTATCGGTGCAAACTTCTCCATTTTAATTGGAAAGAGAAGGAGGGTGTTAAGGAAGATGGAGAAAAATAAGAATGCATAAAGTTTTCAAGCTCAGGAGCCAAAGGCAGGCCTGTATATGGCAGAGAAAGAACTCAATTTAGGGCAATTTGCTTTGCAAGCTGGGCTGCAATCTCCCCTGGGGATAGGGATGAGGAAGAAAATGAAACCAAAAGAGAACTTGATAAAATCACCTAGCACAGACAATCTCAGTAGAATAGGTTTTACTGAGTTAAATCTGCCCCAATCAATGTGATTCTTTTCATATAAGTTACAAATAAAAAGCCACAAGATTACAATAAAAATCGAGGATGTACTGCTGCTGATGTAGCACATGGGAGTCTTAAGGACTTGTTGTGGAATACAGGTTTTTTGCAACCATCGTGTTTGGTTTTTGCTTTGTTTCCTAGCTAGGAAGGAAAAGCCCCTCATCACTGCCTCCTCCCTAACCTTTTATTATCTTTAAACTAAGGTCAGTGGTAATGTGTGAACCTTACAGAGCATAATTTTCAATGCTCTGCAAAGCTGAACATGCTTTAGTCCTGACTGTTGCTAAACCTGCAGATTTTACAGATACTCTTTTTGCCTTTATACATGATTAAAGTTAAAATAAGGAAAGGACACTTCTCACCCATTCCACTTCTTTCTACCCTTTCACACAGCTGGGCATACAGAAAAATGAGAGTAAGTGCCTGCATTTTCATGATGCAGAGTAAAGGTGTTATGTTGTACTTTTCTATACTATACATATGCACTGTCTTTCTCAGTACAGATACTTGGTGTATCAAGTGCTAAACAACTATTCATTCTACTGAGGACTAGCCTGAGTGGATTTTCCTTTTATTCTCAGTAGAGTGTTAACCTAAATATTTTGTGTTTAACGACCTCCTGGGAAATGGCACTGTTATGAATGGTGAGTACCTGAGATAGACAGCTGCTCTTTTGTTTGCACTGTCACACAGCTGACAAATATGAGGTGGTTCCTACAGGGTCTTCAGTTGTATGGGGAGTTTTATACCAGAAGAGAGATAATGCACTTCTGAGGATCTGGAGGAAAGAGCAAAAATAGGGGAAGGGAAAATACAGAACTAGGCAACAAGATGATGACTTGTAGTTGCAAAAGATCAGCTGTGATCTGTAGCTGTAATTAAGTGCTTTTCTTTGTCAGGCTGCTGCAGCACTAATTTTACCTCATTAACTCTCCATTGGCAAAGGGAAGGGTAGGAGGAGTATAAAGGGGAATAACATTACTACCTGAAATGCATACAGTTCCTGGAATATGTGGGTATTGCTGGTTTTAGCTTTTTTCCTAAGGACGCTTTCCATTAGCCTGCTGGTAAATAGTTTGTCCAGCCACTGGACATTCTGATGAAAATCTGGAAACCTCAAAAGTTTGAGGTTCCTACAAGTTTTATGAAAACAGTTGGCTAAGTAGAGAAGAGAGACTCAACCTGAACATCTCTGTTGAGATGATTACAGCTCACTCTTACTTCTGGAGGCAATGGTCAGTGAGAGCCAGTCCACAGAAGCCAACCTCTACACAGGCTAAAGCCATGAGCAGCAGGACAGTGCAAAGACAAGGAGCTGGTAGCAAATAATGGCACCAGGAAGAAAAAGGCTGGGCTGGGAACTTGAGGACAGGGATGTTGAGAAGACGCTGGATACTCCAGTGTAACTCCTGAAGCTTCTTCAGTGTCATCACTGTGAACTTCATAGACAACATGCTTGGCTGTGCTTGCCTTGAGATTGCCTTATGCACTGATTTCCAAAGTCATCTTGTGTCTAACTGTGTTTCTGTATCTGTATGAATATGTGCATGCAGTTTTGAGCTGTGGCTGAATAGGATAAGGAGATTTTGTCACAACAATGGAGAATGACAATGGAATTAGGGGGATTTTCTAAAGAAGAAATAAAGCATTTTTGTATCTAATATATGTATATGGTTATGAAAGCATGAAAGATCAAATGGAAACAAAGTATTTGAGTTCCTTATGCATGAATTTCACATAGGTCCATCCCAATGTATGCAGAGAACTTACATGTAGAAATGTATATGATGGTACAGATAAAACAGTGTATTTTAGTACTAAAAAGACTAAATTCTAACTGAGGGCAAAGTTCTTGTTGAAATGTGTGTCCACAAGTACATGTGCCAATAGCATGTGGGTATGTATATATATATATATATATATATATATATATATATAATTTTATAAATAAATTTCATATTGCATTCAAATATTATTTTCTTTCCATTTAAAAGAAATAAGGCAATAAGAGCACTAAATTTTGCATATGACTCTCAGCTCCTGCATTATCCTGTGACATTTTCAGGGACATTTAAGAGAACTAATATATCATATGTAGCAAAAAGACTATTTAAAGTTACAGTAGAAAGCCTGTATTCTGTTAGTGATAATAGAAGTAATGGTGGAAGTGAATTTATTCCTTTCTGATCATATTACTAAAAATTCAAAATCTCTGTGATAGTAAGCTAGATTCTGATTTTGTGTAATGACTACAGCACTGTCAGACATAGCTACGTTTATATGATCTGACATGCTGTCTTTTATTTTAAACACAGCACTTAATGAAAAGACCGGGAGCGAAATTCTTGTCTTGGAGACAGCAAAGAAACTGAGCTCAAGTCTCATTTCACTGGTGTAAGTGAAAGGAAAATTTGACCCAAGGCTTCTGAAGTAGTAATTATGGAAAATTATTTTGACACAAGGTAAAAGATAGTGATACAGTTGCATTTTCCAGAATATGTGGAAGGTTTTAAACTAATTGGAATTTATTGAGACACAAATCCTGAAATTCCTTCAATGCTTTTCTTTTACATTAACAGACTGTAAAGTTCACTAACTGCAACTTCCACCACAGGTATTAAAAAAGAATAAAATATTTTGTATCTGCAAAGAGCATCAACACCTCTAGTTCTGCGAACCAAGAGTGACTTTGAAGATCAGTTTGGTGTCTGTTTAGTTTTGAGAAGAGATACTGGTAGTGAAAACTATAACTTTTTTGGTTTTATTCAGATTTCAGTTATTTGGTTCGATTTTGTTTTGCCTCGAACATATTCAGTTTAATTTAACAGCATAAAATACTATCCATAATTACAGAAAAACCTTTCTTGCTTTTTCTTGTGTATTGACATCTGTCTCATCTTTAACATCTCCCTCTAACTTGTACTAGTCATTGGTTGTTCTCTCCTTCCAAATGAGGGAACCTAAAGGATTCCTTCTTTATTTGAACAGCATGTATTCTTTCTGATTTCTTAAGTCAGTCTCTGAAATAGTAGAAATTGTCTCCTGCTGAGTATAAGGTGCTTTATCAACTCACATATCACTCCCGTAGGTGATAGGAATGATACCACTTTTGTCTTAACACTACTACCATCCAGTGTAGGATTTGTTAACTATATTTACAAGTTAAAAAAAAAAAAATTGCTTTTTATATAACTGTACATATGATTGCATTGACATTTAAATGATTGCCTTTTCTGTGGGTGATTTTCCATATGAATTTTCCTGTGGTGGGTGTAAATGAGCCCATTTGCTATGGAATTACCCGTCTGGTGCATCTGTGTCCATGCCCTTGCAATGGACAGAACACATGGTAAAATAAGGCTACATGGTAAATGCACCTTGGGTTTAAACCATGTCCTACTCTTTCTAAGTCTTGTATTTATTGTGTAAATATTTTTCTGGATTGCTTTAAATCTTCTTTTGTCTATGACTCTTTTGTTACTATTTTTTAAACTTTTTATTCTGTTCATGATTTCCTTGGTGGATTTCTTAAACTGCTTAATAAATGGTAGCAAGTTATACATACCTTTATCAAATGGTCATACTACAAGTCTTTATTGTTCAGAGATAAGCCTCTCAGAAGATGCTTGGGGATCTGATTTCTATTAAGAGAGGCAGAAGAGGTAAATCTGTGAGATCTATCTCAGATCTGAGTAGCTTTGAGCATCTGGGTGGTGTCCAACCCAGCCTTTTCTTCCAGCCAGAAAAAGGGTGTCTTACAGCTCAGTGACTATGTTAAGAGATCAAGCCCCTGTGCACAGCCTTGTGAAAACTGTTTTTCTGATGTCGTACTATTCTTTGCATTCTTTGAACTTCCATCCTCAAGGGGATGGGAAGTACAGAGAGTCTCATGAAACCTGCTCTTGAATTTCTTTCTGTGATGAGAAGGCAAAGTACAAAAAAAAAAAAAAAAAAAAAAGCCTGGGCCTCTTTACTTCACCAAATAAATGTTTAGTTGCTTTGAATTTTCAAAATACAGATTTTTTTGTGTTGCATAGAATATCCCATGCTTCCTGTTAGGAACTGCTTATGTTGCATGAAGCTCAGATATTTCATTTGACTTGCCACCAATTTTATCAGTGCCTTCACTCACAGTTAGCTGGTGGTGGGAACTTACTCTGACATCTTTGCCCACACCTTTATTATTTCTGTTAAGATGTGTAAGTCTACATTTCACCTCTCTCCCAGTGTCCTATTAAGCAGTTTTCCTCTTTTTTTTCAGTTGAAATTTATTCCTTCAGCTACTTAGGCAACTTACTAGCTGCTGGCAAATGATGTATCAGAGCTCATACAAATTGCAATTTTCCTTTGATTGGTAACAAGATGAGTAGCTCAGACTGCTGTTCTTCCTCCTTCATATTGTGATCTGGCACTTCAGGCAGGATGCTTATTCATATATGTCCAGGTCACAAAGCAGCCAGTCTCCTAAAGACACATCATTTGACATCTTCAGTTGCTCTTAGCAGAATAAAACTCAGCAGGTCCCTCCAAATTTTGAAGCAAGACTTCAGGATTCTTTTGGGCTTGTCAGGTTCTGTTCCTGCTCTGACTCTTAAATGCCCAGACAGAAAGTACAGTCATTGTGCAAAGGAAATTGTGCAACTCTAATAAGTACCTCTGAAGGTGTGCCAAAAATCTCTGACTCTGTCTTTACTGACTGTCCTCTCTATCCATATGTGGGAATTATTTAGCAAAGCAAATGAGACGCTGTCAGGATTCTGGATACTCTGTGCCCTGAGGCTTTGTAATTGCTGACTTTTCACCATCTTAACCAGGGGAAATGCAATACTCTGTCATAAGTATCTGCTGCAGCAGGGGATGGCTTTGCTTTTGATTTTGAGGGTCAGATAGACCTCTCCATGTTTTGGAAGGAAAAGTGTTTTATGAATGCTAGAAAAACAGCAAAAGCAAAAGAATAGAAGCTCTTCTGGGCCTCATCAAAGCTAAATGTCTTAATTTACTTTTTGCCTATGATGAATGGCATCATGAGACAGTGAGTCTCCAGAAATTATTTGACTGGCACTAAATTAACTTACCAAAGTTTTATCTGCTAGAAGATCCACTCCAATGGATGGTTTAAGCCATTTCAGCCAATTAGATAATGATTGGGAAATCCAGGAGCACATTCTTGAAATGTTTTTCTGCAATATTAGGTCATTCAGTATTGTTTTTGCAAGCTGCCAGGGGGAGATAAAATGGTGAAGAATACCTTGAGAAATGCTACTTTCCAAAGCCAATCTGGATCTTTACTCTGGAAGAGTCTTATGAGAAAAAATCTTGTATTAGGGCCTGGGGTTGTCAGAACCACCTCCTCTGGTTTGGTCAAGTTTGCAAGGATTATCTGAACAGCCTTTGAGGCAAGTTCTCATTTGGTTCCCCTAATGTTGTTATATGTAATCAATTGTGCTTCACAACAATTGGATATTCTTTGGGATATACTGCCCCCAAATATAGCTAAACCTACTCCCCTTGCCCACTTCGAGTCCTGCTAGTATTTTTACTGAAAGAAACAGAGACACCCCATTCCTTTATTCCTCCTGCACAGAGGGGGAAAACGTTCACTTACAGGATAATGCTGGGCACTTAAAAATTAGGTGTATGTACTTTCAGCCACATGCATGCAGACTACATATGCCTCAAAGTACCTCTTATTGTTAAATAACTTGTATAAACATTATCTGCACAAGCAGTAGGCTATTAGAGCTCAGCCTTACTCTGCTTTCAGAAGGCTTCTCCTAATCAAAGGGACTTCTGGAATCATAATTGATACTTCTGCTCTTAGGAACAACGAGGATATTGAATCCTTTTGGAAAGGCTGATTTTATTGAGAAATTGCTGACAGAACTTTATTCTACATGAGATTTTTTTCCCCAGCTTCCAATTTGACCTTACTCGTGGCCATAGTATTTTCCTTTGCTCTTGTACCTTCATCTTAGGTGCTGCTTTCTCTTCACAGGTGAATTCCTTTCTAAATAAGGCCAGTTATTGCCCTTCAGACTCCATTCTGCTACTTTAAAAAGTCAGTCTTTTAGTTTTCTCTTAAAAGATCCATACTATTCTGGTCAAGATAATAGGTCTTCTCAGCAGCTCTGTTAATAGTTCCCTCTTGCTTTAATAAACATATCAAGAAACAAATGCCCTGTCAGAGAACACAGTCCAGTTAGCACACCTGCGCCTTTTGGATATCAGGGTAGTGTTTTATTTTTGTTTTTGGAGTTGTTTGGTTTGGGTTTTTGTGGTTAGTTTTTTTTTTTACTTTTTTTTTCCTTTGTTTTCTTAGCCATGTTGTAATGCTCCTCATTAATAAATTAATTGTTCAAAAGATGAAAATTTTTTTTCTATGCTCTTTCCATCTGATGAGCTCCAAATTTAATGCAAAAATTTTTACTGCACTGTTAGTGATTGACCTTGTACTCTATACAGTTAAATGTCACTCATTTCCATTATTCCAGTCCCAGAGATCTTCTAATCTTTTTTTTCTCGCATGGTATTATAATTCTTTGTATTGAAAAATACCTTCAACATTTTCATCTGCATATTTCATCAAGCAGTTCTGATTTCTTTTCTGATTAAACCAAGAGGGCCTCAAGAAAGAGCCATGAAAAATTTTAGCAGTTCCAGACAAGGGATAAATCTGTAACTATAACATGTTTCTGTCTTGTATAATTAGTTCTCTTTCCCCTGTACACCTTTCCTTCTAATTCCCATCTTCTTCAGCTTATCCAGTAATTTGCTGTGGCACTCTGCCAGTTCCTTCTCTTGTCTGGATAAGAGAACTACTCTTTTTCTTTTCTCTCCTGAAAAATCAGATTTCTTAACCATAGTAGCTGTTGATTTCAGACTACTCTAGCTACCCTTGGGAGCAGGGTGTTTTTTATTTTATATTCAATTTTCAAAATCTCTTCTGCTTCTTGTGTAATATAGAGGTTACCTTAAACAAGGGGGGAGGTGGAGGGGGAGGCAACCCCAGCTATGACCCAGGAACTTTCAGGCCTCTTAGATGGTTATATTGCAATGTAAGTATACTGGGGAAGTGGGGATCCCAGCTCCATAGACTTCACTGTAATGTCAAAGTTAGAAGTCTGGTCAATCCAGATACCTTTCAGGCAGTGGACAGAAAATAGATGTCTGTGGCACGTGATTTCAGTCTTTAAGGAATTAAGGCTCCATGAAGACAACAGCCTGCTATAGTGAATTTGTATAAACTTGGTCATATGTGATTTCTCAGTGGCCTTCTAAAGAGTGATTTTCCAGCACAAACTCAGTTCCAGATTTATCAGTTCCAGATGCTTTTCGTAATCTCCTGGAATGTTCTATGGCATTTTGCCTTCATAATACACCTGTAAGCCATCTATCAGCGATCAAGCATCAGGAATGTGGATAGTTTTCATTTTTAATATTAGCATTAGATGATGCATGGCAATTTTCTGTAAATGGTTGAAAGGGACTCAGATTCTGTAGTTTTATGCCCTAAAAATTTTGAAATTTAGGGTAAAATAATAGTTGAGAGAGGACTGTTCAACTCATTAGCTTAAGCCTGGATAATATTGCTTTGGAAAATTGCTGTTGACTGTATGGCAACCCTGAAAAACATCTTACATTAAATACGATTCACAGGCCTAAGTTTGGTGGGGTAATCCTTGGCACATGAGTTAATAACTTCAGTTTTGATAAATCATTATTATTTAATAATTCATATCACAGAGTCACTGCAAATACTCTGCAAACTCTCAACTGCAGATGAACTCACTTCAGCTGAGTCACACTTGGAATGTTCCCAAACATGGCATTTCAATCATTACTGATTTCCTTTTTTGGTTTTTTTTGGGCTTTTTTTTTTTGGCAGAAGCTTCCAATATATAAAATTTTAACAATTGTGATTTTAACTTTTTATTTTTGAAAAATGATATTGCCAAGAGATGTGTCCTATTGCCAAGAAATAATTGTACTACTGCTTCCCACTGTCCCCCTGTATATTATCAAAATACTATTTTTAGGAAAGTGTGTATTTATTTGTGTCCTTTACAAAAGCATAATATGTAAAAATAATTTCAATGTTTCTTTATAATCACATTTAGCACAGATATAGCAAACAATAACAATTTAACAGTTTTCCCTATGTTTCAGTTAACTTTTTAAATAATTTTAGATTTTTCAGATCTCTCTGAGACTGAGGAAACTGTTTCTACATCAAAGGAGAAAATAATCTCTGATTAAATCTCTGATTAATCTCTGTATTTAAATGAAGTTTCTTACAAATTATTCTGAATATGAAATAGAAAATCACCCCATTCTATTATTGTTAACACATTTTATTCTAGAGAAAATTTTAACTAAGCTGTTCTTACATTCTCTTTAGCATGAAATTTTCCAGAAAACCACACATCAAATTCCAAATTGGGAAGCAAATATTTTGTCAGACTGGGAAAAATATTTTACCACCTACTCTAGGATTTAGGTGAAACTCATAAAAATGTTGTACCTAGACATATTAATTTAGCAAAGTTTTTCCTATGATAGACTTTTCCATGCCTGAATTTTGGCTGATATTAAGCCCAGAACTTTAGCAGTCACTTGACAAGGTTACACCTGAGCAGAATTCTTAAGAAAGATAAAAGCAGTAAGTCCTCACTTGAAGAAATAAAGTAGATTATGTAGAAATTGTTCAGAATCTTGTAACTTCTCCAAGGTGAGGGAGAGACCAGGGGTGGGGAGGTGCAATGGATATTTGCTCCTCACTACTAGGACTACATGCTGCAAGAATCCAGGCAGAGAATCAACCTTGGTGTCTCAAAAATTTCTCTCATCCATTCCTGTGATAGCTTCTAGTTAGTGAAGGGTATGTGTGATGGATGGGTGAGTGTGTGTCTTAAAATTTTCAATATGGAAATTTATGCATCAAATTCACTCCTTTAGCAAAAACACAATTGAAAGCATGCTAGCATTCAAAATCCAGTCTCACTTGTGGTTCCAAACTGAGGAATAGGCAATCCTGCCCAATTCAGAGTATTTCCTGAGTACTGTGGTAGGATCAACAGGCAGGAAAAAACCCTTGAAATGTGGTGAGAAGTATTCTGTGTCTGGAAGACATTCAGAATGGACAATGATCCATGATGATGTCTACCAGTTAATATTTTGAGTGACAGTAAAGACTGGTCAGACATTACTGATATGAAATGAAAGAAATATGAATGGGGAAGAAAACAATTCAGTTTTCATAAATTCTAATAGACAATAACTGGACTTGTTAAGCACAGCAATATAGTTGTGGTCTTTGGGTTACTATGCTGTAATCCTGAGAAATTATGGCTTCATTTTTACCCTGGGTCAGTGACATCAGTAAAAGATAGATGTCAGTAACTTTAGGCAAAATAAAGCCATGATGGTAATTCACCATTTTTAATCATTCTGTGATTGGTTATATGAATATTTCTAAGACAAATTTTTCTCCATTCACTGAGAAAAGTATGGGATATATGAAAAGATGGATTTTAAGGCTAATGAAAGCATTATAAGGGGAAGAAAATTTCAAAGCCAAGGGGAGAACTTCTGTTTATTAATTTTTTTTCCTTTATCAAAAGGATTCAGTTAAAATTCTCTCATACTGCTATAATTGCCTAAATTTGTGTCTGGCAAAAAGACCTATGTTTTTTGTCTCATTCAGATTGTATTAAAATCCTCCTGCTGTCACTTGAGAGTATTGCTAAATTTCTACAACTCTGAAGTCCTCATAAATGTTCTATTGGAAGGAACAGGACATGACAGCTATCATTTATCTCTAAAATATCACTATAGATTTAGCACATATAATATATAGAATTCAGCGCAACATTAATAAATTACACAGAAGAAGTAAACAAGATACTACCAGGTCAGTGAAATGTAAACAGTAAGAGGACTGAAAGAGAGGACTGAAAAAGAGGATTGAAAGAAAAAGAGGACTGAAAATAAAAATCCCAAAGAAATCAGTCTCCATCTATGCCTCTCTAGAAATCTGCTAGAACATTTTAATCAAAAAGGGCTAAGTTCAAAGTATATTTGAGATAGTGTTAGAGATGCTGTGGAAGCTAAGGCTGCACAGAAAGAAAATACATATCTGGGAAATTAATTCTTATAAAAGTAGTGCTTTATCCTTTGGTACTGCGAAACCCCACACGTGAGTTGCATAACCCACCTTTCCTTATCCAGCTCTATAAATGCATAGTGTATTTTTGTTGCAAATCCTTAACTGTATACACATGGGACAAGCAACTGTCTAGTGGCAAATAGTTCAGAGAAACAGCACTGAGGATCTGTATCTGGTAATTGCTACAAATTCATTGTTACCCACTTGATTTTATACAGTCATGGCCAAGTCTTCCATCTGTCTCTGTACTCTAACAATGATTTCAGGACACTTCGAGCTGAAACCAAACAGTGTTGGGTGTTTCTTTTTCTTTTTTTTTTCTTTTTTTTTTTTTTTCTGTTGGTGTCTGGGCTCTTACCATCACAGTCCTTGATTAAATGACAGCTTTTTGTTTTCATTGTCTTACCTTCTTTTCCTATTCAGTTCTTGACAGCCTTCTCTCTCAGCTGAATACTGTTATCACTTCTTTATTCTAATCCTCTCCCTAGCTGCCTATATTATCACCCCTCTGTTTCAGAACTTGGATACTTACCCTTTAATCCATTAATTGGCTTTTTACCCTCAGATCTCTTTTCCTCCTCTGAGTGCAACCTGACTCTCGCAGCCACCACACACCCACTTTGTTCTCTGACTATCCCTCCCTTGCACCTCCTGGCTCTGACTACATTTTGGTGCTATTTTCTCTTCTTTCCAGATAATCTTGTTCTTTATTTCCTTTCACAAAGGAGGGCTCTCTAGTTCAATATCACTTTCAGTATTGCCTCTGTTTCCTCCCTGTGTTTACATATTGCCTTTCTACATTGCATTTAAACAAGGGTAGATGTATATAACAGGAATAATCTCTGCAGCAAATATCTATGTTGCCTTCAGAATAGGTCCATTTCCTTATCAGGGTTCAAAAGTGTTGGGCAACTTAATAAAATATGGGTTGTTACACAGCAAACATATTCACTTCAACGAGATTATCTTTTGATTCTGTTGGGTTTCTATTACTGCTTGCATGCAGTGGAAGTGTACATTTCTTAAAGTTTTTTTTTAAATCATGTACTCTTTGTCTGTAAAATCTGTTTGTATTAAAAGGAAATACTTAGTCTGGTGGCACCATTTAGTCCATGAATAATATTGCTTTATTTTAAGAAACCCTTTCTACTTTTTTTTCCTTAGTCAACAATTGAAAATATAGATTATATTGCCAAGAGGCTTGCTAGTTGTTTTGTTTTGTCCTCTTTGATGTTTTCTTTATATAGTGTGTATGAACACACACATTTGATATTTAGAAAAATAGGGAAAATTATCCTGGTGCTAATGTACACAAAGCTATTACACCCAGTCATGGTTAATAGCACTAAATGGATTTAGAGTGAGGAGTCTAGACTGCAATCCTGTCAGCATCTGCCCCTTCCCCAGTAATTTATTTGGGGTTTGCACCTGCAGGTGCTGAATTGGACTGAATTCATACAGAATTTTTTGCTTGGATAGCAGGCACTAAAATAGTAACATTTAAGAAGAGGATTAAATAAAAGTAACTGTGTTACTATTAACTTTCCCTCCTTCATTGTCAATATTAAAATAATAGAATCCTGATTATCCAAGCTCTTCCCAAGAGGATCTCCTTCTCTAATTAACTCCCTAATCTATTGGCACCCTGATTATTAGACGTATCTTGTGCTGCCTGAAGTGTTTCATTGTTAGAAAGCTTTCATAAAATATTTCAGTTTTAGCTCACTCATTGGCTAGTGAACCTTGAATATTTCATGCAAACATGACACCTTCCCTTCCCTTCCCTTCCCTTCCCTTCCCTTCCCTTCCCTTCCCTTCCCTTCCCTTCCCTTCCCTTCCCTTCCCTTCCCTTCCCTTCCCTTCCCTTCCCTTCCCTTCCCTTCCCTTCCCCTTCCCCTTCCCCTTCCCCTTCCCCTTCCCCTTCCCCTTCCCCTTCCCCTTCCCCTTCCCCTTCCCCTTCCCCTTCCCCTTTCCTTTTTCTCCATGTTCTAGAGCATTAAAGCCTTTCTGAAAAGACAGTAGGTATGAAAATTCTCTGAGAACAGCAGAATTCCAAAGGTAACTCTGCAGAGATGAGAAGAGATCCCCTATTTGCCTGCCTCTCTGTTGCCATGTCTTATGCATGCAGTAAGTTGCAGCTGGAAATTACCTTTTCCTTCAGTTTTAAGGATATGCATATGTATCTACAGGCACTCCAAAGGTGGAAGGTTCTAACCTATTGTACCACCCAGCCATGGAAATGGGAGTTTGGTTAGGACTTGTAAAACAAAAAGGTTTTTCTTCAGAGTCTTGTACATTAAGCTTTATTTATGTGAGACAGAGGTGTGTGTCTTAAATTCTTCCATCTCTAATAAAAGAAAAATAAATTGCCCTTTTCCCATAATAACTTTATTTTTCTAAGTCAAAATACACTTTACTCAGGGAATCAAACCAGCATACCCAGGTAGATCTTTTGCTTCTTTTCGCTTGGAAGAGCTCGAATCCTGTGGGAAACAGGGAAAGAAAACCAGTTTAAAGATTTTTTTAATCAAAAATTCTGTACCTAAGTCTTGGTTATATAGATTTTAAGTCTCAAACATCCCCCACTTGAGTAATGCTTAATTTTGTTAAATGACAGAACCCTTATTCTTTGGGAGATTTTTTTCAAATATTTTTAGCATTGGGCTATTCCCTTCTTTGTGTCATTCCATGGAGTGTCAGCATGTGCAGCTCTCATGAGAGGGCGCTTTTAGTTGCTCTAATTGAAGTCTGTCATCCAGACATAGTCTTGTAAAGACCTATGATGTGCCTCTTGTCCTACACCTGGAAATGTGCCTTGGTGTGGTAGCTTTCAAACAGATGCACATCAGTGTGGAGACCCTTTTCAACATGTTCAGCCTGGATCTGTCATTCATGCGTGTGCAGTTCACAGATGGATGTGGTGGCCTTTTTGTGGTCTCTGAAGTCTGTATTTTAAATGCATGGAGCCTTGCTCATGTGTGGAGATAAAGGCATGGAAGGTGTTGTCATAAATCTTTCCAGGATCTCCCTCCAGTATTGACAGCAGCATATACATTTTTAACATTAGCAGGAAGAGCACCCTAAAATCTGTGTACCAATCATGTAGTGAGAAAGAGACAAAGACAGAAGAGTAAGAGAGATAATAGCTGTAAATATGTACTGTAGGAAACCTTTATCCACTGCATACAATATATTAATTCAATTCATAGTAACCCTAAGGTACCATTGGGGATGCTAAAAAGCTTTGTAAAGAGACAAGAGTTTTTCATGAAATGAATTGATATTCTTTGAAATATATAACCCTCCCCCTGCCTTCCCCCCCCACTCCCCCCCCCCACCCCGGCTGATCTTTATAACAGCTTGTATAATTCAAGACTGATTTGTAACTTAGCCATTCATAATGCTATTTATTTCTTATTCATTCTTTCCTTCTTTTATAACTGTTTCTGAATTTCATGGACTTCTCATAAAACACTAATGCTAATGCTAAGGGTAATTTTTTAAAGGTGCTTCAAAAAATATAGATGTTTAATATGCAGCTGCTCTCCTAAGGGGCAAAAGGTTTTTTCCTGCCAGTTCTTTCAAATTCTGTATTTAAAAAATCTTTTCTTTTTCTTTCAACTGTCAATATTTAAGGAAGTATCCTTTCATGTTTTCCATAATCCTGTTAAAAATAGTAGGCATCTTCTGTATCTGTGGCTAGACATACACCATGGTGCAAAATAATCTAAACACTTAAGGTTTGTTTGCAGATTTTCTCTAATGAAAATGGTTCAAGATATATAATGAGACAGCCCCTCTGATACAGTTAATCAGTATCCACACAAGTTGATCCCTTGAATGCATTACATGATTCATAAGAAATTGCTTAGTACATAAGAAATTAAGATTGAGTAATATTTGCTGATGTCTAATTTTTCAGCTAAGAGATCTAATACTTTTAAGGAAGAAGAGGGGTTAGAAGTCCTCACTTATGTTCCTCTGCTCTCTGAAAATTGGATCTTGAATACACAGCTATATTGCAAAAAGATTTCCAAATACCAGGAGAATGGGTTCTTTCATTCAGTTGAACATCAGAGGATTGTGGCACCATGCCTAAATTGTAAAAATATTTTGATTTGAGAATGTATTTAATAGATTATACTTTTACAATCACAGCTTAGAGTTAATTACTAAGTCTAGTCTCAAAACAGGTCTATGGTAATAAGTGTCTTACTAAATCATTGTCTTCACTGTGTCTAAACTGTCAGGGTGGGGATTTTTACACATGCCTAATCAATATATAAATAAAAATCCTCTTAAACCTCTCCATGGTGCTGGTGAGTAGTTATGTGCTTTAGAGATCAGTAGTTCTTCAGCCCAGGTCCTGTTTTATTTTGCATGGGAGTAGTTGAAAGGAAAGAAGGAGCACCATGTCCTCAAGTGGACTTGCAGAACGCTTGGTCAGGACAGCTGGCTAACAGGGAGGAAAGATTCCCTGCAGGGAACAGCAGAGGAAAATCCTTTTTTAGGGGTAGTGGGTGTTTTGTCATACAGATGCCTTTAGCACCAATCCTGACAGGGTAGCTGTGGCAAGAGTGTTCAGCCAGAAATCATTCCATTGCTCCATCACTGTGGCAAAGGTCTAAAGCAAAACAAAAGTGGAGGTGTGGGGAAAGGCATTGTTGAACTTGTTTTTTTTTTTGAAGGAATAAAGTTTGGAAGAATTAAAGTTACTGCTGATGTAATACACATATCAACCTCTTTTGGTCTTCTAAATCTTCTAAATCTTCACATCTCTCTTACAACAGGTTATCTTCATCTAGAAAATGCAAATCTCTGGGATCCTAAGAGCAACTGAATAGGGATATGTATTTCATCTTAAAACAAAGAGGGAAAAGAAAGAAAAAGAAAAAAAGGAAAAAGTTATTCAAAGGATTTTGGAAACAGGTGTTCTGAATCAACATTAATTGGATTTCAGTTAATTATTTCTTATACTTTAGGGATTATAGGAAAGGAATATAGAGGAAAAAATCAAGAACAACTTCTCTAACACATTAATTGCTCTGATGTTATTTAAACCAAGCCCCTCATGCCTTTCACATACAGCCCACAAAAATTTGTCTCCAGATGACTCTTACAGAGGCTAGGGAATAAGAATGAAGTAAAAAAGAAAGGCACAATCTTTGGAAGCCACCTTTACTTGGGAGGGTGGTCACAAATTTAGTCTGTTATGCATACCACCCTCTACCTGTAATTACTAGGATAGAGACAGCTGCTAAAAATCTGTTGTATCTTGACTTCGGACACCCCATTTCTAGTACAAATATCATGGGATTATCCTCATGCTTTAACCCTGGCAGTGTATGATCTATACACACAGTTTAGAAGGGCTGACAGAGAAAGACTGGATGGAAGACAGGATTTTGACTTTTGGCTTTCTGCTCTTATTCTTCATGGGAATGAGGAGCCTACTTCTCACCCAGCATTGGAACTGTTATAACAGTTGATATGGAAAATTGTATATGGAAAGGTTGAGTTCACCTCTGGGAACCAGCTGATTGCAAAAGTAAAAGAAGTGGGAAAGAAAAGAAAATGAGATTTTCAAAATTATTATAAATTGGAGCAGTCTAAAGAAGGTTTAAAATTTAATTGCAAGTAAGGTGCAGATGGTTTTATTTGTTTATTTTTGGTTTGGATTTTTGGGTTGTTTTTATTGTTTAGTTTGTTTGTTTGATTGCTTGCTTGCTTTATTTGGGTTTAAATTTTAACTTTCTGCAAAATTTTGGCTGATCCCTTTTAGTTTTAAACTGATGAGGGTGGCAGCAGGTGTGACTCCTGCTCGTTTCCTCTCCCTGTCCAGCCTGAGAGAAGTGAATGATATATGTAATAAAAGTAACAGATTTTCAAAGTTATTTTTAAATTTTAATATGATACAATAATCAGAGCTTCTAGTAAAAACTAAGATAATGGTTTAGGTGTTTTTTGCCTTAACTATGTATCTTTGAAGAACTCCCCACCCCATATGTTTGAAGTATACATGAAACTTGTCACTTTTGAACAGGAGATATAGTCAAGTTACATGTGAAATTATTTACACAGCAAATTGTAAAAGATTTTGGAAAGCCTAATGAAACTTGCCTGAGGGCAGTTAGAATTTGCATTCCAGCTTCCTGCATGTGTGACAAGTTGCTAAGTATCTCAGTTTTTAAAAAATGGAAGGGAATTTCCTACCATCAGTAGTTCTTATCTATAACTGAGGTATATTACTGAGGTGATGTACCAATGCCCACTATATGTGTCAGTATATTTCCCACCCCTACAAACAGATGGGAACATAATTACATCACATCTACAGTCACTCATTTATCTGGCTTCTGTACATATTTGCATAACATCCTGACAGGAACTTTAAAGAGCTGAAATTTTTAAAGAGCTTATGAAAATATTATTCTTAAATTAAAATGATCTGTTATAACCCAAATTTCTACCACACCTGCAAGAAATTTGTAAGAACAGATGCTTTTGTTCCTGCTATGAAAGCACAGCAGAAAGCAGTGAGGAAAAGAGTGATTTCTTGTGTTGGTAGCTTTTAGAGAATTGGACAGGTATGTATCTGTATTGTGCTAGCTGCTCTTATTTATCTCCTTAACCCACAGCATTTAGATGGCATCATTCTCATTCTGTGCAGATGATGGTACTGAATTCTGTTGAAAGAAAGTATTTCTCTATCAAATGTCACTATTTCTAACAGACAACAAAGTGCAAAAAAAAAATCTTTGAAGTTTTGTTCAATAACTTTAAAAAGACAGAATTAAACATATAAAGAGAAATTATGAAAATGTCTGTAAGCTATATATACGTCAGTACTCAATCATTGCTTTCCCAAATTTGGAAGTTCATAGTTTTTCTCTTCTTGGTCACCAAGTGTTTGGGTTTTGGTTTTTTTCCTTTCTTTTCTTTTTTTTTTTTTTTTTAATCCACTGCATGCAAACTTTATGCTTGCTTGTACAGAATGATCTTTTACTTTGCAATTGAATATAGAAAGTTTTCCTTCTTTTTAAAGAAAAAAAAAAAGACACCCTAAAATTCTGTTTCAGGGTTTTTTTTCCACCCCCAAATCAATGCCCTCAGTATCAGGTTGCTGGAAAGTATTTCTTAAATTAAATATTTAGTTCGTAGCCCAGATGTGTTTTATGCTCTTTTACACTGCTCATATCTCAGCACTAGTGGCATTTTAATGCTCAGAGTTCTGCAGGGTTTTTTTTTTCCTACCTCGCTTTTTCCCTTTGCTCCCCCATCTGACCCTTCTGACCTTTGCTAAAATCTCCACCATGGTGTATAGGTGATAATTGACTGCTTTCTAAAATACACTTTTTGTATCAGCTGAGTGCTGCTTGTTTGAGATGTGAACACATTTTATGGACAGACTCAAAGCCTGGTTGTGCTCAGTCATATGTGCAAAAAAATACATTGTTAGTTGTCTGTAATCCCTAGCCCATGGTGGTTTTCTCCAGTTTATTTGTGAGAAGAGATGTGGTTATTTAATCACAGAGCAGATGCGGGGCCTAAGGGCCTGATCCAAAGCCCATTGAAATCAACTGGAATCCTACTGGAGGTTTTAATGGCTCTACATGTTTAGATAAAACACCTGACTCATTTTTATGAAAACTAAACAAACAAATGAAAAGCAACTTATTTGTTTCTTTCCTCACTCCTTTGCCATTTGCCTCAGGAGGAAAATCCCGACCTTTAAATACAAACAATTTTATAACCCCCACCTGACGACTATTCTGTTAGGAAAGTGTTGTAATAGCAAGCTGTAACATAGCTTTATAGCACTGGGGTGGGTACAGTACCTTTTAGCACTATGAACATTTTCGGATAATACTTTGAGTGGAAAGGTTGATGTGTTTGCACAGAAAACAGTTTGTACGCAGTATGGTCTTAGGACTACATGCTAAAAATATCTGTGTAGTCAGTGTAGTCTATTTGTGAAATATAGCAGGAGAAAATATTTATGAGCACCACAGGACATGAAGCTCAAAGTGCAGTCATTTCTAAATGAAAATTATGTGACAGTTCATCAGTATTTAATGCTAACATTGCTTGATCTAGACATAAAGAATTTAGCAGCCATTTATCATAACATACAGTACTGTTCATTGCCTGATTTGCTTAGAATACATTGATATTTTAATCTCAACAGGAGCCACAGGTCTAATTTTAGCTATTTAATGAAAGGAAAATCCAGTGACAGGGGGATTTTTCACATGGCTATTAGAAGCCTACCCTCACAACTTGAATTGGTTGGTCTTTTTAATGCACACTCCCAGCAGCCACTGCTTGGTCCCTGCGCCAGATGCAGGTGTTCCCTTGTGCTGTCAGCCAGGAATGATTAATGAGGATTTGCCCCTACTGAAAGCAGTCTTTGGAGCATTGTTCAGGGCATCTGTGGAACTGTCGGGGGAGACAAGGACACAAGTGAACAACCAATTATTTGGCCATCACTGAGGCAGCATGAAAAAGACATCAAATTGGACAGAGGAGCAAAGCTTTTGTTTCATGATCATATTTTTAGGTGTTAATAGTAACAGAGGAATTCTACCTGTTTTGGGTTTTTTTTGGTTTTTTTTTTTTAGGAAAGAGGGGAAGGGCTCAAGCACTGCTTTAAACTAGGAAAAGATGTGCAAAAGAGAGACAAAAACTGATCACAGTCCTTTAAAAGTGTTGAAGGGAGGAAAACACACAGAATTGATTTCTTGGCGGTTGCACTGTGTGTAAAAAGAAACATCGTTTTGCTCAGCTAACATTAGGGAATGAGGGCTAAGAATTCTGTGAAGAGGAGGAGGATTTCTTATGCAGGAAGCTTCTTAATAGCTGTCCAAATACAACAGTTCAGGAGCCAGGGCTTTAACACGTGGCAGTGCAGGGAGGTGTTACATTAGGATTCTGAAAATGTGAGGAAACAAAACCAGAAAACATTTGCAAGATTTGGTTCAGCATTCATCCTGCATCCCTCTTTCTGTCTCAAGGAAAACACACTCAGGTGCAGAAGAGTGAAGGAAAAAAAGAGAAACAGAACTGAAAATGCTCTGCCTAGGCTTAGACTTCTGCATTTCTTTACTAAGATTTGTGATTGCAAATACTACAAATTTTAATCTAGAGGGAAAGGATTTTCAGAACAATCCAATTACTGAATGAATTATTTGTAAAGTACATCATATGCTCCATCCTTTCAAGCCTCTTTTTACCACAGTATTAAGAATAAAAAAGTTAATTATTATAGCTTAATTCTAATGAGGACTATAATGTTTTAGTGACTAATAATAGATACAGAAAAATTTATACTGAGGTATTGTAATTAATATTTATAGTGGCTAATTCCTAACCTCAGAAGTTTCTCTGCTCCCACACATTCATGCAAGAAAAGGAGTTTGGATCCTGAAAAAATCACCAATCATAATTCTAAACCATTACTTTACAAATAAAGAAATTTGTATTTCTATAATTTATATAGAAACTAAAGAAATTTATATTTCTAATTTAACAGTTTAATTATATTTGAATACCTAGATTCAGGTTTATTTTTTGGGGATTTTTTTCAGGTTATTTATCATTTGATGGCTGCAATTTATCAAGAAGGACTCATGGCATTCATAAAATTCTTTGAATCTCTGTACATAAAGGCTAGTTTCCTTACCCAGCTTTTAGTAAGTTTTAGTAAGCAAAAATTTTTTGCTTGCCTCACATTTAGAATGAGTTGCCGCTGGTAAAAATTTGACTTATGATATTCAGATTTTAAAAATTTGCCATCTCAGTGTCAAATGGCTGGGTCTGAAACCTGAGCAGTCAACTGCTGTTTCTATTTATTATAGGATAATAATTTTATTAGAAAGTAAACATTCAAACCAATAATTAAAACCAAAGTATTTAATAGCCACTTAAAGAAAAAAAAAAAAAACAAACAATGTAATAAACATGTAAATAAAGCATTTGTATTTAAAGAATATCACAAATTCCTTTATACCACCCAGATGAGAGTCTTGATCAGAAGGAAATCACTAAACAACTTAGAATCTTTAGGACATTCCAGCATTTCTGATAATTGTGCAAAGTGTAATCTAGAATTTTATGTTGGGAGTAGAACCATACAGCCCTTGAACTGCAGTACTGCAGGTCTGTCCTTTCCAGGAGTACAGCCCTCTATTACTCTTTGCAAAGGGCACTGACACTTTAAGCAGAGCTTTGTCCCTTCCTGCCTTTGGTGTGTGTGCTGGAGCACACAGGGGCTTTATGAGCAGCTCTAACTTCAGTGTACAGACACACTCAGCTCTTTCCTTCTCATCAGGAAGAGACAATGGCATCAACAACGTGGCCCTGTGTCTGACATTACTCCATGGAAGAGCAGTCTCTTGGACTCCTCCTGGGCATGATGGAAGTGATGGAAGTAAAGAGGATATTTGCATGTGCTTGTCAAAGTGCTCAACTGAGTTTTCTAACCCTAGATATGTAATTAGAAAGGAAACTTCCTGCTGCTGTAGACCGAGCTGAAGACTGCACCTTTTCCTGCCAGATATAAACTTTGCCACAGGTATTCAGTGGTTGCTCACCACGCTGTTGGATTACTTCAGACTCTTCTACTTGGACTTGCCAGTTGGAGAGAATAGAAACGTCCGACATTAAATCTTGAAGAGGAAATTTCTGAAAAACATAAAGCAGAGCACAGCCTGTAATTTATGTGTGCCAGCACTGGAACATCCTCCAGGATGTGAGCATTCTCTCCAAATCTGGCCCCATGGGGAAAAAGGTCAGGACAATTCTTTAAAGACAGAACTGATATCTTTTAGTGGCAGTTCTTTGGCCTGAAAATAGGGATAGGATTTGCCAAGTAGTGCCCATCATGGGAACACCCCTTTTTACATACCATTTCCTTCAGTACTACAGTGACATCTCTTCCATCCATTACATTCCTCTGTAATCTGCATACTTCTCAAAAATAATTATGTTTCTTTCAGTTATTGTGCTCAGGTTGATACATGCTGTATTTTGATGCTTTCCCCGTAAACTCTTATGTATGTATTTTCATGATACTTCAATGAAACCATCACAATTTAAATTCAAAGCAAACCAAAAGCAATGGGCAAGAACATATGGAAAGGGATAAACCAAATAGCATCTTTATTGTGAGTGTTGCTTGTTCAAAACATCAGCTTTGATTTGGCTTTATCTACTGCATATTTATTTCACAAAACTATAAAAAAATCTGAAGCTGTCACTTATGTTTTTACAAGGATCTCTAATACTCTGCAGACTGCATAAGACTATGAAGTAGTGGATTAGTAGGAGGTTAGTACCTGTGAGATTATTTTCTTCCATGTTCTCATGGATCTCTGCAGATCTTTTGATGAAAAAAGTTTCTTTTTCTCTAAATAGCATAGCTGCTGTAATAAGTTCCTAGGGAAAAAAACAAGCAGAGAAAAATCATTAAAGCTCAAATAAATACTTTTTAGCTTTTAGTATCTAATATTTAGCTTTCATTTCATGCTGGAAAGAATGAGGATTATTAGAAACATGCTATGATTATGGGTGAGTGTTTACTTCTTTTATTCATGCTGAGTGAAATCTAACAGCAACATGTCAAGGATTCAGGAGTGTCAGGAGTTGTCTTTTGACCATCAGGATTTCTCCCTTTGTCCTTTCTCTTGCTAGTTTAACACAGCCTGATGATTCTGGTCACTACAGCCAGTGTGTCTCTGCCGGTGGTGATGGTGATGGAACTCCTAAGAGTTTTGTGACTGTTATTGCCTCCAGGCCTGAAATGAAGAGAGGCTGCAGACAACTGGGGCAATGTCATTAGAAACTCATCAGCACTGGTTGTTAATGAACCATTTGATAAAACAGAAGGAATTCTCTCTGCTGTTTGCACTAAGTGCAACAACAACAACAACAAAAAGGATGAGGGTAAAGCTTTGGATGCAAAAATACTCCCCTTTTGCAGGAGCAGTGTGAATCAGCATGCACATGACCTGGTATAAGGATCTGCAAGGTGGGCAGGGATTTTGCAGATGACATTTCCATATTGATTTTATAAAATAGTGCTGGTCTGTGCTTAGTTTGGGCTGCAAAAACTGCAGTGTGAACTACTTAACTTCTGGCTTTTTGACAACAGAGAATTTTGAGGCTAAATATGACTTCAGTTCCTTTACCCTTGATAGCTGATTTTTGCACCTGAAATCCCAGAGCTAACAGTTTGGTAAGTTTGTGCTCACATATACGTATGTATTCACTTATAAAATCTATTTTGTCCAAAAATCCATCTTATATCCATAGAAAACTATCTACAGGTTTTATAAACATCATTGGTTTGTTCAGCTTTTATTTCTCTTCTGTGTTTAAGAGCAGGTTACACTTAGGACTGATGCATGAGGTCAAAGGGCTTTTCTTGCCTTATAGCCCCCAGATGGTTTTTTCACCAGCATATTTCCCCACCATTTCTTGCTTTGACTTTCTTCTTTCTAGTCCCTCATATCATGCAGGTTTTTTTTAACTCTTAACACTACCTTGTACACATGTTCTTTTCCCTTTTCCTCCCTCCACCTCCTCACGTGCTCTATTCATGCTTTCCTGTTGCATCCTATTTCAACTCATACACTTTTTCCTACCTTTTTTCCCCATGCCTTTGTTTTTCTTCCAATCAACAGGGAAAATCATGTTCTTCACACCTAAGGAAGCAGCTCTTTACTAATAATGGTAGTTCAGCATGTATATTCACATATATGCTGGAAATAGCAACATGTTTAAGGGCCACTGACTATTTTTATAGGGAGAGGGCCTTTAAAAGGCTAAATGTTTGTAATACAGAATGATTTAGCTTTAAAATATTCAGTATCAGAATATGAATAGTACAAAATATTTTTCAGTATTTGGATGGATTATGAAGCCTCACCTTATATATCTTAATTTTTACCTTTTTTTTGCATTTGTATGAACTGTCAAGGTTTAAAACTTGTGTGTATTCACTTCGGTGTAAAGTTCTTGACTGCTTCAGCTTATTTTATTGTCTTTTGCAGTGCTATGTTAATAGCAAGCATAGCAACATCTGTTGCATATATTTGTTTGAATACTACCTTCAATATGATCCTTACTTAAACCTTATTTTAGCATATTTTTGGAAACTTTAAAAATGCATACAATGCTTCCAATTCATATTAGAAGTAAAGAAATTGATTATCAGATTTATTTTGGTGAAATAAAAGATGCAATCCTTTGCGGGAAAGAAAGAGAAACACCATTTGAGCTGGGATGTAGATGGTTAAAAGAAGTGGTGCTCTGTAATAATTAACAGGAAAAAAAATAGTACAGAAAGAGTATTTCTTCTGAACTACCAGAGCCTAGCATTTTCATAACCCATAATCTTGATGTCAAATCTTGAATATTAATGAAATGATGATTATAAAAATACGAATGTAAAAATATTTGAGATAATGATTTCTGAGGTTTGTATTGCCCCATTCCAGCTATCAACCAATAGGAAGTCAAAGAACATTTTAAGAGAAGTTTATTAAAGTCAATTGCATTAGAAAAGACTATCTACATTTCAAGAGTTGCTTCAGGTTCTTCCCCTACAGACATAGCTTATCTTTTTTTTCAGAATTGCAGAAGCCAAAAGTACAGTCTGTAAGTTTGAGTGAACTTTCTTCACCTAATTTCAAATCTGCTTGAACTTAGTGACTTTGTGTATTTGATTTAAGCTTCTTGGAGATTGCATTCAATAAAGGAGAAGAGTACAGGTGAAAGGATAAGAGACAGAAATAACCAAGAAAAAAGAAATTTTGATATATATATATATATATATATATATGCTACATGTGAATTACTTACTTCTTTTCTAGTATATTCTGTGTTTTGCAGCATGGAAGTTTTCTGTGGGAAAAAAAAAAAAATCAAGTAGCCCTTTTTGGTCTTAATAGAATCATGCACAGCCTCATCAGCTGCAGCCTTAGCAGACAACTAGATCTTATGATTTATTTGTTCAGCCTTGCAAGATATTCTTCCAAAAGTGAATCATGGCATGCCAGAAGGCATACAAAATGGACTGATCTATGTTGTTCTTCCATTGTCTACAAGAAAGTCTGTCCATTCCTGATTTTAATCACACCCACTTAGTGGTCAAGCTAATTCACCCTGCCAGCCAGATGATCTAGTTTGGTGTCCACTGCTGTTATTAGAGACTGGAGGTCAAACCTTTTATCTGTTTTTGCCAAACTCAGTGGGACACAGTTTCTTGCTGGTTGTCTTTGGAATGAGGCAATAAATCTCATTGCTAATATCCCAGTAGGCAGTAACATGTCTTCCTGCAGGCATATCGTCAGAACTCTTCCAGGGTCTGTGAACATAAATAAAAACTTTTGGAAATCCTGTGGGAATATTGTTTTATTTTTATATCTGTCATAAAAGTGTCTCCACTTACTCAAAGCCTAATTGTGAATTGTCAACACAGAGCCTTCCAAGGTTTTGTCTTAATGCTCATGTCCATTAAAAAAAGAATATAATTGAACCATGCTAACAATTTTATGCCTGCTTGTGTGTACAGGTAGTTTTTTCTGGCATAACCAGTCTACTCTGCTTGTAATAGTTTGGTAATATACCAGAACCACTAAAATACAATGCATGTGGATTTGGGGAATGCCACACAACAGAATTTGCTTTGCCATTCTTGGATGGTGAAGTGCAGTGATTTTCTACCTAGGATCTGAATCGATGGACACAGACAGAGAGCTGTGGTCAATTACTTGATGTCCATTTGCAGCCCAGTAATGAGTGGTGTCTCTCAGGGCTCTCTCTTGGGATTGGTGCTCTTTAATATCTTCATCAATGATAGAGTGAGATCAAGTGCACCGTCTGCAAATTTGCAGATGACACAAATCTGAGTGGTGCAGGTGACACACCTGAAGGATGGGATGCCATCCAGGGGGACCTGGACAAACTCAAGAAGGAGGCCCATAAAAACCTTGTGAGGTTCAACAAGCCCAAGTGCAAGGTGCTGCACCTGGACTGGGGCAATCCCAGAATTTACAGAGAGCAACCCTGCAGAGAAGGCCTTGGGAGTTCTGATGGACATGAACTGGCAGTGTACACTCATGGGCGGGGAGCCAACTGAATCCTAGGCTGTATCAAAGAGGGATGGCCAGCAGGGCGAGGGAGGTGATTCTCTCCCTCTTCTTTGCCCTCATGAGACCCCACCTGGAGTGCCTCATCCAGCTCTGGTGTCCCCCCATAAGAAACACATGGACCTGTTAGAGCAGGTCCAGAGGAAGCCACAAAGATGATCAGAGGTCAGGAGCGCCTCTCCTGTGAGGACAGGCTGAGACAGCTGGGGTTGTTCAGCACTGAGAAGACAATCTTCTCTCTCTTCCAGGGACACTTCACTGCAGTCTTTTAGTACTTAAAGGGGGCTTATAAAAAAAAGAGAGAGACATTTTACATGGGCAGATAGTGATAGGAGAAGGGGGAACAATTTTAAACAGAAAGACCAATTTATGTTTGATGTTAGGAAGGAATTCTTTACTCTGAGGGTTGCAAGGTGATGAAAAAGATTACACAGAGAAGTTGTGAATGCCCTATACCTGGAAGTGTTCAAGGCCATGTTAGACAGGGCTTCAAGCAACCTGATGTAGTGGGTGGCATCCCTACCCATGCAGGGATTTTTTAAGTAGATGATCTTTCAGATCCCATCAAATCCAAACCACTCTGTGGTTCCAAGATTTGAAATCCTGTGGAGAGCAGTACATGACTTTTGAGGTGGCTGCAAAAGGTGATTTGAAATAAGATTTTATGTTACACCATGGTTTATGTGAAATTTGGCATTTATGGGTCAAAACCTATAAAACCACCTGTGTACAACTGTAAAATGGCTTATGCTTTGCTTTGTCTCTAAGCATTAATTTAAGATCTAAGATTCACATTGCCTAGAGCATTTGTGGATACTGTGAAAACTTGCTTCATTTTTTTTATGTTATTGAGCTGACAGCCAGATTAAATGCTGATTGTAAAGTTCTTTCCCGCTCTCTACTTCTGCACTTAATGCATCCTGGCCAAATGAAATTACATGGTTGTATAATAGAAGTACCTTTATAACATAACTTATTATAATATATTCATATTATATAAAAAAATTCAAAACTTATAATGTAAATTTATTATAATAAAAAGGCATTGCAAAAGTAAAGATGTTTTAAAAGAATGGATTAATTGTGAAATTGTCATAGCACTGGAGATCTTGTAATCCCTATGCAGGGCCCAGCTGGGTTAGCCTACCCACATAATCCTTATTGTACCCTGCAGACTAACCATCTCTGATTCACACTATCTAATTAACTGCTTTTAATTGTAGTTGTTTTAGCTATCCTCAGCTTTGGTTTTTCTGACACACTGGTTACTGTGCAGTCAGTACTAAGGATCATCCCCTGGTTTCTTGGGGAGTTTTGGGGGTTTTTTTGGTTGTTTAGTAGGTTTGGTTTTGGTTTTGGGTTTTTTGGGATTTTTTTGGTTTTTGGATATTTTTTTTTTTTTTTTTGCCAGACGTGTCTCATCTCCCATAGGTCTCTATGACTATCTGAAAGTGTCACCTTCCCATTCTCCACACGGACACATCTTTTGCACTAGTTCATTTTCCCTTTCCAGGGTCTCCTCTGCTTCCAACAACACTACAGGAGAAGAACCAGTTCAGGAATTACATTTCACCAATTAATAAGTAATTAAAATATCCACATTTAATTATCAGTGATGAGTCTTTCACAGCAAGATCTTTGGAATACCTTCTGAAGAAGAAAGAACCAATGAGCTAGGGCTGCTATCACAATTCTTTTGGCTCAAACTGAGGATAGGCATTGAGTTTGCCTGTAATCCCTGAAAATGAGGAATTTTTTGATGCTTTTTCTTTCAGCAAAGGATTAGTTGGTGACTTTTTCTTTCTAAATATAAGAAGGTAGCTCAGATTCCATATCTCCTCTGATAGGGAACCAGCTGGCCTGGTGGACAAAGAGCAACACACTGCAGCTGTCATTGCTCTAGTACCACATTTTTTGAACTGAGTCCAGAAAGAATTATTTTTTGTCTCAACTCTGTTCCATAATTGAAAAGTAAAATCAAATTTTCTATCTCCCCTTCTTTTCTATAAGTCTTCAAAGGAGTCTGCAGTGCAACATGTAGAACACACACAGCACTGTATCCTAAACTGCAATTAGCTCTGAGAAAGAACTGTAACCATGAAGTACACATTTTAAAGAATCAAGGAATACAAATTATTTTTTTCTAAATTATTCTTTATTATGATGTAATTGCTTAATTTTGATTTTGCCCTAGCACATGCTGAGAAACTCCAAGTAGACTGCTGTATTGTGCATTGATATTCTTCTATGAGTTCCTGCTGAGACAAATATTAGAACATATTTAATACAAATACACATTTATTCAATGTATATGTTCATATAAATACCAAAAGCAAGTGTTCTCAAACTTCTATATTATAGACTGAAAAGGACTCGAAAGAATCCTTTGTGGAAGTTATGCTGTCTTTTTCCCCACTAAATAAAATAATTTGCTTAATTATTTTTTAAATCAAGTTCATAGAGTATGTCATGACTTTTAAGGGTGACTTTTTAACAATGGAAGTGCAGGATAGAGTGTAATTCCTTAGGTATATTTTTCTTGAGTTGGTTTATAGTGAGAAAGGAGAAATGTCCCAGCTCTGTTGCAGACAAATTTCCTGACCTTGGTCAAACTGCTTAAATTGTCTGAGTGAAATCCTACCTCTACTAAAGTCAAGAGGATTTTTCCTATTTATTTGAAGGGGGCAAAGATATCACATTTGAATTCTGAATTGTTAATAAGAATGGGATAACATGTATCTAACTCTCACAGCTCTTGTGAAGCTAATTAATCAGCAGAGTACTTTGGGATCCTCAGAAGTATAATAGGAGCTGCAAGTACTATTATTTATTTGTCATGTAATTGGAAACCAGCAAGGTAAAAAGTCATTGATAAAAATCCACATCACAAGGTCATTTCTTTCAGTGTTGCAAATCTCTTCTTCAATCAAGAGCTTTGTAACTGATGAAAAGTACTGCCTAATCATAACATTATCAAGTCAATTTAATTGGTGCTCTGGCAGCACATGAGATCATAATGAAGTCATTTTTGCTAGTTACAGGCTTAAAAATATTTTTATAGCATCCTTCATCCTAGTGGAAACTTTAAAGGCCTTGCAGATAGGATTAAAGTTTTCTGTCTCTGTTATACAACTGCCTTTGTGTGGTAGATACCAGCTGTTTTAATCATGTATAAAAAAACTACTGGTAAGCATGATATTACTGTTTTTATATTCTTTATAGGATAGGTATTACATAGTTTGTGCCTTTAAAATTAATGTTCAGCTATGTCAAGTTAAAGAAATAGCACTTTTGGATTTGAAGGGCTCTGATTTTTTCATGTCTGAACACTGGTAGTTGCCAAACCACAGGTTTTTAATATGCCCCGTGTCTTTGAAAATCCTGTTTTTGACAACAGAAAGGTCATGTTTTTGCACAATACTCTGTTTCACTTTGTCAGAAACTTAAAGCCCCAAAACTGATATTACCTTCACCAGGTGAAGGTTTGGAGTAAGAATGGTTGGTTAGGTTTCTATCAGCATTCTCTATTACATCAATTGGATTGCTTAATTTACCATGATGCAAGCTTCCATATCTCAACAGATGGAAATAATGTAGTTTGTCTTTTCTTTGCCCCATCTCTTTCATAGCTGGAGTGACTGAGTTTTGCCAGTCCCAGGGTCCTCCTGCCTGCCATCGCTCACCTCCTTGAAGAGCTGGATGCCACAAGTCCCTACAGTGAGCTGCTGCCACTGACCACACGTCACTTGCCACAGCTTGTGGCCAGTGAAGGGCAGGCTGTGAGTTTCAGCTCTCTTGCCACTCACTGCTTTAGCTGGCATCTGACTAAAAAGCTCATTTTAAAACGCAGCCTTCAGAAAAAGCAGCAAATGCAGAGCGACCAAAAGGTGAAGTGCTGTGGCTCAAGAAGTGATGGTATTTATGAGGAAGAGAGTTTAAAATCAGCTCCTTTCCTGCCTAGTTTCTCATTTCCATCTCCTTCCCTCCCTACTCTGTGGACCCCTCTTCCTCTTTGATATTGCCCAAGCTGCACAGCCCACTTTAAATAAGTTGTGCCCAAATGCGTCTTGGGTACTGGAAAGATGAAATTTCTTCCCCTCTCTGATGGAAAGCAAGGAACTTGTGGCACTGAGCTCTAGCCAAGCAAGACTGATTTCCACTGCACTTTATCCAGGGACAGGTGAGAAAGAGTGACTGGCAAAGGAGACAAAC